>NC_137113.1:26309731-27614231 GCF_949357685.1 Gobio gobio
AAAGCACTTCAAGGTCTCATGGTAATGAAAAGGTGACTACAGGACCTCAGAACTGAATACAGAGTTCTTAAGGGATCCCATAAGTTCCTGCAAGAACCGTAAAGACTGTCAGTGGTTCCACCAGTAACCCTACTATTGGAGAAAGAGCTTTGAGGCACTTAAAATACATTTTGAAGTTCCTTGAGTATCCGATAGGATATTTGAGGCACCTTTAATTTTTACAGTGTGTGCAGAAAAACACCCCCAACATGATGAACCACCCCCATGCTTCACAGTAGGGATGGTGTTCTTGGGATGGTACTCATCATTCTTCTTCCTTCAAACACGTTTAGTGGAATTATGACCAAAAAGTTATATTTTGGTCTCATCTGACCACATGACTTTCTCCCATGACTCCTCTGGATCATCCAAATGGTCATTGGCAAACTTAAGACAGGCCTGGACATGTGCTGGTTTAAGCAGGGGAACCTTCCGTGCCATGCATGATTTCAAACCATGACGTCTTAGTGTATTACCAACAGTAACCTTGGAAACGGTGGTCCCAGCTCTTTTCAGGTCATTGACCAGCTCCTCCCGTGTAGTTCTGGGCTGATTTCTCACCTTTCTTAGGATCATTGAGACCCCACGAGGTGAGATCTTGCATGGAGCCCCAGTCCAAGGGAGATTGACAGTCATGTTTAGCATGTTTGAGGGTCAGAATTCTAGCAGATAGACAGGTGTTCAAATACTTATTTGCAACTGTATCATACAAATAAATAGTTAGAAAATCATACATTGCGATTTCTGGATTTTTTTTTTAGATTATGTCTCTCACAGTGGACATGCACCTACGATGACAATTTCAGACCCTCCATGATTTCTAAGTGGGAGAACTTGCAAAATAGCAGGGTGTTCAAATACTTATTTTCCTCACTGTATATATATATATATATATATATATATATATATATATATATATATATATATATATATATATATATATATATATATATATATATATATATATATATATATATATATATATATATATATATATATATATATATATATATATATAAATACAAATACATTTAGACCACTTAGCTTAGTGATTGCTATCAGGATGTGACTTTCAACAGGCATGGCATGAAGATCATGGTAACCCACTAGTAATGACTCAAGTATTTGCCTACAAAATTCATGAAAAACATGAAACTGTCCATGTTGGCATCTGTAACCTAACTTGACTGGCGTCAAGTGACAGATAAATACTGCAGAGTTTGATTGGAACTAGTGTTTATCCCTTTGACATCCACAATAAAATATATTGAAATATTAAAAAATATATTTTCTTCTACGTACTAAAACTGATCAACTTTTCGGTTTCCTATTCCTTACTATGCACATTATGTGGTGAATTCATACTGTAAATATCATTATGTGTTTAAAAAAAGGTAATTATTTAAAATTTTTAAGAGACTTGTTGACCTTGACACAAAGTCGTGAGGGACAGCAAGGGTCCTTGTTTTGTTTTTCATATCATAAAGTATCTGTAGTCATGTGGTGCCACAACATGCAGATAATCTGGCAGCACGTGACTACAGCTACATTTTGCACCCAAAAATATCCAAATTAATTTTAATTCAGAAATGAAAAAGATGCTCATCATATTCAATACTCATTTTAATGTATTTTTGAATAAATTAACAGATATGACCTTTGATTAGGTAATTGACCCATCTATGGACCACCATCTTTATTATTTAATCATTTATTTTTGTCAACTGGCTTTTTAAAATGTGAAAAATGTTTGACTCCATTTTTTAATGGATGTTTTCATGTTAAGAGTTACAATATCTTGGCTTCCAACTTGTCTTCGGATCAATATTTAGATTTCAATATAATCAATATGCTCCGTACTGGTGTGTTGGAGGGTCTGGATACAATGAGAAACTGTTCAAAATCTAGGAGGGATTTCATACAATTGCATCATTCAAGTAGCATACTGACATCACTGTCAACTTTGACAATGGAAATACACAGATGATCTAAATACAAAAGAAAATGCATTCACCTAAATCCCTACTGACAAAGGTTACATATCCCCTTTACAAATACAGTACATTTTAATGAGCAATTAATCATTTATGCACTATGGAACAGGTATGGGTAAGTCACTTTTCCTGAAAGTTTGCTGTCTATCTGTTTATTTATATTATTTTTCTAGTCACTGTGAATAAATGCCTTATGTTTGAAAATTCACATCCACCATTTTAGTACACATCTGAATGTAAGATTAAAGCAAGTTTATGAGTTTCCATATCTTGTGGAACCAGACAGATGACCCTCTGAGGAGGATATCATACGTTCAATTTAACTCCATGTAGATGATGAGGATCAAGAGCACAAAAAACCTCACAGAATTTGTACTTTCTCAGGCAATTACTTTAAAGTGCTGCACTAACAACGCCTGAGGGTAAATCTCTTTTCACAGATCCTTCATTATGTGAGGAAAAACTTTTAAAGTGAAAATCAAATGACAGCAGGGACTGTCTAGAAAACACAGAAAGACACCTCATGCTCGTGTTGGAAATACTGTTCTTTTTTCATGATCAAAAAGTATATATGTTTTATATAAAGTGCCTGAGTTGAACACAACATAAAAGAGATAATGTTAAACCTGAACCTTAAAGGGTTACTTCAGCGATTTAACATTAAGCTTTGTATCAGTAGAAACCCGGTGGTATATTCGAATGATTGTGCCTACCCATCACTGCAGTATAGACAAATCGCAGTATAGACAAATCGAATGATCGAACCTACCCATCACTGCAGTATAGACAAATCGTACAAATTAATATGAGTGAGGTCGTACGATTTTGTGAGATAGCGTTGACATTAACTTGAGTAAAAGTTGAGCGAGTGGGTCTCTGAGCTGGTGTGAGTGGAGACGGGGCTAATTTGCATATTCATCAGTCCCCTATAGACTTGTTCGGTGTCGTGCCATAGCTGGGGGGCGTGGGGGAAAACAATCCATTCCCCCTCACTGGAAAATCATAGTGTTAACCCACTATAGTCTACGTAAAATAAAAATAAAAATCTCATTATGCCTTGTGCAATGCAAAGGGCATTTGTTTATATACGTAAGTTTGTCTGGGCTAGAATATAAACATGAAACGCGCAGAGTCTAACGCTAAATGTTAATTTACCGCAGTACCACATTTAACATACATTTGTCAAAAGCTTAAAATCCAGATATATGGTGAGCTATTTGGCATCAATGACACAGGTTTAGATAAAGTTTAGAAATCCGTCAGTTTTCTGCTGTCTTGCATACATGTAGCTTTATATGTGCTTATTTATTTGTTCTTCTTGTTAGTACAGCTATGTACAAATTAAGTAGTTCAGCATTTACATTTTATAAAGTAAATTTGGAGTTGACATGTCAGTGTCACAGTATAATTCATATTACTGACAATAAACAAACTTTTGCCATTGCAATTAATGAAATCTCTTATTTTTCATCTTTACAATAAAAGCAGCATCATTTTGTCACGGAACAGAAGGGCATAGACAAGCAGGTAAGTAATAGTGATCTTTATTAAAGTTAGAGTGTGGTTGTACAAGCGTGAACCAGGCAATGGAAGTAGATGGTGACTTGTGGACTGGTAACAGTGACAGTAAAGATTCAGAGTGTTGTATCTTGCAGGTGAGGGTGGATCCGGTGAAATGAAAATCGGTAACCAGGCTGACGGACGGAAGACAGGAGACCAATCGGGATGATCACAGGTAGGTATGAGAGGTAAGGAGTCTGAAGTAAACAGCGTATACTGAGACGAGACCAGACAATGAGTGAATGGTGACTGGGTGAATATATAGGCCCTGTCCCAAATAGCACCTTAAACCCTCACGGTCTTCCTCTGAGTCCGCACTTTCACGACGTAATGCCGCTTTGATTGCCGGGAAAAAGTCCGGACTCGGCAGAAGTGCGCATCAAGGGCGCATATCGACCTCAAAGGGGGCGTTCGCGGGCACCCTTCTGAGACCTAAAATGACAAATGGGACACCCTGCGGTCTCGTGGACTTAACGGACACGCGCACGCAGCGGCCATTGTAAGTCCACAAGACCGAAAGTGCACATGAAGTGTGCCATTTGGGACAGGGCCACAGTGTGAGTTTCTGATGAGGTGCAGGTACAGCGAGTCAGTATTCTGGTAATTGTGAACGAGTGGGCTGGTCTTGGTGAGTCGGTGATGAGTGTAGCTGTGACGGTGTGACTGACTCTGTACACATTTACTGCAAATGTTTAATTGTAATGGACGTATTGCACAGGCTTTCGGAATTGGTGAATGGCTCCGTCTGTTTATTCGATAGTATAAAATTTCAGATTGGGGAATTTTTACTTATTAGAGGTGCAGAATGCCACACAGCAACTTTTAGGCATTGCACCAAGAAAAAATCAGTCGTAATCATTACAAATAGTAAAGATCAAGCGCCCAATAAAGTCTACACGCGTTCTTTTTGTTTTCCCCCACGGCATTTTTGTGGGCGTTCCCAGTAATGCTGACCAAGTCTATATGTGTATATACTAAATTAAGCAAGGATGTAGGGTTACATTTAAGGTATTTTGAGGCATGAAGACATTTTTTTTCACTGGAATATGTCATTTTGGTGATCAAGTTGAGTTTAAAGGGATACAATTATTGACTACATGCAGGGGGACTTTAACAAATCATCCACAATCCTCTCCCAACGAGCAGACCAAGAGGTGAGTTATAAAGCACTCACCCCAGAAGAGCAACTAACACCCTAAATGCAGCTAACACCTGGCCTCTGGTTACCGTGGTAACAGATAAGACTCAAGAGAAGTAGTTTCACTCTAAATTCATTTTAAAACAGACAAATACATCCTAAAACCTCTATGTAATCGCTTGAGATATAATCACCTGTACAATCATGCATCCAATTTTCCCATGTAATCATATGTTCTTTTACATTGTTTTGCATATGTATTAATTCAAATACTATTGAAGGAATTATTCAGAATGGCACACTGTAGTCAACCAAGATCACATATAGCATGTTGGGTATTTATGAACTGCAATTTTAGTGTTTGTACACACTAGTTCGTTTCTCTTGGTTCTTTTTTGGTCTGGACTAAAAAAGAAAATATTTAACACAGAAATTAAAGGGGGAATTTTTTTTTTAATGAAATATATTTTTGCGACTATAGAACTTTTTGAACATCAAAAAAAATGCTATATGCTGGGCTAAATGCACTCATATGTGCATACGGTATATGATGTAAGCTTATGAACTTGTGAATAGCTTAAAAAATGTGTGAAAGAGTCAAAACAGCGGCAGACACACAAACGAAGATCTGCTGCGAGGAGACGTGGTTCTGATGCCTTTACCAAACTGATGGGCACCATCACGACCATGACGAGAAAAAAAAGGTGTGCTTGAGCATTCTGTTCTTTTTAGGGTCGCATCTTGTGACATCATGTCCGGTTTTTGGTTTGTTTACATGTCTTTGGTTCATGTTGCGGTCATATTTCAGCCGGACCACTCCAGAGTTTGATTTAAAGCGGACCGAGGCTCATCTTTTCAGGGTTCTCAGTTCACTTGTTTGGTGCGCACCAGGGTTCGGATGGCAGCGTTCACAATTATTCAAATGAACCGCACTAACAGAGCAATCGCACCAGAGTTTGTTTTAATCTAATCAAACCTGCCAAGTGTGAACACACCCTTAATATCCTTTATGTTCATTTACATTACATTTTTTTCCCCTCCAAAAGAACAACTCATTATTGGCTTACTCACTTCACGAGGGTCTGACATCTTCATGTTTAAAAAAAAAAATCACTGATCACAAAATGCCCCCTTCCCCTTCTTCCCCTTTGAAGATAGCTGGACGTCTCCTAAGGACCCCTTGGTTTGTGCTATGCTGCGGCCTTGTCTTTCCATTCATAAAAGATTCTCTGACTTACACTGGTTCTCTCTCATCAAGACAACTTCAGCAGAGATCAACTGAAGCTTCAAGAAATTGCATCAAGACACTTCTATTCAAATGGTGAGAAATGCAATTATCAAACTCATTAGTTGATACATTATAGTATCCCCTACCCCTAGAAGGGTGTGTTAGAACTAGGAAACTGATGGTTTGCTCAAGGCTGTTGATGTGCTGAATTTCAAACAATGCTGTAACTTCTTGCTTTCCTGAATTCTGCTTCAGCTCTCTTTCCATTGCTATACTGTGTGCATGTATGCGTGTGTATGTTAGATTAGTCTAAGTGTTTAGTTAATAAACTCATGTTCGTGTCACATGTTGTTCGTGCTCATATAGTCTTGGACTGCAGCTACCAACAGTTTTTTCAATAAAGAATCCTGCTGAAGATACACCGATCAAGCATAACATTATGATAGGTGAAGTGAATTACATTGATAATCTGGCCTGATCTGATGAATCATATTTTCTTTTACATCACGTGGACGGCTGGATGCGTGAGCGTCGCTTACCTGGGGAACACATGGCATCAGGATACACTATGGGAAGAAGGCAAGCCGGCGGAGGCAATGTGATGCTTTGGCCAATGTTCTGCTGGGAAACCTTGGGTCCTGCCATCCATGTGAATGTTACTTTGACACGTACCACCTACCTAAGCATTGTTGTAGACCATGTACACCCTTTCATGGAAACGGTATTCCCTTACAGGACTTAAAGGATCTGCTGCTAATATCCTGGTGCCAGATACCACAGCACACCTTCAGGAGTCTAGTGGAGTCCATGCCTCGACAGGTCAGCGCTGTTTTGACAGCAAAAGGGGGACCAACACAATATTAGGATACATCATAATGTTATGCTTGATCAGTGTGCATGGAAGTCTTCTGCTCTTCGCTTCTGAGATTTCCAACAAGTCCCTAACACGATGCGATCACAGCTATATGCTCTGAGTAGCACTGTACCAAGTAAGAAAGAGTTTTTTTTGTGGCCATGAAAATAACCTTTCTGAGAGTTGACAGACAATTAAAGGGGTGATGAATTGAGAAATCAACTTTCCCTCGAGCCTTTGATATATAAAAGTCCATCGTGATATAAGAATATCCTGTAAGTTTCAGAGCTGAAAACTTTCTTGTTAGTCAAAGAAAAGCTTTTATAGACACCAAGCCCAGAAAACGAGAGATCTCAGAATATATCGACCACTGACGTAGTAGGACGCAGAAGCACCGCCTCAAGCCCACCCACCGACTCGTGGAAAATGGGTCGCGCTACTGAGCAACAAACATGACAGTTTTTGCTTCATCCGTGATCATACTCGGACTTGTAACGTTATGGGCCAGGGCCCGGACTTCACTTTTTTAAAAGCCCAACGTCCCCATTTCAGCCTGCCGACGGGCTATCTTAAATAGTGAAATAACATTCCTTTCTTGGGTGCGCACACGTGTATGTGTGTGTATGTGTGTACAGTTTGCGGTTATATTCACCGATCGGGCGACAACATTGCAATCAATTGTGGGTGGATGAGAGATGAATCTTTGTGTTTGTTTGATAAAGATGTTTTGCGAGTCCTGTGAGCGTTTCCCCAGACCCTTTCAAAACAATTCCCACCAGATTCTTACATGTACTGAGAGGAGCTGAAGCTCATTAAATATGCAAATCTTATCCAATCCTAGCCGTGGGCGTTTACCTCCAAGTCTTCAGTGCGGCACGCCCATCAAAACCCACCGTTTCTCCAGAGAGCCTCAAAAGCAAGGCAGAAAATAGCCTATTACTTATTCATTAGGATGTTTCTGAATGTAAAAACCACGCGAACGTCATAAGTTGACCTCAGACAACAGTATAAAAAATACAAAAAGCCAGTTCATGACACCTTTAATACTAAGTGTTCGCTGGACAAACAAGTTAATTGACTGTATATTAATTCTGCTATATCAAGGTTAATTTTATTAACTGATCCTATATAAAATTAATTGTAACAAGTTATAATTAATTATTAATATTTCCCTTGAGCTAATTTGTTACAATAAAATTATCATACAAGCAGCCCATCCCACTCTTTCACTATAATCTAAAGTCTTCTGAGGCCATACAAGAGTTTTGTGTGAGAAACAGACTGAAATTGAGGTCCTTATTCACTGAAAATCTTGTTCACATTCAGACAAAAGTAGCGATGCCTGATGCTCGAACAAATTGTTCTTTTTAGTCAATTCATCAGTTGATCCAGTTAACAAAGCCAGTCTTCATGATTCATTTATGAGTTTAACTCACCAAGTTAATGATCCAGTTGCTGCATTTAACAGCCCTTAGAGGGAAAGATAATGAGTGCATAGCTTAAAGTTTGGTTTGTTCCTCATACAAATCTATTTTATGACTTCAAAAGACTTAAAAATTTAGTGTACAAGTTATGTGGATCTCTATTATGATAATTTTAGGTGCCTTTATGCCCTTTTTAAAGCTCGAAAGCTTCAGTAATTGCTTGGTGAGAAAGTCATGGGTTTGGAACAACATGACGGTGAGTAAATAACAGATTTTTAATTTTGGGGTATACTTTGCCTTTTAAATATTCTTTTCATAGCTTAGTGAAAGAATCTGAAACACATTTTATTGGTTTGCAACCTAAATTTGTTTGAATATTAACATTTTGCACTGGCAGATATATGAAACAAAAAGGCAATAAAGCAAAAATACAATTTTTCAGGCAAATGTAGATAAATATTCCAAATATGTGGAAATAAAATCTCTCTTTTTTGTGGGGTAAAATGTGTCATACTGTATAGTTCACACAGACAATCTCTCATGGCTACATCAAACACTAAAGTCCTATGAACTATTGTGCCTCAAGCATGTATGAGATATAAAAATGGCTTTGTGTATAATTAGGTCAGATCTATTCATCTACAAATGCACTTGATTTTAGCTCCAGAACATTATCATCTGACAACATTTATGCTGATATGTGAAGTCATTCTCCAGAAACCTTCTAGATGCATCATATACGACTATAGCTTTTCCCTGAAGATGTTCTTTTGCATTTCACCATTATAATAGCCCTGATTTGAAAGGCTTTGATGATCTGAATGTATTCTGTAATATATTTAGTTGTTCTTATGTTGTATGTATGCAGTATTAGTAGCCATGTAATGTTGTTTCATAGCGACTTTCATTTTCAACCACTTTGCATAGTTAATTTTGTTTGGAGGGGCAAGATATGCTCCAGCTGTTTTTCCAGGGTGTCGGAAATGAGCGATTGAGTGTGCTCTTGTGAAGTTTTATGGAGATGCTTCACCCCTGGTCAGATCTGATTGGTGTGGAGAGCCCTCACTATATATGGCAACACCTGCAGCATCTCCAGTCTGCATGCATGCCACATACTATGAAGTGTGACAAATACCAGGTGTGTGTTGTTGGGGAGACAGAATAGCGATGAAAATGATTCCAAACTCTTGTGTATTGTATTTGTTCTGTGTATTTACACATGCTGGTCACTTGAAAAGATCACAGAAAACTTGTAATGTTCATAATTTCATCTCCTAAACAGCTCGTTTGTCTTACAGGACCCTCACAAATGGGTGCAATCACATTCACATCTCATTGAATAGGGTTCCAGCAGCTTTGTCACCCATTCAGCCATCTGTTAATGCTGGCTAAGAGCCCAACACAAGTGCACAACCAGTATGGCCAGGTTGGCTCATGCCGAGGTGTGAAAATGTGCATGAAACAGGAGGAACATTTACACAATTAGAAACGGCTCCATTATACTGCATACACACTTAAACAACACTGTATGCATCTCCTCTGTATATTATTTGTATTTGATTTTGAGAATGAAGTACCCTTTTTTATTTAATTTAAGGAGAATTACAGTATGTTTAAATCCATATTAAGAACATTTCATGTTTCAGTTATGATATCATGCCATCATGGACCATATGCAACGTGTTCATTGTTTCCAAAGTTAATTAAATGTTAGCTGTGCTAATAAAAAGCTCCTGAGATATTAAGTTGCACATATAAAGTTTGTCTAAGTGGAGGGGTGAGCTATTGGTGATTATTGTTTGTTGTGGCTGAGCAGAGGAAACTGATGAATCTTTCAGTGACTTGATGGAGTCTGTGCAGATTCTTCCCACAGCCATCAGCAAATCTAGTGCAATCCATAATTTTTGGAGGAAATAACACTGTAAACAATGCAAGAAATTGCTGACTGAGAATGAAATATGAGAAGCTTTAACTCATAAAAACAAAAAAAGTGAGATGCGTGGGAATTACCTTTTACAATCAGTACATCAAGTATTTGACAAGTATCAGTGAATATTTTTGGTTTAATTGAGCAATATCACACTAGCAAGAGTGCTGATGTGATATTCACGAGTGTGTTATATAAAACAATTCACAAATGTCATTTTGCTTTGATACAACAGTTCAATAAACAAGAAATTAATATCGAGTCAATTACATTTTAGAAACAATATTACCGCTACTTTGTCTATACTTTTGCTCTGCCTGAGAAAAAAGTTCCAAACAAAACTGAATTAACTGTTGTGCATTTCTAAGGAACGTACAGTAGCTGTTTTGTTCTGGCTTGAATCAGTGTTTTAGAACAAATTGGCTAAGTTAATGATTCAATGATTCGCCAACAAAAAATGTTTCATTCCTGAATGAATCAGTGTGTTTAAATGAATAATTTGAATAAATTAGATGAATTAACCATTGTGCATTTCTGAGGAACATACAGTAGCTGTTCATGCTTGAATCAGTGTTTTTGAATAAACTGATTGAGTGAATGATTTAATGACTCACCCATAAAAGCTTGTTTTGTTCCTGAATTAATCAGTGTGTGTGTTCTTGCTTGAATCAGTGTTTTTGAACAAACTGATTGAGTGAATGATTTAATGACTCACGCCTAAAAGCTTGTTTCGTTCCTAAATGAATCAGTGTGTGTGTTCTTGCTTGAATCTGTGTTTTTTAATAAACTGATTGAGTGAATGATTTAATGACTTACCCATAAAAGCTTGTTTCGTTCCTAAATTAATCAGTGTGTGTGTTCTTGCTTGAATCAGTGTTTTTGAACAAACTGATTGAGTGAATGATTTAATGACTCACGTCTAAAAGCTTGTTTCGTTCCTAAATGAATCAGTGTGTGTGTGTTCTTGCTTGAATCTGTGTTTTTGAACAAACTGATTGAGTGAATGACTTAATGACTTACCCATAAAAGCTTGTTACGTTCCTAAATGAATCAGTGTGTGTGTTCTTGCTTGAATCTTGTATTGTGAAAAGCGCTATACAAATAAATTTTGAATTGAATTTTTTGAATTGAATTGAATCTGTGTTTTTGAACAAACTGATTAAGTGAATAATTCAATGACACACCCATACATTCTTGTTTTGTTCCGGTGTGTTTGAATGGATTGTTTAAATGAATGAGCTGAATTAATCATTTTGTGCTTATGAAAAACATACAGTAGCTAATTTGCTCTTGTTTGAATCAGTGTTTTTTTTTTAACAAATCAGTTGAGTGAATGATTTAATGACTCTTAAAAACTTCTTGAATTGGTGTTTTTGAACAAATTGGTTAAATTAATGATTCAGTGATTCACTCATAATGGTCACTTGTCACCACCTAATGGTGTAACAATGAAACCCGCAGAAAGAATTACTGAACAACACCACTCTTCTTGTTTGTGTGAAATTGTTTGAAGCTGATGCTTTTCGACAGCTTTATTATGCAGAATAACCTGTATAACATGAAATTACTTATCAGTCTTAAATAGGCCTGTTCTGCACTAAAAGTAATTATAAAACTTTATTGTCCACAAGGAAACTTCTGAATTTGAAGACACAGTACTGCTTCAGGTTGTTAAGTACTCAAAATAAATGTAGAATTAAATAAAAAAGAAGAGTCCCATAAAAATGCTACTGTCGTCTGAATTTAGATGTGTACAATACCTGTATAGCTGAAATGATATTCTGCTGTTGTGTTCTGTTATATATTCCATGTTCCATTATTAGATCTTTCCACAGCTTACACTGAGATAGGATCCTGTCTGGCTTGCATGAATAGGAAGATATATTGTGACGATGAGTATGTTTATGTATGCGTGCTTGTGTGTGTGTACCTGCGTCTCTTTGCAGTTTGTTTGATGCCTGCATTTCTAATTGTTTTCTGAGATAAGCAGCATCTCTCAGTGGGATGAAGCTATATTGTCCCTGAGTGCGGAGCGAAGCTCGTCTGTTCACAGCTGAAGTGCGCACTGTTTGTGTACTTGCTGTTCTCTCATAATGAGAAACACCATAACATCAATTTAGTGTAATTATTGATATACCTCCTGTGTCATACAGAATGATATAGGGCTATATTGCAGTGGTTTTTGACTGTGCTTGGTTCTGTGCCAGTTGCAATGGTTAACAGATGCTCATAGCCCACATCCAGTGGTTTGGGTTCAAATCTTGTAAGGAACAAGAATAGAATCCTTCAGTAAGAATAGAATCCTTCATCCTTTCTTTTAGTAATGAATGTTAAGTCAGGTTGAAAGAGGGCTTGTCTGATGTTTTGATGAATATGCATATAGTTTTTTAACCTCTCTATGTTCTAAAGAGTTTGAAATCTAGTTTGCACTCCAACTTTGCCTTGGGTGATCTTTCTTAGTGTTTGGACACTAAGTTGAAACTGCTGAGTATTGTTTGGGGTCTATCTCAGATGATCGCGCTTGTGAATTCCAGAGCATAAACAATGGACGCAGCACTCCCTCCCACTCACTCCTCCATACCGCCACCCCCTCTCCACCTATCTACAGTCGTTGCCGTGGAAACATACAGAGAGATTTGTAAGCAGGCGGCTCAAGTTCTGTTGCCATGGCAACGGCTGGGTTTCATCAAGGCTTTGGGGGTCTAGTTCTCACAGTTTTCCGAAATTTGTGACCACCGCCAGTCTGTCGACCACATTAAACCTGCAGTATAAGCAGTAAATTACTCCTGATTGCGAGGAGGAAATATTCCTTGTTGAAATGGACCGCCGAGCGGGGGCTTATTAAAAGGCGCTTGTGGCGTTTTATTTGACCCAGCTTCTCTTTCTGGATATGCTGTGCAAGACTCATAAATTATCACTGATGAGAAAATTCCTCTTCCTCTGAACATTCATTATGAGCATAAAATGAGAATGGGCTTTATGAAAACCTAATTGTTGGATCTAAAGGCATTAAAATGGCCCGTGTGAGCTTCATTTCCGCCGAGCGCTCACCTGTCATAATTTCATCATAACATTATTCAGGAGCACAAATGAAGCTAAAGAAAACCTGACAGTAACAAAAAGGTATTATTAGAATTTCCAAAACTGCCACTCAGGTCTTAATTACTGCGGTAGACTAAAGGACCGCTATGAATATTATTACAGCTCAAGTCCCTCCTGTGATGACCTGTCTTCCGACCCGTCATGGTTTATGTATCAGTCTGAATCTCCATGTTCTGAGCTTCTTCTGAGGTATACTTTAAAGGGCCGTTCACATAGGAAGCTTTCAAAAAAAAAAAAAGCCCAGTTAGTGCAGTGGAATGGAGAGAATGCTCTATTTTTTGTTTTTAAAAGACATCTTAACCTTTAAATGCATGAATGTTTTGCCAATCATTATTACATATTCAGGTCTTTAGCGACCCGGATCTATATCTATGAGGGTTGATGAGGGTGCAGATGAGGTGCAGGTGTGCATGATTAATGGGTGCGCTGTGGTTGACAGGTGAGAGAGCCTGGCAGATCTATCACAGTACCCCCCCCACCCCCTCCACGGCCTGCTCATGAGGGCAGAGGACCCCGACGTTGTGGTGGTCGACCTCTACCACGGGGAGCAGGACGATGTGGGTTAGACTCATGGAAGGCAGTCAGTAGTGTGGGATCGAGGATATCCTCTCTGTGAACCCAAGATCTTTCTTCTGCTCCGTAACCTTCCCAGTGGAAATGATCGAGGAAATTCTTCAGAGACTGGGTTACACTACCGGCCTGGTGCCAGATCCTCCCACTGAAGCGCTCGCCCTGACAGCAAAGATATAATATAGGCAATCTTCGCTCTCTGTGGGAAATAAGTGTGGCTGCATCTCCAGGGTCAATGTGCTCTGGAGAATAAAACCATTGCAATCCTCTGCTGGGCCAGAGTAGGGCTCCGATCGGGCCATGGGACTGGCACTTACAGGCAGTGAAGAAGTGGCGGATGTGGTGAAGGAAGTAATGGAGGTTGATGGTGGGTTGAGAGCATGGCGGGTGGAATCCACAAGTCCCTGGAACGGCTCGGGTGAACTCATCATGCTGAATGAATAATCTCTTTGTTTCGGGTCCGGTCTTGGGCTGCGTCTGAAACCTGGAAAATGCTGCCTTCGGAGGAAACACTTTTCAAGGCAGCAAGGCACCAAGGCACATCCGAATCTAATTTTAGCTTCACTTGTCTCCTGAGATACCTTCATCTGATCGATTTTTGAAGGACGCATATTTGTATCCTTCGCTGCCTTTGATATCCCACAATCCTGTGCTTTCCATTCTGTGACAGTTGAGCTGGAAAAAAAAAGATGGCGTCCGAAAGTTGCGTTTGCTGGTCAGTTTGTGTGTAAATTTACTTTTTTTTTTTTACCAACATTTCCTACGAGAAATTACTAATGTAGTAATTCAATATTTGTTTAGTTCTCACCAAAGCTCTCTCTGTTTTGCTGTAGATCATTAAACGGTTACACTGCCTAAGAAGTCTGTCCGAAATCAATTTCGTGAGGTGCCTTCATGCACAAACGCTGCCTTACAAGCCATTGTCTGATAAGGTAGCGAGGCAACGAGACAGCTGCCTAGGTTTTCGGACGCAGCCTTGGTGTAAAGCCAGTTGATGAGGGTGCAGATGAGGTGCAGATGTACATGATTAATACTCAGGTGCGCTGTGGTTGACTGGTGAGAGAGCCTGGCAGATCTACTTGTTCTGCAGTAAATCACTGAGCCATTTCAAGTTTAGCTGATGATACTTCCAGTTCTTTTGTTT
Organism: Gobio gobio; assembly: GCF_949357685.1. Classification (NCBI taxonomy): domain Eukaryota; kingdom Metazoa; phylum Chordata; class Actinopteri; order Cypriniformes; family Gobionidae; genus Gobio; species Gobio gobio. Next base: position 26,324,711 of record NC_137113.1, read on the forward strand.
TCTGCCTGCGGTAACTATGAGTGATGATACTTCATCATTGTGTATTAGACATTGCCACCTTGTGGAAAAAAGATGAATTGAATCTATTTAGTCATCAAAGATTCAATTATTGCTGTGCAGAAAAAAATATACTTACAGTTTCACACCTCGGGTCGACCCTATACATTTTTTTTAAAACAAACAATTATTTTATAATTGTATTATTCTTGTATTTTATTGTTATATTGTTTATAATGAATTGTTCGAGGAATACTAAGAAGGTTGATATCTAACTTTGAAAAATGAATGAGGAGGAGGATAGTGAATGACGTCCCGGGGTCACTAAAGACCCAAGGTATGCATTTAAAGGGTAACTAAACCCCTGCTCAAAGCTTAACTCCACCCACTGGCAAATTTTGAAAAATGCTGGAAAAGTGGGCAGAGCCCAGCGGAGACAGAGGGGACGAACCGAGGGCGGAGCTGAGCGGAGGGCGTGCACCTGAGACCCGCAGTGACGGATTGATTGATAGCTGTCTGACTCGCGAGTCGCAGAGATGGAGAATGACTGGAGTGACGCCAGTAGCTTTGCAACAGAGTGGTCATTCTCCTACCTTCACCTGAAGTGGAGGAGGGTGGATTGTCTGTAGACACAAACCCGGAGCCTTATCAATGCGAGCCGCTGGCTCAAACTGCGTTAACTCCCAATGCCGACGATGCTAGTGAAACAGCAGAGCTGTTCCGACCTAAAAGCCTATTATAAACAGTTTCCTCAAATTTCCTCAAATAAGTTAGAGTTTATACGCCAGCACGTTACAGTATTGTTGTTCGTTCCCGCGTCCGCGGCAACCACGGAAAGTGCGTCTCATGTATGAAAATTATCTGTACACATGACGGGCGGCAATAATATCGCAAGAAAATCCTGAAGTGTACTGACAACTGCATTATTTAACCGTATTTTCTTCAATACAATGTTAAAGCAAGTGTCAAGTCAGTTTCATTCATAATGTTTCTACTTCATGTATTATGACAGTTCATACTGTAGTGAAGCCGTTCTCATCATGTGATTGGGGAAACATTTCTGAGGGCGTGGTGAGCTCGTGCCAGGGGCACGGATAGTAAGCCGTTGGAAGTGCCATCCTACGTCACGATGTACCACAACGTCCAATAGGAAAATTCAACTGCAGTAGCCACCGTTCAACCTTAAGAGGGCAGCACTTTGGCGGTTTTACACCATATTTTATAGAATTAAAACACTTTATACTCAAATGTCAAAACATTTACTCGAATCAATGAACAGCATTAATAAAGCCCCAGTATTACAGATCATTAACTAAAAAAAGTTGGTTTAGGGTTTAGTTACCCTTTAAGGGTTAAAAACTAGTGATGGGAAGACCGACTCATTTCTGTGAATTGATTCAGCATCATCATGTGGTCCCTGACGTCCTGGCATGGGCATATTAAATGCCTTAAAATGTTCAAAGCCAAATGTATGTAGCATGTATTGCTGGTAATTAGACTTTCTTCCAAGGATGAATTTAAAGGGATAGTTCACCCAAAAACGAAAAATGTATGTTTTTCTGCTTACCCCCAGGGCTTCCAAGATGTAGGTGTCTTTGTTTCTTCAGTAGAACACAAATTAAGATTTTTAACTCCAACCGTTGCCATCTGTCAGTCGTATAATGCATGTGAATGGGGTCCAATTCTATTAGAGTAAAAAAAACATGCACAGACAACTTCAAATTAAATCCTGCGGCTCGTGACGACACATTGATGTCTTAAGACATGAAACGATAGGTTTCTGCGAGAAACCGAACGGTATTTATGCTATTATTTTACCTCATATCAGACGAATGTCATCAGCCCTCCAGACTGCCATAACTTCCTGTGAATAAGGTCAAAATACCCATGCGATCATAGAAATATATACGTAGATTCCTCATTCGACCGATCCGTGCAGGCACTAATGAGGCATCTATGTATATATCTATGACCGCACCGGTATTTTGACCTTATTCGCAGGAAGTTATGGCTGTCTGGAGAGCTGATGACATTCGTCTGATAATAGGTGAAATAATAGCATAAATACTGTTCGGTTTCTCGCAGAAACTGATCGTTTCATGTCTTAAGACATCAATGTGACGCCACGAGCCGCAGGGTTTAATTTGAAGTTGTCTGTGCATGTTTTTTTTACGCTAATAGAATTGGACCCCATTCACATGCATTATACGACTGACAGACGGCAACGGTTGGAGTTAAAAATCTTCATTTGTGTTCTACTGAAGATTCAAAACATGCCCTGGGGGTAAGCAGAAAAACATCAAATTTACGTTTTTGGGTGAACTATCCCTTTAAGTGTAGTTTATTGTAATACTCAAGTGAATTTTTAATAAATTCTATTTTATTTTATTAAAAATAGAAACAGGATGGATATATTGATACTACAAACCTGCATAGTTCACACCTAAAGGACTTTAAAACATAAAATTCTTCATCAAAATTATTACGTTTTCTTAAAGTATTGGAATCAGACACAGATAGTGAGTCTAGGACTGCTCACATTGATTCAGTCCAATTCCTATATAGTTCAGACCGGTTTTGTGAACTGGTTCAACTGATTCATTTGAACAATGTTCACGGCGGAAGCATTATCTGTTTCATAAATGAATATATTTTTTTGTTGAATCTTTCCAATGACCCCGTTCACTCACCTTCTTGATGATTCGTTCACGAATCAGACTCCTCCTGTGCATCCAATGGGAACTGCTTCTCAGAAGCCAGTCAGCCTCAGCAGCCACAGTTGCAGCCCTTTGACTCAAACTGAGACCAAAGACATGATGGAAATGCTCACGTTCTCTCTGAATCAAAGATCTGAGCTCATCTCATTGGTGAGGAGTCTCTTGTGTACCCTGCACTGGTTTATTCTCTCGCAGATAAAGAGAAGCAGTGCTCTGAAAGTTTTTTATGTTTCACATGACCAATCCCAGGATCAGTCATTTGTCTCAGAAAGGAAGTTAGTGTTACAGGGGCAAACACTCAGGGGGAAAACAGTGGGAGATAAAAGTGTACCTCGTACATAAATATTCATGGCAGTTGTTGGATGAGGGTTGAGAAATTGAATCTCATTGCAGTGACACCATGTGACAGGCGCTAGATCTGCAGACTCAATGTGTTCATATGGGCTTTCAGTAATTATGCCCTTAGACCAAGCAGAGGACTGGTGGGTGCAACGGCCTATCATCTCCATGAACCAGAAAAAACACAATGTGGATGGGCAGAATAACGTACTCAGGCTTGAATGTACAGAATCAGCCACAACAGTGCACACAGCCTCTGAAGAAATACCCACGAGAGATCATTGTCCGAGATGACAGATTGCATCAGTGATTGTTTTGTGCACTTTGTTGTGTTCTGGTTTAAACTAGTATGAATCTCTGTGTCTGTCTGTCTGTCTATCTGTCTGTCTGTCTGTCAGTCTGTCTGTCTGTCTGTCTGTCTGTCTGTCTGTCTGTCTGTCTGTCTGTCTATCTATCTATCTATCTATCTATCTATCGTTCGTCACTCAGATGCAATGTCAGGTCATGAATTACAAAGTAGACATTTATGGTTTCTCCGTTTATTCAAAGGATATCCCTAAACATTTCTAAAATGGACATTAACTTTGTGTGTACTGCTTTGCATACTTCATGAAAGAACAGCTTAGGAGAACATTTAACTTTTTAACATATGGATGAAAACTTGTTTTTTGCATTCGTTCGTACAAGCAAAAGCTTTTGACATATAAACATCCTCATTGGTCCAACTTAAACAAGAGCGATAAACCTGCAAGCTTAACATTATACACCTGTACAAATCAAGAAAACCAAAAACCTATAATTGTGAATTTAACAGTAGACAATCATAAGTAAATAATGAATAAATCAAAGTACAATTGAATGAACCTTCACCAATGAGATCAGTTTAGTGTATCTTTATTAAATGTCATATGTATACAAAGACACTGCACAAAAATAGTATTTACATTACCGTTTTAAAGTCAGCTTATCTGCCATGTGGTGACATATCCTAATGTAAACTCACTGTAAACAAAATGAATTGCATTTTACACTCATAGTTAAGAACAAGTAGCAGTACTGAAACATGAAAAGAAAAAGATAAGCCCTTGAATCTGATTAGTTTCTCAGTATCCGGTACAGGTCCACATTACCATTTTCTAACTTCAAATTAATCATAACCTCATAACAATCAGACTTATCTCAGACTCAGTCCATTAATCACAGTCAATACCATTTCTCGACCTCATTTCTTCCATAATTGAAATTAGGTTGTGCACATAATTTGGAAATGTCTGACTGGAGTATAAAATGCAGTCAGTGGGTGCTTCATATTTGTGATTTTTGGCCCTAGTCAATGCTTGTGCTTATGTGTATATGTGAAATGAACTAACTAATATTCATGCATCAATTGATTTTGCAACGAATCCTTCATTGATAAAGAATGCATTTGAATACATTTCATCCATTGAATGATATTGCCCTGTTGTCTAAACACAGACGCTTCACTGTTTCTGTTCTGGCTTGTACTTTTCGGGACAGTTTTGTATTGCAACACATATGCTACTGTCTGTTTTAACATTTCTCTTTGTAAGTCACTTTGGATGAAAGTGTCTGCTAAATGAATAAAGATACATCTATCGCTTTTTGCACTATATTTATATAATTTGATCATATTTTAAATGTAAAAAAAAAATAATACTAATCACACTGGTGTTGATAAAATATAATGTAATGGGGTAACTTGGCATACATGACAATACTGTACATTCTATATATAGAGCCAGATAAGCCTTATAGAATAGTTTTTCTTTAGAATAATATCTTTTGTTTTGTCTCTCCAGTTCATGTAGACTTTGAAGCCATAGTAAAATGCAATGCTCAGAATGGGACCTCAACTTCTAATACAATGTGTCTCTATGCTGAACAGGCCGGTGCTGATTCGGTTAACTAGGTCACTTGCACCCTCAATCTTAATTCGCCGAGCAGAACTTTGATTTCTGGCAGCTCAACAAGGCCCTCACAGAAACGAGCTCATTCAATCGCTGGCTGTTTCCAGGCACCTGTTCAGAGGTGAATGTGTGCAGCTGAGGATTGGATTAGCTGACTTATTCTTGCTCAAAGTGCCTGAATCAAATCAATCAGAGCCCCTTTCCTTCCCTGCTCCTCATCTGGGACTTCCTCGGAATTGCAGGAGATGAAAGACTCGCTGCCTGTTCCCTGGCTATTTCTAACAAAACACCACAACAGCCTTTGATGGACCTCCGATTTTGGTGGGAGAGTGTGTCTTAAGGGATATTTAAAGGCTTTACAGTGCACAGTTATAGTCTATACTTGATTTATTCTCATGCTTCTTTTTATTGTACCTTTAGCGCATGATGAAAAAAATGAAAATAATTTAAAAAATAAACAAAAAAGTAAGATTTCATGATGCACAAACTAGCAGTTACGGCACTGCTCACTGCTCATGCACACAGCATACAACAGAATAACTGAGAAACATGGAAAAGATAGACATTTTACCAAGCAGTGAGGCTGACAGGATCCGCTAGAGTTATTCCACATGATCTGGTTCCCCTGCAATCAGAGGAAAGAGCAGGAGCAGGTCAAGTTCTTTGGGTTGATATTTCCAAGTTTACGCATTGCTGAATTAACTCAATTGGATACAACAAAGTTCATCGACCTGTTTACAAAAACCTCACAATGCAACATCCTGTTAGCATCAAAGACAGCGATGGGGGAAAAAATACGGATGAAGAGAACGAGGAAAGAAAAAGCTTTGTTTTATCTCCAAAACTACCACTCCATTAGAAGCATTTTGTCATACTATCGAATAAAACAAAATAATTATATATTTTAAATAAATAATGCTGAACACAACAACTTCAACCAGCTACTTCTTGGCACAACGTACTGTATAATCTGCATAAATATATTGGCAATGGTTTTAATATACTTTTGTGGTCGCATCTGTTTGGGGAAAAATAAATAAAATGCACCTTCTGTACGACACATTTGTAAAAGTATAAAAAAAACCTTACATGTGGCAGCAGATACACCTACTGATGACATTTGGACAAATATTTTGACATGCTTGTATGCATTTGAGAGTACACATAAAAAAGTAATGACGAATGTTACGCAAAAAGGAGACCAAACACATATTTCCAAAGACACAAGTTGTGTCCAAGCCTCTATATGTTCTTCAACAGTGTTGCTCATGGCATGAAATGCTACCTCTGCATTAAATATTCCATACATGTGACCATCGCAGCTAATACTCCTCTGACTCCATATTTCAAGCATCATTTTAGTTGCTTGACCGAGGTGCTTTATAATGAAAAAACAAAAGGCACAGCCTCAAACCCAATGTCTTTTATACCATCTTCATCAAATCAATATCACACCGACAAATTCTCTGTATATTATTTCAGATAAGAGCATCACTCTGTGTTTCATACGCCACAGCCCTTTAATATCTGGGATCGATTATCCGGTATGTTTCATTTCTGTAATGTCTCATCTCTCCATAGCCATTCTTTCCGTACACGTTTATTAGATCTTATTGCTATTGATCTGAATCTTTTCGTGTGCCAATTCTTTACATCTGTTTCCTTTTACCTTTTCATTTACAGAACACAAACACGTCATTGTTACAGTGGATATAAATTGTGGTAAACTTTTCCAAGTGTCCCTGGCCTCGCAGTCAGTGGATGTCATCGTGAGAGAGCATCATAACATGCTCACCCCTGTTGTGCCTCCAGTCCACTAGAGGCAGTGTGGAGAGTCCTTTCATGACAGTAATCTCTGCCACTATTCAGCCTCTTACACAGTCACCTCTGTCTTACTGTTGGTTACAAAGTAGGGTTGCGTTGGTAGGTAATGATGACTTCGGGCAGTGTGTAGCTCATTAACTCGCTCCATTGTGCACATCTTCCTAGGGCCGTAGGTTTTGCGGCGACCCGCAGTCTCTGCGTTCTCCCAGCTCCTCAGCATGCCGGGGTTTGCGATGGTATTGGAGCTGTAGGCCATCGCGGGATGGGCCATGTTGGCTTTAATGCTCTTGGGCTTCTGTCCATTTTGCTTGAGGCACGGGATCTCTGTGACGTAAGAAGCTGTGGGCTCCACGTGCTCCATTCTGACTGGATGAAGCGGCAGGCTTCCCTTAACCGCCAACTCGACCAAGTGGCGGTGTTGCTTGTTGAGGAAATCACCATTGGCTTTGGCCGCTGATGGCAAGATAGAGAGGAAGCGTGAGGTTAGTTGAGCTCAAGGGAGATTGCAATTGTATGAGGTTGTCATACATAGAAGGTTCAAATAGTGAATTTTCCATCAGATAGAAGAGTGTTATGTACCCAGTCCAAAAATTGAATTTCATTACTTGAAATTATGCTACAAAAATGACCTACCACAGGGAGCTATTGTGGGAAAAGTAGAATAGCTATTATTTCTGAATGAAACATTTAAATAGGACTGATTTTGGTACAACAAAACTAACATTATGTTCAATTGCTGTTGTTTCTGTAGCAAAGCACACTCTGTACCAACTGTAATGGCTATTTTTGGTTGAAAGGTTATAGCATAAATGTTAAAGAGGTCATGTCATAAATAATAAATCATTATATATCATGTACTTTTTATTATTTATATTTTTATTATTTAACTTATTTTAACTTGTTTGTTTTATGTATTTTGATTATGATTTTCTTTCTCATAACAAAATCACAATTAAAATAAAAAAATAACATATTTTGAAATAAATATAATATTAAAATAAATCTTGAATTGATTTGAACATTTTTAATTATATTTATGACTCTAATATTCATTTATGAGTCAATACAGATTTCTTTCCCGTGATGTGCATCTGAGTGAAATGGATTACTGAAAAAGAAAAAAAGGGCAGGATTTGGTTCTATCCGTCGGTTGTTGATTGGACAGAGGCCTAAATGTGAGCTTGAGTCCAGCATAGCGACAATGCTCTCCATTGACTTTGTATCGCGTGAAGCCGCCTCCTTGTCATTATTGACTTATAACAAAGAACAGAACAATGTCTGAAAGCTGATATGTGACAAGGTGTACAGCAAACAAGCTAAAAAAACACAGAAATACGTTTTTATAAGCTGTCAATCAAAAAAAACAAGAGTTTAAGGAGACAAAAGTGGATACAGGCAATAAGACGTGAAGCATCAGCAGGAAGAATGGGTACATTTTGGGATCCTGACACTCAGTATGCCTCAATATGTCTATGTGTGCAGTAAACATTTTGTCACTGTTAAGTCTTATATCCAAATGTCAGTTTTATATATTATATTTCCTGTCGCTGGTTACGTTCCCCTCTAGTGGGTGTAGTTCTCAGTGTAATATAACATGTTGCGCTCTGTCTCAATGGCCTGTATCCACTTTTGTGTCCTTAAACGCTTGTTTTTTGGGTCAACAGCTTATACAAAGTTCTGGGTTTTGGGTTTTGTTTAGCTTGTTTGCTGTACACTTTGTCACATATCAGCTTTTAGACATTGTTCTGTTTTTGTTATAAGTCATAAATGACAAGGAGGCCGCTTCACACAATACAAAGTCAATGGAGAGCGTTGGATTGTTTTCCTCCCTTGTGGGCGTGGTTTTCAGATTATGACGCGTGTCGCTCTGTCTATATACATTACCAGAGAGAAGTCTGTCATTTCAATGGAAGATCGAGTTGATCGATTACATTTTGATGACAAACTATGAGTTCAAATTTAACAAATAAATAGAAGTGGATGAATCGTTCACAAAAAGATCAATAACATGCATTTAGAAAATAGAGAGGGTGATTTTCCATTTCACGCCAACATATTGGACATGATCATCCAGTCAAATTAAAATTGGTACACAGTTCAATAGTAAAGTCAGTGAAGTCCCACCTTTCCTCCAGAAACATTAGCATCTGAACCCATGAGTTTAACACACAAGCAGTTAAGGTTTTCAATCTGTGGTCAGTGTAAGTACAGCCTGTCGTGTTCCTCTGGGAGATGTGTCCTTTAACCAGGTGATTCATGTTTATAAGTGGATCATTACTCTTAAAGTACCAGGCAACCTAGTGTGACTTCTTCTGTCTGCCTTTGATGGTCGGTTGCTTTGCCGACCTTGAAGATAAACTTTTCACGCTTAAAACGAGTTTGGTCTGTGGTGTGATGATAAATCTTATTTATTGCTCGTCTGCCCCTGCGGGAGAAGACGGAGATCTTGTGCGCGGTGGACATTTTTTCACAATTGAGCTGCTCCCTGTATCAGATACAGGGATCATCACAACAGACGGGTGAATCAATTACAGTGCTCAACAGTGCACATCCTCAAGAGCCATAATCAAGATGAATCGTGGTTTTGTAACTAGTGCCCCCAGACAGAGTTCAAATATCTATCGGCTCGCAACTCTGTGACTCCACGCATAGAGTTAGTGCCATCAGGATCTCAAAGGGTTTTGGTGGGAGGGTATTCTAGTACAGGCCTTTATTAGAAGCTCCACTTCTCTATGTCGGGTGGAAATCCAATTCTGTGACCTTAGAGATGTATTTGGGGACTGAGAGAGAAGTATTGATTTGTAGAATTGGGGCTTATCGGCTCTAACAATTCTGCACCTTTGGGAATTTTCATGGAGAAGGCAATTAAATAAGAAAAAATAACCATGATGCCAGAGGGTCAGTTTTTCTCTGCTCGATGATCTCATAGTATCCATCAACCATGATAAGGTGAAATCAGAACATGTCTGGTATAGGGACAGGAAGGAAGCTTGAGTGACTACACATTATAAATGACATGCCTCAGTGAGACTCTCTTTGGGCGTCTCATTGATTGAGAAATCCTCAGGTGATCAGTTGGAGAAACAATAGTAGCAACATACTACAGTTAAACCATGGCATTACATGTATGCGTTTAGCAGACTTTTATCAATAGTAACATAACACAGGGTTATAGGCCTCATAATTTATCATTTTTCATTGTTGTATTTGCCTTCAATTTAGTGTTCACTATCTTTGGTGGTTTTAGTTTAGTTATATATTTTATTTTGAATGTCTAAATGTAAAAACATTTTTAAAAGTTTTACATTTTTAGAATGTCAGTCTAGTTCTATGACTATCTAGTGGCATTTTTTTTATTGAATGCAAATGGGTTGTAAAGATTTCAAGTTTTCTAATATGCCATTTCATAATGTAACATTTCATTATTTGATTCCGTTTTGAAGTCATGCAAATTTATTGTAGCTTAGTTTCAGTTTCAACTAAAAACGTAAAACTTTTTATGTGTTTTGGCCATGCATTTACATGACAATGGTGTTTTGGGGGCCTAAAATGCAAACTTTTGAAAACGGGCTTCAAAGTGCAAGTTATAGAAAATTCTAAGAAAATTATACAGTTATTGTCTCCGAGTAAACTACAAAAACGTGAATTTGTGAAAACGCTGACGTAATGCACATGTGTATTACGTGTTCAATCTATAGGCGCGTAATGTTTCTTTAAGTGACATCGCCAACTACTGGCCTGGCAGCATAATAAAGCGGTTTTAGTTTATCGTTTTGACAATGGTGTCATTCTTACACGAAAAATGCTAATTAAAAATGTTTCCGTTTTTAGTGCTTCGTTGTCGTGTAAACGTACACTCAGTATATAGACTCACCGGTCACTTTATCAGGAACACCTGTACAGCTGCTCATTAACACATATCTAATCATCCAAACTCAATAGATTTAGCCATGTAAACATGGTCAAGACGATTTGCTGAAGTTCAAACTGAGCATCAGAAAGGGCAAGAAAGGCTTTGAATGTTGTTGTTGGAGCCAGACAGGAGGGTCTGAGTATTTCAGAAACTGCTGATCTTCTGGGATTTTCAAGCCAACCATCTCTAGGGTTTACAGAGAATGGTCTGAAAAAGAGAAAATATCCAGTGAGCGGCAGTTCTGTGGGTGAAAGTGCCTTTTTGATGGCAGAGGTCAGAGGAGAATGGCCAGACTGGTTTGCGCTGATAGAAAGGCAAGATAGAGGTCTGCAGAAGAGCATCTCTGCACAACACGTTAAACCTTGAAGCAGATGGGTTACAGCAGCAGAAGACACGCTGAGTGTCACTCCTTTCAGCTAAGAACAGGAAACTGAGGCTACAATTTGCATGGGCTAAACAAAATTGGACAATAGAAGATTGGAAAAACGTTGCCTGGTCTGATGAGTCTCAATTTCTGCAGCTGTATTCAGATAGTAGGGTCAGAATTTGGCGTAAACAACATGACAGCATGGATCCATCCTGCCTTGTATAAGTGGTTCAGGCTGCTGGTGGTGTAATGGTGTGGGGGATGTTTTCTTGGCACGCTTTGGGCCCCTAAGTACCAACTGACCATTGTTTAAACACCACAGCCTACCTGATTTCTGTTGCTGACCATATCCATCCTTTTATGACCACAGTGTACATATCTTCTGATGTCTACTTCCAGCAGGATAATGTGACATGTCAAAAAGATCAAATTATCTCAAACTGGTTTCTTGAACATGACTGTTCCCTATACTCAAATGGTCTCCAAAGCCATCAGATCTCAATCCAATAGAGCACCGTTGGGATGTGGTGGAACAAGACATTCGCATTACGGATGTGCAGCTGACAAATCCGCAGATGCTATCCTGTCAATGTGGACCAAAAGCTCTGAGGAATGTTTCCAGCACCTTGTTGAATATGCCACAAAGAATTAAGGCAGTTCTGACGGCAAAAAGGGGTCCAACCTGGTGCTTGCAAGGTGTACCTAATACTAATAAAGTGGTCAGTGAGTGTATATACACACATTTTATATAATGGTGTAACGGTTCTATGTTAAAAAATCAAACCGTACCATTTTCCACGCATGGTTCACATACACTTGCACCGCGTATCATCTCAAATCTGACGACGCATCTATAGTACGGTGTTTTGAAAATAATGCTTAAAACAGCCAGGCAGAGTTAGGCTAATGCCTGTTTTTGTCGATGGATATGCATTCTGGCTTCCCCTAAACTTTGTTCAATGAGAGTGCCATATGTTCTAAAATGACCAGTCATTTATGCCGTCATCACCTGGGTGTTGATAGCGTGTGAGTGTAGGTGAGACCTGAACAACACACTTTGCTATCTGTTTAAATGAAAACCCCTTTAAGCCTTGCCGTTTTAAACATTCAACTCAGGCACGCTGTAAGAAGATAAAACAAAACGCATGGATGAATCATGCACTCATCCGAAGCACGCACACAGAAAGCAAATAAGGAGTTCTCTTTCAAGACTTGCGCTTGAACAGACACAAATTAAGTCTTGGCAAGTTTCCTATAGCAAACATTATGTCTTAAGTGAATGTAAGCAGTCAAGAAAGACAACGCATATGTACAGTATCAGTGCACTGGATCAGTGCATTATGTCTTAAAGGAACAGCAGCCTAATATTCCTGCCGTTTGTGTTTTTAATGTGAATCAAACAACAAAAGACAAGGGAATCACTCACTGCTCTTGACTGAATAGCTTTTGTAGCTTTAATAATGATTCATCTTTATGTAATTTCTACAGTGAAGATTATATGCAATGTTGTTGTATATTTGATTACTTTATTCAATTTCTGTACCTGGAAACTATACTGTTAGATGCCTGAAAAACCTGAAAGCACTCTTTATATTTTTTTGTATTTTCTCTCTATTGTATTTAGTTGTGCTGTTGCTTGTTATTATTTTCGGTATTTTTATTTGACGGTTGTACTTTTTCTCCCTGAGCCATTATATATATATATTGAGTTTTTCTAATGAGAAATATTTAAAAACTCGCAGGTGAACTGTAATGAGGTACAGTCACTCTCTTTCAATGCAGATCCAGTGATAGAACAGCTCTCAAACCCTCTTATTCTGGGATTCATTAATCATTTGTAAAATATTCTGCGGTAAATGCTATGTTCAATAAGAGGAATAATTTATGAGTTTTGCACAGGAAAGATCCACATGAGAGTATAATACTGACATGTTAAAAATGATCCCTTTGAGTGTACATTCTTACCCACAGCCTTCAGTGAGGCGTATTTGTTGAGCTCTTTTGCCGATTGTTGTTGTTCATAGACATGGGACAGCTGGCTGAGGGCTGGATACGGGTGCGTTTGCATCATGTTGTTTATCTGGCCGCCTTCTGCAAACAACACAAAACATTGTTAAAGGGTTGCATCATTATTTTGTCTTAATTTATAGCATTTTTTTAGTCACCCCTCATAATATGTCTCGCTTACTGCTGACTAATGTCCCTTGGGATTCGATTGGCACTAATAACAAAAGAGAAACAGACACCGAAAGGCTCGAAAACTTTTTGTACATACAGTAGGTCGCAGGCAGACGAAAGAAGAATCAGACTGAATGGATCTGATAATGAGCTGTTTGATGTGTGTATGCGGCTAGTGTCACAACCCGGTCCAATCTGCCTCCTGTGATGTGACAGTCAAAGAATATGCGATGGTATGTACATACAACCGCTCTCATTGATTTCCTCCCTTGACTTCCTCCGGTTCATAGAGATGAATTGTCAGCGGTGAATGACGATCAAAGAGGTGTAACCTGCGTGGCAGAGCTGTCAACGCAGAGCTCCTGTTGTGACTAATTAATCACTTAGCCCTGCAGCAGGGTTGCTGACACACGTCTGTACTGAGCGCCGTGCACTGAGTCATACCACACCAGACATCACACAGATTACTGCTCAGAGCTTCTGAAAAACTCTATAGACTGTACTGTACACCCATTAGCGCTTAGTACGCTTGTTTTCTCTAATGTTTTTGTCAAATAATAACAGATTACATTTCTTTGTTTTGCCAAAGCGTGTGGAAAATATTCTTTATTTGCTAACAGTACTACATCGTTATATCCTTTTATGTAATGTTCAAAATTGGATGACTCAGGGAAACGGATACTGAACACTTTGAGTGCACCAGTGGTGTGAAGTATTTGAGTAAATGTAATTAGGTTACTGTACTTAAGAATGCTTTTTTTGTATCTTTTTGTACTTTGAGTATCAAGGATATTTAGTAACTTTTACTCTCTACTTGAGTTACATTTGTGAATGTTCTCTTTACTCCTATACATTTGTACGTTTGTACATATTACATTTTCCATGGGATCTAACTGTTTCTGCGGCAGTTTATTTCTGTTACAAAAGAAGTGATATCGCCTTCAACAGGTCATTGAAGTTACTATATCTTCTGTGTTTTGCTGTTAATCACCCAAGCTTCTCAACAAGCCTACTTTAAACGAATGTGAGTGCATTAGCAGAGCTAACCTTGCACAGTGTCTGGGACCGCAGTCGAGGTCCCTTCTAGGCGCCCATTGTCTACAACGTGCCTGGACACTTGTTTTAAGGCAAGGCAAAGGAAAGGGTAGTTTATTTATATAGCACATTTCATACACAATGGTCATTCAAAGTGCTTTACATAGAAAAGGTATTAAAGTATTGTAGGAATAATCACAACATAGGAAATAGAAATACCATGTATAAGAAAGAAAATAACAATACTAAATTTGGGGCTCCCCTGTCTGAACAGAAGAGTCAGAGATGTTTTGCTTTGTGAGACACCCTAGTAGCCACCCAGCTTCCAAGTGACCTCCTGCCCTTCCGAGGGCCCAGTGTTCCACACTCACGTCTGAGTGTGTACCGTCTCATTTCCTAACTCTCCCAACTCTCCCAACCAGACAGCACTAACCGAAAATGAATAAAATCGTAACCAAAAATAAAAACAAGGTTAAATTAGGTTATAAAGGTTAAAAATAGTTATAAAAATAATTAAAATTAAATAAAATTAATAAAAAGATGATACACAGATAAGATAAAGTGCAATCCAGGGCACTCCAGCCTGTAGAAAGGCAAGGTCTGACCAAGGGCTGAAAGTTCAGCGACAGATTTCAGGACTCATAGGGGTCTTATTTGCATCAATCCGAGCAGAGTGACCGTGGCTGTGGATGCCATATACTCCAGGAGCATCTGAAATGATGTTGTGGAACTGCTGTTTTGCCCCTGAACATATTCAGGCAGTTGCCATGAACCAGGTCCTACCCGGACCTGATGCTCGGACCTGATGCTCCTCGCAACAGCCCCTCCCTGGCAGATTCCCCTGAGGAAGGACCTGCCTTCTCAGGGGTGGGGCACCAGTTCTCGCGTCCAGGGTTCCACTCAGAGTGTTGATACATCAGGGGTAGGCTCCGCCCCTGCCTTCATCTTCAGGCAGGAACTGCAAGCATCCGCTACCCTCCGGATTCAACTATGTACGGGGCCTTTGCCAAAGAACTTTAACATTTCATCTATTCGATACTCATTATTTACAAACTGTAAATAAAGCTTATTCAAATGTTTTTCCCACCTCCTGAGTCTTTCGTGTAGAATAGGGGGTTACATTAGTAATCAAGTTATGCAGATATTTTGTTGTAATTTTGTAATTAAAGTAATGCATTGCTTTACTAGTTACTTGAAAAAAGTAATCTGATTATGTAACTTGCATTACCCCCAACACTGATCATGTGACACTAAAGAGTGGCGTAATGGCTGCTCAAAATCCTGCTTTATCATCAATGAATTTCACATGAATAAATTTGATTTAAAATTTATTTAAAGAGAAAACACTTATTTTAAGTTGTTATACTATTTTAAAATGTTACTGAATTGACTGTTTTGATCAAATATAGCTTTGGTAAATATAAGTGACGTCAATTCTTCAGCTAAGGGAGCAATTTTATCTGCACTTAAAATATATATTAAAAATATTTTATTCTAGTTTTAAAAGACAGTTTTAAACTTTTTAACGAGTTTTTACTTAATAGATTTTTTTACTAATTAATTTTTTACTTTAACTAATTTGGTATTTATGTCTACAGTAAATGTTTTGTAAGTGTTCTGCCCAAGTTCTAATAAAACACTGCAACTTTTGGCATTTAATTTATAACAGGAAAAGGGCAAAGTTCAGCAAGACATTATTAAGTGAGCTGAGTGTCCTCCTCCAGTGTCCTCAGATCTGTGACCTTCTCTGTGACCTCAGGCAAACAGTAAGTGACGAGATGAGCACATAATAACGTGAGTGGCGAGCCGTAGCACACCAATATGTGTTTCAAGGTAGGAGGTCAAAAAGCAAAATGAACTCCATGAAGCCAGAAGAAGCTAATATACAATAATAAAAAGAGAGATAAACGCCTCTTTTTTGAAGAACATTTGTTGGTTTTTTGGGCCAAAACGTTCCTGTTAACCATACATGCTGTTCATTTTGTACACCACAGATTTTACGGCCTACTCTTTTGAAAATTTGACAGAAGTAGCAGATAAGTGGGAGTGATCCCATGCTTGATTCTATTCAATTTCCTGGGTATCTTAGTGTTTGTTTTGTTTTGTGTAAGAAGCTGACTCATTTCCACTGGGAGAACTTCCTCCCAAGTGTTTGGTTGCAAATTGCCTTTACACCATCTTCTCCTTGTGCTATCACTCTCGTCATGGCAACACAAGCGTTTGTGCTCTGTTTGCAGTGCATGCAGCCAGCCTCTTGTATGGTTTCCACCACCCACATGCTAAGCAAGCTTAGTGTTTGCAACTGATGGACCTTTGGTGTTTGTTCTTGTGTTGTTAAATGCCCCATATCTCCACTAGCCCGCCGAACAACGAAACATTAACACGTGCATTAATTAGCAATTGTTATCTGCCACTGACAGAGGAAAAAGATGGTTTTGCTGGGATCATGTCCAACTTTGCAATTAGTGGACTGCAGTGTGATCTGCTACGATGGACCAGGTTTAAAAACAGGGATGTACAGTAAAACGCCCCACAGCGGATCATTCCTATCACATGGATATAAAACAGACCCCTGTATGTTTGTCAGTCAAAATTTAACGGTAACAGTGGCATTTTGGTTGTATTTCATTTGACTTTGTTTGACACATCTCTAAGAGCTTTTGATGTCATCTATATATCCAGGTCTGCTTTGAGGGAACTATGATACTTAATGTAATGAACTGTAAAACTTTATCCTAAGGAAAAGATTCAGGGAAAAGACAGCTTACTGCAGTTGCTGTTTTCAGAAAATGTGAAGAGAGATCACATAATCACAGATTTTTATGAGTGGTGACAGCCGAGTTGATCACAGGGTTTTTTTTGAGGGTGAAAGAGGGTGAAATGAGTTGAAAGACTAAATATAGTCTATGCAAACTTGTCTACCATATTACCTAGTGAAAATGTATGTGTGTGTAGTGGAGTTCTGAAATGAGGAGGCAAAGTCCAGTTATTCATGTTCCAGTTACACTTAATTTCAACACATTTTTCAGGTTAAACTACTTGGCCCCACTTTATATTAGGGGGCCTTAACTACTATGTACTTACATCAAAAAATAAGTGCAATGTACTTATTGTGTTCATATTGCATTGCAAAACACTTTTGCTATTGAGGTGGGATACGGGAAAAGTTAGGGACAGGTGTGGTGGTATGGGTAAGTTTAAAGGTAGGTTTAGGTGTTATGGAAGTGACAACAGTGTAATTATACATGTAACAACAGAAATTAATTACAGATGTAATTTCATGCAGGTATTTTTAAAAATGTAAGTACAATGTAAAAACATGTATGTACACAATAAGTGCATTGTGTCAAATGATTAATTAAAATGTTAGTACATAGTAGTTAAGGCCACCTAATATAAAGTGGTTCCAATTACTTAAAGTACATTATATATACATACATATACTATACTGTATATACATGTGTGTGTGTGTGTGTTCATGTTTTTCTACCTGAATGCACACATACTCATAGGGACTCATGTCACCGTGTGGACCTAAATTGAGATCCCTATGAGGAAACAAGCTTATAAATCATACAGAATTAGTTTTTTTGTTCTAATGTAAAAATGCAGAAGGTTTTGTGTGATGGATAGGTTTAGGGGTAGGCAAGATCATTGAAAAAGTTGTTTTCAGTCAGCTGAACAAATTCTTGAACTCAAACGGATACTTTGACAATTTTCAATCTGGTTTCCGACCGCATCACAGCACAGAGACAGCGCTCATAAAGATTATAAATTATATTTGCCTCAATACAGATACAGGCAAAACATCGATTCTGGTACTACTGGACCTCAGTGCTGCATTCGACACTGTTGACCACAACATACTTCTTGACAGGCTAGAAAATTGGGTTGGGCTTTCTGGAATGGTCCTCAAATGGTTCAGGTCATACTTAGAAGGGAGAGGTTATTATGTGAGTATAGGTGACCATAAGTCTGAGTGGACATCCATGACATGCGGAGTCCCACAAGGGTCAATTCTTGCACCACTCCTATTCAACCTGTATATGCTGCCACTCAGCCAAATAATGAAAAATAACAAAATGGCTTACCACAGCTATGCTGACGACACCCAGATCTACTTAGCCCTATCACCAAATGACTACAGCCCCATTGACTCTCTATGTAAATGCATTGATGAAGTTAACAGTTGGATGTGCCAAAACTTTCTTCAGTTAAACAAAGACAAAACTGAAATCACTACATTAGGAAACAAAGATGAAATTCTCAAGGTGAACGCATATCTTGAGGCTAAAGGTCTAAAATCAAAAAATCAAGTCAGGAATCTTGGTGTGATTTTGGAGTCAGACCTGAGTTTCAGTAGTCATGTCAAAGCAATAACTAAATCAGCTTACTATCATCTGAAAAATATTGCAAGAATTAGAAGCTTTATTTCCAGGCAAGACTTAGAGAAACTCGTTCATGCTTTTATCACCAGCAGGGTGGATTATTGTAATGGTCTTCTCACTGGCCTTCCCAAAAAGACCATTAGAAAGCTACAGCTCATACAGAACGCTGCTGCCAGGATCCTGACCAGAACCAGAAAATATGACCATATCACACCAGTCCTCAGGTCTTTACACTGGCTTCCAGTTACATTTAGGATCGATTTTAAAGTACTATTACTTGTATATAAATCACTAAATGACCTAGGACCTCAATACATTGCAGATATGCTGATTAAATACAAACCCAACAGATCACTCAGATCATCAGGATCAAGTCAATTAGAAATACCAAGGGTTCACTCAAAGCAAGGAGAGTCTACGTTTAGCTATTATGCCAGCCGTAGCTGGAACCAGCTTCCTGAACAGATCAGATGTGCTCCAACAGTAGCCACTTTCAAATCCAGACTCAAAACACATCTGTTCAGCTGTGCATTTACTGAATGAGCTATGTCACCGTACGTGCTTTGTCCGAACTGCTTGCACTTTAATTATGTCTCATTTTAACCCTGTTTTATTTTTAGTTTTTAATTATACTTTTATTTTTAATTATTTTTTATTTTGTTAAGGCTGTCTGGGTGGAAGAGGTTGAGAGACGGGGGAGCGATAAATCGAAATCCCTCCGCACGAGGACGATCCGTTTAGATCTGCTCTGACGGATAGACCTGTATAGCCTTGGTGGTAAGAGGAAGGACCGTGTAGATCCGCTCTGACGGTCGAACAAAGTAGAGATAGCCCTGGTGTTCCTGTCCAGGAAGATTTGTCTGTAAGGGTAATGTTTAAATGCACAGTTACCTGACAAATATTTTTTGAGTACTCCCTCCGGTGCGAGGAAGACCCGTTTAGATCTGCTCTGGCGGGTAAAACATCTAGAGAACGCCCTCAAGTTAGGCCAAGAAGATTTGTCTGTAAGGGTACTGTCTAAACGCACAGTTACCTGACAAATATTTTTAAAGTAAACCTGACTCTCCATTTTCTTCCACCCCAGATAGGGGATTTCATCTTTATTTTTATTTCCTTTTAATTTCCTTTTAATTCCTATTATAACTATTATACTATATATATTTTTATTTTATTCACTTATAACTATTTTAACTTCATTTCTGTGTAAAGCACTTTGAATTGCCACTGTGTATGAAATGTGCTATAAACTTGCCTTGCCTTGCCTTGCCTAGGGGTAGGGGTAGTGTAACGGGACAGAATATACAGTTTGTTCAGTATAAAAACCATAGTGAACTAGACGTGTGTGTGTGTGTGTGTGTGTGTGTGTGTGTGTGTGTGTGTGTGTGTGTGTGTGTGTGTGTGTGTGTGTGTGTGTGTGTGTGTGTGTATTAGTGCTGTCAAAATTAACAGGTTAACGTATGGGATTATTTTTTTCAGTTTAATACATTAACATTTTTTTAAAACAATCAATTTTTTTAATTTTTTGTCTATTATTAAAATATATGATCACGCTCTTATTCATGCAAATGCTTTTAAACCTTTTAAGCTCGATAAGACAAACGAGAATGCACTGCCTGTGCATGTCCTGACACACACACAACACACAGAAAGACGTGCACCAGTATCGTGTGTACAGACAGCGCTCGAGAATCGAGTTCTCTTTCGTACTTGAACAAACAACAACACACAGAATTATGCCAAAATTGCAGCTTTGTTGAGTATTCTCATAAGAGCTGTTTTAAGTTAAATAAAGTCTTAAATGAACTTAAAGAGTTGAGAAAATGTGAGAAAAAAGTATGAAAATTAGATGCGCATGACAGTGCGTCAGATCCACATCATGTTCGGCAGCGGCAGATTTTAAAGTGACAGCAGCCTAAAAGAACAGTTGCTGTGACGTCTGTCAGTAATGTCAATCAATCAGTGGAGCTTTAATTAGGATAAATCTATATTTAATTTATAATTTAGTTGAAAAAGGTGTTTGATAACTTTATTCATTTCTGTATATGTCTAACAGGTAGGAAGGCCACAGGTAAATATGACATTTATTATAAGGGTTTTATATAAAGATTGCTTTATATATTTATTTCATATAGACATCAGTATCAGTATTAGTGTATCAGTGATAATGGCCTTCATTCATAAAAAGATGCCATTACAACAGATATTTAAAATATACTGTCTTTAAGTTGTTTCTTCATTAATTTGGAGAGTAACTGTGAAATTATTACAATATAATTATTAATATAAATTATTAAAAACTCCAATGCAATTAATCACGATTAATTACAGGGAAAATGTGCGATTAATTAGTAAACATTTTTAATCGATTGGACAGCACTAATATATATACAAACAGTTATCAATTTAAAATGGATTATTGGTATATATTATATTATTGGTTATTGGTAAATCTTCATGCTTAAATAATGCTAAAATAAAATCTTCATATATTTCATTATAAGATTACTTTGACTAACTTAAAATCAGCCAATTAGCTCATTTTATATTCTAGCTCGTCATCATTTTAACAAATGTTTTCATTGTCACACTTCTGACTTGGCTAGATCAGAGATTTGAATATGAATACACACCGATCAGGCATAACATTATGACATTATGTCATCTTATTAGGACTAATATTATGTTGGTCCCCCTGTTGTTAGGGCTGTGTTGCCAAAACAGCCCTGACCCGTTGAGGCATGGACTCCACTAGACCCTTGATGGTGTTCTGTGGTATCTGGCACCAAGATGTTAGCAGTAGATCCTTTAAATCCTGTAACTTGTGAGGTGGGGCCTCCATGGACCGGACTTGTTTGTTCAGCACATCCCACAGATGCTCAATTGGATTGAGATCTGGGGAATTTGGAGGCCAAGTCAACACCTGAAACTCATTGTTGTGCTCCTCAAGCCATTCTTGAACCATTTTTGCTTTGTGGCAGGGCACATTATCCTGCTGAAAGAGGCCACAGCCACCAGGGAACACCCTTTCCATGAAAGGGTGTACATGGTCTGCAACAATGCTTAAGTAGGTGGTACGTGTCAAAGTAACATCCACATGGATGGCAGGACTCAATGTTTCCCAGCAGAACATTGCCCAAAACATCACACTGCCTCCGCCAGCTTGACTTCTTCCCATAGTGCATCCTGGTGCCATGTGTTCCCCAGGTAAGCGACCCACACGCACCTGGCCATCCACATGATGTAAAAGAAAACGTCACCTTCATTTATATAGCGCTTTTCATAATACAGATTGCTTCAAAGCAGCTTTACAATGATAATAGGAAATTAATTTTGTTTTAGAAGAAAAGCAAAAGTTTTTTATTGATTCATTTCTCTTGTAAAAACTGATTAGTTATTTAATTTGGTGCCACTTAAACAACACCATCCTCAACTAAAACAGAAAACCCCCAATGCGTTCCAGACCCCCATCCACACGGCAACAGCACTTGGTGGCCCGAGAACGCAAACCATGAAATAGGTTTGAAATAGTTTTAAAACTATACCATCATCATCCCCACGCAAACCACCAAAAAAGGCAAATTCGTGATTTGCAAGCATTACGTGTTCAGCCTATAGGCAAGTGCGTTTGAATACGTGTGCATATGTGTTTTTATCTGTCCACAATCTGATCTGGATACGGCAGACTACAGTAAACCTCAGGATAAACAGAGAGACTAACGTAAATGCCATTCTTTTATGATGTAACAAGTACATCAGGTGTTATGGGAAATGTTCCCGGTTCCGGCAGACCAAGTTAATACTGCCAAACAATCAATTAACTGATTTAAATAATAGAAATTGATAAATGTTCTACGTTCTAAAATTGATAACGTTCTATGTTCTAAAACACGATTCGTCAGACCAGACCACCTTCTTCCATTGCTCCGTGGTCCAGTTCTGATACTCACGTGCCCACTTTTGGCACTTTCAGAGATGGACAGGGGTCAGCATGGGCAACCTGACTGGTCGATGCACTGTGTATTCTGACACCTTTCTATCAGAACCAGCATTAACTTCTTAGTTCCCCATGTGCATCATTGAGCCTTGGCCGCCCATGATCCTGTCGCTGGTTCATCACTGTTCCTTCCTTGGATCATTTTTGATATGCAGACCGGGAACACCCAACAAGAGTTGCAGTTTTGTAGATGCTATATGACCCACCCAGTTGTCCAGCCATCACAATTTGGCCTTTGTCAAACTCTCAAATCCTCACACTTGCCCATTTTTCCTGCTTTTAACACATCAACTTTGAGGACAAAAATTTACTTGCTGCCTAATATATCCCACCGACTACCAGGTGCCATGATGACGAGAAAATCAGTGTTATTCACTTCCCTTGTCAGTGGTCATAATGTTATGGCTGATCCATGTACCTGTACAGTACAAGGTCCAAAATCCCAAGCACATGGAACACTAATCACCAATTACAGTATAAACAATTACATTTCTTACAGTGTATGCTATATGTCAGCATCATTCTGCTTTTGATTCACAAACATTTGTAAGAAAATGACCCAGCATTCATTGATTTTACAGTAAATGCCTGAGTACAGTAATTTATTGTAAAATAAAACTCTTTAATCCTGTATATTTCTGGCAATTGTTTACTAATTGAAAAACAGCATGCACTTTTTATGATCCCCCTTAAAATTATTAACATTTTGCAGAGTTTTCAAGGTATATCTAAACTTATAACCACAACTTCTCATATTTGATTAGATATTTGATTACATTTATTTTGTGATTTTACTGACTTAATTTACTTAACCAGTACTATTTGGCGCTATTAACAACACCCATTCAAACAGACAGATAGCAGCAGCAGCAGGATAGAAGTATAAGCTGCTCTGAAAAAGTTAGATCACAATTCAAATGTGAGGAGAGAGCACAATCCCGTGAAACTGCTGCGGATGAGCGATAGAGAAGCAGAGTGTGTGTATGAAAGCTGTTTGCTTCTATCAGGATCTGCTATTGTGCTTTAAATGGACTGGCCTGAGAGTGGCAGAACGTTTTCTTCCCTTAAAAATTAGGTCAAAGTACACTTGAACATAAAGGTTTGTTTTTAGCGTTTTGTGCACAGCTACTCCACACTGTATGACACATGACAAGAAGAGACAGATAACGTATAGTTAACTACACATTATTTTTCTCCTCTTCAATTTATAGAATGTATACTACTCCACATGACCATGACTGGAGGTTTAAGGGGGACGTCCGTACTCCTAACTAACATGATCAAATGGGTCAGTGCTGATAAAAAGATATCAGTTATTACACAAAGGGTAAACAATAAAATATGCAGTGTAAACCATGTTAAACATTCGTAAATGAGCCAACTCTTTGAGAGTGTGAGATTGGACTGCTTGGTGTTATAAACACTGATGTCCTCATTATCCACTCCATATGTTTATTTGTTCACTAGTGCTCATTAGACATGCAGGATGCTGCCTCTCATGAGAGAGCGCTACAGAAATCCACACAGAGTCATTACCAACAACCTACAAATGTCAGAGTATTGTTGCATCTCAAACTGCCTGAAAGTCAGACAAAAGATGAAGCACGATATATTTCAGATCCACTGAGCTGATATGAGAAAGAGTGTGAATTAAAAATGAGAAACCGCCAGGCACTCAAAATGAGAAGAGTATGTGGAAATCTGATTGTGAAAATAATGTATACAGGATTCAACTATTAGATTTTTGCAGTTCAGATTTTGCAAACCCACCACAAATATGAAGAATAACTCAATGACATTAAGATTTACACTAAGTAAAAACATCAGTATTTTCTTTGCACTAAGTGTAGTTAGATGCTATTTATACTTTGTGCAAATAGTGGCAGATATACTATAGATAGTATATTATAAAATAGTATGCAATAATAACAACATATTCAGTGTATATGATTATATTTATTAAAAAACATAAATGGATGCTGTCTTATTGACACATTAATTGCCCTTGTCCCTGAAGCCTGATAAACACTTTATTCCAACTATAATTTCCACTTTTCGAATATTTTTGATTATTTGTATATTAAAAAATCACCTCTTTGAGCTGATATGTGATGGGAATGAGACTGGAAAAAGGCAGATTTCGAACTCGGGTCAGTCACGTTAAAAGCTGACGCCACACACCTTACTCTTTATGTTAGTGTTCACACCTTACTCTTTAAGTGGAAATAGTGTAGCCTCTGCAAACAGGGTGGTTTTTTTTTACACTGGAAAATCCAACAGTTGTTATACCAAACACTTTTTAGTTAATGTCTTAATTTAATTGTAGTAATTTAATAGTAATCCATACTATTCACATATTATGCATTGGTTACTCAGAAACCCTGTTAATTGATTGGTTAGAGTGCCATATTGAGGCAGAGCAATTCTTCAGACTTTTCACTCATTTCCTCCCCTTTTGCAGCTATCTTTCTCTCACTGTAAAATCGAATTAGTTAGACTTAAAAAAAAGCAAAGTGAAATAGGAATAATATGTTATACTGACAAAGGCTTAGTTAGTTTAGTTCACTTAGACAAGAGTTACATTAACTAAAAAAGAGTAAATAATAAATCAAATGTAATTGTTACCATTGTTGTGTTTTGCATACTGAATGTTTGAAGTCTTTGTGTGACTCAAGCATGGTCCATTGCACGATATTGTCACAAGTATATGGGATTGTATCGTTAGAAGCTATAGGTCATCTTTTAAAAGCAGTTTATTACTTTCCTTCTTTTAAAACAAAATAACTGTGACTTCTTGTTGCATCGCTGCATCAATAGAAAGAGAATTACAATAATATAAATAACGTTGCAAGTGTCCAACCAAAGGGAATACTGATCACCATAATGGTGAGTTCAAACAAGAACATTTGAGGAAAATCAACATCAATTTATGAAGTCAGCTTATGTGCAACGTGATGTTCTCTCAAATTTTTCAGTTGTATTGACAATTCAACATTTAAGATGACTTTGAGAAATTAGTGAATGCAACTAGACAAAGATAACTGCAGAATTGGAGGAAATTAGTGAAAAGTCTATTAAGAATTGTCCCGTCTTTTTAATTTTTCTTAATTTATAAAATGGCACTCAAACCAATCAATTACTCTTAACTTGGGTTTTCTGAGTACACAAGGCATAGTATGTGAATAGTACAGATTTTTTCAAATAAGTTAAGACCTTAAGTAAAGTTAACTTAAAAAGTGTTAGTTAGAACAACTGTAAAAATATGATGTAACTCAGATATAAATTAATTAATAATACAGACCCATGTTATAAATTAATAAATACACTTTTGTTTGAAAATTACATTTACATTTAGTCATTTAGCAGACGCTTTCATCCAAAGCGACTTACAAATTAGAGCAATAGAAGCAACTAGAACAGTCAAGGGCAACAATGCAAGTGCTGTAACAAATCTCAGTTAATCTAGCACAGAACACACAGGACAGATTTTTAGACGGACAGAAAATGAATAGAATGATAAGTGCTATTCTTGATTAGTCAGGTGCTGCTGGAAGAGATGTGTCTTTAGATGTTTTTTGAAAATGGCTACAGACTCGGCCGCACGAATTGAGATAGGCAGGTCATTCCACCAGGTGGGGGCGGTCCAAGAAAAGGTCAGTGAGAGCGATTTCATGCCTCTCTGGTATGGCACCACAAGGCGTCGTTCACTGCAGAACATAAGCTCCTGGAGGGTGTGTAAGTCTGAAAAATGATGCTATTTGTTTATCATATTAAAGCCATTCTAACCAATGCTCCCAAAACTTATTATAGGACCTAACTGCAGCCTTACTGATATAATTGATAGAATGAAACAGCAAAATGTAAGCACTAGCATTAGTGGAAACATTAGAAAGTGGGAATACCGGTTTTGCAATTAACTTGAATCTAAATGAATCTGGAAAAAAGTGAAACCTAACCCTTGCATGACAAGCTAAACTCTGAGGAAGATAAATACATATAAACATCTGTCTGGATTAAAAGCAGCCAATTTATCATTTTGTTAGAGTTCTATGCGTAAAACAGCATTGGATTTAGTTTTTAAATACAGGTAATGGACAAAGGTTCTGAAGGTAATCTATTAGAGGTTTAAAATACGACTTCTCGTATTATGTAAGGAAAGATACAGGCACTGTCTGAACACCACTGATAGTCGAAATGCTCCACTGAGTCACATAAAGAACCACCCAAATATCATTCAGCTAACTAAATCCCCTTGAAAAGCACCGTTTTCTTTTTCGAAAGAAGGCAAGGGTTTGTAGAACAGCGCTTTATTAGATGTAATACCTTAATTTATGCATGGGTGTTTTCCTTCATGTATATCTGGGTCAGCAGCCTCCTGTGTGTTTAAAACAGCAGACAAACGCTGCTTTACACTGCTGGACAGTGCTGTGTTATAGTAGATGTCTGGATATTAAGGAAAATGATTACACTTTCATTTGACAGCTTCTACTTCACAATTTCTGATGAGAAAAGTCAAAATTGCTCTGCTATCCAGGAAACACTTGAATCAAGAGGATAGCCATCAACTGAATGGGACAGCAAACACGTCATATGCACTGCAGCTGCTGATTCGTAAAATGTCACCACTTTGATTTGAGAGATCCATCAGTCCTTGTTAGACGCATGGTTGATGGACTTTAATGCCCTTTCACCTTTGATTTGAGGTTTGTGTTTGCAGCGATAAAGACCCAGCTTACAAAAATATGCTCTAAGAATGTCTTGCTAACTTCCCATTAAATTATGAAAATGTTATTTCTGAATGTTCTCAGAATATTCAAAACGTCCAGTTTTTTAAATGTTTTAAAAAAGTTTTTTTTTTTTGTGGACGTTATAGAAAACAAAGGAGCGTAAATAGTAATGTTGTATCCATCCATCCATCCATCCATCCATCCATCCATCCATCCATCCATCCATCCATCCATCCATCCATCCATCCATCCATCCATCCATCCATCCATCCATCATCCATCGTTGGTTTTGTACTGTTCCTAGTTCAGTTTCATATTTTTAAAATGAAAAGGAAAAGAGGCAGGGTTGTGTTTTATATACTTGCAGTGAAGATAATCAATGTACACATCGCCTGAACGTCTAGTTAATCATCTCATTTAGTTCCTAGGTTGTCCCTGTGTATTTATAGCTATGTTTTGTCCAGTCTTTGTCAGCTCTTGTCTTACAATATGTGTTGTTCTGTTTCCTGTGTTTTTGTTTACAGATAACCTAAAGAAGTGTAATTTTGAGTTTGTTTTGTTAAAGAAAAGTGCTTGCAAATAGGGTTGGGTATCGTTTGAATTTGAACAATTCTGGTTCCAATTCAGATTCTGCTTATCAATTCCAATTCTTATTGATTCCCAGTTTCGATTTCAATGTGGTAAAAAAAGAAAATGTCAAATATTTAGATAGCAACCATATTTATTCTGTCTTTTTGCAAAACATTGCAGCTGAAAACCATGAACAAAAATCTAAAAAACAACTAACTAATAAACTAGACTAATGTACATTTCAAACATTATTAAAAACAAGTTAGTAGTACAACAAGAAATAGCACTATATATACAACTGAACAAAGTTCAGATATTGTAATCTAATGTATAATAACCCTGCATAGTTTCCTTTTTATAAATAAAATATAGATGAATCCTTATTAAAGTTACAAAAGTTATTCAGTCAAGATCAGTGAGTGATTGTCTTTTGTTCTTTAATTAAAGGAGCTGTATGTAGGACTGTGGCCAAAACTGGTACGGCAATCACTTTCAAATTACTGTTGAGCGGTGTATCCCCTCTCCCCCTCCCCTTGACTCGAGGTTGCCAGATAGGCTGCAGGATCCAGGAGGAACGTAGGCTGCTACAAGGAGCTTTCAATGGCAAGTGACGTGTCATACACAGTAAGTTTTTTTTCTTTCTGTTAATTATGTTTATGCTTCAAGAGCGATGTTTTGTGAAGTAATTATGAATCGCAAAAATGTACTAATGGCGATTAGCCAAATATAATCGTAAATATGAACGCTCGTATGTGACAGTACATTCCCACATGAAAAAATACTATAGTATATTATAGTAAAATTACAGCAAAGCTAAATAACATTAGCAATGGTCATACAGGTCAACTTGCAGCATTTTTTGTCCACTATATATGCGAAGAACGAATGAGGAATAATTTTTACCGAGGTAACGTTAGGCTACTGTCTCAAATACGTTTTCACAATGCCATAATAGGCGTGCTAATGTTGTTTTCCTCAGCGTCCCAGCATAATGACAGAGAAACAGGCTCTGATAATACATTACTAATGTTAGCAATGACGACTCGCCGTTTTTATTTACCAAACAATTCCTTAACGTTACCTTTTCAATTCAATGACCCACCTCCTCCATCTGCGCTAACCTAACGTTACTTTGCACGAACATGCATAACTTTGTTCGACTGTCATGAATATTTGAAATGTCCATTTACATTAAGTACAAGTTAGCCAAACATAGATGAACCTTACCTGGCTGTCCAGGAGAAAATTAGCAACGTTGGCATCAGTCTTCAAATTATTCTCCGTTTTCAGCCGTCTCCATCTTTCAAAGGCATCTCTTATACAAATCCTTGTTTTATTTCGGACACTGTCACAACGTTTTTCTGATTCATAACAAGGTTGTTTAGGTTTCGTAAAATAAGACATTGTTTATCCAAAAAGTTTGTAGCTGCAGCTGTGGTAACTAGAGCAGAGCTGGCAACCCGAATGCAGAAACACTACTGACTTTGTGATTGGTAGATAGGTGGAGGGTGGCGCTTCAGGCCAAAACACAACATGTCAACATCAACATCAGTTGAGAGCTGCAACTTCACTTTTAAAATGACAATATCTTAGCCGGACAACCGTTGTCAGTGATATAAGTATTTGAAATTAACATGATTTCTTAATGTCTAGTGACATATCAGGGCCATGTTATGATTAATTGAAATACATTTCTTACATACAGTTCCTTTAACATCAATGACACAGACATCAACAGGTTTATTAGGCTGCTGTCACTTTAAGACCAAATGCATGGATCCAATATATTGTTACACTTGCGTTTCTTTCCCAACTGTTTAGACTCACTTAAAGGTGCACTATGTACATTTTCAGTAAAATATCCAAAAACCACTAGGCCAGTGTTATATATTTTGTTCAGTTGAGTACTTACAATATCCCAAATGTTTCCAACTTATAAATCGCGAGAAAATTGCTATTTTAACCAAGGAACTGGGACATGTGAGGGAGTCGCCTGTCGATGGCGTCCTATCTGCGTTACCCTCGGTTTCCGCTTTTATTTAACAAAAACGCTTTACTCTTACTGCAGTGTGCAACAAGTGTCATAGCAGCCGCAGAGCGAACGCACAGAGTAACGTCATTACATAATTTTCAACACTCTCAGATGTATCTAATATGATAAACAGAGCTGAGTTACCTCATACTCATGACTGGAAAATCGGAAATGGCGGCAGCGACTGTGGCATAATAAAAGTCCCACTGGTCATGCGGCGTGTGTTGCGTTCATCTTATTAACAATCGCTCCAGCGGCCTCATTCAGCTCCCACAACACTCGGTCCTGCTCTGCTTCATACTACAGTTACGTTAATAATCGCATCCATGTACATGATTTCTGCCCGAGTCCTATCCCGATCCTTTTCCACTGGGTGTGAGGTGAAGACCACATGTCCCAAGATTCTGCCCTCAAACTTGGCGTCACCAAGCTACGTCTTTGTTTTGAATAGGCGACCTCTAGCGGACGGAAAAGTTACATAGTGCACCTTTAAGACATAACCGACTATGTTGTGTTTACGAGGATATTTTGACATAATTTTATGTGTATTTGTGCACTATATGAGAGGCTTTTGTGCGTGTACTCTGGATGTGCCGAGCACAGAAAACAGCTTATGAGGGGCGAATTGAGTTCTCTTTTGTGTCTTATTGCACTTGAATGGTTTAAAACCACACACAGGAATATGATAAGTGGAATCAAAATGATCATTTTATAACAAGTATCCGATTCCTGACCTTAAATATCAGAATAGATTTTCAATTCCCAACCTTAAGGCCTGTTCACACCGGGATGATTTTCGCGCGCGTTTATCGCCGACATTTAACGCCTTGTGACTAAACAATGGGCGCCAATGTGAGTGTGCACACTGACGCGCAAAACGCCAGGCGTAAAAGCGTCATTTAAAAAAAAACACCTCGGGTTCGTTTTTTTATTTTGACGCGGCGTGTTAAAAACTGGCCGACCAATGAGATCAGCGCTTTTGTTCACATGGCTGGAGCTGCTGAAGTGACAGTAAAACACGACTTGGTGGCGCTCAAGCACAAAATCGGTCTTGCCGAGCACACGTTGATACGACGAAGAAGTAGTAAGTAGACAAAGAAGAAGATGAGCTGCTAATGCTGCTTGCCAGTTAGCAAAAAGTGTGTGAATGGTTTTGGCCATATACATAATATATCTGTGGTTTTGGCAAGCACGTAAATACTGTCTCTTCTTCTTCTGTGTGACAAGCGAGTGTCAGAAGCGTAAAGTGCCACAGCACCACCTTGTGTACCGGGAGCGCATCTACTGAATGTGCACGTTCACTCGGCGCATCGCCAGTGAAAATCGCTTGGGTGTGAACACTCAAGACACGCCGAAAAACATCACGAAAAACGCTGGCGATAAGTGTGTACAGCATTTATACTTGCAAGCACAGAGGTGTGTGCACATAAGCAGTGTGCACGCGCGTTGTGCACCCGCCTATAGGCGCACATTTCTAACAAGCTCTTTAAATAACACAAAAAAATACTGAGCTATTGACTTAAGACCAGGTTTTTGTTGGTCAATGGCGCAGTCGTTTTCAGTTGCCTCAAAATAGCAACACACCAACAATGCACCAGAACACACCTCGTTTTCAGACCAGCACATGGGCAAACAGATGGGCGCGAGTGCATTTGCTATTTAAACAATGTGGCGCTGGACGTGAAAATGATAACTGCATCGGGCTGAAACTAGCAAAAAACACTTGTGTCACGCCTGGTGTCGGATTTCACCGGATGTATGATAGGGCCCGAAAGGTTTGTTTGAGCTGAATTAGCATTTTCCCTGACACTGATCATAAGTGATGCAAAAGTGATGCAACAGTGACTTTCCCCCAGGATCTTGTTTAAATCGCTAGACCAAAGTGAAAACTACAACAAAGAGATCATTTTGAGATTTTAGCAGGTGGGGAAAAATGTATTTGCATCTGCTTTACCATCTGTCTGTCAATCAAACCTACGCCATCTGTTTGATATCCCCATTTATTACTATTAATACATTTACGACTATTTATCTTTGTGTCGTCCACTTCTAACCATCTACTGCGATTGCATCTGCCTGAAAATCCCCAGCCTCCTTTGAGTGTTTTGAGGTTAAATATGTCAAGGTTATCACAAAGCACATAGACTGAGAACAAGTCAACAATATGACTATAAGATACCTTTCCAGTTTCACATTAAAGATGCAGGAGGGTATTTCTGGAGCTGCACATCCCTCTGGGATGGAAGTGGCAGAAGGGCATCTGAGCTCGCAAGTGATATCTTCTGCAAATCAGAGAGGACTATTCTCTGCGTGTCTCCCACTTGCTCTTGACATTAGCAAAGTGCAGCCATGGCAGGAAGAGGGAAGCACAGTGATTGCCAGATGTCAAGTATCATCGCCTCTGAGGCACTCATTGCCCTCTCTGTGACACCATTGTTTTGGGGCTTTTGTTGTATGTTGAGTGTACGACTGAGGATGTGGACAGTGAGGTCATATAAGGCTATTGTTAATTAAGTCATTTGACTTTATGAGAATGGCAATATTTTAATGTGATGGAAAAAGCATGATCTTCAGCAGTGGATATTCTGTAATATAAAACAGAATAAGCATGAAATAAAGAACTGCATGTCAGATATTCAAATGAAAAGGAAATGAAACCTAAAATGAAACCTTTTCTTCAACTTTTTAGTAAAAAAAAAAACTTTCATTGGTTTAGTGCGGAGGTTTTTAAAATTGGGTCCTCCAAGGGTGTGCGAGGGACTATGCAAAATTTTTTCCAATAGAATGCAAAATTATTTTCCAATAGAAGGATCATTCCAGGATATGAAACAGGGTGACAGCAGCAGTATTGGAGAAACAGTGCTGCAAGGCAATGGATCCAGTGCCGTTAAATGAAAAAAAAAAACCCAAAAAAACACTCATGCCAAGGCACGCCGTACTTCCAAGGGTGAAAAATCCTTGTAAAAGATAATCTCATATGGAACCTCAATATCCCTTTGAGCAAAGTTTGAAGCTCTTTTGCCAGTGGAGAGCATGAGAACATGAGAGTTCAAGAGATTATGAATATCATACATACCGGCAATATTATAATGAAACACACTTGCGATATACATGCCATAACATCAGAGCTTTACAAAAAAAAACATCTGTTAATTGAATATATATAAAAGAAAACCATTTTGTTGATATGCCATGGTGTCATTGTATTGGAAACAACATGTAGCTGACCATTCTTATTTTTTTATGGAATATTGCTCCCTCCCTCTTGCAATGACATGTCTTCTCTTCACTGATGATGTGGATCACAACAATTGTAAACCACAACAATCCAATCAGTTTGAGGTGGACAAAACTCAGGTCAAAACTCAAGACAAAAATCAAGTCCCAACCTTCATTTTTGGGAAGCCGTTTCACTTGGATATCCATCACAATAGGGAAAAAAAGACTATCACAACTTGTGCTTCATGATAACTTGAACTTTCCTGAAATTAGATAGAACAGTGGTTCTTAACTGGTGGGTCACAGCCCAAAAACCGGATACAGCACAGCATGTTCTCATGCTCTCATTCATTTTCTTGAGATATTATTTATTCCCTTTTGGTATTTTCAAAAAGAAGTAGGACAGGAAACAAGCACAACAACTTAGGGGATATCCTAGCCAATAGTGGACAGAGGCTCGACCCTGATCGCAGGTCTGTTCTGAAAGCAACATTTAATTCAACAACCAATACTGTTGTACATAGTTAGGACAGCAAAAATACTTTTAAAAAGGAAAAGAAAATGCTTGATATATCTATTGTTCCTAATTTCAAAGGCTGTGCATACAGTCAAACTCGGCAAAGGATTTTGGTGCAAATTAATTTGTTATCTGGTAAAAGCAGCAGCCAAATGAGACAGATGCCAATAGGTTGCCTAACATTCTCTCATCCTTGAAAAACAAGAACAAAACCTATGTAAAGAAAAACAATTGACGGAGACAATATTAGACAACTGTGTGTTCACAGATAAATCACACTTCTGCTGTTGTTTTTGTTGTTAGATTTCCTATTATACATTGCTTTTCATAGGTTCGGGGTCTTTTTTTTTTAAAAGTCCCTTATGTTCACCAAGGCTGCATTTATTTGATCATAAATACAGTAAAAACAGTAATATTCATTCATTCTCCATGCCTGTTCTCCTCTCTAGGGCTCGCACATCAGACACAGACATTCACACTCTCACTCATACCTATAGGCAGTTTTCTGTTTTTCCAATATCCTATCCTGCATGTCTTTGGACTGTGAGGGAAACTGGAGTACCTAGGGGAAACACACGCTGACACGGAGTGAACATGCAAACTCTACACACAAAGGCCTCCTGGCTCAGCCGGGGCTACTACCCACTGAGCCAACGTGCTACCCAAAACAGTAATATTGTGAAATATTATTATTACTTAAAATAACTGAGGTGTCTACATTACAGATTTCTAATCATCTCAAACCATTTTTTTTTTTAAATCTCGCTGATCGTGGCAGAGAAATACATTCTTATTTGAAAAGACAGAACTCTCAATAAATCATTGTCTCAAATTACTTATTAGTACACTCAAACTTGGAGCAATTAACTGCATTTGCACATAATAATGTTTAATTCAAACAATACCTAAATACCTTTTTCAATACATAAATAAATAGGAGAACTGATTCCTCTTTGTCATAAACCATGAGAATATAACCATATCTTGTCAGCTTGTGTCGATAACTTATCTTATCATAATTTAAATTCTACTGCCCTTAATTTTTTAAAAATTCTTTGTTGTCTTTCCAGTATGTCAGTATTTGGTATAAGTATTTTGTATTTAGTATAAATATTTGGTAACACTTCAGTATGGGGAACACATATTCACTATTAACTATGACTTTTGCCTCAAAAACTCCTAATTTACTGCTTATTAGTAAGTAAGGTAATTTTTGTAGCATTTAATTTTAGGTATAGGGTAGAATTAGAAATGTAGA
The DNA here is from genome assembly GCF_949357685.1 of Gobio gobio. Lineage (NCBI taxonomy): Eukaryota > Metazoa > Chordata > Actinopteri > Cypriniformes > Gobionidae > Gobio > Gobio gobio. The sequence continues at coordinate 26,359,714 of NC_137113.1, forward strand.
ATAAGGTAATGCAGAATAATGTATTAATAATGTGCTTTATAAGTGCTAATAAACAGCCAATATCCAAGTAATATGCATGCTAATAAGCAACTAGTTAATAGCGTAAAGTGTTACCATCTATTTATCACTCAGTGAGTTTATATCCATCACCAGAAAAATGTAAACAATAATAATGTTCACTATTATATCACACTAGATTAACCTATTGCTTAAACTTATTACTGTACCTGTAAACTATATCTATACATCTATATATTTTGCAGGTTTTTCTCCATTTTTGTTATAGTTTATTTTTTTCCTCTCTCCTTTATTTTGTACTTGTGTTGTGTGTATACACTATGTTGCCAAAAGTATTGGGACACCCCTCCAAATCATTTAATTCAGGTGTTTCAATCACTTCCATGGCCACAGGTATATAAAATCAAGCACCTATGCAGACTGCTTCAACAAACATTTGTGAAAGAATGGGTCGCTCTCAGGAGCAAAGAATGGGTCGCTCTCAGGAGCTCAGTGAGTTCAAGTGGGGTACCGTGATAGGTTGCCACCTGTGCAATAAGTCCATTTGTGAAATGTCCTAACTACTCCTAAATATTCCATGGTCAACTGTTAGTGGTATTATAAAAAAAGTGGAAGCAATTGGGAACAACAGAATCACACAGCGGGGTCAGCGCATGCTGAGGCGCACAGTGCACAAAAGTCACCAACTTTCTGCAGAGTCAATAGCTACATACCTCCAAACTTCGTGTGGCCTTTAGATTAGCTCAAGAACAGTGTGTAGAGAGCTTCATGGAATGGGTTTCAACGGCCAAGCAGCTGTATCCAATCACCAAGTGAAATGCAAAGTGTTAGATGCAGTGATGTAAAGCACGCCGCCACTGGACTCTAGAGCAGTGGAGACGTGTTCTCTGGAGTGATCAATCACGCTTCTCTGTCTGGCAATCCGATGGACGAGTCTGGGATTGGCAGTTGCCAGGAGAACGGTACTTGCCTGACTGCATTGTGCCAAGTGTAAAGTTTGGTGGATGGGGGGGGGGGGTATGGTGTGGGGTTGTTTTGCAGGGGTTGGGCTTGACCCTTTAGTTCCAGTGAAAGGAACTCTTAATGCTTCAGCATACCAAGACATTTTGGCCAATTTCATGCTCCCAACTTTGTGGGAACAGTTTAGGGATGGCCCCTTCCTGTTCCAACATGACTTTGCACCAGTTGAAGCTGATAAGGCTGCAAAGGGTGGGCCAACTACATATTAAACCCTACGGATTAAGAATGGGATGTCATTAAAGGTAATGTGCATGTAAAGGCAGGCGTCTCAAAACTTTCGGCAATATAGTGTATGTCATTGGTCTCGTACTTTGTATAAGCAGCTATGTATTGTTAATAATAAAAAAATATATATATATGATTTCTATGTTAAAATGCAATTTATTACCGTATTGGCAAAGCTGAATTTTCAACAGTCAATACTCCAGTTTCCATTGTCAGATCCATCAGATTTGAAGGGAAATTTTGTATTTACTTATGCACAGTTTTATTACTTTGGTGTTGTGTGGCCACTCTATGCCCAATTTAAAATCTGGGTCCTGAAGCGAAACCAGTTGAGAGCCGCTGAGTTATACTGATTGAATGCGTAATAATGTCGCTATAATGATCTTTGTTTAACTTATTATGCTCCTGAGACGGCTGTGAGCCTCCGATCTCTCTCTTTCTCTCTCTCTCTCTCTCTCTCTCTCTCTCTCTCTCTCTCTCTCTCTCTCTCTCTCTCTCTCTCTCTCTCTCTCTCTCTCTCTCACACACACACACACACACACACACACACACACCTACGCACAGGAACCTATTAACAGCACTGATTCAAACTGCCGATCGTCAGATCCATCCACCGTAACACCTGTTTTACAATTAATGCCAGTCATTGCCTTTGGGGGAAATTTGCCATCACTATAAAATCAGAATAACATTGCAAATCTGTTTCTGTTGCTCATTATAAATTCCATCCTGGGTCCTGCCCCTGCTGTCTGGAATTGCATTTAATGAAGGAGAATTCAATCTTAAACACATTCTCATTTTCACTGTGGTGTTTGATGGAGTGGCACTCACCCATGTTCACTGCATTAAACAGCACATTCAATTGAATCTAACTTAATCTTGTCAGTAAAACTGCATTTGGATCTCCTTTCGCCCTTTTGGGGAGCTGATTATTCATTATGGCCTCAACTGTGATAAAGAAAGCTAGCTGTCCACTTAAAGTTGAAGTTGAACAGACAGAGGACGGAGATGATTCCTATATCTGTCATGTCAAATAATAAACAGTCTGAAGGTGCTAAGTGTTCTGCAGCAAATACATTAATCTGTCATTTTTCCTCACAGCTGCGTGCAACATGAAATGAATTATGCATCATATTTGGGCTGTGGTTTGTTGATCTAATGATTGGGAGCTGTGTGGTTTTGTGCAAGCATGAGCGTGTCCACCATGACAACAGACACGATCAGTCATGTAGGCAGAGGAAAGCCACAAGGAATGATTCAAATCAATGCATACATGAATGACATCTATAGGTGACAAAGGCAGTCTGAGATTGATGTGATTCAATAGGTGCTAACAGGGGAAAACCCCTTCCAATGGTGCTTGCTCTCATTACGCTGTCAGCCAATGTTGGTTTTTGATTAAAAATGTCCCGTAACGGCGGAATTCAATTCTCTTTGGTGTCATTTCAACTTCTTCCATGTGTGTGTTATCTGTCTTAGATGGTGGCAGCTATCAGTTTGAAACAGGACTGAATTTCTTTCTAGGCAGATGGACATCTCGGCAATGGGTATGGTGCAGTAAAGTGAAAAAGAAAAAAAAATGTTTTTCAGCTTCCCTGCTTTGCTTGACCAGCAAGTAGATCAATAGCAATAGCATTTGGACAGCTTTCCTTCCTGTCCATCCATCTTTTCTTCTTTAAATCTGTCCTACACAGAAGCTTTCAGGATCAGCAAATCAAATTCTTGAGGTGCTCATAAGACACTGAGTAACTGATAAGTAACTGTTAGGCTCTTGGTGTGATGCACAATACTTGTTTATTGAGTTTTAGATCTATTGCAATTCTGAACACTTAAGTCGATATCAAATAAGAATGCCCAGGCCAGGTTAAGAAAAATAAAAAGAAGGGAAAATGTAGTTTAAAACACACATGCCAAGTACAAATAGTACTACTTGTGCATGTTTTTATATGGTTTTGAAAAACTTGTATGGCATTTTTAAGAAATTGTGCGTTGTAAAGTTTAAAGTAATAATTCTCCCAAAAATGAAAATGATCCCCTCAAGCCGTATGACTTTCTTCTTTCAGCCAAACACAATTGGAGTTATATTAAAAAAAAATATTCTGGTTCTTCCAAGCTTTATAATGGTCACGATCTCGTTCAGATGAAGATGATGAAAAAAGGTTCAAACATGTAAGTGAGTCAAACTTAGTTAATCCAGTAGCAGGAAGGCAGCGTAACAGCAAACAATACCAGACACCAACCAGTGTTGAAGGGAATGCATTACAAGTAACGTAATTAGTTACTTTTTTAGGGAGTGACGCAATTTTGTAATGCATTTACTTTTCAAAACTTTTCCCAACACTGACACCAACTGAATGAAAAGGAGGAACTAATAGGAGCCGTTTACATGACACCCTTTTCAAAACTTTTTATGCATTTTTGCCGTTCATTTACACAACAACAGCGTTTTGGGGGTCTGAAAACGTAAATGTTTATAAATGGGTTTCAAAGTGCAAGTTTTTGAAAAAGAGACCGTTAACGTCCCCATGTAAACAACAAAAACGCGAATCTGTGAAAACGCTCCGAACGGTTACAGAGACACAATAGCACAGAGAGCGGATCATATCGGCACAGACCAATTTGAAACATCTTTAAATCAGCAACAAGGTTGAATTTTTTTATCTGGCATTGAGGCAGACATGGTCACCTTGAACGGACATATAGAAAAGCGCAATTCATTCTTCAGTATTAACGGTGTGTATCAATATTAAGATCAATTGCTAACGGTTGTCCTGGCATGCATAATACAGATTTTTTGTTGTTTTTCACGAATTTATGTGAACAGTGATCATTTTGATAATGTTGTCATCTGTACAAAGAAAAAACTGTTACGTTTTTAGTACATCATTGTCGTGTAAACGTACCCTCAAATACACAAGGTGATTGAACTCAAATGACAAGCAGGGGATGACTCGTTAATCAAAAACCATAGTTACAAAAAAGGAGTGGGAAACTGGAACAAAGGAAACAGGTGACTGATACAAAAAATAGAAAATTCATGAAAATTAGATCAAAACAAATAGAAAGTTCATGAAAATGAAACAAAAGCAGGCAGTTAACAATAACGACACTGAATAGTTTTTCAAAAATGTTTTTCATTATTCATGCCTGTTTGTGTGTTCAGAATGAAGTCTGGTACAGTGATCACCAGTTTTCTCCGTAACCATTTACACTACCAAAAAAAAAAAAAAAAACCCTTCATAGGATCTTAGAAGAGGTGTAGCCTATGTGTGAAATAGTGTATTTAAAAAATGAATAAATAGGATAAAAGATGAACATCACATCATTGACCCATTTATGTATGAGACAGTATAAAGCTCAAAAAAGGAAGCAACCTACATTTACTGTAACATTTAGAATCATTCCAAAATGTAGAATTGTGAGCAATGCTTTCCATTTATCCCATACGGAAATGTAATATATATATGTCCCTATATCCGAGTAGTGATGTCATACAGTATGCACATATATAACATTTCCGTATGGGTAGACCACATACTACACAATTTTAGAAATGTTTTTCCACTCGCCGCTAGTTAATGAAGATCGCTGACAAAAACCCAAAATCAAAGCCAAAATAGTGCACGATTGCTATGATTGAATAATCAAAGACACGGTCTGAGGGAAGCGCTGATGCCTGAGAGATATTTAGCAGGTCTGCGATCCAAGTCCAGTAGTGTGAAATGTGTTTTGATTGGAACTGACATTGGCAACAACAATAAGGTACGGTCACATTCCCCATTGTTTAGTGAATTTTCGCTCAGTCATTTCAATCGAAATCCATGCGACTGGAAATTTTGCGTAAGCAGAAAGATTTCATGGATTTTGCAATGGGTTCAAGTTGGCCACGCATTCACTGTGCTGACCAACAGAAAACTGTTTGATTTGAAAGTGACTTATGTGTGAGCTGTGCTTCATACATCACTACACTATTGACAATAGAGCCTTTTTGCCCACAAAATTTCATTAATGTGACCTTACTCTACAGGTGAGTCTGGGTCAGATTCATTTTAATAATAACACCATTTAGGGGTTCTGCCATTTCAACAGAATGAATTTTCCTTTTGCATTTTGCAGGGAACGGAGACGTACGGAGCCGTACATCGGACATCACAGACTGAAAGGGAACAAAAATTTTACCTAATTTATACTTTTTTGTCATTTTATTAAGATTGGAGCATTACAAAATTTATTTCCTTGTGACAATGGGCACTGGGGTTCTGCATGCGAAGTAAAATTAGCATTGGCATCAAATAACAGACCTGTACGAGCCCCATTTCAGTGACGCACATCAGATGGCCACATGTCCCTCTTCCCCCAATGTGCTGGAAGAAATAGCCTGCCAGCCTGTCCTCTGGGTGTGAAATCAGAGCCAGTTCTCCTTGGTGGAGTTCTCTGAGCATGGGGAGACCATGCTGACCTGAATGCAATCCCGGTGGGGGGCTTCTGCCATTGTAGCATGGCAGCAATGGTGGTTACGGTCGCTGAGCCAAAAGAAATATGCTGCTTGCCTCAAGGAGCGTGAACCGTGGCCCAGTAAATGGGATGGGATGTGATGGTGCCTCATGTGTGTGTTGGGAGGGTGGGGGGGGGGGGATGTTGCAAAGAGTACACACGCTCTCCTCTTACACATAGCCAATGCTTGCCTCAGTCCAGCGAAAGGAAGAAAACGGTTGGAATATGGCTTACACTGTAATTGTGATTTATATTATTAATTATAAAATGGTTAGTTCCAGTTCTTATTCTGATTGGTCAATAGCTGTTTAATTCACGATAAAACACGGCTATGACCGCTTCACCCAACAGTTATGTGTATCACTACACAACACCCTTAGCAACCACTCTCAGCAAAGTAAACATATGTTTGTCCTCATTAATATTGATCATTGAAGCTTACTGTAATGTTAGAGTATTGTGATAGAGTGACTGATTCACTCATAAAGCCATCTAATGGCGCAATCATTTCTGTTGCTGTTCACGGTCAGGGACTATGTTTTCCAGTGGAAGGAAGGCTTTTAGTGATTTTAGCGAATATTTAATTACTACAATAGTAATTCTTGCTAGAAATGGCATCAGAAGTGGAAAACGTTGGTCAAAAATGTACATTTTGACACATAAACTGACCACCAACCGCAACTTTCAGACGCCATCTTTCTTTATCTAGCTCATCTGTCACCGAATGGAACATATAGGATTGTGGGATATCAAAGGCAGCGAAGGATTCATCTATGCTGCCTTCAAAAATCAATCAGATGAAGGATGAAGATGAAGGTCTCTCAGGAGACAGGAAGTGAAGCTAACATTGGATTCAGGCGTGCTTATTAAGCGCTGTGAATAGCATTTTTAATCTTTCAGCCAGTGTTTTTGAATGAATAAGTTGAATTCAATGATTTACTCATAAAAGCATTCAGCTGTTTCATTGCTGAATGAATTAGGGACTTTGAACGAATCACTTGAGTGATTCAATGACTCCCTTAAGCCCAAAGTATCCCTGCGTCCCAATGTGCATACTATCAATCCTAATAATTAGATAATCCCAATCCTAATAAATAATTAGAAAAGCCCAAGTGTGTCCCAAAGAGTAGTATGTTGAAAAGAGAATGCCAACAGTCCCCGGATGGTCTACTATTTCCTGTAGATTTTCAAAGTGTGGATCTGTGCGCATTCTAATAGCTAATATTGCCCACAACCCATTGAGCTTTGGAGGAGGATTTGGTTCCGAGTTAGAAACACGAATAAAACATGAACAAACATGGCGGATGTGTGCGACCAAGAGTTAAGTAGAAAGGTTTAGATGAAGTGGTTTGAGTGACTAATAATCAACATTTAACCTGATTTAAAAAAATCTATTAAAGAGACAGAACAACAACAACAGAATACTGGAGACTGCAACAACAACAGACGCCCGCATTGACAAGCGCTTGTGAGAGGGTTATGAGATAGCCGCATATTAATTAAAAAAATACAAAGATATTTATATCAGTCATAACTTCTGGAGAAAAATAGCGCAGACACTGGACAAAGTTGAATCTACGTACAGTAGATTCCCCATCCGACCGCTCCAGACACGTCAGCAGGCCCGCCATCTTGGAACAGTCACACGTCGTCATTCACAGAATCAATGATACAACAATCATTGGTTGTGAAACCACAGAGATTTCAATTCCTGAAGACACTAGGGTATGTGTGGCAACATTTTAAAGGATATTAAAGACATTCTCACGCAACAAAATTTAATAATAGCATTTCAAAGAGAGCACATATCAGTTCATGATAAATCGACTTGCCCTGTCTTTCAAAAGATAAGTCATTTTTAGATTTTAGTCTTTGGCTTTTATGAAAATGAAGTGGGAGTAAAGTTAAAAGTTAGAGATCGATTTGATGGCTTAAAAGTTAACATGCCTCTAGACATCAAATCATCAGATTTTTTTGCAGTGAGAGAATCCTAGTACAAAGACATGCTTGAACAGCAATGAACTAGGACAATTCGCTGTAAATGGACTTATTGCAAGTAGTGCCAACGGGAAGAATAATCACACGCATGAAGAATGTAATAGGTGAGAAATCCATTCTGTTCTCTCCACTTTTTAGTTTTTGTATTAAATTATAGAGAGTTTGGTAAGGAAAACAGAAAGGATTTATTTCTCGCTTCTCCTTTTAGTCCATACAGAACATGCAGATGTGTCATCTGCACCTGCATATTTGTAAGCAGATCTTTGCTCAGGTGTTTGCGTTGGCATATAGCTCGAAATAAATACAGCGTAATAGATTTCTGCTGTTTCTTTAGGGAAACCCCATTAAGGTAATTAGTTTGAGCTGTGGCTCTGGAAAAAAGCTCCACTTCATATGCAAGGTTCAGTTGCTCAGTACACGGTGGGAGGAAATGCTTTTGTTCCTCAATTCAGGTCACTGACATGCAGAATTTAACATCCTGTACTGTACAATGATTGAAATCACATGGGCGTGATTATTTCATGCAATGACCAAAAAGAATCAAGCATTCTGTATTCAATACTTCTTTCTTTCTCTTTCTTCTTAAAACCACGGGTACTCTCGTAATGCCAAGCTGTGATGGTAATGGGGCACAGTACTATACCCTCCAGAATCCTGGATCATTTTGGGAAAAAGGTCTAGTAATTTTGCACTTTCAGTGAGGTAACTAGACCTCTTTGATGGGATCATTCAGCACATGGTGGGTGAGCATGTGGATTGTCAGCTTCTCAGAGGAGGAATATGAAGAGATGAGAATGCCCAGAATACAGATATGCTGGATCAGTTTATGTAAAAAAATAAAATAAAATTCAAAGTCCATATGCGCATGAGCGAATCTAACTTACCACAAGAAAATAAATTAGGAATGTGTAACCTTAAAAACCTTGTGTAATGTGTAATCTTAAAAGCCCTTAAAGCCGCAATATGTTCACTGCTAGAGGTCGCTTATTCATAACAAAGGCGTAGCTTGATGACGCCTGGATTTCGCTGAGCTTTTTGACTGCTTCCACCTTTTCCGGTCATGTGTACGCAGTGCTGTTTTATCATATTAGATACATTTTTTGAGTGTGTTGAAAGTTATGTTATAATGCTTCTCTGTGCGTTTGCTCGGCGGCTACTATGAGACACTTGTTGCACACTGCAGTAAGCTAGATCGACATAAGCCATGGTAAAACATGGTACTCACGGTAAATCATGAAAGCGAGATTAAAGCATGAAACAATAAGACTAACTGTGTTGAGTTATATAACAATGATTCCTTTTCTGCCAATGACTGAATCCAAACAGTTGCTAACCTGTCTAATAAAACACACAACATATTAAAGAATCTTTGGTGTTTCCTTGGTTTCTTCTAAATAAATCGAGGGTAATGCGGGTTTGATGTTATTGATAGGCGACACACGGACATGTGTCCTGGTTAAAATCGCTTAGATTTTAACATTCTTGGAAACATTTGGGATAATTTAAGTTCACAAGTCAACAAAATATATAACATTGATTTTTATTTTAATCCAAAAATCCTACATATTGTGCCTTTAAATCTTTAAAACATTCTCGATAGCACTTCTAGAGTTATGAGGGGGGAATTTAGTCTTGAATCTAACTAGCTTTACATATTAAAATAATAACATCAGTTAACCTCCAGCACACGTCTTTCACACAAAGGGTCTTTCTGTTGACTCATGTTGAAAGAAACAGTCTCATATCTGGCATTTAAGAGTGTATGAACTCCTATTGTGACACAAAAAGCAAGATTTGTTACAAAATCTGTTACGGGTCTATTGGCATTCAGCATCAGAAACTTTTATCAGTATTCTTAGCCTTTATTCTTATCTACACTATTTGATAATTCATTCAAACAACCATATCTTTAAAGTATATTTAAGCTTTAAAACATATATTTTTGTTTTAATTGCAAGATCTTCAGAAATCTCTCATATTCAGGTCCAAGTAATTCTCTGCATAATCACTGGAATGACTTGCTTATACAGTGTCTGTTCTCTTGATTTCAGTTCAAATCATTATCTTATATGGAGTAACCCGGAGGACGGTATATTAAAATGCTCGGGTCAGAGGTTAAAAGCAGTCCACATAATTACACTCAGGTTTATGGATTAAAAGCCAGTACTGCACGAATAATGATCATGATCTGTGAATAAGATGAGAGTAAAAACGACTCTTTGAATTACTTTTTTGTCTAATAGATGACAGAACTAACATTATAGTGATTTCAAGGTGAAATCTATGAATAAAGCTGGTTCATGATTTTCCATATGTAATGGCTGTCTGCATGTGAATACTAGGAAACATCCTCCACATACTGCTAAAAATGCTTCTTACTGTGTTACTGTTTTTTTCTTTTTTCTTTTTCAATGCATCTTTTCTTATTTAAAACCATTTAAGAGTCTATACGGGGCAGGTGCAGAGCAGGTGGATAAATAAAAAATAAAGCAAACCCTCCAGACTCATATGAAAAGGCTCTTTCACAGCACCATTGAGGTATATATACCATTGAGGTATTTATCACTTTCAAAGCATTCTTTATGCACCCATAAAAAGAGTTTTATTTAGCACCAAAAAACGTGCTACTGCTACAAACCCCAAAAATCCCACAAAGACTGCCTTCTTGGAACCATTTTTTCCTAACATATTCTATATTTTATTGCTCTTAGTCAGAAAATAAAGTCATCTGAGCTTTCAAAAACTTTTTATGCAGACATCTAAGCATGACAGTGAAGAAAGAGTGACATTATCTTTGCAATTTGATGAAAGGGAAATTTCTCCAGCTACTGACTCACTTCCTTAGTGTCAACCAAAATGGATCCCTCTTAGGGGGGCGTTTGATATTCTCACTGTATTTTGTATTTTTTCAACACAGATATATTTAGGGAGTAGATAAACATTTATGATGGAGCCATTCATTTGATACCGGCGTTAAACAATACCGTGCACACAACTGCTGCGGCAGCCCACGGTAGTGACAATAAATTGGCTTATTTCACAGCTGCATTGGGCCTTTAGCATCTCCTTTTCTCTTACACATATCTATCTATCTATCTATCTATCTATCTATCTATCTATCTATCTATCTATCTATCTATCTATCTATCTATCTATCTATCTATCTATCTATCTATCTATCTATCTATCTATCTATCTATCTATCTATCTATCTATCATATGCTAAGCATAGAATAAGAAAATCTAAAAGTGGCAACCAAGTTTTGCACCACAAGCAAAGCTTTGAATACTTAACATGTGTTATATATGTATCATTTATATGTAATGCAGTACACAAGTGCATTATATTGCGTAGAGGTATATTGAGCACTCTAGCCATGCTTTTAGGCTGTTTCAGGAGCATAAATGTAGTGCATAGTTTATGCTGAGCTTGTGGGAAAAGAAAGGAAGTAGCCTACAATCAACTTACGCATGTTGTTTGCTCTCGCCTGCACAGTGTCATAATGCTGTGTGTGCATTCCGATGGCTTCCTCGTGCTGACCCTGACGGGCGCCTTGCATGACGCTTGCAACAGCTCTGTTGAAGAACAAGCAATTTGTTAGCTAAGTATTCCATTGAATTGTGTAATCAGTCTTTATTTAGATATCAGAGCACAGCTGAACGGCATACAGGGATATAATGTTGGTAGACTGACATCTATTCATTCAGTGCTATTGCTGCCGCTGTCCAGAGTGCTGATTCAAAGAGAACAGGTTTTACTGTGAGCCGCTCTTTCAGCAACCTGCACACTGTGGGCTGTGCAGCTCTCATCAGAGGTTTTGACCCACTATATCAGTAGGAACAAGAGATTTACACCTCCACCATCCAAGCTGAGTAACCAAAGGGTACAAAAACTGACAAGCAGATGTTATGCAATATGGTGTAATATCTAAACCGGTTTGTACAGTTCTCTTGGTTATGTGCAAGCTAACCAAGCTAACTCTTGAGATCTGTGATTCAAAAAAGCCTTTTGAAATAAACTTGGATAGCAGTTTATTTGCATAAACTTTGCATAACACAAATCCATGAATTTAGAAAGCCTAATGCAGATTCACAGGATTGTTTTTGCTCTAATTAGGCATGAATATGCATGGGCAGGATAGGCAAAACAGTAAATGCAGAGCTACGACAAGCAACATTTTTGGCTCAAAAGCAGCAAAAGATCGAGTTAGTGAGGAAAATCTTTGCCTGGAGATTCTTGGATGGAGTAAACCATTTTCAGCCTAAGACGCCATTCACACAGAGTGCGTTTTACTGTTTTTAATTGCTTTTAATTGTTGGCCAGTGTACACACATGCATCAGAGCAATATCTTTGACTGTTGCGATGCTCCCACTTTGCTTTCTTTAAACTATCCCATCTAAATTATGGCCAAAAATAAATATAAATCATGGCCAAAAATGGTCCCCTGCGATATGCTCCATTCAGTTTATCTAGTTGTTTTTGTACGCACCATGTGCGGCATGTGAGCCCTAACAATCACTCACACTGGAGTGTTCTTGCGTTCAAAAGCAGAGAGTTACACAATGGAATTGCGCCTTGAGATGCGCAATTTTAAAGGAGACGTTTAGAACTTCTCTTAACCTGATAAGGCGTATTAAAAATGTAACGCTCATGTCACCACACTTTAAAAAATTAGCCAAATGCGTCGGAAATTCAAAGACATCGGTCTAGCAATCACTGTTTACATGGGGAGGAAAAAAAACATTAAAAGCAGAGCAGACTGGTGCAACTGCAAATCACACTGCTTTTACCATAAGCACTTTGTCAAAAAAAAAATGTTTTTAAATAATTGACTTATTCAAGCCAACATAACTGTCAGTTACTTACCGAGACATGCTCTCTCTGTGCGGTCTGTGAGCCTTTTCTAGTCCAAGTTTGGTAAATATCCCGACCAGTGCCATGATTGCCACTACTCCACATATTATATATACAATCAAGTTTGTTTTATCCTTGGTTGGATCGTGTCTAGGGTCTAGGGTTTTCTTATACGGTGTCTGTCCTGTTAACCACACTGGTGTGTCGTAATTTTTACAGGTGCTCTGATCCAATCGAGAGTTTTTATAAGCGCAGCAAAATCGGAAGCCACAAGTGCCGCAACAAAATAAATAATTGCCTGTTTGGCAAACGAACGGCGGGTCCCACTGTCCCATGACATCATAGTAACCCCGACATTTGTCCTCAGTATGTGGAGGTTCAGAAACGCTCTCCTCATCCCGGGACCCATTGGATCCTGAGAGCATTATAAAGCCCTCGAGCTGCTGCTGAGCTTCACCGTCCGCGCTGCACAGCAGCACCAGAACTTTCACAAAGAAGTATTCTAACAGCAAGACTGTCCATTTCATCCTGTAGTCTCCTGGAGGCTTCCTTTGAAGAACAAATTGAGACAGAGAAGCGACTTGGTACTACCACTGACAGCAGGGCATACATCCACACGAGTGAACAGAGCCATTCGGAGAGGTTTGCATTTTCAAAGATGTAAATTTGGACTGCAGATTTTGCTAAAGTCCACTCTGACAACTGTTGATCTCAATCCCAATGGTTCTGCTGATTCTCAAGTACTTTTAGCTCCCATGAAAGCACTGCGCCAACTACCCTGAAGGCTGTCTTTGTTTGTGATGATGACAGGAGAGCTGAGGCAGAACTGTGGAGCGCGCGCGCTGAGAGTGGGAGAGACAGTGCGTAAAGGGAAGGAGGAGACATGGGAGGGATTGGATAAGAAAAAGTGTTCTTGTAGTAGATTCACAGTGAAAAGTCGCCGTCTGACTTAAGTCACTATATGCAACTTGTAGCTAAACGATTATAGCCTACTTTTTTTTTAAGGTGCGTAAAATAACTGAGCATTAAAAAAAAAAAAAAAAAAAAAAATCACAGAATAAGTAGCCTATGAAGTTCGCAAACCCAATTCCATTACGTGCAACTTGTCTATGCATATGAGAAAATACTATTTAAATGCTAATGGTTTGTGGTTTCTTTAAGCAATGCGTACGCGCAACCCATTTTCGAGATGCGCCTCCACGTGCCTCTATCGTAGCCTATATCATCTCATTTGAGTGTGCTGATAGTCTACTAATTCATTTCTGCTCGTTCAATGGACAAAAAGGTTGGTGCGGTGAGACGGCTACTTCATGCTTTTGGATATCATACCTCATTCGTTGAAGTAAAAGTATGCCTATCCCAATAAAAGATTATTATAGCCAGTCATTATGAAAACCTAAAGGGATAGTTTACCAAAAAATGAATTACTTACTGACCCTCAAGTTGTTCCAAACCTGTACGAGTTTCTTCTGCTGAACACAAAATAAGATATTTTGAATAATGTATGGGCTACCAAACAGTTGATGGGCCCCATTGACTTCCATGGAAAAAAAAATACTAGTCAATGGGCCCATCAAATGTTTACCGACATTCTTCAAAAATCTCCTTTTGTGTTCAGCAGAAGAATAAATTCATATAGGTTTGGAACAAGTTGAGGGTGAGTAAATGATGACATCATTTTAATTTTGGGGTGCACTATCCCTTTAAGTAATAAGGGGTTATTTTATAACCTTTTACAACATATACAATTATTTTCATCGCATTGGTAGAATTGAGAGCAATCTCAAAATTGATTGTCTATTTAAAACAGATTTTGCAGATAGCCTATTATCTGCTCATTTTTATTAATTTAGTCCCTGGTTCCCATCCACTTTCATTGGAAGAGCTGTGCCAAACGTTTTTGCATTTCAAGTCATTCAGGTTCGAATGACAAATGTTAAATTTGGTAGAATATTAACCAGAGTACCTATAACAAATAATTTCCTGTGTGAAATGATGTGAAACAAGTCAACTTTTTATTTTAATGACATAGGCCTCCAAGCATATTGCTTAGGCCTACTTTATGAATATGTGACATGCTACTGATTATAGAAATAGGCCTACCACATGTAACCTATAAGCTAGATGTAAACCTATTTGCATTAAGAGTGTGCCCCATATGTAGATACATAGGCCTACATGGATTAGCTCTGTATCTAATGCAGCAAGCGTGTCATCACTCATCATCGAATCTCACATGTATTTCAAACTTTGATCTTATTTAAAATTCCAATATCATATTGTGAAGAATTACAAGGATAACGTTACTTAGAAATAAACCACTTCATTTAATAAAGATTTTTACTAAGTTTAGTCAATAATAGTAAACTTTTAAGTTATTTCTTCGCGGTTTGTTTGTTTAAAAGTTGTATCATAGTAGTAGTACTGTGCATATTGAAAGTAGCGTCGTTGTCATACAATTTGTAAATCTGAAAATATATCCAGATTGAGCACTAGAGAGTTGATCTTCGATTCAGTTCTAATCTAGTCACGTTTTCCGGAATCCGAACATTCCCAGGCATTGCTAATACATCCCTAAACGCATCGATTCAAGAACGAACGCACTGTTATTAAGTAACCAATGCCTCTCTCAGGTTTAGCAACTAACGCCCTCATTTTGTTACCAAACAGAAAAACGAAACGTCATCGTAGAAAAACCAGATTGAACATTTTATTGTCATACACTATAGCGCGTTTCAATGGCAGGGGACGAAAGTGTCTTTCTGAGGGCGAAGGATCGGAGTTATGTGGGGCTGACAGAAGGTACGGTTAGCTGAGGCTAGCTAACGTCGATTTACATTATAGATAATGCTGTGAAACTTTTATTGTGACAGTATGTTTTGGTTTCTGGTATTGTTATATATTTTATAAACACTGCAATCCAAGTTTATAATTCCTTGTAAAGTCGTTGACTGTGGTGTACGTTACTGTACAACAAGTCTTTGACAAGCACACTACCGCTTATTTATTAATTAGGACTATTATTTTGATAACAGACCTTTCAGTATTCTGTCTCAAATAACAAACCACCTTGGTAATGTGACGTTGATAGTTCCAGGAGAGTTTATTTAGAAACTGTAACATGTCACATGACATGTAGCTAACCAGCTTAGTGCAAGTGGGTTAAAATGCACTAAATCTGGGCTAAATGATCTGCTTTAGGAAAATAAAGGGCACCCAAATGATCACCCAAGACCAAACATATCAAACCTGGAATACATAGTAAACAAATCTGAACAATATGCAATTATTCACATGATATTGGGAAATGTATAAATAACAGAAGTGCTGCACTTGTGTTTGCACCACAGTACCATAGAGTTTGCAAGGACAAACCATCTTTGACATTAACTATTCATTTTAGTATAATATAAAGTTAAGACATTAACTTTGACATTAACTATGTAGGCTTAATCATGGAGGGGTCTGAAATTGTCATCGTAGGTGCATGTCCACTGTCAGAGACATAATCTAAAAAAAAAAAAAATCCAGAAATCACAATGTATGTTTTTTTTAACTATTTATTTGTATGATACAGCTGCAAATAAGTATTTGACATTAACTATTAACAACAAAATACATGGGTAGCATTTTCTCTCTTTGAAATGCATTTTTATTTTGCAATCCACAATAGCCTCACATGACTGCTTAAAAGATCAATCCATTGATTCTCAACCAGCTTTTTGTAGAGTGCTGCAATGACAACATATTTTTGTAGGCTAACCCAGAAGTTAGCTTCACCCAGGTTCCTTCTGCAAATTTTTCAATTGGCTTTTGGATTATTGCAGAATATAAACTCTGTGACCAACAAAAGTTTATGATTCATTCTCGTTTTGTTCGTCATGATAATCTTCACCAAATAACTTTTATGAATTTTGAAGCCTAAATACAGTCGGCAGAAGAAAAAGCTAAACATGGCCATAAAACATCAATGTCACCACCCGTAAGCAGCACTACTAAGCACAGACAACTCAGTTTGTGGAGCACAACAATATGTTTTAGGTGTTGACTTGGCCTCCAAATTCCCCAGATTTCAATCCAATCGAGCATCTGTGAGATGTGCAGAACAAACAAGTCCTATCCATAGAGGCCCCACCTCGCAACTTACAGAACTTAAAGGATCTGCTGCTAACATCTTGGTGCCAGATACCACAGCACACCTTCAGGGGTCTAGTTGAGACCATGCCTTGACACAATATTAGGACATAATGTTATGCCTGATCTGTGAATAATAACTGTGCTAAATATAAGGCAGTCTCGGACTGGCCCTCGAGATCAGCCATAATTTGCAAAAGTCATAATTTAGCAAAATTTAAATAAAAAAAGGGGAGAAAATGGCAAATATAATTTTTTTTATGTAACCAAAAAACAAGAAAAATGAAAGTCTGGTTTAAATTTTTCATTTTTTCATTTGCATTGTATTGTCTGAAAACTGTGAAGAAATTGTGAAGTGTTACACGGACCCAGGTGAATCGTTCACAATAATATCAATAAAATGCATTTAAATTTTAATTTCATGCAGACTTTAACTTTTAGTTTTAAGTGTTTCAAGTGTTTTGTGTCCTTGTTTTGTGTTTATGTAAATCCAGTCTGAAATCTTCATCTCAGACTAATTTCTTGCTTATTCTTTGCTTTGCACTGGCTGTGTTGACATCTGCAATGTTTTCCCTTTTTTTAATGTGAAAAACCTACAGCAGAGACTGTTAGTGCTGTGAGTTGAGTTGATATTTTAATGCTTTATCACAGGAGGCTTTTATCTTGACTTATGATTAGGTTAGCAGTATTTGAAAGCTCTGGGAGTCATCTGAGATATCCCTCTGATTTATGTTTGCTGAAAGAGGCTTGTGCTTATCGGCTGTCATGGGAGCTTTGTCTGCTCCTCTCAATTCATGTTGTTTAAAGTTGCCTGGAAATAGTTTCCAGTCTCTGGGGACTATACATGAAAGAGTGAGACAACAAACAAGATTCCAGGCAGCAGATGGTACATTTTAAATGCTTTTTGAGTTGGTCAGATATCATGTGTTTTTATTATATTTATTTATTTTAACCAGGTTTTGTGCTTTCCCAAAGAGATGCTCGGAGCATAGGAAACACTTCATCTTGTTAGAAAGACAAAACGACTGGATTGAAACAACTTGGTCGGTCCATAGAGATTTGTGTTGAAACTTCATGCTGCATTACTAATTAAAATGTAACGCATTCGGAAATGAAAAGTTGTTTTAACATATGTTTAATGACAAAATAGGTTTGGAATTGAAAACTGATTCTTATTCAGAATTCTGTTAAGGTTTCTGGCACAAGTATTCTTCTGCAGTGCAGATGGAATAGCGTGCTGAAATACGCTGACAGAGTTTCCTACTTTACTTAAGGCACTGCAACACTGCTATCAAATCAGCCAGCCAGTTCTTTTTAGTGAATCATACAAAAATCTACACAACCTTGTCCAAATCCCAAATGAATGACTCTGGTTGAACTGGTTCTTATGCAAATGACTCTTTTGAGCCGGTTCTTTTTTTTTTTTGTGAATCAAAAACATAGAAAGCAACCAGTGTAGTCCGATTCACTCCCCAGTGAATGAATATAATGAGCCATTTCTTTTTAGTGATTCAAAAATGTACTGCACAACCAGTGTAGTCCAGCTCTCCATTGGATGATTCTTATGAGGTAGTTCTGTTTAGTGAATCAAAAACATAGGGGACAACCAGTGTAGTCCGATTTACCTCCCAAGTGAATGACTCATGAGCCATTTCTTTTTAGTGATTGAAAAATATACTGTGCAACCAGTGTAGTCCAGCTCTTCATTGAATGACTCTTATGAGGTAGTTCTGTTTAGTGAATCAAAAACATAGGGGACAACCAGTGTAGTCCGATTCAGTCCCCAATGAATGACTCTTATGAGGTGGTTATTTTTAGTGAATCAGTAGCATACTGCACAACCAGTGTAGTCTTATTCAGTCCCCAATGAATGACTCTTATGAGGTGGTTCTGTTTAGTGAATCAAAAACATAGAGGTCAACCAGTGTAGTCCGATTCAGTCCCCAATGAATTACTCTTATGAGGTGGTTATTTTTAGTGAATCAGTAACATACTGCACAACCAGTGTAGTCCGAATCTCCAATGAAGGACAATTATGGGCCGGTTATTTTTAGTCAATCAAAAACATAGAGAGCAACCAGTGTAGTCCGATTCACTCCCCAGTCCCCAGTGAATGAATATAATGAGCTATTTCTTTTTAGTGATTAAAAATATTCTGCACAACCAGTGTAGTCCGACAATGAATGACTATTATGAGCTGGTTATTTTTAGTGAATCAAAAACATAGGGGACAACAAGTCTAGTCCGATTCACTCCCCAGTGAATGAATCTAATGAGCCATTTCTTTTTAGTGATTCAAAAATATACTGCACAACCAGTGTAGTCCGACAATGAATAACTATTATGAGCCGGGGTTTTTTTAGTGACTAAAAACATTGAGAGCAACCAGTGTAGTCCGATTCACTCCCCAGTGAATGAATCTAATGAGCCATTTCTTTTTAGAGATTCAAAAATGTACTACACAACCAGTGTAGTCCAGCTCTCCATTGAATGATTCTTATGAGGCATTTTTTTTAGTGAATCAAAAACATAGAGAGCAACCAGTGTAGTCCGATTCACTCCCCAGTGAATGACTCTAATGAGCCATTTCTTTTTAGAGATTCAAAAATGTACTGCACAACCAGTGTAGTCCGACAATGAATAACTATTATGAGCCGGGGTTTTTTTAGTGACTAAAAACATTGAGAGCAACCAGTGTAGTCCGATTCACTCCCCAGTGAATGAATCTAATGAGCCATTTCTTTTTAGAGATTCAAAAATGTACTGCACAACCAGTGTAGTCCAGCTCTCCATTGAATGATTCTTATGAGGTAGTTCTGTTTAGTGAATCAAAAACATAGGGGACAACCTCCGATTCACTCCCCAGTGAATGAATCTTATGAGCCATTTCTTTTTAGTGATTCAAAAATATACTGCGCAACCAGTGTAGTCCAACTCGCCGATGAATGACACTTATGAGCCAGTTCTTTTTTAATTAATCAAACACACAGCTTACAATTAATTGTGAGATTTAAATATTTTGTTGTTCATATGACAATGTGTAGCTAAAGATAAATCGGAATCATACAATTTTTTTCCCTTCTTGGCTACACTGCCAGGATCAGGAAAGGATAGAATTTAATTTCTTTTCTTTTAGCTCTTGAAGCTTGCTGCTCTGTCAAAAAATCTCTTCACATACTCGGCGCAAGTGAGTATAGTGAAAAGCAAAGACAAGACTTGTATGATGTTCCCAGCAGGGGTATCCTCTTCATTTATAATTTCACCAAGTTTTAATGCTGGAAGTTTCTCAAAGAATCATGGCTTTTTTCCTGCCATTTTTGTTTTCTTATTACACAAGAGCTGCTGTGAAGGTGTTATACAGCTGAAGTTTCTATAAGACAAGCGAGACGATCGTTTCCACACATTCCAGGTGTTAAGGCTGTGCCCTTAGCTGACTCTCTCGCTTGAGATAAAGATTTTTATAAATACTTTAAAACAGTTTGATAGTAAGCATCTTATGTAATGTTTAATTATGTAAAGCAGTGGATGCATTATACACAAACAGACCATTAATAATTGAGATTTTTACAGTAGATAGTTTGTAAGTTTCTGTTTATTTTCTCTTGTCCTTCCCAGATGAACAGAAGGAGTGGAACGGGCCTTTTTATTTCATCCAGGCTGCAGACCCTCAGCTGGGTCTGATGAAGGCGTGGAGGACTGGAGACTGTGATTCTGGAGGCGATGAGTGGGCTGAGGAGGTCAAGCTCACAAAGCAGGCAATCCAGGCCATCAACAAACTACAGCCCAGACCTCGCTTCTTGGTCCTGTGTGGAGACCTGGTGCACGCTATGCCCGGTAAGCCATCTTTTCTACTGAAATTGTTCTGATGGATTGTTCTGTTAGTATGATGATATACACCGATCTGCCATAATAATAACATTGATTATCTCTTCATCACGGCACCTTTTAGTGGGTGGCATATATTAGGCAGCAAGTGGACATTTTGTCCTCAAAGTTGATGTGTTAATTTTAATTATTGTGTTAATAATTTTAATAATAATAAGAAGTGTGTTGAGTTGCATATTCATTTTTGGTCACAAAAATCATGCAATTTCACAGGTATTGCTGTCAACTATTAAAATTTCTAGATAGATCAATATAAAATGAGAAATGGGACCAGTTCATTTCTAGAACAAAAAGGGCTGAATTTATTAGACAAAAAGAACTTTAAGGTTAATTTATTTTAAAGTTATGATTAAAGAGGCAGGGTTTGTGCCGAGTAGAGTCTCTTTTTCAAGTTCTTTATTCTTCTGTCGTCTCTAATCTTTGAGGTGGCTGTTATGAAATGGAGCTGTGGACCATCTGCATGAGCCGACTACCTGCAATCTCGACACTTATCTAATTGCCTCAGCTCAAACTGCAAAGCGCACAGGGAAATAAAAAAAAAATCACTTATGAACAGGCGGCAGTTATCCACACACATGAATGTGCTGACTGGAAGTCACCTGTGAAGGTGACAAGAGTGTTTATACATTGGGTTTCATGTGTCAGGTGTTTGCGCTAATGTCTTGCGCTTGAGTGCCAGTCTCAAAGCGACAGTACATTTAAAGCAGTCGTAAATGTTTCTCACCACATGAATTTAAATCACCCAAATGTTGACAGTATGGCTTTTCAATGGCTGACTTATCAGATTATCCCCTTTTAGAATCTAAGGGAACTCTGAAGTGTCATATTTGCTTGATTTAATATGAGTCCAGGTTTGTGGCTTCCCTGCTGAATGTAATTTATAGGTCAGATTATGATAAGCTGCCTGTAAAGGCACAGCCATGGAACTTTATGAGGATTGAAGACCTTTAAATGGTCTGGCGTCAACACCCATTAGTGTCAGGCCAGAAGAGCAGGCAGACGATGCCATATGCATTACACGCCATGTCCATCATGCAGCCTGTCTCCCCTCTCTGCTCCGCACGGGCTTCACCAGACCTACGCCACTTCCTCCTCACCACTTCTTAATTAAAGTCGGTATGAAAAAAAGCCGCGATAGTCTTTTCTTCTCTATTGTGATGTATATCTAAGTATAAACGGCTTCTCAAACAAGAAAAAATGTAGGGGGACTTGATTTGGTCCATGGGGAATTGATTGATTTTTGGATCGTTGTGGTTTGCTACTGCTGTGACCTCATTTGAGTGACAGGTTGTCCCGCCCTCACGCCAGTAAACACGTCACCAGATAATAAAAGAGATGTCGTTGCAACAGAGAGGGGAAGTTTTTTTTTAAGATCACGAGGGCACATGAATTTTAAGAATGTGCATTATGTGCATGGATAAATAAAAAAAACATGAATAGTCCGTTTTGATTTCATGGTGACTTTAAGCATCATAACTTTGGTAGCAGACGTACGTGAAAGAGAGTTTTATTTGCCTTTTGCTCATCATTGATGTTCAATCACAGTAAAAGAAAAGAAAAATACACACCAGCAGCAAATAAAATAAAAACATGGGTGTGACTGATCTGACAGTGTTGAGTGAAGGTTGGCTTATATCTAGACAAGGTTGTAAACAGATTTGACACATCTTGTATAGACATTTTCCTTTTTGATTCAAAAGTCCACTTTCCTTAGTACTAAAAAATCTGTATCACTATATGACTTAGTGCAATTGTCACATCTGAGACGCCAAAAACACTTGACCACAAGCTATTAAAATGATCTACATAAATATTAGTACTGTAATTTTACAGCTGTTCTATATAGACACTGATCAAAGATTATGACAGGTGAAGTGAATAACATTGATTATCTCTTCATCACGGCACCTGTTAGTGGTTGGGATATATTAGGCAGCAAGTGAACATTTTGTCCTCAAAGTTGATGTGTTAGAAGCAGGAAAAATGGTCAAGCGTAAGGATTTGAGCAAGTTTGACAAGGGCCAAATTGTGATTGCTAGACGACTGGGTCAGAGCATCTCCAAAACCGCAGCTCTTGTGGGGTGTTCCCAGTCTGCAGTGGTCAGTATCTATCAAAACTTGCCCAAGGAAGGAACAGTGGGGAACCAGTGTCAGGGTCATGGGCGGCCAAGGCTCATTGATCGCTTAGCTGGGAACACTACATATTTAACAATATTACTGATCTGCCCGCATTGACACTATATGAGAACTGAACTGAGCTGGATGACGTCACTGTTTTCTGGTAACACTTTACAATAACATTAACATTAGTTAACTACATAAGTTAACGTGAACTAATAATGAACTGCACTTTTAAAGCATTTATTAATCTTTTTTAATGTTAATTTCAACATTTACTAATGCATTATTAAAGTATTGTTAACATTAGTTAATGCACTGTGAACTAACATGAACAAACCATGAACAGCTGTATTTTTATGAACTAACATTAACAAAGATTAACTAATGCTGCTGAACAGAGGTGTTGTTCAGGGTTAGTTCATGTTAACTAGTGCATTAACTAATGTTAACTAATACAACCTTATTGTAAAGTGTTACCAAAAAGCTATATAAATAAAGGTGACTTGACTTGATCCATGTGGCCTGTGTGGTCCGATCAAACAGACGAGCTACTGTAGCTCAAATTGCTCAAGAATTTAATGCTGGTTCTGATAGAAAGGTGTCAGATTACACAGTGCTTTGCAGCTTGTTGAGTATGGGGCTGCATAGCCGCAGACCAGTCAGGGTGCCCATGCTGACCCCTGTTCACCGGCGAAAGCCCCAACAGTGGGCACATGAGCATCAGAACAGGACCACGGAGCAATGGAAGAAGGTGGCCTGGTCTGATGAATCACATTTTCTTTTACATCACGTGGATGGCGGGGTACGTGTGCGTTTCTTACATGGGAAACACATGGCACCAGGTTGCACTATGGGAAGAAGGCAAGCTGGCAGAGGCAGTGTGATGCTTTGGGCAATGTTCTGCCGTTCACAGCACACCTTCAGGGGTCTTGTGGAGTCCATGCCTCGACGGGTCAGGGCTGTTTTGGCAGCAAATGTGGACCAACAAAATATTAGGAATAATGTTATGCCTGTTATCCCCTTCTTTTCCCCATCTTCACTGAAGTTATATTTTATAAATGATTACTCGTCCAACTGCTGGATGAAAATATGTTCTTTCCTACCATGTTGTTAACAGTAGGTGCTGTTTTGGAACCACTTGTAAACATTGCATAACCTACAGTTTGGTCTTTTTTAAGTTATACACATGGCTGGTTGCTGAATACACTCAGTGCTACATTAAAAAACAAACAAAAACTGTAGTTAGGGAGCAAATAAGTGTTGAAATAGTGAGGTGTGAATTCTGCCTGTATATATGCAAAAGTGCAAGTGCAAATTATGAGGGTGTGAAAATGAGAAATAAATGGTTGGTTATTTTATGATATTCTGCATCTGCACAATCATAAAAATAAATACATGTGTTTGTGTGTGTGTGTGTGTGTGTGTGTGTGTATAAAGTGTATATGTGCAAGATAAAGGTCTCTGCTGTGTTGTTAGTGTTGCAGGCCCCTGGCAGAGTCCTCATTAAGTGTCTGGATAGCTTGGGTGTAGGAGCTCCTCCAGAACCTCTCAGTATTGACCCTAAGGCTTTGCTAGGCTTTTTCTGACTGCAGCAATGAGAAGAGGCTGCTGTTTGGATGGCAGGGATCCGTAATGATTTTGTTGGCCTTAGTCTCGCTCCGCGTGGTGTGGTTATCCTGCAGGCTGGGCAGTGCACACTGTGATGCATTCAGAGTCAGACCATAACCGATCCTGTGTGGTGCAACTCACACAATAGACAGACAGTACTACCTGACAGGAGGCTATCGATAGTGCACCTGTAAAAGAATATCTGTATCTTTGGGGGCCATCCTGAACTTCTCCTGGGAATAGAGGCGTTGCTGTATCTTCCTTATCGTTTTTTTCTTTCAACTCACATGGACCTGAAGCATTCATCCTTTTATTCTGACAGTACTGACTAAGTACTGGAAGCTTTCTGTATGTTTTTGATTGAGGGACTTACAGAGCTTGTAGATACAATTCCACCATATTTCTCAATGGTGAAATATGTCAATGTGATATTGGTGAAATTTCACCCCAAAATAATTTCCTCACCCTCATGTCATTCCAAACTTAAAGGAATTTTCCACACAATGAAAGTGAATGGTGACCAGGCAGGGACTGCCAATCTCTAAAAATGACCAAAGGTAAAATAAAAGTAGTGCAAATGTATTTCATGTTTTTAAAAACCATGTGTTAGCTTTGTCTAAGCTACAAATTGTTAATTCAAACTGTTATTCATGAAAAAAATCTTTGCAGGAACTCTGAAATGTAATTTGCATTCAAATACACTGCCACAAATGTTTAGGGTCAAAATATTTTTTTATGTATTTGAAAGAAGTCTCTTTTACTCTCCAAGGCTGCATTTATTGATTAATCAGTAATATTGTGAAATATTATTACAATTTAAAATAATTTTTCCATTTTTTAGCAGTCATTACTCTAGTTTCAGTGTCACATGATCCTTCAGAAATCATTCTAATATGCTGATTTGATGCCCAATACATTATTATTATTATTATTATCAATATTGAAAATGGTTGTGTGACTAAATATTTTCTGTTGGAACTTTTTCAGCATTCTTTGATAAACAATATTTGTTTGAAATATAATTTTTTGTAACATTATAAATGTCACTGTTGAACAATTTAATGCATCCTTGCCGAATAAAAGTAAAAACTTGCTGATCCCGAACGTTTGAAAGGTAGTGTATATTCATATATGCCATGTCATAATTGACATCAGTGATGCCAAAGGCATTTATTTATGTCTCATAACCATTTCTGACATCATATTGGTTATGTCTCATAACCAATATGTGCATATTCAAATCACACTAATTTAATAATAATTTACAAAGAATAATTAATTAACTTACAGTATATGGAAAAGAGCAGCATGAACATTTTGCCTAACATCTCTTTGTGTGGTTTATGGAAGAAAGAAAATCATACAGGTTTGTAATAGTTTGAGGGTAAAATTGATATCTTTGGGTGAACTATCCCTTTGCATCACCATTGTGTCATTGTTTTGGCAATCTCTGGTTTGAACAACCCTGTCAGTCAATATTTCCTTCATTAAACACGTGCTGTGATCTCTTCAAGCTTCATTGGGGACCAAATCTGATTCTATTTCAGCCATTCTACCTCCTGCGTTCTGCCAGCCATAATGAACAGTGAGCGGCAGCATGTTGGACAAGCAAAGTTCGACACAGTAATTGAAGGGCCGCTCCAGGATATCGGCACAGAATCCTTGTGAGCTTTCCGGTTCAAGGACTTCTCCTGGTTAGCAGTAGGAGAGATCATCGAGGGAGGTGATTAGATTTCAAGAGCACTGAACCTGATGCTTTCCTTATGGGGACTATAAAAACGTTTGCCTTGTGCCTGTAGCCTTGTATGTGCTGTGTTAGGGGACGTTTCAGAAGGTGAGGCAGATGATTTCTCTTCCTTCTGTTTCTCCTTCCACATATGTTAGGCTTTTAATTGCTGTTGAAAGCGGATAAAAGTGAAGTTCTCTGAGGAGCAGCTGCACATCAATGGGCTGACCAGAGGGAAATCAGCTCTGAAAGAGCCCTCTCTTCACTGTATGTTTAGTTGATAGAGATCTCTTTTGGGAAAGATTTTAATAGGTTTCTGTGGGATTTGGCACAGCTGGGAGAAGGGGGACCTGTTGAGTTTGAATGTTACGAAATTCAGAGAGAAAGTCGAAATGAGGCTCAGATTCAGATATTGGGAAATGGCATTGATCACAAAGTAAGACTAGTAATTAACCTATTCACACCGAGAACACAGAAAAAAAGAAGTTGCTTTATTATTTTTGGAAGAAGTAATTCAATCAGGAATGAAAATGATGTAATTTATTGTTGAGTGATTCATTTATTATTATTATTAACTTTTTAATAAATAATTTCGTCATTCGTAATTCGTAATTTGAAACCTGTAAAAAATAGATATTACACAAAGTTGTATGGACTACTTTTTTGTTGCAGTGTTTTTTTTCTTCTGTAATCATCAAAACTATTAGCCATAGTATTGTGGGAAATATCTGTGTGCCGATTCTTTTTCTAATAATTTACAACAAAAAAAATCTAAAATTGTATTTCTATAACACATTTTAGTGAGGTGTTCAGTAGACTAAAATCATGGTCTGTTAGTTTAGTTTTCCTTGTCTAGCATTCACAAAACTGCAGTCTCTAATGCCAACTCTAATTTCAGCTCTGCTACTCATTGAGTTTCAAATTCACAGCAGGCAATTAGCAAGATGCCCTACTTGTCATATTAAAGGTAACCTAAGGCTGTTATTAACGAGCTTCAAAACTCAATGCTTGACAGTCTGCCTTTACTTTAGAGAAATGTGCTTAGACTGGATGCTTCCCTATCTTCTGCAAGAAACAGAAACTTCATTCTGAACCCTCCACATATTGCCTGCTTCAGTATTCTTTTGAAGATGGAAGGGGCCATTGAAGATAATATTTATATACTATCACATGCCTCATGTCTGGCGCTGTATCTCATTTTCCACTGAAAACCGACTGTTCCTGCTGTGTTCATTGCTGCTGTGCTGAATATTCCTCCTGAGGATTTAATTGTAGTTTTTTGTAATTTGTAGTCTTTTTTGGTCCTGTTGTGCACAGATCATCTTCATATTCATATTCCAAAAGAAAATAAATATATATATAACATTTTCTTCTGTCTTTGGAATAGTGTGCACAAATGTTTAAAAATAAAAATAAATTATCCTGAACATCCTGAAAATGAGTTGCATGTGCCATTTCATGTTGACTTTCTTAAAAGAGGCTTTTTAAACAAGAAAAATCTCTTTTCATTTTTCAGGAAATGCATTCAGAGAAGAACAGGTTAATGACCTCAAAGAAGCACTGAGAGGCACTGACTCTGGCATTCCTCTTGTGTTCGTCAGCGGCAACCACGACCTTGGCAACACACCAACTCCGGACACCGTGGAGCAGTTCTGCCGTGACTGGGGCGATGATTACTTCAGTTTTTGGGTTGGAGGGGTGTTGTGTTTGGTGTTGAACTCTCAGTTCTTCTTCGACTCATCAGGCTGCCCTGAGTTAATGGAGGCCCACGAGGTCTGGCTGGAGAGCCAGCTGCAGAGAGCCATTCAAACCCCCTCCCGCCACGTGCTTGTCTTCCAGCACATTCCGCTCTATCTCCGTACGCCCGACGAAGAGGATGACTACTTCAACCTACAGAGGGGTATCAGAGAGCGCTTGATCCAGAGATTCAAACAGGCAGGTGAGAAGAAAGCACTTGAGCCTTACACTTCAAACAAGATATGTTGCAAGTGTTCATACCTCATTTCTTGAAAGTATCAAAGAGTTTTTTCTTTCTCTAAGGATGCCACAGTGTTTCCTACAGGATTTTGTTTAGCCTGTTCCCAAAAAATAGGCTCTAAATAGTAACCAAAATAATTTTTTCCAACATATTTTTATATATATATATTAAAACATATATTTTATATGTAATTTATTTTTTAATTATATATTTAATTATTTTTCAGTTTATTATTAAAGGGGCTGGGGTGAAACACTCAGTTTCAGTCAATCTCATGTCAATCTTGAGTACCTATAGAGTAGTATTGCATCCTTCATATCTCAGAAAAGTCTTTAGTTTTATTATATTTATAAAAGAAAGATATGCTGTACCGAGTCTTTCCGGAAAAAAACGAGCGGCTGGAGGCGTATCGTGTGGGCGGAGCTAAAGAGTCACGAGAGTGCGCAGCTATTGTGTTGAGAGCGTCTGAAAGCTGTGACATACTTAAACGTGGGAAAAAACGTTATCCTAATGACTATCAATCAGATTTAGCCATACATGATCCAGAATCAGATCTAGAGGCTGAAATTGAACAGGAGAAGCAGCAACGACGACTACAGCAGGATGTCTCAATGGTATGTACTGTAACTTAAATACTCGCTTAGCGGCTTGTCATGCGTGAGTTTTACAACATTTGTGTGTGTTTACTCATGGTTTATGAGGATATAATTTGGTTTATGGACTATTATATGTGATTTAATGTTAGCAGTAGCAAGCGTAACGGTTTTGCACGTCAGACTAGTGTGTGTTTACATAGAAAAACAATGGAATAGTAGCGCATTTTGAATGAACGAGTCGATAGCCAACAACACAAAGACATTTGAAGCAGTTTTACTCACTGCCTGCTTCCAACGCATGCCCATGAACCTTAATCGCTGGGACTGCTCCATCTTTCAGCATTAGACGAGCTACAAATCCGGTGTCGAACTGGACCTTGCTAATCAAACCATTGTCGCCTGCCGAAATGCAGGGAACAAACAAAACACTTGCACAACTACGTTGCTGCTCCGGAAAATAAAACTCCATCCACTGTCCCATTAACGCTAGGTCCTTTGGAAAGCTGTTCAGGGTTGTCTTGCCCTGACAACCAAAAACACACATCTTTGGTGACAGTGGTTTGTGTTTGGTCAACTGAGTTGTGTGTTTCGGAAATGTCACGCCCCTTACTATAACCGTAAGTTTCAAAATGCTACTAACGCAACTCAACCAGGCCTTGCCCCTTTTTCTTTTTCTTGCCCCGTTTTCTTGTTTTTAAATTGTGACGTGTACATTCCCGGAAGAAAACTCAAGACTACATTCGAGGCATTTCAGGGAGTTCAGAAACATTACTGATATAGAGAATAACTCCGACTTTGGGCTTTATAACTTTGTTGACATTTTCATGCTGAAGCAGTAACAATACTCACTAAATAAAGTTTTAAAAAAGCAGAATAGGTCCTCTTTAACTAGTCTACATAACAGATCACTGTGTAGTATAGTATATTTTATTAGACATTTAAAGGGGGGTCTAATTTCATTTTATATACACTGTTAAAGAGTTGGATTCTCATGCTAAACATGGCAAAAATGTAAACAAAATTAGTTGGACGTATGAGGATTCAAACAAGTTTCAGAAAGTTTTTTTCAAGTATGGTCCTTTATGAAGCCATAAAAGGCGTAATTCCTTATATGTGCACTTCTCCTGGATATGCGCATGTGCACATCAACCAGAGCGAGAGCAAGAGCGTCAACAATGAGCTTTGTTCGGGTTACGGGAGCCGTTGTCAGCGCTGTCATTTTGTTTTTAGACCACAAAATCAACAATGTCACTAAAGAAGTGTGTTTCTGGTTGTGAGGGAAAGATAACCTTGTTCAGCTTCCCAAATAACCCAGCGTTAAGGAAACAGTGGATGAAGTTTGTTTTTCCGGAGCAGCAACAGAGTTCTGCAAGTGTGTTTATTTGTTCGAAACCGCAGGCGGTGAGTGAAACTGCATCAAATGTCTGTGTTTTGTTGGCAATCAGCATGCGTAAGTGCATATAATGTCAACAACACGAACAAATCAAAAGTTACCCAGGGAGTGTGTGCATGTGCTCGAGATTCTTTAGCTCCGCTCACTGCACGCCTTCATGAGTTAGGCTATTTTCGGAAAGAATTGGTACAGCGTATCTGTCTTTTATAAATATGATAAAACTAAAGACTCTTCGGACATATGAAGGATGCAATACTAATAGGTACTCAAGATTAACATGAGATTGGCAGAAACTGTGTGTGTTATGCCCCCTATAAGATATGTTTGTAGAA
This sequence comes from Gobio gobio, assembly GCF_949357685.1. Classification (NCBI taxonomy): domain Eukaryota; kingdom Metazoa; phylum Chordata; class Actinopteri; order Cypriniformes; family Gobionidae; genus Gobio; species Gobio gobio. The sequence continues at coordinate 26,390,098 of NC_137113.1, forward strand.
TAGCCTGCACAATGAAATTAATGAAACCATGAGTTTAGGCCTCTACGATGGCACACAAATATTAAAAAGAAGCCAAAAAAGATAAGGAATTAATTAAACCGGATGAAGGATGAAGGATGATGGGTTAATAAAAATTAAAGATAAGCCAATGAACGCTTATTGGTTGAGTGAAGTTATAAACTGGTAAGACTGGTAAGTGGTAAGACTGTATAATAATGAGAAGTTTTGAATGAGAGGGTTAGATGTTCTTCAGGGGTCTTGGCTTTGTTGTCTCCACCAATAAAGTCTAAGCATCTGGAACTCCATGACTTGCAAAGAGGGGAAGACTTTTTATACAACAATAGTAGGCCTACAGACAGAAAAAGATCATTCAGTAAAAAAAAAAAATTCTGTGAAAAGTGTGAACTTGAAAACTAAAAACATTTGCAGTTTTCATTGCTTTTATTCAGTATAATTGTTTTTCATTTAAAAAAAATCTTTAACTAATTCCAGAAAAATCCAAAAAATGTAATTTTTTTAACATAACTGTTAATATTGGTGGTTTCTGTTTTCTCATTTGTAATATCTGATAAATTAATTTAATATAATTTAATATATTATTTTATATTACTCAAAATTTTTTAAATGTAAGGGCAGATTTTTTTGGGGTGTAAATAAAAATCAGGTTGTGCAAGACCACGAAACTATTGGTGCAAGAATGTTGTAGTAAATGGCGCATTTATGGCCACATGCTGGAATAATGCCTTTGTCTTGCATGTGGCTCTTTAATTATGCTGTGAGTGCCCTTGAGTGCTTTTATAGGATGCATAATGAAAGCTTTATAGACGAGAAGTATGCAAGTTGTCCATATACATTTTGGGATTCTATTATGAGAGTGGACTCTATAAGAGGCATATTGTGCATAGGTTAATTATTGATTTTAGAACTCAGAGAAGGTTGGATCAGAGCGGATGTTGTTTTATTTACAGCTGTTTTGATACACAGCATGCATTACTCAATACTCTATTCTCATGTTGATATCTAATGAGCATTTTTGGAGTTTGCAGTCCCTTTGGTTAAATAAAGATTTTCACTATATTAACAAGCGACTCAATATTTTAGCCCGAAAGCATTGCATCTAATTGCTGTTCAAATTTCTAAATTCCTACTCAAGGATGTTATCATGCGGCTTCAAGAAAAGAGAAATGGCAGTGTTATTGTTATAGATATAAAATGATACGCTCCTCTAAATGTGTAAAGTTATCTTATGTAGGAAAAGTAAGAAGTAAATACACTGGGTTGTGGTTTATGTTAGCCATGTGGGAGAAAAATACAGATTTAAAAAGAAACAATATATATTGATCTTTGTATAGCCAGAGAGATGCATCATGGTGCATTGATATTGAAAATCGATTTTAAAAAACGGGCAAAACAGGAAGATTCAATCTCTCTAGTCATGAAAAATGTGACATCTTTAATATTAGATTTGAACTTTCATCTCTCATTTATACATGCTGTGTGTTCATGGAAATGGAGTAGTGTGTAATGTAAATAAGTTAGGCACTGCAGTGGGCCACAGAGATGGGCTTGATCAAAGGACTGACATATCCACTCCACAGCTTCCTTCTAAACGCCACTTTTACTATTTCTATTTGCACTTTTTAGTTTCTCAATGAACAAAAATTTGGCAAAAAAAAATTTTTTTTTTGTTGAAAAAATAAGCCAATCATCTTGGATATCAGAGATCACTGTCAGAGGAAAACACAGCCACTGCCCACAAACTCATTTTCCTGGGCTCCTTGAGTTCATAGATTTAATATGCTGCAAATCATATTTGTATGATTTAAACCACATTTTAAAAGGCAGCAAGACTGTGAGAATATGATCCTTTTTTGAGACATCTGCCTTGGGGGAAAACATGCTGATCACTCCAGATGTCTGTTAGCTTTGAGGTTTGTACAGTGGGTGGCATTTGTAATGAATATACATAATACACAGTTCCTGATATCCTGAGCTGTTTACAGACCTATATTCCACTGCTGTACTGACATAGTAGTAGGATACTGTTCAACTCTAATGCCCTGTAATGTCTGTCTGTCAGGTGTTCTGTGCTTTGCGATACGTTTTGTGTTAATAATAAATAATATTTTGTTGGCGTACACTGAACTGATCTTGTTTTCTGTAGTTCCTGGGGCATAAGTGTGGATGGTTAGATTCTAGTCAGGCACAGAGAAATTGTTAGTGCAGACTTCTGAAGAAAGCCCCTCAGTATTCCCCACAATTGTTCCTTTGCTACTTTAAGGTTGGTCCACACTAAAATATTTTTAAAATCTTATCAGATTGTCAAAATGTGAGAGACCACAAACATAATGTTCCTATAGTGTGTGGACTGCCACGGTGTGACCAAGACAGCACACCATACACTAACAGATTCCATTCACAAACAACCAGTGTGATTCCTGACTGTGAAGAAAGGAAATCTCTGGAAATCTTGCAAAATCTCTCGTGGTCAAACCAACGTGACTTTAAAGTAAACACACATGGGAGATGATGGGCAAGAATAAATGGCGATAATAGTGTTTGGACTGCTTTTACAGAAAATTTGCAGAGGGGATGAAGTCGTTTTATGCTTCCATCTTCCTTCTGATTGGGTATCGTTTCGTTCCACGTGACAATCTATAAAACCTACAAGGCATGTTTGTCCTCGGGTTATCCCCACATAACATGATTTCTGATCATTCTTGAATCTCCTCGGAAGCACGTTGGGGCCGCATCGATCTCAAATCGTAAATATCCAACATGTTTCAATATTCAATCACTCCTTAACACACATCACACCACACCACTGGAAAATCTGATAAGAGGAGAATTGGGCCCAAAATTAAAATTTAGAATCCTACCTTAGATTCAGCTGCAATCAGAAAAAAGATTTTCTCTGACAAACATGTTCGTTTTCTAACATAATTCAGTGCATGATCTGTTTATTTGGATGGTTTAAAAAAAAAAATTGTTTTAAACTACTACAATAGTGTGACTGCCATGCTGTATCTTAGAGACTCTCTCGACGAAGGATTCTGTCTGATGGCGCGCGTTCGTCTCAGCCATCTCACGGTCAATGTCCGTAATAGCTGATAATAAAATACGTTGTCTTATTTTAAATCTAGCTTTACGAGCTTTCAGAATACACTTTAGTATCAGTGCTCGTCTCTTTTCCACCGTTTTGTTAATGACCTCTTTATTAAACCAATACATAACAACCAAAAGCAGCGCTGCTTGCATCTGCTCGTTATTGTTGCACACAGTATCGCGCAAAAATGATTACTGTCCGTCGCTGACTGGGAGGAGCAGCCGCACACAGTCTTAAATCACCGGACTAATTTGCCTAATCTTCCCGGTACTTTAGACAGCAGTGGAAACGCAGACAGTAGCAGATCTGGGGGGAAAAATTTCCTGTAAAAAAAGTTCCTGGTACAAATTGTTCCGGGTAATTTCGGTGGAAACGCGGCTATAGACTAATAATGGAACCAGGAGCTAACTGAAACTGAGGGCTTATATACACTAGGCACACCTGAACAGAATACTCAAATCAATCAGTAATCTAGGAAACAAACAGGTTGGGAAAAGAGAAGAACTGAAATCAAAACGTGACAGTACACCCCCCTCCCGTAAGGCGCATCACCATACCGTAATAAGTCCAACAGTGGAGGGACAAATTTCTTGGGAGGGGCTAAGGCTGTGTGTGCAGCCCAAACACAAAATAGCTGTGGCCCTGATGGACAGCGTCGCACTCCTTGGGCTTAGCTCTGGGGCTGGAGCAGACTCTGGAATTTCTCTCAATGGAACGGACTCTGGAATTTCACTTTCTGGAACGACTCGGGAATTTCAGACTAAAGAACGGACTCAGGAATTTCACTCGCTGGAACGGACTCAGGAATATTACTCACTGGAACGGACTTGGGAATATCCCCCACTAGAAGCACTGTGACCATTTGCATTGGCAGTGCTGCTAAATCCATCTGTAGTGAGGTCCAGTATTCTGTCGCGCTGTATTTTAGAGACTCTCTCGACAAAGGATTATAGAATCCAGGGAAAACATTTATTTAAATTCAAAACCAAGAAACTCAGGAATATCTAGGAAGAACAGTATCAAACAGACAATAAAGCATATGCAGCATCTAACTGAGAACTGAGGGCTTATATACACAGAAAACAAAGAAAATAAATTAGACATACCTGAACAGAGTGCTCAAATCAATTAGTAACCTAGGAAACAGGCAGGGGACAGAGAACTGAACTAATTAATAACCTAGAAGATTAACAATGCAACTCAGACATGAAAAGAACAGAAAAACAGATCCTTCAAAAGACAAGAAACCTAGAGATATACAGATATGCAACTTTTTTTTTTCTTCGAAGCTCATTTTGGCGATTAAACTTTTTGCCGCCTTAGTTACCAAATGAGCATGTACAAAACCTACATTTGCTCCAGTATAAACAAGTGTTACTAACTTAATGTCCATGCATTTACATATTGTAGCTAATTGTAGTGTCAATAGTAATCACTTTCAAATTATACTTCCCTTCTCAGTTGACTGTGAGAAATGTTTGCCTTGGTTAGATTTGCAGTCTTTGTTACCTTAAAGGGTTAGTTCACCCAAAAATGAAAATTCTGTCATTAATTACTTCCCCTCATGTCGTTCGACACCCGTAAGACCTCCGTTCATCTTCGGAACACAAATGAAGATATTTTGTGCCATTGGCACAATGCACTTTACACTCTCAAGACCCATAAAAGGTACTAAAGATGTCGTTACGAAGTCCATCTCACTACAGTGGTTCTACAATAATTTTATGAAGCGACGAGAATAGTTTTTGTGCGCAAAAAAACCCCTAAATAACGACTTGTATAGTGATGACCCATTTCCAAACGCGGCATTATGAAGCTTCGAAGCGTTATGAATAAGCAAGTCGTTCGTATCATGATTCGGATCACGTGTCAAACCGCCAAACTGCTGAAATCACGTGACTTTGGCGATCCAAACCACTGAATCGACTCATTGATTCATAGCGCTTCGAAGCTTCATGATGCAGTGTTTTGAAATCGTTATTTAGGTTTTTTTTAGGCACAAAAACTATTCTCGTCGATTCATAAAGTTATTGTAGAACCACTGTAGTGAGATGGACTTTGTAACGACGTCTTTAGTACCTTTTATGGGTCTTGAGAGTGTACAGTGCATTGTGCCGATGAAGGCCTTTCTGAGCCATCGGATTTCAACTAAAATATCTTCATTTGTGTTCCGAAGATGAACGGAGGTCTAACGGGTGTCGAGCGACATGAGGGTAAGTAATTAATGACAGAAATTTTCATTTTTGGGTGAACTAACCCTTTAAGTCAAGTCACCTTTATTTATTTAGCATTTTATACAATATTGTTTCAAAGCTGCTTCACAGTAAGAAAACACAGGTAAATTCAAATTCTGCTAAATAGCATCTCTAAATAACAATCTCAATCTATCAATTTGAGTCACATTTCTTCATAATTTACTGTTACAATTTGCATTGCGATGTCACAATTAATTCTACTAAGTATAATATCCAATCATCGGCCATTATGAGCATGTTTTATATCAGTCCTATTGGATGTTCTCTAATGCTTGTCTGAGTTAGCAACAGTAACCAAGGTAGGCAGAGCTTAGTGAAAGGTCAATGCCCTTAACGCGTGTTCGTTTATGAAATATTTTGACTAATTAGTATTAATATAAGGATATGTTTAGAGTAATGAACTCATATCTTTGTTTGTTACAATGAGTAAATACATTCCACACATTTTCCCTCTAAATCATGCACAGAAAAAGAAACCCATTAGAATTTGATTTATTTGTTAATTTTTAAATTTTACTTTTAGGTAAATTCTAATGGCGTCTTTCTTAAGGCTATAATCTGAGCACTGAAGATTGAGCCAGTATTAAGTGAGGGTTTCACAGTATGTTTTTGCGCTTTGTAAACACCCTTGATTGAATCTAAAATAGTACTCTTGACAACTTCACTAAACCCACAAGCAGAAAGAAAGCTTGTGCTATCTTAAAAGGCAACTTGTGTTTTGGAGCCCCCTATTATAATGCAAACCATTTCATTTTAAATTACCATTCAACGTTTCTCACACTGCCATTGGTGCTATCTTGTAGTGTGTTAATTAGCAGTGATAAGCCAAGTGTTTCCTCTGCTATTTCAGCTGTCTTAAGGCTCTCATTCAGCACACGCCAGTAGAAATGAGTGTGGGATTTGGTTAATCAACAGAACGCTTGTCATTAGCTGAGAGTTGTAGGTAAACTGGCAAGCATGTTGTTTTAGGCAGACATTGAAGAATAGTCTGCTTTGTGGAGGTTACAGTGTGATGGAGTACCCATTGTTATCAGATAGCCTTTAGGAAAGGCTTGGCTGTGTTTTTGTGTATCTCAAAGCCTTGCATCATTATAAGGAGTGTTTCAAGGGCTTAAAGATACTATAACTAGACCCATTTGGCAATATCCATTTGGATATTATCTGTTTGTAGTTACTTCAACTCTAATGTCTAATTTGGTTTAACATAATTTACTTTGTTGCATTTTGTTGCACTCATAGTTTCTGGCTCGAATATATATATTTTTCGAAACTGTAATGTTTTCCCCTTAAAACTTATGATTAAAAACGCCATAAATATTATTTTACTTAACGCCGATAATTATGTCATGTTATGGCTGATAAACGATAAATGGCCAATATTAAAGTTCTATATTATTTTTTCCAAATAAAGTATATATAAAAACTAAAGTCAATAGTTTTACATGCTGCACTAAATTTAAGTATCTCAACATTTCAATGTACAGTATGAAAAATTGTTATTAAGTTGCTACGGATTACTTTTAACAGTGTTTCAAAATTATTAGTGTTTTTTTAAGACTACATGGCTGTTATGTGATGGCAAAGGTAATCTACATGCAAATTTGATGAAATGAATATCATTAAAGTGGTCATCATGACATGAGAAATCAAATTTGCCTTGATCTTCTGACATATAAATCTTTGTTCCATTAAACATCCTGCGTGTTTCATAGCTTAAAACATCCTCATTATAAACAAAGCATTTATTTAATCAAGCTCCAAAAATGGCTCATTTTGATATTGCGGGATCTGTGATGGGCAAATACATTTGTAATACATACTCTTTACAGACTTAAAAGGGATCCCTGCATCGGAAACAAGTGGATGTTTTATTATAATGGTGTCCTGGATAATGGATCATTTAATAGATCGGTGGATTGTATGTTTGTTCGGAGCATTTTGTTTGTAAACAAGGCACAGTGTAATGGAGAGTTTGCAAATAAACTTTTGTTGAAAGATGAAGCAGCCAACTGTATTGGATCTGACAGCAGCTGCATCATAAACCATAAGTAAATGATTTCATAATGCTTTGTCTGTAAATTAAGGTTTTATATGGATATGAACATGCAATAGCGAGTGGGTGTTGATACTGTTTCCTATGCAATGACGTTAACCAATCATAACAGTGGCCATTTACTGACAAGCCTTAAGGAGCCAATACATCAAAAACAGGTAATTTCAGAAAGATGGTCAGAAGGCTGAAAATAATATTTTTTCTGCATATATATTTGCTTTGTTTGTTAGTTTGTTTTTTGTGCAAAAAAAAAAAACTTTATTAACATTATAAGCGAACCTCAAGGAACATATTAATGAATAAAAATATCTATGTCATGGCCCCTTTAAATATCCAATATCGATCGATAGCGATAAAATAACAAAACATCCCCTAGTGAAAAAAACTTATACCAAAATGTATTTAAAATACACTTCATGTTAAGTATAGTACAAAACCATTAACATATTTACTAACATATCGCTTGAGACTTACTGATATAAATATTATAATTAAACTTTATTTGAAGTACTTTATTGCATAATGCACATTTCTTAATATTAAGCCTAAATGTGTTATAATATCACTATTAGTAAAGATAGTATGATCACTGTATAATATCAGTCTTTAACCACTTAAACTCGGAATGACATCACAGACATTTAAAATTGAAAGTATATACATGATGGAGGAGCTCTGACCTTATATGTGGTACCATTTGAAAGCTTAGAGTCTCTACTTTCTGGAGATATGCATCACTTTGGCATTTGTTTTACACAAAATAACTTATTTACACTAAATTACTCTTGTGGCATTTCCACCTGGATTTGGCCTACCCAAATTGAAAAGCTTCCCATACACATACAGTGGTCTAAATTAAAAATGTTGGTGTCATTTTACAGGAAAACCTTTGAAGTTACATAAAACACTGCTAAAAGTGATAAACAAGTAAGTATATGTTGTCTGAGCTGTAATACCACCCCACCCCCCCACCCCCAAAAATAGATGTTTTTTTATTTTTTTGGTTATAAATTAATTTTTGAAAGTGTATAACTCAGGCCCTGAGTGCTAGTTTCCACTAAATTCCAGAAAATACTGGAAAAATTATTTTTGTCTGGAACACGTATGCAAGATTTATTCAAATTAATCTAAATGGAGGAATATTACCTTTATGTAATTCCGTCTGCACCCCCCCCCCCCCCATACCCAAACCCATATACAGTGTTATAAATGCAATATCCCTGTCTTTTTTACAGAAAATCCTGAAATGACTTAAAGCACTTCTGAAAGTGATAAATATTATAGTACATGATGTGTGTGATATAATAAACATATAGAATTAAAAAAAAACAGACAAACAAAATAGGCGGTTTTGATTTTTTTGTGGTTATAAATTCATTTTTTAAAGTGTATATCTCAGGCCCTGTGTGCTCTAGCACCCTGCAGACAGTTTTGGTTGTTTCCAGCATATGTCAACAAACAACGGAAAAAATGTAATGACACTGGGATATTGCATTTATACCACTGTATATTTGTATGTGTGGGGGGGGCAAACTGTCTGCAAGGTGCTAGAGCACACAGGCTTTAGAGTAACACACTTATGGTTACGGGAAGTATGGGTATGGGAAGCTTTTCAATTTGGGTAGGCCAAATCCAGGCGGAAATCCCAAAAATGGTCCCAGAGCTGAAGAGGTTAAATGCAAGATATTTAATGTGTACCTAATGTATACTTGTGTTAGTTGCCATTCAGTCGGTCACTCTCGACGCCACGTCGGAGTACCGACGAATAGGAATCTCGCTCGCGAGAGCCAATCTACTTCGAGTGTAACTAAACGAGCCAATGCACATTGGCATGCAATGATTGCACCAGGTGCTCATGCCACGCCGTGCGGGTATAAATGAGACACAGGTGATAGCATCAAATCAACCTTTTGCTTCGGAGCCGGGTGGTAGATGGTAACGCCAGATATCACTCACTACTTCGCAGTCCTGACTGAAGACGGAAGCCGCCTTTCGGAAGCGATCTCTTCAGTCGGTGTTGGTGTGACGGCACAGCAGCGGTCGCGTGGTTTTCGGATCATCTCTCTGTGTTGTTTGTTTAGAGCAATCACAAAGGCTGTTCTCACAGCTGGTTCGGTGCGCTAGGTGGAGAGCGCTGAAAAGCCGTTCTTACGGCTGGTAAGAGAGCGCCTTCGTGTGAGAGAGCACCCTCTGCACCCACCCCCTGACTGTGTCGCTGCGACCCCGCCCCCTGCGTGCTTCAGCACCAAGGAGAGCGTCCTTCTGAAAGAGCAAACACAGATAGAGCTTACGTCTTTTTCAAGATGACATTCTATCTGTGTGTTTCTGGATGCGGTTGTTACCTGTCACCAAGGGATGGTCACCAGCGCTGTATCTCGTGTTTGGGCGTTCAGCACGCTGACGCAGCGCTGGTGGATGACTCATGTTCTCACTGCGGGAACATGACCATCTCGGAGTTGCGGTCTAGACTCCATCTCGCAAGGGGTGGAGTCCCCGTGCCTCTGCCTCGATCTAACCCTCCACAGAGGGTTACTTCAGGCAGTAGCGCGGGTGATTTGAGGGTTACGGTGAGTAGAGCTGCCGTTGGAACGTGGTGGGCCGTCCTCGAGATGTGCACCATCCGTATCCTTCGGGGCTCCCCCTGATGATCAGATGTCCATCGCTGCATCGGAGGGAGGGTCAGACTTCTCTGGAGATGACGTGTCGGCGCAGGGGGCTCCTTCGGGAAGATCCGCTGTGCCCGATACGGATCCAGAGATGATGGCCATGCTTTCCCGGGCCGCCGAGAAGATCGGGCTCGTGTGGAACCCTCCACCGTGTCCCGAACCTTCAAGGTTGGATGATTGGTTTCTCGGGGTGGCCCGTTCTGGTTCTCAGCGCCCCACCCCGGTTCCTTTCTTCCCGGAGGTGCACGAGGAGCTCACTAGGTCATGGACGGCACCTTTTACTGCCCGAAACCGGCCCAGTGGATCCTCCTCCCTCACCACCCTCGATGGCGGACCTGCAAAGGGTTACATGCAGGTTCCTCCCGTGGAACGGGCCGTTGCTATGCAACTGTGCCCTAACTCCACATCCAGGGGGAACCCGTGTCTCCCCTCCCGAGCCTGTAGGTACTCGTCCGATCTGATCGGAAAGGCCTACCAGGCTTGTGGAGAGGCAGGCTCCGCCTTACACGCTATGGCGTTGTTGCAGGTTCATCAGGCCCAGGCACTGAAGAACCTGCACGAGGGTGGTCACGATCCCGCAGTTCTCCAAGAACTGAGAACCGCGACGGACCTCGCGCTTCGTGCGACGAAGGTTACGGCGCGGGCCGTGGGTCGTGCGATGTCCACTATGGTGGTCCAGGAACGCCATCTCTGGCTGTGTCTGGCAGACATGAGGGAGACCGACAAGATCAGGTTCCTTAACTCCCCCGTCTCCCAGACCGGCCTCTTCGGCGACGCGGTCCAGAACTTCGCCCAGCAGTTCTCGGCCGCACAGAAGCAGACTGAGGCCATCAGTCACATCCTGCCACGGCGGTCAGCTGCTGTCTCCACCCCGCCGCCGGCAGCACCTCAGTCTGCTCGTCGCCGAGGGCGGCCGCCTGCGTCTGCCTCCGCTCCCGCGTCGCAGCAGCAGCCTCCACCCAAGCGATGTCGTGGAGCCGGGCGCAAGCAGGCCGCCCAGCCCGTCCAGGCTCCTGCCAAGAGAGGTGGCAAAGGCAGGGGCAAGGGCAAGCGGCCCTGAGACGGGCGACCCGGAGATGGGGAGGACTGCTCTTCTGGAGACGGTGACCGCACCGCTCCATCCCCCGGAGGAGGGCCGGGAGGAGAATCTTGTGTTCCGTTTTGTTTCTGTTCCGCCCAAATTTTCAATAAAAGAGCAGTTTCCTCCATCTCTGGGTCCTCAGGGGGCTCGGAGAGTTGTGGCCGGTCAAACGCTGGACCACACTCATCCTCCCCCTTCGCCAGCGGGCAGCAGTGGACGACCTCCTCACGTTCCTCCTGCCCACCTGTGGAATCAGGTAAGTGTTGCACAGCACACTCTCACCTCGCTGCGGGCCGCCTCCACGAGACAGCCGCCCCAGCCCGGTACCTGCATTCCACCTCGCTGCCCCACGGTGGGTACGCCGGTGGTCCCTATGGTCCCGCTTGCACGGTCTCTGCGGGCCTGGCTAGAGCTCCCCAGTCCGTCTCGCTGGCTCATTCGGACCATCAGGCTCGGCTATGCGATTCAGTTCGCCCGGCGCCCCCCCAGGTTCAAGGGCGTCCGCTTCACCTCGGTGAATGCTGCAGATGCCCATGTCCTGCGTGCGGAAATCGCTGTCCTACTGGCGAAGGACGCGATAGAGCCGGTCCCTCCAGCCGATATGAAGACCGGCTTCTACAGCCCGTACTTCATTGTCCCCAAGAAAACCGGTGGGTTACGGTCAATCTTGGACCTGCGAGTCCTGAATCGGAGCCTCCACAAGCTACCGTTCAAGATGCTCACACAGAAGCGCATTTTCGAATGCATCTGTCCCCAAGATTGGTTTGCAGCGATCGACCTGAAGGACGCGTACTTTCATGTCTCGATTCTTCCTCGACACAGGCCGTTTCTGCGCTTTGCGTTCGAGGGTCGTGCATATCAGTACAGAGTCCTGCCCTTCGGGCTGTCCCTGTCCCCCCGCGTCTTCACGAAAGTCACGGAGGGGGCCCTTGTGTCCATGAGAGAACAGGGCGTTCGCATCCTCAACTATCTCGATGACTGGCTCATTCTAGCACAGTCCAAGGATCAGTTGTGCGAACACAGGGACCTGGTGCTCAGACACCTCAGCCAGTTGGGTCTTCGGGTCAACTGGGAAAAGAGCAAACTCGCCCCCGTGCAGAGGATCTCTTTTCTCGGTATGGAGTTGGATTCGGTCGAACAGACAGCGCGCCTCACAGAGGAGCGTGTCCAGTCAATGCTGAGCTGCCTGAACACGTTTCAAGGCAGGATGGCGGTTCCACTGAAACAGTTTCAGAGGCTCCTGGGGCATATGGCGGCCGCTGCGGCAGTAACACCGCTCGGCCTGCTTCATATGAGACCGCTTCAGCATTGGCTACACGGCCGAGTCCCGAGATGGGCGTGGCAACGCGGCACTCACCGGGTGAGCATCACACCGGCCTGCCGCCAGTCCTTCAGTCCATGGTCAGACCCCTCGTTCCTTCGGGCCGGAGTGCCCCTGGAACAGGTGTCCAGGCACGCTGTGGTTTTCACGGATGCCTCTGCCATGGGCTGGGGAGCCACGTACTACGGGCATGCAGTGTCAGGGGTTTGGACGGGCCCGCACCTGCATTGGCATATCAATTGCCTCGAGTTGCTAGCAGTGCATCTTGCTCTGAGCCGCCTCAAAGCGCGGTTACGGGGCAAAGATGTACTGGTCCGCACGGACAACACTGCGACCGTTGCGTATATCAACCGACAAGGTGGTCTGCGCTCCCGTCGCATGTCGCAACTCGCCCGCCATCTCCTCCTCTGGAGTCAGAAGTGTCTGAGGTCGCTTCGGGCCATTCATGTCCCTGGTGTGCACAACCGAGCTGCGCTCCCAGGCGAGTGGCGACTCCACCCCCAGGTGGTTCAGCTGATTTGGAGACAGTTCGGGGTGGCACAGGTCGACCTGTTTGCCTCCCCAGAAACGTCCCACTGCCAGTGGTTCTATTCGCTGACCGAGGGTACACTCGGCACGGATGCCCTGGCGCACAGCTGGCCCCAGGGGCTGCGCAAATATGCATTTCCCCCAGTGAGCCTACTTGCACAGACTCTGTGCAAGGTCAGGGAGGACGAGGAGCAGGTCCTGCTGGTGGCGCCGTACTGGCCCAACCGGACCTGGTTTCCAGAACTTATGCTCCTCACGACAGCCCCTCCTTGGCCGATTCCTCTGAGGAAGGACCTTCTGACTCAGAGACGGGGCACCCTTTGGCACCCGCGTCCAGACCTGTGGAAGCTTCATGTCTGGCCCCTGGACGGGACGCGGAGGTTCTAGGTGACTTACCCCAAGAGGTAGTTAACACCATCACTTCGGCACGAGCGCCGTCTACAAGGCTTACGCCTTGAAGTGGAACCTGTTCGTCGAGTGGTGTTCTTCTCGCCGAGAAAACCCCCGAAGATGTTCGATCGCGTCTGTGCCTTCCTTCCTGCAACAGGGGTTGGAGCGTAGGCTGTCGCCCTCCACCCTCAAGGTTTATGTTGCTGCAATATCCGCCTATCACGACCATGTAGACGGTTGGGAAGCACGACCTAGTTGTCAGGTTCCTTAGGGGGGCGAGACGGTTAAATCCTCCTCGCCCCCCCTCCATACCCTCTTGGGATCTTGCTCTGGTGCTCCGAGCACTTCAGAATGCCCCATTTGAGCCTTTGCAGTCAGCAGAGCTAAAGATTCTGTCAATGAAGACTTTGCTGTTGGCTGCATTGGCCTCCATCAAGAGGGTAGGGGACCTGCAGGCATTTTCGGTCGACGAATCGTGCCTAGAGTTCGGGCCGGGTGATACCCACGTGGTGTTGAGACCCCGGCCTGGCTATGTGCCCAAGGTTCCTACCACTCCCTTCAGGGACCAGGTGGTGAACCTGCAAGCGCTGCCCCCGGAGGAGGCAGACCCAGCCCTAGCTTTGCTCTGTCCCGCCCGCGCTCTGCGGGTTTACGTGGATAGAACTCAAAGCTTCAGAACCTCAGATCAGCTCTTTGTCTGTCACGGAGGCCAGCAGAAGGGAAAGGCTGTCTCCAAGCAGAGGATGGCCCACTGGATAGTGGATGCCATCACCTTGGCTTACCAAGCACAAGGTGTGCCCTGTCCGCTCAGGGTGCGAGCACACTCTACTAGAAGTGTTGCATCCTCCTGGGCGCTGGCACGTGGCGCCTCGCTGTCAGACATCTGTAGAGCTGCGGGCTGGGCGACACCCAACACGTTCGCTAGATTCTATAGCCTACGTGTAGAGCCGGTCTCCTCCTGTGTTCTCACCTCAAACGGGTAGTAGCACTGAGAGGCCCCGGCTCTTGTCGGCTTGCTGCGCTATGGCGCTTATATTCTCCAGAAGCAAACTCTGTGAGTCCTCCACCGCCCTCGGTGCCGGACGTGGCGGAACGTCTGGCATCAGGCCCCTTGCCGCTCAATCCTTGAGAACCGGTATTGGGCTTGGGCCATATGAGTGACCCCGCGGGGATCCCATATTTTCTTCCACGGTCGCTCCTACGGTAAGCCCGTGTCTTTCCCTTGGGAGAGCCTTCCCTGCAGTGGGACTGAGCCCCCTTCTCCTTGCGGGCTACGGCTCAGCATTGTACTCCACATAACTCCTTCGGGGTACGATGTGGGCTCCGCAGCGTTCCCTTCTCTAGGGCATGCTTTCCAAGTGTTATCCAATAATCACTGAGCGGGTCATGCGGAACAGCAGTGATGGACTTCCCGGTGTGAGCCCTGTCTCATCAGGTAAGAGAGCTCAGGTGGCTCACACAGGGCACTGGATGGGGGCAGAAGCCATGGCGCTTTGATACGGATTCCTATTCGTCGTTCATACGTAACCGAGACGTTCCATTTTGGCACATCAAATATACTTAAAGGGGTCATAGAATGACATTTTTGTACAAGTTAATATGATTCTTTAGTGTCTAAATGAAAAGTTTGTAATATACTTTAATTAAAAATTCTCATTAGTATTGTAAGAAAACACTAATTTTACCTGGTCAAAACCAGCTTAGTTTTCAGCAAGTCATTTCAGTGTATGTGACTTTAAATGATAATGAGCTTTGCTCACCCCGCCCCCTCTGCTCTGTGGGGCGTTCGGTTCGACCCGACACAACACCACAACACACGTGGAGTGTTGCCTTGACAACATTTGAGGGTATATTTTCGAGAAATAATGGCAACGGGAGTCTCTGAGGACACATCTGAGCAACCTTATCATTTTGAACCGGAGTCGGACCAGGAACAGATGACGAACGTTTCTGAATGGTTGGTTAACGTCATGTCACTTTGATCTATCTTTGTACTGGCAGAGTAGCGTAGTTGCTATGTGTTTACAGATTGATGTTATGTTATAAGATTTTTTTTTTACATTACTTCTTAATCAGTAACAGACACCGTTATAAACCATGTACAAAAGTAAGCTTATTGTAGTGTTACCACGTTAACTTTATCACCCGAGTAACTTACACAGTTTGTAATAACAAACATAACGCGTTGTTCATTATAAACGTGGGATTATGAATTATATTGAGAACGTCATACACAGAAAGCATGCCATAATGTAACTTACCCTGTAAACTTTAGCCTCATTCATCGTGAAGCGTGCAAGCGATTTGCAAAGATTAATATAAAGGTTAATAAAACGTTACACTCACATCTTCCTGAGGTGCAGCAGGAACACGATCCTTTTTTCAAGAGCAGCTTATTAGCAAAACCTGCTTTATACTGACGCTCGTTTATAAAGCAGTCTGCTGAGAAATGATTCGCGCAAACATTGACGTTGATCGGGGGAATATTCCCTTCTAAAACAAAACTCAGCAGCCACTGGGTCTTCAGCAAAATGACTGCTGTGTTCGTTATTACACCCAACAACACAACACCACAATCGCTTAGACGCCATTCTGCTCCAGCGTATCAACAATGGCGGACTGATGACAGCTCGCTCAGGGCGGGTCTGTGTTGAAACGCTGCTGTCAATCAACAATCTTAGGAGGGGCGTTCACCGTGTAACGTCACACGATCAGACGGCTCGATTTGAGACAGGGGGAAATATATAAGGAGATTAAAAAAAACACTGGATGTATTTTTATCATTATAGGATGGTTGTGTACAGGCACTGCCAACACACATTTCCGTATAATCAACTTGTAAAAGTGCATGTACCATTCTATGACCCCTTTAAGTATGTCTTTAGTTGGACCTAACCATTACTTCCGGGTAACTAAAGTGCATTAAGTACAAAATTAGTTTAACTATAACTTTAACTATACCAATTTAGTATACCAAAAGTACAATTCCAGGATATTTATATTAAAGGGTTAGTTCACACAAAATTACAATTCTGTCATTAATTACTCACCCTCATGTAAGACCTACGTTCATCTTCGGAACACAAATTAAGATATTTTTTATGAAAATATCCGAGAGCTCTGATTAATGAAAGAATTTTCATTTTTGGGTGAACTAACCCTTTAAGTACATATGTAAATATATTTGTAGTGTACTTAGCATAAAATAAATGTATTTCAAATACATTTTGGTCTATTTATTTTTCATTTGGGTCCTCAAGCATATAACTCTTTTACAAGTGACAAACACGTAATGTATCCTTTTAAATGTGTTTTCCCAGATGAGAAACAGCTCTGCTGTATACAGGAATCAGAATGATTGAAATTGCCAAGCACTATGCCAGTCGCCTTTCATGCATATTTGGATTAAATCATAATTACACTACACACAAAACTCGGTCCCTCATTTAAAGGATCTACAGTGATAAATGGGTGCGAAATATGACCGGCATAAGCAATGTTCTCCCTGCATAAAATCATTTTGTACTTCCTTCTGTCATGCAAATTATTTCTGGCAGAGTTTTGTGAATAATGTATCCCAGTGGCCTAATGACAGCACACACAAACAGGCAGAAAGACACATGCACACAACCCTCAAACTAAACCGTTAATGCAGTCTGAGTAGTTTGAATAGACGAGACCGAGGATTTACATATCATCCATATCTGGCAGATCCGTTAGTTCTGTGACTGGGAATAGAGGCTCTAGAAGCGCGTTTAGTGTGTCTCCAGAGAACTGAACACAGAACGGCGTCATACTTCCTTATCTCTGGCTTATTTTATGTGAATGTTTATTTTTAGTATACTATTCTCTCACTTTCTCAGCAAATTCCACCTCTCTCAGCCAAAAGACATGTTGATCCCTAGATACTACTATTCTTGCAGTAATGAGCCCATTAATTAACAGGCAGATAAATGGGATTTTCTCAAATCTATCTACAAAAATGAAATAAAAAGCAATTCATGAGATGGAAATAAGTCGCTGAGAGCAGTGGACAAAATTCAGGGGGAGTATACTGTGGAAACAGTACAGTAGAATGCTGCCGTATTCTGTGTCATAGTACTGCTTGTTGGCATTAGTGTGGAATCCCAGAATTCCCAGCAGGATTTGGACATCTTTTGATGGACATCTTCTTATAAACATGTAGAAGCTGACTTTACATCAGATCTCCACAACTAAATCCATAACAGCTCTGTTTGTTGTTAAGAGATCACAGCTTATTAATCAGCCTGATTACAGGATTGGTGGGAGTATGGACACACTGAAATGTTCACAGCCAAAAATCACAGCCGAGAAAAGAAGCGACTGCAAGCGTGCTGAGACACTGTCACAAAATTCAGATTTTTTTAAGGCATACAAAGCAAAACAACGGAGAGACACATACAAATGTGATTATCTAAAGAGAGGGAAAAAACGATTAATATATTTTTATCTGTATTTGATACACTGTGCAATATAAAATAGGCTACCATGAAAAAATAGCTATTTTATAGACATGAAATATGTCCCCTTAAACGGTTGTTTTAAAGGTGCAGTGTGTAATATTTATGATGATCTATTGACAGATCCATTATGAGGATCTATTGACAGAAATGCAACATAATATACCATTTTACACTGTCATGTTTCAACAGTAGCCCTAAATAGACAAACTGCTCTACATAGTCAAATATTGAATTGGACCAATGAGAATTGAGTGATTCATTGGGCAGTTTGAGAGGATGCGACTATATACGTTCATGCAATCGGAAAAAAGATGAGGCCCTTCTCTGACTATGTTTGGATGTGCGAGTATTAAACTGTTGGTGAGATGGGACGAGATGATAATACAACACTGACATAGGCTTCAGAACAAACAGTTGCACAGATGTGTGTGCCTGCGTCGTGTTCGTGTGCATGTTGGGAGTTGGGATGCGGTGAGAAAATGTCCTGTACGCGGTAACTTTACCAGTAATAATAATATTGATTTAATTCTGTTTAACCGTTCCTGAACGTGACTAAATCAGCCATCAACACAGCCGCGTGTGATGTGTTCACATACGAGCTCCGGTAGGGCTATATCTGTGGACTCAGATTAGCAGCAGTCAGAATGACACGGGACAATTAATAAAAAGTTTTTAAAAAATGTATATTGTAAGAGTTATTATTACTATATTGATTTCGTTAATAACTTGACAGCACTTAAATGTGTATTCTTACAAGTTAAAATACAATGTTTGTGGGACAAGTGGATTTTTGAAGGGGCAAGTGAAAGACAATTTTACTAGACAGATTAAAATATCAATAACAAAAAACTTGGGAATCAACAAAATGCAAGAATGATTCTGCATTAATTTAGCTTAAGTGGCGAATGATAGTGGATAATAATATATAGCCTAATAAACTTACGGTAACAATGTTGCGCTGTTGACGCTCGCGCAACCTCTCGAGGAGAAATCAATGTTACTGAATGATTCAGCGCTTTGAATGAACAGATTCAATGACCTATACATAAACAACTGTGGCCCTGTCCCAAATGGCACCCTAAACCCTCACGGTCTTTCTCTGAGTCCGCACTTTCACGACGTGATGCCGCTTTGACTGCCGGGAAGAAGTCCGCTGCGTAGCTCGCACCAGTGCGGGCTCGGCAGAAATGCGCATCGACCTCAAAGGGGGCGCTCGCGAGCACCCTTCTGAGACCTAAAATGACAAATGGGACACCCTGCGGTCTCGTGGACTTAACGGACACTCGCAGGCAGCGGCCATTGTAAGTCCACAAGACCGAAAGTGCACATGAAGTGTGCCATTTGGGACAGGGCCTGCCTCGTTCTTGAATGAATCATCCGTTTGAACGAACTGACTCAATGACTCACTCATTAAAACGGTCACCTGCTGCCACCTACTGGAGGTTTACTTTCATATTTAAACATTCTTTCCAACTTTTCTTATTTGTATATTCGAAAATATTTAAAACAATCTCATAAATTTTTTTAATGCAGTTGTAATTTTTCAATATAAATTATTTAATTTGATAATTTTGATAATCTTATTATTCTAATTTAATTTATAGATCAAATTTAAGAATATAAACTGAAAGCTGAAGCATAGCCTATATTTAATAAGATTACAGAAAAAAATTGCCCTTTATAAAAGGTAAAAATATCAAAGATATGCATATTTAAATATGTCAAAGCTGATTGAACACTGTTGAGAATATTTCTTCAGAATAAATTATATTTACAACACACACACAAAAATCTGGACAAGCACGTGAACAGGCTTAATGGCGAGGATGAAGATTTAAAAGATTTAAAAATCCACCTGCCACAGTGGCTGGCGGTCCAAAAAGTTAATTTCCTGGGTATTAGTCTGTCCTACCTCAGAGGTCTTGCTTGACCTTCTTGACAATTAACATCATACAACAGCATCATTATCTTTTTCCAAAATAGCTAGACGGCATGATAGCATAATTTAAAGACCCCTTGTGGTGAAAATCAAGTTTTTAATGTTGTGTATGGGCCTGTTTACACTTGGTCACATAAATGTGTCTCCGCAAAATGGATATAAATCCGATCTTCAATTCCCACGCTATATGCAAATGTAAAGGAGTTCACGTCACCGAAAACAACAGATATGAGCTGCATTTTATTAATCATCAGCTAATTTCAAAATCAAAGACCGCAATAGGAGAGAGTGCGGCAACAGCACTGGTAAGATCATTTAGTTTCTTTACTTTTAATGAAGACGTTAAAAGTTTCGCTGGGTTCATGAATATTAATCACGTTGACAGCATTCGCTCAAACTGATTTGCTGAAATCAAAACAGGGACAGGAAAAGATGAGCGCCAGCCAATGAGATTGCCGTTTGCACATTAGTTCTGCCCACTACCGGAAAAAAAATGCCATAATTCTGTTATTTTGACAGGAAAATTTTGTGTTGAGCATCTGCGATTTAGCCTACTTTCGGTTTTAATTTGTGCGTTGGCTTGATGAAGAGATACTCAGCTACTCTTCTGCGGTGATACGTGCTGTAGTAGCACTGTCATATCTGACTATAACATGTCATATTGCCTATAAGACTCTCTCACACGTTTATTTTTTAGCATTGTTGGGAGGAGTAAAATTTATATTTGTGGTTTCAACAACCAGATGCATTTAGACTTGTTCAGTTTCATCTGGAATGCAGCCCAGACCACCTCCTGAAGTGGTTTGAGCGATCCGATTTAAATCCATCGCGAATGCGTTTCGGAGGGCATTTACACCTGGTCTTTTCACGATCGGTTCGCTATGCGATCAGAGAAAACGCATGAAGTGACCAGGCGTAAACACTATGTGGTGTTTTTAATATGCTTTCAGACAAACCATATACAAATTCATAAGTCAACACCATTGTTGAGTATTTTCTCCTTAAAAGTCCAGCGAACCAAAGACAGTCTAAAAAAAAGACGTCACAAACTACTTTGTAACCAATCACATCAATGCGTGGGCAGGTTCTCTTACGAGAGGTTCTCTCGTATTGCGTAAGTTCCTTACGCTACGGGAAAGTATTCTTTCTTCGAGATTTCTGAAAAACCCAAAATTATCCTTAATTTTGTAACATTGTCAACGCAGTGCGGCAGCCTGGCAGACCATAGCAGGCTATTCCAGCGTGCTATTGGCTGCTCTGCTGGCAACTGCAGCAGCCTATCGGTGAGCCCGCGTGACGTGGCGACCAATGAGGGCGCTTCGCGCCCACCTGGCTTCATTTGCCTACAGGTGGGGCGTGGCCACGTGTATATAAGCAGGGCTCACGGGCTGCATATTCGATTTTCTTTTCTTCAGCGAAGCCCTTCGCATCGCTGGATCTGGAACCCGCCGCCGTGACCGCGCAGACAAGCAAGCAGAGGACAGCGCCTGAGGAAGCCGGCAGCATCGCGCCACCTTCAGCCTTCCGTGCCTGCTCTGCTATCCGGCAGCCCCATATCCTTTTACGCTCAAAGTGTTGTCGCCGCTGCGTCACACTTTTCACAAAAAGAGCCGAGCGTTGATACAAATGTCTCGTTCCACCTGCGGCTCGTGTCACGCGCAGCTCAGCTCCGGGGACCGCCATGTGATCTGCGCTCTCTGCCTGGGCCGTGATCACGCCGCCGCCGCACTCCACGCTGGCGGATGCCAAGAGTGCGAAGAACTGACGATGTCGACCCTGCGGGCTCGACTCGTCCTGTTCGAAGATGATATCCCTCCAGTCCCTGCCACGCCGCGCAAGAAGAAGCGCCGCTCGCAGCGGACTCCGGAGCTCGCAGAGAGAAGCTCGCCGGAACCTTTCCCGCCCGCTTCACTCTCGCCTTCCCCGCCCCCACCCCAGGCCGCCATTTCTGTTGCCGCCTCCGGGGATGAGGCGGATGCGGCCGCGGAACGCGCCGACAGCTGCTCCATCATGGCTTCCGACAGCGAGGACTGGTCTTCCGCGTCCTCTTCAGTCCGGGGCTCCGGACGCTCTCGAGCGGGTGAGGACGCCGAACTCTTGCGCCTTCTCACCCGGGCTGTCGAGCAGCTAGGCCTCGAATGGGCCCCGCCCAAGGTGGCAGCGCCGAACCGACTTGACGGATGCTTCCTAAACAGTCGCCGCCGTGCGCCCACCTCCAGGACTGCACCCTTTTTGCCGGAGCTTCACGAGGAGCTCGCAAAGTCCTGGAATGCGCCATTCTCCGCGAGGGTCTCGTCTCAGGCTTCTTCGACGCTCTCACAAGTTGACGGCGCGGCCGAGAAAGGCTACAACGCTATCCCTCCGGTGGAAGAGGCGGTCGCAGCGCACCTTTGCCCGCCTTCTGGTTGGCGCTCAAAGGCTGCCCTCCCGTCTAAGGCCTGCAGAGTGACGTCATCGCTGATCGGCCGCGCTTTCGCTGCCTCCGGTCAAGCTGCGTCCGCTCTGCACTCTATGGCCGTGCTGCAAATCCTCCAAGCTAATCTCCTCCGCGACATGGACGAGAAATGCTGTGACGCTGAGTTAATCACGGATTTGCGAAGCGCGACGGATCTCTCCCTTCGCGCCACCAAGACCGCAGCACAGGCCCTCGGACGCTCTATGGCCTCCCTCACGGTAGCTGAGCGCCACCTCTGGCTCACGCTCGCGGACATGCGAGAAACAGAGCGCGCGGCCTTCCTAAACGCCCCGCTCTCTCCGTCTGGGCTTTTCGGACCAGCGGTCAAGGGGATCGTCGACCGTTTCTCCGAAGTGCAGAAAACGACGCAGGCCATGAACCTTTTCCTGCCTCGACGCCCCGGCGCTAGCAATAGCTCCGCTGCTCGCCGTCCTCGTGACCAGCCAGCAACGAGCTCCGCGCAGCGCCCAGCGCGGCCCCCTTCGTCTCAGAGAAGACCGAGCGGCCGCCCCAGATCGCGCTCTTCCAGCCGTGGTAAGCCGCCTCCACCTCGGGGCCCCCGGCCTAGGATCACGCTGAAGCCCGAGCCTCCAAAGTCCTCCTAGCAAGAGGCGAGAAACGACGGTTAAGTCCCGCCGCGGCCGGACCACCGTCAAAACTCTTTTTCCTGTCAGCCCCCACCACTGTGGCTGCTGCAGATGGATTTCACGCAGCCAACGAGCCGGCAAAAATGCCTTCTCGCCTGTCAATAACCGCCGTTTTTACGGCGAACCAGAGAAATCACAAAAGTTGCATTATTTCTGGTCGCACGGCTCGCGCCGTATGTGTTTCAAATGCAGTAAATGTGCCCACTTTTCTGTGTTCACCCCTGCACACAAGCACTATAAACCCTGTGTCCCCCACTCGCATAAAGCGGCCACCGGCCGCTCGAGTGCTAGAGTTAGGTCACGTGTCCGCTTGTTTGCGTCCACGACTAACCACCACACGCGCTGTCACACAGCCACTCTTAACCGGTCATGTTCCACGCGTAAGAGTTGTGCCCGCTCAAACGCGCTCACACATTTTCGCGAACATTATGCCTCAGGCGCCACGCGCCACGCCACACACCATTTATTTTCCGCCCAGGGTGGCCGGAGCGATGAGTGTAGGGCCGCACACAAGCCACTCCCCGCTCGAAGCGGCAGAGATGCAGTGTGTAGGGCGGCCAGCCATCGCGAGCGATCGGCTGGCCCACAGCACAGAGAGCGCGCGCACTGCGCCCGCCCCTCCTATACGGGCCGTCAAACCCGCGAAGCGCGGCGTTTCGAGCCCGGAGGCCGTTCTATCCCGTGTGGCGCACGCGAGAGCGTGGGAAGCCATTCCAGGTGTATCAGAATGGGTGCTGAAAACAGTGAAGCACGGCTACACTCTGCAGTTCGCTCGCCGCCCTCCGCGCTTCTGTGCGCGTACAGAGACGAGAGTGAGCGAGGAAGTAGCACATCTACTTCGAGCAGAAATAGCCACGCTGCTGTGCAAAGGGGCTATAGAACCGGTTCCCCACTCTATGAGCGAGTCAGGCTTTTACAGCCGGTATTTTCTCGTGCCAAAAAGGGATGGGTCGCTCAGACCGATTCTGGATCTGAGGCGTCTGAACAAAGCTCTTATGAAAAGATCGTTCAAGATGCTCACGACCAAGCAGATCCTCGCGCATATTCGCCTGAGAGACTGGCTAATCTCCCTAGATTTGAAAGATGCATATTTTCAAATCAAGATAACGCCGCGTCACAGGCCATTCTTACGATTCGCCTTCGACGGCCAGGCTTATCAATACACCGTCCTTCCGTTCGGCCTGTCACTAGCACCCCGTACATTTACGAAGTGCATGGACGCGGCCCTCGCTCCTCTGAGAAATCAAGGGATGCGAGTATTGAACTATCTGGACGATTGGCTCATCCTGGCGCAGTCGGAGGCCGAGCTCCTCGCCCACAGGGCAATGCTGCTCAGCCATCTGGACAGCCTAGGGCTCACGGTCAATTGGACCAAGAGCTCATTAGTGCCCACGCAATCAACCTCATTTCTGGGTTTGAATCTGGACACTGTGGCAATGTCAGCCCGCCTGTCACCCCATCGCGCGCGCCAAGTTCGGCGCATGGCTGCGTACTTTCGGCCAGGCAAAATCGCACCTCTCAAGCTGTTTCAGAGGATGCTGGGACGTATGGCCTCAGCTGCAGCTGTGCTCCAGCTGGGCTTAATGCGCATGCGCCCGCTGCAATGCTGGTTAAACGCCCGAGTGCCTCACAGGGCCTGGGCGTCCGGTGGCTTCAGGATCAGAGTGACTCAGGGCTGCGTGTCAGCCCTAGAGCCCTGGTTAGTAGCCGACTGGTACCAGAGGGGAGTGACGATGGGAGCCATCTCACACCGCAAGGTCATCTCGACGGACGCCTCCACCACGGGTTGGGGCGCCGTTTTCGAGGGCAGATCAGCCTCGGGCCTTTGGTCGAGCGAGGAAAAACTCCTACACATAAACTGTTTGGAGATGATAGCGGTAGAGAACGCGCTCAAGCAGTTTCTCCCGCTTATACGAGGACACCATGTGTTAGTCCGGTCGGACAACACCACAGTGGTGTCCTACGTGAACCGGCAGGGCGGTGTCAGGTCCAGAGGTCTGGGCAATCTGACAGAACGCCTGCTCGTGTGGGCACACAGCTCGCTGCGCTCGTTGAGAGCTGCGCACGTGCCGGGCCACCTCAATGTGGGCCCGGACAAGCTGTCCAGGGGCCTCATTCTCCCAGGAGAATGGTCCCTGCACCCCCAGACAGTCCAGCTGGTATGGCGCCTGTTCGGCAGAGCGGAGCTCGACCTCTTTGCAACAAAAGAGAACGCCCGCTGCCCGACGTTTCTGTCCAAAAGCGAGGATGCGCTGTCCCAAACTTGGCCCAGCCTCCCGCTGTATGCTTTCCCGCCGATCTCCCTATTGCCCCAGGTCATAGCGAAAATCAGGGAAACGCGCCGTCC
This sequence comes from Gobio gobio, assembly GCF_949357685.1. Classification (NCBI taxonomy): domain Eukaryota; kingdom Metazoa; phylum Chordata; class Actinopteri; order Cypriniformes; family Gobionidae; genus Gobio; species Gobio gobio. The sequence goes on from NC_137113.1 coordinate 26,415,370, forward strand.
GGTGCTCCTTATAGCACCGCGCTGGGAGAACCAGATTTGGTACCCAGAGCTGGTGAAGCTGTCGCACTCACCCCCCTGGCCAGTTCCGCTGAGAGCAGACCTTCTCTCTCAAGCAGGAGGCTCAGTTTGGCATCCCCATCCAGAGCGATGGTCTCTGCATGTATGGGTGACCAACGGATACCCGTTGACCTGCCCGAAGGGGTTATGAACACGATTTCACACTCTAGAGCCCCCTCGACGAGGCGGTTATATAGTTCTAAGTGGTCGGTGTTCACTGAGTGGTGTGTTTCCAAGGGATTGGACCCACAGCAATGTGGGGTCCAGCGGGTGCTCTCCTTCCTCCAAGAGCTTTTGGAATTGGGCAGGTCCCCTTCCACGCTCAAAGTGTATGTGGCGGCTATAGCAGCGTTCGCTCAGACGACGCTAGGTAGCACGCTAGGAAGGAACGAGCTCATCGTCCGTTTCCTCAGAGGAGCCAGACGGATGAATCCCCCACGGCCCCCGTCGGTTCCTATATGGGATCTGGCCTTGGTCCTAGAGGCCCTGAAGGCTCATCCCTTTGAACCGCTCGAGACTGTGGAACCAAGGTTCCTTTCGCTGAAAACCACGTTTCTGATAGCTCTGGCTTCAGTGAAACGCGTGGGGGATCTACACGCGCTCTCAGTGAGCCCGACGTGTATGGAGTTCGGTCCTAATGACTCTAAGGTCATTCTCAGACCGAGGCATGGTTATGTCCCCAAAGCGATCGGCACTCCCTTCAGGGCGCAGATTATCTCCCTCTCGGCTCTGCCAGCATCCGATGAGGGGGACGGTGGCAATTTCCTCTGCCCTGTCAGGGCATTGAGGGTTTATGTCACACGCTCCGCCGCCTTCAGGCGTTCTGAGCAGCTATTTGTTTCGTTTGGTGGGCGCACTAAAGGTCTCGCCTCCTCGAAACAGACCCTGTCCAGGTGGATAGTGGACGCGATTGCAACTGCATACGCTTCCAAACACCTGCAGTGCCCGCTAGGTGTCAGAGCACACTCCACCAGAGGCATGGCCTCTTCGTGGGCTTGGGCCAGAGGGATTTCCATCCACGATATCTGTATGGCGGCAGGCTGGGCCTCCCCGTCTACGTTCGTGAGATTTTACAATCTGGAAGTTCCTGCCTTACAGGCGAAAGTGTTATCAGTTCAATAGGGCCGTTGGTTCTGCCCAGTGATTCTGCGCAGACATAGCTCACATACTGGTAGTAAGTTCGGTACTAGGCTCATGTGAATTTGAAGGAGACCGGCGGTGCCGTTCCCTCATTTACGAGACGAGCTGTTGTGAGTTTGAAGGTGACCGGCGGTGCCGTTACCTCACTCATATAACAAGATATTGTGAATTTGAAGGCGACCGGCGTTGCCGCTCCCTCATTCATGAGACAAGGTGTGGTGAATTTGAAGGAGACCGGCAGGTGCCGTTCCCTCATTCATGGGACAGGGTGTTGTAACCACCCGTCGTAAACCACCCGTCAGTTCGAATGAAGTGTCTGTATATGTGGTGGCCCGTTTTTTCTTTACCGGCCACCCTGCCCGAGCAGTGTTATGGTCCCCGGTTCCCTGGGATACATATGCTGTATGCGAGGCGCGCACGGCGTTGACAATATGTTCCCGTAGCGTAAGGAACTTACGCAATACGAGAGAACCTCTCGTAAGAGAACGATACTCGGTTACTTAACGTAACCTCGGTTCTCTCTAGAAGAGGGAACGAGTATTGCGTTCCTTGCCGTGCGCCCCGCTGGCTTTTACGCTTCAGAACTAAGAAAACCGAATATGCAGCCCGTGAGCCCTGCTTATATACACGTGGCCACGCCCCACCTGTAGGCAAATGAAGCCAGGTGGGCGCGAAGCGCCCTCATTGGTCGCCACGTCACGCGGGCTCACCGATAGGCTGCTGCAGTTGCCAGCAGAGCAGCCAATAGCACGCTGGAATAGCCTGCTATGGTCTGCCAGGCTGCCGCACTGCGTTGACAATGTTACAAAATTAAGGATAATTTTGGGTTTTTCAGAAATCTCGAAGAAAGAATACTTTCCCGTAGCGTAAGGAACTTACGCAATACTCGTTCCCTCTTCTAGAGAGAACCGAGGTTACGTTAAGTAACCGAGTATCGTTTTAGCATATCATTAACTATAACTGCTCTGAAGCAGGGGAGTCTCAAGAGAAGCCAGGTTATCCCGATATATTTTTCTGTTGATATGAAAAACAAGGTACTTTTAGCAATATAGCAGGTGAATTATGTATATGATGTATATTACGATGTTATGATGAACTATGCCTTTCTCCACTGATGTTCTAAGTTGTTCAAAGCGTTTCTAAGGATGCTGATTTTCAGAAGACAGACTTGAGATGGAGAATGGGAAGATGGTTTGTGTAACATTAGCAATTAGCATTATTAGCTGTTTGATAATGTAGTCAGCAAAAAGCTCATCATATTAATTACAATTATGTGTCTGACGTTGTAAAGAGCAATACATTTGTGCAGCGCTTACTAGTGTTGCAGTACTCGAGACAGGTCTCGTCTCGACCACATTTGTACTCGCTCTTGTCTTGGTCTCAGACTAAGAGGACTCTGAAATTGATTTATTTATTAACATCATTAATGTGATTGGATGTAAAACGTACTGCTTCTCTAATTTGATTTATTTATTGTGCCAATTCAGAAATTAATTAGGGATTGTGTCAAAAATGTCTCCAAAAATCAATACAAATGCTCACAAAATTCAAGATACTGTAGCAAACAGTTCTTGTTTTGAGATCTGGATTTATAACGTGATATAATTAACCAAAATCACAAGAGCAAGAGAGCGGTTTTCACAAATTTGAGCATGACAGCAAACATGATATTGCTTTAACAAACATTTAATATTTAAAAAAAACATTATCCTCAACATTATTTATGCATTTGCAATTTACCAATTCAGATGCATCTTCTGTATTACTACCTCTGTAGCGCAAAGATGAATTTTGTTGTTAATGATTTAATTTGATTGGTAACAGCTCTATATAGTGTCTTATTCTAATTATATTTATTATTAGTCATTTATCATTAGTTATAAGTCATTTCTCAGGTGGTAATGTGGATCTCTATGAATTTAAGAAGTGCTGGTCTGGTCTTGACTCGGTCTCGTCCTGCCTTGGTCTTGTCTTGGTCTCAACCCCTCAAAGTCTTGGTCTTGTCTTGGTCTCAACACACATTGGTCTTGGTCTTGGATTAGGTGGTCTTGACTACAACACTAGCGCTTACTACAGTGTAAAAGTTGAGTAAAAGTTGAGCGAGTGGATCTTATCTGCATATTGGGGCTAATTTGCATATTAATGCATCTGCATATACTAAATTAAGCAAGGATGTAGAGTTACATTCAAGCTATTTTAAGGCATACATTTTTTTTTTTTTAAATGTGTCATTTTGGTGATCAAAGATGAGTTTTTGACTACGGGGGGCTCCAGGGGGGCACATTTTTTTAAACTGTTACTTTTGTTCCATTTTCCTTTTTCTGTAGTTTTTAGGTGTAGTTTTTCCCGTTATTATTTTATTAGTTTTATTGTTGTTATTATTAATTAATTATTAGTATTACTATTGCTTATTATTATTATTAATGTTTATTTATTTTATACATTTGGTCTATTTCATGTTTTCTATTTAATCAACATTTATTGTATAATTCAGTATTTAGCCTTGTCCCAAATTTTGGTATAAAGGTTGCAAAAACTGCAAACCTCATATAAAATGAACAGAAAATAAAACTTCTCATTATATTAAGTTTGATCCCCTGAGGTTGATAATCCACATTTTCTAAAGGCTAAGCACATACTTTCACTGACCGTTTGTAGGAGGAAAGAAAAAAACACAAACAAATCACTTTTTTAATAGTTTCAGGCCCTGTTTTTTTACCCTGTTTTAATTGTTTTTGGAAAGGTTTCTGCTTTATATGCTGCATTGTGTAAGTCTTTAAGTGTCAAGGTCGTTGTAATTGTGTTTGTTTGTGTGGTTTCATTAGCAGTGTTCGTCTCTGTCCAACAGAGCATGCAGATAGCTATCATGTGCACGTGAAACAGGAACAACTAGTGAAATTTAGATGAACTCTGACAGCAAGCAACAGTCTGTAATTATACCTCTCAACATTGTGTTCCTGCCATAATCAGTTTCTCTTTTCTTCTTCTTCTTTTATGTATTTTGGCAAGCCATCTTCTGTCTTACCATCATCCCTGTGGTTTTTGGCACCTTTGCTCTGTCTGAATGAAAAATTCATGTGAGATTTTGTTTCCTGCTTCCAAATGCATCCATTACCTCGGTATGGGGGTACCACCTTTTCAGAATTCTCTTCAGAAACGAAACCTGAACTCGGCTGAACTGTGGAAGAGCCACCTCCAGCCTCACGTCCTTCACAAAAGAGCGCTCATTTGTGCCTTTCACTCTGGGTGACTTGTTTGATGAACTATAGTGATTCTGCATTCGGTCCATTGCTTTAGATTCGTGAATGGCAGAGCCTCGGCCACTGCTGCAGGGAAGAGATGAGAAGCTTCACAATGGTTATGCAGATCAACGGGGAAACTGAAACTTCAGTTGATTCAGTTGCAGTGTTGAGCTCATAGCCTCATGTTGGTTTGATCAGCAACCTTCTACGCACACCTTGGCAATAGAATAGCCTTTGGCTTGTACATTTTTTTGTTTAGTCGCCAGACTGATATTTATTATATGATATTATACTACATATATATATATATATATATATATATATATATACCACCAAATGTATCAATATCTTAGTAAAATGGCACAGCTTTTTAAATATCTGAACGTACACGTTTAGAATCAGTCAGCATTAAACTATGTTATGATATTATGATAATCAAGCACGATATAATGATAGAACTTTAGTGATTAGAACAAAAACTGTTGGAAAGCATGTATTAATGCATATTTGTCATTTAACTGAACTTTGGACTGGTGGTGGTGCTTAAGATTTTGTCGGTGTTTCTGTAAAAAAATTGATAATAGTAATTATATTATATTATTAAAAGATAATAATAATACTACTAATTCTACTACTAATAACAACAATATACAACGCACTAAGGATTGATGAACTGCTGGGTTCATGAATATTAATCACGTTGACAGCATTCACTCAAACTGATTTGCTGAAATCAAAACAGGGACAGGAAAAGATGAGCGCCAGCCAATGAGATTGCCGTTTGCACATTAGTTCTGCCCACTACTGGAAAAAAATGCCATAATTCTGTTATTTTGACAGGAAAATACAACACAGAATATTGTTAACATGTAGCGCGTCGATTTTGCGTGGTATTTAAGATTTAAGATTGCGCGCGCATGTGTGTATACTGTTCAAAAGTTTGTAGTCATGTTTTTTAACGGGGCTGTGTTGATGATTATTTTTTTTAACTTTTTTAACTTTAGTCAGTGTATTATGTTGCTGTTGTAGCATAAACAACATCTGCAAAGTTATGACGCTCAAAGTTCAAAGCAAAGGGAGATATTTTCTTTATTTCTATTTTCGCTTTTTAAGGACTACAACAAACGGCTGTTAGGGACTAACAGTGATTTAACTAACCTTGCAAACATTGCCAAATCCAGCAATCACCCTCATTTGTATTAACCTGGTTTCTAGGTGGCCTTTAAAAAAGAAAGTTGCATGTAGATTTATACACTTTTATCTAAAGAGATACGTAAAAAATATGTTTTTTTTAAATCCGTTGATGCATTTACTGGGAATTGAACGCTTGACCTTGGAGTTGTTAGTGCCATGCTCTACTGTTCAAAGGAAGTTAGATTAGAGCTTGCCAGATCGAGAAAGCACCCTCCAGTTTTGTAAACAATATGCATCAGTCGGTCATCAGATGGACTGTGGGCATCTGTAGGTGCGAAGCTGAAACTAATGTGATCATGAATTTACTATTTTGTGTGATTTCACTGGGGAAGTGTTTTAAAAATCAGACTGATCTGTTTTTGATGTCATTTGTCATCTCTTTTCAGGGGTGAAAGCTGTGTTCTCTGGTCACTACCACAGAAATGCAGGAGGGTGCCATGATGGGCTGGATATGGTGGTGAGCTCAGCAGTTGGTTGTCAGTTGGGGAATGACACTCACGGTGTGCGAGTGGTGGTAGTTACTAATGAGGACATCATCCATCGCTACCATAGTCTGGATCAATTAACCGAAAGAGGAATGGATGAGGACCTGAAGAAACTGTTGGTTTGAAACCACCTCCATTTGACAATAATCACGTGGTCGTGTCTTCATCTTCAACATTCATTATAGAAAGTGAGCCGTTATTTGTACATTTAGAGCTGTGTTTTTTTACTGGAACAAAAAGAGTCTTATGTTCTGTATACATTAGCAAGCATTAGAAAATTTGAACCAGTGGCACTTTTGATCTTTGATACTTACATCATCTGTCTCCACACTTTAATCATGCAAATGCATCTGAGAATTCAGTTAAATCCCCCCTTCATACTAATGGAGTGAGGAGATGCTAGGGTACAATGGTAGTTTAATAGTGCTGAACATTTAGGATGACAGTTTGATGAGTTCACTCCTTGCTCCTCTCTGCTCATTACTCTGTTCCATCTCTGAGAGGAGGGAAGAGGCAATCTCCATGGTAACTATTGAAAGACATGACTGCGTTGACCGGGACATCGAGTCACTTGTACTGTGGGTGGATCACCGAAAACATAATTGCTGACCTCACCTCACACTTGGACGAATGCAGCCGGGTGTGACTGAACCACTTTGACGGCAGGCATACAGCAATAAAGACATTTTAAATGACCAAGCTCTTGTCTGAATTCCATCTGAGACCTCGCATCTTCTTCACCAGTGTCATACATGCTAAGATTAAACTGAATGTTTTCCAGCTTTCTCTGGATCTTTCCATGTAATATTTATATGTAATGTCTAATGCTATGATCATGGGGGTTCAAAAGTTTTTGTTATAAATTATGCAAAAGACATTCGGTTTGAGTGAAAAGTTGATTTGAAAACTGAACATGATTATCAGAATGTTATTTTATTTGTGCTCCTTTTTCATTAATGGTGGTGACAAATTTACGGTAACGCTACAGTAAGCTCTACGGAGTAATGAGCAGTATATTTAAATCGCATTTATTAACCTTTGATAATGTTAGTTAATAAAAGTGTATTTGCTCATTGTTTATGTTTAGAGTACATTAATGTCAATGGACACAACTTATGATTTATTGTAATAGTAAATGTTAAAATTAACATAAAGATATTAATAAAAGCTGGAGTATTGTTTGTGTTAGTTCATGATAACTAATGTGGTTAACCGATGAAACCCTATTGTAAAATGTTAGCTAATTTATTTGTTTTATGTTATGTTTCTTTGTTTTAATTCTATAATTGTCAGGTTTAATAGAATTAGATTAAATGGGATTTTGAATATTTTGTACTTGATAACAAAATTTATCAAAAAATGTAATGCTTTGTCTGTTGTCTCTATTTCCACAATTGAAATTAACATTTGCAGTATTTGCCACTGGCAAGATTTAGAAATATTTGTGCTTCCAGATATGATCTTGTGAAATGCCATAGTTACGGTAATACACTCCTAGCCAAAAAATAAATAAAATAAACATAGGCCAAGCTGAAAATGGTCTTAACCATTTTAATCACAAATCACTGGTCAGGAAATTAGCAAGAATTGCACAAATAATGTAAAAGTAACTTAAAGGGTTAGTTCACCCAAACATGAAACTTCTGTGTTTAATTTTTCACCCTCATGTCGTTCCAAACCTTTGTTCATCTTCAGAACACAAATTAAGATATTAACAAAATCCGAGAGCTCTCTGACCCCTCCATAGACAGTGATTTAACTAACACTTTCAAGGCCCAGAAAGGTGTTAAAATAGTCCATGTGACTCCAGTGGTTAAACCTTAATTTTATGAAGCAACAAGAATACTTTTTGTGCGCAAAAACAAAAATAACTTTATTCAACAATTAGTTCTACGGCACCAGATGCATGTGTGTGATGATGATGCGGGAGCTGCACTGTTTTTACAACGTAAACTGTGTAAGAGACTGGCATAAGCTCGAATGAAATTGTTAAATAAAGCTGTTATTTTGTTTGTCAAAAAGTATTCTCGTTGCTTCATAAAATTAAGGTTGAACCACTGGAGTCACATGGACTATTTTAACACCTTTCTGGGCCTTGAAAGTGTTAATTAAATAGCTGTCTCTGGAGGGTTCAGAGAGCTCACGGATTTCATCAAAAATATCTTAATTTGTGTTTCAAAGTCTTTCGGGTTTGGGACAACATGAGGGTGAGTAATTAATGACAGAATTTTCTTTTTTGGGTGAACTATCCCTTTAATTACTCACCATCATGTCGTTCCAAACCCGTAAGACCATCGTTCATCTCTTGAACACAGATTAAAGCTTCTGTCCGTTACTTTTTTTGTGTTCAAGATTTACAAAATTATATAGTGAGAATGTACAACATGAATCCATTTTCCAAACCATGTTTTTGTCTTACCATGAATCATTATAGTACACTTATAATAAGTGTTTATATTGGGACTATTTCAGGCCAGACTGGTAGGAACCGCTACGGAGGAGCACAGTCCCTGCGTGACTCGCCATAGACATAAACAGAGAGAAGTAGCTCCGGCTGCAATGTTCTTCCGCAAGACACATGCAGTTCTGTTTATTAACCCCTAGAGCGCAAAAAGTTTCGGACTGCAGCTTTAAGGTATTTTTTATTAAATTTGAGAGGTTTCTGAACCACCCATATGCAGCAACGTCATAGCAACTTTCAAGGTCCAGAAAGGTAGTAAAGACAACGTTAAAATAGTCCATGTGACTCCCGTGGTTCAACCTTAATGTTATGAAGCGAAAAGAATACTTTTGAGCGCAAAACAAAAACAAAAATGACTTAATTCAACAATCTCTTCTCTTCAACGTCACTGTTGTTTTAGTAAATCCTCCAGGTTCTATGTCACAAGGCCGGACATTAAAGACATTCTTTTTACTAGCAATATAACTACTGCAAATTGTTAGTTCATTAGTCAATGCATTAACTATGCAACCTTATTGAAAAGTGTTACTGAAATATTCTTACAAAACATATTTATGATGATATAATGATATTTAAATGGCACAAATACAATCACGATGACAACATCAAATTGGAAAAAGTCCATAAATGAATCAGCAATAGAAAAAAATACCACACCAACATTTCAGCGTTTCATCCATTACGCAAAACAATCTTTCCCATTGCTAGCAGCTCACTACACAGACCTGATCCAGTGAACCTAGACATAAAATGTCCCTTGTCATGTTACCTTGCTTATTTTCTCTCCAGCTTCTTCCTGTATAGCTGTTGTATATTGAAAGCATCTTCCTATGCTTTTTGTTCTGATCTCAAGCCCGAGGGCAAGTAATCAGCATGTCATTCTAGGATAGCATGCGGTACTCAAGGATGTACAACATAATACGATTTTTCCAGGTCAGTGATTACACCACAGTAATTCCCTCTGTTCTTACATCGATAATTTGGATATGTCACAGTAAGTCAGCGGTAAAGAGTTGCACAGGTTTCTCTGTTACTGAGTTTTTAACTTTTTATTTTTATTTAATTATTAGGCCATCGGTCAGTTTATAAAGCAGTTTTTCTTTGCCCATCCCAGTTGCTTTTCACATGGACAGGCACTCAGGCAGCATAGCATGTAGATGAATTCAGTTTTGGAACAGGAGGACATTTGACATTTAGCAGGTTGGTTTTCTTCACACAGCAGAATGAACTCCTACACTGAGTAAATCACAGGGCATCAATAGCCCGACATATAAACCACCAATAATAACCACCTGCCGAATGGCCAAAACTGGTTTTATAGCTGCTATAGTGAAGTGTAAAATCTCCTTTAAACAACAGATAATTCCTGCTATCAATCAAATTCGTAGGAGCAATTACATTTACTATTAAATCAGTTTGTGGGATTCTGATTTGTGATAGGGATTTTTCAGTGACTTTTCTGCAGGTTCCATCCGGACGCCAGTAGGTGGCAGCAAGTGAATGTGTTTATGAGTGAGTCATTCAACCGATTCGTTCGAAACACTGATTCATTCAGTGATGAGTCACTGAATCGTTCACTCACAGATTATTTAAAGTCATCATGAAATCAAAATGGACAATTCTTGTTTTTTAATGGAATATTGCTATGGAAGCTTGTTTCCGCCACAGAATAAAAAATGTAAATAGGTAATTGCGACATTTTATCTCTCAATTCTGACTTTTTTTAAAATCAGAATTGCGTGATTTAAAGTCGCAATTGCAAGTTTATATCTCCAATTCTGACTTTTTTCTCATAATTGCGAGTCTATATCTTGCAATTCTGAATTCATAACACGCAATTGCTAGATATAAATTCAGAATTGTGAGATACAAACTCACTCAATTCTGAGAAAAGTCAGTCTTTTTTCCCCCTCAGAATTGGACTTTATATAATGCAATTCTGACTTTATATCATGCAATTGTGAGTTTATATCTCACTGGACCTGGAACTAGACCACGGAGCAATGGAAGAAGGTGGCCTGGTCTGATGAATTGCGTTTTCTTTTACATCACATGGATGAAGGGGTACGTGTGCGTGTGCGCCGCTTACCCGGGGAACAAATGGCACCAGGATACACTATGGGAAGGAGGCAAGCTGGCGGAGGCAGTGTGATGCTTTGGACAAAGTTCTGCCCAGAAACCTTGGGTCCTGCCATCCATTTGGATGTTACTTTGACACGTACCACCTGCATTGTTGCAGACCATGTACACCCTTTCATGGAAATGGTATTCCCTGGTGGTTGTGGCCTCTTTCAGCAGGATAATGTGCCTTGCCACAAATCAAAAATGGTTCAGGAATGGTTTTAGGAGCACAACGAGTTTGAGGAGTTGACTTGGCCTCCAAATTTCCAATTCCCCAGATCTCAATCCAATCGAGCATCTGTGGGATGTGCTGAACAAACAAGTCCGCTCCATGGAGGCCCCACCTCGTAACTTACAGGACTTAAAGGATCTGCTGCTAACATCTTGGTGCCAGATACCACAGCACACCTTCAGGAGTCTAGTGGAGTCATGCCTCGACGGGTCACGGGTCAATATGGGTCAAAATACCTTTATTGGTTAATACCTGGGAAAAGCCATCCTTTAGCATTCAGCCAGCCAAACCTTGACCCCTCGTTGTATCCTAACTAAAATTCCCTCTTTTCCAACAAAATAAAGTTACTGAAGTGAGAACTTTCTTCAAGCCAACACTTGAGGTTGTCAGTCAGCCCTCACACAGAATTTTACAGATTGCTGTCTGCCCATCTGCACATGCTATCAGGCCCGTCGCGACAAGGCAGGCAAACCAAGCAATTGCTTGGGGCCCCGAGCTGGCCTGGGGCCCCAAGACAGCGACAGGTTAAGAATAAAATGAAATGACAAACTGTGTAAGCGCCCCATTGATAGTCAATGCAGTAAAGTGCAATGACACTGTTATCGGGATCCCCCTTAAGGGGCCCCTCTCAGTAGTCGCTGACAGCAGCCAGACAACCACGCGATCTCTGCTGCGGCAAAATACAAAACCTCCTCGGATTTGAAGCGGAATTTTATGCTTCAGGAAGCCAGAAAAGAAAATAGAGAAAGGAAGAGGAGGATAAGAAAAAAAACAAGATAGTGGTATGTGATAAATTACACTGGATAAAATAGCTCTACTTGTCTTGTACAAAAATGGTGTAAGTTTGCAGCAGGTAGGCTAGCAAAAATATGTTTGTTAGCTATTGTTACCTGCCTGACGGCAAATGCTGCTTGTAACGAACAGTTAGTGCAACTTTTTTTTCGAACAGACGAAATTACATAAGATTGCTATAGCTTTGAAATAGGTTTTGATGAAAGTGGCATAGCATGCTATATTAACAATTATTATAAACATTATTTAACCAGAAAGAGGCAGAGGAACATTATTTTTTTCATAGCTTATCTTAGTGTGCTAGTGTCGGGATATACGGTAGTGACAGTTTGCAAATATGACATTTTTATAAGTTACCAATGGATCTTGAACAATTATTTTATTCTGTGGCAATTTTTACTCTGTTACATTTTGAAGTACAGTATCAGGACAACCCACATGTTTTACTGGTACTGTTTATTAACTATTTATCAAGGTATTATAGTCATCTGTTGCAACTTTATAATAACCATCTAGATAATGTTTATAGACAGTTTACAGTTTTCCGTCTATCTATGTAATGTTTATAGATGTTTTAAAAATGGTTAAAGGTTTACAATTTTTTTTTTAAATGATACAGTGGTGTTTTTTGCAAATGTTTTCAAATTTTATGGACAGTATATGCAACAACAGTAATTGCACTGTCTCCATGTCCATTTTGCTTGGGGCCCCCAAATTTCTTCAAACGGCCCTGCAAGCTATTTCAGTGGAGTTGGACAGTAATGGAGTAATTTTCAGTATGCATTGAGGTGGAGGGCACATTAGCAAAAACACACATACGCATGCCTCATATTAGCATTGCAAAATGACTTGGCCTATAAATACCTGTCTAAATAAGACAAGATAACCCTATTGACTGTAGATGGATTGAGATATTTAACCACAAAATGTGCTTCTAATGCTATGGAATGTGGGAACTTAAACGTGACCTTGTGTTTTTTTATCCTTCTGGGCTCTGTGATTAATTTTAAGTATCTTTAATTGGAATTTTAACACATTTTTTACATAGAAATGACTTTTGTTATTCATGCAGAAGGTTTACATTGTACATGAACATTAATCCCTTTCTTACTGGTTCTTTTAAATTCCAGTAAGAATACTAATGCGGCTAATCTGCCACCACATTTTCTCACACCGGGCAGCCTTGATTTTCATTCTCTGCTTCAATTACATTATTACACATGATATTAATATTTGGAATAAAGGCAATTGCAGAAATTAGCTAATATTTTTTAAAAGCTCCTATACTTATCAGCCTCACTGCAGTTTTGGTTTCAACACTAAGAGCTCCATTTTAAAATTCATTGGCAAAAAAAACTCTGATCAAATGGAGAAGCTGCAATAATTTGTAGAAATATGAAATGTCCACTTTCAACCACACATTTTTGATTTGTTTCTTGAAATGCACTTTCTCTATAAGTGACTCACAGCAGTGCATTTTGAATGTGTGAGATTTTTCCAAAAACACTCATTACTGATGGATAATTTATCATGTAACTAGCCAGTTTATTTTGTATGAAGGTTTGAATCCCCATGAGAATGTTCCCTCGGTTGTTTTTGAGTTTACTTCATCAGGGTCACACTGTTCTCACTGTAACTGCATTTGGTGATGTGCAAACCAAATATCCTGCAGTGTTATTCATGTACCTTGGGGACTATAATCCAGTTTGTGGTAGGCTCTGTCTTAAAGGTGATGTATCCTTTCAACTAACTCTCAGTCTCTCCAAAACCCCATCCTCAAAACATTTTAAGCGAAAGCTCAGCTAAAAATGTATATTCTGTCATCATTTATTCTCCCTCATGTCATTCCAAACCTGTATGACTGCTTCTGTGGAAAACAAAAGAAGATATTTTGGACTGCATTGACATCTTGTATAGACAAAATCATCTTCTTTTATGTTCTACAGAAGAAAGAAAGTCATACAGGTTTGGAACAATTTTTTTTTGGGTGAACTATCTCTTTAACCCTACTGTATCATATTTGATACACAAATTTCTAAGGCCCAAAAAACCTGTTGTCCACAATCTACTACATGCCTTCAGTTGTCTAATTGATAGTTTGTCCTCTGTCAGGTAATGGTACACATCTGTTATTGCTGTAAAATCAGATTTTTATAGTAAATATAAAAGTAGATGTAAGAATAACTTTTATATAAAAATATTTCAAGATGTTCATCTACTGGATTGAAGCAACTTACAGATGTAGGCCTATTTGGCAGTGAAATAAATGTTTCTGCATCATTTGTTAAGGTTTTTAATCAAATTATGTCTAGATTGTGCAGAGTGCCATTTTAAATAATTGCAAAAGGCTTTTCTTTTTTTTTTCAGTGCAGAGCTTGCTCAATATTGGCAGCAGGTGAGTGAGAGTGCATCCGCACACAGTGAGGCCAAACCTTTTGAAGGGCAAAAGTCAACAAAGAAGCCATTTCTCTCCAAGAAAAACATCAAGGGCAGACTGAACTTCTGCAGGAAGTACAAGGATTGGACCACAGAAGACTGGAGCAAAGATATTTTCTCTGATGAAGCCACCGGAAAATTGATTGTCCGGAGAAGAAAAGTTGAACGCTACTGTCCTGTATCGTGCCAACAGTGAAGTGTCCTGAGACCATCCAATGTGTGTGGTTGCTTTTCATCCAAGGGAGGCTCTCTTACAATTCTGCCCAAAAACATTTCCATGAATAAAAAAATGGTATCAAAACTTCCTGCAGGAGCAACTTCTCCCAACGATCCAGAAGCATTTTGGTGATGATCCGTGCATTTTCCATGATGTGGTACCACAAGGCAAGAGTGATAATGAAGTGGCTCGGAGATCATTACATTGAAATTTTGGATCCGTGGCCAGACAACTCCCCAGATCTTAATCTCATAGAGAACCTGTGGTCAATCCTTAAAGGTGAGTGGACAAGCAGAAGCCAACAAATTGTTGTGGTCAACTCCGAGCACTAATAAAGCAAGAATGGATCGCCATCAGTCATGATTTGGCCCAGAAGCTGATATCCAACATGCCAGAGCGAATTGCAGAGGTTATGAAGAAGAAGGGAAATCAAATGTGCACTGTAAATATTGACTCTTTGCATTTATTGAATGTTTTTGCCAATAAAACTTATGAAATGCTTATCAGGGTTTTCCAGTATACCATAAACATGAAAAAATGATGTACAAATACTGAAGCAGCAAACTTTGCGAACAACAAAATGTATGTCACTACAGCTGTAGGTTTATTCAATCATGATACAATTCTAAAAATTATGTCCTATTTCTATATCATCCTATATGAGCCATTAAAACCTGATACAAACCACACACACACACACACACAATCAGACGTTCAAATATTTTGTCTAAAGGTTCAATAAATTGTTTAATTTCAAACGATTTTTCTGACGGTTATTTCATACGCCAGGCTTTACAGGGTTAAAGCGTGAGAGCGGGAACCCTGTTTACGGTGAGTTGAATATTTGGACTTGTTTTTAATGAGTCATTGACATAACCCTGTTTAAGCAGCGCACCTCCTGTCACCCTTTGAAAAGACTGCTAAAATCCAGCTGCTCTCTATAGCCGGCGTCTTTTCCTGCCTCCATTAATCTCATACGCTTCTTCTTGACATGACCAGTCACCGCAATGCTCCACTACTGATTGGGAGTGTTTATTTGCTTCCTCTCACTCTCCTTTCCACCTCATCTTTCTAACATGGTGGTGATGTTTGAGAATGGCTCATACTAAACTTTGAACCAGGTGGAATAAAAGGTTCATCCTGCCTTACTTTCACTTCCACCTTTAGGGCTTTCTCTCCTCAAGTGCTTAGTCAGTGACCTCAAAAAACAAAACAAGCTCTCTGAAAAGCAGGACTCCGAACACCCAGATACAAAGAATTGACTAGTGGTACTCTTTCAAGTTATTTGAGGTTACTTGTCCTTAAATTCAAACAAGAAACCAGAGCACTTGATGAGTTAAGGGCTTCCTGAGATACATTCTGCAAAAGTGCAAATAGGCAAAATAAATAATGAAAGTGTCAGTCTGACAGAAGAATGCACTCAAAATTACTGAACATAACCTTGAGAAATGCAGACCTGGAATCCACTACTATTTCACTCTATCTTGACAAGGTTGTAATATTGAAAGCTGAATGCCACACCGTTACATTTACACAGATAAATACTGTACATAGAGTATGCCATGTGTGGTATAGAAGTGTATTTCACGCTCATAAAAGTGTCCAGAGAGGCATAGAGTCCAACTGGAATTGGTGGATATGGAGAGTATCTAACTAATTCATCTGTTTGCATAGATTTTGTGTATTTGCTACAGAATGTTTTTCTGTAATTATGTTGATACTTTATACCAATGTGAAAATGTTTTTCTCTCTATTTTCTCTGAATGCAAAAAGACATCTATAAAAAAAATCCTTGTACATGCAATATTCTTCATAATAGCTCTTTAAATCCATTTCCTATTTATTTTTAAGCATGCCCCACTTAAACTGTGATAAACACTCTTTCAGCAGAACTCTACACAGAAGTGCTCTACTGCTCTCTCTAGGCCATTAAGTAGCAATGCATCCACTCAGGGGCGTAGCCGTCTTTTCATAAGTGAGGGGGACAGAAATGTCAGGTATAATACCTGTTTTTTCTGACCTCTGTCTAATTGACAGATTTAATTGATCTATTGCTTTTAATTCAGTAAGATATCAAATACACTGCTGAACAATAACCACTAATATGTATAATATTTCCCCCTATATTTTATGCCAATTTTATGATTGGTTTATGCACTACAAACACTTGTGCATTAAGTACCCATGGATTTTATGCAATGTTGAAAAAATATTTCACTGAACAAGGCAGTGTAGTTAAAAAATTGTTCAATGTTTTTGAAAGAAGACTTCTGCTCACCAAGGCTGCATTTATTTAATAAAAAATGCAATAAAAAAGTAATACAGTGAAATATTATGCCAATGTAAAGCAGCTGTTATCTATGTGAATATATAAAGAAATTAAGTAATTTATTCCTGTGATCAAAGCTGAATTTTCAGCATCATTACTCCAGTCTTCAGTGTCAAATGATCCTTCAGAAATCATTCTAATATGCTGATTTGCTGCTCAAGAAACATTTATGATTATTATCAATGATGAAAACAGTTGCTTACTTAATACACTGCTGCTTCATTTTTGTGGAAACCATGATAGTATTCAAACTTTTGTGGTAAGATTAAAAAAGAGAGAAATGAATACTTTTATTAATTAAACATGCATTAAATTGATCACAAGTGATATTTATAATATAAATATTTATATTTAATAAGTGCTTTATTTAATGCAAATAAATGCAGTTAATTTAACTTTCTATTCATCAAAGAATCCTGAAAAATAAAACGCATCATGGTTTTCACTACATTTTTAAGCAGCACAACTGTTTTCAACATTTATAATAATCATAAATGTTTCTTGAGCAGCAAATCCTCATATTAGAATGATTTCTGAAGGATCATATGACACCGAAGACTGGTGTAATGATGCTGAAAATTCAGCTTTGATCACAGGAATAAATTACACGTTTACTAGCTCAGCTACATAGTAAACAGCTGTTTTATATAATAAATGCAGCCTTGGTGAGCAGAAGATACTAAACATTAAAAAGGATGTCAGTTAGAGCACTGCATTATTCATATACTTTATTGTCAATAAATACCTTGAAAAACACACATGAACCATATAATGTCGAAATCACGTGTTTGTCGTCGCGTTTCATCAGTCATAATTGTTTTTATTCAGCTGCTGGTTCAGCGCTGTGAATGCCTTTGGAACGTGATTACTTCTACGAATCCGTTTTGGACTTTCTGTGAGAGCGCCCTCCGGCTTCGAGTATGAATTGGAGTGTTGCACGAGAGTGTTAGCACTCCATGGTGTTCAGAGCGCCTTGTTTTTGGATACGAATAAAATGACAGGTCATGTATATCTAGATTTATTCACATTGGCTTCTACGTAAACAAACTTGCCCGTGTAACAGACGTAGGCCAGTAAGAGTGGTGCGACTAGACGTCGGTTCGAATCCCCCACGGAGCGGGTCGACTAGGACCGGTGAGACTTGGTAAAGCGCGGGGGACGAATGTACGTTTTATTAAAGGTGCGGGGGACACCCTTTTATGACACTTTTGACCAGGGGCGCCGCTAGCAATTTTGGGCCCTATGAAAGAATATGATGTTGGGCCCCCTACCGCACCAACCAAGTTATCCAAAATCATTTGTCTGCAATTTAATAATACTGACCAATTAAGCTCAACCCAGAATGCCCCAATTGGCTGATGAAACATTGATTAAAATTAAGATAAAATTTATACAAAACGAAATTTACTTTAAAGAAAGGCTTTCTACAAAACAAAACTTAATGAAGTGGTCAAAATCATGTCTGACCCACTCCATGTCTCCTGGCATTATGTCTCTTATGATGTGTCCTTTCTCACTCATGCTGTTCACTTTTCATAATCAACATAGATTAACAGATTGACAACATAGATAGACAGAAAACATTACATTATAATATTTAAGCATAAATATAAAACTAAATACCTTTTCTTAATGGCTACAACAAGCATAGCCAACAGTACAGAGAAATTTCATGCAGGAGTGGGATTTTAGCATGAGCGGTTCATGAGTGGAGCGTTTTGCTGGATTTTGCCGGAAATGCTAGCCTAGAAATCTAGACGCACCCTAGCGGCAGCAAATCTAATTTGCCGCGAGTGTAGTCTAGCAACTCTTGGTAGAGCTGAGAGCTGGAAAAACCAAACTCGGTTTTCTCGGCACGTCACGGCAGAGTTCACGGCAGAGTTCACGTCACGGCGGTTCTGCGTACTAGCGTGTGCTACTCATAAACAAAGAAGCTGGCGAAAGCGGCAGCCTTTCAAATCGACTTTGGCCGTGACTCTGCAAGACTTTGAGTTAAGCTTTTCTTTGAGAAAAGAACAAAGAATGGCACTGAAGTCATTCTTGGAAGATGTGTTCGGAGTTTTGCCGACCGGTCCATCAACTAGCTCCACTACACGTTGCTCTCTGGTTGGTTGTAGCGCTATCCAATGGCGTGCAGAGGGAATTTGAAAGACAACCGTTTGTCCCGCCCCTCGGATTGAGCCCTGTCAATGGTGAGTTCCCAGACCCAACATCTTGATGTGGGTCTTGCTTGTCAGGCTACGGAAATGCAGATATAAGCCTGAATTTTGTAATATTTGTGACTCTTTGGTAGATTATACATTTATAATTTCTATAACATTACTACTAGTACTGTTACTACTAATAAACCCAATCTCTGGGGCAGGGCCGTGCAGAGAGTTCGTCAGGGGCAGGGGCTCAAATGTAAAAAAGGGGCAATTTGTAAATATATATATAAATATGTAAATATTTATATTTATATAATATATAATAATATTTATACATAACATATATATATATATATATATATATATATATATATATATATATATATATATATATATATATATATATATATATATATATGTTTATATATCCATATGCTCATCAAGCCTACATTTATTTAATCAAAAATACAGAAAAAAAACAGTAGCCTAATATTGTGAAATATTATTACATTGTGTTCTTTTTAACTTTTTATTAATCAAAGAATCTTGAAAAGAGTATCACAGTTTCCATCATTGACATTAAATCCTCATATTAGAATGATTTCTGAATGATCATGTGACACTGAAGAGTGGAGCAATGATGCTGAAAATCCCGCTGTGATCACAGGAATAAATTATATTTTAAATTATTTTAAAATAGAAAACCATTATTTTAATATATTTCGCAATATTGCAGTTTTTTATCAAATAAATGCAGGCTTGGTGAACATAAGATACTTATTTCATAATACTGCATAATATTCAAAAATAGCATAATAAAGTCCTAAACCATTTCGCTACACTTCTACACTTTCGCTACTATCGTCTACACTTCACATAGCCTAATAGGCCTGTAGGTGCCGGTGGCACTTGGGTTTTGTTAACTTTGATAGTTTCATGAAATAGTAAATTATGTATCAATATAGGCTACATAAATACAAGTGAAATTAACACTACTTACCATTAATGCGACTTTTGCTGCTGTGGTTTTGTGCAGGAATTTGTTTGTTGTCTGTTAAAATCCATTTTGTCAGTGTCAGTGATGCAATTTATAAAATGAGCCAAACCGCAGGAAATTGCAGGAAACCGCAGGAAATTGTTCCACAAACGTTAGTTTGTCTGTCCATGTAATTTTCAACCGATTTATGAATAAGAACAGAAAATTACCGCTTCTCATCGCCCAATGGAATTTGAACTTGCTTTGCCAGATCACGATTGGTTGGTGTAAAGCCTATACATGACAAACGGGCATTGGTGAATTGTGTAATACTTTAAAATATATAGCTAATATATAGCTTTGTAATTAAATCAACACATTAGCTCTGATTATGGATTTAAAAAAAATATTGGTTTACTTTTTTCCCGCGAGGCCACACACTCTCTGAAAGGACCATATTTGGCTCGAGAGCCGTTTCCGAACAGTGGAAAATCAGCTGTCAATCAAAACGCACGCGACCCATAGCAACGCGTTACGGCAACGCCTCAACAGAAATTGTCCGACTTTTGAGCCGTCCGTTACTATTGTATACATTTTCATGTTATAATAATCACATTTATTTAGTTTTATTGACCACGATATTATCATTGATATTTGTCTGAGAGGGGCACTTTTGATTCATTTTGAAAAAGGGCAGGGGCTCGAGCACCCAAAGCCCCCCCCTCTGCACGTGCCTGCTCTGGGGGCCCCAAAAGTGCGTGGGCCCTTAGAATCGTCCAAACTCCCCCCCCCCCCCTTAGCAGCGCCCCTGCTTTTGACACTTTTCTGACACTTTTATGTCAGAATTATGACCTTTTATGTAAGATGGATTTTAATGTTCAAAATGTCCATTTCTATCCACAAAACTTGCCAGAAGTCGTGGTTTAAGGGCTTATTTTTTTTAAAAACATCTTCTGGAGGTGCATGCCCGCGGACATGGAATATGAAGTTGTTTTCATTTTTAATGACCTGGGCCCAGCTGTTCAAAAAAATAATCTGATCAGATATCGGCTATCATATTGGATCAAATCTTGAAAATGGTTTTGTTCAAAAGAAAAAAAGATTCTGAAATCGGATTAGATCACAAAATCCAATCTTGGTTTTGATTGGGATCAAATCGTCAGTTTGTGTTGTTCAAAGCTGTTTTGTAGGATTGGGATACCTTTGATAAATCCTGACCCAGCAGAAGGACGGTTTTCAGGAACAAAAATGTCATAAAACTTTAAAACATATAACAAAAAATACAACATTTGATTACATGCACACATTTATATTTAAAAATGTGCTCTTGACTTGTTTAACTGTTAAAGTAATAAAGTAGAAGTAGACATTAGGCTCCCTATTAAGTCTTTCAGTACAATAAACAAAAACAGTAAACAGTCACCATAAAAAAAATCACCCAAACCGCTATCAATATCTTACAAAAATATTAAGATATATATAAAATACAATTTATTAAGATAAAATATATTTAAATACAGAAATATATAAACTACATTGGCACAATCAGATATGAACCAGTCGAAAGTAGTTTCTAACAATTGCATCCCTTTTTAATTTACTGTATATTTGTTTGTTTTTGTTGTAAGTCACATGAGGGGCTACAGAAACTCTAAAGGTACATGGTGATGGAAGGAAAAATATGAGATGGGAGGGAAAAGGAATTTTACATTCCCCCGAGAAACTTTGAATTCTCTCTCAAGAGAGAGAGAGAGAGAGAGAGAGAGAGAGAGAGAGAGAGAGAGAGAGAGAGAGAGAGAGAGAGAGAGAGAGAGAGAGAGAGAGAGAGAGAGAGAGAGAGAGAGAGAGAGAGAGAGAGAGAGAATGTAAAAGCATTAAAATATATATAATAAATATTTATAACATAAATATATATAATATATCTATAGATAGATAGATAGATAGATAGATAGATAGATAGATAGATAGATAGATAGATAGATAGATAGATAGATAGATAGATAGATAGATAGATAGATAGATAGATAGATAGATAGATAGATAGATTAGCCTACCTGATACTGGATAGCAAAACATGGAATTTGCAAAAAATAGATACATCTGATCCAGATTAATCTTTTTGAACAACTGGGCACTGAACGCAAGAAATAAAGTACCGGTAACTACTAAAAATCCTTCTTGGGCTTTTGTGTTTTTACCTCCAGTGCAGCAGGTGACGCTAATATAAATCAACATGCTAAATCCCGCGAAGTCACGTGACACAATATGCATTATTTTGAAACCGTAACGAAGGAAGAGTTAAACTTGTGTTATATGAAGTACGTTTAACTTAGTTCTTTTTGTGTGCACTACCGGCAACATATAAACAGTAAATAGTCGGTTTATTCCTCGACTCGTCCTGGTAAAATGCAGTAGATGCATTTTAGGAGTATGTAAGGAGAATGCCATTCAGCAAACCAGACACAGAATCAGTATTTCCGTGACTTACATGAAATCTAGATTATTGTTTTAACCAGTCGCTTATAAAGATGGCGAGTCCGCTGCTGGAGTATGAGACGGAGATGTTTCTGAATGTGTTCAGCGCAGACGGACTGCTGATCACAGCTGAGGGGCTCGGGGTCGACCGCATCCTCTTACACTTCATGAGGGTGTATTCAGAGGAGGGCAGTCTGGTGCTCTTATTAAACACAACCACTCCTGAACAGGTGGGGCAGGCGGATTTATCCTGTTATACTGTAGTAGATGATGGTTTGTTGACATTGAAAGCAGCAGTGTGATATGTTGTAGCAACTCATAATGTAATAACTGCACATAATGTAATACGTATTAGGTATTACATTATCATTGTAATAAAATGTAATAATGTTCTTAAAACGTAATAAAATCTTGCTCCTAATGTAATACAAATTTGTACATTATGAGAAATGTATTACATTATAAACTATAATATTTTCATTATTGTAATAGCTTTCAAAACATAAAAATATTATTATTATTAAACAATAAGATGTTTCTCAATCCTTTATGGGTAGATGGGCTGGCTGTTCGTGTTTCTGTCAGTTTCAGCACAGAGAGCACTGAACAAAGCATTAGTATTCCTTTACAGTACGTTTTAAAAATCTAAATCCAGTCTTAACCTGTCTACAAAATCCACCAGATACTACTAGTAGTTTTAAAGTTCAAAAGTTCCATTTATTTATTTATTTATCTGGATATATATATATATATATATATATATATATATATATATATATATATATATATATATATATATATATATATATATATATATATATATATATATATTAATGTACTGTAAAGGAATACCAATGCTTTGTTTTATAAATGTATAATAATAATAATAATAATGATTGCATGAATATTTAAATGTTGCATTTTGCAGCCAATTTAAGACTGGATTTAGATTTTTTTAAATGTACTGTAAGAGAATGCTTTTTTTTTTTTTTTTAAGCTATTAAAATAATGAAAATATGACGTTTTTGTTGAGTTTATAATGTAATAATTTTTTCATAATGTAAAATTACATTACATTACATTATTACATTATGAGCTCAAGATTTTATTACATTTTGAGACAATTACATTATGAACATTTTATTATAATAATAATTTAATACTTTTACATTGTGCAGTTTTTACATTACGAGTTGCTACATATGTCTTATGAATTTTACATTAGCTAATTCTTTTATAATTTATATGCATGCAGTTTTATATCTTCACAAGTTAACTGCAAAGATGTTCAAAGGTGATTAAATTAAATGGTTGTATTGAATGAAAGGTTAGAACTTCTACAATATACACCAATCATTTTCATTATATGCACTGCATTGTTATACTTAACCTATTACTTAACCCTATGAAATGAGTTTGTAGAACCTTTTTTTTTTTAGTCTAAAAAAAAGTTTGAATATGTTCGCACCATCTGTGCTCAGACCCTAAATATGATACAGTAGGCTTTATAGGGTTAAAGTGATTCAATTATAATGATGAAAGTCCAAGTGTGCATGGATGTGTGTGTTTGCCTGTTGAAGGAGTATTTTACGGAGCAGCTCCGTGCTGAAGGGGTGAGCCATCTTCCCCAGACTGTGACCAGTGATGTGCAGAGCGGTGAGAGATATAATGTATACACTAAAGGAGGAGTTCTCTTTGTGACCAGCCGCATCCTAGTTGTGGACTTCCTTACGGACAGAATTCCTTCTCACCTCATAACAGGTCAGAGGAAGGTTGTTGGGAAAATCAAGCTGTTTCCATTACAATTGAACAAGACATTTTTCAGTATGATATTATTGTGTATTTTCACAGGAATCTTGGTGTATCGCGCCCATACGATCATTGACTCTTGTCAGGAGGCTTTCATTCTAAGACTTTATCGTCAGAAAAACAAGACTGGGTTCATCAAGGCCTTTACGGACAAGGCCACATCCTTCTCTTCTGGCTTCTGTAAAGTCGAGCGAGTCATGAGAAACCTGTTTGTGAAGAAGCTTTTTCTTTGGCCAAGGTATGATGGCTTTAATTTTTCAAAGATAGTACTCGGAGTAGTTGAGTTTTGGAGGTGAATGTTTTATAAATCTTGTGTATTTGCAACATGATTTTATCTGCTAGATTCCAAGCATCAGTAAACACAACGCTGGACAAACACAAGCCGGATGTGGTGGAGCTGCATGTGTCTTTGACTCCAGCGATGAGAGCCATTCAGAGCTCTATTTTGGACATCATGAATGCCTGCTTGAAAGAGCTGAAGCGCTACAATCCCACTTTGGAAGCAGAAGACCTCTCTCTGGAGAACAGCCTGGGCACTTCCTTTGAGAAAGTGAGAAATCCTCATATTCACATATTCACTTTTTTCCCCTTATTTTTGACTCTACCTTTTCGATATTAAATTATTACTTTGGAAATTAATAGTGGTTTAAATAAATATTATATATTAGAATAATATGAAATAAATGAATGTTTTTATTAATTTTTTACAATAATAACACCCTGGGCACTTCCACAGAGAAAGTGAAAAATCATGATTGCTGGTTATGTTTTTCCATATGTAGACAATTCGTCATTACCTTGACCCACTGTGGCATCAGCTTGGGTCCAGGACCAAGTCTCTCGTTCAGGACATGAAGATTTTAAGAACTCTTCTTCTCTACCTCACTCAGTATGACTGTGTGACCTTCCTCAATCTGCTGGAGTCTTTGAGAACCAGTCAGAAAAGCTTTGGTAGTAATTCAGGTACAGTCAGATAATCTGTTGCTCTATTTGAACTCTTAATAGATGGAGCAAATCATAGTCCATAAAGTCACCCGATTTTTCTTGTTCTATTCTGAATCAGGTTGGTTATTCCTGGACTCAAGCACATCAATGTTTGTAAATGCTCGCAGCCGCGTGTATCGCATCCAGGAGTCAAAGAAGAAACTGAAAGTTGGAGAGACTGACCAGAAACAAAGTGCCCTAGGTACTATATGTTTGATGTGTAATGTTTCTTCTAAAAGGTGTTTACATAGTTACATTTTTAAACATACACATGCTAGTATCGTCTTTTCTGTTTGTGTATAAAACTAGCCCCTCCAAAAAGAGAGCTTGTGCTTGAGAAAAATCCAAAGTGGGAAGCATTAACAGAGGTGCTACAGGAGATTGAGAAAGAAAACAGCAGCTCTGAGCATGAACCAGGTAAAATAATTTAACAGTTAAGCGTTTCATGACTAGCATTCATATGCAAAACATCAAGGCCCTGTTTACACCTGCTATTGAGATGCTTTTTGTTACAGGTGTAAACGGGGTGAGCTTTTCCGCTTTCAACCACTTTCAGAGGATTTCGCCCAGATTGCTTTCTTAGTGTAGACGCTCATGTGGTCGAATGCATACTGACCTAATCCATAAACATTATGGGATGCAGGCTAGCCAGACGGTTTTAAACTTTGTCGGCTGAAGACCCAAGTTTTGGTTTGAACACTGTTCTCTCACCATTACTGATTTCTAACATGCACTCAAGTGTTCACTGTGGTTTTGCAGCTTAGTGTTAATTTTGTCACCTATTTTTAATTTAGTCTTAGTCTTAGTCTTGTGCCAAATGTCCTTGTTAGTTTTAGTCATATTCAGTCATTCACATATCTTTTTTTGTTAGTCAAGTTTTAGTCGACTAAGTCTCGTCATTTTAGTCTAGTTTTAGTCAAAAGACAACTCAAGGTATCTTAGTCAAGTTTAAGTCGACTAAAAGTCTCGTCATTTTAATCTAGTTTTAGTCAAAAGACAACTCAAGGTATCTTAGTCAAGTTTTAGTCGACAAAGTTTCGTCATTTTAGTCTAGTTTAGTCAAAAGACAACTCAAGGTATCTTAGTCAAGTTTTAGTCTACTAAAAGTCTCGTAATTTTAGTTTAGTTTTAGTCAAAAGACAAATCAAGGTATCTTAGTCAAGTTTTAGTCGACTAAAAGTCTCGTAATTTTTGTGTAGTTTTAGTCAAAAGACAACTCAAGGTATCTTAGTCAAGTTTTAGTCTACTAAAAGTCTCGTAATTTTAGTTTAGTTTTAGTCAAAAGACAAATCAAGGTATCTTAGTCAAGTTTTAGTCGACTAAAAGTCTCGTAATTTTTGTGTAGTTTTAGTCAAAAGACAACTCAAGGTATCTTAGTCAAGTTTTAGTCGACAAAGTTTCGTCATTTTAGTCTAGTTTTAGTCAAAAGACAACTCAAGGTATCTTAGTCAAGTTTTAGTCGACAAACTTTCGTCATTTTAGTCTAGTTTTAGTCAAAAGACAACTCAAGGTATCTTAGTCAAGTTTTAGTCTACTAAAAGTCTCGTAATTTTAGTTTAGTTTTAGTCAAAAGACAAATCAAGGTATCTTAGTCAAGTTTTAGTCGACTAAAAGTCTCGTAATTTTTGTGTAGTTTTAGTCAAAAGACAACTCAAGGTATCTTAGTCAAGTTTTAGTCGACTAAAAGTCTCTACATTTTAGTCTAGTCTTAGTCAAAAGACAACTCAAGGTATCTTAGTCAAGTTTTAGTCGACTAAAAGTCTTGTCATTTTATCTTTGTCAAGTTTTAATCGACTAAAAGTCTCGTCATTTTAGTGTAGTTTTAGTCAAAAGAAAACTCAATATATAGTGTGGCAAAACAAGTTACATAAAATATATATAGCCTGCATGTATGTGCCACAACACCATAGCCCACTGGTTGATTCACAGCGTAGATTCCTAAAATCAGCATTAGCTTATGAAACGTCAATTTAAGTTAACTTACCTGAATGTATGGGTGGCCTTTAGATATCGCTTAAGGTTGGTAGTGTTTTTGCCCGATATTTATTTGTCTGCAGTGCTTCCCATCAGTTATAATGACACATTCTGACTTTTTGTCAATATCATTGTACCTAAAATGCGACCAAATATCGAGCCACTTCCTTCTACCTAGCATGTCGTTGGCACTCGTCGCTAGGCGTAACAGCGGAATATTCTATCTCATGATGAAAAAGTAGAGACGATTGTAGATGAAAATGAAGAGAGATTTTATCTTAGTTTTTATTTTATGCAAAACATTTTAGTCTCGTCTTTATTCGTCAACAATAATGCATGTTAATTTAGTCTTAGTCAGCGTTTTTGGACATTGGTGCAGTCTCGTCATTGTCCTGTCTTAGTCATGGAAAAAAAGGTTGTTGACGAACATATTTAGTCTTGTCTCGTCTGACGAAATTAACACTATTGAAGCTTTTAGAGCAGAAATGAAAGCTGCTGCTCTCCGTACGTTTTTTTCAGTCATCTCATGGTCACGTTCATATGCAAGTTGTGTGAGCTTATTAAATTGAAAGATCAAAAGGTCTAAAAAAAAAAACCCATACATTTATTCCATAGACTCTCCCCTCAAAGAAATCAGGACAGAAGTGGTTGAAAGTGGACAAAAGAGAGAGGAATATATCTAGTCTCCCTCCTCTACTTGTGATCCGATTGACCAAAACGCATCTTGATACCAGGTGTAAACAGGGCCTAAGTTAAATTTGTTCTCTGTACATCAGGCCGTGTGTTGATATGTGCCAGTGACGACAGAACATGTGCTCAGCTGAAGGAATATATCCAAAAAGGAGCAGAACACCTACTGAATCGGCTTTATTCACGCACCATTGGGAAAGAAGATCCTCAGCCTGATCTACTGAAGCTTGACAAAGGCTGGCCCAAGAAGGACTGCGCTAAGAGCAAAGGGAAGAATGGGCAGGCGAAAAGACCCAGAGCCAACTCAAAGAGACCAACAAAGATCGAGAGACCGTCAAGAGTCTCTCAGATGGAGGGGCAGGAAGCTAGAGCTGAAAAGAACCTGACTGGGAACAGTGAAGATGAAGCAGGACTGGCTGAAGAGGTGGAGGAGGAAGAGGAAGAAGAAGAGATTCTTCTCAATCTCTCTTCGGATGACTACTATGGAATTCTTAAAGAGCCACTGACTGTCATTCACCCGCTGAAGGGTTGCAGCGACCCCTACAGTTTGACGCGGGTGTTGCATGAGGTTGACCCCATGTTTGTTGTTTTGTATGATGCTGAACTCAGTTTTGTGCGGCAACTGGAGATTTATAAAGCTAGCAGGCCAGGAAAACCTCTTCGGTGAGTATATTGGCATGGAGCTAATGCATATTCTAAGAAACACTTAGTAGTACTCGCATTACACTACTGTTCAAAAGTTTAGTCTCTGTAAGATTTTATTAACGTTTTTGAAAGGCTGCTCACGTAAGCTGCATTTATTTGATTAAAATACAGTAAAAACAGTAATGTGAAATATTTTTACAATTTAAAATAACTGTTTTCTATTTTTATATATTTTAAAATGTATTTTATTCTTGTGATGGCAAAGGTAAATATATAGCAGTCATTACTCTAGTCTTCAGAGTCACATGATCCTTCCGAAATCATTTTAATGCTGTTTTTGTGCTCCAGACACATTACTTATTATTATCAATGTTGAAAACGGATTTGCTGCTTATGTGCTGCTTATTATTTTTGTGGAAACTTAAACATTTTTTGGATTTTGATGAATAGAATGTTTAACAGAGCTATGTTTATTTGAAATACAAATATTTTGCAACATTATAAATGTCTTTTAATGTCACTGAGAATTAATTTTATATTCACTTGATGAATATAAATTAATAAATGCAAAACTTTTGAACGATATTGTATTCATTTATATACTTTTATATATATTAATAATTTAACTGATTTATTTATTTAAATAAATAATATAAAAATAGTATGTACTATTTATATAAATGTAAATAAGTATTTAACGTTTTTTACCCTCTTGTAGTGTGTATTTTCTTATATATGGAGGCTCAACAGAAGAACAGCGGTATCTTACAGTCTTGAGCAAAGAAAAACAAGCATTTGAGCACCTCATAAGGTTAGTAGAATATATCCTGTTTTCTGAGATATTGAGAGTTCAATACCATTCATATTTTTTGTGACGCCACTCATTTTAAAAGCAGTTTTTTTCTCTTTAAAATAGGGAAAAAGCCAGTATGGTTGTGCCAGAAGAGAGAGAAGGTAGAGAAGACACCAATCTAGATCTTGTACGCAGTCAGGAACCCGCCAGTGCCGCCACCAACACCCGCAAAGCAGGTAAACCTCCACCATTTAACCGAAAATATTCATGCAATACATTTTTGTCGGCTCACAATGTCTAATGTGCTGAAAAATAGCTATCTGTCTAAATAAATATATCTCAGCCATATTGGGTATCAGACAATAGTAGATAATATACTATACTTAATGTTGTTGTGGTAGCCAATAGTAGATAGTTCATTTGCAGAATTTTCTTTTTTTAATTTAGAATTTAAAGAGGTCATGAATTGAGGAATACAATTTTCCTTGATCTTTTGACATGTAAAAGGTCATTGTACTATAAAACGTCCAGTAAGTTTCAGAATTCTAAACTCCCTTGTTAGTCCAAAAAACTAATTTTGGATTTTGTCACATTATGACATAAGTGTGTCAAAAGACTGCCTCTGCAGAATCAGATCAACGCCTACTTCTATATCATTACATCTTTGGCCTGCCCTCTGACACGCTAGTGAGATGAGAAGAGTTTGTTTGTTCAGTACATTTCACTGTGGATTCTTTGGTAAATTAGCAATTTTGGCGCAGGCTTTGCAAACAGACTTTTACTGTAAGATATGGACCTGACAGTAATGCCACTACATGCAAGTTACCGTGTTAATTCTAATGACTCATGTACAGTTAGACGTCCTTTGTCTCAAAATCATTTATTGCTGTTTATGCGTCAGTAAATCAAGCCAGTGACTAAGCAATCAACTTCATATTGTTTCTCTTAGTAGCATGAATATGTTCTGCTATTTAAATTGTGATTAAATTATATACAGAAAGCGATCGAATATCCCTTTATAATCGCTGGAGCTGTCAATCACACAGCGTAAGTTTATCAGTGATTGAACTCTGGACTCTGACCAAACTCCAACTCCCGTTATAATGCACAATGAATCTTATTTACATTGTGTTTACACTGTTAGTTATGGAAAGCATTCGTTATAGGACAGAAATCAAGTTGCAATGATGAGATCACTGCATTCATGCGCTCAACAGACATCTGACATCGGCTACAATACCTATCATGCGACGGGAGTAGACCTAAATATAATACTATAATCAACACTTTTCACAATTAGTTAATCCCGACAGCTGTAATAGTGAAAACATAGTAAAAGTTTTCAAGGGAGTTCCACATGTAATACTTATTTCATATACAAAGATGTTAGCCAATCACAGCAGTGTCCGTTTACATTTAAGTCTCACAGCAGACACACGCCCCTTTCAACAGAGGCTAAAAAAAGGGTAGAAATTGTTTTAGAAATTGGTAGAACAGGGTAGAAATTGAAACAATTTTTTATGTAAAACTCATACTTATAAGTGAACCTCAGGAAACATTATAAAAAATTTTTTTTAAATGCAGTTCATGACCCCTTTAATTTAGACAAAATAGTCTAGAATTGTATTCTCAACCATTTATCGGTTATGGGCCATAACATTCATGTTATTATCAGTTTATTGGTCCCTGCCAGAATAACAATTTTGCATCTCTGTTATGCATGCTTGAATACCTTTTGCAAACTTTTTTTTTCTCTTTAATTAGGGGGTCGTGAAGAGGTTAAAGAGCCTCATCGAATCATAGTGGACATGAGAGAGTTCCGCAGTGAGCTCCCTTCCCTTCTGCATCGACGTGGTCTCGACATTGAACCGATCACCTTAGAGGTCGGCGACTACATATTGACTTCTGAGATCTGCGTAGAGCGCAAAAGTGTCAGTGACCTCATTGGTTCCCTGCAGAGTGGGCGTCTCTACACACAATGCCTCTCTATGTCTCGATTCTATCGTCGCCCCGTGCTGCTTATCGAGTTTGACCCCGCAAAGCCTTTCTCCCTTGTGGCCCGCAGTGACTTTCGTCAGGAGATCTCTGCCAGCGACATTACCTCCAAACTGACCCTCCTCACCCTCCATTTCCCTCGCTTGAGGCTGCTCTGGTGCCCGTCTCCCTTTGTGACAGCAGAGCTATTTCAGGAGCTCAAAAACGGCCGCCCAGAGCCTGACGCCGCCGCAGCTCAGGCCGTTACAGCAGAATCAGAGACCGTGACGGAGTCAGCAGACCTGTACAATCCCGGACCTTACGACTTCTTGCTTCGTATGCCTGGAGTCAGTGTAAAAAATTTCAAGAGCCTTATAAAGCACGCTTCCTGTCTGGCTGATCTTATAACATTTAGCCAGGAAAGGCTCAGTGAGATATTGAGTAGTAGCAGCAATGCCAGGCAGCTTTATGAATTTCTGCACAATTCCATGAATGTGGTGCCTGTTCAGAAGAACAAGTAGATCGTAAAAAGTATTTTGCGCTGTAATCTCAGGTTTGGTTATTGTGCCTTGTCAAAGGGGTTATATATTCATATTTGTTATGAAATTGTATATGAAGCAGTGAATTAATTATATTTCTGAATATTTAAATGCCTTATATGTTAGAATCAAACTTTTCAATTGTAATTTTGTAATGACTTGTGATGTAGCGTGTAGTTATAGATGTTATTGTAGATAACTAGACACTAGACATGCTTTTTTAAACATTGGCTGGAGGCATTTCCACTTATTTCCACTCTTGGAAAATGGTTTTAGCATGATTAAAATAAAGTATTTCTGCAATTATTTCTGTGTATTCAACATGTAACTTGGGTATAGTCCAGTTCTGCCATTTACTCACCCTTGATGTTGTTCCAGAACTACATCTTTCTTTGATATCTTTCATACCACTCACTCTCTTTTTCCATACAAATGAAGTTTAATAATTTTGGGGGTTAACTGTACCTTTAACTAATATTATGTAAATTAACATATTTGTATTATAATGAATTCATATACATTAAAAAAAGTATGTAAATATATATATGTGTGTATGGGTAGTTGACAAGTAAGCAGTAAAAATGCTTTTTTGTAAAACACCACTTTTGAAGAAAGGTGTGACATAGATAGAAATATATATATATATATATATATATATATATATATATATATATATATATATATATATATATATATATATATATATATATATATATATATATATATATATATTTCTATCTATATATATGGGTGTCGCGCCAAATGATAACATATAGTGGTTCCAAAAAAGTAAAATATTTGAACAATTCTGAGAAAATCTTACCATGTGTCATGGGCTTCACAGTAACATGACCTTGAATGGGGTCCTTCAACTAATTAAACTTGTCAGTGGAATTGCTCGATTTAAAATCAGTTTTCAGTGACAAAATGTTTTAAGTTACTATGCTTTTAAAAATATATCGATGAAAAAAAAAAGATTTGTCATTTACTAAAATACCGTAGACACTTTTAAAATTATGCCTGAGGTATTTATTAACATTTGTGTGCTTTTCTTTTTAATTTATAAAAGTTGTAATTTATTGAACCATGCTTGAGATCCTAGGACAATTTTGAGGTTTGGCTCAAAAATTTAATTATTATAATGAATATATAAAAAAAATTATTATAACTAAAATAAATACAAAGCTGTTTTTGTATATTTTTTGCTTCTTTTAACCATTTACTGCATTTTAAATGATGACATTATGACAATACTAATGATATTCTTTTTTTTTATCTTGTGTGACTGTGAAAATGGCGTGTCACGTCAACAACCTACATTCAAACCAAAAATTATTTAGACACCAGATATATTTTTTACTAGTGGGTGCAGTACACTATAGTTCATTTATGTAAGTGAGGATAGCAAAATAAAGTAAACTGTGACATATTATTCAGACACTTTGACCTGACCATGTTTTGCTTAAGTGTTTTTTCTTTAATTGCTAATGTGACCATTTACACCACAGACTGAACAAAATTAAGCATTGCTTGGTTGTATTGGTTGACCTAAATTGGTATTATCTAATTGTGTACATACATTTTACAGCTGACCTTTCAATCAAAGTTATCAGACATTATCAAGATGAATTTGTTCTGACAGTTTAACTCTGAGTTCTTGTCATATTTTATTACCATTTTCTAAACTATAGCGAATAAACTGTGAAAATGTGAGAAATGTTTGAAGGTGTCTGAATAAATCTTGGTTTGAGTGTTCAAACAGTGTAAAATACAAAAAGGCAGGAACAACGATAGCGCCCCCTGATGGCGACTGGCCTCTTATACCTCTGTTTGCGTCACTGGACGAACACACCAGCAGCGGCCATCTTACTTCCTCCAAAAAAAAAAAAAAAACTTCAGTCCCAAAGAAAAACACAATCAATCCCTGGATACATGGGTGACCACATCAAGGACAGTAATGGGGCATTAAATCAAGGGGCTACGACAAGCAAGCTAGACGCAGCTATAGGGAACAGGGTAAGAAGCGACATCATATGACAGACAGTAAATGATTTAATGTGTAGCGCTGGAGTTTTCGCGCTAGCCTGTTTGCTGATGTGAGGATTGAGTCCCTGACACATGATTGTCATGTCGTGATATACACGCTAAAATAAAAACATTAACGCGATAACGGTTACATAGTCTTGGCTGCGCTTTAAATTATTTGTATACCGCGAAATATCGAATAGTTATTGTTGGCTAGTAGCATGCTAACTTACAGTATTGTCTGTAAACATTGAGTTGTGATGTGTGTGGACCAATACTGCTGTTTCACTTGATGTTTATGGTAAGACAGTGGGGTTTACATGTTGAGCACTTAGACTGCAGGCCCAGGAGGAAGGGTGTGTTGACGATTTAATCATCTGCATGTCAGAAAGGTTAAACACACTGCAAGTTTTTGCATCCTCTTTGACTCTCTCCCTTCGAAACTCCCGAATGAGCAGCGTAAACAACAACCGAATAGATCTGCAGTCTTCAGACCACTCGAGTCACACACTGGTGTAACTTTATATGAAGCTCTATGGACACTAGACTCCTGCCATTCTCCACTTCGTGTCATCGCAAAGTGATGAATGTATGAAATCAAATCCTGTGGTGCTGCTGGGATGCGAGATTTATGGGATGTGTTTGTGATTTGAAATGAGTTGTCGGCAACCAAATCAATATTTCACCAGCTAAAAATGTTTCTGTTATGCAAATGTTGTTTTTAATCCTTATGTGTTTAATCAATTACTAACATTTAAACTAAAATGAAAATATAAAAATAAAAGCTAATTCAAAATATTAATTAGTAGTATATAAATAATACTAAAACAGCACTGATTTAGCTGCAGTTCAGCTTTTACGTTGGCTGCCTTGTTAACTTAATTTACTTTTGTTTTAAATGTTTTAATAGTTTGTGATTTTAGAAAGGGTTACACCATGTTTTTTATAAATCTCACTTGACTTTGGGATGTGCGCTGTGGCAACTGAATGCATATTTACATTAGTGCTGTCAAACCGATAAATCACGATTAATCGCATCCCAAATAAAAGTTTGTGCTTACATAATATAGGGTGATTTCAGGGTGATTTGGGACACTTTTTGCCATTGAGACTTGAAAAAAGTGTCCCAATCACCTCACTATATGTGTGTGTACTGTGTATAATTATGTATATTTGAATACACACTCATTCATGTATTTAAGGAATATTTGCATGGATATGCTGTATTTAGGTTATATAATTTATATTATAACTAGTATATTTGTAGTTCCAGTCCCTGCATTGTAAATCATAAGTTAGGCTCGTGAAGAGTGAACGAAAGTGCGTGACTTCGTTCAGACGCAGCATTAACAAGTCAAATAATGGATTTACTGCATCATCATAAGTAGTAGATTTTAGAAGGCAGGCAGCAAATGATGATTGAAAATGGTTTGTTGTAGCTTGATGGATAGAATTAAAAGAGTGCATGTAAAGGGATAAGCAAGTTGACATTGTAATTATAAGGTGGCTCATATTTATACTGTATATAGTTTATATTTTGCTGTTGTTGTTATTTATCAGAACTTCTAGAACTTAACTGAATATTTTTTTTCCAGTCTTGCTCAAAGTTATATTTATAAAGCTTACCACATCTATTAATACTGGTAACTTAGATTTTTTGTTTTTGTTATTGTGTTTTCGTCCAAACGACTTTAAGTTTCATATCTTAAGTTTGTATTTTTATACATTTTATTTATCAGAACTTTAATATATTTTTATGTACCTCTGTTCTGTTGTGACAATAAAACAAGTTTATTTTTAAACTGCATTATCATGTTATTTTAGAGAGGCTGAGGGATCATGAATAACTACTTATAACTAATGTATTAGGGAAATCTGTTTAAGTGTTTTTTACGCGTTTCTGTTATTTTATTTATTTATTTTTAATATATATCGGCTGATATATCGGAATATCGGATTTTTAAGTGACCAAATATTTGTATCGGTATCGGCCTTAAAAATCCTTTATCGGTCGGGCTCTACTAGTTATAAATACAGTTATCATTACTTTATTTAGGCAGAATAAGTTTGTTGTGATTTCCAAGGCGCATTAATGTTAGCGGTCTCCCACTGATAGCCATGGCATTAGCTAGCTTTGTGGTTAGCGTCTATGATAAGTTATAATTTAGAAATATGTATACTTTTTCAAAATAACGGGCAGGGGAGAGATGATACGTCTCATGCTGTCAAACTGTCAGACTATTAAAGAAATACATCTTATTCAGTCACATTGTCCGAGTTAAACTTAGTCAGTCAACTGTAACCTAGCGTAATTACCAGCTCTCTTGGCTTACATGTAACAGCAAAACTGGACTTGGCAGTTACAAATTGTCATGTTATTTGAGTTAAGAGAACTGATGGGGATGTTCTTTTAATTGTTATTCAATTCAAGCAATGTATGGCTCGTTGCCAACTTATGCACTTCAAGGATGATCTGTGTTGTGAATGCAACGCTCACAGCGCTGAAGCTCAGCATGACTCTGCTGGATCAGCTGGTGGTGTTGCCAGCCGGCACGTTGTAGGGTGCCCTCTGGTGGACAAACTATGAAACGCCAACACTCAATGTGTTTGAGCGGTGTTTCGTCCGTTTTTTTTTTGTTTTTTTTTTAAATATTCATTTATCGGCCATCATAAATGCCGATACCGATAGTTTGGAAAAAGCCTAATATCGGCCGATAATATCGGCCCACCGATATATCGGTCGGGCTCTACTTCAAAGGTATTAAAATATATGCCTATAACGGTTGAGTTTCTAAGCTACTTTAGTGACTTTACTTTAGTCACAGGACAGCGTTGACACTCGGGGTGGTGAAAAAAATCGATTATCGATTAATCGCGAGTATGTTATGGACGAGTATGAATCGATAATTAAATTTTCAAAAATCTATTTTTTTATTTTTCTAAACCTGACACTACCACCGTGTGTGTGTGTGTGTGTGTGTGTTCATTAGATGAATGTAAATCTGTCATTAATGCGGAGATGATTCTGAGGGAACACTCTAGAAATCCTCCCGCCTCGCCTCCTCTGGAGCTCAGGCACATTAGCATTAGCGCGTTAGCACGGCTCAGATTCGCGCACAAACACCGAATAAACGCCTTCAATCCGCAGATTTATGAGCGCTTCAGATGAGCGAGCGCGACACATCGACGCGCACATTCGCGGGAATAAAGGCGATCCTGAGGACGCGATGAGCGGATCACACACACACACACAGCCGGACTGAAGCTGGAAACACACCGCCGCTCCGCTGCACCGACCCGCGGCTCCCGCTCACGGAACCGAACGGGCCTCGACACTCCTCCGACACGAACCCGTTTTTCTTCTGTCGTTTTTTCCCCTTTTGTCTTTCTCACGTCAGGAAACGAACGAGAGGAGCTCGAGCGGTCCACGCGCTCCCGTCCCCCTCACTCGCGCACCGCATCCATCACTATTGACATTTTGTCACTGTGTTCTACAGTACAGTATATAAGCTGAAGCTACAGTAAGTTGTTCAAAAATGTACATTTTGTCTTCTTAATGATTAAATTGGACAATTTTCTTCTAGAAAGACAAGGTGTTTAGGTGGAGAAAAAACTTCTTCTTTACCTTGACATGTTTCGACTGCAACCTGCAGTCTTCCTCCACCTGAACACGTTGTCTTTCTAGAAGAAAATTGTCCAATTTTTACAGTATGTTGGTTCTGATCTACTTCCTAAAGGAAATAAGCCTTTCATTAATTTGTTATTGTTTAGTTCAACTTGATGAGTCACAACACAATGTGATGTATTCATTTCTGTGTAACTACACGACACTACACGACAAGTGCTTTGAGTTGTTGTTACTCAATAAAAGAGTTAAGTAATTCAGTTGCTGACTTTTTTTTTATACTGCAATCACTTTGTAGTGTATTTTCGTTTACTTTTGTTCAATGGAAAATCAATAATCGCTAATCGAGAATCGTTAATAATCGAAAATCGACTGTAATCGAATCGGGACTTCAATAATCGTAATCGAATCGAGAAATCAGACAGATTAACCACCCATAGTTGACTCTGCGTTTCTGCGCTCCTCTCTGGTGTGATCTTCACGTGATGTGCAAGCTTCTGTCTGAGTGTTCGTTTGTCACAATATATCAGGCATTAGTTCAACATAATACACATCTAATGCTGATGCTCTAAAATCGCTTTAATGTTCAAACTGGCAGGCTTTAAAACACCTACACATGACAAAGCTTTGTGAGGACGCAGGTGAAAGAGGTCTGCCTTCAGGGCGCGTGCGCGTTGACAGAGACGCGACACACTCAGCTCTCTGTGTCACAGAAAAAAGCTGAGCACTGAACAGAGTTTTCCCGTATTGTTGTTTTTGAATAGTGCTAGGGCTGTCAACGAATATTCTAAATTCGAATATATTAGGGCTGTAATCTCCCAGTCGATTAGTCGATTATTGGTCGATACGTTCTGGCTCGACCAAAATTCTGATTGGTCGATTTTTTGCCGCGTTCATTTAATCAGTTTTGCTGCGTTCATTTAATCAGTTTTGCCGCGCCGCGTTCATTTCGTCAGGTGGAAAGCACTAATTGCTAATGGGGGTGTTTTGAGAGCACCCCTGTTTCACAGGTAACAGTCTGCCTTCAGAACACCCCCATTGTTTTCACTTCTTTTGGATTAGCCCAACCCACTGGCGAAGAGAAGTCTCTCACTGGTCCTTTGTGTTTCATTCCCCGCTGGCTCAAACGTACACCCAAAGTGGTAAACTTGAGGAACGCCCATCAACATACACATGAGGGGAAGCGTCACAACACCGCGCTATTAGTGGATCTGTACTGTCAGTTTTGCCGCGTTCATTTCATCAGTTTTGCCGAGCCACGTTAATTTCATTAGTTTTGCCGCGCCGCGTTCATTTCATCAGGTGGAAAGCACTAATTGCTAATGGGGGTGTTTTCAGAGCACCCCTGTTTCACAGGTAACAGTCTGCCTTCAGAACACCCCCATTGTTTCACTTATTTTGGATTAGCCCAACCCGCTGGCGAGAGAGACAGATTGAAGAAGGCTAGTTTTCTTGTATATTATTTATTTAATTGTGAGAGCGTTTTTTCTGCTCTTGATCTGGCTTGTTTAATAAATATTCCTTTTTTTATTAAAGAGGACGTGCCTTTTGTGTTTAAGAGTAAAAGCTTTAAGTTAATAGTCTATTCGTGTCTCAGCCGCGAAGCTGAGCTCATATGTTTGAGCTGCACAGAGCGGCTGAAATGAGTGTCTGTCAGTTATTATAATACATATGACAAAAACAATTGTCTAAATTATGTTGCATATTCCTCAAAAGTTCTTGTGATGATATCTAGTTGACAACACATAGTGCCATATTTTCGGAAGTCATAGTCTATGATATTGCGCAGGTGCATGCGATGCGACGCTGTCAGCCGACAGACTCGTGTGTCAGACTCATTTCAGTGCAAAATAATCAGCTCAAAAACTATTTAATATACAGCAAATAGCCTACTAGTTTTTTATGTTTATTTATAATTAATTTAGGGAGACAACAAGGCTACCAAGTACTGCGCACAGTGTGCAGCTTATTCATTTAAGTTTTTTTTTTCCTAACGTTATTTTAGTCGATTTTTAGTCGAAAATTTCAGGACTTCAGTCGACCAAGATTTTCTTTGGTTGATTACAGCCCTAGAATATATATTCGAATAGTTTTTAAAAAACGAATTTCGAAGGTGAAAATTAATATTCGAATAAATAAAAAAAATTGGGGGAAAAAACGCCCGCGGTAGTAGAGGCGTGACTGTCTGCTTTGCGAGTGGGCGCTAGCGCGCCTGAAGCCTTGTGTACTTTGGCCCGTCTCCAGAGCGCGAGCCTCCGCTGACTGCGCGCGCTCCTCCCCAAACGTACGAGGCGTTTATATTTGACGCGCTCGCCGTTGTGCTTTTCTTTGAAACGACAGATGGCGACTCGGAGTAATTGTTCTATAAACTATCAGGAAATGCGTCGAGAAGAAGTGGGCTAATGTACACAGGTGACGATATTTATTTTAGTACACTTCACCGAAAA
The DNA here is from genome assembly GCF_949357685.1 of Gobio gobio. Lineage (NCBI taxonomy): Eukaryota > Metazoa > Chordata > Actinopteri > Cypriniformes > Gobionidae > Gobio > Gobio gobio. The sequence goes on from NC_137113.1 coordinate 26,455,179, forward strand.
CCACACTACAAAAGAATCATGTAAAACAGATCAAAATAAACCTTGATATTAGGCTACTTGTGACATGAGAACAAAATGTATGTAGAAATGTAACGTTAACTTATACAACTCAATTTATGATATCTAAATGTTTTCTAATTTCACTAAACACTTTAGGGAGTTTTCACTTAGTTTCGTGAACTTTTCTTTATTAAACGGCCTTTTTTATGCTTTTGTAGGCTCGTTTTGTAAATATAAGCAACTATTTGTATGTGCAAACTGGACCAGCCTTACTTTGCATCGCCCGCCACAAGCTCTCTGTCTGCAACACGCGAGGCCATAACGCAGAAATTAATTTAGTTCATTTGTAAGGACATGAGAGCGATCAGTGTCGTGGATGGGGCTTCAGGGAGTTCTGTCAAGCAATGGAGCCGAGGTACTGACTGAATAGATATTGCATGAATAAAGGATAAATGCACTGCTTCCACTGGTTTGATTATTTACCGTTTCATGTCAAGGAAAAGTTCCATGTTTAGCACAGCACAGCTCGCTCGGAGCGTTCAATAATATGCTGTAAAACCTATATTAATATTTGTTTCAATCACTGAATGAAGCCTGCTATATTTGGGACAAGAGTCGCGACCTTAAATTGCTTGCACAAAACTCTTGATCAGTCTCAAAATGTGTGTGTGTTCATTTAAACCGTTATGCGCCGAGAGGGTGAGGGCGAGAGAGAGTGAGGTCTGCGGTCTTTAGCCATTAGTGATTTACTTGTTTTTGTGTAGGTAATACGTTGTCAAATATGTTTCAACTTAAATAGACTACCTATATAAGTAGTTATGTGTCTTTGTATTCATTTGTCCTGTTATTGACGTAATGCGCGTCATTGATAAAATGCGTCATTTTATCAATCTCCTGCATCTCTCTGTGTGCCTGCAAACTGCACTTGATGTGACTGATGGGGCGGAGTCACGTGACTAAAACGAAAAATACGTCAGTTAGAGGTTCTAAATTTCGGTTTCGATTATTTTTCAATTAATCGTACAGCCCTAGGCTGTACACACTCCTATATTAAACAAACTTTTATTTTTATTTTTTATTAATCACGATTAATCAATTTGACAGCACTAATTTATATTTATACATATTTACAGACAGCTAGGATTGATTGACAAAACTTTTTAATGTACAATATGTAAATGTTTTATTGATTTTCTACAGGTATTATTAATGAACCATTCGTAAAAGATTAATCTTAAAGTTTGCCATTAACCCTCTTTGAGGAAGTTGAGCACAAGCGCTGGGCTGAAGTAAACGAAACATTTATCCTCTACCAGCCCACCTTGTTACTTTCCTTTGATGAACACATGGAAGTCATTGCTCATGTTTCCAGCACGACACATGAAAAGGATCAAGCATCTGGGTTTGCTTTTTAATTGGAGTTTGATATTTTCCAGAGTATTTAGTCATGGCTCAAAGTATGCTGTCTCAGCAGAATCAGGTTCAGATCCCTGACATTAAAGCCACTTGAGACAGATTAAATGTTGACCACTGTGAAGGAGCAGCTATTGTGTTATTAGGTTGAATGGGGAACTAGAGCTCGAGGGCACACCTTCCTTAAGGAAAACCAAGAGTGTGGTAACTTCCTTACTAGAACAATGCTTATTGCAACAGATATGAAACAAGAACTTGTTTAGTTATTAAAGTCACTCTGTGACCAAGTGATGTTTAATCAGTAACGTGTTGGTTCAATTGAAAATCAGAAATCACACAGTGTTGTGTGTTGAACGGTGTTCCTGCCATTTTTACACTGGTAATCCATTTTAAGATCAAATGTAATCCCTGAAATTAAATGTTGTGTTTGTCATTGCCAGTTTGATTTTGAAGGCAGTTTTTGGTTTATATTTTTGAGTGGTTATATCAGTCATTAAAAACTCACCCTTGTGTCGTTCCAAACCCATAAGACATTTTCAGAGCACAAATGAAGATATTTTAAATACTTAGTTTCTCACCATTTTTTTCCACCCATTGAAAGTATATGCCATAAATATAAAAATAGTTTATACCAAAATTTCTAAGTAGGTCTGTCAAATTAATATTTTAAGAATATTCGTCAGATTTTAGGTGTGCGTTAATAGTTTGCTAATTGCGCCCTCTTGTGGTGTCAGGAGACCAGCCAAAAGCTTTTTCCCCCCAACTGAAATTTTGCCTTTTAAATTTGAATATAATTTGAATATTAGTAATATTTAAGTATAAAATTCAAATTTACTTTTTCAGCCATTTTGACTTTCCAAGCTTAAAAAAGTTCATAAAGACTTCATATCAAAAGTAATTCATATCAATCAAGTTTAATCCAAGTCTTCTGAAGAGACACAATCAGATTTATTTACACTTTTATTCACATATAAACATTGATCATTGCACATACATCAAATCAGCTCATCAAATAGAGTAAAGACGGAAACTCAAACATACTTGCTTGAAGCACAAGAACCAATGAGGTTTGTTCTCCTATATCAAGGACATTTTGGTTGTGTGGACAAAAATGATGAGAGAATATCAAATATATCCTCATTTGTTTCCAGAATATAAACAAAAGTATGGAAAAACATGACAGAATAAAATTTTTTTGGTTGAGCTATCCCTTCTCGTAACTACTCAACAGCATCATTGCGAAGGCTTATCATTCTGTTCCATTAGCATGACAACTCTCTGAGTGTGTGGCATGATAATGGATACAACAATGTTGATATGTTTAGTCTTGGTGAAATAGATCTGCTACGCTGCTGCTGCTGCTGTTTCTGTTGTTTCCGAGTTGTGCCCGTTGTGCATTCACACACTTGCAGTGTTTGTCTCGCGCAGCTGAACCGCGGCTCGTGTATTGCAAATACAGACGAATATTGTCCATTATGTCACATTTTCCGGTCTTCTCCTCCGACCCCTGTCTGTCTCGTGCTTTGATTTATGATGGGCAGCATATATCTGCTGCAAATGCGACCTGTTCCCCTCTGTCTCATACACACATGCATATAACATGTTGTATGTTAAACGCACTGCAACTGCAGCCTTCCTTAGGAAGGCTGAACAAAGTGGACCTGCAATCCGGATGAAAATAACAGCGTTTCGTCGACATTGTGGCAACAACACTCCAGCCTACTAACTATACCACAACAACGCTTCCCCGCAGCGATACAAAATGGCCTCGTCCCCCCTTATTTAATATTCTCGGAGGAGGGGTTTATGTAAATATTGGGGCTGGTGATGTCAGAGACCCTGGAGGAATGTCTAGTAGTCCCTACCGGCCGTTTGCTGTAGTCCTTAGAAATTGATTTCTTTAAAAGCAAATATCTCCCTTTGCTTTAAACTTTGAACGTTGTAACTTTGCAGATGTTGTTTATGCTCAAACAGCAACATTACACACTAGCTAAAGTTAGAAAAGTGAAATCGTGGTTTACCACCCCTTTAAGGTTGGGCAGTATTGACGATATATATTGTTACCGCTGTATAAAATGTCTATCGGTATATATAGGCCTACAGCTCTGGAAAAAATTTAGAGACCACTTACCATTGATTTTTTTCTGTTATATCACTATATATAACGTTAGAGATTTTGCTTTATCATGTATATTGCTGTATGTAAGTTAGGGATGGGCATTTTCCCAAAATATTGTATTCGAATATTTGGGCTCGTAAAAATCGAATATACGTTTATTTAAATGACGTTATTTTGAGAAAATTTTTCTCACCATTTCTGAACAAGCTTACGATTAGGCAATATACATAACAAGCTTACGTTATATCTTAAGGCTGCGCGGACCAAAACCATCAACACCCGATTTCTCATTCAACTTTGTATACGTTCACTAAAGACATATTCGACTGCGTTTACCCGAATACTCGCCAGGACGTGTATTTTTACATATTTTTTTTCCATTCAAACCCAATAATCCAAACTGGAGTCGCGATCTGTCTGAGTGAAAGGCGTGTGCGCGGCTGCGCACGCTTCAGGTCAGAGTCCGGCAGCGCGCTCGAGCACGTTCCGGCCGCGCCACACTTTTCTGTTGCTTTCTTTTTCCTGAGCTGCACGTATTTGACTCACTGTTCTGCTTCCATTATTTAGTGAACGGTGGAAGCAGAGCTCACACACACATCCTCACTCCTGCTGTCACACATCGACACAAATTAAGAAATACTGCTCTTATTAGAGTGCTGTCATTTTTAAAGTACCGGTAGGCCTACTAATACAATTTCATATCGTACCCAACTTACCCAGTCGACTAAAAATATTGACGTCGACTAATTAACAGCGTCGACGCAGTCGATTGTATCGACCAATCGCGACAGGCCTACTCGTTTTCATTCACTCCTTTCGGCGATTTCGGATTCAGCCAAAGTCAAGAATAGCACAACGCCGAGCGTGTCAAGTAGGGGTGGTGAAAAAAATCGATTATCGATTAATCGCGAGTATGTTATGGACGAGTATGAATCGATAATTACATTTTCAAAAATCGATTTTTTTATTTATCTAAACCTGACACTACCACCGCGTGTGTGTGTGTGTGTGTGTGTTCATTAGATGAATGTAAATCTGTCGTTAATGCTGAGATGATTCTGAGGGAACACTCTAGAAATCCTCCCGCCTCGCCTCCTCTGGAGCTCAGGCAAATTAGCATTAGCACGTTAGCACGGCTCAGATTCGCGCACAAACACCGAATAAACGTCTTCAATCCGCAGATTTATGAGCGCTTCAGATGAGCGAGCGCGACACACATCGACGCGCACATTCGCGGGAATAAAGGCGATCCTGAGGACGCGATGAGCGGATCACACACACACAGCCGGACTGAAGCTGGAAACACACCGCCGCTCCGCTGCACCGAACCGCGGCTCCCGCTCACGGAACCGAACGGGCCTAGACACTCCTCCGACACGAACCCGTTTTTCTTCTGTCGTTTTTTCCCCTTTTTTCTTTCTCACGTCAGGAAACGAACGAGAGGAGCTTGAGCGGTCCACGCGCTCCCGCCCCCCTCACGCGCGCACCGCATCCATCACTATTGACATTTTGTCACTGTGTTCTACAGTACAGTATAAAAGCTGAAGCTACAGTAAGTTGTTCAAAAATGTTCATTTTGTCTTCTTAATGATTAAATTGGACAATTTTCTTCTAGAAAGACAAGGTGTTTAGGTGGAGAAAAAACTTCTTCTTTACCTTGACATGTTTCGACTGCAACCTGCAGTCTTCCTCCACCTGAACACGTTGTCTTTCTAGAAGAAAATTGTCCAATTTCTACAGTATGTTGGTTCTGATCTACTTCCTAAAGGAAATAAGCCTTTCATTTATTTGTTATTGTTTAGTTCAACTTGATGAGTCACAACACAATGTGATGTATTCATTTCTGTGTAACTACACGACACTACACGACAAGTGCTTTGAGTTGTTGTTACTCAATAAAAGAGTTAAGTAATTCAGTAGCTGACTTTTTTTTAATACTGCAATCACTTTGTAGTGTATTTTCGTTTACTGTTGTGAAATGGAAAATCAATAATCGCTAATCGAGAATCGTTAATAATCGAAAATCGACTGTAATCGAATCGGGACTTTAATAATCGTAATCGAATCGAATCGGGAAATCAGACAGATTAACCACCCCTAGTGTCAAGTATAAACACGTCCCCAAACGAACGAGGCGCGCGTGTGCTGTCAGTGGAGGCGCGCTGCGTAGCCAGACAAAAGTATAAACAAGACAGTCTTGCATAATTTGCAGACGACATTGGTCTGACTACGGTCAGACTTATAAAATCCAAAAAACGGCCATATTGGCGAGCTGATTTGTTTTCCTGTTTTATCAACAATTTCCTTGCTCGCTGCGGCACTCATTTTCCACTTATCACTCCACGCCGGTTCTGTTTACTGAAGAATTAATCCAACACGAGACAACGATATGGTGCAACCAAAATTATAGTTACTGACTGGCTGTTAGCCTGTCACTCCCTACATTGCTTGGTTACCAGAGAGCGAGTGCCGTTGTTCATGCAACCAAACTTTCTTCGCAGCCTCTGGTTTCTTCCGACGAAGAAATAAAATTATTGAACGTTTTATCGTACGCATTTTTTATTGATATCGATTACGTGTCTATCGCGATACATATCGTTATCGTTTTATCACTCAGCCCACTCCCGAGGCTCCGTATGAATGCAGCAAAATGGATCCGTGCGTTTGGTTTTAAAGTGACAGCAGCCTAATATACCTACCTGCTTTGCCCCAATGTGAATCAAACTAAAATGAAAATAACTTTATGCTCTTGACTGAATATTCTTTTTTAACTTTAAGCTTTTTTCCTTATTTTTAATATCAGAAATGAGATCAAATAATAACACAATGTGTATATATTAGGGCTGGGAAAATTAACGGGTTAACGTGGGTGATTCATTTTTTCAGTTTAACGCATTAAAATTATTTAACGAAATTAACGCAGCGTCCGTTTTTATATACATTTTTGCCCAGCATTACATTATATGATCACGCTCTTATTCATGTAAATGCTTTCAAACCATATAAGCATGACAGGACACAAGAGAACGCGCTGTCCTGTCTGTGTGTGTGTGTCATGTCAGCTGGGACATACACACACACACACATTCGCCGCACAGACAGACTCGCACAAGTCTCGTGGCACGTGCACAGATCGAGTTCTCTTTTGCTCTTGAACAAACAATAACAACAACACAGAGAATTTTGCCAAAACGCCAGTTTTGACGAGTATTCTCACATTAGGAGTCTTAAATGAACTTAAAGAGTTGTGAGGAAATCAGATGTGCGTGGGACAGCGTCAAGTTCGTCAGCGGCCGTTCTTAAAGTGACTGGAGCACTGAAGATGGCTGTCGTTAATGTTCACCAAAGAACAAATTTATTTTCATGATTTATCACAACTTTTTATCTTTTGTCAAATCAACTTAAATAATTAATGTGGTTCAGATAACATAATATTTTGAGTTTCGATCTGGGAATACCCGTCGGATGTCGCGTTGGAACGTTTTCAGCAAAGTCGAAGAATAGGTTGAATGTCCATTTTTTGTCAAAATTGGGTTTTCATTAAATTATTATTTTAAAACATCTTGTCTATCATTTCTAAAAATATCTTGGCAAAAATCACTTGTTTAGAGCAGAACAATTGCGATTTATTGTGGCAAGCTGGAAAGACTGCGTCTTTCTCTAATGTTTATTTAGATCATGCCTGGCGGATAGGGATGAAACGATTACCGGTTTCACGATAAACCACAATAAAATGTTGTGACGGTTAGTAATATCGTTTAAAATTTAATTATCATTAAAACCGCGTGTGATTATCACAATTTCGAAAACTCGTGGTAAATCTGTCCAGTCAGCATCAGTCTGGCTCAGGCGCAGCGCACCGCTGTTTTTGAATGAGAAGAAATGGCAGTGACAGCACTCGGGAGATTTTTCAGACTTCTAAAAGGACCAAATCTGAGGTGTGGTCATAGTCCTGAGGGAAACTTAATCAAAGATGGTCACCCTGTCTGCAGAACATGCTAGAAGAAAGTCGCTGTAATAGGGGGAAACACTTCAAATCTGCAAATGCAAGGCAAGTGGACTTTGACCTCAATACCAAAAATACGTCTGGGAAATAATAACGTGAAGCAAACGAACAAGTTCAGACAAGACTAGGGCGACATTAAGGGATAATAATCAGGGCTTGACATTAACAACATCCATTTGCGGGTGTAACGTTTTTTCGGCAGCACACTAGCCACTCTGGCGGTTGGACTTATTATAGTCTTCTCAAAAGCATCTGTTATAATCGCGTTGCGCATTATAACCACTCACACTTGTTTCTATTGAGTTTATGAATGCAATGTCTCATAATCAGAGGCATTCAGATTAGCCAGAGTTTTGTTCAGAGCGCGCGCCGCTCTCACTCGCTCAAATCTGCACTCAAAGCAGAGATAAATGTGCGATGTACGCAGGAGATTCACTCATCATACAGTGATCGACTGTTTCTGTTCTATTTCAGCAGCAAGAATAGTTTCAAGCAAACACAGCAGAACCACAGCGCATCTGATATGACTGGCATAACGCTGGCGAATTTAGGGACCGTCTCTAAAGTTACACACAACATTGGTAACGTTACACATTTCTAACTTCAGCTTTTGAAGAGAATGACTTTGTCATCAAACTGACTGTAAAGTGTTCATCTAGGTGTCAGGTATGATCACTGGTGTAGTGCGGCTGCAGGCTATACGCAGGTATACGGCGTATACCCACTTCTTTATCAGTCGGCATTGCGTATACCCACTTTTAAATCCCCTCTGATGCGCAGATTCAGCAGTGTTCTGCATTAGCCATGACAGTCCAGCACATATATTATAATTATATGTAGGCTATATAACGTAGTATCACAAAATTACAATTCAATTACTATTATTTATCGATTAACTTGCAGTTAGGGAAGGCGGGATAGGCGGAATCGCGCTGAATGACACACAACAGAAGCGCTCTCTCGCGTGCGCTCTCTCTCTCTGTCGCACGCGCGATCCATTCTCCTTGTGCCTGAATAGTCAAATACACGCACACACAGATGTCAAAATATCCATTGTGTTGGTATCTCACAAGAACACAGTCGGTTATGGCTTAAGTGTACGTACAGTGTTTCCCCTAGTATTTTTTCCAGCAGCGGTGCTGTTACGTGCCGGAGGTTGTTACCATGCCTCCGGGTCCGGGGGCATGCACCTCCGGATAAAAAAATAAAAAATAAAAAAAAAACTTAAACCATGACTTCTGGCAAGTTTTGTGGATAGAAATATACATTTTGAACATTCAAATACAAATTAAGCTTTTCATTAGTTTAAAAGGTGACTAGCTTATAGCCTATTTTACTTCAATAACCTGCAGGGACGTGCAAAAAGTTCCTAAGGGGCAAGGGCTCAAATGTAAGAAAGGGGCAATATGTATATATAAAATAAAAAAGTGTTTGGATACTATTTTATGTTTTTGCAAAAAGTCTCATGCTTATCAAGCCTGCATTTATTTAATCAAAAATACCGGGAAAAAAAAAACATATTGTGAAATATTATTACATGATGTTTTTTTTTTTTTTTTACCTTTTTTTTTTATCAAATGAATTATAAATATATATATATATATATAAATATATAAATATATATATATATATATATATGATTAATAAAAAGGTAAAAAAATTAATTAAATTTAAGAGCATCACATATCATACAAGAGCTGCAAGTAAGCAGAGAGAAAGAGGAGCGTTGTATGTAAAACTTTGTGACTTTGTTTATTTAAGAAAAAAATCCTGAAAAGTGCACTAAAGAGGAGAAACATTTTTTGTTAACATGCTACTTGAAAAGAGAATTTGTTTTTACATTTTTTGTATTTGTGAAGTAATCATTTTGTAACTTTGTTTATTTAAATAAAACAGAAGTAACCAAAAGTTGTTTCTGAACAAAAGCTTTTGTAGTACTGATTAATAACCCAAAATGCAAATCACAAAAACAAATTAAAAGTAATGAAAATTCATTTAGATTTAGGTTGAAGACGAATCCACCTTAATTATTAAAAAGTATCGATATTGGTATCGGTATCGGCGATACTGGCCCTGTATTTACTTGGTATCGGATCGATACCAAATCTAGCGGTATCGCACACCTCTACTGATCATGTGAAGATTTTGCAGTGGCGCTGAAAATCCAGCGGCATACATTGTAGGGGAAACACTGACGTAAACAGGTGGGTAATAACTGGATATGTGTCAGAATAGTCGATTAATTCAACAGCCCAATTAAATACCTGTCTGTCATTAATGTTAATCAAACAACTACAGGTTTTAAATAAATGTATACATATTAAATAAACCTACTGTATCTGATTTTTTTAATTTAATTTAGGCTACTATTCTTTTGTGATTTGCTTATTTGCTTCTTTGTTCTTTTATATAGCCTAAAAAATAACTCATATCATATTAAATTTCTCATATTAGCCTGATGCTCATATTGCCCACCCCTTGCCCACCAGCACAAACCAGCTGATATGCAATGTAGTCTTGATTTGGGTGGTCACTTTGCATTTGAAAGTTTGAAAGGGTTTTAAATCTTCTAAATCAAGTAAAATGACTCCAAATCAAGTAATTTAACAGCAAAATTGTGGCCAGTGAAAATGCTGAGTGGCTTGTAACTTTGGAAAACCACTAGCCACAGTGACTGCTGAGCAAAAAGGTTAATGTCAAACCCTGTATAATAGTTTAACATATTGTTTTGAATAAATTGTTGAATTCTTTGAAAGATGATGATATTTATAAAAAAATAAACTAATCTCTGACACCATGCTTGCCTCATCTTGAATATATCTTATATTCATTAGGCCTGCGTAGGACCAGTAATATTTGCAAATTGCAACTTAAACTTATAATGTTGGCACACTCAGGCCAACATTATATCACTATATCTGTTGCAAATGAGCCATTCCAAGAGATAGTTCACAAAATAAACTACTGGCAGAGACTACTTGCAAGGTGAGAGAATAGTTGTTTGACAGGTTTGAAAACCCCTGGATTAAGGAATAGTCAAAATGTAAAATTATGTTGTCTCTATTTTCTGTATGCCAGTATTGATTGCAAAATCTGTACCTCTTCCGTGGTTAATATTAATGTCATAGTGATCCTTCCTCAGTGAAGTCAAGCAGCATAAGTCAAGAGACAATGAGCAAATACTACTGGCTCATTTTCGGGTGAACTAAATATGCAAGACTAGTCTTACATGTCACTGTTTATAACAGGATGTTCATCTATTGCTGGGCCACTTTAAAAAAATTGGGGGCATAAATTAAGAGTATACCCACTTCTCCAGGCACCACTACACCACTGGGTATGATGCACACATTTTGATATTTCATAAAATAAACTGTCAAATCATATGGAAATATGGATATGCATTATTTCATAGGATACTGTTTGGGCTCTTACACAAAACATGCTAGATTTAAATGTGACTGATAGAACACTGATGAGAATATTGCTTGAGAATATATTTACAGAGATAATATTAGAGATTATATTTATGTGTTACCTTTGACGACGGCCATTATAAGGAAGGAAATCCAACAGAATCTAGCTTTAAAAAGTGCTTAGAGCTGCTTGATTTATTTGTTATTTGTTGATTTTCAAATATAAAACATGTTGTAATGTTTTAAGTGTGTGCAACTGTTCTTTTTGAACACTTTCATCTCATTTGAACAAAACCGTGATAATTTGGGTCACTATAATCGTAATGTGAAATTTCCATACTGTTTCATCCCTAATATATATATCATTATTGTGAAATAAAATTTCTCTTGTCGGGAAATAAGGTCATGTCGAATTTGGTCATGTCGCCCATCCCTAGTGCTGCTGTACAATATAGTATTCATTAGGCCTGTCGCGATTGGTCGATACAACCAACTGTGTTTTTGCCATGATATCGATTCAGTATCGGTATTGAGGTAAATTAGTCTGGTATTGTATCAAAGTCATAATTTTGGTATCGTGACAACACTATTCTATATAAAAAGTTTTTGCTGATATTGTCTTTTTTGTTATGTTGGTTTACAAATTTGTACCTTTTTACATTTTTACACTTTTAGTTTTACATTTTGTCATGGGCTTGTTTACATTTATACTTTTTTTATAGTACACTACTGAAGGCCAACATTGCAAGTTAAATTAAATGTTTTTAAGTAAAATTGTAGAAAATTATTGTGATAAATTAGTCGATAGATTAATCAATTAATCGATAAATTAGTTGATAGATTAATCGATATAAAAATAGTCGTTAGTGGCAGCCCTAGTATTCTTAAATTTCCTGTTGCAGATCTATACAGGTGGAGCTGGGGAAAGTGGAGGATTTCTGAAAGCACTGCAACTGCTACAGCAAAGGCTGTCCAAGTATTTGAAGGTTGAGCAGCGAGCTCACTAGCTACGGATACAGCAGGAACCAATCAGCTGTGCGCTATAGAGAATGATGTGATTGCAAGCAGATTGAGTTAAGGACTTATCAGCCTGTCCCATCTGGAGTTTCATGACAGAACTTTGTATTTTTTAACAAAACTGTCCATATCTTAAACTAAACAAAAATGAGAAATGTTGCCTCTGCAACTAGCTGAAATAAAATAAGTTTGAGTTGTTTTATTTCAGTTACTGTTTAGATTATTCCAAGTAATGCAAATATTTATTTATGTTTTAGTTGACAATAATCCTGGTGTTTGCTAGTCTTTTGGGTAAACTACTACACCCCCAATTCTTAGTCATGATAATTGCCTTTGATAACTTTACTGAATCAATTTTGACATTCAGTAGTATAGTTTGATGTGTATGTGGTTTGATGGTTGTATGGGAAATGGTTTAGCCATGAGCTTTAACAGTGAGGCTTGCCAGAAACAGCAGAGCACAGAAGTAGCACAGCCCCTAGCTCTGTTCTTATGTAAGATATACATTATTATTTTAACTGAGCTTAGAGTGGAGAGATGGATTTGTATCTCATAGATCACTGTACCAGTACCACATATTTAATGTGGTGTAGCCAGATGTGGACTGTTTCGATGTTTTTCTCTGATGCAGTGGATCCACATCAGACAGTAATGTTCAGATTTGTTTAATGGACTGGGTATATGGTAGATGACATGCTTTTGTACAGTTCCATAACCAAAATGTTTTTATTATTACTGATAGAATATACTGATATTTTTTTATTTTAGTATACTCAAACAGAGAGCCTATGTTTTCTTAGCAACAATTTAAAGTGTAGAGGTAAATTTTGCTACGGCAAATTCCCAGTTCATGGTCGGCTTGTTGCTTTGTGTTGCGTCACCATTGCTTGTGGCAGTGGATATGCCACAGATTGAACTAATTATATACAAATACTCATATGTGTACATTAAATCATATGCTCATAAACTACATATAAAACAATTCACTGATTTTGACAGTGAAGTAGTTAATATATTAGAGATTATAATTTATAGATTGTCCAAATTGTTCTACAGTAATAGGGAAATGAGTGGCAAGTTACAAAAACATCATATTCTTTACCAAGTCATCAAAAGTGTTTCTAGGGCAAGGGAATACTTTGAATATATTCACAATGATTTCACTGTAATTACCTTTAAGCATCATTGTTAATATTGATATGCAAAATAAAACATTTTAAATCTGGTCAAAAGGACTATTTGGTCAAAAGGATTTTTTTTATATATTTTTTTTTAAATGATTTGAAATAATGAAGCCACTTCAATACTTTACTCATCTGCTACAATAATGTAATTTTTTTGTTTAATTGCACAAATTAAGTTAAAATACATCTAAAAGAGACATTTCCTACATTGTCAAAAATGTACAAGTGTTTTTTTCTTAATCTTTTATGCATACATTTTCAAATACATCTAAACTTTTCAATGTAAGTTTACATTTGACCCTGTCTTATGTGACTGATGATCATTAAACAGTGTATTAGAGAGAGAGAGAGAGAGAGAGAGAGAGAGAGAGAGAGCTCCAGCAGCTTGAGTTTATTTGTGTGGGAGGCTGCTGTATCCTAGCAACAGTGACTATCAAGGACTAATAGCCGACTTCATTATACATACACTCATACAGTATGCTGAATGTTGGCACACTGCCCTTCACACTGCCCTGGTGTGTTATGTAAGAAAACACTGAGGCATGGCCTGGTAGTATTGTATTTAAACACTTTTGTGTGCAAGTGTTTGTAGTGCGTCATGTTCAGATCCTTGGTTGGTTAGTGATTGTTTTTTAACAGTTATAAATATATACTTTATATAAATATATACTTATACAACTGACTTTTTTTGGGAACTTCGGGAGGAGATTTGAGCTTTAACGTTAATCTCTACTTTTACATAACTGTTTATTTCACAAAAAGTTGTTGATTTGGTGGGAGTGTGGGGGGGGGCCTTGATATCGCGGCTCCACTTTGCACTCACTACTGCGCAGATTCTCAGGCTCCAAATTGCTACTGCGCAGGCTTAAAACTAGGGCTGGGCGATAAAACGATAACGATATGTATCGCGATAGACATGTAATCGATATCAATAAAAAATGCGTTCAATAAAACTTTCGATAATATTGTTTTTTTTCGTCGGAAGAAACCAGAGGTTGCGCGAAGCAAGTTTGGTTGCATGAACAAAGGCACTCGCTCTCTGGTAACCAAGCAACGTAGGGAGTGACAGGCTAACAGCCAATCAGGTAACTGTATCAAGTTTGGTTGCGCCATATCTGTCTCATGTTGGATTCATTCTTCAGTAAACAGAAGTGAAGTGATAAGTGGAAAATGAGTGCCACAGCGAGCGAGGAAATTGTTGATAAAACAGAAAATCAAGTCAGCTTGCCAGTATGGCAGTTTTGGGGATTTTATAAGTGTGACCGTAGTCAGACCAATATCGTCTCCAAATTATGCAAGGCTGTCTTGTTTATTCTTTCGTCTGGCTCCGCAGCGCGAGCCTACGCTGACAGCGTGCACGCGCCTTGTTCGTTTGGGGAGGTGTTTATACTCGACACGCTCACCGTTGTGCTATTCTTGACTCTGGCTGAATCCGAAATTGCCCCCTAAACCCTCAATCACTATTCCCTACTTTAGTCCACTAATTCAGTTCACTTGAAGGAGTGAATGAAAACAAGTGAGCGAATGCGGACAGCTGCTGTGTGTACACTTATATCGTGATACAGTTTTCAGCTATATCGCACAGCCCTACTTGAAACCCAAGATGTCAGTGCCATATTTGGACACTGGCGGCTTTACTTGCATCAATGGAAGAGAGTGAAGGCGTGTTGTCCATATATTTTTTACAGTCTATGGTTTGAACTTGCCGCCTGCTCTCTCCACGGAAGCTTTGCTTGTAGAGCTAATAAAATATTTTGACTCGGATCAATATTTCATATCTAATTATTTACTTATGTGGCAAGTAGCTGTGTAATAAGCGGGATAATGTACATCCAGCCGCTTCGTGTCGGGGACCAGATCAGTGGCCGTTTATTTTGCGATAACAACCTGCTGGATGTATGTCATCCCTTACTTTACATCCTGTCCTAGACTTTACTTTCTCATTCATACATGTTTCTTTCTCCCTCTAACGTGTCACTCTAACTTTAGGTAGTACTATTCTATTACTTTTGTGATTTATGATACGTTTATACGTTTAAATGGCAAATTATGCAGAAATGAAAAAATTTGATATTGTGGATTGTAGTCAGCGATTGCAGAATTGAAACTGGTTAGTAAGTATGCTAACGTTCTCTTTACTCTGAGGTTATATCAGGCCATGCAGTTTTCTTCAAATTGTATCCGTCTCCATGTCCAAACATGCTTTTGAATCTTTATTAGTTCAGTGACCGCATGTCCCACAATGTTTTACTCAATACATTTTTGTGTAAATGGCCTGAGTCATTGATAACCTAGTAGAAACAGCTGGCATTCCTATTTAAAAACCTGCTATTCCCTTTGAAAAGCTGGATCAGAGCTTACAGGCTGCTAAAAAGCACAATTAGTTACAATTGTAATTTAAGTTTTTCTTTTTTTTTGATGGAGGTTGAATTTGGAAAACAGGAAGAGAGTAAGTGAGTGCAGGATGCGGATGGATGTTTTTGTTTTACTTATTTATTTTTTTAATTTTTGGAAGCTGAATCTAGTGTTTTATTTTTTATTTTTTTACAGATGGCAACTAGAAAGCCAAATCCCTCAAATGCAAAATAGAGTTTAAAGCAGCACTAGGTAACTTTTCAACCCTTATAATATATTTTCAAACCTCTTGTGATCGACTTACAATAGGTTGAATGACACGTCTGCCATAGCCTAACGGAGTCTGTATCGTTTTTAATCGTACTTTTAAACTTCGGGTTTCGGGTAGTAAGCCGAGAAAAAAAAGAACTACAAAATTCGACTGCTTTACGGCATATACGTCACTTCCACCACCACCCCCACTTCCTTTAATTCGGACGTGCGAGCCAAACTATCATTTCTTTGCCGAATGTTATAGTCATGGCCGAAGCAGCACAGAAAAATAAGAAAGCAAAGGTTTTGTCGGAGGAAAGCAAAAAGAGGAAACGAGAAAGTGATCGGATTAAAGGCAGGACGAGGATCAACATTGGGCCAGCGTTTGCTCATTGGCGTGAGCTGGAGGAGGAGGGGCTACATTCTTGCAAGTAAATACATATAAGATGTACAAAATCATATTTTAGGATACCTAACATGTCTGTGATATTGGTTTATTTGTCTTGCCTCAAGCTATAATGCAAATCGATTTTTCGAGGGTAGCTTGATATTATAATATTGACGATATATGGTGATTACCTACCACTCAAACATTGAATTGAAGTATCATATAGATTCCGTAAAACGGTAACCAATAGACTAGGCTACTATAATGACGCTGGCTTGTAAACGTGAGCATCGCGATCATTTGGCGTTTGAAAAAAATAAAACCCATGAAATTATATTCATATGACATGCTGAAACATATGCCACTGTACCTGGGATGAAGACATTTCACACGCGACGCAAGCAGAACACCTGCATGTGAACTCCTGCAGTGTTCAGGGCTATCATAGTTGTCATGTCAACAAATGCACGTGCGATGCATCCACTGATGTAGAATGACAGTTTACGACAGTAGTAGAGGACAATACTGTTTCCCAACTGTAGGGGGACCCAGAGAGCAAAAACTACCTAGTGCTGCTTTAACTAAACAAAATCTGTCACTGTCCTCTTGTGTGGATATTTCTGAATTTTATGTTTGATATCAGTTGCTGAATTAATCTGCCAGTGAAATTTGTGTTTGTTAAATTAGCAGCAGAAAAATTATCCTCTTAATTCCCATGTGACA
Source organism: Gobio gobio (assembly GCF_949357685.1). NCBI lineage: Eukaryota > Metazoa > Chordata > Actinopteri > Cypriniformes > Gobionidae > Gobio > Gobio gobio. Next base: position 26,472,052 of record NC_137113.1, read on the forward strand.
GGAGGTTTTGAATATCGGATGTTTCATGGGAATGAATGATTGTGGTTTGTGCAGATGTGGTCTCAGTGTACTCTGGCATTTTACAGTACCATGGTGAGCGCTGTGTTTATATTTTTATTGGTTTCACATCCAAACCACTGGGATGATGTAAAGTTGAAGTAATGATAGGCTACCAAACACAACGTCTATTCATTCACCGTCTGTGGAGAGGCTCTTTTTTATTATTTGTTAGCACTTTGATAGATGTGCAACTGCACATGCCATAGATTCAACACATCCTCTGTGTTTTGGGTTGTTTCGTATGGCTAAAGTGATTTTACAGACCCTACCACATCCTTGACCTATTACATCATTCCCAAAAGCTCCATTTCAATTATGTTTTCAAGGATTACTAATACACAGCCTGCAAACACTTTTTAATTCTTTGCTGTTCACCTTTTTCGTCACCTGAATTCTGACTTTGTCTTTTAAAGAAACTGAAGTGAGGAGCTTCCTGTGACCGCATCTGCTGATCCCCAGCTAGACCCTTGACTCCTCACTGAGGAGACATGGAAGGCCAGGGGGACGCTGGGATTGGGGGTTTGTTGGCACCCAGCCCACAAAGTGAGGCTGTAATCCACGAGATGGGCGAACTGACCCTTCACCCCAGCCAGAGGCTGCCCCCCCTCAACGAGCGCAAAAATGGTAAGTCACTTGCTGCTATGGAGGACAAAAAAATTGTCTTTTAAATTAATTAGGGATGCACAATATATCATTACCATATTGGTAATTGAATAAATGTGGGCTGATATTTCATTGTGTGTACTCATATTCACTGTTAGATTGCCATCATCAGCACTTAAAAGTAAAGTCAAAACTAAACATGTGTTCTGAGTTTCTCACACCACAGATAAATGTGTTATTAACCACCCAGCCAAATTTGAATCATTAAAAAATCCACCAAGTACATAAAATAGCTTATCCAAAACTTGAAAAAATTCTCTGCTCTCAAACGCTGGGGGTGTGTCCACTGTCTGCGCCGAAACCACACCCACTCGCGGGAAAGCTGCCGTAGCACACAAGATAACACTCACGTACTGATCCTGACCGTCTATGAGCACGACGCACCAGATGTCGGCGGGACGGGATAGTCGGCTCGGCCCCATTCTGCAGCGGATTATCAGTGAATCCCAGTTGTCTCCGATGAAAGTTTGTAAAACTATCCGGTGTAAAGTCCCTGCAGAGGCAGGTGTTGGTGGTGATCCTCAGCTCTCCATCAAGGTAGCTGTTCACAAAATTAATCCACCTCTTCTTGATCATCATTTTTGTTTTGTAAGCTGTTATGTAAGTTTTTGACTATAGTAACTAACAGTACTAACAGTAACTTGCGATCGAACTGATGCGAATGTGCTCTAGTTATGATCGTGTTAGGGGAGGAGCCAGGCTCGGTGGCTCCAGTGCGTCATCGAACCACCGTTTTAGCCCCACCCAGAAAATCCTGAACACAGCAACGGTGAAAAACTGTTTAACGATCTAACTTCTGAATTCAGTACTACATTGTTCACAGTCTTTGTAATGCGTTTCAGCAATACATTTCTAACATTTATAATGTGTTTAGAAACAAATCTAAGAATTGCCTTTACAGGGCCTTTAAAGTGATTTAGTTGAGTTGTACTTACTCAAATAAGTACTGAGTAATAATTAATTAACTACATGTACTTACTATATAGTTAGGGTTAGGGTTTGGTGTAGGGTTAATTACTTGTAACTATGCATAATTTACTGTTATTACTATAGTAAGTACATGTAGTAACTTGTAACTACATCACCTTAAAATAAAGTGTTAGCTATTTGTTTGTTTTTGTTGTTTTTTTATATACTTGTTCAGAAATTTGGGGTCAGTACGATTTTTTTTAAATGTTTTTGAAATAAGTCTATTTGATCAAAAATATTTGTTATCTGTTTTATATTTTAAAATGTTTTAACATGATATTTCAGAAATAATTATAATATGCTCAAGAAAAACACATTTTTATCACAGTTGAAAATTTTTGTGCTGCTTCATGTTTTTGTGACACATTTTTCCAGGGTTCTTTAATGAATAGAAAGGTCAAAAGAACAGCATTTATGTATTAGGGGATATTCTTTTGTAACATTTTAAATTGCTTTACTGTCATTTTTTATCAATTTAACGCATCCTTTCTGGATAAAAAAAACAAAACAAAAAAAAACACAACATTAAACTGTAGTGTGTATTTATACAAAATATAATATCAGTTTGTTGGCCAACAAAATCAGATATTTAGATGTCCTTCTTGGCTAAATGTTCATCATTGGTCTTTTTTTTTGCCCATTTTTGGTCAATTTATTGTGTGACTTAAAAGTTACCCATGTTCTGAAATGCTATTCATTGTCCGATTGTAATCATAGCCTGCATTTCATTTTGGCACTATGAATTGGCTGCCTAGTTCAATTCACGCCACATCCCGATTAGTTTTGCCTCTATTTCCAGTTGATTAGATGGTGTTTTATTTCTGTACCTGTTGAAAAAGAGAAGCTATTTTTCCATTCTGTCAGCCTCAGTCCTCCGCACACAGAAGCAGCCTCCAAAATCCTGACATTTCTTTGCCTCTTAGTTTGGGTGCAGACATTTGATTGACATGTGAAAGGTCACAGGACAGCGCTGTGTGCATGTGGTGGCTCACAGCTCTGTGAAGGCTGCTCCTCTAGGTCTCTAGCTATGCTGAGGTCACACCGTCACAGCGAGTGGAAATGTAAACGACTTTGGCAAAGCATGGCCCGTGTCAGTTACTCATCCTCTGGCTGTCTGTCAAACAAGATGTTTACTATGTTGATGAAGAGGAGGGTTATTTAAGCTGAGAGCCAATTGTTGTTTTTGTTTGCTGCATTCATGATCCATTTGTCCTTACAGAGAAAGGTAATTGTTCGTCTATAAAACAAAAAAAAAGTTTTTTTAATGATTTAGATATGAACTTCTAGTGGCAGGGAGGGGTTAAACTTTGTGTGGTCTTTCTGCTCCCTCCTTTCTGTCTGCTGGTGGAGCAGAGATGTTGTCTCTTCTGAGGTAGCCCCAGTTTCGCTGGAGCTACTAACAGTGAATGGAGAGTCCTGAAGAACTAGGTCCTTGTGCTTTTTTCACAAAGTTTTGGTGCTGTCAGGAGCCCACGCTGAGATACTCTGAGCGTACGGCTGGACGGGCAGACGGCATGGCCTGCTTGGGACTGGAGACTCACAGCACCTGCAGAGGAAACATCATATCAGGTTCTACGGCTTGCTGCTCGACTCTGAGAGGTGGATATCATCTTGTCGCTGAGGACATATTGGTTTAGTTTATTTTGAATGGCTTCCTGATGCTTTGTTTATTAAGCTTAGGTCTAATGGAAATTTGCATGAGAGCATTAGAAAAAAGAAAGTTAGCACTGATCGGCTGTTCATGAGAGAGTTATGTGCATTTCTCTGCGGATAATCAAGGTTAAGAAGGTTCACAATAGGAAAGTCACAACAGGAGATTGTTCTAGATAATGGCATCTTCATCCGAGCATTAGACTCAGCATAGATTGGCACGATAGGGATGTATAAAGCTACTTATTTTCAAAATTGACTAGTTGACTAATCGGTCTTAAGGAAGTCCTGTATAATTTGGCTGGTTTCGGGTTCACCTGAGTATGAATGGATGAATTTGGTAGTGGTTGTTTACACAGGATGTATTGCTGAATGGAACAGAATGCAGGAGTCTTGAGATCATTTTTCACTTGACACTGATGGTGGAATTCTTAAAACACAGCATTAGATGTGATGCGACAACCAGTGAATGTATGAGGGTGAATGTAAAGAGGGTTTTACCATGCGAACTAACAGGTAAAGAACAGTACACTGATTAAACAAACCTCTCAAAATGTTGGAGTTGCTGAGATTTCTTTTAAAGAAGTCTATTCTGAAGTTATTCTAACCTAGGCATTTATTTGACCAAAAATACAGTTAAAGCTATATATTTTAAAATGTAATTTATTCCTGTGATGGCAAAGCGGAATTTTCAGCAGCTAAATCCTGTCTTCAGTGTCACATAATCCTTCATAAATCATTCTAATATGCTGATTTATTGTCCAAGATGCATTTCTTATTATTATCTTTATTAACCCTCTGAAGCCTGAGCTGTTTTCTGGGACCTGGAGGTGTTTTGACATGCCCTGACATTTGTGCTTATTTCTGTAACTTGTAACATTTTCATGGCTTTTTCATAAAGTCTGATTACACTGTATTCAGCACAAACTCTGCTATCATAATCTTACAATAATATGTGAGCAGCATGTGTGTAAAAGTTTGAAGTTTTGAGAAAATTATGTTTATGCGTGGTTTGTGGAAAAAAATAAATAATAATTAAGTCACTGTTATAAGGCTATAAAAACCATACTGAATATTTGTTCCCAAGACTTTTGAAAACTGGATCACTTAGGCTAGAATTTTTGCTTCAAGACAATGTAAAAATCAGTCTTGCCAATCGTTCACATAAAATATATTGATTTAAAATTTGTAAGACATGTTTTGTGTCAGGAAGGCTTATGCGGGGAGGGTGTGAATCATCATGAATATTGATGTATTTCACACCTGAAAGACAAAGACCCTCTCCTAATGGACTTATCAGCTGAATGGGACTGTGATGGAACTAGAACAAAGAATGTGAAGAGATTGAAAGAATGGCTTTTTGAATTGTTTGCATTTATTTACAACACAACATAATCCAAACATACACAACGAAGGACAAAGAGTGGGACAAAAAAGGATAATCGTGGTTCTTTATAAGGGACACTCAGAGTGTATGTTATTTCAGTGTCTGCAGTTAAGTGTGTGTATAAAAGGTTCTCAGATATAAACACATTTGATTTGCTTAACCTATTAATGCACAATTTAATCCTAAAAATAATTTTAAGATCATAGAAATAAATGAAATGGGTGTTGTGGGCAACACAAGCAGCTGATCGCGACTCCTGGCGGTGCACAGTCCATCAGGCCATCTCCCTCTTTGAAGATACCTGCAGGGCCAGTATAGAGGACATAAGGAGAAATATAGCTGCAAGCAGCCATTATCGGGGCCAAGCGCAAAGAAGAAGACAAGACATGCCAAAATGGCTGGCAGTGTCAAATCAACTGCAGCAATGAGCAATTAAAGACCTATTAAGGTGATTTTAGGCAAAATAGCTGTAAAATGATAAATACAGTCAATAGCAGGGGCGGAGCGGGGGGGTGGCTAATTGGGCTTAAGCCCCGAATGTTTTGTCAAAAGCCCCGAATCTTTTAGTTTAAAAAAAAAAAAATACTTAAACGTTGTTTCATTTCCTCTCAGTCTTTCAGACTGGAGCGGCAAAAAATGAAACAAAAGCTCTATTACCGTGTGTGATGGCGGTCGGCAATGCATTGCACATCACTCAGCTTGTTTGCCAATGCCAACTGCCAATAAAAACTAACGAAGAAGAATATACATCTTCTTCTTCGTCGTTGTCATCAGGGATTGGCGGGCTTTTGTATTTCACCGGCGTCGTAGTTAACCGGCTAACATGGACATAACAAAATTTTTTAAAAGGAACACAAAACCTCACCGGCCAGAGAGAGATTCAGCGTCAGACGAAACGCGGACAAGTGTTACAGGTTTGTGAATCCGCTGTTGTAACACTTGAGTTACATGACTGTATTGCTGGCTAGCTAGCGAGTTAACGTTAGGTGTTACTTATTAAGGCGAGACACGACAGGTGGAAACATAGTCAATTTTGAGATTTTGGGCCAGTTTGCTCCCTTAACATGTAAGCTTTCATGTCAAAATAAAAAAAATGTCAACATTACATATTAAGGTGGTTATTTCATTATATTTTGTCACCGTGTGCCTTTAGATTTCTACCTGAAATCATCCAAAGTTATTCTAACGCGAGCTCTCGTGCCGTCTCCATTTACAGAAACATGTCATGCCTGGTATCATTTCAGTCTCACACACAGCGCTGTCTAATCCAAATATGGGCATTTCCTTTGTAGAACTAACCAACCACGAAAGTTTGCAGCCGACAACCACATCTGATTGGTTGATGTGAATTTCTCACTACGCGCTGCCGCTTGCTTGTGTATTCTCCGCCTGAGAGAAAAAGTGTAGACAACACCGAAATCAGCTCATAAACGCTCACAAAAAAGATCAAGTAGCAAGAGCTAATAAAAAGAAAAGTAAACAACAACAGATTAGACGACAAAACCCCATCAGAATTAGATTCAAATCTAATTCGGACGAAACTCCATCAGAATTAGATTCAAATAGTTATAGATGGACATATACAACAAACAGGGACAGTTTGTCTGCAGTGTGTGTGACTGGTGTTATGTGTGTTTGTTAAGGTAGTTCTTTTAAAGGGTTAGTTCACCCAAAAATGAAAATTCTGTCATTAATTACTTACCCTCATGTCGCTCGACACCCGTAAGACCTCCGTTCATCTTCGGAACACAAATGAAGATATTTTAGTTGAAATCTGATGGCTCTGAAAGGCCTCCATTGGCACAATGCACTTTACACTCTAAAGACCATTAAAAGGTACTAAAGACGTCGTTACAAAGTCCATCTCATTACAGTGGTTCTAAAATAACTTTATGGAGTGACGAGAATAGTTTTTGTGCGCAAGAAAACCCTAAATAACGACTTATATAGTGATGACGATTTCAAAACATGGCATCATGAAGCTTCGAAGCGTTATGAATCAGTGAGTCGATTCAGCAGTTTGGCGGTTTGGCACGTGATCCGAATCATGATTCGACTCACTGATTCATAACGCTTCGAAGCTTCATGATGTCGTGTTTTGAAATCGTCAGGGAGGCCTTTCAGAGCCGTCAGATTTCAACAAAAATATCTTCATTTGTGTTCTGAAGATGAACAGAGGTCTTACGGGTGTCGAATGACATGAGGGTAAGTAATTAATTACAGAATTTTCATTTTTGGGTGAACTAACCCTTTAAGGTAGTTCTCTAATAGCTATTGCTATTAATAATTTATTCATTTATCAATTTCCATGTGTTTTAAATATTATACACTACTGATATTAATTAACTGAATATATATTTTGTTTGTAGGTTGGGGGTTTTATAGAAATGTATGCAGTTATACAGTATAAAACTTTAAAGGCCGTTTTCTCGAAATGAGTTTTTTCCCCTTCTCAGAGTCAGATATATCCACTTCAGTAGCACCTACAAGCACCAACTTTTGCAGACTTATACTGAACTATATTCTATTATCTCAAACAGCCTGAAAAATAGTGCATTTAGGTGATGTAAATGGGAAAAAAATCTTCCCGGGGGAGTATGCCCCGGACCCCCCTAGGTTTGGGCTAAGCCCCGAATGTTTACATTGTCTGGCTCCGCCCCTGGTCAATAATAATGACTTAATGATTTATCACTTTCAACCAATAGGTGGCACAGTTACAAAATTGATGTGGTGTGGTCAGAATAAGGGAACAATGACACATGCAAAGTTTGGTGTCAATATATCAAAGCAGGGTGTCAACATAGTGTCAATATGTCATTGCAGAAATATAGCCTCACGAGGCCTTTTCATTATAAGTATGAACCACATGGCAGTGCTGTTTTAAAACCTTTTAAAGTACCTTAATTTTACTCCCCCTTACTATCAATATTTTGACATTTGGGCATTAGCTATCGACCTATGTTTCCGAACTTCTAACGCTGGTTTCGTCTCGATCGGACTAGCGGTTTCGAAAATATTAGCTAATGTTTTTAAAGCGCTAAATTACAACGCTGCACAAATCATATGCCGAAACCTGGCAAGTCTGCTATCGTTGGACTCGGCAAGGATTCAGGAGACAAAAAAAGTTACTCCCATGAAAATAAGTCAATCAGACCCAAAGTTATAAGCATGTGAAAAAAAAAATTCTCCACTGGGTGGCGCTGTTTCATAACTTCTTGGGCTCCTTCAGGGCATCGTGCTGATGACCCAAACCGAGTTTCGTAAACGATCCGTTCATGTGTTCATAAAATACAGCATTTTAGCACATAATTAAAAATGGCCAATGATTTTTGGACAAACGGTTCAAAAGTTATAAGCAAAAACAGCCATTTTTTGTATCTCCGGACCAGTAGGTGGCGCTGCGCAGATATAGCCTTATGAGTATTTACGCAACCGCTATGTAAATTTGTTTGCGCATTTATCAAAAACGATTTGACGAATCAACTTGATTTGCAAGATTTTTTGTCAGTATGGTTTGAAGATGATCTGGTTAAATTTCGTGTTTGCAAAAGTAGGTTTTTTGGAAAATTCAAAATGGCGGGAACATTTTTTTGACAGAAAATGATGTTATAGGGTGAAATCCAAGGAATCAGAGGAAAAAAGAATTTTGTTTCTATATGGCCCTTATGGTTCAAAAGTTATTAGCATAAACATGAGTCAAATTTTGGACTGATGGTGGCGCTTGAGGGATTTAGTTAGAGACTCCAAATTTGCTATGGTGACTTTTCAGACTGTCCTCTATCTGTGTGCCAAAAACAACTGCCATAGACTCAAGAGTGGAAGAAGAAGAAGAAACGGAAGAATAATAATAATAATAGGAGCGGTTTCAATAGGTGCCTTCGCACCTTCGGTGCTTGGCCCCTAATAAGGAAGAGCCGTGTCCCCTCAGCACACATCCTGGACCAGACCTTTACCTGCAGCCACTGTGGCAGGACCTGCCTGTCCCGCATAGGCCTTGTCAGCCACCAGCATGCCTGTAGTAGACGTGGATGTCCTTCTTAAATCGTTGTACGCGAAGCCAAGCCATAATGAAGTAAATACAATTAATTTATATACATAACTAGTATTATATAGCATTCTGTTCATCACAGCTCTTATTAAACCACAGAGTCACTTTGTTTGCCATGTTTGAACAGACTCTGACTGTCAGAACTCAAAAATCTTTGAAGGGATCTGAAACTCAAAACACTCTTTCAGATCCCTTCAAAGATTTTTTTTACATCACCAAGAAGATGATTTAAGACGTTTTGCTCATCATGTGGAATAACCCAACCTAAAAACTGCAATGTTATGTTGTGCAGTCAAGGAGACCTAAACGATTTTTTTTCCTGTGCCCTAAGTGTAGTCATGGCACCAGGAATGCAGAATGCCCCATTATTATTATTTTAATGTAACAATTAATTAGTCATTCAATGTATTTATAACTGTTAATGCAGCCATTGTTTATACAGTTCCCCTTCGCAAGTGGTGCAGTGCAGCTTTACAAGTGCACCGATTCATAGTGAAAACGATAGATGTGTCCTCAGCACCCTCCAGAGTTTCGTTTGCTCGACCTCAGCTGACCTTTTTACCAGTTAACTGACTCATAGTAGGTGAAAAATAAATTTTTCCGTCAGACTTAACCTCTCTGTTCCTGCATTTTGACATGCAGAACATAATTTTTTCCGTTTATGCATTTGACACTGGCAGACTTCAAGTAAATATTTTATCAGTATGCATAATGTATGTTCATGAAAGTGCCATATTGAGCTACAAAAACTGAACATTAACGACAACAAAAAACAGTTTAATCTTTGAATAAAATTATATAATTCTATTGGCATGTGTGACATGCAGCTGTGTTGCACCAGCCGTCATACATTTATAAATTCCCAGCTAATGGTGCTCATGATTCTTGATAAATGTCAGACATTATCATGTTGCCTTTCTGACCAATTTGAGCTGTTTTTATAATCAGCCAAGTAAATCCGGGAAGCTCAGCCAAGAAGGCAAAGAAAAATGTCTTGAGAATTTTCCCAGGAAGTCTTCCTAACAGCACCCTTCAAAAAGGGTCGCTCAAGAGCCTGTTGTTTTTGTAGCAGGAAGAACGTCTAGGTTTTTTTTTTTTTGAGAATGGTTGCTCTTATGTAATGCTAGAGAGGAAATACGAGTGATTTCGGTTGTGCTAAAGGTTACATTTCCCTTTGTTGTCTATGTTGGTGTGTCCTAGGTGTGCTAATCAGGTGGAAAAGTTCCATTCTGTGTGTAGTGTTGACAAGCCTGTTGTAGAGGCTGGGTCAAGAACATAACGCTGCTTCTGCTTCTCTCCAACAGTTCTCCAGCTGAGGCTACAGCAGAGACGCACCCGCGAGCAGCTCGTTGATCAGGGCATCATGCCACGTGAGTACAGCCCCTGCCATCTAATACTGCTCCAAATACCAGCAAAGAAGAGAGAAGATGATTCATATTTACCCTTTTAGGAAAACTACTAATATTAATCATCACTTGTTTAACTAAATATGTAAAAAATGTCAATGTTTTATGTCCTGAAATGCCATTTTGCACCCATTTTTCCTTTATAATCAGAAAAAAATATATGATGGGCTTAATTTTATACATCATTAATTAATTGGATTGTGAAAAGTGGGCAGAGGTGAGGGGATGAAACATAAGAGGCACACATGACATCAGCTGAAAAGGACACTTTTAAAAGGCAAAGTATACAAGTTTGATAGTGGAAAGTTTGCTTTGGGGAGTTGTTTCGAGCTCCCGAAAAAAGGAACACTAAGCTTCTCCACGTGCTTTGAAAGGGAGGGGTGAGCAGTGCATGATTGCGATTCACAACCTCACCACTAGATGCCGCTAAAATTTACACACTGCACCTTTAAATGTTAAAAACTATTTTTACATTGTTTAAAATGATTTAAAAGTGGCATTACTCCCGATCAATTTTTGAGCATGCACTACTTCTCAAAAGTTTAGGGTCGGTAAGATTTTCTTTCTGAAAGAAATGAATAATTCCGCAAGATTTATAAAAGATTTCAATTTCTTTTGAACTTTCTATTCATTACAGAGTCCTGATGTATCATGGTTTCCGGTTAAATAGTAGCAACACAACTGTTTTCAACCTTGATAGAAATGTTACTTCAGATTCAAATCAGTTTATTAGAATGTTTTCTGAAGGATCATGTGATACTGAAGATTGGAGTAATGATGCTGAAATCACAGGAATAAATTACATTTTAAAAATAGATTAAAATAATTATTTTAAATGAAAAACATTTTTCACAATATTACTATTTTTACTGTATTTTTTATCAAATAAATGCAGCCTTGAAGACTTTCAAAAACAAATATTACAGATCCCTAACTTTTGATTGGTAGTGTAACATCCCTGCATGTTATTATTACATATGTTGTTTTGTGATGTATTATCTTTGACAGTGCCCCTAAATTGACTGTCCCTACCCAAAACGAACCATGCTTTTAAGTCGTGTGAACAAACCTTCTTTTGTGTGTTTGAGAGAGGAAATCAGTTGTTTTTTGTATCACATCTGCTTTTGAATCAGTTGTTTATTCTCGCTCATCATCGTAGTTCACATGGCTGACCGATGCGCATGGTATTCTTTCATACGCTCACCTCAACTCATTCTGTTATTGCTCATAACCACTTTTCCGTTCAACCAAGTCACTGAGCAATGTGTGAGATCTCTCACACTCATGCTGAACATACTTTTTATTTTCTTCCTTTGGCCATCTCCGAGCTGATTGATGGGATTACACTGCATGCTGTCTCATAACTCTGTGTAATATCAGGCATTGATTCTGCTGGGATTAAGAGATAGCTGTCTGGACCTGAAGGGCACACAGTAGTCTGTGTACTAATCTCTGTGTGGGCCCTCCATCTCCTCTCTGAGTAATATGTGAGAAAAGGTGCTACAACATTGAGAAAGACTGGGGGAGATGAAAGAGCTGTGTGTGTTTGAAGTGTGTTGGTGATAGCCTTGTGTCATCATGAGACTGATTCTCTTCTTGTGTGTGCATCTGTGTGATTTTACAGCCCTGAAGAGCCCTGCAGCGTTTCACGAACAGATCCGCAGCCTTGAGAGAGCCAGGGTAAGAGCAGGGCACCAAGCCCCAGTCCTCCTCCACTTTCCTCAGCCATCTGTGGTCTCTGATCCTCCATGAAACCTCTTCTGGGGTCCCCAGCTCTCAGTAATGGGGCACATGTGAACCTCTCAGTTGATTTAGTAGCTTAAGCCTTCTGAAAATGTGTTTGTTATTTGCAAAGCACAGAGGAGATTATTATAATGGCTACTTTATGATCCCTGAATTACAGAGGGTTTTTGTTTTCTGAAACTCTGTATCCTTTCTCTCTGTAGACTGAAAATTTCCTAAAGCACAAAATACGCAGCCGCCCAGAAAGGGCCGAGTTGGTCCGCATGCACATCTTACAAGGTAATCCTCCATTCACGAGACATGTAATGGTTGCTAATCTGCATGCTGGGAAAATTTTGGTGAATCTACTCTTTTCTGAACAAAGCTGTAGCTTGTGCCATCAATACAGATTTTCTTATTCAATTCTGAATCCAAAACTATTGATTCAGTTTGATTTGATTAATTTCTGATTAACTTGGGTTTATTTAAGTTATATGTCCATTACAGCATGTTATGAACATGTTACAATTTTACTTATATGTAAATAAACTCTCTCTCTCTCATGCTATATATATATATATATATACACATATATACATACATACATATACATATATACATACAGTGGGGAGAACAAGTATTTGATACACTGTCGATTTTGCAGGTTTGCCCACTTACAAATCATGTAGAGGTCTGTAATTTTTATCATAGGTACTCTTCAACTGTGAGTGACGTAATCTAAAACAAAAATCCGCTGTATGATTTTTAAGTAATTGATTAGCATTTTATGCATGACATAAATATTTGATACATCATAAAAGCAGAACTTAATATTTGGTACAGAAACCTTTGTTTGCAATTACAGAGATCATACGCTTCCTGTAGTTCTTGACCAGGTTTGCACACACTGCTGGGGTTGTACTCATCCTTCTTCTTCCTCCAAACACGGCGAGTGGAGTTTAGACCAAAAAGCTCTATTTTTGTCTCATTAGACCACATGACCTTCTCCCATTCCTCCTCTGGATCATCCAGATGGTCATTGGCAAACTTCAGACGGGCCTGGATATGCGCTGGCTTGAGCAGGGGGACTTTGCGTGCACTGCAGGATTTTAATCCATGACAACGAAGTGTGTTACTAATGGTTTTCTTTGAGGCTGTGGTTCTAGCTCTCTTCAGGTCATTGACCAGGTCCTGCCGTGTAGTTCTGGGCTGATCCCTCACCTTCCTAATGATCATTCATGCCCCACGAGGTGAGATCTTGCATGGTGCCCCAGACCGAGGGAGATTGACCGTCATCTTCTACTTCTTCCATTTTCTAATAATTGCGCCAACAGTTGTTGCCTTCTCACCAAGCTGCTTGCCTATTGTCCTGTAGCCCATCCCAGCGTTGTGCAAGTCTACAATTTTATTCCCTGATGTCCTTACACAGCTCTCTGGTCTTGGCCATTGTGGAGAGGTTGGAGTCTGTTTGATTGAGTGTGTGGACAGGTGTCTTTTATACAGGTAATGAATTCAAACAGGTGCAGTTAATACAGGTAATGAGTGGAGAACAGGAGGGCTTCTTAAAGAAAAGCTAACAGGTCTGTGAGAGCTGGAATTCTTACTGGTTGGTAGGTGATCAAATACTTCTGTCATTCAATAAAATGCAAATTAATTATTTAAAAATCATACAATGTGATTTTTTTTTTTAGATTCAGTCTCTCACAGTTGAAGTGTACCTATGATAAAAATTACAGACCTCTACATGCTTTGTAAGTAGGAAAACCTGCAAAATTGGCAGTGTATCAAATACTTGTTTTCTCCACTGTATATATAAAGAGCAGTGTTTTAAACCAGTAACACATCTTTTTGAAATATTCATTAAAAAAGAACCAGTTTATAATTATAATTTGTTTCAGGAATCTGGTTACACTGGTTGTGAGTGTATGTTTTTGATTCACTAAAAAGAACTGCAAACTGTTGCTTGCCGTTATTTTGTGGTACACAGTATTTTTATTGTATCAGATTCAATACAGACTGCAAACTCCTATTCATAACTGTGGTAAAATATTATTTATTTTGCCATGGTGCTGAAGATTCATCAGCAGTGGCAGTGGCATACATTCAGTAGTTGGGAGAGTGCTGAAACTAATACATAAGGGAAGCCTAACTTGGTACATTATGAAAATATTAATTTCCCCAAACTCTGAAGTTAAGTTTGTTCAGCATAAAAGCAGTGATATATTCAGAACAGCCTAATTCCATGAAAGTAAGAAGAATTCATGTTCAGAAGGGCCAGCCAGATGCCGTATTGGCCTTGTTTACTGCTGTGATTGAGTTGCCTGTTGTGTGATTTGTGGTGGTGGAGAACAAGTGTGGGTTTGAGTGATTGCCCTGATTGTCATTGTTTTCTGGTGGTTTGGCAGAGACTGTGGCGGAGCCTTCTCTGCAGGCCACCCAGCTGAAACTGAAGAGAGCTCGATTGGCTGATGACTTAAATGAAAAGATCGCTCAACGCCCCGGCCCAATGGAGCTGGTGGAGAAGAACATTCTACCTGTGGACTCCAGTGTCAAGGAGGCCATCATTGGTGAAAATGCACACTATGGTTAAGGAATTGATTTGGGGTAAAATTGCATGTGTATGAATTTTGATACATTGTCCTTTTGTGTTCACTGGGTAGATGGTCAGATGCAGTACCCCAGAATTCTAGACGAACAAGTAGATGAGGACAGCGGAGATGCGTTTTCACCCGAGCAGCCAGGTAGTCAGGAGTCCCAGGGTTTTGCAGCCTCACCTGGGGAGGTCCGGACCATAGAGGAGTCCTCACCAGTGCCCAATAACTTTTTACAGGTAGTTCTCCCTCCTTCTTTTGACTTCAGGGATAGAGCACTGGGAGCTCATGGTGCCAAAATACAGAATTGTTCGTTGTTTTCACAGCACTTTCCTGCAGTCACCACCACTTCGACAGATTTCTTCAAGCCTTTTTCCATCCATGAGCAATCAGTTAGTCCTCCAGCACCCATTCCACAGCTAGTCACCGTGGCCCCTGTGAAGTCTGGGCCCACTCTTGTAAAGGTAAGTAAAGAACTGTGGCTTCTATAGTCAGGAAAAAACACCAAAAATTGATTAAATCCCCATGATTTAGATCAGTGGATAACAACCTTTTTGACTTCAAAGCAGTATGGGCGATGGGGTGGCCCCACTCACAATTTATACCCAATTTAATATTTAGCTTGGCATAATTTAAAATATGTATATTTTTTATAAAAAATAACATAGTAATAAGAAATATTTAGTTTTTTAGTTGTTTTAGCTTATTTTAATGCTTGTTTTGTTTTTTTTATTATTATTTCTTTGATACCTTGAGGCCCTTTTGGAAGTTTGTTGAGGACCCCTAGTGGGTCCTGGCCAGCTGGTTGAGAACCATTGATTTAGATGTAATGCATAATGGGAAATCTCTGTTCAATCTACAGCAGAGTCAGCCTAAACTACCTGGGGAAAAGAGCCGTAGCAAGAAGAGCAAGGAGGCCAAGCCACGTGTGAAAAAGTTGAAATATCATCAGTACATTCCCCCAGACCAAAAACAAGAACTCAACGAGGCCCCAATGGACTCTTCATATGCTCGATTACTACAGCAGCAGCAGCTATTTTTGCAGCTACAGATCCTGAGCCAACAGCAACAGCAGCACTACAACTACCAGACCATCCTACCTGCACCTCTCAAGTAAGCAAAGAGATCCGGTTCTGTCTGTGTGTCTGTAATCTGTGTATCAGGCCCTGCTTTGCCAATCGGTGTATTCATTTGGTCTTTGTCTTGCCTAATTTGGCAAAGGTCATCTTTTGCTTTTGAAGCTAGCCAGGATGTGTTTTTAGGTGGAAAATGTCTAAAAACATTTTTGTTGCCGGTGGTACTCAGGACCATTACCTATTTTCCAATAACAAATCCTGTTTAGTGATTTACGTTAATGGTAGGAAGTCGATGAGGTTATTCCTCTGCTTCCTCTTGTGCAAGATTTATTTGAACTATCGTTGTTTTCTGCTGCTGCATTGTTTGGTGGTGTTTATTTATTGAGAACAAGGGTCAGAGAACCAAATTGTTCCTGCTGTGATTTTAAGTGTTGTTTCTCCCCCCTTTTCCCATCTGCTTCCCTCCTCACCAGGCCTGTGATAGAGGGCCAAAACAGCAGTGCCACAGTTGCTATTAACAGCACCAGCAGCCTTCCTGCCTCAATTGTGTTGTCTCTACCCACGGCAACACCTGTGCGGCCCAATAGTACCCTTTCCAACCGCAAGGCAGGCACACTACCAGCCAACCTGGAAGAGATGAAGGTACAGAGAGATTCTAATTATACACCAAGTGTAATCAATAATAGAAACGCTACTGTTTAAAACATTTTTTTTAGATGCTTTTAAAAGAAGTCTCATATGCTCATCAAGGCTGGATTTATTTAATACAAAATACAGTAAAACGGTAATATTGCAAAATATTACTACAATTTAATATAACGGTTTTCTATTTTAATATATTAATGATTTCTGAAGGATCAAGTGACACTGAAGACTGGAGTAATGGCTGCTAAAATGGCAGCATCATTACTCCAGTCTTCAGTGTCACATGATTCTTTAGAAATCATTCTAATATGATTTGATCCTCAAGAAATATTTCTCATTATTATCAATGTTGAAAACAGTTGTGCTGTTTATTATATTTGTGTACAATAAATAATTAATAATAAAAAAATAATAAAAAATCTATGACTTTTCCATTATGCAAAATTTAATAAATATGCATAATGGAAAAAAATATTTAAATATTCATCTTATTCATTTAAGTGATTTTTTTATTATTAATTCAGGTGACTTTTATCAGTGTATAGCAGTGTTGTAGTCGAGTCACCAATTGTCGAGTCCGAGTCGAGTCTCGAGTCCCAGTGTTCCGAGTCCAAGTCCGAGTCACCAAAGAAGAGTCCGAGTCGAGTCCAAGTCGAGTCACCATTACCTGAGTTCGAGTCCGAGTCGAGTCCCGTGTTCAAGAATACAGAAAAAATACAGAAAAAAAATGTAATATTGTGATATATTATTACAATTTACAATATTTGGTTTTCAATTTATTATACTTTAAATTATCATTTATTTCTGTGATGCAAAGCAGAACTGTTTCCAACACTCATAATAAATCAGAATATTAGAATGATTTCTGAAGGATTATGTGACACTGAAGACTGGAGTAATGATCCTGAAAATTCTGCTTTGCATCACAGAAATAAATTATAATTTAAAGTATAATAAATTGAAAACCAAATATTTTAAATTGTAATAATATATCACAATATAACATTTTTTTTCCCCTGTATTTTTGATCAAATAAATCCAGGCTTGATGAGCAGAAGAAATTTCTTTCAAAAACATTACAAATAGTAATGTGTCCAAACTTTTGGCCTGTAGTGTATGTCATGTCGGCAAATATATTTAAAAGGATTGTTTATTGCTGCTTCCATAGACACCATTGTGTATTTTACAAACTATAAATGTATTGTTTTGCTATAAATTATATGTATTTAAATATCTGAAATCTAAAATAAACATAAAGCGGGATTATGCGCTGAGCGCGTCCGTCTTTGGCTCAGCGCCAGCCATTGCAGAAAGCACAGAAAGTTTGAATCTGGCAGTTATGTCACGTCACTGTACATTCGCTTCACTGTACATCGTCGACGTCTGATGCAAAATAGGCAGACATCGCCCAACCCTAGCTTCCTCTGTTTATTACCATATATGCATTAGGCAATAATAGTTTTTTTAAAGCTAATGTTAGCCAATGGAAAGCATTTTACTTACTTTTCTGGGTGCATCCGTGACAGATGTCTGTTAAAGTTTGAAGTTGTCCCAGTCTTTTCCTCAATTGTGCGATTACACACACAACATTTAGCACTGCTCTTTTCAGCATTAGATGCAAAATCCGTGTAGGCGAACTTCACGACAAATGTCAACATTTAGCCCGCGAATAATGCACAAGAATGCGGCGTAAAGTGAGTGACGTCAGTCAGTGAGTGTGTTGTCAAGCAAGGAGAGCGAGCGGTAGCAGTGTCTTTGAGGGAAAAAATAGATCACTGCCGGTCTTGGGAGCCCGAAACAGGAAAAGTGTAACAACTTATATCAAATTTTGATAACCTATTTAGTCAGAAACAACGTAATTAATTTGATGAATGCTCAAGTGCGATTTTATATATCCTCGAGACTCGAGTCCAAGTACGAGTCATCAGTCCGCGAGTCCAAGTCGAGTCACGAGTCCAGAGAACGGAGTCTCGAGTCAGACTCGAGTCCAGAGAATAAGGACTCGAGTCCGAGTCCAGGACTCGAGTACTCCATCACTGGTGTATAGGATTATATATCTGGTAATCCAGAAATCACTTTATTTTCTGTGTATAGCTAATAATGGGTGTATTTTGGTAGGTGGCAGAGCTGAAAATGGAATTAAAGTTACGTGGTCTTCCAGTGTCAGGAACAAAAACAGACCTTATTGAACGACTTAAGCCTTTCCAAGAAAACCTTGTCACTACTGCACCCAACAACTACACAGGACCTACCACACAGCCCTGCAGCACACCTATGGAGGTGTCCAGCACCACTACAAGCCTCTCCCCCATCCAGCAGCCCTCTGAAAATATGAGCTCCACTCCGCCTGTGTCTCCTGGTTCTTCATCGCTTCGCAGCAGAGGAGACGCATTAATGCAGGGACAGGCAGAGGCCCAAAAACACAGTTTATTAAAGACAGCTCCTGTTCCCGAGGAGCAGGACCGGAGACTACACGAAAAGGAGCGACAGATCAAGGAACTGCTACGTAAACTGGAGCAGGAGCAGAAGCTGGTGGAGAAATTGAAGATGCAGCTAGAGGTGGAGAAAAGGAGTGGACAAGTCATTCCACCTGCAAAACATTTTTCCAGTCCAGCCACCATGTTGGCATCTGTCAAAACAGAAAACACTGTCCCTCCCAACTGCACACTGAGTTCACACACTACACCAACGCTAGTGAAGCTCGAGGAAGCCCACCCCAGCCAGGTGACAGCTACCCCTCTCCGTCAGTTCATTATCAGCCACCAAGGGGTGCCACAGGTCATAGGGCAGCCCCAGACTCTGCTAACCACTCCGCATCAGATCCTTCTTCCAATGCCCTTGGCGAATAATACCACTACCATCCAGCTGCCCAACACTAATGTCAAACTACAGGTAACAGAAAACAGACTGCTTTCTATGTTATATACCTTTTAAACTTACTGTATGTTAATACTAAATATCATTTCCATGTCTTTTTTGTAGCCAGTCTTGCAGGCTGTTTCACCATCAGGCACAGGTCTAATTCAGACCCCCCAGCTACAGCCCACCAAAGCAGAGAGTCCTACATCACAACAGCTGCTCAGTCGCAACCACATCGTCCAGGTCAGTCTCATGATTCAATGTAAAAATTTTCCTTCAGATCATATAATGTAACAAATATATTTTTTATGGATAGTTATTATTATTTAGTTGTCTGTGAATGACGTGTCTGTGTGACAGAAAGACGCGCTCCAGTATCGAGTTCTCTTTCGGGCTTGAAAAAACAATAACACAGCCAAAACAACTATGCCAAAATGCCCGTTTTGTCGAGTATTCTCATAAGAGCCGTCTTAAATGAGTTAAATAATGTCTTAAATGAACTTAAAGAGTTGTGAGAAAATGAGATGTGCGTCAGGCCTGTCAGGTTCGGCAACGGCAGATCTTAAAGTGACAGCAGCCTAATAAACCAGAGTTTGTGATGTTTGTCATTAATCTTAATCAAAGAACAAAGGTAACAAAGAAAATTGTAGGTTTAATAAGGATTAATCTATATTTAATTTATATTTATGCAGTTAAGACTGTAAAGTGTTTGATAACTTTATTGAATTTCTGTATATTGAATTTCTGAAGGCCACAGATAAATTACATTTATTATAATGGGTTTATGTGAAGATTGTTTTAAGTTCACTTAAATTAAAAGTTGTTATTTTTTAAAGCCTAATAAATGTTGAAATTGATAGCTTTCAATTATACTGTAATGTTGAATGTCTTTAATTCATGTTTTAAAAAAACATTACAGAGACATCAGTACCAGTATTAGTATCAGTGCTACTGGCCTTCATTGCTAAAAAGATGCCATTACAACAAATATAAAAAATATAGTTGTTAAATCTTTAAGTTGTTTCTACATTAATTTGGAGAGTAACTGTGAAATTATTACAATAAAATATTATTATTAATTAATCGTGATTAATTACATAAAAAATTTGTGATTTAATTCATTTTTTTATAGATTGACAGCACTATTATTATTATTATTATTATCATAATTATTATTTAATATTTTTTTATTTTTCTATTATATCATTTTTTTAATAGAATAAAAGTGCATCATGGTTTCCACAAAATTATTAAGCAGCGCAACTTTTCCATCACAGGAATAAATTACATTTTAAATATATATTTTAAAATAATAAAGAGTTATTTAAAATGTTAATAATATTTCATAAATTATATTCTTGTTTTGCTGTATCTCGCCTTGGTGGGCATAAGAGACTTTCAAAAATATAAAAAATCGTATCGACCCCAAACATTTAAATGGTAGTGTATGTGTAATTTTTATATTTTATTTACTTACTTTATTTTTGATATTATAATATGTATGAAATAATATGAATTAATTCATAGTGTCATATGAACATAATTGTATGTGGTTGAATATGCTCTCTTTACTCAATATATCTACTAAATAAAATGAAATATCAGAAAAATTATCCAACCGCTTACTTTTCAATGATGTTGATCTCATTTCCAACTCATCGGCTTGGCTTATATATCACAACTTTTATCCACACTACAGAGTTTTTTTTAAACAGAGTATTGAATGACTGTGGAACCTGAGTAAGAAAGGGATCAGAGCCAGCAGGAGCAATCAGAGCAAGTGAACATTATCTGTGAGCTCTGGGATCATCTAGTTTTTGTCTGTCCAGCAGAGTCATTCATCAGCGAGATGGATGGGAGTCGCTGCTCTCATTTCTTTCTAGGCTTTCACTCTACTGTAATTGGCCTGTCCTGGCAACAGGGCACCATGCTAAGGTTTCCCAGCTAGATGCCCATTCCTTTGGCATAGTGAATGAACCTGGCCTGATTCCTGGATGACCTGAGTAACTAGAGCTCATTGGTTGTGATGAGCTGATAACGTTTTTTATTGATAGCCGTGCAGTACGGACACATGCCAACGTGACCTGAGGTGGCTTGTTCTTGTACCGAGCAGCCTCCTATTAAGGGTGGACCTAAGATTATAACATAAACAAGGCTGTTTAGCATATGATCTCTATAATGCTAGTGGGTGTTTCTGAATGCTCATGGCCTATTGGTTTACTCTTCACACACAGACTTTCCAGCAAGGTACCAGTGAGAACCCAGCAGGCCTGGAAATACCTCAGTGCTTCCTCAGCAGCTCCCCAGAGAACAGGATCTCACCTCAGACGTCCCCCATCCCATCATCGCTTATCAATGGGCCACTAAGCAAGGTAGCACATCCTGCTCTTATTGAGTTGTTTAGTGTGTTGCTGTTCTGTTCTGCTTTGAATGTTCACTCGCTTTTTTTATTCCCAGACCTTCATCCAACAGTCTCCAGTTTTCAACCAGATGCCGAAGAATAGAGAACCGCCCCGCTATGAGGAGGCAGTCAAACAGACCCGTAGCCTACAGAATCCCACGGTCTCAGAGGTGATGTTTTCTACACATCTACGCATGCACGTACACATACTGGGTTGAAAGCTTGGTTGTTTCAGTAGGCAATCTTATACCTCACCCAAAGATTAACTCATGTTGTTCCCATCCTGTATTATTTCCTTGAGGGTTCAAGCGAATGTCTGATCCTCTGTTTTTCATTCATGGTATGGGGTTGATGACACTGCCAAGCTCCAACACCGATTAAAAAAAGCACTGTGTATGTACAGACATGTGGGTCATGCACAATATGTCCATCTCAAGTGGTCTATTGGAGATTGCCTGACCAATTTTAACCTTTTTATTCGTAAATGTAAAATATTCTAGCTGAGCCCCCTGCATTTTTGATGATTATTTTCACATTATTTTTAGGGGTGGTAATCATTATGCTCCTCACAATCTGATTCAGAATCAAGATCCATTTCTGAAACAATTCTCTCCGATTTTTTTTGTTGTCTACATTTTTTTAATGTAATTTTACTGACTTTGAATATCAAAGACTCTATAAAACACCCGGCACAATGCAACGCCAGGCGCGATGCAAGTGTTTTTTGCTAGTTTCAGCCAGACGCCGTTATCGTTTTCACGTCCAGCGCCATGTTGTTTAAATAGCAAATGCACTCGCACCCATCTGTAATTTCTTTGTGTTATGTTGATTTATAACAAACAATTTAAAAATTTCAGATCAGATTACAAAATATTACTAAATAGTGCTAAATTTGATAATTCCGTCATTTTTAAAGACCAAGGAGAAGTTGTACTGGTGAAACCTCAAAATAAATGGTATCTCTGAAAAGCCCTGAATGAGCTCTTTACAGGACATCCTTAAAACTGTGTGGTGTCTGAGAAATTCACTAAAATATAACGTCCTCTTACGTGGACAGTGGCACCCAGGAGGTTAAGTTAGTTTACAATGGGAAAGGGCGTCTTTTTTTAGGGTGTACCTCACTTTCGGGTTGATTTTCTTAGGACCAAACTATCCTACTATCCTACTGCTTTGGTTAAACTAATAAAATAAAAATTAAAAGACTGGTGATTTTGCAATACCAAATAACCACTTGAGATGGACTGATCCTATATTCCAAGTCCTCTAAAGACGCATGATGGCCAAAATGTTTGTATGATACTTAAAGGGTAACTTCAGTGATTTAGCATTAAGTTTTGTATTTAAACTGGGTAATTTATGCAGTAGAAATGTGAAATTATTTTTGAATTTGGTGCCTTCTAGACTGAGAAAAGACAGAAAATGTATTTTTGTCTCATGTGGATGAAAGACAACAACTCCCAGAATGCACTTGCTTCGCTGCCCTACGAGGCCACTCCGTACACCATCGATTTGATCTTCATAGTAATACAATCATTTCCTTCAGTTAGAGAATAAACACTACAATTAAAAACTGAACGTGTCTTTTCAATAAAGTGTGAGTGAGCCGAACGAAAGTCACGTCACAGACGCAGCAGTGTCAGATTTCCTCAGCAGTGTCAGATTTCCTTCATCACGAAGAGCTGAGGTAACGTCAAGCGCCAGTCTGGCACGTTTTCAGATCGCATATGGAAGCTAAACTATCACAGGAATTCATTGAAAAGTTGAAACACTCACTTTACTCTGCTCCGCGCTCCGTTATTATGATTGTCCGTGCGGCCGCCTGTGTCTTGCATTCTGTGCGTGAGATCTTTCCCTGTGGGCGGGTTGATAACATGCGGAACAGCTCCATCTAGTGGCTGTAGTTTTAGCCTCTGGCCAAAAAAATCCTCCGATGATGCAAAATGACGATATTTGCGTCATCGGAAGAATTTTTCCAGAAATAAAATGCATAATTCTCTCGTCTCAGGGGGATATGAGGGGGGAAAGTACCATAATTTGAATATACTACCGGGTTCCTACTGATACAAAGCCAAATGCTAAATCACTGAAGTTATCCTTTTATGTATTTAGGGCTGTAATCTCCCAGTCGATTAGTCGATACGTTCTGGCTCGACCAAAATTCTGATCGATTTTTTGCCGCGTTCATTTCCCTTCTACCATGTCAACAAAGACATCGGCAGTGTGGCAGCATTTTTTTTAAAATAGAAAATGGGAAAAAAGGTTGAATGCAAATTTTGCAAGCAACAGTTTGCATATCACAGCTCAACGACAAACGTTAGGTTGCCCCATCTGTTTTGAGTAGGCTATATGAACATATCGGAATTGCCATATTTCAATGTTTTTTATTTGGAGACTAATGCGCGATGCACTGTGCTGTGCCCACTGTTTGTATTAGTTTTGAGCCTATGCTTTATTTTTCAGTTATGCACTTTATTTCATTTCTGCTCTTGATCTGGCTTGTTTAATAAATATTCCTTTTTTGTTAAAGTGGACGTGCCTTTTGTGTTTAAGAGTAAAAGCTTTAAGTTAATAGTCTATTCGTGTCTCAGCCGCGAAGGTGAGCTGAGCTCCTATGTCCGAGCTGTACAGAACGGCTGAAATGATAGTGTCTGTCAGTAATTATAATACATATGACAAAAACAATTGTCTAAATTATGTTGCATATTCCTCAAAAGTTCTTTTGATGATATCACTAGTTGACAACATAGTACTATATTTTCCGAAAACATAGGCTATGATATTGCGCAGGTGCACTTGATGCAACGCTGTCAGAGCCGACAGACTCGTGTGTCAGACTCATTTCAGTGCAAAATAAAATAATCAGGTCAAAAACTATTTAATATACTGCAAATAGCCTACTAGTTTTTTAATGTTTATTTATAATTAATTTTGGCAGACATCAAGGCTACCAAGTACTGCGCACAGTGCGCAGCTAATTAATTTCACGTTTTTTTCCTAACGTCATTTTTCTTCGATTTTTTTTGTTGAAAATTTCAGGACTTCAGTCGACCAAGATTTTCTTTGGTTGATTACAGCCCTAAATGTATTATACTCTTATTTTAATTATTACTTGGGAAAAAAGGAAATGATACATGGTCCGAATGAAATGGTCCGAATGAAATGAGGGTTCAATTTTCCTTTGAACTGTCTTGTTTAACAATTTATATTATATAGGAGGATAGGAATAAATGACAGAGGAAAGATACTTACGATAAAGAGATAAATGAACAAATATGTATGAAAATATTTGAAAGGTATAAGTGCAAACTACAACCCCAAATCAGAAAAGTTGGGACAGTATGGAAAACGCAAAAAAACAAACAAAGAAGTGATTTCTAAATTTACATCGACTTGTATTTCATTGCAGACAATATGAACACAAAATATTTCATGTTTTGTCTGGTCAACTTCATGTCATTTGTAAATATGCATCCTTTCCTGTCATTCAGACCTGCAACACAGGGCTAGTAATGAGGTAAAATGGTTTAAAAGTACATAGAGATTTTGGAGCATAATATGCTGCTTTCAAGAAGACATCTTTTCCAGGGACGTCCATGCATATTTCAACAAGACAATACAAAATCACATTCTGCAGACATTACAAAGTCCTGGCTGCGGAGGAAGAGGGTACGGGTACTTGACTGGCCTGCCTGCAGTCCCGACCTGTCTCCAATAGAGAATGTGTGGCAACGAAGACCCCGTACTGTTGCCCACCTTAAGACTTGTTTGCAGGAAGAATGGGACAAAATTACACCTGAAACACTTCATCACTTGGTGTCTTCAGTCCCTAAACGTCTTTTAAGTGTTGTGAAAAGGAATGGCAACATTACAAAGTGGTAAATGCTTTACTGTCCCAACTTTTTTTGAAATGTGTTGCAGGTCTGAATGACAGGAAAGGATGCATATTTACAAATGACAGGAAGTTGACCAGACAAAACATGAAATATTTTGTGTTCATATTGTCTGCAATGAAATACAAGTCAAAGTAAATTTAGAAATCACTCTTTTTTTATTTATTTGCGTTTTCCATACTGTCCCAACTTTTTCTGATTTGGGGTTGTAGAAAAAGTGAGCAATCTGACATGTTCACTCTATTTTATTTTAATATTCTTTTAGTTCTGTTTTATTTTCATACTATCGTTGTACTATCATATTAGTATATGCCAAGAATTCTGTAAATGCTGTTAAAGGTGCTATATAATATTTTTTATTTCATGAGAACTATCCCTTTAAAACTCTTTGTTTGCAGTTAACCAGAGGCACTACTGTACATGTTTACTGCTGTAATTTAGTTAATAATTTCTTCCTTTTGTTTGCCCTTTCTTCTGTGCTGTCCTTGAACTGAAAAATGACTTTACTTTTTATTGATCTGCAGATTCCCACAGCGACAAGTCAACAGATGGATGATCTCTTTGACATTTTAATAGAAAGTGGAGGTGAGTTTGTCATATTGTTGCAGACTACTTCCATTTGTCCACAACTCACACTATAAATCCAGATCCAGATTTTTTTTTTTTCACAATTAATAATCATGAGTATGGAGGATGAAAAGGTCAGACTCATCTTGGCAGTCAAGCTACATTTCCCAGAAGCCCCCTTTTCAACGCTGACTACCGTAACAGCCTGATGTCTCAAAGATTCAGAGACAAATAGACTACCATTAAAATGTTGGGGTCAATACGATTTTTTTTTTAAAGAAATTAATATTGTTATTCAGGATAATCAAAAGGATGCATCAAAGTGATATTAAAGGATCCATTAAAAGTTACATATTTATAAGGTTTAAACATATTTTAATTTCAAATAAATGCTGTTCTTTTGAACTTTTATTCATCAAAGAATCCTAAAAAATGATCACAGTTTCTACAAAAAATATTAATCAGCACAACATTGATAATTATAAGAAATATTTGTTGAACACCAATTCATTATAAAGGATCAATATTTGGTCGAGATACAACTAATTGAAAATCTGGAATCTGAGGGTGCAAGAAATATTGAGAAAATTGCCTTTAAAGTTGTCCAAACGAAGTCCATAGCAATGGATATTGCGACTAATAATATGTTTTTGATATATTTACTGTAGGACATACAAAATATCTTCATGGAACAGGATCTTTACTTAATGTCCTTAAACTTATAATGTTTAATTTATAATATTTAATCTTTACTTAATATCCTTTTACTTATTATATAATATTTAAAGAAAAGAAAAATCGATAATTTTGACCCATACAATGTTTTGTTGGCTATTGTAGGGCTGCTCGATTATGGAAAAAATCATAATCATGATTATTTTGGTCAATATTGAAATCACGATTATGTAACACGATTATTTCACATGACTTTGGGAATGTGTTGCATTTATTAAAAAGACACCTTTCAACAATTCAATTGAAATTGTAACATTTGTTGTACTTTTTGAACTATTAAAATAAATAATATAACATATATTCAAATCAAAGTATAAAAGTATTCAAGTAAAAATGATAACCACAAATAAATAAGATCAACAATATGGTTCGGCTAGATATGCTTTTCAGGTTTTTCAGGTACGTCTAACATTATTTTTCAGGTACAGAAATGTATCAAATGTAAAATAACATTGCATATTTGAGTGCATAAATTAAAGATTAATCCTATTAAACTTACAAAAGCTATTCAATCAAGAGCAGTGAGTGATGTCCTTGTCTTTTGTTGTTTGACATTAAACAGACAGCAGTAAAGGCTACTGCCCCTTTAAGACCTAATGCTCGGATATGCGTTGTCTTTCTCGACTGTATAAAGTTAACTTAAGGCATATACAGACTATGTCTGCTAGGATACTCATCAAGATGGACGTTGACATACGTTTTGTGTGAGTTTGTCCGTTCAAGAGCAAGACTTGAAAGAGAACTCAATATTTGCGCGCTGTGAGACGTGTGCGCGCTCTCGGATGAGTGCACAGAGACTAATTTTCTCACAGCGCGCGCTACTTCTCATTCGCGTCTTCTGGCACTAAACCCGGGTGATGATGGCAAAAATGACTGGTCATATTCGAACATACGGCAGCACTCGCATGCATTGAACAAAGTTTACAATGAGAGAATTATTTGAAAAATGTGAAGGAAAAAAAAGGACATTTACACGGCACCCCTGCTCTCGTCAGTTTTTGCTTCTTTATTAGATTGTCATAGGTCACTCTGTGTGTAATTTTCCCTTGCGTTGCAGCCATTACATGTAGCAAATCTTGCACGTAGCATGTTTCTGCTCGTCGTCTGATTCCTCGAAGCAAAACTGTTCCCAGACAACAGAGTTGGTTTTGCCTTTTTTGCTCACCAAACGCTGCTGTAACTGCTCTCCTTCTGCCATACTCGCGCCGAGTTTTTAAATTCCAGCGGATGATATGCACACGAGTCACGAGACTCGAGACCTGAGAGAGTTTGTGGCTTCGGGAGGGGCGGATGTGCGCGTGCGCGTTTCATTCAGAACGCAAGACAAAATAAGAGTGTTCTTGCAAAACTGAACATGGCAAAATAATCGTTTTTTCTCGATTGTACTATTTTGGTGATCGTTGGGAGCCAAAATCGAAATTCAATTAATTGCACAGCCCTAGGCTATTGCCACAAATACACTCACCTAAAGGATTATTAGGAACACCATACTAATACTGTGTTTGACCTCCTTTCGCCTTCAGAACTGCCTTAATTCTACGTGGCATTGATTCAACAAGGTGCTGAAAGCATTCTTTAGAAATGTTGGCCCATATTGATAGGATAGCATCTTGCAGTTGATGGAGATTTGTGGGATGCACATCCAGGGCACGAAGCTCCCGTTCCACCACATCCCAAAGATGCTTTATTGGGTTGAGATCTGGTGACTGTGGGGGCCATTTTAGTACAGTAAACTCATTGTCATGTTCAAGAAACCAATTTGAAATGATTCGAGCTTTGTGACATGGTGCATTATCCTGCTGGAAGTTGCCATCAGAGGATGGGTACATGGTGGTCATAAAGGGATGGACATGGTCAGAAACAATGCTCAGGTAGGCCGTGGCATTTAAACGATGCCCAATTGGCACTAAGGGGCCTAAAGTGTGCCAAGAAAACATCCCCCACACCATTACACCACCACCACCAGCCTGCACAGTGGTAACAAGGCATGATGGATCCATGTTCTCATTCTGTTTACGCCAAATTCTGACTCTACCATCTGAATGTCTCAACAGAAATCGAGACTCATCAGACCAGGCAACATTTTTCCAGTCTTCAACTGTCCAATTTTGGTGAGCTCGTGCAAATTGTCGCCTCTTTTTCCTAGTTGTAGTGGAGATGAATGGTACCCGGTGGAGTCTTCTGCTGTTGTAGCCCATCCGCCTCAAGGTTGTGCATGTTGTGTCTTCACAAATGCTTTGCTGCATACCTCGGTTGTAACGAGTGGTTATTTCAGTCAAAGTTGCTCTTCTATCAGCTTGAATCAGTCGGCCCATTCTCCTCTGACCTCTAGCATCAACAAGGCATTTTCGCCCACAGGACTGCCGCATACTGGATGTTTTTCCCTTTTCACACCATTCTTTGTAAACCCTAGAAATGGTTGTGCGTGAAAATCCCAGTAACTGAGCAGATTGTGAAATCCTCAGACCGGCCCGTCTGTCACCAACAACCATGCCACGCTCAAAATTGCTTAAATCACCTTTCTTTCGCATTCTGACTTTCAGTTTGGATTTCAGGAGATTGTCTTCACCAGGCCACACCCCTAAATGCATTGAAGCAACTGCCATGGGATTGGTTGATTAGATAATTGCATTAATGAGAAATTGAACAGGTGTTCCTAATAATCCTTTAGGTGAGTGTATACCCGTGCGACTTATGTTTTGTGGTCCAAGGTCACATATAAAAAAATAAAAATAAAAAAACAGTTATCTTAATCCATATACATTTCATAGGATTACAGTTTTCCTGTATTTTTGATCAAATAAATACAGCCTTGGTGAAAATAAGTGGCTCCTTTCAAAAACATTTAAAAATCTTACTGACCTTAAACATTTAGACGGTTTGATGGAGATGATCTATTAAACATATCACTGTTTTTTATTTTTATTTTTTTTTTGTATTAAAATGTCAAACATTTTTAAGTTCTTGTTCCACCCCATTTTGTTTTCTGCAGAGATTACCCCCTTTAGTCAACAGGACCCATCTGTGCCTAAGATGATGCCCGTCACGGCCAGCATCACCACCCTGCCTATCAACACCGTCCTGTCCCGCCCGCCCGCCCAGGTGCAGATGGCACCCCCTCCGGCGCTCATGGTGGAACCCATGCCCAGCCTCGCCTCCCTGGACTCCGACAACCAGTTGGAGGCTTTGCTGGAGGGCACACTGGTTGGGGACATAGAGCCGGAGCAGAGGACTTTGGGCCTGTTAGAGGAGCTGCAAAACCAGATGCTGGAGCAGCCAAACTCCCCAATGGAAACTTGTGATCTGGGTTTCACCGATCCGTCTGCGCCTTCCTCCTCCACCTTGTCCTTTAGTCTCCAAGACACCGGCCTGGATAACATGGAGTGGCTGGATATCACTATGCCCGGGCCCATAGGTGGACTCAACCCGCTGGGCATCACCTCTGAATTCCTGGACAGTCATGACCTGCAGCTGCACTGGGAGTGAGAGGAATTGCTTCAAACACGATTATGCTTTCACTTGCACAGCAAGCCGTCTGTCTGTCTGTGGGGCGTACATTAGGGGAAGTAGGGATCGTCTCTGTGGTGGTGGTTCACATCTGGCAGCTTCAGACTGCAGCTCAGCTGTAGACTTCACTTACGCTGGTTCTATATTCACCATCTGTTCTCGTTCACATTAACGCTCTTCGATCTGAATAGACACAAGAGCCTTGTGTGTAATGCTGGCTAGGTCCTGAATGTGCTCTCTTTGCTGTGCCATACTGAGAGGGAGCTGCTTTTGGGCAGATTGAATTCAGCTGTATTGCTATTTTGTTAGTTTTCTTTTTCATTCATGTGCCATTGACATCAGATTGGTTGCAGTCAGTCTATAAATATGGCTAATTTTAAAGAAGGGAAGGCTGTCGATTCCAGACATAGTGGCATCACAGTAGACTTTGCTTTGTTTGCACAAAAATTGATCAACAATGTCATTATTGCCTCTGGTCCCTAAGCGCGAGTGTATGTGTGGAGGATGGGAATGTCAGACTCATCCTGGCAGTCAAGCTATATTTCTCAGAAGCCCCTTTTTCAGCGCTGACTGCAAGATTCGGTGGCAGATACACTACCGTTCAAAAATTTTATTTTTTATTTTTCAGAAATTACAGTAATTTAGCAAGGATGCATTAAATTGGTCAAAAGTGACAATAACAACATTTATAATGTTGAAAGTAATTTCTATTTCAAATAAATGCTGTTCTTTTGAACTTTCTATTCTTAAAAGAATTCCTGAAGAAAAAAAAAGTTTCCACAAAAAATTAAACAGCATAACTGTTTTCAACATTGATATTAATAAATTATTGCACATCAAGTCACCATATGAGAATAATTTCTGAACGATCATGACACTGAAGACTGCTGAAAATTACTAAATTACATTTTAAACTGCATTACTAGAAGTATAAAAATATATTGACAATTGTGAAAAAATGCTTCACAATATTACTTTTTTATTGTATTTTTGATCAAATAAATGCAGCCTCAGCGAGCATAAGATACTTCTTTTAAAAAATCTAAAATTACCCGGAATGTTTGAACGTTCGTGTAGTTTGATGGAGAAGATCTATTCTATATATACACAGGAAAGTGTATACATATATTATTAAGATTTAAAAAATTTGCAACTTTTTTGTGATCTAATTTTAAAGACAGTCATATTGTTTGAAGGATGACTGACTGCAGACCAGAGGAATCGATTCACGGTTTATTGATGGTTTAAGTAGCTGCATTTGCAGATTTTCCTTAAGCATAAATGGCCAATCTTTGATGAGAAAGAGAGCATTTGGCTTGATATGGATTGAGAATCGCTGATAGATTCATTTCTTCAGTCCTAGACACATGAAAACTTTTTTTGAAGACTTCTGTGTCACGGATCAGCTCTCAGTTTCAGCCAAATAAACAAAAAAATTACCGTCCAATTTTGATTTACAAGTGATCAGTTATATACTGTTGTGAATCAAATTTTATGTAAATAATCTATGAAAAAGAAATATTTGTATAAAAAAAAGTACAGAGAGAAGAGTAGCCGTCACGTCTGACTTGTTGGATGTCCAACAAGGTGTTAAGATAAGTGTGTGTGTGTGTGTGTGTGTGTGTGTGTGTGTGTGTGTGTGTGTGTGTGTGTGTGTGTGTGTGTGTGTGTGTGTGTGTGTGTGTGTGTGTGTGTGTGTGTGTGTGTGTGTGTGAGATTGTTTGTCACTTCAGTGGAATGTCGTGTGTTTGACTCAATTGATTTAAGGTGCATCATACTGTAAGGAAGTTCCAGTTTTTTCCCACACTTTTCTCAGTTCGGTTCGCACAGTGGTCACTATATTTTGTTATTTGCTGATTTTTGATGCCATGAAACAAAGCTTCGTCACTGAAGCTGCTTTTAGAAAGACATGCAAATGAAGTGATCAGAAGTGACAACTGACACTAAATATAATGATCTCTATATGTTGTGTAAGAAGAACACAGAGGATCTGTGTACTGTTTATTCCTCCTGAACATGGAGTTTTGAAAATGCAAAGCTCTCTGGGGTTGTTTCAGAAGCAAACCAGACAGGTTGACTTAACTGCATGTTAAATGTCACTGGCAGCTTAATCATTCGTTTGTTGAGGGAGTTCTGAAGATTTTAGCAGACCTGTTTTGTCAGGTTCTTGTATTAAATATGTGTGTGTGGATGCATGTGTTGGTATGCTTGAGTGTCTCTGTCTGTTTTACTGCCTTTTCGTTCAAGTTCTACTCGAAAACAGACCATCAAAATGAAATATCTGTGTAAATGAACATTATATATGTATATATATATATTTGCAAATATCTTGGCAGCATGTGAATAATCAAATTGATGTGATATCTTTCAGAGAAACTTCCTCTTGTTGTTTTTTCCTTCCCGGTTTAATCTATGCTTTTCTTTCATGATGTTGTCAGCCACCTCATGGAAAACATTTTTTATTCATATATATATATATACATTTCCTGCTCTGACCTGACTCCTTTCCATTCAGCAAGGCAATACGTATCCACCGGCTTTGAAGTCACCTCTCTCAGATGCAAATCGAGTTTTGTTTGATCCAAATGGGCTTTTAATTATACATGTTATTTGTACAAGCACTTTCCTGCTGTAGTGATGAACGGCTCATCACAGTTAGATCAACCGCACACATGAGCTTTTATAAAAGAAAAAAGCTTCAGTGTTATATGTGGGTCGTCTGCTCAGAAGTCGGTCGATTAATAATGCTCATTGGCTTTGTACTGTTTGCTCTGCATACTGTCCAAATCGTCGCCTCTCCGGGGAAGAAAAAATGCCAAATACTAGTCTCACCTAGTATAATCATTCACTGCTGTGTAGCTATGGGGACAAATATAGTCCAATAAGGAATAATGCATGTGTCTGACTGTTCGGAGCCGTTTTTGGCATTACTGACTGCTGTTATAATGCAGCCTGGTGCAATTTTTTGAATCAAACTATTATTCTGACAAGCAAGTGAAGGAGAAAGAATGGGATACACTGACCTAGATAGAGCTTCTGTGGGATTAAAACTTAACGGTTCAAATGACCAAAGACGCCAAATATTGTACTTTGCCACTTCATGTAGATATAGACACTACCTTCAAAAGTTTGGGGTCAGTTTAAAAAAAAAAAAGAAATTGATACTTTTATTCAGCAAAGATGCATTAAATTGATTGTAAAGACATTTACAATGTTGCAAAATATGTCTTTTTCAAATAAATGCTGTTATTTTAAACTTTCGACCCATCAAAGAATCCTGAAAAAAATAAAAATAAAGGGCTAGTTCAGCCAAAAAATGTAATTCTGTCATTAATTCCTCGCCCTGCCGTTCCAAACCCGTAAAACCTTCGTTCATGTTCTACGGCAGAACTACTCGTGCGCATGTGTCATGGTGCTCACGTGAACTGCATCGGCCAATGGTAAGCCGGTGTTCTGGAAGTGCTGCACTGTTTACACTGCATCGACAGCGTAAGAGTTTGACAAAGGCTAAAAGAAATGGTTGAATTTGTTATTTTTGTTTTGTTTTTTGCGCACAAAAAGTATACTCGTCACTTCATAAAATTAAGGTTGTACCACTGGAGTCACATGGATGATTGTCTTTTCTACCTTTCTGGGCCTTGAAAGTAAATCGCTTAATTAAATTGCTGTCTATGGAGGGGTCAAGAGCTCTCGGATTTCATTAAAAAATATCTTAATTTGTGTTCCGAAGATGAACGAAGGTCTTACGGGTTTGGAACGGCATGAGGATGAGTAATTAATGACATAATTTTTCTTTTTGGGTGAACTATCCCTTTAAGCAGCACAACTGCTTATAATCAGCTTTCTGAATGATTTCTGAAGGATCATGTGATACTGAAGACTGGAGTAATGATGCTGAAAATTCAGCTTTGCCATCACAGGAATAAATTACATTTTAAAATGGCAATATTGTGAAATATTACGGTAGAGACTTGAAAAATCTTACTGATCCTAAGCTTTTGTACATTAGTGTAGGGGGTTGAGGATTTTTCTTGGAGAAAAGTTTTTTAATCTATTGAATTTAGTTGATTTAGAGATAAAGAGTCGATACAAGTGTCCCGTTTGCTATTTAATAGTGCAGTTGGAGAGTAAAGCAATAATTTGCATTTTATACACAGTGCTGTATTGTATACAGACTACAGTATATGCAGTAGATGAGATATCAGAGCATCCCTTCCGTTTTTACGTCATCTATTTGCACGGACGCCTGCTGTGGCTGAGCTCTAGAAACCCGTGGCTTGCGTTTTTGCCATTTAGGATGTCAAAGCTCAGCTCCTGTTAAGCTTCATGTAGATTTAGGACTCCTAGTTCCTCATTTTCAACAACGTCTGCTGGACTCATCTAGATGTCATGCTCTTTATCAAATATTAATGTATATTATGTATCAGTGGTGATGACACTGGGCGATATTTCCTGCCGCCTTTGAACATGTTCCAAAGCGGGAGATCAATCATTTGTATGCCATATGTTTTGCACATTGTGTATATATTTTAATGGATGTAATACATATTTTTATACATGTTTGGCGCATTCATGAGCTATATTTTGTGAATAGTTTAAGATACGAGTATATATATACGCCATCACTTGTCAATGAAAATGTATGTATTGTGAAAATACTGTCATAGAGAGTCTCTTAAATATATCAGAGGAATGACATGCAAACCTGTGTCTGTTGTTTATTTGTCATAAGATTTTTTATATTTTGAATATTTAATATTGCACATCTTTTCAAATTGTAATTGATGTATTATAAAGTTTAATGTACAAAAAAAAAACTAATCCATTGTTTTCATAGTGACATTTAATACAATATATTTCCTATAACTGTTCTTCAGGCTCATTTACCTGACCATTACATAAATGAAAACGACACTGTACAAAATATGTGCTATTTACTTTAAAAAAAAAAATATATGGTAACAATGTTACACATAATATTTTTGAGTAGTTTTTAAGGCTTGGTTTCTTTAATGCAATCTACCTGAATAAATCATTTCAAAATCCCCTCAATTATTTAGTCTATGAAATGTGCTTATTTATTTTAAGTTGACTTTAAAAAAGGGGTATACATTAGAGTAAATAGAAATGACCTGTTTATATTTGACTTTTGAGTTATGTTATACAACTAATAGACTGTATGTTGCTGGCACAGCACAAGTAGAAACAAACTTGTTACTGCACTAGCATTAGCAAAGTTATTGCTCATTGAACAAAGCAACATGCTTTATAATATTAATACATGCAGTTATTCACATCACAACTTAAAGGAACACGCTGACTTTTTTGGGACTTTAGCTTATTCACTGTATCCCCCAGAGT
Organism: Gobio gobio; assembly: GCF_949357685.1. Classification (NCBI taxonomy): domain Eukaryota; kingdom Metazoa; phylum Chordata; class Actinopteri; order Cypriniformes; family Gobionidae; genus Gobio; species Gobio gobio. The sequence goes on from NC_137113.1 coordinate 26,507,589, forward strand.
TAGAAAAGTCCATACATACCCTTCTCATCTCCATGCGTGCCATAAATCTGTCTGACGCACCCACCGCTAGCCTAGCTTAGCACAAAGACTGGAGGTAATCGGCTCCATCTAGCTTACTGCTCAATAAGTGACAAAATAACGGCAACATTTTCCTATTTACATGTTGTGATGTGTGTAGTTACATAAGACCGGCGGAAAATGAAAAGTTGCGATTGGCTACTCTCATTCCTGCGTAATAATCAAGGAACTTTACTGCCTTACCATGGGTGCAGCGGTGCAATGATATTACGCAGCGCCTGAAAATAGTCCCCAGTACACTCTCTGTGTAAGCAGGTTGTCACGTTGGCGCTGTGTAATATCATTGCGCCACTGTACGGCAGTAAAGTTCCTTGATTATTACGCAGGAATGAGAGTATAGTTCCTAGCCATATTGGTCTAGAAAATCGCAACTTTTCATTTTCTGTCGGTCTTAGAACATGATATAACTATTTACATCACAACATGTAAATAACGTGTGTCAGACAGAGTTATGGCACGCACGGAGATGAGAATGGTATGTATGGACATACACTCACCTAAAGGATTATTAGGAACACCATACTAATACTGTGTTTGACCCCCTTTCGCCTTCAGAACGCTAGTTACGTATGTAACTGTGGTTCTGTGAATTCCGGATGACCGCCAGAGGTGGTGCTAAGCACTAGTGGATAATCGCTGCGCCAGCTCGATAGGTCGAGAAAATTATAACAACAAAGTCACGTCATGACGCAGACCGAGACGCGAGGATATAATCCCCAGCAGCTCGGTGCCCAGCCTCGGAATGCTTTCTCGCGCATTCCGAATGACAAGGAACTCTGGCGGTCATCCGGAATTCACAGAACCACAGTTACATACGTAACTAGCATTCTGTTTCATTCCTCCTGACCGCCAGAGGCGGTGCTCAGCACTAGTGGATGACACATATCAACACAGTCATGAGGAATGCCACCCACCTGCAACATCAGGGTTGCTCCAGAAGGACTGCAGAGCTCACATCATGGGAAGCAGCAACATTAACCTTGTAGAACCTTGCGAAGGTACATGGAGAAGACCAGGTAGCAGCCTCGCATACATCTGCCAAGGAAACTCCCCGAAAAGCAGCCCAAGACGACGAGACTGCCCTAGTGGAGTGACAAGTAACACCTGCTGGTAAGGGCTGATGAGATTTGCTATACGCCGACTTTATCGTTTCCTCTGGCAACCAGCATAAGCACAGTTCACTCACTGATAGAGCATGAAGCTCACCAACACGTTTAGTGGAAGCAACGGCCAACAAAAATGACATTTTTAATGACAACCACTTAATATCCGCAACAGCCAGTGGTTCAAATGGTGGTGAACAAAGGGACTCTAGAACAAGCAGTAAGTCCCAGACCGGAAAGGGAGTAGAACGAACAGGTTTTAAACGCCTCGCTCCCTTCAGAAAACTGCAAACAAGGTTATGAGACCCCACTGAAGCACCATCAACTGGGTCGTGATAAACAGATATGGCAGCAACATAAACTTTTAAAGTGGAGGCCGCCTTGTTGTCATCTAACAGATGCTGCAAGAAACTAAAAATTTTTGGCACAGTACAGTGAACTGGGTCAATTCCTTGATCCCCACACCAAGAAGAAAAGATCCTCCAACGAGCAGCATAAATCTGTCGTGTTGAAGGAGCCCTAGCGTTGCTGATGGTGTTCACTACTGCTGGTTCACAAGCCATTAACTGTGAAGTAGGCCTAACGGCCAGACCCAGAGCTGAAGGCGAAACGGGTCTGGGTGCCAAACACGGCCGTGCATCTGAGAAAGGAGGTCCCTTCTGATGGGAAGCTGCCACGGCTCGCCCTGTAATTGACTCAGAAGGAGGGGAAACCATGGCCTGGCTGGCCATCGAGGTGCCACTAACAGCACCCTGTGCTTGCATAGGTATATTCGGTGCAGTGTTTCCCACAGAAGTGGAAAAGGGGGAAACGCATACAAAAGGCAGCTCGGCCACTCGTGGGCTAATGCATCCTGACCCAATGGGCTGGACTTCTCGGCTCTCGCGAACCACCAGCGGCAATGAGTGGTCAGTTCTGATGCAAACAGGTCGACCTCCGCCTTGCCAAACCGCTGCCAAATCAACTGCACCACGTCCGGGTGAAGTCTCCATTCCCCCGGGAGCAGTAGATCCCTGGACAGAGCATCCGCCACTTGATTGTCTGATCCTGGGAGATGAACTGCCCTTAACGAAGCTAGCCAGCCCTGAGACCATGTAAGGATCTTGCGAGTTAGCTGTAGAGACGTGAGTGACCTGGTGCCGCCCTGATGGTTCAAGTGAAAAACCGTTGACGTGTTGTCGGAACGGACAAGCACGTGACGACCCATCAGATTTGGTAAGAAGTGTAGTAGAGCTAAGTACACTGCCTTCAGTTCCAAGATGTTGATATGTTCTAAGGCTTCCCTTGGTGACCAGTGACCACTGATTCCCCTCTGACTCCAAGTTGCCCCCCATCCTGTTAGAGAAGCATCGGTCGTGATCACTTCTCGACGGGAGGGCACCACCCCTAGAGGCACTCCGGCTCTCAGAAACGTCACTCGTTTCCAGGGTCTCAGTGCACGGGTACAAGCAGGAGAAACGGTAATCATGCGATGACGGTGTCTTGCTGAGTCCAACCCCAAGCTGTTGCTCCACCTCTGAAGGGGCCTGAGGTGAAGCAAGCCCAAGGGAATCACGGATGTGGCGGCAGCTAACATCCCCATTAGTTGCAGAAGGACACCATAAGAAACTTTTGTTCCCAGACGGAAACGAGTCAGTAGCTGACAAATCTTGTCCGTCCGAGCTTGGGACAATGTGGCAGACATTGTGATGGAGTCGAGTGTTATACCTATGAAGGTTAGGGTTTGCTCTGGGACCAGATGACTCTTTGTGTCGTTCACAGTTAGACCCAGCCTCTGAATATGCTCCAGCACAACCTTGGTGTTGCGAATAGCATGTTGTTTTGTTGGAGCACAAAGCAGCCAATCGTCTAAATAGGGCAGAATCCTCATGCCCTTGGACCAAAGGGGAGACAGGGCTGCACTCATGCATCTTGTGAAAACGCGAGGAGCAAGAGATAGACTGAATGGTAGGACTCTGAATTGATAGGCTTGATCCTGAAAACTGAATCTTAGGAACTTCCTGTGGTGGGGAGCAATGGGAACATGGAAGTAAGCATCCCTCAAATCCACGCTCACAAACCAGTCTCCTTTCGTCACAGATCGAAGAACATCGACCGTGCGTAACATTCGGAAAGGAAGAGACTTTAAGAACACATTTAGGCGTCTCAGATCCAGAACTGGCCAAAAACTGCCGTCCTTTTTTGGAACAAGGAAGTACATGGAGTAAAACCCGTCCCTCTGACTGAGGGGAGGAACTTTTTCTATGGCTCCTTTCAGCAACAGTGAATGAATTTCTAAGGAAAGGGTCTTTGAACTGTTTGTATTTTTGACAACTGTCCGAAGGATTCCTGAAAACTTGGGAGGCCGGCGTCGGAACTGCAGAGTGTATCCCCTGTTCAAGGTTGCCAGAACCCAGGGGTCGGACACTGAATTTTCCCAGTAATCTAGGTGTTGCACTGTAAAACGACCGACTGCCGGCCCCATAGCTTCAGGGTTTTTGGCCACTGGTTTTAGGACCTGTGGGGGGGCGCTGACGTGGCCCCCCCTGACGGTGACGGTGAAAAGGGCGGGGTCCCTGAGCCTGTTCAGTCTCTCTATGACGCTGTGGTGCTTGAAACTGATGAAAATTGTGTTGACGCACTCGTTGCTCTGAGCCGTGGTAGCGTGGGTGAGCCGGAGCCAATGGCATCCTAAACGGTGGTGCCCGTGGTACTTGAGTTAGTTGTCGTGTTGCTTCTGACAACTTCATTCTCTTCTCCAATACCTCAGAAACATTGGGACCAAAAAGGTGTCCCGGTACAATTGGCAGTTCTCTCAGCGTCTTTTTACAATCTTCAGATAACCTTGCCTGGGCAAGCCATACCTGGCGCCTGGCTGTTAGAAGGGTCGATGAAAGTGTACCAAGTTCCCGCGTCACAGGACCCATAGTCAGCAGAGCCGTCTGTAAGAACCGAGGAATGGAAGCATCCACGCTCGCGGACTCTAACGTATTATTACAGGCAAGAAGCAGCTGGCAGATAGTATTCTCAGCCCTCGTTATATATGCTACGGACTCATATGCCTTCTTTAGGAAAGAGTCAGTACGTCCACACTGCGCGCTTGGGCAGCGTACATTGCCTCTTAAAGCCTCATCCGGTGATACCACCAGTGCTGCTACTGGCTGTTCAATTTCAGGTGCCCGTCCTACATCAATGGAGTCAGCTTCGGCCATTGAGGCCAGTGTGCGGGCTGTCTTTGATATTCTTCTAGGTACGTTAGGACTTGTAAGTGCACGGGAGAATTCTGTCACGAAGTCCTTACATGGTAGCATTGCAAACACATTACTGCCAGCAGCTTGTCTGAAAAACACATTGGCTTGAACAGGATTCGTCAAGAGACAAACGAGCCACAGCCATCTGCAGAATAGATAAAATATCATCTGGAGAAGATGGGCCTGCGCCCGATGAATGTACAGACCCACCACTCGAACCACCTGTAGCTGACAGGTTGGAAAAAACATCATGTGGGAGGGTGGGTTGCGTGGCGGGTTCCGCCAACTCTGCATCGAGAAAATGTGAATTAGACGCGCTCATGGAGAGAGCGTCCAAATCCATATCCATATCGTGTGAGGGTTGGAAATCACTCTCATCCACTGGTGTGTTCCCAGTATGGGTGGTTAGCGTTGGGGGTTGAAGAGACTGAAGAAGACGTTTCATCTCCATCATTTCTGAAGAGAGAGTAGCCACTGTCTTCGATAACAGATGTTCTGAAGTTTCCGTCTGTCGTGAAGACTTCTTCTTACTCGGTGGAGCGCCAGCAGCTGCCGAAGCACGGCGCTTTTGAGCGCGTCGCGGCTGTTGCGCAAGACTAACAGGTGAGTTAGTGTCTAACTCAGCCAAGCGAAGCTGTCTTTCTGACAGTGGTAGCATAATACAATGCAAACACGGATCAGTTAGAGCCTCTTTCAAATGTTGAATCCCTAAGCAAGATGGGCATACATCATGTCCGTCGTCGGGAAGCATCGAATTCGGACACAATCTGCAGCTTGAAACGGGGATGAGAGGGCTATGATCCATGACTCCGTCAATAACGCGTCCTCTGTAGCACCGTAGGCACTCAGAACTGTAGTAACACCCACTCCGAAGGTCAGATGTCCCTCAAATCTTTGGATAGAACCGAAAGATTATAACGTCCAAGATAGTAAAATATAAAATAATAATATATAGGTTTGCGGTGAAAACGCTACCCAAGCGCGGTCGAAAACCAGCCACCGGTAGTACCGTGAAGCACAGGGTATCGCCGACACAACAATAAAATATAATAGTATGCACTCACGTAGAAATGGAATCCAAGATATCCGTCCCGAAGATAGCGTTGAGCGTGCTGTCACAGTTTAGGAGGGCGAATCCTCGCAACACAGGTAAACTGTACAGGACAGCGCGAAACAATGACCTATCATAAGCGAGAAAGTGAAAGAGGCTGGGCACCGAGCTGCTGGGGATTATATCCTCGCGTCTCGGTCTGCGTCATGACGTGACTTTGTTGTTATAATTTTCTCGACCTATCGAGCTGGCGCAGCGATTATCCACTAGTGCTTAGCATCGCCTCTGGCGGTCAGGAGGAATGAAACAGAACTGCCTTAATTCTACGTGGCATTGATTCAACAAGGTGCTGAAAGCATTCTTTAGAAATGGCAAAAATTTTCCAGTCTGGAACTGTCCAATTTTGGTGAACTCGTGCAAATTGTAGCCTCTTTTTCCTATTTGTAGTGGAGATGAGTGGTACCCGGTGGGGTCTTCTGCTGTTGTAGCCCATCCGCCTCAAGGTTGTGCGTGTTGTGGCTTCACAAATGCTTTGCTGCATACCTCGGTTGTAACGAATGGTTATTTCAGTCAAAGTTGCTCTTCTATCAGCTTGAATCAGTCGGCCCATTCTCCTCTGACCTCTAGCATCAACAAGGCATTTTCGCCCACGGGACTGCCGCATACTGGATGTTTTTCCCTTTTCACACCATTCTTTGTAAACCCTAGAAATGATTGTGCGTGAAAATCCCAGTAACTGAGCAGATTGTGAAATACTCAGACCGGCCCGTCTGGCACCAACAACCATGCCACGCTCAAAATTGCTTAAATCACCTTTCTTTCCCATTCTGACATTCCGTTTGGAGTTCAGGAGATTGTCTTGACCAGGACCACACCCCTAAATGCATTGAAGCAACGTCCATGGGATTGGTTGATTAGATAATTGCATTAATGAGAAATTGAACAGGTGTTCCTAATAATCCTTTAGGTGAGTGTATGTAACTTTGGGGGATACGGTGAATAAGCTAAAGTCCCAAAAAGTCGGCGTGTTCCTTTAACCATAAGCTCTACTCTTCTGCACAATGGTAACGGTCAAAACGTCAACATAACAGAAACTCTTTCAAATGTCAAACATACAGTAACTAAACATTAAACATTAACAGATGTTTCCCTTCAAAAACACATAAAATAACACTTTCAATTTTAATTATCCATTTCCAGCCATATGCGAAGCATGCTGGGAACCAACAATGGTGTCTCTAAATAAAATTTCACAATTGAGCTAATTCTCTTAAAATAAATAGGTAGCCTTTTTTCCCTTTAATTTTATCCGCTTAATCGGTTTCTCAATTCAAGCCTCAATTTTTTTTTTAATTTCCTTAAAAATTTGGAAAATGTATCTCTTGGTTTTATTAGTGAAATGTTCTCAATATTTTCTATACAACACTGAACCACAATTTTCTTAAGAAAATATACACACTATTTTTAATTATCACCTTTTTTTATTTTGTGAAAATTACAAGACCCATGATAAATTTTTTTACAGTGTAGTATTATATTAGGAGTCATGAATGTCACTAAAACCTGGCCATTACAATTTGAATATCAGTAATATTATGCCGTTAAAAAAGACATTGCTTTGGTAAACATACAGTTGTGTTCAAAATAATAGCAGTCCAATATCACTAACCAGATCAATCACTGGTTTTGGTAGAAATTATATATACATGGCAAATATTTTACTAGTAGGTGTAGTAGAGTAATAGAAAACCAACAAACCCAACACTCATGATGTGCATGCTGCTGATTCGGTGTAATTGAATTATTAATTGAAAATGGTGTGTTCAAAACAATAGCAGTGTGGAGTTCATTTAGTGATCAATTAGAGGTTATTCATTCTGTGAAAAAAACAGTGTCAAACAAGTGGCCCTTATTTAAGGATGAAGACAGCAAATGTTTTACTGTGAAATAAATCTTGGTCGTTCAGACATTGTTCAGAAGAATAGCGTAATTTGATTAAAAAGTTGATTAGAGAGGGGAAAACATAAAGAAGTGCAAAAAATGATAGGCTGCTCAGCTAAAATGATATCAATTGCTTTAAGATGGCAACCAAAACCAGAAAGACGTGGAAGAGAACGGAAAACTACCATTCGAATGAATTGAAGAATAGCCAAAATGGCAATGAATGGCCATTGATCAGCTCCAGGGTGATCAAAGAAAGTCTAAAGTTACCTGTGAGTACTGTAACAATTAGGTGAAGCCAAGCTATCGGCAAGAAGCCCCCGCAAAGTCCCATTGTTGAAAAAACGACACATGCTGAAGAGGTTACAATTTGCCAAAGAACACATTTACTGACCTAAAGAGAAATGGCGCAATATTCTGTGGACTGATGAAAGCAAGATTGTTCTTTTTGGGTCTAGGGGCCGCAGACAGTTTGTCAGACGACCCCCAAACACTGAATTCAAGCCTCAGTACACTGTGAAGATATGAAGCATCGTGATATGGGGATGTTTTGGGCTTATTTGTCGCATTCCATGGATCATGGATCAGTTTGAGTACATCAAAATACTTAAAGAGGTATTGTTGCCTATGCCAAAGAGGAAATGCCCTTGAAATGGATGTTTCAACAAGACAACAACCCCAAACACACCAGTAGGTGAGCAGCATCTTGGTTCAAGAACAACAAGATCAACATTATGGAGTGGCCAGCCCAATCCCGGACCTTAATCCAATAAAACATTTGTGGGGTGACATCAAAGATGCTGTTTCTGAGGCAAAACCAAGAAATGCAGAGGGATTGTGGAATGTCGTGCAATCGTCCTGGGCTGGAATACCTGTTCACAGGTGCCAGAAGTTAGTCTACTCCATGTGAAGCAGTTCTCGGAAACCGTGGCTATACAACTAAATATTCACAAGAAAGCTAAATCTTCAAGCATTTTTCAGTGAATGGGTCAATGACAAATAAGGTTTTTAAGATAAAAAAAATTATATTTTGAAGCAAAATTTTTATGCATTTTTATGTCCAAAAAATGTATTGGTTTTACAGCTTTTAAGACAGCATTAATTCTATATTAAACAAGATTTCTTATTTTACCACCCAGAAAATGTAAGTTGGTGTGACCATATATTCATTTAAAATAATATACATTTAAAGTACTTTGCACTACTGAAAACTTGTAGATGTGAATCATTGTAGTGTCTAAAATGCATATCAAATGGTAAATTCCCTTTCCATTTCTTTATATATTGCCCTTTTAGTCCAATTCATATAAACAGGCACTTTTCTGTGTTCAAACACCCAATTTTCCATCAGGAGTTTTTATGTTTTGTTTTTAACTGTAAAAATTATTTGTATACATTATATAACGGTTTACAGTTATATTTCTTACTTCATTTTGCAATTGCAGTGGGAATTGATGCTTTTAAATGTAAATTTGCTGGTTGCACCACCTGACATTTCAAATCTAACAGGCATTAACTTGGACACCTATACAAATGTTTGACCATATGTTCAAGGTTATACATACATTTTTTAATTCAAATACACAATTTTATAATAACAACACATTTTCAAAGTTTTCCAAGGGTCATACCACCTGACATGATAAGTTGAATCAACCTCATCATTACTCAAAAATGTCAAATTATCTAATATTTATGGGAGCGTGACTAACATTGTTACTGCATCAAAGGGGTCCTCTGGGGTCTTCTGTGTGATGTCATATGCTGGCACATGGTTTTCTTAAAGTAACATTGCATAAAATGGCATTTTTATGTCGGTCGCCCACCTGACATTTGGAGAAGTACATTTTTCAGACAAAAGTTTTTTAAAGTAATAGAATAGTTTTGAAATAGGACTGATACACTATTTTCCCTCATTTATAAGGAATTTAACTTATTTGATTAAGAATTTTACTGAGAAATTTACCTTTTTATTGCAGATATGTTTTCTGTTTGTACGATCGGACGGACGCGCCACCTGACATTTTTGGTACACTGATACACTATTTTCCCTCATTTATAAGGAATTTAACTTATTTGATTAAGAATTTTACTGAGAAATTTACCTTTTTATTGCAGATATGTTTTCTGTTTGTACGATCGGACGGACGCGCCACCTGACATTTTTGGTCTTTCAAACATCACAACTCAAAAAGTCAATTGAATTTTTAAAAAAAGGAAAGGGTTTCTTATAAAGGAAATATTGTAGATCAATTTGATATATGACATGTATTTGTTAAAATTATTTTATACACTGTAAAATCCAACAGTTGTTCTTACTAAAACTTTTTAGTAAACTTAACTTAATGACCAATGATTTGTTGCACTTACTTAAAACAATTAAGTAATCTGAACTATTTGCATGCTATGCTATGCCTTCGTTACTTAGAAAACCCAAGTAAACATTACTGGACTGGTTTGAGAACCATTTTGCCAAAGCAAAAAAAAAAGAAGCAAAAAACAAGTGGGCGGACAAAGTGTTTTTGAGGCGGGGCAATTTTTAAAAGATTTTTCACTCATTTCCTCCACTTCCTCACCATAATTGTGATTAGTGTTCCCTTTAGTTGGGCACTTGGAACTTCAATATTATTGTAATTATCTTCCTATTAATGCAGTGATGCAACAAGAAATCATAGTTATTTAATTTCAAAAGAAGGGAAGTAATAAATATTATATATATATATATATATATATATATATATATATATATATATATATATATATATATATATATATATATATATATATATATATATATATATATATATATATATATATATATATATATATATATATATATATATATATATGTATATATATATATATATATATATATATATATATATATATATATATATATATATATATATGTATATATATATATATATATGTATATATATGTATATATATGTATATATATGTATATATATGTATATATATGTATATATATATATGTATATATATATATGTATATATATATATGTATATATATATATGTATATATATATATGTATATATATATGTATATATATATATATGTATATATGTATATATATATATGTATATATATATATGTATATATATATATGTATATATATATATGTATATATATATACGTATATATATATATACATATATATATACATATATATATATATACATATATATATACATATATATATATATACATATATATATACATATATATATATACATATATATATATATACATATATATATACATATATATATATATATACATATATATATATATACATATATATACATGGTTACATTGGTTCATATATACATATATATACATATACATATACATATACATATACATATACATATATACATATACATATATATATATATATATACATATTTGTGAATTAATAATATATAACTATATTTCATGTCAAATAATGATCTTTTAACATATTATTGCTGATATTTATGGCATAATCTTTTAATTGGGTTGATATCCCTCTATGTTTGTGACTAGAAATTGACCATGCTTGAGTGAGTCACACACAGACTTCAACATTCAGCATGCAAAACACAATGGTAACAAGGATTTGTATTTATTTATTTATTTTATTTTTATTATTAATAAGACCTTTACAATTGTATTTGCTGTCGTTATTGGGGTTATACTGACAAAAGACAAATAGTAAAATAAAACCAAAAATAGTAAAACGAAGCAATTCATTTATTCATGCCGCAATGCACTCTGGGAGTACACTTCTTCAGATCAAAGATAGAATTAAGTTGACAAAAGTTAAGTTGACTAAACGGTTTAAGTAAGAACAACTTGATTGCACAATTGAATTAAGTAAACTGAACAAATTGTTTTACAGTATGAACTGAGGGAATCACTTTCCTCAAATCATTTGAGTTTAGTCTTTTGAGTTTAGTTTGCCTTTTTAAGTTATCGATACTTAAAAATGTATTTTAATTCAATGAAGAGACCACATTAGGTCAACTCAATTATATTGAGTTGTCAGTTTCCCCATTACTCAAATGAATAGAGGGAATCACTTTCCTCAAATCATTTGAGTAGTCTCAACTTATTAGGGTTTACAGTGTAGGAAAATAATGAATTCGGACACAAAAAAATACATGTCATGTCATTGACCCTTATACAGTAAATCTTTGACTTTGTAAAGAAAAATGCAGACACTGCTATTTTTTAACAGTCTAATATTACTTTTTATTCACTTTCTGTAAAGTAATAACAAATTTGAAAAAATTTCTTCATGTTTTGATTTAGAATAGAATGTGCAGTGTTCCCAGTTAATTTGTGTGTATTGAAATAAATTATAAGGATGTTGAGCATTACTCACTTTTTTAAACACTGCTATTATTTTGAACACAACTGTATTTTGTCTCAAGGGCTATAGGACTGTTATCCACCTAATTTTTACTGTCCACATTGTCCATGTCTGTATGGATTTCAAATAGTGGTACTTTATAGGAATATGGGGAAACATTTCCACTACATTTCAGAAAAATGAAATGAAGAAATAGAGACCCACTCCAAGGTATGATAGTGATGTTCTATTGGTGAATTCATCTTTTTCAACTGTCATTTGTGAATTTAACTGTAGCAAACTGATAGGAGTGAGTCTCATGTGGTTAATAAACCCCAGATTTGGTCATATCCGACTCAAAATGAGCCAATAGTCTACATTTGATCTGTGCACTTCTTCCACCACTACTCATGACTGACTATATCACCCTAAAAGCATGTATTATTGGAAGAGGTTAATACAACTGACTGGTGGCCATTATCACAGTTATTAATTGCTCGACTATGTTTGAATTCATCTAGTTTCAGCACATCTCAAAGCCTACATATTGACTTCCCAAACCATTCTGTCAATAGGATAGAGATAAAAGCCAATTTCTCTGAAAAACAGGCTCAAACAGACAGTGTCTTCAGGCTCTTCTGATGTTTTTACAATCATGGTATGACAGATCTGAAACTATTATCCTGTGCTTCAAATCCTTTCTACTGCACAGATCTTTTTGTGGCAGGATGGACAAATGTGGGCGACATCTTTGAAGCGATTCATAAAGAAGGGGACCAGGCAACATCCGGCCAGACACCTGTGCCAAAAACAAAAGAATGACAATGAAGATGTTCTTTACTATTCTGACACTGTAGAAATAGTTTTTGGTTCATCTGTTTTATTGCCCGCTTATAGCAGATTCACATACAGAGAGGAACTCCTTGAATGGTTTTTCAATAATGAACAATATGTGAGGAATAATAAAAGAGTACTGGTTTTTGAATCAGATTAGCCAGTAGTGTTTTGAACTACTGGTTCGGAGCCACATCAGTGTTCGGAGCTTGTATCAGACTGCAAAAGTCATGTGATTACAGTAAGGCTTTGTTTAGAAATCTCACTGACATTTCACTTTGTATCACTTTGTTTGTCTGTGTTAGCGTTACAGACCAACTGTCAGGGACTTCTGAGGCAGCGTAACAGATTACTGAAAAATAAAGTGAGCTTTGGTGAGAACTAAACTAAATGCTAGTAGTAATTTTTTTGCTAGAAATTACATCAGAAGTGGAAAACGTTGGTCAAAAACGTACATTTACACAAACTGATCAGCAACTGCAATTTTCAGACGCCATCTTTCTTTTTCTAGCTCTGTCACAGAATGGAACGCATAGGATTGTGGGATATCAGAGGGAGCGAAGGATTCATCTATGCTGCCTTCAATCTATCAGATGAAAGATGAAGATAAAGGTCTCTCAGGAGACAGGAAGTGAAGCTAATATTAGATTCGGATGGGCCTTGATGCCTTTGAACAGCCTAGAAATCTAGAGGCACCCTAGTGGCAGCAAATCTAATTTAAAGCCAGGGCGTCTAGCAACTCTCCGTTGGCTTGCGAGCTGGAAGAACCAAACTCTAGTCAGGCCAATCACATCGTGTATAGAGTCGGTGGGCAGGCTTAACATAATGACGGCAGAGTTGCGGCGGTTCCGCGTGCTACTTGTAAACAAAGAAGCTGGCGAACAGCGGTCTTTCGAATCGGCTTTGGCCGTGACTCTGGAAGATTAAGCTTTTCTTTGAGAAAAGAACAAAGAATGACACTGAAGTCATTCTTGACACTGAAAGACAACCATTTAACCCGCCCCTTGGATTGAGCCCTGCCAATGGTGTGTTCCCAGACCCAACATCTTGATGTGGGTCCAGCTTGTCAGGCTAGCCTTTGAATCATTCAGCAAATCTATTTGTTCAAAAATACTGATTCATTCAACAACAAACTAAAGGGATAGTTTTCCCAAAAATGAGAATTCTGTCATCATTTACTCACCCTCATGTCTTTATAAATCTCTTTGAATATTGTTATTCTGTGAAACATACATTTTTGAAAATGTCTGGGGTCTTTTTTTAAACTGTTTAGTTACCTTTTTGTATTATTATTTTGTCTTCAACGGAAGAAAGTAAGTCATATAGGTTTGGAACAACATTGGGCTTTTCACACTTGAAATAGTTAACCCTGGGTCATTCTAAACCCCGGGTAAACTGAATCCTGGGTTATCTTGCTTCACTTTTGACACTGTTTATAATTTACCCAGGGTTTACAATTAATCCTGGATATTCATAAAATGACGTTTCACATTGTAGATTCCTAAACCTTGAGTTAACGTTCTTATTACGTCAGTGTCATTAATTGGAGCATGCGACCTGTTTACATAAAAGCTCTAGCATTCCACATCCTTGTACTGCCAACTGTACTATCAAGTGTATGCTGAATGTATACTTCTGACTATAAAGGTAAGAATGAAACTCTTCTTCACTCAAATTGTTGCGTTTTCTGTCAGCATTTGAAATGTTTCCTCTCAAACGCTGAATTAACTTTTTATGTACTATGTGCAGTGTTTTCGTGACGGTCCAAAGAACACAAATAAGAGTATGCGATTGGTTATTGCTAAGCGTCTAGCTTTAACATTCTAACACCGCATCGTGATGTTTCGTACTGTACAAGTTTGGCACCGTAATGCAGGGTTAACACTGCAAAATTGGTGCTAACCCCGCTACTAAATTACAAGTTTGAAACCCGGGGTTAAAAGCGGTGTTTAGAATGACGATAACCCGGGGTTAAGCACCGTGTGAAAAGCCCTATGAGGAAATGATGACAGAATTTTCATTTTTGGGTGAACCATCCCTTTAAGTGACTGTCTATATGAGCAAGTCATTGAATCATCCACTCGGTTTGTAGAAAAACTAGCCTGACAAGCCAGACCCACATCAAGATGTTGGGTCTGGGAACTCACCATTGCTCAATCCGAGGGGTGGGATAAACGGTTGTCTTTCAAAATTCCCTCTGCACACAATAGGATAGCGCTATAACCAACCAGAGCAACAAAGAATGTGAAGTGGAGCTAGATGATAGATTAAACTTTCGCCGTATCCGGTCAGCAAAACTCAGAACACATCTTCCTTTCTTAAGAATGACTTCAGTGCCGTTCTTTGTTCTTTTCTCAAAGAAAAGCTTAACTCCAAGTCTTCCAGAGTCGCGGCCAAAGCCGATTCGAAAGACCGCTGTTCGCAAGCTTCTATGTTTACAAGTAGCACGTGGAACCTCGGCAACTCTGCCATCATTATGTTAAGCCCGCCCACTGACTCTATACACGATGTGATTGGCCTGATCAGAGTTAGTTTTTTCCAGCTCGCAAGCCAACGGAGAGTAGCTAGACTACCCTGGCTGAAAATTAGATTTGCTGCTGCTAGGGTGCATCTAGCTACTCTCAGTTGGCTTGCAAGCTGGAAAAAGGGCTATAGAAAAACATTAATCTAGCCCGTTTGTGTTGCTCTGCGATGCACAACGTTTACTTCTGCTCTGGTTTCTTCTCGTCTGTTTCCATAGGCGGAGCAAAAATAGACATGAACTGCTGGCAATACTGTGACTAAAATTTGAGTTATTTACCTTCTCGTTTATTGAATAGTTATATTAAAACAATAACATTCGCAATCGCTGTTAGTCTGAATATCAACACGACTGTGATTACTTGCTATTTTTGAAACAACAGCGCTCTTGCTCGTGCAGTTATTGGTTATTCATTGTACAGTACTCACCCCACCACAGACAAGAGACAGCAAAAGAGGAAGGCATTGCTGCCCACTTTAAAATGAATCTCAGTGGTGACAGTCTTATGGCAAGAAGGGCATTTCACTCTGGCAGGGGACATGGTGACATCGTCCAGGTTTACTAAGGGCTCTGGGAAGGCGAAACATGTTCATCTTGTTTATTTATTCATCATATGCAAACTATTTCTATGGCAATCTTAATCCAAGACATTTGTCAAGAGGTCAATTGTGAAGATTGTGCAACATAAATGTATTATCTTACCTGTGTTTTCTTCCCGCGCAGCATTGATTGGGGAAACAGTTTCTGTAGGAGAAATGGTGAGAATGTCTTAATCCAAGACATTTGTCAAGAGGTCATTTGTGAAGATTGTTCAACATAAATGTAATATCTTACCTTTTTTTTCTTCCCGCACAGCATTGATTGGGGAAACAGTTTCTGTAGGAGAAATGGTGAGAATGTAGTCTTAGGATTGGAGCTTTTCCATCTGACATAGTGAGTATATCATACAAAATAATTAAGGCCCAAGCCCTGAAAGGGTGCAGGCCTATTGTTTTCCTTAGGATTATTCTTATTCATGTTTAGACATGACATGAAATTTGTTAAAAATGTTACATTTTCTGGCTTAACTGACTGTTAAACAGTTTACAACTGATCCTTAGATCTGTGTGTGTGTGTGTGTGTGTGTGTGTGTGTGTGTGTGTGTGTGTGTGTGTGTGTGTGTGTGTGTGTGTGTGTGTGTGTGTGTGTGTGTGTGTGTGTGTGTGTGTGTGTGTGTGTGTGTGTGTGTGTGTGTGTGTGTGTGTGTGTGTGTGTGTGTGTGTGTGTGCGCGTGCGTGTGTGTGTGCGTGCATGTGCGTGTTACATGTGTATTACACTGGTATTACAATGTAAACGTGGTTTATGAGGACATTTCATATGGGGTAGGGGTAGTGTAGGGGGATAGAATGTACAGTTTGTACAGTATAAAAACCATTACGCCTATGGAATGTCCTCATAATGTAGTGTCACCAACATGTGCGGGCCATGAAATTCATCTAATTTAAATTACCTCATGGATGTGGCTGTTCTGGTTTGTGGTCACTTTGGCACCAGCTGGCTGCAGTAATGTGGCGTATTTAAATGACTTTGACATAATGTTTTTACATTTACCCGCTTTTAATGCATATTGCCCATCGTACACAGTTGCCCTAAAGCTACCAGAGTGGCGGTGGCACCGGGGATTGGGCCCGTCATCGCTGCTTGCAGCTATATTTAATGTTACATTTGCAACATAACTATATTATTTTACCTGGGATTTCCTCTTGCTGAGTAATGACAGGAGAAATAATCTCTGAAGAAGAAACGGGGAGAATGTAGAGTCCTTGAACTGGAGCCTGAATTGGATCTGTCACAGAGAGTATATCATACAAGATAGCACACAATAAATAATGTTACATTTGCATAATAATGACTGAAAATGTTCCATAAAAGCAACAGTATCACAAAACATAATGTGTAAATCTAGTGTAAACATTGTTCAATTGAAATGTTCTATGTTCTGAATATTTATGAATATCAAAATTATGAGATGTGTTTTGAGGACAGGTTTCCATAATAATGAGCAGTAAATATGAAATATGTACTTTGTGCTTCGGAGGTCTAAATGAAAGGAGTAAAATGACTATAACTACATTATTAGTCTTATTTACATAATTTAAATAATTTAAAATATGTAATATTTTATGTGTAAATGATAATTTATTTGTAATAATCTAGACACATGCCTTGTGATTGTGTTGTCAAACGTGAGCTGTTTTTTTTAATAAGATCCTTCTCTTTTTGCTCCAGTAACTTCAATTCCTCCTCTATTCTGTCCAGTTCTGAAGGGCCCTCTTCATTTGCAAGGTATCCTAAAAGCAAAAAGATATGTAAAACAACCAAATTATTGTTTGAACTAACTAGTCAAATGTAAGCATGCAGATGAGTTACAGAAGAGTGGACTCATTGCTATTTGAATGCTCA
Source organism: Gobio gobio (assembly GCF_949357685.1). Classification (NCBI taxonomy): domain Eukaryota; kingdom Metazoa; phylum Chordata; class Actinopteri; order Cypriniformes; family Gobionidae; genus Gobio; species Gobio gobio. The sequence goes on from NC_137113.1 coordinate 26,525,144, forward strand.
TTTCCTGGTAAGTGTAGCTCCTTTAGTATTAAGAGAGAATTGCACTCCAGTGTTTGCATGTTTTATTGTGCAGTGAAATAGCCAAACGTTGTTGTTCCTACTCGGAAATATTTAAGGCAACTGAGAGTTTTTTATACCTCCAGTAATGTTCCCATTAATCAAACTAATCAAGGTACATTTTATTGTTATTATTTAAAGGTCAGCCATTTCATCATCATCAATATTCTTTCTAAAGAGTTTTTTCTTTACCTTCTATTCTGTTGTTCCTCTTTTGGATCTCCTGCAGAAACTGAAGACGGTTTTGGAGCTGTTGTCGTCTGTAGAGGATGTTCCACAGGTCTGTGGTTTCCTCATCCTGTTTAGAGCCCTGTGGCAGCACTGCGGTCATAGTACTGCTGCCCTACAGTCCAAATTACATTGATTTTACAACCTAATTTGTAAATATTTCCATTTTGACATGAGTAATACCACAAAGTCCAACTGTTCTTCATGTGCAGCCATCTGTGGATTCGCAGCCACAATAATAGGTTAGCAAGCCATTTAAAATGATCTGTATTCCTGCATTGTTGAATAAACCGTTAACGCAAATAATTGTTAAGTAAGTGAACCCTTGAATTTAGTAACTTGTAGATCCCCCTTCAGCAAAAAACCTCCACCAAACATTTCTTGTATCTTTTTTCCTCTAAACAAAGGGTTGTGTATTTTTGCCAAAAAGTTCAGCAATATCCAGGTGCCAAACATGAGGCACGCCTGCTTTAGACTGCAGTGTGCAGTGTGTTGTCCTTTCAGAAGCACCACTTTTGTTCAGTGTTTTTCCTGATGGTGGACACATGAACAACGATTTTAGCAGTTTGTAGAGATTATGAAGGTCTTTTGCTGTTGTCCTTTGGTTCTTCAGGATTGTTCATTGTGTCCTTAGAGATCTTTATAGGATTTCCACTCCTAGGGAGAGTAGGGAGATCTAGGGAGAATTTTCCACATTTGCAGATAATTAACTCCCAGGTCTTTAGAAAAGCTTTGTGCATCTCTGAAATGTGTTTTAGGGTTCTGTGTTAACCAATCTTTCATGGGAAGAACAGATTTGTTAGTAACAATTTTATGCCTTTATTTAAATGGAAAGGCACCTGCAGTGACATTTCAGTCTCATCTCCTTAATTTACTCCAATAACCTTTTGGAGGTTACTTTTGGTTCACTTACTTTCTCTACCCTGTACTATGAATAATCACTCAGTGTCCGCTTGTGTGTATTTGTGTTTGTGTTTGCCTATAGTTTAATTAAGATCATAACTATTTTTTTGAGTAATCAGTAGGGCTGCACGCGCAAAAATTACAGCGCATCCGGAAAGTATTCACAGCGCTTTTTCCCCCCACATTTTGTTATGTTATTGCCTCATTCCAAAATGCATTAAATTCTTTATTTTTCTTAATATTCTAGAAACAATACCCCATAGTGACAACATGAAAGACTTTTGTTTGAAATCTTTGCAAATTTATTAAAAATAAAAAACGAAAAAATTATATGTACATAAGTATTCACAGCCTTTGCCATGACACTCAAAATTGAGCTCAGGTCCATCCTGTTTCCCCTGATCATCCTTGAGATGTTTCTACAACTTGATTGGAGTCCACCTGTGGTAAATTCAGTTGATTGAAAGACTCACACCTGTCTATATAAGGTCCCACAGGTAACAGTGCATGTCAGAGCACAAACCAAGCCATGAAGTCCAAGGAATTGTCTGTAGACCTCTGAGACTGGATTGTATCGAGGCACAGATCTGGGGAAGGGTACAGAAAAATTTCCACAGCATCGAAGGTCCCAATGAGCACAGTGGCCTCCATCATCCGTAAATGGAAGAAGTTTGGAACCACCAGGACTCTCCCTAGAGCTGACCACCCGGCCAAATTGAGCGATCGGTTGAAGAAGGGCCTTAGTCAGGGAGGTGACCAAGAACCCGATGGTCTCTCTGACAGAGCTCCAGCATTTCTCTGTGGAGAGAGGAGAACTTTCCAGACAGAAGCCACTAAAAGGCACATGACAGCCCGTCTGGAGTTTGCCAAAAGGCACCTGAAGGACTCTCAACCATGAGAAACAAAATTCTCTGGTCTGATGAAAGATTGAACTCTTTGGCCTGAATGGCAATCGTCATGTCTGGAGGAAACCAGGCACCGCTCATCACCTGGCCAATACCATCCATGGTGGTGGCAGCATCATGCTGTGGGGATGTTTTTTTAGCGGCAGGTACTGGGAGACTAGTCAGGAATGAGGGAAAGATGAATGCAGCAATGTACAGAGACATCCTGGATGAAAACCTGTTCCAGAGCGCTCTGGACTTCAGACTGGGGTGAAGGTTCATCTTCCAACAGGACAACGACCCTAAGCACACAGCCAAGATAACAAAGGAGTGGCTACGGGACAACTCTGTGAATGTCCTTGAGTGGCCCAATCAGAACCCAGACTTGAACCCAATTGAACATCTCTGGAGAGATCTGAAAACAGCTGTGCACCAACGTTCCCCATCCAACCTGATGGAGCTTGAGAGGTCCTGCAAAGAAGAATGGGAGAAACTGCCCAAAAATAGGTGTACCATGCTTGTAGCATCATACTCAAACAGACTCGAGGCTGTAATCTGTGCCAAAGGTGCTTCAACAAAGTATTGAGCAAAGGCTGTGAATACTTTTTTACCTGTGATTTTTTTATTTTATTTATACATTTGCAAAGATTTCAAACAAACGTCTTTCACGTTGTCATTATGGGGTATTGTTTGTAGAATTTTGAGGATAACAATTAATTTAATCCGTTTTGGAATAGATGACTTGAATAGCTCTATTTTGAAATAATGAATCATTCTAGAATGATTGAGGTGATTTTTAAGGGAGTGAATCTGTATATAAAATAATAAACAAATTACAAACATTAGGTAAATACAATAGAACAAATATGCAAATTAACTAAACAGTATTTTCAGTCTAACAGTATTCAGGTACAGAGATTAAAGGGGGGGTGAAATGCTGTTTCATGCATACTGATCTTTTGGCACTGTTAAAGACTTGGATTCCCATGCTAAACATGGACACCGTTTCAAAAGCTAAGGTGGACGTTTGATGGGAGTATTTCTTTGCCAAAATTAGTACTTCCTGTTAGTCATAAGTTTCGGAAAGTTTTTTTCGATCATGGGTCCGCTTGACGTCAACAGGGCGGAATTTCCTTATATGGGCCGTACGGACAATTCTACCGGAAGAGCGCGCGCGAGAGAGAGAGAGAGCGTGAAAGCAATAGGCTACGCCCATCAAAGCGCTGGCTCGTACAGATGGAATTTGCTTTTCCGGATCAACAACTGAGTTGCGCAAATATTTATGTCTGTTCCCTGCATTTCGGTGCCGATTGTTTTATAAACAAGACCCAGTTCGACGCCGGATTTTCAGATCGCCTAATACTGAAGGATGGAGCGGTCCCAACGATAAAGGTCCCAACGTTGGAACCGCAGGTTTGACTGCTTCAAATGTCTGTTTTTGCCTTTGCCCATCAAGTAGCCCAAACATGACCACGTATTGATCAATGGAGCATGCGATGTATAGTGTGTGTACATTTGTTTAGCTGGCCACTATATGTGTATGTTAGTGTATTGTAAAAGCACTCCAAACAACAATACACAAAGAATGGGGAAATATGTTGAACTAAATAAGCGCGCTTCTTCATTCAAATGCACTACTATTCCATGTCTTTCTATGTAAACACTAGCCTGACGCGCAAAACCAGTCCGCTTACTACAAATCATGTCTTCACAAACCACGCGTAAACACACACACACATACACACACACACACACACACACACACACACACACATTGTAACACTCGCGCTTGACATGGTGTTCTAAATAACACAAGCCGCTAAACATATTATATAGTTAGTGTAACTTATACCACATAGTCGACGTCCTGCTCTAGTCGTTTTTGCTGCTGCTCCTGTTCAACTTCAGCCTCTGGGTCTGATTCCGGATCATAGATGTATGGCTGTATCTGATTAAAAGCCATTTTTTATGTTGAATAAAGTTTTTTTCCGCTTTTAGGGATGACGCAGCTTTCAGACGGACTCAACACAGTAACAGCGGCGCGCGCTCGACATTCTTTAGCTCCGCCCACACGATACGCCCCCAGCCGCACGGCTTTTTCCGGAAAGACTCGGAACAGCGCATCTTTCTTTTATAATTATAATAAAAATAAAGACTTTTCGGAGATATGCAGGATGCAATGCTACTCTATAGGTACTCAAGATTGACATGAGACTGACTGAAACAGAGTGTTTCCCCCCCCCTTTAAATAATCAAATTTAAAATAACACTGCATAGATTTCACTGTAGAAATTAAATATATTTAATCTTTGTTGAAACAACAAAAGTGATTAACTCTTTGTATTTTGTTGTTTGGTTAACATTAATGCCAGACAGCAGCAGGTTTATTAGGCTGCTGTCACTTTAAGAGCTAATGCATGGATCTAATATAATGATACTGATCTGTTTTCTTTCTCAATTGTTTACGTTCACGTAAGCCATATGTGACTGTGTTTACGAGTATACTCGATGAGACGGGTATTTTAATATTATTTTGCATGTATGTGTCCATTCAAAGACAAATAGAGGTTTGCGCAAGCTCAAAAATGAGTTCTCTTTCGCGTCTTCTTGCTCTCTAATGGCTTTAAATCGCTTGAATGTTTTAACTGACAGGACCTAAAACATGCGCAAATGATAAACTTTCACATAAACTTTCACTCTAATTAATCTGAGAATCACGTGCGTTTCAAACTGTGGTGTCTGGTCCGTACAGATCACAGATCAACTACGATCCCTATACTTGACATTGCACAAGGAGATATCTATGTTAAAAAGATTTATCGTGCAGCCCTAGCAATCAATGCAGAAATCCAGACATTTTCAAAGGGTTCAGACACTGTACATTACCAGTCAAACATTTGGACACATTTGACACTTAATATTCAGCACTATTATTGATCTGACTGCATTGACGCCATTGTATGAGAACTGAACTGCGCTGGATGATGACATCACTGTTTTCAGCTGCTGAATAGATAAATGAACCAAATTAATAATGCTTTTTCAAAATAAATTAATCAACACTAAACTTACATAAGCTGGACAATGACACTATTTTCTTCTAGAGCTGCTGTACAGCCAAAACAAACGTTGTTGCATTATTTTCCTGTTACACTGTAAAGCTGCTTTGAAATAATCTGTACAGTAAAAAGTGCTATATAAACAAAGGTGACGACATATAAAGATACATATAAATTGTGCCATAGTGTAAATAAAAGCAGCCAACAAGTTCTAAACATGTGAATTTCTTCATTACGGTTTTAAAAATATCTCAGGACACCTCAATATTTATTGGACATTTTTGGGCAGTACATAATTGTTTTGTCATAGACTTTCATATTATTCTAAAATGTCAAAAATAGCCGGATGATAAAGAATTAATGTAGATATTACTGTCTCATGTGTGATAGTGATCGTCCTAGTTCTTAAATATAGCCTTTTGACTACACACATACTATGGAAAGCCATTTTGACTTTTAATCATTCGCAGGATATGAATTCTTGATATCAACAATTCAATTTTCACTAGTTAAAAGGCTAATTCTTGATATCAGGTCACCATGTCACCATAGGCTGTTATTCAAATTCAATTTTTGATATCAAGAATTGAGTTGAAATTCAAATTTCACATATCAGAAATACAATTCTTACAAGTAAAAATTAATTTGCAGATATCAGATATAACAAATGTAACATGTTGAAATACATTTATATCAAGAATTAACATTTCAACTAGTGACAATTGAATTCTTGATATCAGGAATTTGTATTTTTAATAGCAACAAGTTATTGATATCAAAAATAAAGTTTTTTTCTAGTAAGAATTGTATTTCTGATTATGTGAAATTGGAATTTCAACTAGTAAGAAATCAATTGAATTTGAATGGCAGCCTATTGTGAAAATACAATTACAGATATCAAGAAATATCGTTTTAAGTGGAAATCTAATTCCTGATATCAAACATTGCCATTGTTACTAGTAGACGTCTAACTCATATATCAAGAATTTAAACTAGTGAAAATTGAATTGTTGATTTCAAGAATTGATTTCTTACTACTTGAAATTCATATACTTTGAATTATTACTAATAAAAACGGGCTTATACAGCATACAAGACTTTGGTGATATTTTATTATGAAAATTTGCTTTTTGGAAAAATGCCACAAACATTTCCCTGCCAAATTCCATTTAATTCCTCTTTGCGTCTGTTTTATAAGTCTGTAGATCATTTCCGAAGTGTGCAACCCAGGCTTTCCCATCATCGCCCTAAGCCAAAAGTAGACAATCAACATTTTGATCTTGTAGCTGTAGGCACACTGTGTTGCCATTTTTAGTCTAATGACGTCCTGTCGATCTCAATCATGCTTACCAGAAATGTCAAAAATAATGTTCCTTTAACCTGCAGCAGACTTCTTTTATTATCTTTGAAGAAATTAGAAAGTTTTGTAATGAAATTGTTAAACAGACATTTATACGAAATCTGTTACTTAAATTTGCCAGGAATGAATATCTATATTGTTTACATGCAGAAGAGTTGCACTAAATTTTAAACAATCCAAAAGCTTGAAAAGAAATAATGATTGTTGATGTAGATTTTCCCTTTTCTTTTCTTTTCTTTTTTCTGTTTTTTTTTTACAAAGTGTTTATGACAGTAAGGTGTTTAGGCATTTTTGTGTGTCATTACATTGTACAAAGTACAAACAGTATGTGCATATTACAGGTTTCAATGTATCAGGCACCATTTATAATGGACTTAAGCACATTTACAGTTTAATATTTAAATGATGGATACATCACATTACCTGCAGGCAATAGGACGCTTTTTTTGTTTGGCGAGTCACAGTCCCGCTCCAGTCCTGGAAATCTTGACAGTATTGAAGATTGATCAGATGATTGCAATTTTGTATTCCTCTCGCAGTCCTTGTTCAGCAGTTCTCCTTATGCTGGAGTATTTTGCAGTCTTTGAATATTTCCCCATAATCCCTTATGCCTTCATCCTCATATTGGTGTGAATATCTATCATAATATCACATTACATAAATAAAACAAACAGTTCTAAAATACTGCAGAAAGCTTCACAGTAAATGACATCCAATCGTTCAGATAATTTTCACCTATCCTTCACCGTTTCTGTTTTGAGAACTAAACAAGCCACAATATGCTTTCCATATTGGTTTGAATGTATTTTCATAATCAAATTTGCAGTAATGGGTGACGTTCTGACTGTAAACTGGTTTGTATGTGTATTGTAAATGCTTACTTGTGAAATGCTTGTTTCAGAATGTAACATGAAGATGCTCTTCTTTACAGATTTGTATGAATGTTTGTATTGAATGTCTGGTTTAAAAGCATTTTTAATTGAGGAACACCACCATGGTAGCATCATTTCTTTTTAGGTCATAACATACATTTATGTTTTACATTTTTATATTTTATTTCAAGTATTTTTTAAATTACATCTTTTTACCTTTCATTGGGACACTTCATTCAAAAGTCGTCCAAAATAAGTTCACTAAAATAAACACTTTTCCCGTCGGTCACCTGTAGAGGTCAGACTTTCACAGTGACAGTGCAAACGCTCTGGTGGGAGAGCTGTTCTTGACCGCTGATGTCATTGGTTTAGCAAATTTGAATTTGCAAATTTGATTTTGAATGGTAACTTGAAGAATAAGCAGTGCCGCCGCTCCCATTACGCGCATCGCGAGCATCAGGTGCTGCGCGAAGGGCAAAAAGTGCTCAGGGGGCACCACAAGAAAATTCTCTCTCGCAAACTTATTTACATTATGTGATTTGCATGTGAAGTTGTGTAGCTTAATTGTGGATGTTTTTTTCAAAACCGCTCAGAATGCAGATAGAACCTTATAACTCCAACGTGGCCCCCTCCCTCCCCCCCACACACACGCTATAGCCTACATACAGTATGTGCGTGTTTGTTTATGTGTGTGTGTGTGTGTGTGTGTGTGTGTGTGTGTGTGTGTGTGTGTGTGTGTGTGTGTGTGTGTAATGTTTTTGTATGATTTTAGTAGGCCTATTAGTTTTAATATCTGTAATGATAATAACCCTGTTGAGAATATAAATAAAAGCGTTGAGGATATTAAATTCTGTTTTCCTTTTTTTTTTTGCTGGGGTCATTGTGAGCTTATGTCTAGGCGGTCGATATGCGGTCGCATGCAGCCTATGTATGTATGAGGGCGGGAGGGATGTGTGTCCAAACCATAGACAGCCCAAACATGTGCTCATGTGTCCATTGGTGCTCATTGAGCAGGTCTGTGAAACATTGATATCCACATCCTGTTTAAGAGGAAGCAGCTGGAGTTGAGCCGCGAGTGGAGATTAATGAAAGGCCTGACACATGAGAGCCGGCTGCTGGACGCCACTCCTGCAAACCTATATCTCCCTCCATTATTAACTATCCAAACCTCCTCCCCGCCTCATTTCTCTTCCTTTGTCCATTTGATCTATCATTTTATTTCAACTCTGTCTTTCTCTGTTCTATCTATAGAACTGCATAATATGTCAGACAGACCAGGACTTCCAGTCTCTGCTGCAGGCACGTGCCAAACGTGATCTGGGATGATGACATCAACGAGGGGCGGTGCTTGAACAGAAAGGAACAGAAATAAGTTTTTCAAAGATTGTTGCACTGCTCAAAATTGCTGCAGTCTTTAATCTATCTGGCTTAAAACAATGGCACTGATTGGAATCTGCAGTCAGTGGACACTGCTTTCAGTTAAAAAAGCTCCAACATGCATTTTAGTCCGGGATTATGCTTAAGCCTTGTTGTGAAACTGGGCAATGAAGTTATTGTGTTGCTAACAGCAACTGTTGGTGTTGATTAGTTCATTGTATTATGGAATTATATTAAAAATCCTCTCTTCTGAGCCCAGTGGCTTTATACATCTATAAAGTTAACATGAAATCAAAACAATTCTTTGACAACTGTCTTTGACAGTTTTCATGGAATAGCTGTAGACCTACACACACACACACACACACGTTACCCTATTTAAAATGTAATTAGCAGTGTAACTATTTCTATTACATTATTAAAGTAATGTTTAAAACAATATTTTGCCCAGAGAACCAATCTAAAGCATCAGAATAGCACTGCTTAACTAAACAGCCTTTAAATGGGAGGAGACCTCATGAAAATCAAAAACAGGCAGCAAAACAAATTAATATTACTCAACATATCCTGGCTTTTTACAGAAAATATTATCGTTAACATTTTCAAAAACAACTGTAATTAAAAAAATATCAAACAAACTGTTACTCACATGAGATCACAGCAACAATAGCAAACCACAACAATCCAATCAATTCCCAATGGGCAAAATCAAGTCCCTCCCTATATTTTTTCTTGGTTGACAAGTCGTTGACGTAGAACCTGGAAGAATAATTCACCACTAATTCGAGATTTGGGGCTTTATAACAGGGCTTTTCGATTTATGTGTAAAACAAAGCCTGTGGTAAACATAACTTGACTGTACTTTAGTGTTTTGTTCTACAATGTAAATTACACACACCCATAGTGAAAATTCCGAATTTTGAAGCAGTTTCATTTTTGAAAAGGTATGTTTTTATAAAGTAACTGGATAAGAACTCTTGGGGTGTGAGCAGGGCTGGACTGGGGATACAATTTGGCCCAGGACAAATCCAGCCCGTCCGACCCACGAGTTCACCTCTCAATATTTTTATATTTATTTTAACCTATTTTAGTTTCTCTCCTTCTTTAAAAAAGTATTACGGTCCTTTTATTTGTGAACTCAGTCATTCAAAATCGCATATGATTAAAAAACAGCAATTGATTGGAGTTGAATAGTCTTTGCAGCTTATTGACGGACGGCAGAGTGTGTAGTATCTCTGCAGATAGCGCTGTGAGCACGTGCTGGTGAGCAGCTGCACCGATTGGTCTGTGACGTTGTTCTAATCTGCTTCGAGCGAGTCGGTGCAGACCCTCAGAAGCCAGGGCAGGAGGGAACGTGTGTGTGCTTATGTGAACATGGGGGAGGAAGAGAGCGGACAAATCAGATCTTCTATGGGCAGAGAGACAAGAGATCTGCTTGTGTCTGCAGTCATTACCCCCGTCTGACCAAACAAAAACTCATATACTGTATGCACTCAGTCGTAGGCTATACCACCTGGACTGGGTTTAGCAGGCAGACACTCGTTTGAGATTTAATTTAACAGTATTCCTGTGGCTCAAACAGAGCATGACGCTAACAAGGCCAAGGCCATGGGTTTGATTCCTGAAAATTGAGGAATCACAGGAATGCATTGTTTTGAAGTATGAAAATAAAAAAATTGTTACCTTCAGTTGTAAGAATATTTCACAAGTTTAGTTTGTATTGTAATATTTGTCCATTAATGATATAGAACATAACTATTTTTCATGTCAAATAATGACCTTTTAACATTTTTTTTGCTAATTTTTATGGCATAATTTTTTAATTGAGTTGATATAATCCCTCTATGTTTGTCACAATATCATTTGACCATGCTCGAGTGTGTCTCACACACACACTTCAACATTCAGCATGCAAAACACAACAATGGTAACAAGGATTTTTTTTATTTTTTATGTTTATTTTTTATTATTAATACGACCTTTACTATTTTACTTGCTGTCATTATTGGGGTTATACTGACAAAAGACAAATAGTAAAATAAAGGCAAAAATAGTAAAACGAAGCAATTAATTTATTCATGCCACAATGCACTCTGGGAGTACACTTCCTCAGATCCCAGATAGAATTAAGTTGACAAAACTTAAACGGTTTAAGTAAGAACAACTTAATGCAATTAAGTAATGCTTACTTAATTGAATTAAGGCAACAAGTTTGCACAATTGAATTAAGTAAACTGAACTAATTAGTTTTTACAGTGTAATTAACCGCTGATCAGAAGTATTGTGACCAGGGCTTGCTGGGGAAAAGAAAACTGCTGCTTGTTCAAATTGCTTAGTTAAAATGAGCTAAAGCAACACAATTGCTATACATTTTTTTGTCCTAAATTAATTTGATTGTGTTCAATCCACTTAAATATATATGCTGTAGGAAGTTTACTTATTCCGTTTGTGTTGAGATTACAAGATGAGCAAGATGAGAAAAGGAGGATACTTGATAGTGTGTAATAGTGTTTAATGATCAATTATGTTGGAATTATTAGAACCATTTAAATTACACTGGGTTACCATTGTGGAGCATGTAGTAGGGCAACAGGGCTGTGGACTGATATTTCATAACTGCTTTGCTTAAGGAGCATTTAATGCTTAGCATTTAAGATGCTAATGTTTGCTATTGCTAGCTAAAGGTTTGCTAACTAGCAAATACAGTCTTATAATTCAGTTGTGTGACACTAAAATATATGAAATTGAATTGGATGAATGAATATATGAAATTGAATGACTGAATCATGTCAGGGAGCCATTTCAAATTCCCTTTGAGACTTCATTCCATGATGTTGAAGTTACACAAACAAATTATGTTTGTTTAACTTAATTGATTCATGTGGAACCGATGTACAAGGTTAAATCATGTACATCCAACTCACTTTTTTTTCAATATACTGTGTTGACACTTAAATATGTACATTTATTGATCTTGTACACCCGTTTGCACCCATCTTTTAAGCATAAATGTTTGGGTGTATATTCAACACTGGTGCTTTTTAACCTGTTAAATGTTATAATGTTATCTAGTTTGTCTAAAACAGATTAAGTTTTGTTGAAACTTAATTGAAAGCATCAGATGTGTTGAAAAGTATACCAGTCAAGAATCTTTCGCATCATATGCCATCGTTTTCTAGACAAAGTGCTGAAAATTCAAATACATTACAATAGAAACAGTTATTTTAAATTGTAATAATATTTAACAATATTTTTTTACTGTATTGTTGACCAAATGAATGTAGAATTGGTAAACATTAGAAACTTCCTTCAAAAACAATTAAAAAAAATCTGACCCAAGTGACCCAATTTGAACCATATTGGTGTATATTATTTCCAGATTTCATATATATATATATATATATATATATATGAATATATATATATATGAATATATATATATGAATATATATATATATATATGAATATATATCACAAATATTTTAGTGTATTAGCTATAGCTATTTTATTGGACTTTATTTTTCCCTTGCAGCCTTTCCTGTCACAGATTGGGCTGGCTGTTAATGAAGGGTTTGGGACTGTGTGTGTTCTTGTACCACAATCAGCATCATGATGTCATATTCCTGCGGCTTCAGAGTGATTAGTCATGGAATTCCGACTCAGGAGTTTGACTTAAAAAAGTGCCCATAACTGAAAGCAGTGAGCAAAGATACCAACAAAAATGGCATGGGAAGAAGACACGCTTCCAACTTCCAGGTGGGCCACTGAGCTAAACGGGTGTTGGTGTTAATGCGACAATCAGATCTCTCACTCATAATATCCTGTGCTGACTCATGCACACTTATTTATTCCAGCACAAACTCCTGACAGGCTCCTGGAGTGGCAGTGTGAGTCATCTGATATCAAATATTTTCTGATTTATATGCAGTCTCTTATGCTCACTGACTGCATTTATTTGACCAAAATACTTTACAAAGAGCATTATTTTGAAATATTATTACCATTTAAAACAAGTGTTTTCTATTTTAATATATTTTAAAAATGTAATTTATTTTTCAGCATCATTACTCCAGTCTTCAGTGTAAACCAGAATGCTGAACCATTTCTGATTCTTTAGAATACGGCCCCTCCACTACCTCATCACAACCTTACGACAAACTCCTTTTCAAAATGCAGCACGACGTTCACATTAGCAGGAGGACATCTGCGCTGTCCTTCTCCCCTGCTATGCACAGAACACTGTGCCTTGAACTTCGAGTTGTGCCAGTGATAAGGTGGGAACAGAATGGAGAACAGGCTACCGTTTCAGAGGCCAAAATTGAGAGTGCTTCTATAGTGGTCAGACTTTACATTTGACCAGATCAAAATGGCTCTGAGTTTGAGGGCCTAGGCCAAGGTTCATCTGGCAAACCACAACACCATGCACGCTAGCGCCGGTTTACTTGGCAATGTCTCGGTTTCCAAGTCACGCCCTGAAAAACACAAACACAGAGAACAGTAGCGTCGTGACGAAGAGGACGAGAGGGAGGAAGCAGACTGAGATTTGGGCTCATTTCAAGTACTCTCTCTCTCTCTGTTTGATTCAGAGGTGAAACAAGGACATCCAACTTAAGAACCTGCTGACCTCTCCACACTCCTTGTGGCCACGAGTTAAGCAGGCAATTTTGTCTCGTGAAATACATACATTAGCCTACCGTTCACAGGTTTCTGGTCTGTAATTTTCTTAAAGTATTTTTTAAAGAAGTCTCTTATGCTCAACACGGCATTTATTTGATGAAAAATACAGTACAAACAGTATTCTTTTGAAATATTATTACAATTTAAAATAACATTTTTATATGAATTTTCAGCATCATTAGCCTACTCCAGTCTTTAGTGTCACATGATCCTTCAGAAATCATTCTAATATGCTGATTTAATGCTCTAGAAACATTTCTTATCAATGATGAACATATTTTTGTGGAATTTTCCCCCCAGGATTCTTTGATGAATGTAAAGTTCAAAAGAACAGAAATATTGTAATAAATTATAAATGTTATTACTGTCACTTTTTATCAATAATGCAAACCTTGCTGGCATTAGTTCGAAATGAAGTATTGATTTCTTAAAAAGATTTTTACTGGAACTACTGGATTAAGAAAATTGCACAGATCCTAATGATCCTATGTAAGGATTTATAGCCAGTTCATAATGTTATGATGATTTGACAGCGTGTTTTGAACATGTGCCTTTATAGAAAAGGAGAAATTGAAAGTAATATATTTTTCTCAGATTAGGCTTAAAATCACTTTCTCACTTTAAGTAATTTGTATCATCTTGTAAGTGGAAAGGATGATGATTCAATAATAATATTAATAAGAATAATTAAAACAACGTAGCAATATTTCTATAACCTTCTTATAAACTGAGACAATCAGAGTATCACACAACAACAAACAGTGGACAATCAGTCCAGGAACAGAAGTCACCATAGGACATACAATATTTATTTAGGAACACAAACAATGATAAGTTAATTATCAGGTAGTCCACAAATATTGTGGGAATGGTATCAATACAGTCATACAGGGGAAAACATACATGGAAAACCATTTGGGAACAAGTGACCCCAAAAGAAAAGTTTGATCAGAAATTGGTGCAAATGGAAAATAAAACTAAAAAGTACTTTTTAAAATAGGTTACTGACAGGATTGCTTCTTGAAAAGTATTGTTTTCATCCAATAAGATATTCAACTTTTTTTTTTTTTTTTATCTTTTTCAGATTTATAATTTTTTACATAAATAGCAATACAAAAGAAGATGAGGCCAGAATTACAACTTGAATTGGAGCTCCTCTTTCTAAATGAGACCGAATTCCCGAAAAGCGTTCATGTAGAATTCCCCCAAAAAGCAAGAAACTACAAAATATGATATACATATGAATACATCATGCAAAGTGGCAAGTCTGCTTACAAACATGTTGTATAGTAGTCTGTTTTAATGTAGCTTTAGCGGCATGGATTTACTCTCCCCAACTAAGAAACAACACACCTAAACCAGCTAACCAGCTCCCCCAAAACAGATTTAAATAAAACTATGAACCATGAGTATAAAATATCCAGATATTTCAGAATCAATTATCAGACCAATCTTTACAATCTTTGAGGACATCAATGAGTTACTGCATAATGGACAAAGCAAAGCATCATGGAAAATCCGTTTCGAGAAAAAAAAAAGTATGTTCAACTAGTGAGATTCCCTGATTGGTTGAGTAGAGTCAGGTGACCGGTGAGGTACGAAAAAAGTCCCATTATCCAACGGGGAAGAGAAAATGTAAGTCCGATATACAATGTTTGAGTGTGTAAGTCTCACACACTGTACACATGAACGCTTGCATTACTAGTTAGTTAAAAACCGCAAAAACAGATCGCTAATCCACATGCAACGTCTTGCATAAAGTACACCAGATAAAAGAATAAAAAGTAAAATGTGAGAAAAGTTGCTGCCTTAGATGCTAGACGTCCATCTTTGAGAAAATACCAGAAATAATCCACGGGCGCAATGACCATAGTCCCATATACGTTAAACTACTCTTTTATTATAGAAAAAAACATTTCAGTTGCTCTCTTAGTAATACAATGTGCGCTTGTTTCTTTATTTCTCTTATTACCTTTGTGTTGGCTTTCGCTCCTCTTCTTTAAATGTCCATGTTGCTTGGTTATTCTTGGTGTAGCTCCCCCCCCCCCCCCCCCATGTTTGGTGAGTGAGAGAGAAATCCGAGTGCCCCTGACCCTCCCCTAACGTCGGCCGTGTAGTCCAGGCCCTCATCTCTCGGCCTCCATGGCGACGCTGGCCTTCTGTTCGGTTGTCGCTTGCTGGTTGACAGCTGAGGGCCAGCCTGGGGGCGGGTGGACCTGTTGGGGGGAAGGCCCCTGAGTCCATAAGCCCTGCTGGTTGGGCACGGGTGGGGTCATGCCCCAGCTGACCGGAGGTGGAGGGGGTGAGGTGGCCATGCTGGGACTGCTGCTGCTGTTGAAGCTTTCCGAGGCTTTGAGTCGCGAGAACATGGTGAGGGCGTCTGGAAAGTTTGGTGGCGTCGCCGGTGTGTTGGCAGGAGTACACATCTGAAAACAAACGGATGAAGAAAGAATCACAAATGTGTTCTAAATTAATCAAAACTTATGCTCACCAAAGCTGCATGTAACAGTAATAGTTGCTATTTTAATATATTTTTAAAACGTCATTTATTCCTGTGATGGCAAAGCTGAATTTTCAGCAGCCATTTCTGTCTTCATTGTCACATGATCCTTCAGAAATCTGATTTGGTGCTCAAGAAAAATGTATTATTATTATCAATGTTGAAAACATTTGTGCATCATGAATATAAAAGTACTCATTCCTTTAAAACAATTCTTTTGAACAGGAGTGTATATAAAACATTTTTTTTGGCTGATGTCAGAAACCCCTCATGATCACATAAAGACCACTTTTCATGATCCAATCAATTCCTGATGGATACAATTAGGTCCCGTCTTTTACAGAAATAAATTGAGCTGAGAAAGCATTTCATGTTGACCGATAAAACACCTTTTGAACTGTCTGACAAGGAGCTAAAATATTTTACAGTGGCAAAATTAAATTCTACTAAGTTGTCCCAGCAGATCATTCCGACATTCCCTCCCTTCCTTCACATTCTTGCCTGTGCTGATTGGTGCTCTTCTAACAGTTCTACTTCCTGTTTCTCATCTATGCCCAGGCATCACCCGCTCTGTCCGACTACTCCATTACCTTGGTGACCTCCCCATTGTCCTCTATGAACTTGCTGTCCTCTGTCCGCAGCAAAACGCACATTTCACAGAGGTACACAATAGGCCTCATGAGAGCACCCCGCCATCCTGCAATGATTTTAGGAGGACAACATCACCAAAATAAACACTATTTGAAAGGCTGCCACAAATGCGCACAGGAGCAGTCTGTGGGTTGAATTAGAACTAATAATATGTGGGGAGAAATCTAGAGATTTTGTGAATGAAAGTGTTTAATTGGGATACTTCCTGAAGTGCCCTTGCATAGGTATGAGAAACGTGTCCATATTGTCTTACTGCAGTGATCAAAACGGCATCTGTGTCCCATCCTGTCAGCAACCTTGAATCCTGCCGTCTGCATTTCTTATTGACCCATCAGTAAGGATATCTCGCCAAAAACCACAATCACCCCATTGTGGCTGGTCAAAAGTCTCAAATGGACCTCAGTGTCCCTAGATGGCTTTTAATTCAGAGTCTGAGGGATTTTTTGTTATTTTTTAAAAAAGCTATGAAGCTGTTAAACAGGCTTTAAATGGCACTGGGGGCGTTTTTGAGAGTCACACAAAATGGCATCTAGTAATATTTCAGCCATCTGGACAGCTGATGCAGATGTGGAGAAGGTCAGTGGCTTAACACGGCTGTCAAACCGAGAGCAGATGCATCAGCAGATCCTCCATAATTCAGAAACATCGACAAAGCGTGCTTCAAGTGATGCAGTGCACATAACAAACATGCTCTGGCCAACAGCTGGGTTGCTATGGAAATATTTTGGTTGTGAGGACAGCTCTGTTGATGAGAAATGAGGTCAGAGTTGGCGTAGAATAACAGAACCTGTGGTGCACAGCCCAGTCCACTTTGTAACTGCATTTTTGTTTGTTACACTTCATTTACTTGGAAACCTAGTGAATGTTTAACTGTTTTGGGACACTGTTAAAGCTGAAGTGTGTAATTTCTGCGTCACTTGCATCTCCAACAGAACTGTAAGAATATATGTTTTCAAACAGGCTTCCTAAACACACCCCTTGTCTTCCACTGGTTGGTCGAAAAGATAGTCCAACCGATGTTGCATTTTTGATGGTTGGAACACGACAGCGAAGCACTAAAAACAGACAACATCATTATCAAAACGATCCCCATTCACACGGATCTGAGAAAATGACTAAAAGGGCTGTATTATGCATGTCAGGCCAGCAGTTGGTGATGTCACCTTGTCAAGAAACACCCTGTGAACACGTAATACGCATGCGTGAACATGTAATGCGCATAATGTCCCAGTTTTCTCAAATTCACGTTTTTGTGTATGTGGAGACTGTAAAGGCATCGTTTTCAAAACCTTGCACTTTGAAACATGTTTTCAAAAGCTTGTGTTTTCAGGCCCCCAAAATGCAGTTGTTGTGTAAATGAATGGCCAAAACAAAATGCTGGGTTAAAAATAACCCAAGTTGGGTTGAAAATGGACTAACCCAGCAATTGGGTTGTTTTAACCCAGCATTTGGGTTGTTTTAACCCAGCGTTTGGGTGAAATGTTTGCTTAAAACAACCCGATTGCTGGGTCCATTTGCAACCCAACTTGGGTTATTTTTAACCCAGCATTTTTTAGTTGTTGTGTAAATGAATGGCCAAAACGCAGTTGTCGCAACCTTGGTTCTGAAAGTATTTTTGCCATAATTTTTTCTCATAGGGATTTTTTTTTTTATTCTTCGGTAAAGAGTTATAACAATGAACCAAACCAACCAGCTACGAGGTGAATCACAACATTACCAAACTTTGATTTAAAGTGAAAAGGTATTTGAAAATCGGTACAACAATCCCATTAAGCATGCTAACAATTGAATTAAAATTGAATTAAAAACAATGGAAAAATATTAATGAATGAAAATGAAGAGAAGGAAAATTCTTGACCAAAGGCCGGATACCGAACGCGGTTTTTCGATTGTTTTCCCATTTATTTTGCACATTTTTTCACCATTGCATAAATGAAATAGTAAAAATTAGATTTTTACTATTTTGTCTTGCTTTTTTAAAAGAAAAATAAAGGAAAAAACTACAATTTAAAAATATTTATTTAACACTGAACATTTTTAACACTGACGCACTTTTATGGACTTCAAAAATGAAGCAACATTCACTGCCATTTATAATGCTTGGATATGACAGGACATTTTGTAATATAACTCTGATTGTGTTCATCTGAAAGAAGAATGTCTTATACACCTAGGATGGCCTAAGGGTGAGTAAATCATGGGCTAATTTTCATTTTTGGGTGAACTAACCCTTTTAAAGCCTGTTTATGTTTTAGGCATGTCAAGTTGTGATACCGAACAGGACCACATGGAGATGCAAAAAAAAAAAAAAAACCCTGTCTAGCCCTAGACCTGGCTGCATATGCCTTTGCCCCATTCATTCTTAATTACCCCCCACCAAAACCCTATAATGTGGTGTCCTACTTCTAATACCAATCCTAACTCTACCAGGGTAACAGAATTTGGCACTGCAACGTAACTCGACTTGTGTACGGCCATTACCGGAAGCCAGTAATTATAGTTTACAAGGTTATAAATATTGATATGTTTCTTACAAAAACACATCGCTTCATTTCAGAAGGCCTTTATTAACCCACTGGAGCCGTATGGATTACTTTTAAGATGGATGGATGCTTTTTTTGGGCTTCAAAAAAAAAAAGGTACCATTCGCTCCCATTATAAAGCTTGGAAGAGCCAGGATATTTTTTAGTACAACTCCGATTGTGTCTGGATGAAAAAGATAGTCATATACACCTAGGATGGCTGGAGGGTAATTTGCATTTTTTTGGTCAACTAACCCTTTAACAACTTTGTAGCTTTAGTTTTATAAGTTATCATTACAAATCAATTCCCCTATAGAGAAAATTAAAGGGATTTTTACTTCCTGGACCCAACTGTTGGACTTTATGACACTGACAATGATCCATGTCAAATGTGGGACTTAGAAACAAACATCTTCTTGCATCAACAATGTTGCGACTCCAAAATGGACATCATTGTGTGCCCATTTCCAACATGAACCATTGCAAAAACATGTCGAGTTAAACACATGAAAGTGAAATTGAGTGGTATTCCGAGCGCATCCATAAGCATTGCATGGGCACCAGGGGAAAAAAATAAAGAGCATCAATTGTGATTCCCTTTCTATTGTTCAAGTAAGCCAGACTGTTCCAATCCAGAAACAAGCAGTGGAGGGATTTACGGATTTCACGTGAGCTTGAGAAAAACGCTCCTCCATTCCACTAGAAATAGCTGAAAATAATGTCAAACAAAGGAAAGCTTTCAAATTCCTTTGAACTGAAACAGTGACCCTATTCACCACTGTTTTACATCCCCACACACACATGTATACATGGTTCAGGGCTGGTATTATGGAAAGTGAACACGTTGTGGCAGATGGCGTATGAAATATAATGATATGGTTTGTAATGAGATAATTGACGGTTCACTGCAGTGTTCCATTGTAACAGAACTGCACAGCCCGATCTGCTGTACGCATATCTGTGAGTCTCTGAGAGAAAGAGAGACGCTGGGAGGTGTCATCAAGCAGGCAGACCATGCCTTCAGGAGGTGCTTTGATTTTTATAACAGTAATTTGTAAAATCACACACTGCAGAGATGCAGAGGTTTTTCCTGATCTCTGCACTCCATTATGCAGTGTCTATTCAAGTGTTTGCACATATGTGAGCACATGATCTCTGCTTGAGGCTTGATTATTAACCTAAGTATTGTCTGAAAATGGATGGTTTTTATGGTGAAAACAAGACTTGATTAACACTCACTTACTGTATGTTCAAATCAAGGACACGACTGGCCAGTGCTGGCTGCAGTGTCCTCTGCCAAGTTATGTGCATTGTAAAACAGCAAAAGTTGTTCAATCAGAACCAACTGAAAGACATCACGGAGAGTTATGGCATTCTCTGTCTAAGAGCGTTTTTAGAGGCCTTAAAGTCAGGATGAGACCGATCTTTTCTTTTGCATTTTTATGTACATCCGAGTGTTTATCAAACATCTAATTGCAAAAGAAAAATGTAGGGCTGGGAATTGGTTCTATGTTGATTGGATTGTAAGGTGTGTGTGCATTTACAAAATAGGGTGATATTTAATTTAATGTTTTAAACGGAGTGTTAACAGAAATACACAAATTTATAATAAATCCCCCTAAAACCCTAAAGAGGGTTTGTACTGTAACTATGACAAAATACTCTATAATGTATACAATTTATGTATACATTAATGGTCTGTTCACACTAAGAATGTAATGGTAACTATAGTGACATATGCTTAAAAGCACATATGCTTACACTTTTATGTAGCCACGCAACAATAATTTCAGCATCTAAAATGCACCGCAATGCAAGTGATGCAAGCCAAATGCAGCGTTCTATTGAAAATCAATGTATGTATTTCTGCCGTACCAAACTCCAATGAAGCAACTGGTCTGACTGGGGCGTCACTCTTCCTCACGCGCGCACGCACGCGGGTTGCTAGGTTCTCATGGCAAATAGGCTCACCCCAGAAATTATATATTATTTGTTAGTAGCCTAATGGTAAATGCTGCAGGTGTAGAAATCTACATAAAACAGATAGGCCTATTTACTTTGATGTCAGGGCTAGATTACATAAATTATTAATAAATGCGTATTAATAAATTAAATTGCTTTTTCTCCCTCTCAACACACAATTTGTTTTATTCGATTAATCGATTAAAAGATCGATTAAGTGCTAGATTAATCGATTACAAAAAGAATCGATAGCTGCAGCCCTAATTGATTCCATATATACTATTCTCCTGTCACTAATGTAATAGCTGCGGGATGTTGTTCCGCAGTGACAAGTTTCAAGAGCATGCTAGCGTGTAAAAGAAAAAAAAAGAGAAGAAAGGCTAGCATAGCAAATGTTTTTAGAGGTTTTGATTCAGAGGACTGGAATCCAACAACGGCATCTACCAGCAGGGGCAATATGGGCCAGCCTCAGACGTCGCGCTCACTGACCATTGGCTGAACGTCTGATGCATATGGCACACTTATCTGAAAATACTTCAAGAGTTTCGAAGTCGTCATCTGATTGGTTGAATTCTACAGGATGTCTGCGAGACATGTGTTTTGCGTTCTTTAACGGTCCGCTTGGAAACAAATGCTGTGACGCCAAACTCCATCATAGAAGAACACTGTTGTGTTTACAACTGTGACAATGAGCGCTTACCAGGCTCAACTAAACGCAGGATTTTCAAAAGTATGTGAAGTTCATGGCTCCATTGTTGCAGTAAACTTGCACAACGTTATTGAAATATTAATTTATAGATGCACACCGGTCTGTTATTGCAGGGATATCTACTTTCAATTTTCCCCTAAACATGCGAAATCAGCATGAAATCAGCACAGGGCCAGATGCTTCTTGGGAGTGAAATACTTAGACTTTTAACATTCCAGTAATTTCCAATCATTCCAGCAAGCTCTCAACCTATATTTTTTTCTTTATAATGTTTCACATGGTTTGTTCCACTTCTCCAATTCACAGCCTCCACAAGGGAGAACATCTGCACGCTTTTATAGGCAACATGACTGTAAAGTCATCGAGATAAGGAGCTTCGCTCCACGATCATTTTAATCAAACTGTCAGTTAACTGCTATAAACTTGTCATTACTCTAACCTTTCTCCACCTCTGTCTGTAAGGATTGTATCTAAGAATTAAAATATTGCCTATTCTTTCTAAGGTCACACCCAGGAACAAACCACAGTTAAAGTTACCAGAATTTGTCCCCCTCCCTTTCAGCCCCAATGCCAGGAAGAGAGCCATTTCTACTGTGTGTGTGTTAAATCCTGTTTTAATTACCGTACTTTAACCAGAGGATAACTGGGCACTATCCCACTGTCACACAAGGGCACAAGGCATTTCTTATTTTTTGAATTGACTGCATGGTCAGAGCTTCACTAGACACAAAATTATTTTTATCCTTTGGTAATGAACCACACATTCTGCTTATGTTTGATTTCAAATATATTTTACTCGATTATGGAAATCAATAGAACAGATTTATATCTTTGTTTAATAACTGAACACCTATATTAAATTAGAATCTGCAAGTGAAAAAACACTAAATATTTGGTTAAGCCGTTTCCCGTTTAATGTCACTGGTTACTGCCCTGCTGTAATAACAAAACAAAAAATGCCGATGCCCATTTATTTGAAAGGACAACATCCAGAATATTCATTCTATTTTTGTCCTACTTTCTAATAACTGTCAGATGTATCAATTTCAGTGTGAATGAATTTCAATTCAATTGAATTTCAATTGTTTCAAAACCCAGATCTAATTTTAATAATTTATAATTAAGTTTGATAGACCCTTTTCGGTGTGATACCCAAATGTCTGTTTTGAGTATTGGGCTCAGCGTGTGAGTTATGAGCTAACGTGGTCAGCAATTACTGTAGGATACAGCAGCAGGGTCGCTCCAGGAGACAAACATCTAACATTACATCTTTCCAGATCATGATCTAAGCCCTTGAAGACTTGCCCATTCACAACATCACTTCCCAATAATTAACTCTTATTAGTAAAATGAATGAACAGCAATGCATGCAGATGTTAAGCTTCAGGGAGGCACGAACATGTGGTAAACTTTAATTGCGGCTGTGATGTCGCGCTTTAAAAATAAACGCTTGAAGGAGTAGTTCAAGCAAAAAAACTCTCACTCTCATGTTGAGTAAATTATTTTATGACTACAGTTACCATCAGTGATTCATTTACAACAACCAATTCTGAAATCCTGTTTATTTAGGAGCCCTCCAAACAAGACTACAGGACCAAACCAACACAAAAGAACACTCTGTGATGCAAGCACACAAGCACTTTTTCATACACGTACGACTTCATTGTCAATCAGAATTAGTGTGCCAGTGCACACGCAAACTCGATAGACTGCATAACTAATAACATTAGTAAGTGTTGGCAGCCATGCCACAAAACTCACACCTCTGCTTCTTGTGCTTTCACTTGGATCTATTTAAATTGCGAGGCAGTAGACAAACCATCCTGTGTTCAGTGTTAAACAATGATCCATAGGTACACTTTTGCTTCCCCCAATACCTTTATGCCCCACACATTAACATCAATAAACCTCAAACAGACACAAACATGGGGTGGGGTGAACTGATATTTGAAATATTGCACAACATAGTGTACTGATGTGTAATAACTGAACATCATTTGTAAGTCGCTTTGGATAAAAGCGTCTGCTAAATGACTAAATGTAAATGTAAAATGTAAATGAACATCAAGGTTTGTCAAATTTGAATGACATAATAGTTATTATTTTCATGAACCAGTCTGACTGTCATTAAAAATAACTGACTCAAAACAATGATTCACTCACAATTCGAACATCGCTATGACTTGCTTGCAAGCATGTTTTATTTTGCACAAGAACATTATCTACTAGATTGCAGCAAAGCATAACTAGACTTACAAGACGTGTACAGGTCTGAACAACACTATTTAATAATGTATATTGTTAACACTTTATAATAAGGTTCCATTTTTGTTAACATTAGTTAGTAAACATGAACAAACAATAAAAAATCATTTTAGAGCATTTATTAATCTAAGGGTACGTTCGCACGACAACGATGTACTAAAAACAGAACAGTTTTTCCTTTGCATTTTTGCGTACAAATGACAACGTTGTCAAAACGATCATATATAGCCATATTATTTTAATGTATTGTCTTAATTTTAAACAAACAGTTTTACAGTTTACTGCACTTTGATATATCATCTTGTTATTTCCCTATAGCAGCTAATAAATGGGAAGTCTTGCAGATTCACAGAAAACACCTTACTTCCACGTTAAAAAAATAAGGTGGATAGACTGAACACATAATACACACGTGCATGACGTCATCGTTTTCACAAATTCACATTTTTTTGAGGACACTATAACAGTATTGTTTTCAAATATGTTCACTTTAAATCCCAAAAGTTTGTGTTTTCAGGCCCCTAAAATGCTGTTGTCATGTAAATGAACAGCTAAAACACAAAAGGTTTTCCGTTTTTATAGTGTTGTGTAAGCTGCCCCTCAAAAGTTCATTTCATAATTTAGTAAGACATTTTTTTTTAAATCAAAACCTGTACATGCAACACTAAACTAATAGGACCATGTTGTATTATTAGGACCTTAGTGTTAATACCTAATATTTCAAGGTTTTTCAGTATAGTGGAAACCATCTGTGACGGTGGGTTTTCCAGAACTCCATCATCATGATACACATATCATATGTTTTTTTGGCGACACTTTATTTTACAGTGTCCTTGTTACGCATGTATGTTACATGTACTTCCCAAAGTAGTAATAATAACAGCACATTATGCATAATTACATGCAACTTACCCTTAACCAAACCCTAATCCTAACCTAAGTACATGTAGTTACAAAATATTACTCAGTAAAATAATTACACGGTAACAATGACACCTTAAAATAAAGTGTAAGAAGTCAAGAAGACACTGATTTTTGCTTGACTGATTAAATGCCAAATCCGTGATACTTTAACCTTGCGGCCATTATTTCATTTCAGTTATGCTGCAACACTGAAATACTGCCTACCTCGGCACACTACAGTAATAACAGTGAACACAGCGCCTGTGTGTGTGTGTGTGTGTTTATTTCTGGAAGCCCCGTCTCTCCGCAACATGGCCGACACTATGGCTACAGCTTTACATTGTTATTGTTACAGCCACTATATAAACGGAGCACGTATAGTAGCATAAAACACACATGTAACAGAAAAAAAAGTTAAATTCATTCAAGTAAACACATAAAGATATGGTGGCTTTCATACTCACCATTTGATGATGGTGACCGTAAGGTATATTTGTCTCTTGAAAGAAGGCACTAAGGGCTGTCTGTGAGTGAGAGATCATAACACAACATTAATGCTGTATAGCAATATTTGAACATGTTGATTTCACGCAAGACTGGGGAACTGTTTTGGTTTCACTTAAAGGCCGATTCAAATGAGAAACGAAAGCACAACATTGTATCGATGTTGAGCTCTGCTGTAGTGTAATCTGCCAGTGGTCATCTTCATTGCATAATAGCATGAGAAGCTAGTACAGTGTGTCATGGGGAAGGATTATAGTATTTAATCTGGAGTAAACTCTAATTGGATAGTAGTCTATCTCTGTTGAGCTTTTCGCAAATGTTATAGCCTAGTTGGTGGTGTATTTAAGTGCAATTTTATCCAAAAATAAAACACATGCAGACGGCATTAATAGATTTTAAATGACCAAGGATGGAAATAAAACTTGTTTGGGTCATTGTTATTAGTCATGAGTCAAGAAATGGCAACCCGACACGCGACAGACAAGAGTATACAGTGCATCAATCACATAAACAATGCACTGGCGTAGGCATGCTTTAGTGTGCTCTCCTCTGCGCTTACCTCAAACTGCCAATGTGCCGCTTGCAAAAGCTGTTTCGCCTGGTCTGCGGCACATCCAGCTGTCAGGACGAATTGGTTTATCATAACTTGATGTTTGAGTTCATCCATATTCGCTGGTGTTTATTTCCGAGCCACGAACACTAGTGCTTTACCCGGGACAGGATTTTTGAGATTTAGTCTCACCGCTTCTCTTTCAGTCGTCCACCATTACAGCCGGTTGAGCAAACACAAATATTTACTGTAGGAGCGCTGGTGTAACGAGCGCCAGATGATTGACAGCATGAAGCAGCCAATCAGAGAGGGGCGGAGGTCATGGGAATTGTATGCGTAGGGATTCCACGTTTGTTGTGTTTCTGATGACACTGCATTAGTTTGACGTATATGTTGAAGCGCTCGAGATAGATGTTTACGATTTTGATTATACAAAGTGAAATCATCCATTGTTAAACGGAGGAAATGCATGTATAAACTAAACGACAAGGATAACAGCGCGTGTTTAAGTTGCTCTTTAAACACCCAAACTCCATATCCCGTCATGCAACGCTTTGTTTGTTAAGTTCTAGAAGGCAGAATTTATGAATGACGGTCTCTCCCGTCCAATTCCCATTCGAGCTATGCCACTACTTTTCCAAATATGGTAAACAAATCTTCCAACACCAATTAAACCACTTGCATCCTAACAGAAGACCAACTGATGTACTTTAGCGCAGTCCTTTGTTCTGTTAATAGTAAGCATATGACGAAAACTTTGACATGACGTTGCTGTTACTTTTAATAACACTGCGTGACTGCGCTTGTCAAAATTATGTGCTTTCAGTGAAAAAAACCCGCATCTTTTACACAAATACCAAATAAACAATATACAAATTCAGTCGTGCTCCATCCATCTATGATATTAGTTTAAACAAGATTTTAGCCAATATGAGAGATTACCATTTTCTGCACTGGCATTTGAATATAAAAATCTATCATGTGAATTATAAACGCCCATAATAATCATTTAAAAATGCGTTAGTGTCGAATTATTGCTTTTTTTGTGGTGTGCATATCTACTGTTCAAGTCAGCTGAGACCGATGGACGGTAAACAGACACAACATATCCCAATATCCTTTGCTCAGTCTCGGAAATTCCCGTCTCGCGAGAATATGGGATCTCCCAAAGACAGTTTTTTCCAATAGTCTTGTTTTTGTTTTTATTTTGTTCACCGATGAAACGTCGTTTATTTGACGTCTACAGGTGAGATAACGGATTTTACATAAGTCAGCCTGGTTTTCCAGAAGAGCTAGAACGTAAATACGGAAGTTGATTTCTTTTGTTCGCAGCTCTTTTTGTCGCAAGAGATGGGAATGTTTCCATAGCGGAGCAAGCAAACGGTTTCCAGCTAACTGTCCAAATAAACCTTCTTTAACTACACGTAGCACTTCAACAGCATTTTACTCTTCAACATGGGTTCAATACTGAGCCGAAGGATTGCTGGAGTTGAAGACATCGATATTCAAGCCAATTCAGCGTACAGATATCCCCCAAAATCAGGTAAAATGTCATTAAGTAAAACGTTGACAGATGTTAGCTGCATTACAAAGCCTAACATAGTTTGTGTTTGTCCATTCTTGTTGTCACTCATAGACCGTTATCTATTCTTTATGTTTGTCACATTTTGTACTTTTACATCTCAGAAATCTGTTATTTACTGTATGTCTCATGTTTTCTGCTTTTGAAATCTACTTTGGCAGTGCTTTACTATTATCTAATGTGTAAAGAAAATATACCAATTTAACGTCCGCATGGATGCATTTAAACATCATCCAGTGTCAACTCTTGTCTAGTGACCACATCCATCCTAGATAATAATCTCTTAATGTCTTTATTGCAGGAAATTATTTCACCAGTCATTTTTTCATGGGTGGAGAAAAGTTTGACACACCCCATCCAGAAGGATATCTTTTTGGGGAAAATATGGATTTGAATTTCCTTGGCAACAGACCTGTGCAGGTGAACAAATGAAACCGCCGCCGCAAAACTTTTAAGAGTCCGACACTTTGTCATCCTCACACATACGTTTCATGTTTTCCACAGTTTCCCTATGTGACGCCAGCACCACATGAGCCTGTCAAGACGTTGAGGAGTTTGGTGAACATCAGGAAGGATTCTTTACGACTTGTCAGGTTGATTGTGAATATAGTCATGGCTTAATGGGGGTTGCTGATGATGCCGCAATGTAGACTATATGCTGAAATAAGAGAGCCGTGACAACAAACTTTTGTTTTTCAAATTCTGCAGGTATAAGGATGATTCTGACAGCACACCAGAGGACACGGGCGATCCCAAGGTCCTTTACAGCATTGAGTTCTGCTTTGATACTGATGCCAGAGTGGCTATTACATTATACTGTCAAGCCTTTGAGGAGTTTGCCAATGGGATGGCAATGTAAGTTTCCACTGAGTAGTATTGAGTAAAGTTTCTGCAGTTGAATGATGCTAAATCCGCAAGTTTATGTTCACTTTTGTAGCTAAGTGAATTTCTTATAAAGGATTAGATGATATGTAGAAACTTGAGTGTCTTGTGATTGGTAGCCTCGATTGCTTTAAAGTCCCATTTAAGCCATTTGATCCCAAAGAAACAACCCATTGGCATCTAGAAAATAGCTTCCTTGGAAACAGTGGCACTTGGTCTAAATTCAAAATCTTTTGACCAATCTTTTCTCCTTGGTCCAAATACAAAAGATTAACTCTTACACTGTGTTGAAAACCCTGTAACGCCTTTGGTGTTCCTGGTCAAAAATGACCGGCCTTTTAAAAATTGTCTGTAAATCACTCATTTTGCTGTATCACCAAATATTGGATTCAATCTTTTTCTCAACTTGTTTTCTTTCAATTAGGACATGTTTTGTATTTACTATCCAATTCAACGTTGGCTTCATTGATCTGAGGATAAAGTTAATCTCTGTGAAAAAGAGAGCCTGTAACACTCAAAATAGTTTGTATGTTTGTTTACACGAACGCGTGTGTGCGAGTGATAGTGCGAGTGTGTGTATCCACGCATACACAGGTCTTTTTTGCAAGCACACATGTACATATGTAAACATGAACATGATGAACATGCTCCTGAACACCAAAGGTGTTCTCTTATTTTCAATCTCCCCCATTCATTTTCAGTGGATGGTCATTTTTGACCAATATAAACTCAGATCAATGAGGCTTAAAATTGGTCCGTTTAAAAATTTAATACAAAACCTGTATTAATTTGACAAAAAATGTAATCCAATATTTGTTGATAGCGTACAGTAGCTTAACGAGAGATTTATAAGATTTTGTTGTAGGCTGGTCATTTTTGACCAGGAACACCACAAGTTACAAGGTGGGAAAAAATCCAAAAGAACAAGGTCCCAAAAAAGTCTCAAAATGTTGGAAAGTAGTTATACCCGGTGTTTGAGCGAAGTCAGTAAATTTTAATCCAATTTAATAACATTAACATTTTAAAAAAGAAAAACCTATGGGTTAAAGGGATAGTTCACCCAAGAATGAAAATTCTGTCATCATTAACTCACCCTCACGTTGTTCCAGACCTGCATGAATTTTCATTTTTGTGTGAACTATCCCTTTAAGCACTTTTACATTGGTCACTGGGTTTGAAATGTACATTACTAGTAACTGATAGCCTCATGTATGCTCAGACTTGTTGGTGATAATCACTACAATTTTATTTTTAAAGATACAGCCCCAAGAGCACTTCAATGGTGTCTGAGACGGTCCATTATAAGAGAGGGATTAACCAGCAATTTTGTCTGCCATCCTTCAAGATTGATTTCACCAAATGGAAGCCTGAAGAGGTGTGATTTTTCAAAAAAGACTAATGTGCATCAGTGCCATCCCATCAAGGCCTGTGTAATGATGCTGTATGCTATGCTGTAATGATGAGAAAATAACTATGTTTTTAAAAACATAGTGAATAGTTAGGTGTGTCATGTATTTTTAGAACTAAACATTCATATTTATCTGTAGCTGAACTATGATCTGGACAAAGGCGTTTTCCCTTTGGTAGTCCAAGCAATAGTGGATGATGGAGATGGTAAGTAAAAAAATTTGATCATAAAATATAATGAGTTATAATTATGCAATATTACATACTGTTGTCTCACAAAACATTTTCTGTTACAGATGTCACCGGACATGCACATGTTCTCTTGGCAGCTTTTGAAAGGGTGTGTATTACTTGAGATTTGTTTTTGCTCAAGAATGTCAGCTGGACTAAAAGCTTGTAAGCATTCGGTCATGTTTTATAATATTGAGTAAGTCATTAACCAGGCAGTCTTTTATAGTCAGTTTGAGATTCATGAATCCCATGGTCATGGAAACCCTGGACTCTGGAAGTTTGCAATGGTCAGGCCTGGAAAAAATCATGTAAATTACTAAAATCACACATGGTCAAAGGTTCATTGATAAAAAGGAGTTGGAACCCTGGAAAATGCTTTGTAGCCAATGTAGAAATTGAGAGTAGATAGAATCAACATAATTTAGATTTATTGCATAGAACAAAATTTCCCACAGAGTGCATCATACAAAGTTTCAGACATTTTTATTAACAGCATAGTCAGACTAAAATATGGAGAGATGTTTAAAAGCAGTGCATTAATCTGTTTTCACCAATTTAAGAACTATAAATTACTGCTTTCAAGTCATGTTGTCTAAGGAGTAGATCTAAAAGAGGTAGGTAATAAATCATTATTACCATAACTAATTTAATTAATGGAAATAAACACAGATATCTTCATTAGCCATCTCCCAAAAATATTCTTGGTGCACAACTTTAACCTTGCCAGCTTGTTCTGTTGTTTTTATTCTAGTAATACTATATATTCCCTTATTTACAGCATGTTGATGGCAGTTTCTCAGTGAAGCCTTTGAAACAGAAGCAAATTGTAAGTATTTTTGCGGCTCATATATCCCCATCGTTAAATGTAAGGCTGGGTGTGATATTTGTGAGCAACAGAACAATCTTATTTTCCAATATATCTGTGATTGTGGCCGTATGATTGTTTCTCATAATTGGATCCACAAGATTGAAAGTTTTGATTCATCCACACTCATGCACGCTTATCCACTCCACGTGTGGAAGCAGTAATCAGGCCATGTCACTTCATGAAAAAGATAATGGTCATTTTGATCTGTGCTGGGATGTTTCCCCAGCCAGTAATCTGCATTTCACTTGCTCATCTTTTAGGTGGACCGTGTGAGCTATCTGCTGCAGGAGATTTATGGCATTGAAAACCGGAACAATCTTGAGACAAAGGTAAATCATGTCACTACACCAGAGAATTTAGGGCAAATGAGATGATGTGCCTGACTCCTGTTCCTGGTTATACGATATACATCCTGCCATTTCCTGTCTCTGATTTCATGTACTATTTTATGATGTTTTCTTTTGTCTCCTCTCTTCAGTCCACAGAGGATGAGAACAGTGACAACAGCAGCGAGTGTGTGGTTTGTTTATCAGACCTGCGTGACACACTGATTCTCCCTTGCAGGCACCTGTGTCTGTGCAATGCCTGTGCTGACACACTGCGTTACCAGGCCAACAACTGCCCTATCTGCAGACTGCGTAAGTGCTCATTAATCAATCCCTGAGCCTCCTGTATTGTTCCTTCCTCCATTATTATTCAGATTTGCTCGGCTAAATGAGTTAAACATTTAAGGTGGGTATGGCCATAAAGATAAAAGGCTGAGTGATGATTTTTAAAATCTGATATGGACTGATTTACCATTGTGTTTTTATTCCCCTTTTCATTGTTGTTCTTAATGATGAATAGTCCCTAGTGCATCATTTATCCCGCATGCAGTGCAGATCATGTGACTGTTGAAGAACAGTGCCATCTGCTGGGGATGTGAAGAAGCTATAGAGCTAGATGCTCATTTTCATTGAATTTGTTCATTTTCTTTTATCTGAGGAAAAGTTATGCAGAAACATGCTGATAAGAAACTATATACAACAGGACTGCCTTGAGTTGGCCAAGCTTTTGTTTACTTGTATGAAGTATGTTGCTGCTCTATAGAACTTCTCCACTGAGAGAATGTGCACTGATTTTGCTTGAACAGTAAGACCAGCTGTGCAAATATTTACCCCCTTTTTGTAGCCAAATGAATCTGGTAACACTTTTCCATGTGAAGATGCAGCACCTGTGTTTGTTTATACACAC
Organism: Gobio gobio; assembly: GCF_949357685.1. Taxonomy (NCBI): domain Eukaryota; kingdom Metazoa; phylum Chordata; class Actinopteri; order Cypriniformes; family Gobionidae; genus Gobio; species Gobio gobio. The sequence continues at coordinate 26,557,330 of NC_137113.1, forward strand.
TGCATTTATTTGTGTCCTCCCCCCCTCACATGACCTTCCTTTCTGCTCTCGCTGCCCCAGCATTCAGAGCCCTGCTCCAGATCCGAGCCGTGAGGAAGAAAACAGCTGCCACTCTCTCCCCGGTTTCCTTTAGCCCAGTGCTGTCCCAAAGCTCTGACCATACTGAGCATTCGGTAAAATTCAAACTCATATTTCACCCTGTACTCAAATTATTAATACTTCAGGGATCCATTTCAACTGTGTTGCTACAGTAGTATTGATTTTGTCCAGTGGAATCATGCTTCGCATTTGAGTTATGACAGTTATGACTGGTATTTTAGGTTTCAGTGGCACATATCCGCCTCATTCCAAACATCCATTATATTGGACAAATTTGGTTTTCTTGACAAATGACGAAACTTAAACTACTGTTTAAAAGATTAATTTAAATTAATCATAATCTCTTATGCTCACCAGGTCTGCATTTATTTGATCATAAATACAGTAAAAACAGTAATATCGTGAAATGTTATTATAATTTAAAATGACTGTTTTAATTAATTTTAAAATGTAATTTATTACTTATGGCGAAGCTGAATTTTCAGCAGCCATTACTCCGGTCTTCAGTGTCACGTGATCATTCAGAAATCATTCGTGATGCACCACCAATATTACATTTTTGTCAAACGACTTTGTCTATAAAACATATTTTGTTGAAATATACTGCTTTGAATGTCACCAGGCAACATTTTTTACAAAGAAAATTATTTAATGGATGTTTTTAAAAATGTTTCACCAGGGATAATCCTAAATATTGAAATTAAAAGTCTTTTATAATGTTTGTTATATTTATGTGAGATGGTTATCAATTATTAAAAAAATTGTTTTTTAAATAAAATAAAAGTCTTTACTGTCCCTATTGATTAACTTATTTAATGTAAAAGTTATCTAATAAAAGTAATATTAAATATAAAATACTAAAAAAAATATTTCTAACCCCAAATCGTAGAGGTGAGAGGTGTATGTTGTTAGAAAAAATTATGGCAAAAAGTCTAAAGTTTACTAACAACACTTTTTTTTTTTTTTTATCTTACCGAATCTCAGAATGCTGACAACATCCCTCCTGGCTATGAGCCCATCTCCCTGCTTGAAGCCCTGAACGGGGTGCAACCCATGTCCCCTTCAATCCCATCAGCACCTCTCTATGAGGAGATCCAGTTTTCCGGGGAGATGGGAGATCCCCTCAACCTGACTGGGCGGCAGCAAAATGCAGATCCTGCATCAATGAAGGGCAAAGGTAGCAAGTCTCCAGACGGGTAAGTCACTGTTAGGAAAATACTCTCTTGAAAATATAATGTGAGTAATGTTCTTCTTCTAGTTATACTGTATGTGTGACGTTTCCAGGTCTACACGTTCTCCCTCGTCCCCCATACAGGAGGAGGAAGATGAGGAGAGAATGTCAGAGCTCTCTGATGCCCAGCCTCAGTCTGTTCTGCCCTGCAGTCTCAGTCCCACTGAGGTCAGACACTATTACTTCCTTACCCGTGCTTGTTAAATGACGCCCACTGACAAGCCAGTAAATGGTAGCACTTTATTTTAAGGTGACGTAGTTACACGTTACATGTACTTACTTGAATTAATACAAGCAACTGACCTTATAAGTGTACATTTTAGCGGGGAGGTTGCAAATTGCAACCACTCACCCCTCACGTTTCATTATGTTAGGTCTTTATACACCACTGAAAACTTAGTTACATATATTATATTGCATTTCTGCAGTGTTACCCATACATAAGCGAGAGCGGAACGGAACCATGCTACTCGTTTGAGCTGTGCGCCAGTGTGCGGACCGTTTCTCAGCTCGGAGCAATAATAGACAGCGCAGCACGAGCTCATACACGGGCCAATCTCGATCACATGACACCATTACTACACAGCACTGGGAGATCCAGGGAGAAAGCATTTGAATTTACCAGAGAATTAATAACATCACTACTGTGAGATCTAGTGGAAGCGTTCGGCACAGAATTATCTCATAAACCACAGATATCAGATCAAACAGTGCTGATGTGGAAACTAGGAAAAACATTGTGCCGTGAATGAAGTTCAGGGGTTTCAGTCCACAAACCACCAACATTCACTGTGGATTTAATGTAGTAACACCACATGGTATTGTGGCAGAAATAGTCAACAGTTTTTTTTTTTATGTTGTCATTATTCATCTCAGGATTTGTAGAGTCAAATTCAAGCACTTTTCAAGGGTTTTCAAGTGTTTTACACTTTATCCGGCACTTCAAAGCTCTAAATATTATCCATTTATTTTAATGTTATTTTTAATGTCTTGTTTTGTAAATGGCGGCAGAGAGCACTTATTGACTTATTAGCCATTTACACTCCCTAATATATGGACAAAAGTAGGAAGTCTCATGAAAAACAAAAACCTTTCTTCAAATTGTGACTAAATTACCCAGAAAACAAGGAAAGAGTGCTCCTTTTATAATCACTGAAGCTGTCGGTCAGTTCAGTATGATACTATAGAAGAACAATGGTAGCCTACATTTAATAAGAGCAGAATATTTAATAAAAATATAGTTTTTTGCTCATTACTGTTGTTAATAAAAGTTCATTTTATCTGCATGTCAATTCATAAACCTTTGTTTGACTAGATTATTCTGAACCCGTTCATCAAGCATTCCGCCCTGCCCACCATCACATGTAAATTCTCAACCAATGGGAAACACTGATTTCTGTTACTGATTACACTACATCAGCTTCACCTTAAGTGTAAGCCAGTGAGCTAATTGCTTTTATTCAACAGTAATTGCAAAAAGGAAGTACTATTTTACGGACATAGATTCGTACCTGTCTGAGGGTCTGACATAAATACTGTACAATAGTATCTTTAGAAATGTATTTCCTGTAAACATTTGTTGTGTTTGTGTGTGATTCCATGGATGAGCTGATTGTGTAATGCCATGGATTAGTTTGCATAGATCTGTGGGTTTTTCAACTGGTTGCATGTGACTGATAAAGAAATGCAAACTAGCGTTGTGTCAGTTCATCGTTTTCCACAGCCTGTAAAAACTGCTCAATCGATTTTATTTCCCAAAAGGCCACAACAGAGGGTGTGTCCACCAATCCCGGTTTCCCAAATTCAGGTTAGCAAACTCAAATTAGGCAATTCATATCAGAACAGCAAGTCCTCATATAACATGAGCAATGTGGTAATTCAAATAAAATGTTTTATATACTGTATGATATAAAATATATAATCTGAACATTTTGACTGAGGCTTGTTCTGTTGGAGAAGAAACCATGTTAATCATGTCATGTTGGCAGGTTCAGAGAGCAGATCACTGGGTGTGTCTGTGAGTGAAATTCTACAGGACTGCCACAGCGAGCGCAGCAGCCTGAGCCGGACAGAAAGTGACCCCTCAGCAGATCTGGCCCTGCCTGGTGAGCCGCTAACACACACTCCCCACAATCCTGACTCTCTTAGTCTGCCAAAACTCGTATTATAGGAATGGTTCATTTGAGTCCATTTTTGAGGGTGAGGTGTCTTTCATGCCCTGATAATTCCTCGTAATGTTGACTTTGAGAAAATGCAAAAGAGCCAAGTTGGAGAAGCTAGTTTTTCAGCATGCTTGGCAGAGCTAATGCTGTGCTGTGTGAACCTTCTCTGTTATTGCTGCTTCTTTGCTCAGCAATTTTTACCCAGTAAAGCTTCTCTTTAAATGCATTTTTACTGTTCTGTTTACAGTATCAATTACATGCCTTCCACACACTAGAAAATGCTCAAGTGTACTCAAGATGTACTCAATAGGCATGTAAATATTTCCTCTGACAATTTGATTGAATTTGATTCATGAAATCTGATATGTTATCAGTTCTCTTATGTCATTTTAATTTAAAAGAAATTGTTTAAAAATGTTTCATACACAAATGTAACTGGAGGGGTAATTAACCTCATAATGTAATATTATTTAAAACATAGAACGCAGTGTTAGAATTTTCAATTAATAATAATTAGTATTTGAATTTAGCTCTAGTAATTTAAACTACATTAAGTTAATAAATGATTAGAAATTTCCATAATTTTTCATACACCATGTAATGAAGAAGAATATCTCTGTATATGCTATGGAAGTCCATTTTCAACACATTAGTTATAACATAAACAGTAATTATCTCAATCATGAAATGATGTCATAATTGTGAGAAATAAATGGAAATTATTGCACAAGTTGAAATTGAAATGAAAGGTAAATGACAATCAATATTGACAAAAAAAAAAGTACTTGATGTACTTTATTTTTTATATCATATACCGTAGACTTTCTCCCTGGTTTCACAGACATGGCTTAAGCCTAGTCCCAGACTAAAATGCATGTTTGAGCTGTTTAACTGAAAGCAACTTGCACTGGCATATTTTAAATTATGTCAGTGCCATTGTTTTGTCTCAAGATGCACACCAGACATGTTTATATAAGCTACTTAAATGCACTAATGGAACTAATGCATAATCCTGTCTTAATCTGTCTGTGAAACCAGGCCTCTATCTCATAAATGTCACAATTACTTAGTATCTCATAATTGACTTTTCATGTCATAATTATGATTTACCAAAACATGATTTTTTTAACCCTTTGTGACAGAAATGGGCTTCTATACTGATGCTGTGTGTCTGCATGTCTAATGCTGTGCTGTCTTCTAACTCTCTCTCTCTTTCTTACTCCAACTCGGCTTTGCTCTTAACACGTAGCGTCTGAGTCATGGTCCACTGCTGTAGAGGAATGTTGACTCTGGTAGGTCATTAATGTCATGAATAATTCACTCCGGTGGAGCACTTTATAATGGATGGATGCACTTTTTTGACTTTCAAATTTTTTGGGGCTGCCATTCACTGCCATTATAATGCTTGAATTAGACAGGACATATTTTAATATAACTCTGATTGTCATATACACCTAGGATGGCTTGAGTGTGAGTAAATCATGGGCTATTTTTTATTTTTGGGTGAACCATCCCTTTAAGTTCCTTTGCAAAATATTCATCATAAAAGCAGTTATGTTTTATTTTTGTTTGTTTTGTATCTTTAGGTTTGTTGTTAAAAATGAGCAAACCAGGACTATAAATGTATAATTTTCTTTTTTTGGTCAGGACCAAAAGAACCGAACTGCAAGTGTGAACACACTCTAAGTGTCCATCTATTATACACACTTCTCCACTAACTGATCCCTTTTAAATCAATTGTAATCAAAGTTGTAAAGAACTCATTTGTCAGCCCAATTGACCTACAAAACTAATTTCAACCATAAACTCTTTTAAAATCAAAAGATTGGATTTTAAAAGAGTGAAGATTCTCTGCTCCTTCTCACTCCAGCTGTCTTCACCCTTCCCCAGGGTCATCAGAGTCCATAGAAAGCCTGAAGAGTCAGAGCACCAGCAGCTCCAGTCAGCCTCTGCTCTGCCTCCCCAGCACCCTCCGCATGGAAGATGAGCATCTCGCTTCATAAACGTCCCGTGCTGTGCCAGTTTCATTAACCCGCTGTTTCAATCTCCACTACACAATTCAAACTATTCTCAATCCATCACACTAATTCAGAACATTACTTCTTGAGTATCACAATCAAAGTATTATGTCTTATGTTAAAGAGTCTGAGACATTTCTCTGTGAAGTAGAAACATTACACAAGAGTTTAACACTAGCTTCAAAAAAAAAAAACTTTATAAAGAAAAGATGTTTATAGGACTGTCATAGCTTTTGCTTTGAGAGTACAGAACTTTTGAATGGTTCAAAATCTTTTAATGGATGCCCAGCCTCTTTGAAGTACGCAGCTTCATGGTGATTTATGACTGTGTACTTGATACGTTTTTATTGTTTTCTGTAATCAGCAAATGAACACTAAGTGCATCAGATTGCAGTCTGATACTGACGCATAGTATGATCAGTTACCCAGTTGAAGTAATCATCTATGTCTGTATCTTAAATATTTGTTTTGTGCCTTACAGTACTGTGTGGCTATCCCTTCGTCCTCCCGTTGAAACATACAAAGTGGGAAGCTGTAGCACTTTTTGAAGCTTTAATGAGTAGTTTATAGAGGGATCTGCCATCATTTATAGTGACATATCTGATGCTTTTTAGTGAATTCACTGCTGCTTATCTATGTCAGGCACCTTTAAAAGTTATGTATATTTGTATGTAGTCAAATCGTTTTATCATAAAGTGTTGTGCACTAATATGAGTCATTGTGGTTATTTGAAGATATAAATCATATACATTTTTTCATGATCCTGCTGTTCTGGCATAAACCCTAATTCCAATAGCTACATCTAAGAGATGGATGGATGGGTGATAGATAGAGCTTATTGTATTGTAGAGACCATGTTTAGCCAGATGATGGCAGTGTAAATTCACTGTTTTAGTAGTACACCTCACTCATTTAGTCAGACGAAACGGCATTTAGTATAGTTTCACCTGTCACCTAAAGCATTTTACCCAAATACAGCGCCCAACTTTGTGTAGGCTTGCTGAGAAAACGGTTATATGACAATGTGGAGTGTAAGCTAATGCTTGGGCTGTGTAAAGAGAGGGCAGAGGTCTCCTCAGGCGGGACGAGTGGCGCGCTCATTTCATTGCGCGTCACTGGTCTCATGTGCGCCTTTCTACTACTGTTGGCGCGCGCGTATAGAATACAACCAACGACTTTTTAACGACTTACCCAGCCAGGCATGTAGCAATGTTAGGAGGAAAATTGAGTTCGCGATAAAACAGATTTTTTTTTTTTTTTTTTTTTCAGAAAAGAAAGATAAAGATGACAATTCTAGATAGGCCTACAATGCCAAAACAGTTATAAAAGTACCAGTTAAGAGGCTGCATTACAATCAACAAACATTGATCAATTCACAAGGTTTAAAATCACAATAATTTAATAAATGACAATAATTTCAATAAATGAGCACCTGTCGCATTTCGCGCGGATCTGCGGTTGAATACACTGCACGCGCAGGGACAATGACAACGTTCAACTCTGGAGGTCTCAGCCAATCAGAGGGCGTCAACATTTAAAGGGCTATTAAGAAACAGGCAAAACGGCGGAGTGCAAAGCCTGCATCCCATTTCTCACGTATTCATTCGCTTATGAAACAGTAAATGTGGTTCTACATGGCTTTCTCTAAGACAGGACTGGAAGGCAGCTTTTCGCCGTAGATCGCCTGTTAGGACATTATCCGGTTTTGTGGATGCGCTCATTTCATCTGAATCCGCTGCACTTGTTGCGCTAAGGCTGAATCTAACGGACTGAGAGATATTCACCGCTACAGTTCAAACCGACGACGTTTTCATTTCGCAGGTAGGCATTTCATTTGATGGATTTCATTTGCCTGACCCTGTGGTGGATTATACGCGTATAAAAATACACTTTTTGCAGTTACATTTTTATTAGCCGTTATTTTCGAATTTTCAAGCGACGTGTCTGTGTCTCACAGAACTGTTTCTTCCAGTCGCGTCCACTATGCCAGTGTTAATGAGTCCAGAGATAGCGAATAAATTCAAAGAGAAATGGATGATGCTTCACCCGGAGGATCAGGACAATGTCAGCGGCTCTGTTCACTTTGACGACAGTCTCACCAGTCTGCACTGGCTGCAGAACTTCTCCATCCTCAGTGCCAATCCCGAGAGGATTCCCAGCTCCGGCTGCCACCCGCAACACCTCTTCTACCACAAAAACCAGCTGGGGGGCACCGACTCGCCCTCCAGCCCGCCTGCCGGAGATACCGCCGCCACAGGGATGCCACAAACACCTGGGAATCCCACAACGTCCTGCAGCAGTTTGGCGAATTCATACACGCACCAGCAAGCGGGACACTACACAACGGCGCAAACAAATCCTTCGGAGGAGATCGACTATAAAACAAATCGCTACGTAAAGCCGCCGTATTCATATGCCACTCTGATTTGCATGGCGATGCAAGCTAGTAACAAAACCAAAATCACCCTGTCAGCCATATACAGCTGGATCACTGAGAACTTCTGCTACTACAGATACGCGGAGCCAAGTTGGCAGGTAATTTCACCGACCATTCATTTATCTTTGAGAATCACTTCATGAAATTCAGTATCTTTAGATTTTACGAGAGAGAGAGAGAGAGAGAGAGAGAGAGAGAGAGAGAGAGAGAGAGAGAGAGAGAGAGAGAGAGAGAGAGAGAGAGAGAGAGAGAGAGAGAGAGAGAGATGTCTTTTTTGTGCAACAGGTGCACCGGCCATGATAAGATTCATCTTACATTCAGCTTCCTTAACGGTTCCATTAACGATTATTGTAGTATCTTTGGGGGGAAAGGAGTGCAATTTGTGTTAAAGTCTGAAATGATCTTATTCAGACTATTGCTAAGATTTTCAGATTTTAACAGACAACGAATCAGAAATGAATTTAATAGTCACTAGCCTACTCTTTAAATAAGTGTTTACTTTTTAAACTTTTTGAATCAAACATAACGAAAGTTTATTAAGGGAGTCGAATGAATCTACGAATCGCATTCAGTTTTTGATTCACTAAAAAGAGCCGTCTCATAACAGTCATTAGTTGGGGAATCAAACGTGTGTTGCTCTGTACATTCGTTAGTCACTAAAAAGGAACCAGATTCATTCGTTTGATTTACATTTGTAACTGCTTTTGGTTCACTAAAAAGAACGAGCTCACAAAAGTCATTCTTTTGGTAATTGTACCACACATGTCACGCTGAGTTTAAATTAAACCAAAAGGACAAATTCATACGAGTCACTTGTTTGAGAATCAAATGAACAGTATTAGCTGGTGTCTGTCAACCGTACAGCACTTTCAAAACATTGAGCAAACAGCCAGACCTGTGCACTCATCTGAGATGTATTAAGGTAGGGTGACTAATGATGGAAGCTGAGACCACTAAACCCAAAAGCACTAGGTTTCCTCAGGCCTCCTTCCATAATGAAGGATCCTTAAGGGAGCCCCTGATCATGTGAAACTAGGCGCGCTGCATTACTAGAGAGCCTTACTCACCGCATTTCTTCTTCTGTACACACAATATTCCCCTCCCCCCTTTGTCTTTGTCACACACACAGTGAGCTAATGAAACAGGACACCTCTACCTGTTGCACAATGGGATTTTATAGGAGCCTTTATATGGGTTGTCTTCTTCTGCCTCTAGAAGTTATTGCATGTATGTTCTACATTCTAAATGTAACCATAATGTTGGCTCCTCATTCAAACAGCTTAATTTAATTGACATTAAAAATCACTAAATGTTTCTAGTGTGTGCAAATTGAAAGCACAAACTAAGAATACTGCGTCACTGATGTCACGATTCGTTTCAATACATAACATCTCACGATACTTTAAATAAATGTGTTTTTTTTATTAATACTTCTTAAACATGTGATAAAGAGTTAAAAAAAAACTAAATTTGGTATTACATCAGAAATGGATGGAAATTACACTTCTTCTCCATATTAGATGTTTCATTACCATATCTGATGCTAAATTAAATGTCTAACATTTATTTTTGGGTGAACTATGAACAATACATATGGTTGCCATCCACGATACACATCCCTACCGAACAACAACCATGGTTTTGCTTCAAATAAAACCAGAAAAACATGGTTATTATAGTTAAACCATGGGAGCTACAAATGAACCATGGTTTTGCTACTCTAACTGTATAGTTTAACCATGGTATTTGTGGTAAAACTGGGGTTATACGAATGGTAATCAATCAGCCGGAAAAAAACATGGCTACTATACTTTTAAAATATGGTCAATTTTCATAAGGGATTGTTGTATGTTTTTTTTTTTGCGATATATTGTAACACGATATTGTTTCTCCCCTATAAATAAATATTAAAAACCTGCTGATTTTTCTCCTTTCTTTCAGAATTCAATCCGCCATAACTTGTCCCTGAACAAGTGCTTCATGAAAGTGCCCAGGCAGAAAGACGAGCCAGGAAAAGGAGGCTTTTGGCAAATCGACCCACAGTACGCTGACATGTTTGTCAATGGCGTTTTCAAAAGGCGGCGAATGCCTGCCACAAACTTCAATACCCAGAGACAGAGCAAAATGTTATCCTCTCCCAGCTCCTCGTACGGCTCTCAGTGCAACCAGACTGGCCAACAAATGGGAATGGGCCACTTCCAAGGACCTGTCCCAGGAAACAAACGCAAGCAAGTCTTCTCCAAACGAGGCAGCAAGCTGGCCAGAGTGTCCAAAAGCCCTCTGTTAACCACCGACATCAAAACTTCAGATGTACTGAGAGGAGATTTTGACCTGGCATCTGTTTTTGACGATGTGCTTAGTGGGAATGACAGCACGTTTGAAGATTTGGATATCAACACAGCGCTGAGCTCTCTGGGATGCGAGATGGAGCTATCCTCACAGAACCAGCACGGGTCTGTCTACAGCAATGAGGACGAGCAGGCTTGTGCTTACCTAGAGGCGAACGGCATGATGGGATGCAACATGGAGGACTTTCACCAACAGCACCATCAGCAAGTACAGGTCCATCCGCAATATTATGAGGGAGTGTTCTCAGATCAGGCTCACCAGCATCAGCAGCACCCCTGGGAGATTAAAGAGGAAGTCCAAGCCATCCCAATTTCCCTGGATCATGGCTATGGGCTTTGTGAGGGATTCTTCTCTGAGATGCAACTCTGGGAAAGAGCAGAGTCATATCTGTGAGCACGTCTAAACACATATGCACTGTCTTTGCTGGTCTGAAGACCTAATGACTTTGGTTTTGCTACATTAGCATAATGAATTACCAAGGATGTGAAAGGTTATATGTAATTATTCTTTGTACTTCTTTTGCATTTTTTAAGAACCTATACTGTTTCATTTATAATTACCCTTGATCTTTGGATTCTTCTTTTTTTTGATGATTAAATATTGCTGTGGGACAAATAGTTATTTAGGATAGTGGCATTTTGTTCCTGTATTGATTAATCGATCTTATATATTTAGTTTACTTGATATTTTAGGCAATGCCATGCTTTATATAAGTCTAACAAAAAATACAAATACATATAAATCACATATTTGAGGGGAAAAGGGATGCAACCAGCCAAAGTGCTTCACAAAATCATTTCCAGAGAGAAAAACAAAAAACTAAAAACGGCACAAGCACTTTGAAATATTAGCTCAGTTTGTTGCCCAGTGAGTTAGCCTCATCATTTATTTTCTCTCTTTTATGCTGATATTCAATGAAAGTGCAAATTGTCCCACGAGAGCTCTTCAATGTTTCAGAATGTAATGCATTAGTCTCAGATTTACCATGAATTGTGGGTGGCAATCTCACGAGGCAATGACTGTTCTAGAAGTGTACTTGTATCGATTCTTTGAGAAATGGACTAAAACATGCAACATGAAACAAAATATATTCTGTACTTGAATAAAAAGATCAATCTGTACTTTTTTCAGTCTATTGCTATTGATTTTTGTATATTGAATTACATGTGGTAAGTGTACCTTGTTTCTTTGGCATTCATGTTTGCGTTTTTTTTTTTTCAATTAGATTAACTTGTTCATTAAAACTCCATATAAAAAAAGGTAGTGATCAACAGTGCCAGTAATGAGAACAATAAGCATTCTCTATATATTCAACCCTATTTCCAGTCATTATGATACTTATATTTAGAATTGATCTATAAACTGATAAATTCCTCAGAATTATTATTATTTTCCTCAGAATTCACAGACTTTGTGTTCTCCTTGATTTAGCCGATCCATTTCAAGGTAAAGATTTCCTAATGATTTCCCATTGACTTCGCTAGCTGGATATTATTGAAGTCAGACTGTATTTTGATTCTGGTCATTACTTATATTTTCCTAAATATGTAAAAACTGCTTTTATACCACATACACTCAAATAGGTATCCATCTTATCCATGACTCTTTTCACGTAGCTATTTGTGATTTATTGTCTGAGTTATCGACATGGAAAATACAGTAAAACATGCCCAGACTGGCCTGCATTTCTCCAAAATGCATTCAGTTTCAAACAGATGTTTGCCTACTGACCTTTACTCTTTACGCCAGCATGAGGTGTCAAAGAACACCAAGCATGTCTGAATTGACAATAACCGGTATATTACCATAGACATATATATGTACAGTATATATCTATACATACATTGACAAATGTTGACAATGGTTTAGTATACACTCTAAACCCGAAGAAGTTGACAAAACTCAAATGAATTGAGGCAATAAGTTGCTTCAAATTCTTTAAGAAATGTAAAGTTTAAGTAAGCAGAACTTGCAGATTTTTATTTTGTAATCATACATTTTCATTGCTCTGAACTTGAAATATTTGAGTATAGCTTCATACATTTAACTTAAAAATGTCATGTAATCTCAAAATTTTAGTAGTGGAAACTTGACTAGCTTTAAATAGCTAATTCAATAAATGCCACCTTGCTAATTGGTTACACAATGCTTTGGTAGCATACGCATAGCACTTGGATTTAAGTTAAATTTAAACGAAACAAGTTCATAAAACTTAAAACAGTCAAACAATTGAAATTACTTAAAATGTGTCAGTTTTGTGAACTCAAAAGAAAAATAAAGTTCTAAATAGTCATAAAAGTTAATTTGTTTGAACTAATTTGATTAATTTGAGTTGGCTCTGCTCAAATCAATTAATAATTTTGAGCATTAGGGTTTAAAGTGAGTTTATAGTATAGATTATAGTTTTCATTTGCATTATCCCTCGTTTAAAGGAGTTTCTGTGGTGCTCAGATGGAGCTAATGTCCTGACAAGGTTCTCTCAAAGTTATGAACAAACATTCTTTCAGTAATGTTATATGTTCGTTCAAAGGTATTTTTAATTATATTCTTAAAACGTTAGCACAAAATTGATTATTTATACATTGTTCATGGGAGGTTTTTTTTCAGAAAATTTTAGTTGGACATACATCTGACATTTTTTAAATGATACTACGTTTCAGAACATTAAAAAGTAACGTTCATATAACGTTTGCAAAATTATAAAATGGAATGTTTCCTTTAAAAGTTTTTAAAACTAGATGTTCAGAAGAAATTCAGAAATAACATTTACTTAATACGAATGAACTAAACATTCTTAGAACATATTTTCTTTGCTGAGTTTTAGTTACTTGTGTTTTATATTCTTTCAGTTAATTTCCTTGCTGTGCCTCCCACCTAGGAAAATCCAGCTGACTTGAATATCTGTGAAAATCCACTGCATTTGAGGGAAAAAATAATACTTTCACACTTAAAATCTCTTTTTAATGAAAAAGAAAAAAGGAAAGGGAGGATTAGTCAATTTCATCGGCTCTGCCTCCTTCTGTTGGAGGTCATAAGCAGAAACCCTTCTGAATCTGTGGAGTAAATCACATTCCTTGAACATCAGGGAGAAGCAGGGATGGTAATCCCAAATAGTTGTGCCCCACAATGCCAAGGACACATATTCATATAGTCACATACATCAAGCGAGCAGTAAGTGAACCTCTGCAGTTCACGCATTCTGTTTTCCTGTGTCCCTGTGGACGTGACAGAGGTGAGTTAGTGCCAGGATTGCGGTGTAGGCAGGGTGAGAGGGGAGGTGTGGGGGCGAGGAGCTGCGTGCTTCTCAGGGGATGGGTTTTTGTGGAGGAGGGATGGGAGAACTCCTTGACGCTGGAGATAACACTATCTCCCCAGAGGCAGAGACTCCTGCCTGTATTTACACGGGTGCTGTCGCCGCTCCGGCCCCTCATACGGACCTGTCAGCGGGAACAAGGACGGCTGTCACGGCAGGGCATCGCCACTCTGCTTTATGTCCCCTCGGGCACTGCTGGCAGCCCCTGATTACAGGTGTTATGTGGGCATGTCAGCCAGATCACACAGAGAGATGTGTCAGCCATTCGCTGGAGAAAAAAAAAGTCAGCAAAACACTGACATCAGCATTCAATGTGTGTATTTTTCACACTGAAACCTACTTGAAATCATTTGGTTGGATTATATCAAATTTATATTTGGGTCCATGACATAATGCACATTTATGTTTGTTTGTTTTATCTGTTCTATTCTATTAAATTATAAATTAAAATAACTTAAATAGGCCTACAACTTTAGGCCTTTTATTTATTTTTTGTCCAAAATGTCAGGGTGACACAACTGTCCTGATAAAATAATGAAAAAAAAGCAAAAATGAAAATGATCCCATATTAGTCACCCTCAAGCCAGGTGTATATGACGTTCTTCTGTCAGCCAAACACAGTCGGAGTTATAGTAAAAAATATCCTGGCTCTTCCAAGCTTTATTATGGGAGTGAATGGTACTTTCGATTTTGAAGTCCAGAAAAGCGCATCCATCCATCATAAAAGTAATCCACACGGATCCAGTGGGTTGATAAAGGCCTTCTGAAGCGAAGCGAAGCATTTTTGTAAGAAAAATATCTGTATTTATAACTTTATAAACTATAATCACTGGCTTCTGGTAACGGCCATATGCGAGTCTAGTTCTGGCAGAAGAGTGACCTCTGACCTGATATAACTTTTATTTTACCAGGAAAAGAAGCACATTGAGATTAAGAATCGATTTTAAAAGAGTGCCCTGGCCAAGACTGACAGCAACACAGCTCACGTGGGTTTAACAGATAACATCCATACATACATCCATGCATACATACATATTTACACACAAACAAATGTAGGAGTAGCGCATGCTCAGGTGAGAGTAGTACGGTACAACTCTTGCGGTTCAAACAAATAGGGCTGAGCAACAAACTCAAGTTCCCTCGACATTTCTCTTTAAAAATTCTCATTTTAGACTTCTATTTTGTGACCTGTGTTTTGTTTTGCTCTGTCCTCTGCACTTTCGCGTTCGTCAATACGCCATGCATCGGGTCAGAGGTCACTCTTGAAGTCAGTGATTATAGTTTATACAGATATAAATATGGGTATTTTTCTTTCAAAAACGTATCACTTCACTTCAGAAGGCCTTTATCAACCCCCTGGAGCCGTATGGATTACTTTTATGATGATTGGATGTGCTTTTTGGGCTAAAATATTATTATAAAGCTTGGAAAAGCCAGGATATTTTTTAATATAACTCCAATTGTGTCTGGCTGAAAGAAGAAAGTCATATAGGCCTACTCCTAGGAAGGCTTAGTAAATTATCGGATATTTTTTATTTTTTGGTGATCTAACCCTTTAAAGGGGCTATGTAGAATTCAGAAATCCTTGTTATTAGTGACACCGGTGGCTGTTAAGTGAACTGCAGCCAGCAACTAATTGTTCTGGCACTCATGCACACGTTACGCACTGTGAAGTGTTGTTCTTTGCTTAGAAGTAAAAAGAAGATGGAAATACCTTTGCAGCGATACACTGTTAATGAACATCCAGACGCCGTCCACGCTACTAAAAGTGATGTTTATGTAAATATGTGCTGAGCACTTTCCTCACAAGAAATGACAGCTGTGAGAAAGCAGCAGTTAAGAAAGCATCTGATCATAGTTTGCACAAGCTCTGTTCACTGGCATCATGTCGACAGATGAGGTAATTAAAATTGTTATGATAGTTTGATTGTAGCCTATATTGATCTGGCTATGTTTGAATTAATCCCCTTTCTTATCATGACACATTGACATTACAGCACAGAAAAGCTCTTTCAGCATGTGTTATAGATTGGAAGAGAGGCTTTCAGTTGCGCACTTAAATGTCATCCGTTTGATTTTCCTCAACGTCCTGAGTCCCTCACATGAAAATCAGTGCTCAATCTCCTGGAGATACTTTCCTGTAAAGTTCAGCTCCAACCCTGATCAAACACAATGGAAGCAGATAATTAAGATCTTCAGGAGAACTTTATAATTACAGACAGGTGTGTTGGATCAGGGTTGGATCTGAACTCTGCAGAGACAGGATTGGGCAAAGGAGCTAGACCTAGAAGGTTGGGGAAGGTCTCGTTTTTTTAAGTTTTGTAACAAGCTCTTCACACATTGGCAATAAAAAATGATTATTATATGAACATTCATATAGCCCCTTTAAAAGAATAGCTTTTTCAAGATTTAGTTTGGTATAATCTTAGAGAGAAAAAAAAAAACATTTGAACAAAACTGCTTCATTGTTTAATGATTAGCCTAGGCCTATTAGTATAGGAAAAACTTTTGGCTACCAAATCAGAGTTGTGTTGTGTGGTTCAACGAACATACTAAAATAATCAAATATAAATCAAATCATAATGTAATAGTACTTCTTGATTTTGATAAATACTGTTGGAAAGAGTAATATTATATTTTAAGAGTAGTTATTTTATTTTGTCTTTCAGATGAGGAAAATATGACCAAACATCCTACCAACTTACTATATATATATACAGTTGAACAGATAAAGTTGAATTTATATATCCATATATCCTTATATATCTATATATAAGGATATATGGATATATAAGTTCAACTTTATCTGCATACATGTAGCATACTTGCCTATACTATGCCTATATAGCAACTGTTTGACTGCTTGTATCATCACAAAATGTGGACTTTATTATCGCCCAGCTCTAATCTGCTAAATGCGACTATAAAGCATGAAGATATTAAGATTGTATAGACATTTACATCATGATTTTCCTTTAAGCTTTAAAATGATGCATATTGTGAAAAGTGCTATACCAATCAATTTGACTTGACTTGAAGGTATACATTTCATGGGCTTCTTAATACATTTCTTTCATACATTCAAAGCTCGCAAGGAAATTTTTTGTCCTCTCCTGTTAATATCACTGGCTGTCACAGATGCAGCCAATGAACAATAGGAATACACAGAGCCCCATGGAGATTGTGAGTCGTTATGCCTAATCTTATTTAAAGCTTTACTTAACCAAACAAACCCTTTCATTCCAGGCTGGATTGGCCAATGGTCACCAACAGAACAAGGTTAAAGGGCAAAGGTAATAAAATGACTCTTATCTCACAGAACTACAGAGTCGTTAGAGGGATGATGTTTTCTGATGGATCTGTGTCTGTGCCAATTCAATGTCTTTTGGTGTGCTTGAGAACACCACATCATAAAAACTAAAATCAGATCACACAAATATTTTTAAATGTTGCTAAAAGCCTTGATAAATATGTTTTATGCTAATTATTTTGCTTATTGTTGGGCCGATGAAGTTCATGTAAATCAGGGGTGCCAAACTCAGCTCCAGGAGGGCCGCAGTCCTGCAGAGTTTAGCTTCAACCCTAATTAAATGCATCTGATCCAGCTAATCAAAGTCCTTCAAGATTATTTGAAAACTAGGTATGTGTCTTGGAGCAGGGTTGGGACTCCAGGAGCTGGGTTTGGCAACATGAACTGTACATTTGATGTTTGTTTGTTTGTTTGTTGATGTAAATATGAATGCATTTTAATATAAAGAATACTTTTTGGGCTTCACTTTCTGAAGCAAAATCGGTTAAAGGGGTCATGACATGAGAAATCAATTTTGACATATCTTTGTTCCATTGAAAGAATTTCAAAGCAGATATAATTATAATCACTAAAGCTGGATACAGTATACAGATGCACGTTCAGTTTCTGACATATACCTCACGTACTTGAGTCTGTCGACAACCAAACAAATAGATGAGTGAACGAATGTTCGCTTTGACGCATCCATTAAACAGCTTATTTGGATCTCTGTACAGTCTTAAAAGGGATCCCAGTCAACATATTTTTATTTTAATGGTGTCCTGGATCACATCGGAGGATTATATGTTTTTTCGGAGCATTTTGTTTCGTAACCAACACTGTGAAAACAAATTTGTTCAATTTACTTAATTCAATTGTGCAAACTTCGTTGCCTTAATTCAATTAAGTAAGCATTGCTTAATTGCATCAAGTTGCTTACTTAAAACGTTTAAGTTTTGTCAACTTAATTCTATCTGTGATCTGAGGAAGTACTCCCAGAGTGCATTGCGGCATAAATAAAATGAATTTACTATTTTTGGCTTTATTTTACTATTTGTCTTTTGTCAGTATAACCCCAATAACGACAGCAAATAAAATGGTAAAGGTCTGATTAATAATAAAAATAAATACATTAAAAAAAAAATCCTTGTTACCATTTTTGTGTTTTGCATGCTGAATGTTGAAGTGACCCATTCAAGCATGGTCAATTGCTATTATCACAAATATAGAGGGATTATATCAACCCAATTAAAAGGTTATGCCAAAAACATTTGCAATTTTTTTTTTTTAAAGATCATTATTTGACATGAAAATATAGTTATGTTTTATATCATTATATATACAGTATATGCATCACTGCATTAATAGGAAGATAATTAAAATAATATGAATGAAGTTCCAAGTGCCCAACCAAAGGGAACACCAATCACAGTTATGGTAAGAGGAAGTGGAGGAAATGAGTGAAAGTCTATTAAAAATGGCCCGCCTCAAAAACACTTTGGCCGGCCGGCCGTTTTTTTGTGTGTGTTTTTTTTTGCTTTGGCAAAATAGTACTCAAATCAGTCAAGTAATGCTTGGGTTTTCTAAGTAACGGAGGCATAGCATGCAAATAGTTCAGATTACTTAATTGTTTTAAGTAAGTTCAACAAATTATTAGACATTAAGTAAAGTTTACTAAAAAGTCTTAGTAACTGTTGGATTTTAAGGCACAGTGTTGTTGAAAGATGAAGCAGTTAACTGTATTGGATCTGACAGCAGCTGCATCACAATCCACAAGTAAATGTCTGTAAATGATGGTTTTATATGGATATAAACTTACTCGAGTGCAATAGCGAGTGGGCGTTGATACTGTTTCCTATTCAATGATGTTAACCAGTCATAACAGTGGCCATTTACTGACAAGCCTTAAAGGAGCCGCCCCTAAAAAATGTATCATTTCAGACAAGCGTCATATATATATAGGGTCAAGGGTCAAATAATAATTTTTCTGCATATATATTAATTAATTTTTTTGCACAAAAAAAAACTTAATTAACATTATAAGTGAACCTCAAGGAACATATTCAAATAAAATAAAAAAATCCATGTCCTGATCCCTTTAAAGCTACACTGTGTGATATTTTCCCACCTCTAGCGGTGAAAAGGTATATGACCATCCAGTGAATACTAGTTTCTGTTCCTCTCAATTCCGATTTCGTTTTAACTCCTACGGTGGCCGATTTAGTCCAAGATTAACATGGCTTCCAGTTCGACCTCGTCCACATTCGACACGGTGCCATCGAGTGTTAAAACGTGAAAGGCGAAGCTTGAATTTACGGGTATGTCCCTCTTTGGCTAATGTACTTTCAAGATGGAGGGGCAACATGGTGACCCGCATTCGAACCCCTCACCCGTATGTATTTTCAATGGCATATTATAAACTTACGAGAATACTTTATTACTTGAAAGAAGTAAATATACATTAATGAGCACATACATTTTTGAAAGAACTAAGTATTTTTAGCTAAGAATAAAAAAAAAAGTTACACAGTGTAGCTTAAAGTATCATTGAAACAGACGTAGGAACAGATATTTTGGTAATGAATTATCACTTATAAAGAAATATATAGGGCAGGGACTTTTTTGTAAGGTGGTCTTGCACTCAAAAGTGGAGACATATGAATGTGAGCTTGCAGGCGTGAAGTTTAAGCGGATTGTTAGATTGGAGAAGTCCTGCATACATCACCAGAGATAAGTTTTTCAACAGAAATGTTATAACATTTTTATTAAATAGTATTACACGGCTCTATGGAATAGTTGATTCTGATTGGTCAATCACGCTATCCAGCGGTATGTTTTTCCCTGATAACAACCAGTAAAAACTATTAACACAAGCTCATCCGGGGAACTGAAACTGCTAGAAACGTTTTATTGGTGAGCTAATAAAATATTAACACTCAAATCAATATTTTATATACAGTTATTTAATGGCTACTGCCATTTTGGAACGATTGTTTTGCACAGTTTAATGGATTATAAGATAACAAACAGGTAAGATTTTAAAACAGTTTCATCTCAAATCAATATCTCATATCCCCATAACTATTCATGTGGTGAAATGCTCTGTAATAAGTGATATGACTGTACTATATCACTTAAATGTCCATCTAGTTTGAGCTTGCTAGCAACTTTCTTCGCTGAAGCTTTCTGCTTAAAGACCTAATAAAATATTTCAACTCAAGTCAATATTTTGTGTCCAATTATTTACTTGTGTGGCAAGTAACCATTTAATAAGCAGGATAATGCAAAACATGCCAGTTGTTATCGCAGAATAAACCACCTCAGGGTGATCATGACTCAAAAACTCAAGGTCAAAAAATCTAAATGTAATGTTTTCATGGATGAATTATTCACAATAAGATTATATCATAATATGCATTTAGAAAATATATAGTGTGACTGATCTAGCCAATGTTAAAAACTCACTTACCATTTTACAATCAGTTGCACCTTCACTTGTAATTTTGTTCTATACGGGCCAGTTTTGTTACATCTCCGCTACAATTGCCAGCTTTATTTTGTGCTCCTTGATGTGCTAATTTTAGTGATCCCGCAAATAGGCACATGTCGCAATAAACTGTGCTGCGCTGCACCGTTCACGTGTCTTTGGGATGAGGTCTTTTCACTGATGTCTGAACGAATGGAGATGCTATTAGGGGACACTTCAGATGGGTGAAGAGCCCATTCAGAGGCCGCCTTGCATGCAGACACTGAATAGCCTCTTTTTGTCTCCTAAATATGTCACTCTGAATTTACCTTGCTCACCTCAGAGAAATAATACCTGATCAATGTCTGATGCATAATGATTTGATTGCGTTACAAAGACATAATGTCATATTTTCCTATAATGTTTTGTGGTGAGATTTCAGGTTATTGGCTGTGGAGGTCGTATGAAAAGATTTATCGTATTCATTTATCTCAACTGTGCTTAAATTCACGCAAGCGGAAAGAAATAGCATTTCAGAAATGCAGCGTACCGAAAATATGGCTCTCTGGGTACGAGCCACAGCCGTGATTGGAATGCAGAATTAGTCAACACAGTCCTCCTAAATGTCACTCCTGCCTGCTCCTTTCATTTCTTCTCCATATCCTTTGTGGGTTGCTATAAAGCATGGTGCAGGCTCAGGACGGGTTGGCAGGGTGGCTGGTGAAAAGCATTCCTCAGGGGTTTCTTAGATCTCTGTGGCTGAGCGAGAGAGAGCAGCCAGAGGGCAGAGTGTCGGGACGCCCAGAACCAGAGGCAGTGCCCTGGAGTCCGGCCACACACTCTGCCTCATGCCAGCGAGCAAAGAGAGAAAACAAATGCAGTGCCATTCTCTGAATCCATTACCAACTAACCAGCTCGCTCAGACTCCATTTATCCTGGGGAGATTTTGTGTGTCTAGTTTGAGGATATAAATCTGTGAATTATTTGGGTATCACTCACTGCAAGAATCTGACATTTCTGTGTCCTATTAAAGGGATAGTTCACCCAAAAATTAAAATGACACTCTCATGTTGTTCCAAACCCATATGACTTCCTTTTTTTCCATGGAACCCAAAAGGAGACATTTCGAAGAACGTTTGCACTGCTCTTTTTTTAAAGTGGTCCATCAAAAAATTGTCTATACAACTAATGCACTCATGTCATGTGACGAACGACACTATTGGTTGAAAAATTCAAACAGCAGTTTCAGGGAGTCGCAGCATGACATTTTACAGCCTTGCCTTGTCTTCAAAAGATTAAATCTGATATTTTATGACTTTTGAGCTGCAACACCCTGTCATGAGGGTCTGCAGGGGGTCCTCTCTGTGAAATCATTTCCGGTTTTATGCTTTTTTTCTAAGTGGTGCATCCGAAATCGCTCTCCTTTTGAACGATGGTATATAATCTGAATCTGTGTAGCATGAATGTTTTTTACTGTGGCACAGTAGCATGAATGTTATCTGGACGTACTTCATCATGTTGTCAGTGTCATTTGATCTACCAGCATCAGAAAAAAATAGATTATACCAAACTTCAGTGTTTGGCATGGTAATGGATATGACAATGTTGTTATACTTGGTCAAGGAATAGATGGAGCCAGATTTCTCATGGTGGAATACAGGATACACATTGAGTTCTTTTTTGCCACCTACAGTGCATTATACCTCGAAAAACTCTTTTTGAAGATCCTTGTTAAATGTACACACACTTTGTCATCTTCACGCCTGACTAATATCCCACCTTCACTAACAGCAATTGTGATTGGATGGTAATTTTGTTGTATGACGACCGTGGCTACTTTTGATTAGCTTGACTCGCTCTATGATCACCCAGCCATAAAGAAATTTGAGTACGGATGAAATACGGGACAAATGAGTCAGGACACTAAAAATAGAGCGGAAATATTGGACTGTCCCGGGAAAAACGGGACGTCTGGTCACCCTAGGAGTAGAATCGATCTATGCTGCTGCTGTACAATATAGCATACATGAATTACCTTTAGCAGATTTATACAGGTGGAGCTGGGGAAGGTGAAGGGTTTCTGAATGCGCGCTGCAACTGCCACAGCAAATGCTGACCAAGCATTTAAAGGTTGAGCAGTAAGCTCATTGGCTACTGATACAGCAGGAACCAATCATCAGAAATTTGTATCTCTTGCATTTTTTATAAAGGGATGAGTGTAGCATGATTGACCCAAACAATGCCTTTCTTGATTCACGAAGAAAGCCATGAGGGTTTGAAATGACATGAGCCTAAGTAAACAATGATTTAGTTTTTTTTTAATGAAACTATTTTCTACAACCATATCAAGTGATTAAAGTGTTCCATGATATTAGCATAGTCCTCACTGTTTAATTCCCATTTCTCTCATTTCCACACTCTGCCTCTCTTTTATCTGTATCTTATATGATTAGCTGTGCTTTGCCTTGTGCGATTTTAAACTGCGCTTATCCCTTTCTCATTAAAGCCAGCTGCATGTCATTGCTTCTCCTTAATCACATACTACAATGATCTCGGCTCCTATCACCTGCCTGCTGGTTTGGCCCTGTTCAAACTTTCTCCTCCTACACTGTCTGGGCGAGTGGGCCGGGAGCAAATCTCATTTGCTTTAGCACTCACACTAAATCAGTGAGAGAAATAGCACCTGATTGCATAAGCATGACTCCACATGGGGAAATGTGAGCCTCGGTCTTCGACACCTCCATCGAACGTGTCGCTCCTCTCCTTCATAATTGATGACCGACCTGCACGTTGCGTGTACGGGCTCCGTGCCGAGATGAGGTGTCCAGAAGCTTAAATGAGCTTGAACTTGACACTTGGCTCAGAACAGAAGCCCACAATGTATTGTGTCTCCTTCAAGTCCAGCTAATTGAGTGCAGTCATTGTGTAGGTTTTCGACCGGGAATGGGTGTAACGCTTTAAGCTTTAAACATCTGCATTATTTTAGCTATAAGTTTAATATTACATGTGTATACTACAAATTAAACTTATTCCCAATCTGTGTAAATTAATGTAGAGCATTGATACTTTTGTTAAAACTTTCCCCTTATCTATTTACAAAATTATGTCAAATTATTATGATTGATTGGTATTGTAAACTACACCCAATTTCCTATTAAGCATTTTAATTAAAAAAGGTACAACAGAATACATTTTATTCACAACCCTCCCTGTCTGCTCAGACATATTTCTTTCTCTTTCTTTTTCTTTTGTAAATACTTAGGTGAAAGTTTGTTATACATCAAATTAAACAAGAGTATCTTTTGATTCAGATACAGCTGTCATTTAGAATGCATTAATCTGGTTGCAAATCAAATTATAACACAGAAGTGAAATTATAAATTTTAAAATTGTATTTGTACTGTTAATTCTTTATGTTTGCATATTTGTTAGTGATTTCACCCTTTTTGCTAATTAGTAGTATATCAGTCTTGGAGTCATACTTTATTAAGAAGCCTTTCAAGACATCTGGTGTGTTTGTGGTATTAAAATTCAATGGTAAATCTGTACAAATAGTCAACATATGTTCTTTTTGGGCTCCTGCGAATGTATCTTATATCCACAGGTGATGGTCTGACATTTGTCATTGAGCTGCAGTTGTTTTCTGTTTGTCGAAAAGAAAGATTTCTTCTTTCAAGGCACATAGAAGCTCTCTAGAGATGCATCATTTGTATGTACATACTACACCCCTGTGGCTGTAAGAATGCTATGGGACTCTGTGCATTTGGGAAAAGAATCGTGTTATGTCATTTAGAATTAAAGAGTGTATAAACATCAGATTAAAACTGATTTTCTTTTCTTGACAATCGAGAGCTTATAAGGACAACGTGTGTGTGAACTACTAAACAAAGAATATTAATCACTCTATTCATGGCGTTCTCGTCCATTTGCTCGCTGAATTTGAGCCTCTGGTGCGAGCAGTGCACAGCTGATGTGTAAATGCTCTGTAAATTAGATTATAAAACTGCTAGCGTTCGGAGCTGAATCAGAGAGGTGGTACAGTGCAGATATACTTGCTGATACCTGAGAGAGGGGTAGAGCAAACATCAGCCTATTCCTGTAGAGCAAACACTACCACCAGGGCTTCATTAAAACTGATTGGACCCACAGGGACCACACCTGTTCCGGGCAGGTTGGGATCCACACACACACACACACACACACATGCTCTGTGGCTTCAGCTTTCAGGGGAACGTGGTTAATACACTGCAAATACACAATCAGGAGAACATGAGTGCTCTGGATTCTCAGAACCTGTGGGTATCTCTGGAAAGTTCCCTGCATGGATATTCCCTGCACTTCCATGTGTGCACTTTCATACTCCCCCAGCTTCCTGTAATCAAAACGACAGCAGGTGGATTAGGGGGCACAGGTCACATGACACCCTTCCCTAGTATTGATGCATTCTAGTAATGTTGGCAGGATCGTATTTACGAGGTGAACGCACATGAACACCATAATGGTGTTCACATAACACATAATTATTACTCATAATTATGACATTGGGGTAATAATTATGACATTGTTTTCTGAAAGAAAAATAAATAAATTAAGTGAATTTTTGCTTAGAACAAGTACAATTATCTGCCAATGGAGTAAGAAAAATATTCTTGTTTTCCATTTGAATACGATTATTTTTCTTACTCCAATGCCAGATAATTTTGCTTGTAAAAAAAAGGTAATTTTATATAATATCTATATAATATGATGTAATATCTTATGTTATTTTGCTTATCAACACTATAAAATCTAATTAGTTAGACCTACCTAAAAAACAAGTAACATGAAAAAGGTGTAGCATGTTGTACTGACACATGCTTAGTTAGTATAGTTCACTTACACAAGAGTTCTACTAGTACTAATTATTATTTTTTACTTCCCTTCTTCTGAAACCAAATAATTGTCATTTCTTGTTGCATCGCTGCATCATCAGGAAGAGAATTACAATAATATAAATGAAGTTCCAAGTGCCCAACCAAATGGAACACTCATCTCCATAATGGTGAGTTCACATTTTTGGAAAATCAACATCAATTTATGAAGTCATCTTCAAAATTTTCAGTAGTATTGATAGCTTAAAAAAGTAAGAAGACTTTGGCAAATCAGTGATTGCAAATAGAGAAAAATAACCACAGAAGTGGGGGGAATGAGTGAAAAGTCTAAGAATTGCCCCACCTCAAATTCAAAAATCAAATAACAAAATGGCACTCAAACCAATCATTTATCTTAACTTGGGTTTTCTGAGTAAACAAGGCATGTTAATATGTTAATGACTAATCCAAAATAAATCTAATTATTAAACTAAATTAACCATATAAACTAAATTACTGATCTTATTACTGATCTAAAGCCAACACTGTCACTGTATGATAATTGAAAAGAACTGATGACATCACCGTTTTCTCCGGAATGGCTATACAGCTGAATAAAATTGTGTTGCATTATTTTGCTGTTTAACACTGTAAAGCTGCTTTGAACCAATCTGCATTGTTAAAAGCGCTATATAAATAAAGTTGACTTGACTTGACTTAATAGTACAGATTACAATTGAATTAAGACATTAAGTTCAGTTAAATAAAAAGCGTATTTTACATTGAATGCTTCTTGATTTAGGAATTTTGAGATATTTGGACTGGAAACAAGACAAAATACTTTTTTTGCAGTGAACTTTCTTTAAGCCTAAAGTTTCTGATTTGAGATGGTGTCAGTGAGAAAATATGGGGTACGCATTAGATTCAGCATCTGTATTGACAGTGTTGTATTGGATTTTTTGCTTGCATAAAATATAACAGTATTGTAAAATGACTGCGGAATATATAAAGATTCAATTTACAGTACCTTTATAAGTTGAATAAAACTTCATACAAGGAGAACGCACCATAAGTTAAGTGTGCCACAGTAAAAAAAAAAACATAGAATTTTCCATATGCTGTTTAGGAAGGCACACAAATCTTCAAACACTGAATGTATTTGTTATGACGCCTTTTTTAAAAGCTATTTTTGTGTATCTAAATGCTTGTTCACAATAAACGTAGACAAAAGTGGTTTTGTTGGATCTGTGCCGTGTGTTAACCCTGTTGGTCATGAACCAGTCATCATCACGTGTCATCATTTACTACCCTTATGTTGTTCCAAACCTGAAGACTGTCTTTCCTCTGTGGAAAACCAAAGAAGATATTTTGAAAAAGGGCTCAGTAAGTTCTCAAGTAAGAAAGTCATAGGTTCAGAACAACATGAAGGTGAATAAAAGACAGAATTGTCCCTTATTACAAGCTCTAAACAAACATACATTCACATTCACATGTACATACAGTCATAAACACAGTCAGTACAATAGGACAGTAGGGTAAGTGAACACCTCTGACGACTCAGAGCCTCGTAATTGGGCCCAGGAGGACTGAGGTGGATAATAGTTCTCCTGCGGGACGGAGATGAGAAGTAGAGGGGGAGAAAGATTGGGAAGCTGAAGCAAGGAAATATATGTGATCTGTGTGTACCAGTGTGTTAAGTACTGCACTGTTTATAATTAAATACATGTTGTTTGACAACACATCACACTGACAAGAAATGTTACTGTATAATCATTTGAGAGGAAACAAACACGAGGTTAAAATGTTAACTTAAGCTTGTATTTTGTTTATTGTGATATAGCTTGACTGGTAGAGCATGAAGGGTTTGATTCCCAGGGAACACGCACACTGATAAAATGTATGCCCTGAAGGTTGCTATGCTTAAGAGTGTCTGACAAATAAAAAAAGGAATTATATAGCATTTGACTCACATGATAGCACATACAGTATGTACAAGGAATTATTGGAATTATAATATAATATATGGTAACAATTTAGTATGGAGAACCCATATTCACTATTAACTACGACTTTTGGCTCAATAAACTCCCAATTTACTGCTTATCTATAGTAAGTAAATTGTAGTTAAGTTTAACTTGTTAAGTTTAGGTATTGGGTATTAAGGAATATATATATATATATATATATATATATATATATATATATATATATATATATATATATACACCGATAAGGCATAACATTATGAATGTCAGGGGAAGTGAACAACACTGATTATCTCTTCATCACGGCACCTGTTAGTGTGTGGGATAGCCTAATGAAAATTTCAGCAAATGAAAATTTTGACCTAAAAGTTGATGTGTTAGAAGCAGGAAAAATGGGCAAGCTTAAGGATTTGAGCGAGTTTGACAAGGGCCAAATTGTGATGGCTAGACGACTGAGTCAGAGCATCTCCAAAACTGTAGCTCTTGTGGGGTGTTCCTGGTCCTGGTTCCTGGTCGGGTTCCTGCCGTGGTCAGTATCTATCCAAAGTGGTCCAAGGAAGGAACAGTGGTAAACCGGTGACTGGGCCATGGGCGGCCAAGGCTCATTGAAGCACATGGGAAGCAAAGGCTCGCTTACCTGGGGAACACATGGCACCAGGATGCACTATGGGAAGAAGGCAAGCCGGCGGAGGCAGTGTGAAGCTTTGGGCATTGTTCTACTGGGAAACCTTGGGTCCTGCCATCCATGTGGATGTTACTTTGACACGTACCACCTACCTAAGCATTGTTGCAGACCATGTACACCCTTTCATGGAAACGGTATTCCCTGGTGGCTGTGGTCTCTTTCAGCAGGATAATGTGAATGGTTTGAGGAGCACAACGAGTTTGAGGTGTTGACTTGGCCTCCAAATTATCCAGATCTCAATCCAATCGAGCATCTGTGGGATGTGCTGAACAAACAAGTCCGATCCATGGAGGCCCCACTTCGCAACTTAAAGGATCTGATGCTAACATCTTGGTGCCAGATACCACAGCACACCTTCAGGGGTCTAGTGGAGTCCATGCCTCAACGGGTCAGGGCTGTTTTGGCAGCAAAAGGGGGACCAACACAATAATGTTATGCCTGATCGGTGTATATACTATGGCAAGTATCTTTGTATTTTTTTCCCAGTACATGTTTCTAAATATCTTTAAACATGACACATTCACCTCATAGGTAATGCAATATTGAAACTTACTTTCAGAGAATATATATTAAATGTATATAAGAATATAAGTGTTAAAAACACTTATTTTGTAGAATAGATTACACTTTATTTGGTAACACTTTGTTTTACAGTGTCATTGTTACACGTTGTAATGTAGATACTGTAGTAATATCAGTAAAGTATGCATAATTACATGCAACAAACCCTAAAGTATGTACATGTAGTTTATTATCATTCAGTACTTAAATGTATAATTACATTGTAACAAAGACACCTTAAAATAAAGTGTAACCCTATTTTTTAAGGTGAAGTTGTTACAGTGTAATTACACAAATACTAAGTAATATGTACTTACCACAAGGTTAAGGTTAGTGTTTGGTTTAGGGTTAGTTGCTTGTAATTATGATGAATTACAGTGATTGTTACTATATACATGCCTGTAACATATGTGACTAAGTTTATTTTTCTTAAGTCATTTTGTTTTAAATGGATTCATCCAAAAATAAAGTATCTACTCACTCTCATGTTGCTCCAAAATGGAATGACATTCTTTATTTTGTGGAACCGAAAAATATATTTTCAGAAATGTGGACAGTGTCAATGGGCACCAAAACAGTTTGGTTACCAACATTTTTCAAAATATGAATGTGAATTTAATCCGTTCAATGAATCTTAAGTATGGCAAAAATCAGTAAGGATTATTGTTGACATGAGAGGGTTTTCACAATATATTCTGTCATTGGCTGAAGGGGCATATGATGCTGAGATGTCTCTGTGGGCTTTACAGGTTTGTTGCACAGATGCATAATTAGAGGCCAGGGGATAGAAGGATGGGTAAGGAGGAGAGAAAATTACATGCATTGGGCCAGTCTAATGATAGTAGAGGTATCATTAGAAGAGGTGAACAGGAGTGACAGTCCTGTGGGTCCTGTACTTTCCAATCACAGCTTTCACTCAGGACAGCTACACGTCCCTATCCCTTGACCAGGTAAGACCGACCACTGAAACACAAGGCCATACGGTCTGAATTAACACCAGATATTAGCTGCACTGAAAAGCCAAACTGAAAGAACAGTGTGTATAGAAGACAGAACCACCACAGCTTTAGCGAAAGAGTTTAGAGACCGTCCAAGATCTGTCATTTGACTGCTTACACCACAGCAGTTGTCCTCACTCGGGGAATCAAAAGATGCATCAAAACAACGGCGATATATTTGAGCCAACAAGTTGAAACTGACAAAGCCGGCATAGAAGCAGTTTTGTTGGTCTGACATGCGTTTTTTGTTCGACTAGTTCTGTAAAAGCAGAACTTGGAAGTGTAGATTCACACTTTCCAATTCAAAGAGGACTATGGGGACCGCTCTCTTCTTCATAATGGGCCGAACTGACTCCATTCCAAACAAAACCAGCCTGCTGCCCTGTGCCAGTTAAACACAGTCTCAAAAACACTCAGTGTCCAGTGTACAAAATGATGCCAAAGCTTCACGTCCATTGCGATCTTGAGGACTTCGAAAATATGCATAGAAAATACAAGGATGTGATTACAATGTACTTCATGAAGTTCAGCCTGGTCCTGAAGAGCTCATTTGTGCCATGTAATCTGCTAATTGTTCTGGCCTTTTTTTCGACCAATTGAGGTCATAGAAAAGATGTGTTCACAGACGGTTAACCTGTTGTTTGGGGATGATTGCCAATTGAAGTCTCAGACAGATAGTGCCCAGACTGATCTCTATGGACCAATAGTGTTTGAATAGGAAACTTGAGCAAAACAAGCCATGCAGTCCTGCAGTACGGTACAATATGTGCTGCTCGTGTGGACAAAAACTATTTCTCGCCGTGGATTTTATGTGCTTGATTAACACATTATCAAAATGACTTTCTTCACCCATTACAGAGTCAAATTTTCAATAAATTAAAAAAAAAAAAGTATTATTAAAGCCACAATATGTAATTTTTTCCGCTAGAGGTCGCTTATTCAAAACAAAGGCGTATAGCTTGATGACTGGATTTCGCAGAGTTTTTATTATGATGCAGGCGACTGCTTTCGCTTTTTCCGGTCATGTGTACGCCGCTGTTTTATTTTATTAGATACATTATTTGAGTGTGTTGAAAGTTATGTTATAATGCTTCTCTGTGTGTTCGATAGGCGGCTACTATGAGACATTTGTTGCACATTGCAGTAAGCTAGATCGATATAAGGCATGGTAAAACAAGGTACGCACAGTAAATTAAGAAAACAAGATTTAAACAATAAGACTAACTGTGTTGAGATATACAATGATTTTTTTTCTGTCGATGAATGTATCCAAACAGTTGCTCACCTGTCTAATAAAACATACTATATTAAAGCGTCTTTGGAGTTTCCATGGAAATCGAGGGTAATGCTGTATGATGTCATTGATAGGTGACGCATTGACACGGTCTGTGTTCTGGTTAAAATTGCTTATTTCTCTGGATTTAAACATTCTTGGAAACATTTGGGATAATGTAATGGTGCGTTCAAGTCCTCCTGTGATGTTCGTATTTAAGAGGTGAGAAGTCGTGTTTACGACATCATGTGCGTTCAAGTCTCTTTGGTCGAAGCAAGATGGCGGTGTACCTTCGTTTAATTAATTTCATGAAAACACATCAAAACATCAACTTACATCAAAAAATAAGTACAATGTACTTACTGTGTTCAAATTGTATTGCAAAACATCTTTGCTGATATTGAGGTGGGATACGGGTTAGGGACAGGTGTGGTGGTATGGGTAAGTTTAAGGGTAGGGTTAGGTGTAAGGGAAGTGTCTACTGTGTAATTACAAATGTAACTACAGAAATTAATTACAGATGTAATTACATGCAGGTATTTTTTTAAAATGTAAGTACAATGTAAAAACATGTACACAATAAGTGCATTGTATCAAATGATTAGTTAAAATGTTAGTACATAGTAGTTAAGGCCACCTAATATAAAGTGGGTCCGATTTTCCTTCATTTACAGACACACTTTTTTGGGCAATTGCTACACAGCTTATTAAATGTTTCAGTAAAAAGCTGCTGTCATAAAAGCTCATTGAACATGTTGTTGTCCCTCTCAGGGTGGGGTCTGATGGAAGGGGAGTTGCTGCCTGTCTGTTGTGTTGTGATTCCGGCCCTCTCAGTCTCTCCCCATCTCTTATCCTTTAAATGTGTATCCTGGCTCCCTGATTCTGTTTTAGCATTACAATGGAGGCCTGCTGAGCTACCTCCCAAGGCTGAGCCTCATCCACCGGTGTGTTCATTCACTCGAGCGACTCACACCGCATTGTAAAGCTCTTGTTAAGAGTCTGGACCGAATGGATGAGCCTCATCTTTAAACGGGGACAATGCATGCCTGATTTACCATACGGTCGTGCAGCGGATGGCACGCCTGTTAGTTTTATGAGATGGCTCAAGTTTGTGTGGCGCTTTCAAAGGCGAGGGCCACTGTTTTGGATGCATTACACTTGAAAGAAATGGACAAGAATGAACTGTCTGGTGTGCGTGACAGGATATCCTTTAAAGTGTAGAAGAGACCACGGCTAGTTGTGAAAAAGGAAGGGTTCAAGGGTTTTGAGTCAAATTGTACACCTATCTTGAGAAATATTCATTGTTACGGCTTTTCCTGGTTTCTAAATTTTCACGTGAGCTTTTTATAAAGCAAACAATTGGTACATTTTTAAATATGGTTATTGGTGGATAGAGGATTGTGATGTTGCGGAAGTAATCTTCCCCCGAACTTTGCATTTTGTTATGAGGTGATCTGTCAGCTTTGAAGGCAACACTTGATTATCCTGTTTAGAAAACCTCTTCAGCTCAAATCAGCAAAGCTGTAATTTAGCTGGCAGGCCATTCACTGAGACTAGGCTGTGATTGGATAAGAGCTGTTCCTGGTACAACGGTCCACGTGCCTGGTCCTTGGGAGGGCTTCTCAAACATGTCTTAACTCGCCCTGGCAATGTCATGCCCGCATCAACCCTCGCGAATGACTTTCAATGAATGGTCAACGAACTATAGTAAAGAATATCAAGCTCACATAGCATGCAAAATCACGTGGTTTATGAATGGTTCATGTATGGTTTATTGAAGCAGGAAATGCTGTTCTGCTCTGTTATCTCCTTCTGGAGATTAATTCAGCTTGAGTTACACAGTTGAGGTGGACAACTGTATGAATTAAGGTAAGGGGTCAGCAAGGCTGGGAAAATCATGTTTACTGAAAATTTGACTAATTTATTCCAATTTAAAGTATAGAAATGTGTAATAGAATTGTCATAGAAGTTATATAATTGAAAGATATAAATATTGTTAGAAGTAGTAGAATACATATTTAGACAGACAAACAGAGACATGAGGAAAGGACATATGAATAAATCATATGAAATTATGTTTTTTATGTAAAAATGCAGAATGTTTTCTGTGATAAGTTTATGGTTAGGGGAGAGAGTATACAATTTGTACAGTATTAAAAATAATTTGTACAGTGTACATACATATGTGTTCATATGACGCAAAGGCATCATGCCTCAGACTAAAAGCCTTCAATCATTCACTCTCAGAAAAAAAGGTACAGTGGTGGTACAATTTTTTTCCTTGGGGAACAAAACGTATAACTGTACCTTTAAAGGTACACAATTGGTCCTAGGATGCAATTATACCATTGTTTTCCAGAGGTTTAAATGTTGATGATTTTATTGAAAATGTATGGTCACCATTATGGTAATCAGTGTTTATTTAGTTGGGCAGTTTGACTCTTGGCTTTTTATGTGAGTTTGCGGTTTTTGTTACAGTTTTAATAAAACACATAATCTGTTAAAATAAAATAAAAACTATAAACAAAAATTATCATGAAGAAAAATGTTTGAGCAAATGCATCACTGACTAAAAACGTTAATAAATAATATTCACCATCAATTTTCTTGCCACAGATCAGACATTCTGAATTCTGATTTTTAAATAGAGTTTAAACGCACACAGATATCAAGAATCAGCATATGAATCTCAACAATGGTGACATACTTAATGCTGCAATGCATGCTGGGAGCCATGAGTTTTATACTGTGGTTGCTTAGGTTGGAGCTAAACTCTGCAGGACAAAAGCTCTCTAGGACCGAACTTGCCTACCCCTGACTTAGAGGTTCAAAAAATGTACCCTCAAGGGTACCACCCCAGAGACGGCCACTTGTACCTTAAAAGGTAAAAAAAAAAATTGAGAGTGTTGAAAAAAATGGCATCATGCCTCAGACTAAAAGACTTCAGGTCTCAGGAAAAAAACAACGTCTGGTGTCAGGTCTCGTACAATCAGGCATCGGACGAAACAGCCTCAGACTAAAAGGCATCAGACGTAAAGGCATCAGACGAAACTGACTCAAGGCCACGATATATTCACAGCAAAGTTCTACCATAAAGACTCAGAAGGCAGGTGAACGTTTTACATGGTATTTATTCCACAAAGTATAAACAGATGGTTGTGAGCTACGTGATTCATGTTTAGTTGTATAGAAAAGTTTTTTGGCGTAGGCCTCGTCCTTAGTCCAAATCCTGGGGATGTAGATTTAGCTGATCCTGGCTGAAGATGATCCTGCCTACCCTCGATGGATGGACAGGGCCAACCTGGTGGTGGTGGTGGTGGTGGGGAGGATGGAGGGGAACGTCAGCGCCATCAACTGCAAATGTGAAACAGAGAATTCAGTGCGTATATGTTCCAGGTGTCAAGCAGTGATTGGCCAGACCTATAATTAGGAATGAATGACGTAGCATTATAGTCTTCATGGTAGAACTTACGCTGATGCTATCATTTCTTTTTCTTATTTCCATTCCACGCTTCCTTCTGAGTCCGTTTCGTCCGATGCCTTGTCTGATGCTGTTTTGTCCAATGGCTGAAGCCTTTTGGTCTGAGGCATGATGCCTTTGCGCCAGGTCTGATGTTCTAAAATGTACACCGTTTATTTGGGGAAAGTCCCCATAAAACATATGTGTGTGTGTGTGTGTGTGTGTGTGTGTGTACAGGTTTATATTACATTGTGGGGACCCACAAGGATAGTAAAACCTGAAATAGCAATCCCCATGGGGGAAATGGATTAATAAACAAACTAAATTATGTTTTTTTGAAAATGTAAAAAATGCAGAAACTGTGATGGGTAGGTTTAGGGGTAGGGTTAGTGTGAGGGAACAGAATATACAGTTTGTACAGTATAAAAAACATTATGTCTGAGAGTCCCCACAAAGATAGCGAAACCGAGTATGCGTATGTGTGTGTGTGTGTGTGTGTGAGGTCAACTGCTCCAGTCGAGCTGACTGAAAACCTATAATCACTACACTGTAAAAAATCCAACTCACAAAAATTTTGACTAATGATAATCTTTTAGTTACCTGGACAATTAAATGCAAAAAAGTTGGCTTAACTGGTCAAAATAAGTTGGTTCAACAATTGTTGGACCAACCTAGTATTACTTGTAAATTCGATTTGTAAATGCAAGTTAACACGCATACAAGTTGCAACAAGTTAACAATGCATTCTGGGTGCATTTTGCAAAACTCATCCATGGCTCCCAGAATGCATTTCGGTATGAAGCATGTCACAATTGTTGAGATTCATAGTCTGATTATTGATGTCTGTGTGAGAAAATCTCACAGGAGGTCAAAGTGCTTAGTGTACAATTGGTTTTAAACCTAGTCAACTATTTTGATTAAAACCATGTTTGATCTTTTCTAGAACCACAATTAAAAAAAGCTAATAGTATATTGCTCATATTAAACAGTACAATTTTAATTTTAAACTTTAAATTAAGCCACTACTGATTATATTCTTATCATCGAACAACTGACAGCATTTGATTGCGTTTTCTTGCTTATCTTGCCAAACATTAAAAAGTCGTCAAACTGCCCAACTAAAGAAAACACTCATCACCATGATGGTGATAAAAAAATAAAAACTATAAAAATGTAATCAGCCGAAACAAAGATCTTAAATTGGGAGACATGTGACCATACTCAGTTAATTGAGTTAAGTTAACTACTTTGTTTAAAAGTTGAGTAAACTCAAAAAAGCTGTGCAGCAAGTTGCCTTACAATTTTAAATTATGTCAACTTTTCTTTTTTTACAGTGTATAATTGAACCCATTACATTCTCATGAGGTCTGATGAAGGAAGAGCTGAATGAAAGCCCTACTGAAACATCTTGCAGGAGAATCTGTGAAAGCTGAATGTGTCAGATTTAATAAAATAGCCAATTTAAATGTAAAGGGGGAAAAGCAGTTGGCTTAAAATATGTGTGGATATTCATGTCAAAATGCTCCCGTCGCGGATGTCTCATTATTGCAGCTGATGAGCCTTAATGAAGTACTTGAAGGTGTTATGAGATGAATATTCTTAATCTAAATGTTAATCAGGTGGCTCACAACAAACTAGCTTGGGAACCATGACATTGAGTGCTCATGGATGACCAACAGCATTAGCACCTACTACAGTGTGTGTGTTATGGACAGTTTTGGCATTCTTTATAACTAAAGAACTATTGTCTGGATGAAGTTATTCAGCATGACCCCCTCAATGCGAGACACTTCAATATCTTTGACAACCTCATGCTCCAACCAATCGTTTCATAACGCTGATCCAGCACAGAATAACCTGAGACACAAGCCGCACCTCGGGTCGAGGCAAGCCCACACATGTTCTGTTTACTGATTAGACACGCTAGTCGTGAGGGAGAACAATGCACCATTCCTCAGCACAATGGGTCAAACAGCATTCGGGAGGTCCAGCTCGTAATACTTTCTGTTTTTCCGGGTATGAAAATGGATACTTATGCATCATTAGAATTGCCACTTTTGGGTGGGTGGGGGGTGGTAACCACTGACATGTTGCAGAACCAGTATTACATATAGTACTCGTTTGAGTTCCAGACACCATCAGGGTGTAAAATATAATATAATACTATTAAATATAAAGTATGCTATAATTATATATCATTTATATAATATATTATTATTAGTGCTGTCAAATCGATTAATCACGTGGGTCTGTGAACCAGGAACAGGCTGAAGACTCAGAAGATCAAAATACAAACTTAAACTTTAATAATGACACTCAGGAACAAACAGAAAGGCAGGGAAAAACACGCCAACATAACAGTGACTAGACAAAGACTGAAGGTGTGTTCCAGGCAGGTTTTTGAGCGGTAAGTTATGTCTTTAAACCACGACTCACGACTTTGTAGCGTTCCAGGCAAAGTCATGCCAAACTGCCAAAGAGCAAGGAATTGTGGTATAGCTATATGTAAACAAAGCATGGCGGACCATACAGTATGCCCAACATTTCCATGTGGCGATATAATTTCATGACATACATCGTTTCAGACACATAACATTGTAATACATAATCGTGTGTGTATTATTTATCATTATTATATTATTATTAATTTGATTCCAATGTTATATTGTCCTAAAGTCTATTTCTCACCGTGTACAACTTTCATAAAAACCGCATCCGTAGGGGCTGCCATTGTTGTTTTGTGGGCTATGTGACGTTAGCCTGACGTCATCATACTCAATTCTAGTCAGAATATGAGTCTGAGACCGCTCCGTTGGGCTGTGATTATGGGGCGTGTTTCAACCGAACCAGGAAAGACCTCAATTGGATAGACCTACAACCAAGCAACGGAGCGACACATAACGTTAGTTGTCAAATGTCAACAGAACTCAACTGCACTGTGTTGCCATGTCCGCGGGTTGAAGCGACCCCAATTATGTGATATACAGACCCAGGAATGCAAATTTTAGCAGGCAGCCCTGCCAAAATAACACATATTTTACCCCCCAAATGCCTTTTTTTCCCCTGGAAAGCTATCGGGCTTGTTTTTGGCTAGTTTTGAGGAACGTTAGCAATTGGGCGGGTTTTGTTGTAAAAACTTGGCAACCCTGTCTGCACGCACGCTGGAATAAGTAGCTAACGTTAGAAGAACAAGATTAGTGTAAACGATCTAACGTTAGAAGAACAAGATTAGTGTAAACGATCTTTGCCGGTGTTGTAAAAAAATAATTTAAGGATACACAGAGTACTCCTTTTAGGATTAGAACAAATTCAACCCAAGCGGCTTTTGATGACGTGGATGATTACGTTACTGTTTATCATCTGTCCATCATCGTCTAAAGCCCGCCCTGACAATTTCATTGGTCCGAACAGTTTCTGTTCGGGCATAATTACTTCTCTACCGATCAATTCCAGACCGAACTGCCCGAGTAAAAATGTTGTGGGCGGGGCTAAGTTCGGCTGGCATCCAGGCTAATGTGACGTCAGAGCGCTTAACTGGGAGTAGGGGAGCGTGGGGCACATGTGGGGTTAGTTGTAACACGCATGGTTTAAAACTTTCCTCACATGCCAGGATGACGAAACTTAGTGTATTTACTAGTTGCCAAATCAACATTATTTAGGGAAAAAATTGTGCCAAAATTAAGAAATCACTGGAAGATATTACTGAACATTTATTTAACCATAGCAATAGTTTTTTTTGTGTTTTTTGTGTTTATTTAAAATAAGACAAATCTGATATTATTATAATGTTATATCTGTTATCTAATCAGCAGAAGACACGAGCCGCAGTTTAAATCCCATTTGCGCACATGGGGTGCGTTGTAACACTGCGTTACAATGAGCCCCTATTAGAAATATGCTACTATATTCTATACTTTTATGAATTCTTTTGAGAAACCATGAGAAAAGGGTGAATAATGACTGAAAGTCAATGTTCAGAAATGATTCATTATTATTATGTTTTTGACTATGCTGTATAGCTGTATTTAGCGATGTGTTTGTTGTCAAAGTCAAAAATTAGTATATTTTTAATGATTAAAAAATGCCATTATTTTATTGTAAAAAGTTAATAATTGTTTTTTATTGACAAAATATTTTAGTTTGTCATGGATATTTTTTTGATTATATCAGATAACATTTTAAGCTGTCATTTGGTCATGTTACATTGGGGCATGTTGTCACATTTCACTTCCATTCTTTCAGGGTAAATCAAGAAAAAAGTATACACTGTATTAATGAAACAAAACCACATAATTGTACTAGACATGTGGGAAATTAATGTGGGAAAAAATAAATACTCTGAACCCCAAGTGGATTTACACAAACTGAGATATTCAAAAAGCGTTAGGTTGTGCCCCGCTCTCCCCTACATAGATATAGTACAAGTTCATCAGTGGGAAGTCACAGGTTTGACTGCCGTTCCAGTGCACTTTCACGGGTAGAAGGCTGAAAAAACACGGGTTACGGGTTGCCTGGAACGCGGCATAAGTAGTGAACAGAAACAAGATGATTAACTAGTTACAGCTGGGACAAATGAACTAAGGAGGGAAACCATGGGAACAAAGGATTGGCAGGAAACTGAACAAAGGAATGAATCAAAATACAGAACTGTGAATGTATTTGTATTTATATATACATAATAATTATACACAGTACACAATTATGTAAACATTATACAAACTTTTACTTTGGATGCGATTAATCACGATTAATCGGTTTGAAAGCACTAAAATACAGTATAAAATAAAGTAAAAAAACGTAATTCATGCAAACTTCTTGGACTCATAGCTGGTTTATTAATAAATTAGTAACATTTAAATCATAAAATAACTTTGAATAAATGAATAATAACACAACTGTAACTAATAATAGCAATAAATATTATATATTATAAATGTTACTAATATTATTATTGATTTTAAAGTTGTTACAATCATAAATATACATAACGAAAATAAGTGTATTCATGCGAAGTTTTGCTTGCTTTCCTTAGAAAATGGAATAACCTTTTTGTGATTTCTTAGGAGTATAGCCTAAAACAAAGCAAGAAGCTCTCGTTGGTAACAGTTGGTCTAATATTTACTCACATATCTGCTTGTCAAATATTTAATGCATGTTTTCTTGAGGCAAATTGTCAGAATATGTGCATGGATAATTGGATGTATATAAACAAACATCAGTTTGGTTTTAATAAAATTGATTACCAGCTGTACATCTGCTCCGTTGAGGTCAGTGATATTTCTTGGAGAGGGCATTGTGTGGGCTTAGAGGAGCTCGTTAAACTCGTCCCTAACTAGCAGAAATGTAATTTACAAACAGAGGGCTGTGGAGCCAAGAATGAAGGGTTGAGGATCAGTGCTGCTGGGGGGGAAAAAGCCCTCGCAGTCTGAGGCCTGGATCTGACAGCTGAGTAGGCAAATGAAAGAACCAGTGGAGATGGAAAGCATGACGGTTAACTCTTGAAACACTGGAGGGAGGAAAAACGGACAGGGCTGCCACACAGAATATGTGCAAATGGTAAATGAGCTAATAGATGTTTGATGAATTAAACGATTAAAGGTACAGTACCGTTCAAAAGTTTAGGGTCAGTAAGATTAACTTTTTTAAGAAATGAAACTTTATTCAGCAAGGACACGTACCATTGATCAAAAATGACAGTAAAGACATTTATAATATTACAAATGATTTGCAACAGCTAAAAATTCAGGAATTAATTATATTCTACAATAGAAAACGTCTCGGTTACGTGTGGTAACCTTCGTTCCCTGAAGGAGGGAACGGAGACGTACGTCGGACGTACCGACGAATTGGGATCACTTCTGGGAGCCCCTATCAGCTTCGAGCTATCTAGAACCGGCCAATGAACAATTGCCGTGCGAGATTTGCATCTCGCGCCCCGCCCCGCGCCGCGGGTATAAACAGGAAGCGAGAGCGAATGCACGCTGTTTTTCACTGAGGAGCCACACGTAATGGCTACACATGCAGTGATGGTACAGCAACTGTGGCGACGGGACGTACATCTCCGTTCCCTCCTTCAGGGAACGAGGGTTACCACACGTAACCGAGACGTTCCCATTCAGTCGGTCACGTTCGACGTACGTCGGACGTACCGACGAATTGGGATCCCCTATGGAAAACGCCATAGTTACTACCACTTCCAGCGCCCAGCGATGAGCCCCTCAGACCCCGATCTGATGCGGGCGGGAAAGTTCACACAGGGAGAGTCAAAGCTGCTGTTCCGCAAGACCCATTCAGCTGACTGTATTGGATAACGCTTGGAAAGCGTGCCTGTGAAGGCAGCTGCGGAAGCCACATCATGCCCAGAGGGAGTTAACATGTGGAGAATACACGCATGGGCTGGCGTGGGCAGCACAACATACGGAAGTCCCAGGGGTGGCCCCGGCCAATTAGAGGAGGGGGACAACACGTACCTGGGACGGCAGAGGAGACTCTGCCGAGGGAAAGACACGGGCTCGCCGTAGGGAGCCGTACCGTGGAAGAATACACATATGGGACCGCCGTGGGGGTCACTACATATGGAACCCAGCCTAACACAAGTTCCACCAATGCATACGAGTGTTAGACCTGGCGTTGAACGTTCCGCCACGTCCGACTGCCGTGGGTTGCGGAGGACTCAACAGGGTTCGCCGATCCGGGGAACTCGACTGGAGCAGAATAAGCGCACGCATCCGTCTACCATAGGGGAGGGAATGGCGCAGCAAGCCGACACTAGAACGGGGACTTCGGTGTTACTGACTATGGGAAGTGAGCACACAGGAAGAAACCGGCTCTACACGGAGGCTATAGAATCTAGCGAACGTGTTAGGTGTCGCCCAGCCCGCAGCTCTACAAATATCTGTCAGCGAGGCGCCACGAGCCAGCGCCCAGGAAGAGGCAACACCCCTAGTGGAGTGGGCTCTTAACCCGAGCGGGCAGGGCACGTCTTGGGACTGATAAGCCAAGACGATGGCATCCACTATCCAGTGGGCCATCCTCTGCTTGGAGACAGCCTTTCCCTTCTGCTGTCCTCCGTAACAGAAGAAGAGCTGCTCTGAGGTCCTGAAGCTTTGCGTTCTGTCCACGTAAGTCCGGAGAGCACGGACGGGACAGAGAAAAGCTAGGGCTGGGTCTGCCTCCTCCGAAGGCAGCGCTTGCAGGCTCACCACTTGGTCCCGGAAGGGAGTAGTGGGAACCTTGGGCACATATCCAGGCCGGGGTCTCATGATCACATGAGAGTTACCGGGCCCGAATTCCAGGCACGATTCGTCGACCGAAAATTCTTGCAGGTCCCCTACCCTCTTGATGGAGGCCAACGCAGTCAGGAGTATTGTCTTTAACGACAGAACTTTCAACTCAGCTGACTGCAGAGGCTCAAAAGGTTCTCTCTGTAGTGCAGTTAGCACCAGAGTTAAGTCCCAAGAGGGTATGGAGGGAGGACGAGGTGGATTTAATCTCCTCGCTCCCCTAAGGAACCTGACGATCAGATCGTGCTTACCTAGAGATTTTCCATCTACGAGCTCATGATTAGCGGCGATAGTGGCGACATAGACCTTGAGGGTGGAGGGAGACAGCCTTCGCTCCAACCCATCCTGTAGAAAGGTAAGCACAGATGCGATCGAACATCTTCGGGGGTCTTCTCGGCGAGAAGAGCACCAATCGACGAACAGGTTCCACTTCAACGCATAGAGGCGCCTCGTAGAGGGGGCTCTAGCGGAAGTAATGGTGTCAACTACCGCTTGCGGTAGGTCACCTAGAACCTCCGCGTCCCGTCCAGGGACCAGACATGGAGTTTCCAGAGGTCTGGACGCGGGTGCCATAGGGTGCCCCGTCTCTGAGTCAGAAGGTCCTGCCTCAGAGGAATGGGCCAGGGAGGTGCTGTCGCAAGGAGCACTAGTTCCGGGAACCAAGTCCGGTTGGGCCAATACGGAGCGACCAACAGGACCTGCTCCTCGTCCTCCCTGACTTTGCACAGTGTCTGCGCAAGAAGGCTCACTGGGGGAAACGCATACTTGCGTTCTTCCCGGGGCCAGCTGTGGGCCAGGGCATCCGACCCGAGGGTCCCCTCGGTCAAGGAATAAAACCACTGACAGTGGGTCGTCTCTGGGGAGGCAAACAGGTCTACCTGTGCGGCCCCGCAACAACTCCAGATTAGCTGGACCGCCTGGGGATGGAGTCGCCATTCTCCCGGAAGTACCTGCTGACGTGACAGCTCGTCGGCCGCACGATTGAGCAGGCCCGGAATGTGAACAGCCCGATGCTTCTGACTCCATAAGAGGAGATGGCGGGCGAGTTGCGACATGCGACGGGAGCGTAGACCACCCTGTTTGTTGATGTACGCTACGGCCGCAGTGTTGTCCGTCCGGACCAGAACGTGCTT
Organism: Gobio gobio; assembly: GCF_949357685.1. NCBI lineage: Eukaryota > Metazoa > Chordata > Actinopteri > Cypriniformes > Gobionidae > Gobio > Gobio gobio. The sequence goes on from NC_137113.1 coordinate 26,599,922, forward strand.
GCCTCTGAGCGGCACTTTGAAGCGGCTGAGTGCAAGACGAACTGCTAACAACTCGAGGCAATTGATATGCCATTGCAGCTGAGGCCCCGTCCACAGACCCGAAGCTGCAAGCCCGTTGTACGTGGCACCCCAACCCGTGGATGAGGCATCCGTGGAGACAATGGAGTGCCTGGACACTTGTTCTAGGGGAACTCCCGCCCGGAGAAACAAAGGGTCCGACCACGGGCCGAAGGTTTGGCGGCACCTCGGAGTCACTTGGACACGGAGGGAACCGCTGTGCCACGCCCATCTCGGGACTCGATCGTGTAGCCAGCGTTGAAGCGGTCTCATATGAAGCAAAACGAGCGGCGTTACTGCGGCTGCGGATGCCATATGCCCCAGGAGCCTCTGAAAATGTTTCAGTGGTACCGCTGTCCTGCCTTTGAACGAATTCAAGCAGTTCAACACTGACTGGACGCGCTCCTCGGTGAGGCGCGCTGTCATGACGACCGAGTCTATCTCCATACCGAGAAAAGAGATCCTCTGTGTGGGACAGAGTTTGCTCTTCTCCCAGTTGACCCGAAGTCCCAACTGGCTGGTCTTCTGATAGTCTGATAGTACTGAACGTACGTCGAACGTGACCGACTGAATGGGAACTCTTATTTTAAATTGGAATAATATTTCACAATATTAGTTTTGACTATTTTTTGATCAAATAATGGCAGCTTTTTTAGGCATTAGACATCTTTCTAAAACATTAAAAATGTATTCTGACCCCAAACTTTTGAATGGTAGTATATATGGAACACCATTTACTAATCATCATCAACAACAATAAACTATAATATCTCTACTATAATGTATGTTAACATACTATAACCAAGTCACACACATCAAAACCTAATCAACTTTATGCATTTTAAAAATATTTTTACATTTCCCTTATAAAATGTAAATAATCACAGTTGTCTTGCCTAGTTATCTTCTTCTTGGACTAGTTAATTCCTTGGTAAACAGAAAGTTCAAAAGGTCACTCGGCCATTGTTTGTGTTGTTTACATGGTCCTCTCATGACTTTTAGTGCATGCTTTACTTTGTATTTACTTTGTAAATTGTAAAATGTATTTATTTTATTTCTTAACGGTCAACTATTCTGGAGGAGGCACAGCTTCCCTTGTCAACTCGGACAAAACACCAATGAATGAAATCCATAAATTATTATAAACCTATGGCACTTGTGATGCATCCTTGCTATTAAATAAAAACAACTGAATTCATCACTTTCAATTGGTTTCAGTTAGTTTCAATGGACTGTATTTAGAGTGTTTTGACAGATAACCCTTCAAATTCATCTACCTGATGCCTCTCACCCCCTCTAAAATGACGGGGGCAAGGCACAGGTGGCAGATAGGCCACGTTTTGCGACCAGGGGCTCCTCTCTCTCCACTGAGCCATGACTGCGGTGTCTGAAGCAGGTGCGTGGTATCCATCCAGCTCCCCTCCCCCCGGCTCGTTCACCTGTAAGCCCCTGACTTGCAGCCGTGGCTCTGGGGGTCTGCTGCGGCCTACATGCTCATCTGAGGGACAATGAGGATAGACAGCCTGTCACTGACCACCTGCTGCGCAGCTGCCAGGTTCCTGTTTCAGAATCGGCTTTCAGCACCCCCCCCCCCCCCCCCCCATCCTTTACCACTCTGCCTGCAGTATGACTCCTCTGCCTGATCAAATGGAGGTACGGCACACGCTGCTTTTTATCATCCCCATCACAGCAGTGCTGGAACATGACTTACAGCTAGACATGCACAATATAAAAATACCATATTGCTTAATGGTTTATATTAGAATTTATTTTATTCATTGCCATTGGTATTGAATATTTAATTGTGCTATTTTTACATTTAGCCATTTTGCCATCACCTAACACTCAAAGATCTTTAAACCACTAATAACTTTTATTTTAGTGTTGTGATGCTCAAATTCACTTGTTGCTTGTATTCGTTCAATATCCAGAAATATTATTGATTTGAATGCAGTGTCACTATCGGATGAGAACTGATCTGAGCTGGATGATGTTTTCTGCAGAGTTGCTTTAGCCAAATTGAACTAATTTACAGTTTTTTCCGAATTGCTAAAACACTAAATCCCATTCTCTGAACCAAATTCTCAATTAAACCAATCTGTCGAATAAATCACTTTTTCTGCAAAACCTTAAACAAGTTCAGGCAGTTAGACACTGTTTGCAAATCTCATTTAGCAAAACTCTAAACACATTCTCGCGCATTAAAACACTTATCGCACTGTGTTACATTTGTGTTTAAAAACACTAAACACAAGAGGCAAAAGTTAAACACAACTAAAACACAGTTGTCATCGTTTACACACAACGACTCAAAATTCTTCACACTTTTTTCAAATGATGTGATCAAACCAATTGAAATTATGAAATATGGGCCAGTTCAGAGTGCACAGGTGCACTGAATGATGATACAAACAATAAATAGAAACAGTCTGAGAGGGAGAGGAGGGAGAGTATGTGTAAGAGATGGTGGATGAAGAGGAAGAGGCTGAGGATGAGATGTGGAGAATGTTGTCAAGACTGGATCTGGCACAACAGAGGGGGTTTCCATTTGCCTGGCAGGAGACGACATTGCATGCGATGTGGACAAGTCCTCAACAATATTCAATAATATTCAACAATATGATTGATCTGACTGCACTGATACTATTGGATGAGAACTGAACTGAGCTGGACGATGACATCAATGTTTTCTGCAGAGCTACTTTATAGATTACCGTTTTTCTCAATTGTTTACACACAAATACTGGTACTTGAGACACAATGACCACAACATGTAACTCATGCACCAACGCCCTGAACCGATTCTGCTAAACTACAAGCACAATTCCTGCTTACACTCAAATTGCAGTTCTAAAACACACTTTTTTCAAAACACTAAACACAATTCTCTGCATTTGGCACAGTTTTCATGCAGAAAATCTCTTGTTTTCACAAGGAACACACTGCCATTCAAATATACACACTGACTCTTCACATGAGCAAACACCTGTCACACAGTTTTACAATTAGCAAAAAGAGCTTTAGCATAAAAGGGCAACAGGTGAGAAACCGAAGAGAGGATGCAGCATAGTTAAAAAATAATAATAATAATAATACTGTAACTGTATACAGTAAATTCTTCTGTTGTTTTGTATGTAGACCACTGTATGTGCAACTTTGTGTTGGTTGGGATGTACACTGTGTACATTGTTTTTGTAGGAAAAATTAAATATATTTGTTACCGTGCATTTGTGTGTTTTGAGTATGAAAACAATATTCTCAAATATTTTACAACACACTTATGTATGTACTGTCTGTTGTAAGTGTAACACTGAACCAAAAAAAAAACTGAATTCATTATGATGAATGGAGAAGAAGTGTTTTCCATTCATCATAGTGTTTTACATTGAGCACATCAGTGTTCAACTGGTTCTTATAAATGTCTATTCATATGATGGTTTGTGTGTGTCATTTGAAAACAAAATACCATTTTGAAAATAAGTAGCATTGTTTTGAATGTAAAGTTGCATTTTGCAGGAGAATTGAGGAGTTTTGCCCATTGTGTGTTCTGAGAGTATGAGGCATGCTTTTCAGAAAATGTGTGTAAACAGAGAAAAACTGTAAATAAATGAATTATGTAACAGCTTTTTGACAATGAGGAGCTGCTGTACAGCTGAAATGAACTCTCTTTGCCTCACTGATCATCTTTTTTACTGTAAAGCTGCTTTGAAACAACTGTATTGCATAAAGCGCTGTATACATAAAGGGGACTTGACTTGACTCAGGTCAGGCCCAACATGAAGACGTGATGCTGAGGCAGAATCAATCTCTCACTGACCTTGATTTTGCAGCTGCACAACTTCTTTGAGTGTACTGTAATTTTCATTTAGAGTTTTCTTATGCATGCTTTTGCATTTAGACTGCTGTATTTTTACAGTACAAGTGCTGAATATTCGATACCACAATATTCAATACAATGTTCTTGCAGTACACAGTATCCAATATATTCACCATACTTGGCTTTTGATTACTATACTTTTATACGTAATTGCAAAAAAATGGTTTACTGCATGCAATATAATAATTTTTTACTGTAAGCTCATGTTCGGAATGCTGTTCTCCATTTTTTGATAGTGTCTTATGAATGATCTGTAGTGCTTATATTATTGACTTACGTGTGTATGATCTGAAAGCATTATTTGATTTTGAGAACAGGTGAAATAGCTGAGGCAATTGTTTGATTTTGCCAGAATAGTCAGGGGTTTTGTGAATGTAGTTTGATGATTTGGATTTGTGTTTAAGGTTTTGAGAAAATGAGTGAGGGTTTCAAGAAATGTGTTTTAGCAATTCAGAAAAACTGTAATACTTAATGATCTTTACAATGGAACTGACTTCAGTCCTTTTTAGAGATGTATTACAGCAGAATTTAACTCTGATTGCATAATTGAATCATTATTTTCCTGTTGATCACTGTAAAGCTACTTTGAAACAATCTGTATTGTATAAAGCGCTATAGAAATAAAGGTGAATTTACTTTTAGATCGTTTTATTTGTAATTTATTCAGAAAAAATTGCAGATCATTTTAATATCTGCCATATTATGATATTTTTTGACTTAGCATTTTTGTATCATAACATACATTACACATACATACAAAGTGTTTTTTAGGCTTTGTGGTGAGCCTGGTCTGAAAGGGAGGCAATTTTGTTTTAAACTCTATTTTGGGAATTTTATTGGATAAAAATGTTGAAAGACAACATTGGATCTAGACAAGCTGCATCTGAAGCATGAGATAACCACTGTGCCACAAATTCAAGAAGAGGTCAAACCAATAACTGGCTCCTTTTTTTAAACTGCCTACCTGGACTACAGGATGTCTCAATTCACTGATCAGAAGTGTGGTTAATCTGTCAACAGCTGGAGGACAAAAACGTCTCCTCTTTGACCAGAGGGGTCAACTGTTAAATCTGGTAAATGTTCACAATCAGCCAAGCCAAACAGTATGAGACATCTTTATGCATCTAACACCGTGGTTTTCAACCAGGAGGCCTCAAGATTTAAGGGATAGTTTATCAAAAAAGGAACATTTTGTCATCATTTACTCGCTCTCAAGTTGTTCTAAACCTGAATGAATTTCTTTCTTCTGCTGAACACAAAAGAAGATATTTTAAGAATGTCAGTAACCAAACAGTTGATGGGGCCTATTGACTTCCATAGTATTTGTTTTACCATATGCATTCCTGATGTTCCTGATGCATACACAGATTGTATTCACATTTTGTGCCTGAAGTCAATTAAAGAAGTGCATTTTTTTAAACAGATAAATATATACATTCATATATATACATATATATATTTAATAATAAACCAGACATCAAGGAGATTAGAGAGAGAGAGAGAGAGAGAGAGAGAGAGAGAGAGAGAGAGAGAGAGAGAGAGAGAGAGAGAGAGAGAGAGAGAGAGAGAGAGAGAGAGAGATTGATAGAGAGAGACATCACGGCAATGTATCTCAAAATCTCAAATATTCCCTCTGCTGGAGAGCGACCCGCTAATCAGCAAATAGCTGTTATGCACAATTGAAGTAGTGGGATTAGAGGATCCCCCTGCATGTTGATTTGATTCCGATCAATGATTTGCGATATGCCCCTCTTACCCTAAAATTACCATCTCTATAGGCCAGTGGAGAGAGAAGCTGGGGGCTGGGGGGAGATGGCTAATTTCCTCTGAAGTGCCTGTGTGAGGTTTTATGTATAGAGCTGGTAAAAAGATCTGATTGCAGTGTTTCCCTCAGCTGCTCCTTTGTCCTTATCAGGGAAGAAGCGAACAGGTTAGCGAAGAAGTTAAAGGGTTAGTTCACCCAAAAATGAAAATTCTGTCATTAATTACTCACCCTCATGTCGTCCCGAAACCCTTAAAGGTCCCGTTCTTCGTGTTTTTTTGAAGCTTTGATTGTGTTTACAGTGTGCAATATAACATGTGTTCATGTTTCGCGTGTAAAAAAACACAGTATTTTTCACACAATGTACTTATCTGTGTACCGCTGTTTCCACTGTCCTAAAAACGGCTGGTGATTTCCCTGTTCTATAAAGTCCCTCCTTCAGAAATACGTAACGAGTTCTGATTGTGCCAGCGGTTACCGTGTTGTAATTCGACCGCAGCTTAGCGCACGTGCCAGCAGTTCCTGTGTTGTGATTCGACAGCAGCATAGCGCATGTTGGAAAGATCACGCCTCTTAACGTAGAGATGAATGCGTTCAATAATCTCTACAGCGTCCCTGGGAAAGCCAAACAAAGGTGATTTGACTCCTGGATGAAAATAACAGCGTCTCGACGACATGGCGATAAACACACTCAACGCAACAGTTCCTTTTCTCCACGCGACCGTCCGCTTCTCCACGTGGGACAGCAACAAGACCGCGCCCCCTTTTTCGCGTTTCTTTGTGGGCGGAGGTTAGTCTGTTCTACTGCTCTACTGACGTAATTATAGCAGGAAGTACCAGGATGTAGTCCAAGCCAGCCGTTCGCTGTAGGCTCTGAAAGGGAACTTCTGTTAAATAAAATATCTCGCTTGGCATTGAACTTTGAGCTTTATAATTTTACAGGTATTATTTATGCTCTAACAGCAACATTACACACTAACTAAAGTTTGAACAATGGGATCATGCGGAATGGGACCTTTAAGTCTTTCATATATTTTCAGAACACAAATGAAGTTCTTTTCGATGAAATCTGAGAGATTTCTGTCCCTCCATTGACAGCAACACAACTAGCACTTTGACACTTCAAACAGTTCATAAAGAGATCATAAAACTAATCCATATGAATTGAGCAGTTTAGGCCACATTTTCTGAAGAGACATGGTTGCTTTATATGATTAACAGATTAACAGCAACCGAACTTACTTGACACAATAGAACAAACCTCTTGCGGGAGCTCAAACGTGTTGCGTAACACGAGAATGAATCTCATTGGTTCTTGCGGAAGCTCAAACGTGCTGCGTAACACGAGAATGAATCTCATTGGTTCTTGCGGACGCTCAAACGTGCTGCGTAACACAAGAATTAATCTCATTGGTTCTTGCGGACGCTCAAACGTGCTGCGTAACACAAGAATGAATCTCATTGGTTCTTGCGGAAGCTCAAACGTGCTGCGTAACACTAGAATGAATCTCATTGGTTCTTGCGGACGCTCAAACGTGCTGCGTAACACAAGAATGAATCTCATTGGTTCTTGCGGAAGCTCAAACGTGCTGCGTAACACAAGAATGAATCTCATTGGTTCTTGCGGAAGCTCAAACGTGCTGCGTAACACGAGAATGAATCTCATTGGTTCTTGCGGACGCTCAAACGTGCTGCGTAACACGAGAATGAATCTCATTGGTTCTTGCGGAAGCTCAAACGTGCTGCGTAACACGAGAATTAATCTCATTGGTTCTTGCGGAAGCTCAAACGTGCTGCGTAACACGAGAATGAATCTCATTGGTTCTTGCGGAAGCTCAAACGTGCTGCGTAACACGAGAATGATCCTCATTGGTTCTTGCGGAAGCTCAAATGTGCTGCGTAACACGAGAATTAATCTCATTGGTTCTTGCGGATGCTCAAACGTGCTGCGACATGACAATGATCCTCATTGGTTCTTGCGGACGCTCAAACGTGCTGTGTAACACGAGAATGAATCTCATTGGTTCTTGCGGACGCTCAAACGTGCTGCGTAACACGAGAATGATCCTCATTGGTTCTTGCGGAAGCTCAAATGTGCTGCGTAACACGAGAATGAATCTCATTGGTTCTTGCGGACGCTCAAACGTGTTGCGTGACATGAGAATGAATCTCATTGGTTCTTGCGGACGCTCAAACGTGCTGCGTAACACGAGAATGAATCTCATTGGTTCTTGCGGACGCTCAAACGTGCTGCGTAACACAAGAATGATCCTCATTGGTTCTTGCGGAAGCTCAAACGTGCTGCGTAACACGAGAATGAATCTCATTGGTTCTTGCGGACGCTCAAACGTGCTGCGTAACACAAGAATGAATCTCATTGGTTCTTGCGGAAGCTCAAACGTGCTGCGTAACACGAGAATGAATCTCATTGGTTCTTGCGGACGCTCAAACGTGCTGCGTAACACGAGAATGATCCTCATTGGTTCTTGCGGAAGCTCAAATGTGCTGCGTAACACGAGAATGAATCTCATTGGTTCTTGCGGACGCTCAAACGTGCTGTGTAACACGAGAATGAATCTCATTGGTTCTTGCGGAAGCTCAAACGTGTTGCGTGACATGAGAATGAATCTCATTGGTTCTTGCGGACGCTCAAACGTGCTGTGTAACAAGAGAATGAATCTCATTGGTTCTTGCGGACGCTCAAACGTGTTGCGTGACGTGAGAATGAATCTCATTGGTTCTTGCGGACGCTCAAACGTGTTGCGTGACATGAGAATGGATCTCATTGGTTCTAGCGGAAGCTCAAACGTGCTGCGTAACACATGAGTATGAACCTCATTGGTTCTTACGGAAGCTCAAACGTGCTGTGTAACACGAGAATGAATCTCATTGGTTCTTGCGGACGCTCAAACGTGTTGCGTGACGTGAGAATGAATCTCATTGGTTCTTGCGGACGCTCAAACGTGTTGCGTGACATGAGAATGAATCTCATTGGTTCTAGCGGAAGCTCAAACGTGCTGTGTAACACGAGAATGAATCTCATTGGTTCTTGCGGAAGCTCAAACGTGCTGCGTGACATGAGAATGAATCTCATTGGTTCTTACGGAAGCTCAAATGTGCTGTGTAACACAAGAATGAATCTCATTGGTTCTTACGGAAGCTCAAACGTGCTGCGTGACATGAGAATGAATCTCATTGGTTCTTACGGAAGCTCAAACGTGCTGTGTAACACAAGAATGAATCTCATTGGTTCTTACGGAAGCTCAAACGTGCTGTGTAACACGAGAATGAATCTCATTGGTTTTTGCGGAAGCTCAAACGTGCTGCGTGATATGAGAATGAACCTCATTGGTTCTTGCGGAAGTAAGATGGCATGGAATGTTGGGAATTGTTCCTTGTGACAGATCAGAGAGTTTATGCCACAGTGGCACTGTTTGTGAACAGCAGCAGAAGAGCACTTAGGCGACCACTGCAAACCGGAGCCCAGCGCACACATTAATTAGCTCGCTTTTAATTACCATTTCGGCTAAACTAACACAGGGTTTGCTGTGTTGTGTTTGCTACATTAGGGAAACGGGGGATGGGAGACTTGTAATTAGCATAGTTTACAATAGAGGAGCCTTTTTCTCTTTATTTTTTACAGGAGGTGGAGGAGAGACATTGGACCGTGAAGATGGAGCTCCATTAATGCAGTGATGCGCTCTCCAGACTCCCGCAGATCCTTCAGGCTGATGGCAGGCAGTGCGGCGCACGCAAACCGCGAACCTCCCCCACACAGACACTTAAGGCACAAAGAGCTGCTCTGAGATCAGGGCCAATCATCCTCTGTCACAGATGAGTATGCAAACACATGCAGCTGTGTGAGGAACAGACGTGTGAGCACACGTGTCGGGGCTCTGGGTACGTAAAGCCATGCTTTTTGCAGGAACAGAAACAATAGGGAATCTGTTATATTTCTAATATACTATCTTGATAAGACTGATATTTGACTGAGGAGAGTTTGGAAATGGCATCTATTGTTCATTCATATCAACATTATTATTCATTATCACTCACAAAACAAAGTGAGCCGACTAGCTGTTTACTGTGCACACAGACAGCTTCTGAACTGAAATGGAATGATTTTGATCCTGCGATTCTTACAAATGAAGTTGCTTGCACAAAGTGAACTGAGACACAACTCAAAATACATTTCAATAGACTTTGACATTAGCATGTTGCTAAGCTAACACTGTCTGCAACACTAAAACAAACTTTTTGATGCCAATGACCCTCAAATATGATGATCCATGCAAAGGACCCTCTTCCTCAAATATAAAGGCATCTACGTAGTTTCGTAAAATCCCATTTACAACAGTTTTTTTTAAGGGTTTTCTTCAGCGATTTAGCATTAAGCTTTGTATCAGTAGAAACCCGGTAGTATATTCAAATTATGGTACTTTCCCCCCTCATATCCCCCTGAGACGAGCGAATTATGCATTTTATTTCTGGAAAAAAATCCTCCGATGACGCAAATATCTTCATTTTGCGCCATCTGAGGATTTTTGGGCCAGAGACTAAAAACTACAGCCAGTAGAAGGAGCTGTTCCGCATGTTTTCAACCCGCCCACAGGGGAGAGATCTCACTCACAGAATGTGGCTCGGATCGGGCATTAATAACGGAGCGGTGCAGAGCAAAGTGAGAGTTTCAACATTTCAATTAATTCCTATGAAAGTTAAACTTCCATATGCGATCTGAAAACGCGCCAGACTGGACACATGCCATGAATGACTGCCGCGCTTACCTCAGCTCTGCTCAGCTCTTCTCTCGTGATGAATGAAATCTGACTCCTGCTGCGTTTGTGCCGTGACTTTCGTTCAGCTCACTCACACTTTATTGAAAAGACACGTTCAGTTTTTAATTGTAGTGTTTATTCTCTAACTGAACGAAATGATTGTATTATGAGAAGATCAAAACGACGGTGGGGGCGGTGTAGGGAGTGGCCTCGTAGGGCAGCGAAGCAAGTGCATTCTGGGAGTTGTTGTCTTTCATCCACATGAGACACAAATACATTTTCTGTCTTTTCTCGGTCTAGAAGGCACCAAATTCAAAAATAATTTCACATTTCTACTACATAAGTGACCCAGTTTAAATACACATTCATCTTCCCAGCGCTGAAGGGCCCCTTTAATGTTTATGAAAGAAGTATTTTATGTTCACCAAGGCTGCATTTATTTTAAGTAAAGAAAAAAGTTATTTATTTCTGTGATGGCATCATTACTCCAGTCTTCAGCATCACATGATCCTTCTGAAATCATTCTAATATGCTGATTTGATGCTCAAGAAACATTTATCAATGTTGAAAACAGTTGTGCTGCTTAATTTTTGTGGAAACTGAGATCAAACTTTTCAGGTTCCTCGACGAATAGAAAATAAAAAAAAAACAGCATTTATTAAAAAAAAAAAAAAAACATTTGTAAAAGTCTTCACGGTCACTTTTGATCAATTAAATGCATCATTGTTGAATAAAATATTGATTTCTTTGGGAAAAAAAATGTATTGGACACAAACTTTTGAACGTGTGTAGTGTGTATACAAACATATTAATTTATCTCTCCTATGTATTTTTTAAGGGCTTTAACTATCTTTGTTGATACTATTTAGTATCAAATTAATATTATAATAGAAATGAGATTGCTTCAATGCATTATGGGACTGGTTTACCCACAAAGGACACATGTGATCCTCCCCTAGAAGACAGCGTAATTATGCAGCGTCCTATTTGGAACAGACGTTGGGTGCGGTGCCTATAAGAACTACTTGAGATGCAAATTAGCATCATTTTTTAGTCTTTCAACTTAAATGTTTTTTTTATTGTCCCAATGCAAATAAAAAGGTTGACTATGTAGGCTGCTCCCTAGAACAGAACCATCATTTTAACAGAAAAATTGACCAGAAAAAAATGAAGGCAGACTTCGTGATTTCTTCACATTGTATTTTGTGTTACATATGATCTGGTAGCTAAAACACTACCGAATATTATCACTGTAGTAGCACTACAGACATTATAGTTTTGCCTCCAATCTAACAGGACTCAGATATGGCAGTAGCTGGTACTGAGTGAAAAGGCACTATTGGCATAACTAATATTCTTCCCTCCTGGGGCGGGCTCTTCTCTGAGCCGGAGAAATTAAAAACAATAACATTTTCTTTATAAAGTACATTATATAAAAAGATTGTATGTTGTAAGCCAAAGAGTCTGGGATGAAATCAGTCCAGGCCTGTAGAGAAACTGAAGTTTGGCGTTCAACTGCTCTCCATTGCAGCCCTTCTTCTGCAAGGCCTCAGTGGAGGTGAGCATTGAGGTCGTATTTCTCACAAAACTTGTCCGTCAGCGGGATGCAGGTGAGAAGCTCACACCACTCGCACTTGACGGGGTAAACATAGAAGAGAACGACCAAGCTGGCAAAGATGCCCAGGAAAAGAGTAAGCGCCACTAGGATCTGCAAACGTTTGCGGTACATGTCCATGCGGCCGAAGCTGATGTAGGGCAGGAAGGCGAAGGAAAGGAAGAAGCCTGAGACAAAGCCGCAGATGTGGGCGAAATTATCTATCCAGGGCAGCAGGCCGAAGGCGAAGAGGAACAGCACTACGCATGAGAGTTTGATGAAGGCCCTCCATGGCCGTGCCAAGATCTGCCAGCTCTGGAACAGCTCCACGAACAGACAGGCCAAGATGCCAAACTGAGAACCAGCCGGACCCACCTGGCAATAGAAAGACAGAGGGAGGGGGGTTACTAGCATTTGTTTCATGGCTTGAATGAGTTAATCCTGCACTGATCTAAAACGAACATGGTGGGCCATAACCAGGTGAAAATGCCCATTTAGGTACTATATAATATGTGAAAAGCAGTATCAAATGAGTATTATTTTCTTCTTATACTTCTGCACATCAAGTGCACATCAGATGGACACCGTACTATCCCATGAATCCCAGTGACTCAACTAGATCACATGGTAGATTATTTACGTACTACACACTGGCATACATACAGTGGCAAGAAAAAGTATGTGCAGCGCTTGTAGAATCTGTGAATAATTTTAACTAAATAAGAGAGATCACACAAAATGCATGTTATTTTTTATTTAGTACTGTCCTGAATAAGATATTTTACATAAAAAATATTTACATATAGTCCACAAGACAAAAAAAATAGCTGAATTTAAAAAATAACCCTGTTCAAAAGTTTATGAACCATTAATACTCAATACTGAGTGTTGTTCCCTAGATGAGCCACTGCTGTTTTTTTGTTTTGTGATGGTTGTTCATGAGTCCCATGTTTGTCCTGAGCAGTTAAACTGCCCAATGTTCTTCATAAAAATCCTCCAGGTCCTGCACATTCTTCAGTTTTCCAGCATCTTTTGCATATTTGAACCCTCTCCAGCTGGGACTGTATGATTTTGAGATCCATCTTTTCACACTGAGGACAATTAAGGGACTCAAACTCAACTACTAAAAAAGGTTGAAACATTCACTGATGCTCCAGAAGGAAACACGATGCATCAAGAGATGGGGGTGAAAACTTAAAGGTCCTGTTCTTCGTGATGCCATTTTTCAAACTTTAGTTAGTGTGTAATGTTGCTGTTAGAGCATAAATAATACCTGTAAAATTATAAAGCTCAAAGTTCAATGCCAAGCGAGATATTTTATTTAACAGAAGTTCCCTTTCAAAGCCTACAGCGAACGGCCGGTTTGGACTACATCCCTGTATATACTGCTTTAATGATGTCAGTAGAACAGTTTGTTCGCTAACCTCCGCCCTGAAGAATACGCAAAAAAGGGGGCATGGTCTTGTTGCTCTCCCACGTGGAGAAGAGGAAGTGTTGCGTTCGGTTGCGTTTGTAGAGTGTTTGTCGCCATGTTGTCCAGACGCTGTTATTTTCGGCGTTCCCTTTCGTTCAGTCACTACGACGTAACGTTAGTGACTAACGAATGGGGGTTTCGCTTAGAAGCCTATCAACTTCGAGTTTTGAGAAAACGCCCAATGGCGTGCCAATGCCATGGGGCATGCGGAATTTGCATACGTAGCTCCGCCTCACTGCGTGAGTATATAAGGAAGTACGAGGCAATATCGCATTATGTTTCTGCTTTCGGAGCCAAGAGTACCTACCTCTTCACTCCTACAGCCTTCTGAGACTCTGTCAGCTTCTTCGAGACGAGCAGCTTTCCAGTCGGTGTTGGTGTGACGGCGCGTTCCAGTGATCGCATACTTCCTGCCTGCTGATCTGTGCAGTGGTCCGCCTGACAGCTGGTGTGTGTTTCCCTGGGCGCTTCGGCATCGACTGCATGGTTTTCCTCTCACAAAAAGAGCTTGCGCGTGGCACGTCTTTTTCAAGACGGCTCGCCCGTGCACTTCCGGGTGCGATCGATTTTCCGCTGCTGTCTGAGGACGCATTCACTGCTCGAGCGTGTTTGGGCTTCAGCGCGCACGGGCAGTGTTTGCGGATGTGTCACGTTTCCATTGCGGGGGCGTGACCATCGCGATGTCACGGTCGAGACTCAATGATCTCCGTGAGGAGAGAGAGTCCCCTCTGCCACACCCCAATCTACCGTCCCCGAGTGAGATGGTACTTTGGCTGGTGGCCAGGGTGACCTGAGGGCGGTGCTGTGGTATTAAGAACCCCGACGTTCATTCCTCGGGCCACACCCCCCTCTTATACATCGCTTCCGCGAGTGTTGGATTGAATCTACGGCCCGTCTCTGACGCCCCGTTCGTTCAGTTCACGCTCCGGATAGCAGTGAGATGTCGATCGCCGCATCCCAAGGTGGGCTGGAGTCCTTTGGGGATGACGATTAGGTTGTGCTCCGCCTCCGGGTGTGTCAGCACTGCCTGATCTGACCTAAAGTTGACAGCCATGTTATCTCGGGCAGCCGCGAGTCTCGCGCTGGTGTGGAACTCCGCCCAGCCGCGGGTGCTCGTGGTTGCGCGTTTGATTTTTGGGGGCGGCACCCGACAGCTGTTGGGCCCCGCCCCCAATGCCTTTCGCTCCCGGGGTGCATGAGGAGATCACGCGGTCCCGGAAGTCCCCGTGCTTCTCGCGACCGTTTGGTGGCCTCCTCCGCCTTCTCTGCCCTTGATGGGGCCGCGGCCTAGGGTACACTGGGGCCCCCTCCCCCCCCACTGTTGAACTCTCTGTTGCGCACTACGGTGTCCACAGAGGGCTTTGACGTGGCGTGGTGTGGCTGTCCTAAGCACCCCCCCCAAAGCCTGTGGGCTCGTCTACTTCGGTGGCGTGGTCCCGCAGTGCTACGGGCAGGCCGCCGCCCCTTTGCACATGCACAAGGGTGGAGCCGACCCAGGGCTCTTCATTGAGCTGCGTGCCGCAACTGACCCCGCCCCCGGGCGGTGAAGGTGGCCACACGCTCCCTGGGTCGGGCGATGTCCACAGCTGTGGTCCGGGAGAACACCAGGCCTTACCTGGTGATGTGGAGGACGTTGAGCGGGCCCGCCTCCTCAACTCACCCATATCCCAGGCTGGCCTCTTCGGCGGCGCGGCTGAGAACTGCGCCCAACAGTTCTCGGCCGCCCCAGAGCAGACTGAGGCTGCAACACGTACTGCCCCGGCGGCCAGCTGCTGCACCAGCCGCCGGCCCAGTCGCCTCAGTCCGCTCGCCGCCGAGGGCGCCCTCCCTCTTCCCGCCCGGCCCCAGCAGCAGCCTTCACCTGGGCCGCGCCGTGGAGGTGGTTGAGGATGTCGCCCAGTCCGCTCCCCAGACTGGTTAAACGCCAGGATGGAGGTGGACAACTCAGAGATGGGTTCCAGTTCTTCCCAGGGGATGGTAGCAGGGCCTCTCCTTCCCCCGGTGGAGGGCCGGGGGAAAATCCTTCCGCTGCTGGCCCCCGGGCTAGCAGCGCTTGGGAAGAACTCATGTTCCTGTCTCTGAGCACCCAGAGACCGGTGATGACAGTGCGCGCCACCCTCGGGTCTCGCCACTCGCATCCCTCTCTGTCGCCAGCCCCCTGGCAGAGCAGACCCCAGTGGAACGCGAGTCCTTCCCTGGTCTCCTCTGTCAGGGCGCAGCCGTTAACCGTGCTCCGACCCGGGGACGCCCAACAGCCTCCCCTGTCCGCGCCGGTAACGCTGCCTCGCTGCCCCACCCAGGGTACGTCTGTCGTCCGGATGACCCCGTTGGTGCAGTCTCTGGAAGCCTGGCTTCAGCTTCCGGGGCTGTCCCGCTGGGCTGCCCGGACCATCAGGCTCGGCTACGCGATTCAGTTCGCGCAGGCTCCTCCCCGTTACAGGGGAGTCCGCTATACCATGACCGGGGCCCATGCCCCCGTCATGCGTGCGGAGATTGCCACTCTACTGGCGAAGGGTGCGATCGAGCCTGTCCCTCCAGCCGAAATGAGGTCAGGGTTCTACAGCCCCTACTTCATTGTACCCAAGAAAACCGGTGGGTTACGGCCAATCCTGGACCTTCGCATCTTGAACCGATCCCTTCACCGGCTTCCGTTCGAGATGTTGACTGCGAAACGCCTTTTCGGATGCGTTCGTCCGTACGATTGGTTTGCAGCGATTGACCTGAAGGACGCCTACTTCCATGTCTCCATCCTTCCTCGACACAGACCGTTCCTACGGTTTGCTTTCGAGGGGCGGGCATACCAGTACGCAGTTCTCCCATTCGGGTTATCTCTGTCCCCTCGCGTCTTCACGAAGATCGCCGAGGCAGCCCTTGCGCCCCTTTGGCAGCACGGGGTCCGCATCCTGAACTACCTCGACGACTGGCTCATACTAGGCCACTCTCGAGAGCAGGTTTGCGGACACAGAGATCTGGTTCTCCACCACTTAACCCGTCTGGGCCTTCGGGTCAACTGGGAGAAGAGCAAACTCTGCCCAGTGCAGAGGATCTCTTTTCTCGGTATGGAGATCGACTCGGTCGCCATGTACGCGCAGCTTTCGAGCGAGCGCGCGCAGTCTCTGCTGACTTGCCTCCGACAAATCGAGAGCAAGAATGCGGTTCCACTGAAACTTTTTCAGAGGCTCCTGGGGCATATGGCATCTGCAGCCGCGGTAACGCCGCTCGGATTGCTTCATATGAGACCGCTTCAGCACTGGCTTCGCGATCGAGTCCCGAGATGGGCATGGCAGTCTGGCACGCTCCGGGTCCAAGTGACTCGGGCCTGCTTACAGACACTCACCCCGTGGTCGAACCTCAGCTTTCTACGGGCCGGTGTGCCCTTAGAACGAGTTTCCAGGCATGTTGTCGTATCGACGGATGCCTCTGCCACGGGTTGGGGTGCCATGTGCAATGGACAAGCAGCCGCGGGCTCCTGGACAGGACCCCAGCGCCTCCTGCATGTCAATTGCCTCGAGTTGCTGGCAGTACGGTTCGCCCTGCACCGCTTCCGAGCGTTGCTGAAGGGTCAACATGTGCTTGTCCGGACAGACAACACGGCCGTAGTAGCGTACATCAACCACCAGGGCGGTCTACGCTCCCGCCGCATGTCTCAACTCGCCCGCCATCTCGTCTTATGGAGTCAGAAGCGCCTGAGGTCCCTTCGTGCTGTCCATATTCCGGGAGTCCTGAACCACGCAGCCGACGAGCTTTCGCGGTTTCAGCCTCTCCCGGGAGAATGGAGACTCCATCCCCGGACGGTTCAGCTGATTTGGGAACAGTTCGGCGACGCACAGGTAGACCTGTTTGCCTCCCACGACTCTTCCCACTGTAGCCTGTATTATTCCCTGACCGAGGGCACGCTCGGCACGGATGCACTGGCGCACAGCTGGCCGCGGGGCCTACGCAAATATGCGTTTCCCCCAGTGAGCCTACTCGCACAGCTTCTGTGCAAGATCAGGTAGGACAAGGAGCAGGTCCTTTTGGTCGCCCCGTACTGGCACGGCCGGACCTGGTTCCCCGAACTCATTCTCCTTGCGACAGCCCCTCCCTGGCCTATTCCTCTGAGACCGGACCTCCTTACTCAGAGACGGGGCACCCATTGGCACCCGCGTCCCGACCTTTGGAACCTCCACGTGTGGCTCCTAGACGGGACCCGGCAGGTTTGAGTGGCCTACCACCTACGGTGGTCGCCACCATCACTTCCGCTAGGGCAGAGTCCACTCGGCATGCCTATGCGTTGAAGTGGAACCTCTTCGTCACCTGGTGCTCTTCCCGCCAAGAAGACCCCTGGAAATGTCCGATCGGGTCCGTGCTTGAGTTTCTCCAAGAGGGGCTGGAGCGAAGGCTGTCTCCCTCCACCCTCAAGGTATATGTGGCCGCAATATCTGCCCACCACGATCTCTTGGAGAACAAAAAGGTAAGTCAGCACGACCTGGTCATCAGGTTCCTGAGGGGAGCTAGGAGACTGAATCCTCCTCGCTCTCCTCTCGTACCCTCTTGGGACCTCGCAGTAGTGCTAACTGCTCTGCTGAGACCTCCCTTTGAGCCTTTGCGGTCGGTTGATATTAAGTTTCTGTCTATGAAGACGGCTCTGCTGACCGCATTGGCCTCAGTCAAGAGGGTCGGGGACCTGCAGGCATTTTCGGTTGACGAAGCGTGCCTGGAGTTCGGGCCGGCTAACTCTCACGTGATCCTGAGACCCCGGCCTGGATATGTGCCCAAGGTTCCCACCACTCCGTTCAAGGACCAGGTGGTGAACCTGCAAGCGCTGCCTTTGGAGGAGGCAGACCCAGCCTTGGCATTGCTCTGTCCAGTACGCGCTCTCCGCGCCTACGTAGACATGACGCAGTGTTCAGGACCTCAGACCAGCTCTTTGTCTGTTATGGTGGAGAGCGGAAGGGAAGTGCTCTCTCAAAGCAAAGGCTGTCTCACTGGATAGTGGACACCATTGCTTTGGCTTACCAGCAGCAAGGCCAACCATGTCCCCTTGGTGTGAGGGCACACTCCACCCGGAGTGTGGCTTCCTCTTGGGCTCTAGCGCATGGCGCCTCGCTAGCAGACATCTGCAGAGCTGCAGGCTGGGCGACACCCAACACATTCGCCAGATTCTACAATCTCCGAGTGGAGCCAGTGTCCGACTATGTACTCGCCCCCCCGAGGGGCTGGTGATGGGCCAGGCTCAGGTGTCTTCGCTTGCTCGCCACTCCACTCCACGGACTGGATACGTGCGATATTTTCCTCAGGTGAGCTCCCCGAGAGCCCTGAGCTCCTCCAGCACTGTCGACGCCGACATCAGTTCAGTCTGCCCTTTCGAGCCCAGACCCTCATGTCCGGCCAGGTGCCCCATGTGCATGGTTCCCTCCGGCGACCCCCACATGTGTATTTCACCGTAAGTCTCCGCAGTGAGCGGGTTTCTTCCCTTGGCGTGTCCCCGCCACCCCTAGGGTTAAAAATCCACCTTCGGCTGGTACCCTAGAGATCTTCCATATGCAACCCTCTCGGGTCATATGTGTCTCTTAAGTCCTCCCCACGGGTAGGCATCTTTGGCATTCCCTCACTGGGATATGCTTCCCAGTGTACCTTGGTATTCCTGTGTTAAGTGGGAGTCCTTCGTCCGTACTAGTCTTACGACAGGGTACTCACACTTACGCAGGGCACTGGAAGACAGCTGAGTGGCGGGATTATATTGGGACCCCCATTCGTGAGTCACTAACGTTACGTCGTAGTGACTGAACGAAAGGGAACGTCTCGGTTACGGATGTAACCCTCGTTCCCTGAGGAGGGAACGGAGACGTAACGTCCCCTTGCCACATCGAGCTGTGTTGCCTGGAACGCAGGAGTTCAGTCTTGGCTCCTCAAGCAGGTAACATAATGCGATATTGCCTCGTACTTCCTTATATACTCACGCAGTGAGGCGGAGCTACGTATGCAAATTCCGCATGCCCCATGGCATTGGCACGCCATTGGGCGTTTTCTCAAAACTCGAAGTTGATAGGCTTCTAAGCGAAACCCCCATTCGTTAGTCACTAACGTTACGTCTCCGTTCCCTCCTCAGGGAACGAGGGTTACATCCGTAACCGAGACGTTTTTAGGACAGTGAAAACAGCGGTATACAGATAAGTAAATTGTGTGAAAAATACTGTGTTTTTTTACACGCGAAACATGAACACATGTTATATTGCACACTGTAAACACAATCAAAGCTTAAAAAAAACAGGAAAAACGGGACCTTTAAATTTGAAGATAAAGTTAAATTGTACTTAATTTGTCTTCTGGGAAACATGCAAGTATCTTCTGTTGCTTCTGAAGGGCAGTTAAAAAAATATATTTAAACAAAATAAGAAAAATCTTCATCCTGTTCAAAAGTCCCCCCCCCCCCTTTTTTGTCTTGTGGACTATATGTAAAACAAATTTTATGAAAAATATCTTATTCAGGACAGTACTAAATAAAAACACATGCATTTTGTATGATGTCTTTTATTTTGTTAAAATTATTCAAATTTTCACAGATTCTGCAAGTGGCTCACATACTTTTTCTTGCAACTGTATATGACATACATTACTAACAGCCGAGAAGTAATTCTTCAAATACAGTACACACTCATAATTATTACATTTTTTAGAATGCTCATGCATGTAACTTTTTGAGTGATGGAAGTTGTTATCTTCTAGGTTACAACTGCACGTTTACACCCGTGTTTTAGGTCTGTAATGAGCCATGTGAAAAAGATAGTTTGGGGTCGGTAAGATTTGTCAGTGTTTTTGAAAGCTGAATTTTCAGCATCATTACGTCAGTCTTCAGTGTCACATTCTAATATGCGGTAGCACTTTATTTAGATGGTCCACATAACGTTGCAACTACATGTCAACAACCAGTCATTAGAGTATTTGTAGACTGTCTGTTTAATATCTGTAAACACATTATTTTGACGGTCCCCAACAGACATTCTACTGACTATAAATAACTTTGCAATTACATGTCAACTACTAACCCTAACAGTCTTCTAACAGTATACTACAGTTTACTAATACTCTAATGAGAGTTAGTTGACATGCAGTTGCAAAGTTACTTATAGTTAGTAGAATGTCTAAAGTGAACCATTGAAATAAAGTGTAACCTAATATGCTGATTTGGTGCTCAAGAAACATTATTACTATTTATGTTGAAAACATTTTATTTGAAATATTTTTTCTAATCATGTAAATACCTGTACTGTCACTTTTGATTGATTTAATGCATCCTTGCTGAGTAGAAATGCTGTATAACAAAACAATATCTCCAGGATAACATTAAAGACCAATGCAAAAAGTGAGATTAATTTGCGGGTTGGATTTAACTGTTAACATTTGAGGGTTTATATTAAATTATCTCATTACTGAATGTGGGGAGTTCCAGACTCATGGGGCTGTACCTCTGCTCTGTACGGTAAGAAGATGGCACTGGCGAGGTTGCCTGTAATCCCACTGAGGATATAGATGATGGAGATTCTCAGCCAGCCCGCTAGCTTCTCCAAATCTCTCAGAATGGTCATCTGGAAGCACACAGACACCAGGCAGTGCAGGATCCTGCAGGGAGGAAGAGACTTTCGCAATCAATCAAACAAGGCTTTACCTTTGACAAGAAAGAGCAGTCAGGATAAGTAATCCGACACTGCATTTCATTTATTGCGAAATTCACAATGGGCCCCCTGCAACGGATCACACTTCCTACTCACCCAGCATGCAAGAAGAGAGAGAGCCAGAGCCGATAGAACTGGTCTGGGATCTCCGGGTTCAGGAAAGGCAGGAGGCCACACACATCATCCATGCAATGCACCTGAGAACGGATAATCAGTTTTATCCATAATTACACAAATTACAATTTATAGCTAAATGTCAGCACACTCTAATTACAGGCACTTGCACATTTGTAGCTCTTTAAACCCCCTGCTGGCAATTCATAAAATTGCACATTGAAGTACTGTACTGCCCTAGATAGCAAATCAACTAAGATCTAAACTTATCTGCCATCAAGAAGAAATGCTCACTGACCTGGGAACACAATGTGGCCTCCTCATGAAAGTATCCCTTCATGAAGTTACAGTACTCTCTTGATGTAATCTCACACCTGTGCAGATCATAATTTACTTGATTAATTAAGACATTTGACCTACCAAAGGACACATTATATATGTATTTGAGATAAACTACCAACTTTGCCAACTTTTATATGAATTTTGATCATGCATCCGATGATCTTAACACCTAAATCATCTGCTATTTCAGAGCTCGGTTTCCTTCCTATTTAAACACTCTGCAAGAGTTTTTCCCGGTCATAACACCATTCCAAGCTAGATTTGATTTTTTTTGTCATTAATCTCATTCATAGAGTGCATCACAAGCAAGGGGTCGAATTTTGGCTGATTAACATGACATGAGAGAGGTGTTAGCCCTATAAAGCCTACTATATCACATTTTATTTGCAAATCTCTAAGGCCTTAAAGGGATAGTTCACCCAAAAATGAAAATTCTGTCACCATTTACTCACCCTCAAGTTGTTCCAAGCCTGTATGAGTTTCTTTGTTCTGCTGAACACAAAAGAAGATATTTAGAAGAATGTTTGTAACAAAGCAGATAGAGCAACCATTGACTACCATAGTATTTTTTTTCCCTACTATGGTAGTCAATGGTTGCTCTATCTGCTTTGTTACAAACATTCTTCTAAATATCTTCTTTTGTGTTCAGCAGAACAAAGAAACTCATACAGGCTTGAAACAACTTGAGGGTGAGTAAATGACGACAACATTTTCATTTTTGGGTGAACTATCCCTTTAATTATCAACATGATGAATGATTTGCTGAAAACCCTATTGTCCATAATCTACTACATGCCTTCTGTTGTCTGATTGGTAGTTTCTACTTTTTTAGAAAGTAATAGGCCTTTCAGCTTGTGGTACGTGTGTTTTTGCTGTGAAATCTATATAGATTTTTATAGAGTAAAAAGAAAGAATAACTTTTATATTGTTAGTAATATTTCAAGATAAACACTTACTGGATTGAAGCAACTTTGGTTTACTTATCAATACAATCTTTTTTTGGAAATATCATTGTAAATGATACATCAGGCTTTTGAGGAATGTTTATTTGAACACTTCTCAATCATCATTGTATATGTTTTGCCATCCACAATAAAAACTAAAGAGCCTTGATCATAAAACTAAGCATTCAAATATCATCTTACTAAGACATTATTGGAAGATGTGGAGGGACAACTGAAATTTATACGCATTGTATGTAGTTTGCTATACTGTTATAAGATCTCACTGATTTACATTACAAGCTATCAGAATTTCATCTTACTTTTTAGCCATATAAATATCAGCAACTGCAACCAATTGCATATTTTTGCTCAGTTTGGGCCTCTGAATAAAGCTGAGGAGTTTTTTCTTCACACTCCTCTACAAGTATGAGCTCCCTATCATACTACATAATATGATTTAAATGTATGAACAAAAAACACATATTTTTTGTATTTTGACTATTATTTCATATTTCAGGCTTTACAGGGTTAACTTTAAGTGGCATGGCATCTTACGCACAGCCATCGGCACATGTTGTTATATGTTGAGTGGCACATCAGGTTTTCAGTGGCTTGAGCCAGAGGATTGTGGCATATGTCACTAAAACTTGTGTCATGTGCCTCTGGATTGTGGCATATGCCAATGAAAATTGTGGAACATGTCACAGTATTTTGAGGCACCTCCAGTAGTGACTGACACATGAGTTGAGGAGTTAGCAGTTATTCTGATGCAATAGAGAAACAAAATTAAAGGTTGTGTTTTAGTGTTTTAGTCTTTTGGGTGCTTAATGTTAAGTAATGATTTATACAATTCATTATGACATGAGTAGGCAACTGTCACTATCAAATGAAAGCAACACTAAAAAAGCAATAAAGCATAATTGTGTGTATTAACTACATTGTTGTAAAAGGACAAAAGGATCCTAAATGCAAACCCTAATTTAGTCATACTTTTAAAACATGTAAAGTAAATACATTTTGAATAGTTCATTTTCAAATAAATATTTTTGAAAAAATATTTAGTCAGGTTAGGCACATTTGTTTTTGAGTGAATGTTGTGTATATGTGTTGATCATGCAAAGGGCCCATTCTAAAAGACAAAATAAATGTATCATGCTATGTATATACCACATTAATAGTGGAATCCATAACGGTAAACTTTTATGATTGCATGATGCTGCATGCATGCGGGTAAGTGTCAGTATAAGTTAGTTTAACACCTGCCTACGCAAGATAAACAAAAAAAATTGCAATTTGCTGTGGGACATACCCCTGCTAGTTGGTACCACTTTAATTAGAATGCTTGTTTGTGCAAAGGAATTATCACAATATTTTGTACTGGGTTACATTGTTAAATTTCATAAAAGAAACTTAGAATAATAGGATAATTATTAACATTTTACAATATACAGTCGCTCTGTAATCTTTACATATTAACTCCAGTTTTGTCGACTTAAAGGCACAATATTTAAAAATGTTTGGATTAAAATATCCAAAAACCACTAGAACAATGTTATATATTTTGTAGACATTTACCGCCACCTACTGGTAGTTTTAGTTTTTTATTTAGAGTATCATCTCAATAAAAAAAATAATCATTTCATATTTTGGGGATTGCCCAAAAATGAAAATTTGGTTTATTTGCATTTACTCACCCTCATGTCGTTTCAAACCCGTATGACTTTCTTTTGCAGAACATAAAAGAAGACATTTTGAAGAATGTTGGTAACCAAACTGTTTTGGTCTGCAAATATATCTAAATATCAATTCAGATGCACCTTCTGAAAAACACATAATGGCCATTATAGCCTTAAAGTTTGTGTGTAATACGTTTTATGTTGAATCAAAAAAATTTTTTTGTCATGTTTATTTGATGCTTTTCTTATGATGTGTTTCTCGTAACACAATGATGACTTTATATTATCTTCTGGGGGTGACTTCTCAGCCAAATTTGATTTGCGATTAATTTGCGAATAATTAGATAAATTAATCGGTAATTAATTACACATTTTAATCGCTTGACAACCCTAATAACAGTAGATGTTTACCATTGAAGTACTGTATTTTTTGAGGCTCTTAAAAGAATGAAAATGGATTTATATTTGTCACTGCTATCAGTCTTTGTTAGTTCATTTGAATCACTTAAAGGGATATTTCACCCAAAAATGAAAATTACCCCATGATTTACTCACCCTCAAGCCATCCTAGGTGTATATGATATTCTTCTTTCAGACTAATAGAGTCGGAGTTATATTAAAAAAATGCCCTGTCTCTTCCAAGCTTTATAATGGCAGTAAATGGCAGCCCAAAATTTGAAGACCAAAAAAGTGCATCCATCCAATATAAAAGTAATCCACATGGCTCCAGGGGATGAATAAAGGCTTTCTAAAGCGAAACGATGGGTTAGTGTATAAAAATATCCATATTTAACACGTTATAAAGTAAAATATCTAGCTTCCACCAGATTGCCTTCTGTATTCAATTTGCTAAAAAAGTGTAACTCGTGTGATGTATTACGTCAGGAAGGCATATTTTTCTTACACAAACCCATCGATTCACTTCAGAAGGCCTTTATTAACCCCCCGGAGCTGTGTGGAGTACTTTTATAATATATGGATGCACTTTTTTCTCAAATTTTGAGCAGCCATTCACTGCCATTACAATGCTTGGATTAACCATGACATTTTTTTAATATAACTCCGACTCTAGTCTGAAAGAAGAATGTCATATACACCTAGGATGGCTTGAGGGTGGTAAGGTAATTTTAATTTTTGGGTGAACCATCCCTTTAATATCTAATGGTGTGTCTGCAGGTTCTCTTTACCTTCCTTTGGTTCCAATGCAGCAGGGTCTGCCAGTGATGACGCAATCAATGTGTGGCAGGTTAGTGTGGTTCCCTGTGCTGTACCTGGTGCATATCTGAGAGAGAAATAATGATAACTATATAACACTATTAAAATGAAGCAATGATGTGTGTGGTCGAGGAACCGTCACTGAATCACACTTACCGGCCACTTAGTGATGTCATCAGGCCACTCGTGAGGAGTAACCGAGGCAGGCTCCAGACAAATCCTAACATCATAAATGTGTGAAATAAGATTATTCAGTCCACAGGTGGTGTGGATGGGTAAAAAAGTAAAGAGGGTTTGAATTGTACCTGGGGTCTTGATGACACACAGAGCCATACTGACGAACTTTCCCCTCTACAAATGGAGCACTTGGGTGCTGAGGCCACTTTACCCATAATGCCAGTGTACTCTGAGAATATTACAGGGACATTTGTGTAAAAATAGGTTGAGTGCACACATTAAATTTAGACATGCGAGGTCAAGGAGGAACTGACCGAGCACTCCTCCTGAGAGGTCTGCAAGCAGCCTGATTGGTCATTACGGACGCAGCACGCCGAGTGGCGCTCACTGTCCTTCTTCTCCTGAATGAGCTGGTGCACCTCTTGATCCTGACGCATGCAGGGTGAGAACTTAGCACCGAGGTGAATCAGCGCCTCCTGCAGGCCAGGAAAAAGAAGTGCATATTAGGCAAGAGCATAATGCTAACATGCTAAACTCAATCGAATAAAAAGTTATTTTAGTAAAATGTATATATTATAGTATTTATTACTATTTTTAATCGTCTATTATTTCCATATTTTTTGTGTTAATTTAAGTATTCAGCTTTAGTATTTTGTGTACTTTTGTCATTTTTATTTATTTATTTATTTTAATATTTTGGTGACACTTTACAATCATTTTCCTTTTGTTAATATTGCTTAACAACATTAGTGACTATCAATGAACTATCAATGAAAAATACGTGAAGCATTCATTAATTTTCTAAAAAAAAAATTACTAATACATTATTAAAATCAAAATTGTATCTGTTATTACTATTTAATAAACCTGAACTAACAATGAACTGTTGTATTTTTATTAACTGACATTAATAAAGATGAATAATAACCAAAGTTACCAATATTTCTAACTTTTAATTATTTGGTAACACTTTACAGCAAGGTTTCATTTGTTAACATTGTTAACTACATTAGTTGATACGAACTAACAATTAACAAATATTTTACAGCATTTACAAATCTTAGTTAATGTTAATTTAAGCATTTACTAATACATTTTTTAAAATTAAAAGTTGTATTTGTTAACATTAGTTCATGCTCTGTGAAAATTAAATTAACAATCAATGAACAACTGTATTTTTTAATAATTGACATTAACAGATTATAAAATGTTGTACAAATATATTTCTTAATGTTCAAATTAGATTAACTAATGTTAACAAATGAGACCTTTTTGTAAAGTATTACCATTTATTTTTATGTCAGTAATAGTTTTAGTAATTTTAGCTGCCAAGGCAACATTTCTTATTTTCGGTTAAGTTTTTACATTTAAGTTTTAAAAAGTTTCTATACTTTTATTGTAGTTTTACAGTAGTTAAAGTTAACATAAAGGCTTCCCTTTAATGTCCCTAGGTGGTATGATTATTGAAAAAAACATTGTTTTATTTGAATATGGACATACAGTAGCAACACAATTACAATTGACACAATGCTTTAAGGCAAATCCATATGTTTCAATTCTGTAAATATATTTACCGAGCTTGGTCCAATCCAGAAGTTTTCTTGCTGCACGAATTTGACATTTTCATAAACCCCTTTGTTTCGTAAGACCTACCACAGATGATAACCTGTTACACACCATAACAAACACAAGCACAATGCAACAAAACCAAATACACATTTTACTTACAGAATCAACTGTCTCATGTTGGGAAAAGCCCACAGGTGCAATGCCATAGATGGAAACGGCCAAGATGGTAATCAGCAAATGGACAAAGGTGATCCAGTAAGTGAAGAAAGGCCTGTAGGATAAGAACCCAATACGTCACCCTGTACCAACTCCTATAACTCAGTATATCAAACATGCAGCTTTTGTAAATCTATCCAGAGACCATCAATATCATGCAATCTCAATAGTCAACATCAAGCAGAGCACCCACACACAATACTGTTCCATACCTGCGGTCATTCATGTCTTCAATCTGTTTTTTTACATAGCTGTCAATGCGTTTGCGGTAGGTGCGGTTGGTCAGTCTGCCCACCATGCCAAGCCCATAAGGACGCTTGTCCTTGGCAAAGAGTTTCTTAACAGGCACGGCAATGCGCTGTCCACGCCGCTGCCCGCTCACACTAACCACTTCCTGCCGTAAGCGCACTTTAGGCTGAGCCAGAGCACCATCCTTTCCCTTACGCCAGCCCCTCTCGAGAGGCCTGAGAGACATGGAGAGACACCGAAATGAGCTTTTCTAAAGTAAAGTAATAATCCACTTATAAGCATCAGAATGATGTTACAAACTCAAACACATTTGTCAAGTGCGCATGTAACTCACAGCATAAGATGGCTCCGCTCCAGTTCTGTCTTCTCTAGGGCACTGCCCGTCAAGTCCCTCTCATCTCCAGCTCTACTGGCATCAGTTTCTTTAATGGCTGATTCAGAAGGCGATTCAAACACCTCGTCTGCGTATGTGGACAGCTCTTCATGCATAAGCCCATCCTAAAAGGACAAATGGATACTGAAGGCACATTTAAGAGTACAACAAACAGTGTTGGGGAGTAACTAGTTACATGTAACTAGATTAATTTAATCACAATATAAATGTAACTGTAATCGGTTACAGTTACTGAGAAAAAATTTGTAATTAAATTACAGTTATGAATATGTTAATGATTACAAAGGGGGTTAACAAACTTAATATTTTCTGTAAAAAGCTAGGATATGTTGAATAATATTAATTTGTTGCTTTGCCTGTTTTTGATGTGCATGATGCCTCCTGCCATTTAAAGGCCGTTTAGTAAAGCGATGCTAATTTCTGATGCTTTTGATTGGTTCTCGTTTAAATTTGCAGAGTACCACGTCTGCCAATTACATCAACCCACATTGCCGCTGAAAGCTTTAAGCTACAATCTGTCTGAGAGTTGCCACCATGGTAAGCGACAAAAATACATTTCAGTGCTGAAAATTAGAAAAGTAATAAAAAGTAATCAAATGTAATCAGTTACATTACTTAAAGTAATTGCAATAGTTACACTACTAATTACTTAAATAGGGTAACTTGTAATCTGTAACCTATATCATTTCCAAAGTAACCTTCCAAACAATGACAACAAAAATAATTGATGTTTAATTTCTTAGATTTCTTGTAATTTTTCCTCCCTCAGATGTGTCATTTTTTCAATGTTCAAATATTTCCCCAGCTATTCAATAAAGTAAAATATTATAATTTATATATATATTTTTTTAGAAATGCTGCCTTGAAAACTAACTTAAATTGAAGTACTAAAACTAAAACTGAAATAAAATACAATTAAAGCTGTAAGGAGATTGTTTTGAACACTGGCTGGTTATGTACTTGCTTAAAAAATGTATTTTTGAAAAAAATGTAACCAAAAAAAGTTACGGACTGCAGCTAAAAAATAAATAGAAATACATAAACTAATAAAAATGACAAAAACACAACAGAATGACTAAAACATAAACTTCAGTTTTCATTTAAAAATTGAACTGAAAACTAAAAATATAAAAATAAATGCTATTTCTAAACTAGTAAATAATATAATCATATATAAATAATACTAATCCCTCTTAATATGCAGAGACAACTGCAACCCATGTGTAGACTGACATCCTGAAAGGTGTAACACTGGGTCTGTAACCCTTTCAAAAACATTGATCTGTTTATTTGAATATCTCAAACAATCTAGCCACAGTAACGCCACCTCTATCAGTTTAAATTCGGGGCGGGAATATCTGCTTGTTGACTAATGGAAGACGGGCAGTATTTAGGTGAACTAATATTTGCTATTCAGTTGATGCTAGTGGTGTATTTATATATCAGCAATGGTCTTTACATATGCCAACACTAGGTGGCAGCATTGAGGTGCTTGTGCTGTAAACGCCAGGTTTTGTGGTCACTTTCACCTTGGCAAAGAAGGAGGTGTCCAGTTCATCTGGGAAATCCACAGTGTCCTCATCTAGGAAACTGGCAGCTGCAAAACTACGCCGATGCACTCGCCGAACGGTCCCTTCCCGCAGAGAGCGCCCCTAAAACCAGCATCATTATAATCTTCACTATCATCCTCATCAACAGCATCATACTTACTACTACCACTCAATATTCATGCAATGATTAGAAGGGTACATAACATCATTATAGATCACATTTTATACATCACAAACAATGGGTGAGATCTAATGTCCTTCCCAATGCAGTTGTGCTGTTTCTTAGGCCCAGCAGGGGATTACCTCAACCTGCTCCAGAATATTCTATCAGACCAACAGCTGAACATTCCAGTGGAATTATCATAGCCATCTGTTAGCGTTGTTCCCGGCCTTTAGCCTGGTCATCTGGGAGCAGGCACTAAATGGAGCTGGGCCAAATCCCGGGCCAACAAGTCAAGCCAGAGATAAACTTTTACATAACAGATAAGGGGGAGGGTAATATTTGTTTATTACAATCTTTACAAGGACGTCAAAGTGAGCCTCTGTAATCTATGATAATCACTACGGCTGGGTTTATGGGACGGAAGTTGCCTTGTTCCAACCACATTCACGTCACTGACATTTGGGGCAAAGGAGATTTCCGAATTTTAAGGACTGATTATTGATTCAAATCAAAAGGTGATTTTTTTTTCTTTCTAGCAATTGTCAAAAATGAGTCTACCGCTTTATGCTGTTGTTTGTTCCTGTCTGGGAACTTGTTTTGTTCATGTCCGGAGGAAGATAATAGACTTCAGAGGAAATCTGGGGAATGAAATCACTTTTTGGTGCTATTCAGTTCTATGCAACTAAAGTAGATTTACATCTACAATGGTATGTATCAGTGTTTCTCAATATTTTTGACTTAAAGACAATCCATTGTCTAATATAATAATATTTTATTTTCCTCTGGTATTTCTACTGGAATTAAGATAATGTTCCTTGATTTTAGACAAAAATTTAAACAGAAAATGTGTAGTGTTTATATTTAAAAACAATTAACTACAAATAATTTTGTGGTTCCTGATGATTCATAATTTTATAATTAAATATATATATATATATATAGTGGGTGGGATATATTAGGCAGCAAGTGAACATTTTGTCCTCAAAGTTGATGTGTTAGAAGCAGGAAAAATGGGCAAGCGTAAGGATTTGAGCGAGTTTGACAAGGCCCAAATTGCTAGGCGACTGGGTCAGAGAATCTCCAAAACTGCAGCTCTTGTGGGGTGTTCCAGGTTTGCAGTGGTCAGTATCTATCAAAAGTGGTCCAAGGAAGGAACAGTGGTAAACCGGTGACAGGGTCATGGGCGGCCAAGGCTCATGTTGCTCAGGCTGTGGCCTCTTTCAGCAGAATAATGTGCCCTGCCACAAAGCGAAAATGGTTTAGGAATAGTTTGAGGAGCACAACAACGAGTTTGGGGTGTTGACTTGGCCTTAAAATTCCCCAGATCTCAATCCAATCGAGCATCTGTGGGATGTGCTGAACAAACAAGTCTGATCCATGGAGGCCCCACCTCACAACTTACAGGACTTAAAGGATCTGCTGCTAAGATCTTGGTGCCAGATACCACAGCACAGCTTCAGGGGTCTACTGGAGGCCATGCCTTGATGGGTCAGGGCTTTTTTGGCAGCAAAAGTAAACACAATATTAGGAAGGTGGTCATAATGTTATGCCAGATCAGTGTGTGTGTGTGTGTGTGTGTGTGTGTGTGTGTGTGTGTGTGTGTGTGTGTATATATATATATATATGTATGTATGTATATATATATATATATATATATATATATATATATATAATATTTTCTGTAACACTTTAGTATGGGGAAAACATTCACTATTAACTACGACTTTTGCCTCAATAAGCTCCTAATTTACTGCTTATTAACAGTTATAAGGTAGTTGTTGTATCATTTAGGTTTTGGTACTGGGTAGGATTAAGGTATGTAGAATATGGTCATTAAGAATAAGGCATTAATATGTGCTTTATTAGTACTTATAAACAGCCAATATGCAAGATAATAAGCAACTAGTTAAAAGTGAGAATTGTTCCCCATACTAAGGTGTTATCTAATTTTCAATCATTATTAAAAATAATTTTAAGTCATAATTTAAGGAAGTTTGCTAAAGGCCCCTGTTTGGAATCACGGTTATACCGTAAATAATATACAGTGCTAACACAACATGCTTAACATTGATGTTTATCTATCTGGTCTTACCTTCACCAGAGCAGCAGCTGCTCTGAAGCCCATCTTGGCGACAGACTCGCGTTTACGTCTGCGGGGAGGTCGGTTGAAGCCAGAGCGGGAGCTGGTGAAGGAGCACAGGGAAGCTGCGCAGGGGGTGATGGGGGTCTGAGGTATACTAAGACCGTCCACTTCCTCTACGTTACGGAATGCTCGACCCCGAGCCAGCGGGTCTACGATCTGCAGAGACAGACAACCATCAGCTCTTCATAGTGAGCATCAGCTATAGTAAATGCTAATGGAAAATGTTTATGGAAGTCCTATGTTTATAGATACAGTTGTTTTCCTGGTTTCAGAACAGTTTAAGCAACTTTGGATTGTACCGTTAAAGGGATCTGTATGCCTGTATGCGTCCAGCTTACCCTCTGCATGCCATGCTGTGCGGGTGGTACGTATAGAGGAGGAGGGGTCTCTGTACTGGTCATGGAGAGATTGTCTTGGCTGGGCAGGTCCATTTCGCGTATCACCTGAGGCTTCAGTTTGCCGTAGCGCTGGGTGCAGTGGCGCAGGCTCTTCCGCTGCCATTTCTGGGAGGCATCAACATCATTGCTGACCCCAAACCAGTCTGCTGTGCCCCTGCAGTCACATCATTATTTTAGTAATAATACAGCAGTTTTAGGACACCAAGGGCCAGATTTACTAAATCTGGGCAAATTAGCTTGAGAATGCAATTACATAGAAGCATCAATGGGAGTGTAAAGTTCTGAGCGTGATCTACTGACGACGCACAAACAAACAACACAGACACTGCCGGATCATTTCCATAATGACCAACACATTATAACAAGAGCAGTGCAAATTAGCGTAGGGCTGTTGGTAATGAGGTGCGGGTGATCTACTAACTTCACAGGCGTAAAATGGGTTAAGACATGTTTTTTGGTGTTCAATAAATAGCACAAATACCAGTAAATAGCGCAAACCTTGGTAAATCACCTGTTATTGTTGTTGACTTTTATTAACCCTGAGTGTAAATTTTGTTGCAAATCCACAAAAACAATAAAACAGCCCCACCCCCTACCCCTACCCCTACCCCTCCACACACACACACACACACACACACACACACACACACACACACACACACACACACACACACACACACACACACACACACACACACACACACACACACACACACACACACACACACAAACACACTTCATCACCACTGAGACCCGCTCAGTAAACACTACTAAAAACGCTATCTTCCATTTAAGCATTTAACTGCTTGTGGCAGGAAGGATTTTTCCCCCTATTTTAAAAAAACACTGGCATTCTAAATCTCTGACCCGATGGTAATCTCTCAAACTCATTAAACAGAGGATGCCTATTATCTAATTCTAATTTAATTTTCATGGCTTTGCTTGTTTGGTATATTTGTTCTAAACCTGTCAGAGAGATACCAGTTAACTTCCTTTCAGTACTTAAAACGCTTTTGTTCCACTGTGACATGTCCAAACCAGCAGGTGATACAAAAAGTCAAAACACTTTCAATAAAAGAATTATAAAACAGACTTAGCATTGAGACGCTTACATTAAATTACACAATTTTCCTAAGGAAGTATAGTCTTTGCTGCCCCTTTTTGTACACAGCTTCAGTCCATTTATCCCACCTCAGTTTGTGATCCAGGACAAGGTATTTATACTCATTTACACTCTGAATTGGCTCCCCTTTAATAGCAGTCACGCTCACTAAAGACTCTTTTCTAAAATCGAAACACATCTCCTTAGTTTTTGAAATATTTCGCTTAAGGTTTGACGTGTCACACCAGGAAAAAAATTCATTTAAAACAGGTCTGTGATTGTCCTTTAACACCATGCAAGATTTAAATTGGCTACTCTCCTCCCATAAATGTTGCATCTGAAAGGGAAACTCCTACAAATACATATGTAATAAGTTCAGCTGCAAAAATAGCTCTGTCCATGCCTTTCCAGTGCTAATTTTTCACTGTGTCTTCTTTAGTAAATTCAGACAGTATTTTTAAATGCCAAAAGAGGGTTTGCCCTGTTAGCTGTTAGTTAATCTTAGGCCCTCAAGAGAGAATGGAAAAACATAATCAAATCCACTTGGGCAATGTGAGTGAAGAGCCAAAACAACAAACTAACTAACCGAGACATCCACAGTCGATTCAGACCAAGTGCATTAACTCTTTCTGAGGGAACTGGCTGTCAATCTTTTTATCGTTCATCAGCTGGAAAAAAAAGAATTATGAAAGTGATTTCAAAGATATTAGGTGTGTGTATGACGTCAAACTGCGAGAGCGATTCAAAAACATACAGAGTTATACTTTCTACGGTACTTTGATGTCATACAGCGATCCTTCTGCACAGCGTCGCTTCAAGTCGGACACACCTAATGTTTCTCTGTGCCGTTATCTTTATAGTTGTGGTGTGGACTATAGTGGGTGGCTATTCTTTTACATTTAGAACGATGTTTAGAACTTTTTTGTTATCATTATAGTTATTGGCCTTGGTTTAAATGGGCTTTTAATCAGCATTTTTTTTTTTTTTTTAAAGTAAAAATATCTAAAAACATCCTTAAAGGCAGGGTAGGCAATTTTTTCATAAACACTTTTTGTTATACTGGTTGAAACTCTCTTCACATCCTGATGAGAATCAATAATAGAAGTGTTCTTAATTCTCAGGTTGTGGAAATCTTCACGCCATGTTCTAATTATAATTAAGAGATGGCAACCCGTGATGTCCTACTCTGAGCTGTTTACATCCTCATACTCTGATTTATGTTGGGGAAAGTTACTTTTAAAAGTACTTCATTACAATATTATGTTACTCCCTAAAAAAAATAACTAATTGCGTTACTTAGTTACTTTTAATGGAAAGTAATTTTGCTTTCATTTTTCACACATGGGCTGGGCTTGCTTGTTTGTTTTTAATAACAATAAAATAAATGTATTTTATTTGAGTAATACTGAAATGGGTAAATGCATGTTCACATTTAGTCTAGAACTACAATACCCATCATGTTTCACACACAGCACACACAAACGCCTCTGCACTTACTCACAATTTTTCTCAACATAGGGACAGGACAGTCAGTCAATAAATGAGAAAACAAAGAAAACTTGAATTACTTATTTGAAAAGTAACTCAGATATTTTGTTGTAAATTTAAAAGTAATATGCTACTTTACTAGTTACTTGAAAAAGTAATCTGATTACATAGCTCAAGTTACTTGTAATGTGTTACCCCCAACACAGGGCAACACCATCAATGGCGAAATGAATCTGCAGCAGTCAGGTGATACAAGTCCGAGCTCAAGTTGTTTACGCTCATTATTATTGTAATGTTATGTGCTTTTAGACACGAGGTAGTTTAACACCATCTCGCATGACGCTTTGCAGACTCTGCTCTGGCTGTGCACGTGCATGTGTTTTAAAGGAGGCGTGGTTTTGGAAACACTCTGAAAGTAGGGTGTAATCTTATCAAAGCTAGATTGCTATTTCTAGCCTCTCTGAAATGTCCTACCCTACCTTTACGACACAAAAACTTAACTTGTGATGTGTTAAATGGGTGGTTGACAAGATGTAAAATAAGTATCTGATGTCCCCAGAGTGTGTAAGTGAAGTTTTAGCACAAAATACCCCACAGGTCATTTTTTATAGCATGTTAAAATTGTCACCTTTTGAGGGTGAGCAAAAACACGTCGTTTCTGTGGGTCCCTTTAAAAACCAATGAGCTGCTGCTCATGGGGGGAGCTTCAAGAGCTCCAGTTAGCAGCTCTGAGGCTATGTCCAGACTAATACGTTTTAATTTGAAAACGCATCTTTTTATCACCGTTTTGGCCTTCTGTCCACACTGAGACACACTGTCACACTTTAAGTCAAAGAAAACGTAGCAATTTGAAAACGCTGTCTCCGCGTCGTGTGGACTGTGAAGACAGAGGTATTTGAAAACGATGATGATGTTTAGTCATCTGATGCATATTGTACCAATAGATAGGCCTATGTATGTGCTATTCACTTTCACACAGTTGCTAAAATAGGTTACTTTGCACACTTCATATCACAGTCCTGCAAGGATAAATGCAGCAAAACACAAGTGGAGTTGCGTTTTAGACCAAACATAATAATGGTTGACCGAGTGCGACCTGGACGCATCAGTGAAGGTGAGATATTATACTAAATAAAATGATCCTGCCAGAAGAATTGTGTGATAACTTTATGATGTCTGTATCATCTCAGTGAGCTTTTATGAGGTTTTACGCATGCGCATTAAGTTGAATTTGGCATGTACTGACGTTTCAGTGTGGATGAGAAAATTTGGGGAAACGCTAGTGCGGACGGAGAGCGTTTTGAAACGAAAACTCAGTTTTTCAAATCTACCCGGATTAATGTAGACATAGCCTTAGTACCTCATGCAAACAGGCAATGAAACTGTTCAGCCTTTTATGTTCAAACCGGAGTCGGACAATGATGGAGAGATTCAAGAAGAAGTGACAACATGTAGAATGCAACAAGATGTTCCTGAATGGTTAGTTGATGAATTTATGTAGCTGACGTTGTGTTAGCTATCTTCAAGTCATTGATTAGCATAATCTGTCATGATAATCTATACGTTCTCAACATGGCCTTTGTTGCATGTTCTCGGGGGCAGGGTTTATGTAAGTTTCGGGAGGAAGGTTGTGTAGTCCCTACCAGCCATTTGTTGTAGTCCTTAAAAAACGATTTTTGTATAAGAAAATATCTCCCTTTGAACTTTGAGTGTCGTAACTTTGCAGATGTTGTTTATGCTCAAACAGCAATATTACACACTAACTAAAGTTTAAAATGTTAAATCATAATCAACCACCCCTTTAAAATAATATTTGTTTTTAGAGAATATACCTTACATTAACTTTATTTTTTGGTCACTAAATGTATGCTCAAGACCAACTATTCACCAATGTGTTAAGAAATACATTTAATACATGATATAATAATCTCTTAATATCTTATTTTAAGAATGTTTAGATACTTTACTGGCAGTGGCAAACAAGACCAAAACACATTAGTGTGTACCCCTCTGAAACACAACCCAGAATAGAGTCTCTATGTCTGTTTTTTTTTTAAGTGTTTGAAGTGTGTGCAAATGCTAGTAGTACAGTGAGGAGATCAGCAGTGTTTAGAGTAAAGGACACATAGTAATAACAGAGTCGGCTGTGCATCATTACAAGGAAGGCCAGCTCAGGGGAGGCCTTTTAAGGAAACAGAGGGGGAGTCCCCATCGTACTGTCCCCCTCTTTTTGGAGGAATGATTTGAGAAAGATTTGTTTCAAATCAACCATGAGATACAAGAAAATAACTTGATAAACTGTTCTGCTATCCACTGAATAACTGAACAAACTCCTCTGTAAACACACACAGAACTATTTTTGTCCTGTCTTCAACTAAAAATTATAATTCTTAAACAAGCATTAATTTAACTTCAGATGCGAAATTAAACAATGGCACATGATAATGACTTGTTTTGAGAGAAATCTTAATCTACTGAGATGTATGCTTTATTTTTAATTAATTAATTAACAAAAGGGAATGTGATCTTTATTCCATGAAATTAGCAAACTATGTGGGAAACTTAAACCTATGACAAAGGTAAAATATACCTACAATATACCTACAGCTGTTGACCAATCAGAATCAAGTATTCTAGAGCTGATTTATAAAAACCAAACAAAGAGATGATCTATAAACCAAACCAGACCATAATAAACCAAACTAACAACCATACTTAATACTTGCTTTGATAATAAAAAACACTCTTTAAAAACAGGGTTAAATTAAATAAAATAAAATAAAATGTTCAACAAAAAGAAAAAAGAAAAAAAAGTTGACTGGTAGTTTAAAAAAATGCCTCGAAAATATCCAAAAGCTCAAATATTTGATACAAAAATCCACAATAAGAAGTTCCTCAATCATAAAGACACGGCACAACATAAAAAACGCTCCATGACCTACCTGTCCAACTCATCCCAGGAGGCAAGGAAGGTCATGTCTGAGGTAGAGGAGGAACAGAAGCCTTCACACTGAGTGAAATATTGGCTTTTCCTTCCTTCTACCCTCTACATCACAAAGTCAGAGAGGCAAATAAGACATTTCCTTGAGCTCAAGCAGAAAATCTGCTTCAATCCAAAGGATCAAGACTTGCTTAAACACTTAAACAGATCCTTAATGTGTCTGAGACCATACAGCAGTGATTCACTTGTTTCCCGACAGAAACTCCACTTTACTCTTGCCGCCTACTCAGATAGTGTTTGAGGAGTGTGTGTAAACATCCAGTAAAATACCAGTTCATCTGACTAAAAGAGAGAGAGAGGGGTGGGAGGAGGGGGGGGGGGGGGGCATGCCGAAACTTGAGGCAAGTGTGAGAACTAGGGCTAAAAGACTCACGTTTGCACAATTCAATCATGACCACACATACGTACATGCCTCAAGCAGACAATAATGCTGAATTACACATAATCCTCATCTGTAAGGGTAAATATAGCACATTTCCTAAACAAATTACTCCATCCTTCAAATACCCTGGTGAAGGAAATGAAACATCATTCACCACCCATCACAATTTGACATGTAATTCCCAACATGCACTATAAGCACTGTGCACATCAGTAGGCTTTAACGGTTATCAGTCTAGACAGTTCACTTATGGATAGTTTTGTATGTGGCAGAGGGGAGGAGTCTGGTACAATTACACTCTGTTATAGGACTTTTGATGACTCGGAATCAACAAGCAACAAATGTGAGATGGTGGTCCAGTGGGTTAAACCATGGAACTGATAAGCAAAAGGTTGCTGGTTCGATCCCAGTGGTCACCACCAGTGTGTCCTTGAGCAAGGCACTTTACTCCATGTTGCTCCAGGGGGATTGTCCCTGTAATAAGGTACCTGTAAGTCGCTTTGGATAAAAGCGTCTGCCAAATGCGTAAATGTAAAGCATTCTTTAGAAATGTTGGCCCATATTGATAGGATAGCATCTTGCAGTTGATGGAGATTTGTGGGATGCACATCCAGGGCACGAAGCTCCCGTTCACCACATCCCAAAGATGCTCTATTGGGTTGAGATCTGGTGACTGTGGGGGCCATTTTAGTACAGTGAACTCATTGTCATGTTCAAGAAACCAATTTGAAATGATTCGAGCTTTGTGAGATGGTGCATTATCCTGCTGGAAGTAGCCATCAGAGGATGGGGACATGGTGGTCATAAAGGGATGGACATGGTCAGAAACAATGCTCAGGTAGGCCGTGGCATTTAAACAATGCCCAATTGGCACTAAGGGGCCTAAAGTGTGCCAAGAAAACATCCCCCACACCATTACACCACCACCACCAGCCTGCACAGTGGTAACAAGGCATGATGGATCCATGTTCTCATTCTGTTTACGCCAAATTCTGACTCTACCATCTGAATGTCTCAACAGAAATCGAGACTCATCAGACCAGGCAACATTTTTCCAGTCTTCAACTGTCCAATTTTGGTGAGCTCGAGCAAATTGTAGCCCCTTTACCTATTTGTAGTGGAGATGAGTGGTACCCGGTGGGGTCTTCTGCTGTTGTAGCCCATCCGTCTCAAGGTTGTGCGTGTTGTGGCTTCACAAATGCTTTGCTGCATACCTCGGTTGTAACGAGTGGTTATTTCAGTCAAAGTTGCTCTTCTATCAGCTTGAATCAGTCGGCCCATTCTCCTCTGACCTCTAGCATCAACAAGGCATTTTCGCTCACAGGACTGCCGCATACTGGATGTTTTTCCCTTTTCACACCATTCTTTGTAAACCCTAGAAATGGTTGTGCGTGAAAATCCCAGTAACTGAGCAGATTGTGAAATACTCAGACCGGCCCGTCTGGCACCAACAACCATGCCACGCTCAAAATTGCTTAAATCACTTTTCTTTCCCATTCTGACATTCAGTTTGGAGTTCAGGAGATTGTCTTGACCAGGACCACACCCCTAAATGCATTGAAGCAACTGCCATGTGATTGGTTGATTAGATAATTGCATTAATGAGAAATTGAACAGGTGTTCCTAATAATCCTTTAGGTGAGTGTACATTTCTGTAATGCATTACTTGGACAAAGTCACCTCCGATAACTCTAAATTGTAATGTAGATACATGCATTTTCTGTAAAGCTGCTTTGAAACTATATATATTGTGAAAAGCGTTATACAAATAAATGTGATTTGAATTGTTATGCAGGGGTTCTCAAACAAGTTGATGCCTAGGACCCCTAAATATTTAATGATCCAATTCATAAAATATATATATATATCTATATATCTTCATGTATAAAGACCCACTGTTAGATAAAATTAAGCTTGATATTATAAAGAAAAGGATGCACTATATGGCCAAAAGTATTGGGACACCCCTCCAAATCATTGAATTCAGGTGTTGCAATTACTTCTATGGCCACAGGTGTATAAAATCATGCACCATGCAGACATTTGTGAAAGAATGGGTCGCTCTCAGGAGCTCAGTGAATTCAAGCGGGGTAAAATGATAGGTTGCCACCAGTGCAATTAGTCCATTCGTGAAATTTCCTCACTACTAAATATTCCACGTCAACTGTTTTGGGAAATTGGGAAAAACAGCAACTGAGCCAAGAAGTTGTAGGCCACGTAAAATAAAAAAATTAAGCTGTTGAACGAACTTAATTAAATTAAGGAAAACTTTTCCACGAATTTGAATTACAATTTTCAAACAAAATTGAATTGTTTGAAATGATTTTTTGTAATCTTGTTGTATCAACTTATTTTTTTTAGTTACTAAATGAATTTGTGTTGTTCCAACTATATAAAGTAGGGTAAAGAGGGGTAGAACTGATGACCATAATAGACTGTGGGACCTGTGTCAAACTGATTTATTTTAATCATTTCTATAAAAACCATAAAAAACCATAAACTGTAAAAAAATCTGGACGTAGTGTCCGTGACGTCACCCATAGGATTCTGATGAGCAGTTAAGTAAAGCAGGGTGAAAGGGTTAAGTGAAGCGTAAAGTAGGGACGAGCTGTCCGTTGCCATCTTGGCAGCGCGTCATCACGCGTCACTCCCGGATACTTGAAAATGGCCAAAAAGGAGGGATGTGGGCAGAGCTGAAGTGACGCAATGACTAACAGACAGCAGATAAATGACTATCCAACTGTCACTCGAAGTGGCCACACCCTTAATTATGCAGAACTTTAATGCTTTATATAATCTAAATGAATGAGTTATAAAAAAAAAATCACCCCCCTCACAGTTGTCATGAAGGGCCAAATTAGCCGTATAGACCAAAACCACAATTTGTACCAGGCTGTAAACAGGTTTTAATCTGCTGTAAAGTTAACATTTTAACATGGGGCTCAATGAGATTCTGCTCCCTTCTGGAGCGTGTCCCTAGTGGCCAGTCGATGAATTGCAGTTTATGTCTCTTCCGTATTGGCTTCAAGAGAAACTGCGGGAGTTTGCCGCTTGTAAAAAACCCATTAAACAGCCCTTCATTTCAACATTTACTCTCCTAATCCATCCCTATGCAAAGCATGCTGGGAACTAGAAATCCACTGCCCAGTTTCAGTCAGTGCAACAGAAATTATTTATGTAGTCCCAACACAAATGGTTTAGGTTCACTTAACATTTTACAAATTTTATTTCATTTAACGTGATAAAATTTAGTGCAAATGGCAATTAAGTTAAAAACGTTGTGTTGTTTCAG
The DNA here is from genome assembly GCF_949357685.1 of Gobio gobio. Taxonomy (NCBI): domain Eukaryota; kingdom Metazoa; phylum Chordata; class Actinopteri; order Cypriniformes; family Gobionidae; genus Gobio; species Gobio gobio. The sequence goes on from NC_137113.1 coordinate 26,641,531, forward strand.
CTTATTGTATTTAAATAAACAAACAGCAAGAATATTTTTTTTGACTGCACAGTGTAAAGTTTGGTGGAGGGGGATTATGGTGTGGGGTTGTTTTTAAAGGTTTGGGCTTGGCCCTTTAGTTCCAGTGAAAGGAACTCTTAATGCTTCAGCATACCAAGACATTTTGGACAATTTCATGCTCCCAACTTTGTGGGAACAGTTTAGGTATGGCCCCTTCCTGTTCCAACATGACTGTGTTGACATTGATGAGACATGGATGAGCGAGTTTGGTGAGGAACTTGACTGGCCTGCACAGATTCCTGACCTCAACCCTATAGAACACATTTGGGATGAATTAGAGCGGAGACGGCGAGCAGAGGTGGACAGTAACTGTACTTAAGTACACTTTTTGAGTATCTGTACTTTCCTTGAGTAGAATTTTTTCTGGAAACTTGTGACTTTTACTTCACTACATTTGAAAGACAAATATCGTACTTTTTACTCCATTACATTTCTATCAAGGCCCTCGAAGTAGAAAGTCGTAGCCGCTTTGAAAGTCAGTCGATGATTTGTTTTCTTCTTTAAAACGTGATTCTTTTTTTGTTTCTTTTTTTTTTGCAGACAGCCTATCAGTAATCACTCTTGTAGGATCACATGAAGTTCAATGATTTCCAAGTATTTTTTGAACACCAGTCAATTGATGGCAAAATAGAAGGAGGCAGTTCCCAGACGGAGAACCATGGTCATACTTAAAAGTACAAATTCAGAAGAGCAGACGTGGATAAGTCTGGAAAAAGTGTGACGACATGAAAGTGCACACAGAAAGCTGCCTCTCAGACGCCAGACCACAAGTACTGAATTTTAGTCTAATGAATCTACACAAAACTTATTATAGTCAATTAAAACTAGTCTAAAACTAAAACAATTCAGATGCCTAAAATGTTATAGTCAAAAGACTATGACTAAAACTAAATAAAAATTTGCTGTCAAAATGAACACTGGTATGAAGTATGGTTGGTCAAATGATTTTTATAGATTTACAAGCCAAGTGGCCATAGCCTTGTGGATACAGTGCTAACGCATAGGTAACGTTCTACAATGATGTTAGTTAGCATGCAAAAACGTAGTTGGGCTAAGAATGTTAACTGAAGTCCTTTCAGAAATGTTTTTACATAATCCTGTCAAATAAACACAATGTAGAAACCTTGACTTCGATAAGAGCTTTGTAACTTTTAAACAAGTATTTAAATGTGGTATGCTAGTATGTCAGATGGAGCAGGACTGGCTTAAACCACCATGGTGGAACAGTGTGCATTCATACAACAATGCAACAATAATAAAATAATGTGTTTACTTTTACTTTTGATACTTAAGTAATTCTGTACTTTTACTTAAGTAAAAATCTATCTTTACAACTTTCACTTGTAATGGAGTAATATTAATCAATAGTACTTTTACTTTTACTCAAGTAATGGAGTTGTGTACTTTGTCCACCTCTGACGGCGAGCCAGAACTTCTTGTCCAACATCAATGCCTGACCTCACAAATGCACTTCTAGAAGAATGGTAAAAAATTAGCCTAAACCTTGTGGAAAGCCTTCCCAGAAGAGTTGAAGCTGTTATATCTGCAAAAGGGTTGGCCAACTCCATATTAAACCCTACGGATTAAGAATGGGATGTCATTAAAGTTCATGTGCATGTAAAGGCAAGTGTCCCAAAACCTTTGGCAATATAGTGCATGTTTCCTAAATTAAATCATTTTTCATATATTGCTTTAATTAAATAATGAAAATACAATATATTATTTATTTAGCCAATAAATTAAGTCAAATTATAATAGATATACATTTCCATTAAAAAGTTTGTCGTTAGCAAGAATTTTTTAAAGAAATTATTTTATTCAATTAATTAATTTACAACAGATTAATTTGTTTGATCAAATGTGACAGTAAAGACATGCTACAAAAGCTTTCTTTTTCAACTTTATGCTATTCTTGTGAACTTCCTGTACATCAAAGAAACCTGAAAGTATCATAAAAAATATTAAGCAGCAAAACTTTTTTTCAAATCAGCGTATTAGAATGATTTCTGAAGGATCATGTGACACTGATGACTGAAGTAATGATGGTGAAAATAACGATTTTTCATCACAGGAATAAGTTACAGTTATAGAAAACAGTAATTTTAAATTAATGTGAAAGAATTTCACAATTTACTGTTGTTTTTACTGCATTTTTAATCAAATAATGCATATATTTACGATAAAAGCATTTATTTTTTTAGAAACATTAAAATAACATTTAGTTTTTATTTCTTACTGGTAGAAACTAGTGTCAATGCAATAAAATAACTATGATTATTATTTTTTCCCAAATGAATCACTAATAATACTAGACCACTTTGCTGCATAAGCCTACACTCCAGAAACCTGTGCAAAACAAAGTTTACATTAATAAAGCATGAGTCACAATCAGCGGCAGTGTTGAAAATAGCCAAAAGAGGCCCACATAAGCAATTTTTTTTTCAGCATTGTGAATAACACTTTCTGCCGTGACATGTTCTTCTCCCACAGCTCAGATATTCCTTTGAAGGTAGACACATGGTGGACTCAAGAGTCAATACACTATCAGCTGATTATCTTAAAACACAGCCAAACCCATAGACACAGATGTGAAGGCTTTGATGCACTCCTGTTTTTGTGTAGAGGAAGAAAGGAGCTCTTTTTCAAGTTTGTGTAGGAGTCGGTGTGTGTGTTCTGACATTCTTTCAAAGCCAAATGAAGCATTATGGATGATCAGGGAGTGGCAAATAACTGTCGGAGGGGCTATGCTATTTTATATGATTCATCTTAAACTTAGTGTGGGCGAACTGGATTTAAAAAGTCTTGATTGTTTCAAAATACTGATGAAAACCAGATTATATTTGAATGTTAGAAGACAAGAAAAAAATGCCACCCACTTCTAAACCATTAATTCGCAAAAACAACACATTTTGAAATTACACATTTAAACTACAATACACTAAAAAACTTAAATCTGACTGTAAATAATTTTCAACTTCAGTGGGTCCATATTGGTTCCATGGTACCTGAGGACGATTTGGGGCAGTGACTGACGTCTGGGGGGTTCCAGACGCGAGAAACACTGGCCTTTAACCAGGACGGTGCTCATCTGCTCAAAGCGTACCCTCTTCCCTGTGGGACTGGAGGGGATGAAGTGAGGAGGATCAGGAAAGGCAGATGAGAAAACAGGGGAAGAGAAAATATAGAAAAGCAACCAGTTTAGTTACAGAAGAAAAGCAGAGATGAAAAAAAATGTTGCATTTAAAAAGTTGGCAGGATCAAATTAATTGCAGTAGAAAAGCAGGAAGGAGGTTAACAAAGATGACAGACAAAATATGAGCATTAGAGCAGATGCTGAAAAGATGCACACATGCAGTCAAAACTAACATAAATACATTCATTTGATTTACTACTGTCTCCTCACAGTGGAGGACCTCAGCCCTAGGAAGATAAAACATTGCAAGCCATTAAGAGCACTTGTTACCGACCGGGAGAGTCTAGGGAGCAGTCAAAGATTTAAAAAGAATAAGCACAGAAGACAGATACAAAACACATTCTCGGGTTTATTCTTTATTTAGTACCTGTACTGTCTTTAAAGGTCCCGTTTTTCGTGTTTTTTTGAAGCTTTGATTGTGTTTACAGTGTGCAATATAACATGTGTTCATGTTTCGCGTGTAAAACAACACAGTATTTTTTACACAATTTACTTATCTGTATACCGCTGTTTTCACTGTCCTAAAAACGGCCTGAGAATATCCTCGTTCTATGAAGTCCCTCCTTCAGAAACCCGTAACGAGTTCTGATTGGGCCAGCGGTTCCCGTGTTCGTGATTCGACAGCAGCTTAGCGCACGTTTCCCGGAAAGGTCACGCCTCTTACCATAACGGGGAGATGCATGCGCTCAATGATCTCTAAGTACAGCGTGTCTAAGTACAACTCAATGATCTCTAAGTACAGCGTCCCTAGGAAAGCCAAACAAAGGTGATTTGACTCCGGGATCAAAATAACAGCGTCTCGACGACATGGCGACAAACACACTATACAAACGCAACACTTCCTCTTCTCCACGCGGGAGCAACAAGACCACGCCCCCTTTTTTGCGTATTCTTGTGGGCGGAGGTTAGTCAACAAACTGTTCTACTGACGTCATTAAAGCAGTATATACAGGGATGTAGTCCAAATCGGCCGTTCGCTGTAGGCTTTGAAAGGGAACTTCTGTTAAATAAAATATCTCGCTTGGCATTGAACTTTGAGCTTTATAATTTTACAGGTATTATTTATGCTCTAACAGCAACATTACACACTAACTAAAGTTTGAAAAATGGGATCACGAAGAACACGACCTTTAATAGTGCATTAGTCACTCTAAATAGATTAATGCAACAGTTTTTGAGATATGACAACTTCTAATGAAATTCTGTTCAACCAACAAACTACAGTACAGTACAGTTAAGTTAGAGGAACTTCATTTCTAGCAATACAATTTTCAAAAGTTGATTAGATCTCGATCTGCGGTCAGCAGTAGCACGAACACAGATTTGAATGTTCCGGTATGATTTTGTCAAAGGTTTAGGCCTGATATAGACACAGGCAAATTGTCATTTAGGATATTTGTTCTTTTTTTTATATGTAGCGATCAAAATAGCGTAACTTGGCATTGTTTCGCCACTAGGTGTGACTTTTCAAAAGTCCCTTTCACACAAACAGTCTTTACTGGTAAATTACTGGTAACAGATCATGTGTGAACAGGACCTTTTCAAAAATACCGGTAAATTGGTTCCGGCAATTTACCAGTAAAGGAAGTTGTAAGATTAGCAGTAAATTACCGGTAATGTGCTCTGTGTGAACGCAGAATGAAGATTACCGGTATATTCATGTATGAAATAAGAATGTGCTGACAAAAGAAGTCTGCTTTAAGCCAACCATAAAGACTTATGAATATGGCTTGATTACTCCGCTGTTTACAGCAAGGTTTTTAATATTTTTTTCTATTTAAATATGCACTAAATAATCATCTTTGACCATTGGGCCATGTCTCGCAGCTTTTTCAACGTGTCTTTTCCATTCATCAATGCTGCAGCTTTGCTGCTGGATACTATTATACACGTCTCGTGTTTTTAAGAGCAAAAACGTGTTCTGTTTGATCACCCCCTCATGCCTTTCACACCGACGTCAAAATAGGTTGTCAAATTGAACAGATATTGAAACTAAAGTGCTTCTTCTCATGCGGGTGAATGAAGATATTAAAGATATTGAAGATATTAAAGATGACTGACATCACAGAATTTGCCAGTATTTTGCTGCTGATGTATTCTCTTTGTTGTTGTCTCTTGGCGCTAAAAGCCAGAACGCCGTTGCTTGTCTGAATAGCATATCTGTGTATTTACTGGTAAAGTCGTTCTGGTAATTTACCGGTATTGCTGCGTGAAAGGTGCTGCTGATATCATTGATCATTAATTCAAGAGATTTGTTCAAAAACGGCAATTCATCCAGTAATGAAATAAAAGTGAAGAATTTATTTGTGAGTCATTGCATCATTCATTCAACACGATTTTTAAACAAATAATTGATTCAAATGAATTAAAGGGATAGTTCACCCAAAAACGAAATGTTTATGTTTATCTGCTTACCCCCAGGGCATCCAAGATGTATGGATGTATGGACTCCTCCATGGACTGCCACCTTAACGTGGTGGAGGGGTTTGAGTACCCGAATGACCCTAGGAGCTATGTTGTCCGGGGCTATATGCCCCTGGTAGGGTCTCCCAAGGCAAACAGGTCCTAGGTGACGGGTCAGACTAAGAGCAGTTCAAAAACCCCTTATGATCACAAAAAGAAGGAGGACCGTGACGTCGCCCGGTATGGCGCAGCCGGGGCCCCACCCTGGAGCCAGGCCTGGGGTTGGGGCTCGTATGCGAGCGCCTGGTGGCCGGGCCTTCCCCCACGGGGTCCGGCCGGGCTCAGCCCGAAGGAGCGACGTGGGGACACCTTCCCGTGGGCCCACCACTCACGGGAGGGACCGTAAGGGGCCGGTGCAAAGCGAATCGGGCAGCAGTCGAAGGCGGGGGCCTAGACGACCCGATCCCTGGACACGGAAACTGGCTCTTGGGACATGGAATGTCACCTCGCTGGCGGGGAAAGAGCCTGAGCTTGTGCGTGAGGTTGAGAGGTTCCGACTAGAGATAGTCGGAATCACCTCCACGCATGGCTTGGGCTCTGGAACCACACTCCTCGAGAGGGGATGGACTCTTTACCACTCTGGAGTTGCCCATGGTGAGAGGCGGCGGGCTGGTGTGGGTTTGCTTATAGCCCCCCAGCTCTGCTGCCATGTGTTGGAGTTTACCCCGGTGAACGAGAGGGTCGTTTCCCTGCGGCTTCGGCTCGGGGATAGGTCTCTCACTGTTGTGTGTGCCTACGGGCCGAACGGCAGTGCAGAGTACCCGACCTTCTTGGGGTCTCTGGGAGGGGTGCTGGAGAGTGCTCCGACTGGGGACTCCGTCGTTCTACTGGGGGACTTCAACGCCCACGTGGGCAATGATAGTGAAACCTGGAGGGGCGTGATTGGGAGGAACGGCCCCCCTGATCTGAACCCGAGTGGTGTTCAGTTATTGGACTTCTGTGCTAGTTACAGTTTGTCCATAACGAACACCATGTTCAAGCATAAGGGTGTCCATCAGTGCACATGGCACCAGGACACCCTAGGTCGTAGGTCAATGATCGACTTTGTGGTCGTTTCATCTGATCTGCGGCCGTATGTCTTGGACACTCGGGTGAAGAGAGGGGCGGAGCTGTCAACTGATCACCACCTGGTGGTGAGTTGGATCCGATGGCGGGGGAGGAAGCTGGATAGACTCGGTAGACCCAAACGTACTGTGAGGGTCTGCTGGGAACGTTTGGCCGAGTCTCCTGTCAGAGAGATCTTCAACTCCTGCCTCCGGCAGAGCTTCGACCGGATCCCGAGGGAGGCTGGAGATATTGAGTCCGAGTGGACCATGTTCTCCACCTCCATTGTCAAAGTGGCTGCTCGGAGCTGTGGACGCAAGGTCTCCGGTGCCTGTCGAGGCGGCAATCCCCGAACCCGGTGGTGGACACCGGAAGTAAGGGATGCCGTCAAGCTGAAGAAGGAGTCCTATCGGGCCTGGCTGGCTTGTGGGACTCCTGAGGCAGCTGACAGGTACCGACAGGCTAAACGGACTGCAGCCCGGGTGGTCGTGGAGGCAAAAACTCGGGCCTGGGAGGAGTTCGGTGAGGCCATGGAAAAAGACTATCGGCTGGCCTCGAAGAGATTCTGGCAAACCGTCCGGCGCCTCAGGAGGGGGAAGCAGTGCCCTACCAACGCTGTTTACAGTGGCGATGGGCGGCTGTTGACCTCGACTGGGGATGTTGTCGGACGGTGGAAGGAATACTTCGAGGATCTCCTCAATCCCGCCGTCACGTCTTCCATTGAGGAAGCAGAGGCTGGGGGCTCAGAGGAGGACTCGTCCATCACCCGGGCTGAAGTCACCGAGGTGGTCAAGAAACTCCTCGGTGGCAAGGCACCGGGGGTGGATGAGATCCGCCCTGAGTACCTCAAGTCTCTGGATGTTGTGGGGCTGTCTTGGCTGACACGCCTCTGCAGCATCGCGTGGCGGTCGGGGACAGTGCCTCTGGGATGGCAGACCGGGGTGGTGGTCCCTCTTTTTAAGAAGGGGGACCGGAGGGTGTGTTCCAGCTATAGGGGGATCACACTTCTCAGCCTCCCCGGGAAAGTCTATGCCAGGGTACTGGAGAGGAGAATCCGGCCGATAGTGGAACCTCGGATTCAGGAGGAACAGTGTGGTTTTCGTCCTGGTCGCGGAACACTGGACCAGCTCTATACCCTCTACAGGGTGCTGGAGGGTTCATGGGAGTTTGCCCAACCAGTCCACATTTGTTTTGTGGATTTGGAGAAGGCATTCGACTGTGTCCCTCGCGGCGTCCTGTGGAGGGTGCTGGGGGAATATGGGGTCCGGGGTCCTTTACTGAGGGCTGTCCGGTCCCTGTATGACCGAAGCAGGAGTTTGGTCCGCATTGCCGGCAGTAAGTCAGACTTGTTCCCGGTGCATGTTGGACTCCGGCAGGGCTGCCCTTTGTCGCCGGTTCTGTTCATAATTTTTATGGACAGAATTTCTAGGCGCAGCCAAGGGCCGGAGGGTGTCAGGTTTGGGGAACACACGGTTTCGTCTCTGCTCTTTGCGGATGACGTTGTCGTGTTGGCCCCTTCTAACCAGGACCTTCAGCATGCATTGGGACGGTTTGCAGCCGAGTGTGAAGCGGCTGGGATGGGGATCAGCACCTCCAAATCCGAGGCCATGGTCCTCAGTCGGAAAAGGGTGGCTTGCCCACTCCAGGTTGGTGGAGAGTTCCTGCCCCAAGTGGAGGAGTTTAAGTATCTAGGGGTCTTGTTCACGAGTGAGGGGAGGATGGAACGGGAGATTGACAGACGGATCGGTGCAGCTTCTGCAGTAATGCGGTCGATGTACCGGTCTGTCGTGGTGAAGAAAGAGCTAAGCCGTAAGGCGAAGCTCTCGATTTACCGGTCAATCTACGTTCCTACTCTCACCTATGGTCATGAGCTTTGGGTCATGACCGAAAGGACAAGATCCCGGATACAGGCGGCCGAAATGAGCTTTCTCCGCAGGGTGGCTGGGCGCTCCCTTAGAGATAGGGTGAGAAGCTCAGTCACTCGGGAGGAACTCGGAGTAGAGCCGCTGCTCCTCCACATCGAGAGGGGACAGCTGAGGTGGCTCGGGCATCTGTTCCGGATGCCTCCTGAACGCCTTCCCGGGAAGGTGTTTCGGGCATGTCCAACCGGGAGGAGGCCCCGGGGAAGACCAAGGACACGCTGGAGGGACTATGTCTCCCGGCTGGCCTTGGAACGCCTCGGTGTCCCCCCGGAAGAGCTAGAGGAAGTGTCTAGGGAGAGGGAAGTCTGGGCATCTCTGCTTAGACTGCTGCCCCCGCGACCCGGCCCCGGATAAGCGGAAGAAGATGGATGGATGGATGGATGCTTACCCCCAGGGCATCCAAGATGTAGGTCTCTTTGTTTCTTCAGTAGAACCCAAATGAAGATTTTTAACTCCAACCGTTCCGGAGTGATAGTCGTATAATGCATGTCAATGGGGATATTTTAGAGCATGAGAGCAATGAGAGTAAAAACACATAGACATACGAATCCTTATTAAACCATGCAGCTCATGGCGACACATTGATGTCTTAAGACACGAAACGATCGGTTTCTGCGAGAAACCGAACAGTATTTATGTTATTTTTTTACCTCTTATCAGACGAATGTCATCTAGTATTCCCAGCGCCATAACTTCCGGTGAATAAGGTCAAAATATTGCCGCGATCAAAGATATATATACGTAGATGCCTCATTCGACCAATCCGCGCAGGTACTAATGAGGAATCTATGTATATATCTATGATCGCGCAGGTATTTTGCATGTATTTTGACTTTATCCACCGGAAGTGATGGCGCGGGGACGGCTGATGCAGAGCCATAGAAAAAAATTAAATACATTTTTAAATATGGATATTTTTCTTACACAAACACATCGATTCGCTTCAGAAGGCCTTTATTAACCCCCCGGGGTCGCGTGGAGCACATTATTTGACGGACAGATGCATTTTTTATGGACTTCATAAACAGAGCAACCACTTCTGCTATTATTATGCTTGGATTAGCCAGAACATTTTTAATATAACTAATTTATAGAAGAATTCTATAAATAGAAGAATGTCATATACACCTCGGATGACTTGGATCATGGGCTAATTTTCATTTTTTGGTGAACTATCCCTTTAACAATTTTTAAACTACAGTAATTATTATTTTGTCAGAACCTCTAGTTGTTTTTTTTAGGTGTCTGTTCAGGATTTTAGGGGAATCGTGATCTGTATTTGAAAAAAACAACAACTTGTGATTCTCAATTTATCCAGAATAGTGTAGCTCTAGTTCCACCTAATTTTAACTTAATTGAGTGGTGGCCCTGGAAGCAATTAATCGTATCTATTTCAGTTCATATTAACAGTTAGCATAGGACATACTGTATGTAAGTTATTTACCACAAGCACTACTCTAGGTAGTAATGTCACGACAAAAACTTCACTACAACAAGAAGTGGAGCTGCACGATTCTGGACAAATTGAGAATCACGTTTTTTTGTTTTTGTTTCAAAAAGAGATCACGATTCTGAACAGACAATTTTTAAAAAGTATATCATTTACTAGAGGTTCTAACAAAATGTGAAAAATGTGAAAAAAACAGTTTGAATGAATGATTCAATGACTCATTCATAAACAGCATTTTGAACTAGACACAGGCGAATTGTTGTAGGAATGAGATCACGTGGGTTTTAGAATCGAGTCTGCAATCTTTTAACGATTAATCGTGCAGCTTTAACAGAAAGTCTTTCAAATGTCAAAAATAACAGCAATAAACAACATAAACATACTTAAAGCTTTCCCTTTACTAAAAAATACATCAAATATCAATAATTTTAACATTTATTCCCTTTATCCAGTCCTATGCAAAGCATGCTGGAAACTAGAAATCCACTTCCTACAAGACATATCCAGACAATTTCATGTATGCGTTACTAAAACTTAATTAATAATTAAAATATGAAAAATAATAAAATATAAATTTCAGTTTAAATTATACAGAATATTAAGTTGATGTATTTTTCAACATTATGTCAACAGAACTCATCAAAATAATGTTTGCAACTAGAATTTTTATCTTGCAACTAGGGATGCCACAATTCTCAATATAATATTGAACCGTTCGGTACGGCCTTCACGGTTCAATACGCGCTTGTGAATTGCGGTTTTTTCTGTTCCGCATTTAATTAATTATTTTTCTACAAATTCTATAATTTGCCTCCATCCCAATACTGAACAACACGACATACATTCACATCACACGTTAGTGGTAGAGTGATACTCACGGAACACTATAGATATCATATTCACAATCACTAAAGTTCATTATTTGCATGCGTTTTAAAGCAGCACTAGGTAACTTTTCAACCTTTATAATATATTTTCAAACCTCTTGTGATGATACATCGACTTACAATAGTTTGAATGACACGTCTGCCATAGCCTGACGGGGTCTGTATCGTTTTTAATCGTACTTTTAAACTTCGGGTTTCGGGTAGTAACCCAAGAAAAGAAGAACTACAAAATTCGTCTGCTTTACGGCATATACGTCACTTCCACCACCACCCCCACTTCCTTAAATTCGGACGTGTGAGCCAAACTATTATTTGTTTGCCGAATGTTATAGTCATGGCCGAAGCAGCACAGAAAAATAAGAAAGCAAAGGTTTTGTCGGAGGAAAGCAAAAAGAGGAAACGAGAAAGTGATCGGATTAAAGGCAGGACGAGGATCAACATTGGGCCAGCGTTTGCTCGTTGGCGTGAGCTGAAGGAGGAGGGGCTTCTTGCAAGTAAATACATATGATAAGACGTAAAAAAATCATATTTTAGGATACCTAACATGTCTGTGATATTGGTTTATTTGTCTTGCCTCAAGCTATAATGCAAATCAATTTTTCACATTTGCAGATTTATCTATGGTAGCTTGATATTATAATATTGACGATATATGGTGATTACCTACCACTCAAACATTGAATTGAAGTATCATATAGATTCTGTAAAACGGGAAACAATAGACTAGGCTACTATAATGACGCTGGCTTGTAAACGTGGGCATCGCGATCATTTGGCGTTTGAAAAAAATAAAACCCATGAAATGATATTCATATGACATGCTGAAACATATGCCACTGTACCTGGGATGAAGACATTTCACACGCGACGCAAGCAGAACACCTGCATGTGAACTCCTGCAGTGTTCAGGGCTATCATAGTTGTCATGTCAACAATGCAGGTGCGATGCATCCACTGATGTAGAATGACAGTTTACGACAGTAGTAGAGGACAATACTGTTTCCCAACTGTAGGGGGACCCCGAGAGAAAAACTACCTAGTGCTGCTTTAAAGCCTTGCCGGTTTCATTCGCGTGCGCGCTTTTCAGAGAGCGCGCGCCTGTCAAACACGTGATTACTGGACTAAGTAGTCGTCTTACTGCGCTAATACTGTCAAATACACACAAGGTTAACATAAACACAGTCGGTTATATCTCAAGTGAAAGTAAAATCGCAATCGTGTCTGTATATTAGATGCACGCAAGTCTTAAATTGACAACAGGGCAGTGAACACGCGATCCTTAAAGGGACAGTTCACCTATAAAATTATGTCATTATTTACTCACTCTAATATTGTTCCAAACCTGTATTCATTTCTCGATGACAGAATTTTCATTTTTGAGTGAAATATCCCTTTAATGTTAATACAACAACAAAAGACAGAGAAAATCACTCACTGCTCTTGACTGAAAAACTAATACAGTAGCTAAGAATCTATGTATATTTTATAGTGAAGTCTATGTAGTGTTTTATTTTTACATTCATTCATTCAATTTCATACTTAAATGCTGCTGTACAGCTCTGAGCTGCCAGTGTAAATCTTTATATATATTTATTATATATTATCCAATACACTAGGAATGTGTACAAGGTTTTTTTTAAGTAAAGTTTTAAGTTTAAGTAAGGTTTTTCAATTCTTTTAAGTAAAATAAAGAAAAAGTATTGCAATAAAAAATTGTATTTTTTCTCCTTAACCTCTTGCTGTTCCTGTCGCCTAAGAATAGAATAACAAAAAATGCATGTAACAAGCCATCAGAACCGAACCGAACCGAAAACCGTGGTTAAAAACCGAGGTATGTATTGAACCGTGGACTAACTGTATTGTTGCATCCCTACTTGCAACCATGCATTTGTTTAAGTTGCGGTAAAGGTGCCCTAAATTTCATTTTAGATTCTGTCATTAAATCAGATACTAGACTGCCTCTGCTGGAAAATCCATCTTAATGTTTTGGAACAGGGTTGCTGGTTTTTAACTGGTCTCAGGGAGTCATTAATCCTAATAGACCATTTTAGCTGGTCATACCACAGTAAGGTGGTCAAACAGTTTTTTGCTATTCAGGTCACAGTGACCGGTTGACCAGCTTGGGCTAGCTAATTCAGCTAAAAGCTCAAGATGTATTTTCCAGGATGCCAAAATGCTAATGAATTATTAAAGACAGTACATGTACCTACTAAAAAAATTATACATTTTAGAACAAGTTGTGCATCTTTTTCAGAAACATCTTTCCCCCATGGAACTGAAATGGGACAACGGTGGCCAAAAATCTTTTACTTCTGACCTCCTCTTCAAACAGCAATGCACAATGACATATAGTGAGTGTAGCAACCTGGCATTAAAACAAGTTGATCAAATGAAATATGACACTAAAATAAACAAGGCTGTGAACACTACGTAATCGGTTTTGCTACCATGCCAGACAGCATTATGCTAATGCACATTTTTGCCATTATATATGGATTTACAAGGGCGTATCTGTTTGGTTAGCTAATTTGACAAGATAAATTACTTTTCAGATAACCTTTTACATCCCTACAGACAAATTAGCTTGTCACCATTAGCTTGTCAACAAAATGACCCAACACAACACAGCATCACACAGGCACAACTATGCAAAACAGTACCCATCACAGACAATTGTAGAGTACAAGAGAACAGTATATAAAGTTATTTTCATTGTTACATTTCTTTTCCTACTGCCAAGACACTTAGGTAAGCCAGTAAAAATGTAAATGCTATGTATTTTGCGCCACTAGGAAAACATTGGCTCAACTGACAACCAGTGTAAGTAAATTTTAAATTTAGTTCAGTGCCACGAGTGAAATTGTACACTTCATCTTAGATATACAGTACTTTCAAAGTTTGGGGTTATGTATTTTGAAAGAAGTCTCTTATACTCACCAAGGCTGCATTTATTTGATTTAAAATCATATCATATTGTGAAATATTATTATAATTTAAAATGACTGTTTTCTATTTGATACACAGGAATAATGTAATTTATTCCTGTGATGGCAAAGCTGAATTTTCAGCAGCCATTACTCCTGTGTCTCATGATCCTTCAGAAATCATTTCAATATTCTGATTTGATGCTCAAGAAACATTTCTTATTATTTTATTATTGTTTTATCATCTTATTATTTCTTATTATCTAATTATTGTTTAAAACAGTTGTGCTGCTTATTATTTTTGTGGCAACCATGATATATTTTTCTATGATGAATGGAAAGTTAAAAAGAACAGCATTTATTTGAAATGGAAATCGTCTGTAACATTAAAAATGTCTTTACTATCACTTTTGATCAGTTGAATGCATCCTTGCTGAATAAAAAAATTATTTCTTTCTTTCAAAAAAAATCTTACTGACCCCAAACTTTTAAACGGTGGTGTATGTGTGTTTGTGGATCAGTAATCCTACCTCTTGATGGTCTGGGAGATGGAGGATTTGCGCAGGACAGAGGGTCTGCGGTAGGCATTGGGGTCAACTGGCGGGCATCTGAGCTGGATGTTTTCAGTGGGCACACTGGCACTCCGCAGGTACAAGCTATTACGCATGATGGGCTGTAGGACAGGTGAATAGTAAAAGATTTTAATTTTTGATTTCATGGAAACACAAGTGTTTAAAAAAAATGTCTTTGATCTTGAACAAAAGTGTAGCATCAAATATCCACCTGGACAAAGTTATTCTGTTCCTCCATAGGGTTCGGGGCAGTGGGGATGTGCAGTCTGAGCCAGGGCGGTTTCTTCCTCTGCAGGCTGCTGTTCCTGCTCTCGTCCTCAGCTTCGGCCATGTCTGCCGCCCCTCCCTTTGCCAGCCAGCTGTAGGATCAAATAGGGTCAAATAAACAGCTCAAACACACATAAATGCACAGATATGGGTGAACAATGCACACACACACACACACACACACACACACACAAACACAACATCACTGCCTTACATAAGACACACACCAAGATAATCCGCATTTCCATCTGGTTGTTGTGACATGATGCACTGCTGAGACTGCAGTCACATCAGGGTAAAACTACAGCTGCCTTTGTCCTCCTGGGACTCACAGTGTCAATGCTTAGCTGAGGTATATTTTCATTGCACTGTTTTGACATTAAAATTGCTTTTAGAAATGGCCAGCAATGCATATACTGTTAACACGAATACAGTAATTCACGGTGGCCTGTCACAAAATGCTTCAGTTAACTTAAAAATATAAAATGTGAGAAAGGTGTATGCCCCAACTTCTCCACCAGAGGATGCAAATTCTCCTATTTTTCTACAGTTGAAACATTTAAACTTGTTTGTAGTGTTATAGGGACCACTCTTAGAAAAAAAAGGGGTTCTTGACTCAATTAAAGGACCATTTATGCCAAAAAGTTTCTATATACGGGGAAATGCCTTAAATGCATTTTGCAACATACTTTCATGTTTAACAGGTTATTTATTTTTTTTCTAATCAAAGTACGTTTATGAGCTGTTTAATTAATACAATTTAATTAATATTAAAATTATAAATAATAAATCAATTAAACTAAATAAAAAAAAAAATAAATCCATAAAATTATCCCATGATGGGAACCTCTAAAAGGTTCTATATATGAAGGACCTTTTAGACAGAAGAGTGTGCCTTTGTCCATTTACATGAAGAAGTTTCCCTTTCAAAGCAGAGCAATTTGTATTCCTAAAGGAATGTTTTTCATTAAAAAAAGAAACCTCCCAGAAGATGTGGGATAGGGTGGTCAGATCTGGGCTGCTATCACAAATGCTGTTCAATTTTAAATCGGGGTCAGTAGAACAGCAGAATAACATTACAGTCCTACTCTATCAAGGCACTTAACTCTAGTGGGTCTGTGCCTGCTGTTAATGCACTGCAGGTCAATACTGTTGACAAAAAGCATTTCCTATAGCTGCTAACTTTAAACAGCATAGGCATATCAGCACAGCTCCAGAACCATTGATGGAGTGTGCCTTAGAAATGAGTAAACAACACATACACATACTGACTTATCTGTGTTTTGCTTACTATTTTTAATATATGCACCGATAAGGCATACCATTATGAGGTGAAGTGAATAATATTGATTATCTCTTCATCACGGCACCTGTTAGTGGGTGGGATATATTAGGCAGCAAGAGAACATTTTGTCCTCAGTTGATGTGTTAGAAGCAGGGAAGAATGGGCAAGCGTAAGGATTTGAGCGAGTTTAACAAGGGCCAAATTGTGATTCTTAGACAACTAGGTTAGAGCATCTCCAAAACTGCAGCTCTTGTGGGGTGTTCCCGCTCTGCAGTGGTCAGTATCTATCAAAAGTGGTCCAAGATATATCGCGATATATCGCAATATAAAAATGCGACGATATGTATCATTGAAGTAAACGAATGATTCGCAATATAGGGTTGTTTTATCCAAGGCTCAACTTGCTGTATTTATAAGGTATAATTCACCCAAAAAATTTTATTCTGTCATCATGCACTTAACCTCATTTCGTTTCGTTTAACTTCCAAACACAAATGAAGATATTCTTTATGAAACCGGAGAGATTTCTGTCAATCCATTTAAAGCCCATTCGTCTCGAACTCAAAAGATCCAAAAAATGTCATAAAGGCATCGTAAAAATAACTAATCGAGTGTCTAATCCAAATCCAAATCCAAGTCTTCTGAAGAGACACGATGGCTTTATATGATGAACAGATTTACAATGACGCACATACTGTAGTAAACACGGACGTTCAAATGATTGCGTGACGCACAAAAACAACATGAGAGTGAGTAAATGCAGAATCAACATTTTTGGATGAGCTAAACATTTACAGCTTGAGAGTGGTCATTTTGACATGCTTTCTTGCGATTAGAACTGTGATAGATTGTATTGATCATCTGAAGCGCACGCGCTGCCGGAACGGCACTCCTCTAAGTCAAAGCGCAAATATCATTTAAAGCGGCACTCCTCAAAGTAAATTGCGCAAACATCATTTAAATCACCAGATCACATTTAGATTTAGTAGTATGGTTATTCAAAGCATTTTAGTTTAATAGTGCATTAATAGTGGGAGAGGTGGGACATAGTGAGCACAATCCGGGAGAGTTGCAAGCACCGGAAGAGAATGCTGAAATGAGATGCTGGCTGCGTCCAAAACCTGGAAAATGCTGCCTTTGGAGGACACATTTCAAGGCAGGAAGGCACCAAGGCACGTCCGAATCTAATGTTAGCTTCACTTCCTGTCTCCGGCGATACCTTCATCTGTTTTGAAGGCAGCAAATTTGTATCCTTCACTGCCTTTGATATCCCACAATCCTGTGCGTTTAATTCTGTGACAGTTGAGCTGGGAAAAAAAGATGGCGTCCGAAAGTTGCGTTTGCTGGTCAGTTTGTGTGTAAATGTAAGTTTTTTACCAACATTTTCTACTTCTGATGTCATTTCTAGCGAGAAATTACTAATGTAGTAATTAAATATTTGTTTATTTCTCACCAAAGCTCTCTCTATTTTGCTGTAACTCATTAAACGGTTACACTGCCTAAGAAGTCTGTCCGAAATTAGTTTCGTGAGGTGCCTTCATGCACAAACGCAGCCTTGCAAGCCATTGTCTGATAAGACAGCGAGGCAACGAGTCAGCTGCCTAGGTTTTCGGACGCAGCCGCTGAGAAAGCGTGAGTAATGCGTGAGAAAAAAAAAAAAAGAACATTTACGGAGTTTCAGTGACATTACTACATTAAACAACTATATAATTGTTGAATATATTGTACAATAATGAAATGGGGGAATATTTGTGGGTCCCGATAATATTTATAATAAAAAGTAAATAAACAACTCTTCTTTATTTTGGCTTAAAATATTGCAGTACATATCGTATCGTGAGTTCAGTATCGCGATACATATCGTATCGTGAGTTCAGTATCGCGATTTATATTGAATCGTGACACGAGTGTATCGTTACACCGCTAGTAATAATCAACCCCAGCAGTGTAGCAGATAGTCTGACAAGACCAAATACATTAATATTGCCATATTCAATAACGTGCTAAAACTATTCCAAGACTTGTCATGATTGAAATATAGTAATATTAAGAGCTTTAAATTAATATTAAATACAAATCTATTTTTGGAATACCATTGCCAAATAAAAAAATAATAATAATAATAATAATGTGCCTAATAGAATTGTTATATGCATTTTAATACAACAATGTAAATATGGATACATTAATAAAGCATCTACAATCTATTGAAGCAGATAACTGGTTCTCTGCAGGCTTAACATATCCTCAGACATAAAGATTTCATAAAAGCAATGAATGCTGTTATTAAACAGCTGTTATTTTCCTGTTATCACTGTAAAGCTGCTTTGAAACAATCTGTATTGTATAAAGTGCTATATAAATAAAGGTAAAGACTTGAAAAAATCGTTCTGTGTGTGTGCTTGGTTGTAAGTGAAAATATAACTTTTCAAAGCGACAGATAGTCACTCACAGGACAAATCAAAGCCTCTTTCTATTCATTTTCAATATTCTTTTCTGAACGTCTGTGGCTGATTCCTATAGAGAGTCTGGAATATCATTATTGAATCCATTGACTATTTAAAATGACTTGATCCTAAAGATCAGCAAAAAACTTGTTATTTGACACCTACTCTCAGTGACTATACAGACAGTTTGGATCATGAAGCATGGCAGAAACATAGTGAATGAATAGAGCTTTTTTGCCCACGAAAACCAGGGCACTTACTTTTACTGAAAGTTAAACTTAATCCTTCAAATAACACCCTATGGGGAAAAAAACATCCCACCACATCCTAGGGCAGACCACATTTTTATCCAAACAAACACATTAAATGTGGTTGTAGAAATGTCAGGTTTGGGCAAAAGAGTAGCACTGACCCCTATAAACCCCTGTAAACCAACAATATATTAAATTTCAGTATTTCCCAGAACTATTTCATCTTTTGACTTCAATGCAATGTGTATTGAGAGCACAGATTAGAGCAAAATTTGTATTTCAAATCCTAATGCGTGACTTTCACACGTCACTAGAAAATATATTTGCATAATCCCTGCCTGTGTTGTACGTTGTTCATTGATGGACAATTAGCAAACGGTTACAGATACTGTACATTGATTCCTACGATTCACATTATCTTCTCTGCCTTTGACAGGAAATAGTAGCCTTTCCTTTCAAAATCATACTAAACTGCTGATAAAACCACAGCGATTGACTGAAAACCACTACAGAAACGGCATATAAGAAACCAAGAATTTCCCAGAAATCCACTTGAATCCAGGAACCTAATTGCGAACTTCCATAAAAAGACTTTCAGCTCATAGCTGTTAGCAAACATTCAAACTGCTAGCATAAATCTGACCTGATTTACACCTCCCAGCAAACACACCATAAAATATTAATCTGTTTTTTTCAGAAGACACACATTCTGAACTGAAGTGGTGTAAAATATGGATCACTACAGTTATATTGACAGTAAGGGGTTATTTTCCCTCCCTTAATGACTCCTACACACATAGATGTGATTCATTACATGAAAATAGAGTGGTTTATATTCTCTTCGTCCAAGAATATAAAACAATTGCTGGTTTAAAGTATGGAATGGAACTTCAATGCTTCGTCCTCGCCTACTCGGAGCTCGATTGCTATGTCTGAGGTAAACCATGCCCTCCTCATTACCCTACGGACAAAGAAATGTAAAAATACATAAATGTAAAACTAAAGAAATGTATAAATAAATACTTGTATAAATAAAGAAATGTATAAATAAATAAATAAAAGAATAAATAAATGTGGAAAAAAATTAAATATAGTAAATAAATGTATAAATATTTATTTTAGGTTTTTTTTGCTTTTCTATGTATATTTATTTATATATTTATTTATTTTTAATTTTGGCAGACTATATTCTCTGTCTTTAATTCATCAAAGCTTCATGAAACCGAAGGTAAACTTATTCACATCAAAGCATTGCTTCTTATACAGAGGAAGTGACACAAGGAGCCCACAGGCTGTTGTGTTTGTAAAGTTTGTTGTTACAGTAAAATACTGTGTATACTGAGTCTTTCAGAGCTCCGTGGTGTATAAAAAAACCATTTATAACATGAAAAGCAAATCATCACATCAGGGGCCTCAATATTCTTTTATTATCCGAGGTGCAAATTCACTAAAGAGTTCAGCATGTGGTATTTCAGCATCATACTCACATGCCACCCGCAATGCACCAAATTAGGTATTTTGTACTGTACTGGTGCAATTAACATAACACAAAAAGAAGCTTTTGCTTAGTGGGAACAAATGAAACAACTACCCCATGTAGAAATGAGAAACAATATACACCGGAACGCATTCCAAATGAAAACTGTTCTGTGTAAAGTTAAATCCTGTTTTAACAGTATTGCTGCAAAAATGTAATTCAAAACACCCAAAACAAATGTAAAATATTATACGAATTTTACACCTCAAATAAAAGCCAATATTTAACAAATAATTAAAGGAACTGTATGTAAGAAATATATTTCAATTAATCATAAAACCGCCCTGATATGTCACTAGACATTAAGAAATCATGTTAATTTCAAATATTTATATCACTGACAACAGTAGTCCGGCAAGGATATTGTCATTTTAAAAGTGAAGTTGCAGCCCTCAACTGATGTTGATGTTGACATGTTGTGTTTTGGCCTGAAGCGCCACCCTCCACCTATCTACCAATCACGAAGTCAGCAGTGTTTCGGCATCCGGGTTGCCAGCTCTGCTCTAGTTACCACAGCTGCAGCTACAAACTTTTTGGATAAAAAATAAAACTTTACTGAACCTAAAAGACCTCGTTATGAATCAGAAAAACGTTGTGACAATGAAAAAACAAAGAACTTGCTGTGTAGGACTCGTCACTTGCCATTGAAAGCTCCTTGTAGCAGCCTACATTCCTGCTGGATCCTGCAGCCTATCTGGCAACCTCGAGTCAGGGGGAGGGGGAGAGGGGACACACCGCTCTACAGTAATTTGAAAGTGATTGCAGTACCAGTTTTGGCCACAATCTTACATACATTTCCTTTAATTTAAGCATTTTTATGAAAATTATAAACTTCACATTTCTGCATTTAAATCTTTAAAAAAAATTGGCCACATTTACTTCCATTGTATAGTGACTCACCGTTAACGTTTGTTTTCAGGGTTTTTTGCTGTCGTTTGTACTTAACTTGTAATGATCCCAAATTATTCATTTACTCTTCTGATGCAATTAATGCTTTCCCCCCTTTGGAGTATTCTTCTTCCTGAAATCCTCCTGCAGGAGTTCTGTGCTGGAAAGGACATGGGTGATGTTTTGACTAGGGCCAGATGTTGCAACGGGACACTGAGTTGGATTTTGTGGACAGGACTGGAAGGCAGATGTACATGATGAATGACCTCATTTGGAGAGCACTTCCTTCCTGAGCAAGGATGCTTTTTCTCTGCTTTCAATCTCACATACACAATTCTATTAAAAGATGTGCTCCAGAGTCAACACTGTAGCATACCTTATTCCTTATTTTGTGGATGGAATCTGTAATTCTCACAAATACTTATTTCATTTTTCAAATAAAACTTTAACTTATTATTGGAAATATGTTAAAATAGAAGGTCAAAATGGTCACAGTAAGAAACTCAGCAACCCGTTGCTGACTGACTCATGGGACACGCACATTTTTTCTCTGCAAAAGATGGCTAAAAACCGCTGGTCTTGTTCAAAACACTGGCTCAACTGATTCAAATTCATTCCATGAGCAACAATAGACACAATAGTTCCTCACAGAAAAGAGGGGCGACAAAGACATACAGAAGCCACAGGAATCTGATCTGGGTTTTTCATCCTTTTGACGTCAATAGAAACCTTCACAAAATAGACGCATTCATTCAACTCTAATAACCGAAACGCTGCTGTGATGTTAACTCTGATTAGTGCTCCAGATTAATATTTTAAACATTGAAAGACTAAATCATTAAAGACATGTCCAATGATAACCTCTGTGCAGTCTACTTTTCAAAAATAGAGTGGTGCAGAGATGGCGTCAGAACCCAGAAGGCTAATTCGCCGCTGATTCCTTCGAGATTTTCCTATGTGGTTTTATAATGTTTTTTTTTTTCGATTTATGTGTAAAATAAAGCCTGTGGTAAACATATCGTCATGATACTTTGTTTTGTTGTGCAACATAAATTGTGAAAAAAAATTGAATTTTTAAAGAACTAGATTAGACAGCTTGGGGTGTGAGTGTGTGCGGCTGCTGGCAGTTTACATTGTAGAACAAAACATCAAAGTATCATCAAGTTATGTTTACCACAGGCTTTAATTTACTCATATATTGAAAAAAACTTGCATGTAGGAACCAAGCAACTGGGCATGAATCCGACTGATCCTGGCATACGACCTGGCAGAGCGCTCCATGCACATTCTGGGAAATGCCGCACATACCACTGGACTGCTAGAGCCGTTCTGCACCATTTCATCACATTTATTTTGGTTGGCCAGTGAGGTTAAGACTGGAAAGAGTGCACTATAATGACTCAGCTGACCTCTGCATGATGGGTCAGCCTGCTCTTAGAGTTATCCGCTTCAACTGTTTATCAGCATATGTTGTGTTCATATGATTTAGGTCTCCAGCGTGGAATGCTGGTGTCTCCACCTGTTTGAAACGGCAAGCAACCATGCAGCAAGATGTCTATAATCAGTCGCCTTTAATAAAAGACCACAGTTGAAAGGCTGTTTCCTGGTTAGCATCATAGTTAAGGGTCAATACATACAGAAGCGTTCTTGATAAAGAAAATTCATAAAAAGAAATATGGTGAATAATATAATACAAATAATAATAAGCAATGATGTAGTATTGTTGATAATATGCCTCATATAATATGAGGCATAATAATGAAAGATGCTAAATTACTTTAATAATTAAATTATCTTTTCATTCTTTTAAGATTTTTTTTATTTATCATATTAGGAGAATTAAATGAATATCAAAGTTAATAAAAAAAAAAAGATGTTCATAATGTAGAGGTGTTATTGTTCGTATGAATTGCATTTTAAATGTACACTGCCAGCAAAGATGCATCAAACTGACCAAAAGTGAGATTAAAAGACATTCATAATGTTACAAAATATTTCTTTAAAATAAATTCTGTCTATTCATCAAAAGTCCTTAAAAAACATTTTTCAACAAATGATAAGATGTTTCTTGAGCTGCAAATCCGCATATTACAATGATTTCTGAAGGATCATGAGACTGAAGACTGGAGTAATGATGCTAAATATTGAGCTTTGCCATGGCAGGAATAAATTACATTTTAAAATATATTAAAATAGAAATCTGGGGCCGTATTCACAACACATTTTATCTTACCACTAAGAGTTCTCCTAAATGGCAGTAAAAGTTCTTAATTATGAGTTTTCTTAAAAACCTATCCACAAAGCTGCTGAGAGCAACTTTTACTAAGGAACAGAGAGAAGTCTTAAGCTAAGAGTAAGGGCGGGGTTGACCTCGTTGCTATGGATGATGTCAACACGCTTGACCACAGTGATTGGCTGATAGGGGAGGGGTCTCTGTCAGTGATTTAATTATAGAAATATTTTGTTGAATGTGGTTTCATGTTGCTATATTCAAATAAAATGTTTGAAATAAAAATGCTGCCATATTCAAATACAGATTTTAAAATAAAAATGTTGCCATATTCAAATAAAGATTTTAAAAAGTAGGCCAAGTGTCACTAATTAAAGGTCCCATGGCATGGCATTTTTCTATTATTTTATAGTGTTTCCTGAGGTGTACTTATATTGTTAGTATGATTTTTACATCATAAAATGTCATAATTTAGAAATAAAAGGCATTTTGTCTATACTGCTGTTTGCCCTGTGGCTGACTGCCCTGTTTCAAGAGGCGTGTCTGCTGTGAGACTTCAGTAAAAACGCCCACTGTTGTGATTGGCTGACATCTTTGCATTTGAAATGAGCGGAGGGGGCGTGGTTTAACGAGGTCTACGACGCACGAGCTGCTGCCAGAGAGACGGATGGACCTGAGTTCACTTCTCATCAGTTCTCTCAGCATGTCTCAGTTCAGGGTGAACTGTTGTAGTTACTAGAATATACTTCAGGTTATTAGTTTATTTCTAGTCGGAGGGGCTGTCACTCATGTCAGAAAGTTAGTAACTTTAGTAAATTATGGATCAGCGCTGACTCGAGACGCAAACCGTTTAGAACAATTCAGTCCGATTTGGTGAACTGGTTCGGTTCACTAAAAAGAACCGATTCAAAAGAATGATTCGTTCGCGAACCGGACATCACGGAGACGGAGCGATTGCTAACAAAGTTATTTATAGTAACTACTGAGTTGTGAGAGCGCTGTCTGTCAGCGCGAGTTTATTGTGTTTGTATCTGAGAGTTCTGAATAAACACAAGTCCCTGTCACGCCGAGTCCGTCTTCATCATTATTCTACCAACTTTGTAACACATGCAATGTACCATTACAGCGAGATGAACGAGTTAGTAAGTTTGATTAAAGCATTATTTCTCGATATGTTCCAATCATATAAAAAGCGTCAGTGACGCGCATTTAGTAACTTACACAGCGCAAACAAAGACACAACAGCAGTAATCGAATGTAATCCAGTTTATTGTGGGGAAAGCTGGCTAGCCTAGCCGGATACCCTCACGCTTACCCTCCTTCTGCTTAATCTCACGCCGCGTTTGGTGCCTCCGCTGTGGGCCAGATGCAGTACTGGGGGTCGGGGATGTTGAAGGCCGAGCTTCAGCGTGCGTGAGGTTTATCTCTAAAGATGTGGCTCTGCCGATGTTAAGCAGAAACTCCCGACTGTATGCACATTTAAGAACAGATAGATGCGACGAGGACGTACAAAAAACACTGACTCACAAGATAGAAAACACGAAAACACCGTTCTGTCGGGAGAGAGAGAAGCCGCTGCGTGTGCACGAATAATAAATAATCAGCTACACATAAGAAATCACTGATCACAGATCAGAAGGAACTGAAAAAAGACTTCTGTTTTCATTTGTACATCCAAACACTGAGAAACTGCCAGCATTCACTCGTTCACAAGTAATGATCTCTCGAGCGTTTGCATGGGCGTGCCAGATTCTCTGGGCGGAGGAAAGGGAGGTAACCGTTCCTGCTTGGACGTCAAACCAGGAGACTTCAGGATTGGCTAGTCTGGCCTGTCATTTTCTCAAAGGCAGAGAAAGACAGCCAGAAGTCGGTTTTACACCGATCAACATTTCTATCCACTTGGGGACAATATTCAGGCTAGGGGAACTCATATTAATGTTGAAATACCTCATAAAATGAAAATTTCATGCCATGGGACCTTTAAAATAGTTTATGTTCAGCTAATTGTCAGCCTCTTGCGTGTCTGAGAGATTCAGAATTCAAGCGATGAATGAGGTTTTATAAACAACGTTTGCGAGTAGCACGTTCAAATGGTCTATCTAATCAGCGTGAGAGGAGGTATAAACACAGCCGAGAGCCGACTCACTTTTTGCATCCCTCTGCCACCCCATTCCTCACTCATGGTTTGCAATGCAGGGCAGAACTCTGGGTTTGGGCTAAATTCCCAGCTTGGAGCCTTGATCCCCTTGGACAGTGCCCCTAATTTGCTTATATTTTAGCATATTAAAATTAAAAACAACTGCCACAGACATTTATTTTATTGTATTAAAGATACATTTATTATTACTATTGCCTCACTGTTGTATAGTGTTTTTGGGCGGATTGCGGCAACAGCCAGGATTGTTTGTGATTTGGTCTTTTGGACTTATAGGAGTCTTCTTGACTTCTCCTAGTGTTTCATGGATTTAGGAGCTAGTTTTAGTGCTAAAATGCTTTGTGAAATATTCTTAGAGCAAAAATTTTGGAGTCCTAAAATTAGAACTGGCACGCCCCTTATTTTTAAGAGTTTCTCCTAAATCTCCAAGTTAAGAGCTACTTTTAGCCTTAAGATGTTTTGTGAATACGGCCCCAGTTCTTTTAAACTCTAATTATATTTTACAATATTAGACTTTTTACTGTAATTGAGATCAAATAAATGCAGCTTTGGTGAGTATAAGGGACGTTCAAAAACAAAACAAGTATTTTTGAATAATAAACATTGCATTTCTATGTATTTGTAAATAAATAAATTAAAACAACAACTCTTTACCAACTCTAAATCAAAATCAACCAGCCAGAAACAAATCAAAACTAATCGATTCAAGGCCCATAGAGCTCCTCTGTTTCTCTAGGCTGAAGACTGAACACACATACAGCACTTTAAAAAGACTCTGTAAATTAACAAACCGGTCCATTAAAACTCAGTGGCAGTGCTTCAGCGTGGGGCAATTTTAAAACATCAGAATTAGTATCCTTGGATTTCAGCGTGCTGACAGAGTGGCACTGGTGGTGATCCCAGAGTGCATGTTGGGAGAAGCAGAGGTGTTGAATGGTCCTGCTTAGGGGACTTCAGATCCATCTTCCGACCTGCCAACAAACATCTTTCTGTCTTAGTTGCGTCCGTCGCCAGCCAAGAGTTTCTGCAGCACATGCATAAACAGCATGTGATCTCCATTTAAATACTTTCCAGGGTGATGGCCGCCTGGAGCATTTCCCACTAGAGAGGACTCGCTGTGTGGGCTGTCTGTATTGATTTGGGCTGTTAAAAAACCACGCTGGCTTTTGATGGAAACGTCAAAACTGTGCTAATATAGTCACTCTTTGTCATTAATTCAGAGGGACACAATTGCTATAACATTTCCATAACATCACTAAAGGGAAGAAAATTGCAATATTTCAGACACAAAAGCAATTTACCTCTGGAAAATCCCTTCAATTATGCATTAGCATCCAAGTGAATCAGTCTTTGCAACTGCCAAAGAAGCTGGTTGAGAATAATATAGTTCTCAACTCTAAAAACAGACAAACCTTTACAAGAGTGGCTGGTCTGGTTTTATACTTAATATGCTGTGACAGCGAGATAATGGTTGAAAATGGAGGGAACTTTTAAGCCATATTCATTGAAAAATCGTCAGAAAGACACTCTGTTAATCTGACAACTGAAGTAGACAATGAGCAAAAACAGACCAAAACTCACACCCATAAATGAGTAAACATGTCACTCACATGAATGGCACACAAAAACGCAAACCTTATGCTGACATCGTTTGCGTGGAACGGCCAGGAAGCAGAGGTCAAAAACCCGTAAGAGAGAAGTTGAAGGCATAAACCAGTTCCAGATTTACATTTACTGTTAGCCACGTTGATTTAAGTCTCTTCCAGTAAGATCAGTGGCAGCGTTTCACAAAAACCTAGGGTTTGGCATGAATGAGTCCATCTGGCCATATCACAACCACATTCCCAAATAATCACATTAGCCTATATCTAAACAAAATGTGGACAAATCCGCTAAAAGTATTTATCAACAGACTTAACAATGCAAATACTGAAACAGCCCTATAAGCCTTCACTATGACCTAACCAAATGCGACACATGTGAAAAAGGATCTTTTCCATGTTAGTCAGGGTTTTTTGTACTAACCAGCCGCAACGGCGATTCACGACGATTCTATCAGTTTTTATTTCTGCAGCATTGTGGCCGGAACAACATACAGAGTATATGGTGAGTGCAGATTATGTGCTTTGTTTAATGTAAAAGGAATTTAAAGTGAGTTTGATATTATTTTTCGTGACCTTTATAGCCTTACTGAAAACAACAATGGATAATTCACCTCAGATCTTGAAAATAAAGTAAAGGAAACAACTAGGCTATGTTCGAACTGTCAACTCAAAGTGAACAAACAAGTGTATTCTATGATGAAAAATGTTTTTTGTAACTCAGTATGTTTTTAAATCATGCTAAAATGGTGTAAGATTTAGGAATTCGATATTGTACATTTCATTTGAATCATTCAGTGCACTTGCAGAGAGCCCGCCCACACTCTCTTCTAATTGGCTGTGACTTTTGATTGATTGATCTCGGGTTGAGTCTGGTTTGTCGCATCGCGTCTCTGATCGCGTCTGGTTAGGACACGGAGTTAGGCTGTTTAAATCTGCTTTTCAAAGCTGCAATAGAACTAACTAGCAGCATCATGAGCTGTTCATTTCCCCTGCTTGTCTGAATGCCAGGGTATGGCAACTGCCACACTCTGCCATACGCAACAGCCACCCGTGAGTAAGATGGACACCAACATGCCCAACTTACTAGGCTTATAGGACCAACAGGTATCATGAACTATTAATTCATATAAATATAATTACGGTTTTGGGGAAGAGCACCACACAACATTATATAACCTGAATTATCCATGACTTTTTTTGGTTTTCTCAGATATTACCTTTCATTTAGTGTGTTATAGCTGTGCATGATAAATGGCCTGTCACGATAACTACTTTTTGTTTTGCGATATATCGTCCCAGAAATAATTGCGATAAACGATATTATTGTCATTTTAAGACTATTTTATGCCACTGAATATATAATCCTAATATAACAGCATAATAATGCAAGTAATCCTACACACTTTCAAATGACAACCTTTTAATTCCTTAGATCATGGAAATTAAGGGAAAAATATATATTATCCTAAATAAAAAAAAATTATAAATAGTAAATAAACATTTTCCCTTGTGAAACGGCTTTAACACTCGTCATTCTGTGTAGACATTTAAATCAGCACCGGAACAGGAGATTGCGGCTTTGAAATCGAGTCCTTTTGGGCTTATTCTTCCAAACTGTCAGTAGATGTCAGGAAAACATTAGCCTCAATGGCACCTTTTTTCACCTGTCGATAACCGCTCTGTGTATGAAGGAACTGCCCGAGAACCACTTTCGCCTCCGTCTTGGAAAACATACAAGATGACAGCACAATCGAGTAAAATGTTGGTGACATTCATGATCATGTAAACATAATGGGCGATATATTGCATCACAAAAATGACTGAGGTCATGTACATATATTGATTATTGCGACAGACCTAGTTATCGTCTCCAAAAATAAAGGACCAATTCTGAACTGCCAATTTGTAACAAATTTGCCTAATGCCAGCCAATGGTTTTCATTGGCTGCTTGCGAAAAACGTCTACTTTAACCCGCCCTCAAACACGAATTGTAGTGGAGGACTGGAAGAGTTTGGTGTGTATTGTCGACATGTCGATAAGATAATGTTTTCTGCACTGCGAATCCACTTTGCATGCACTTCCAAAGGATGAGGACTTCCAAAGGCTCGAATTGAAACAAACACCATCGATACTGTTCGTATCACTGAGTATACAAGTGAGGAAGCCGGAGGAAGCCTCCGGAGCTGAAATTCAGATATGGTTTCCGTCTTTCCAACATACGCTGTAAGCAGTAGGCAAATGACAAAAGGCAAAGCCATCTGACCAATCAGAGCAGAGTAGGCTCTTGGAAATATAACCGTTGAGCTTGCGTCTCGCATCTTTTGCAGCGCCTCGTGCATGACAGCGTTTTTATGCCAAACTACTCAAGGTTTTATTTTCATGTATTTTAAAACATGCTCGTCATGTAAAAGGTTTAAATCATTTTATGTATGAATTGCTTTTCTAATCTTTGTCTTTGACTTCTATATCAAATTATAGAGAAATGTCATGTGTAATCATCTCTGTATATTTCTTAAAAAATAACCTGTCTGGCCTCCATTAACTGACTCATGTCTGCCAAGATCCTGACTTCAGGACATAACAAAGAATGCCGTCTGCGTTCACATTTCAGTTCTCTCCAGTGAGTCCAACACACCCAATTAATAGCCACTGAGCGGTTGCTCTGCTTTATACTGCACAATCCCAGCTTCCATCAACATGCAGAAACATGTAACAAACAGGCTAAGCCTTGCATCGGCATTACACAGCAGAACATGAATGGTGCTCATATAAAAACATCTTTTAACCATACGTTGAAAATGGTTCCTATTCAAAGCAAAGCACAAGAATGATGAAGTCTATCTGTAACCCTGCAGATGGGCAAATGATGTTGTATTAGGGGCTATTTGAGAGCTGTGGGGTGGATCGCCGCCTTTGTCTAAGAAGGGGTTGCTTTCACAATAGTGCTCATTATGAGGCATCTTCACACTGAGAATTTGACATGAACACTTCCTCTGCTGGAACACACTGTATGAAAATAAAATGTTAATTGTACGCAGATGGTGCACAAGCTTGAAAAGAAAATGGACAATAAAAGGAACATTTCAAACATCTGACACTCAAGATCAAATTAAGACGCTCAAGGTCTTGAAATCACACAAAAGCCAAAGCTCCCCAAAAGACTTTAGACACTGCAAGGTTTTTAAGAGAAAGATTATTTCTGTAGGAATTGGTAGAATTTTTTCCCCCATTTCCTAAACAGGAACACTTCAAGTCTTAATGTCAAGAAGCAGCAGGCTGTCACAAGCTTTAAATATCATTGGACTCAATTTATAAGATGATGTGTGTTATTGCAATCGCATGTTTTTGGATATTTTCTGCTAGTAAATTGAACTTTGATACGAGTTGAATATAAATGTAACCATTAAGCACTATCCTTCAGAGAATTCTTATTATTGGCAGTAAGACCAAAGGGATGCTTTGGAAAAGGTCTTATATTAATCCTATACTATTTATGGAGGGAAAAACTAGATCAGTTCCAACATATTTCCAGTTCCACCACTCAGGTAAAATGTAAAAGCTCATGGAAAAAGTCAAAGACACTGAATGTCTCTGAGGTAATAGCATCCATCCTTCAAGATTTTCCTTTTTGATGCATCAACCTGCTGCAGGAGAAGCTAAAAACAGACTGAGCCTTATAATGAATAACAATTTAAATTTCATCACACAAAGTTTTCACATGACTTATGAATCCTAATTAGAGTTGCCACTAAAGACAATTTTTATATCGATTAATCTATCGACTAATTTATCGATTAATCTATCGACTAATTTATCACAATCATTTTCAACAATTTTACTTAAAAACTTTAATAACTATAAAAAAGTGTAAGCCCTTGACAAAATGTAAAACTAACAGTAAAACTGAAAAAGGGTACAAATTTGTAAACCAACATAACAAAAAAAGAGAATATCAGCAAATACTTTTTATTTAGAATAGTGTTGTCACAATACCAAAATTATGACTTCGATACGATAGGCTACCTGACTAAAATACCTCAATACCGATACTGAATGGGTACCATGCCAAAAAACTGTAAAAGTATATGAATAATATGACAGAACTTACTATTCATTGTTTTAGTGTTAAAAAAAAACCTAAACTCACTGTTCCTGCCCTGCCCTGCTTCACACAGAACAATAGGTCCGGCCCTTTAAGAGCTGCACGAACAAAATTCATTATAACACCAGTTCCCTTTCGAGGGAACTCGCACTGCATCGGAACGACGAATTTGGGGACACTCCCTAAGCAACAGCGTATCTGAAGTCTGAATGAAATCATGCCAATCCTGATTGGTGTTGCGTCATGACGTAGCTATGACAGCATACCCGGAAGATACATAAGGGGAGCCTGTGCATAGTAACGGCAGTTATCGCTCTTCAGCATAGCGCTCTTTGTGAAACTGTCTGTCTATTTATTGTTGTACGTCTCAAAAAGTGAAAGTGTGTGTGAGAATGGCGACTGATAAGAGAGAATTTAAGCAGTGTGTGCATCCGTGTCCCCGTTATATGTCGGGCTCGGACACACACTCGCTTTGTGTGCAGTGTTTGGGTGTTGAGCATGCTCGGGCGGCTCTGGGGTGGAGAATCCGGTGTTCATTCTCTCCGGTTCCGAGGAACCAGATGAAGTGGACATCGAGGCGGGCGGTGAAGCACCATATGAGTCGCCACTTCACCCACCCGCTCAGGAGGAACTGGTTGAGGTATTGACCCGTGCGGTGGCCAAGCTTAAAATTTATTGGCCACAAGAAAGTGAGGAAATCCAGCCACCAAGCAGGCTGGATGACCGCTATCTTACACGCCGGGCTCAAGCACCTTGCAGGGGCTTGCCTTTTTTCCCGGACTTGCACAATGAGTTGTGCAAGTCTTGGAAAAAGCCGTACTCAGCGCGTGTCTCCAATCCCCCAGTGTTGGACTATTCCAATGTTCTGGGGGCACGTCAGGCTGGGTACGGGACGATGCCGCGGGTGGAAGATGCTCTCGCGGGCTATCTTTCCCCCGAATCGGCGTCGTCGCTTAAAGCCCCGGTAGTGCCCACCAAGCCCTGCAGGGACACTTATGCAGGGAGCTTATATGGCGGCTGGGCGGGCTGGTAGTTTCCTGCATACTTTGTCCATCTTGCAGGCCTACCAGGCCGACCTCCTTAAAGAGTTAGATGAGGGTGAGGGTCCCTCTCCGGAGGATGTGCTGGAGCTCCGGAAGGCTGCTGACCTGTCTCTCCGCATCACCAAGGAGACGGCCCGTGCTGTGGGCCGCTCCATGGCTTCTTTGGTGACTGTGGAGAGACATTTGTGGCTGAATCTATCGGGGATGAAGGAAAAGGATAAAACCTTTCTCCTGGACTCCCCGATCTCGCCTTCTGGCCTGTTCGGTAAAGCCGTTAATACCGTCGTCGACAGGTTCCAGGAGGCGAGGAAGCAGTCAGCGGCCTTCCGCCAGTACCTCCCTCGTCGCTCTAAGGGGAAGGCTGCCTCCAGCGGGCAGCCTCAGCCGTCCACCAGCTCCTCGCCAGGCCAGAGCTTTGCCTCTCGAGCCCCTCCTCCTGGAGCTTGGCAACAGAGGTGGCGCTCGCACCAGCAGGCTTCCGCACCTATGGGTGATTTAAGAAACGTCCTTCAGGCTAGGAAGGCTGCTGGGAAGAAGTCCTAGCTTCGGCTGGACTTCAAAGAGCGGCCCCCCCCGCGCGGGAGCAACCGAGGTTGCATCCTCCGTGGCGCTCTCGGGAAATCGATGTGGTAATCCCGCCGTCACAGACGCTTCGGGCCACATCGATTTCTCACGGACGTTCGCCGCTCCAGCTGCTTTGGGAAGGACCTGCGGCTGGGCAGCTAACGCGTCCGCACACCGATAATCGAACGAGGCTCGGTCGCCCCCGAGGCCAGCCTCGAGAGGCTGGTTCCCTTAGTAGATTATCTCGGCGCATGGAAATGCCTTCCGAGTATTTCTACGTGGGTCCTGCGTGCTGTAGAAAAGGGTTACAGACTGCAGTTCGGTCATCCTCCACCGAAATTCTGTGGAGTGACGTGGACTGTAGTGGTACCAGAGTGGGTTCGGGTAATGGAACAAGAAGTAAAATCCTTGCTGGTAAAGGAGGCCATAGAGTGTGTTCCTCCGCCAGAGAGGGAGTCCGGGTTCTACAGCCGGTACTTCAAAGTTCCAAAGAAGGATGGAGGGTTGCGTCCTATTCTAGATCTGAGGTATTTGAATCGATCTCTGAGGAGGTTCAGGTTCAAAATGCTCACCATTCCCACCATCGTGAGTCAGATCCAGTCCGAGGACTGGTTCGTCACGATAGATCTGAAGGACGCATACTTCCATATATCCATCCTTCCGTGTCACAGGAAGTTCTTGAGGTTCGCTTTCGGGGGCGAGGCGTACCAATATCGAGTGCTTCCCTTCGGTCTAGCTCTTTCCCCACGCACGTTCACAAAGTGCATGGATGCAGCTCTGGCTACAATGAGACTCCAGGGCATCCGTGTGCTGAATTATATCGACGATTGGCTCATTCTGGCCCAGTCGTACGATATGGCAGTTCAACATCGAGATGTCGTTCTAGCTCACATAAAGTGCTTGGGGCTGAGACTCAACACCAAGAAGAGTGTGTTGACGCTGTCCCAGAGAACGACGTTCCTGGGAATCGTGTGTGATTCGACGACAATGCGGGCACAATTGTCTCCCGCGCGAGTCGAGACCACACGGGCGATGGTCTCAGGGTTAAGGCTAGGCCACAGCATCACTGTCAGGCACTTCCAGAAGGTGCTGGGTCACATGTCAGCAGCGTCCAATGTGATACCTTTTGGCCTGCTGCACATGAGATCCCTACAGTGGTGGCTGAAAACCAAGGGGTTTTCCCCCAGAGGGAATCCATTCCGTATGATCAGGGTAACGCGCGCATGCCTTCGTTCCCTAGTCATATGGAAGAAACCTTGGTTTCTGTCCCAGGGGCCAGTGTTGGGAGCGTCCTGTTGCCGGAAATCCGTTTCAACAGACGCCTCCCTTACTGGTTGGGGCGCGGTCATGGCGGCCGCTTTGCGAGGGGCCCATGGGAGGGCCGTCATTCCTCCTGGCACATAAATTGCCTGGAGATGATGGCGGTCTACAAGGCTCTCAGGAGCTTTCTCCCGGACCTCTGTGGTCACCATGTCCTGGTACGGACAGACAATACGGCTGTTGTAGCGTACCTCAACTGGCAGGGGGGTCTGAGGTCACGCCCTCTATGCAGACTGGCGCATCAGATCCTCCTGTGGGCCCAAGGGAAACTGTTGTCCATCAGGGCAATGTATGTCCCGGGGGTCCGAAATCAGGGAGCAGACATCCTGTCGAGGCAGGGGCTGGGGCCCGGGGAGTGGCGACTCCACTCAGAGGTGGTGGAGGCCATGTGCGAGAGGTTCGGCCCAGTGGAAGTGGATTTATTCGCGTCTCGAGAGACGACCCACTGTCCACTGTGGTTTTCTCTCACGTATTCGGCCCCACTGGGGCTGGATGCCATGGTGCAGACGTGGCCGAGGCTGCGTCTGTACGCATTTCCCCCCATCGCTCTGCTCCCAGGAGTCCTGGAGCGGGTCCGTCGACAAGGCGCCAGCCTGCTTCTGGTGGCGCCACGTTGGCCGATTTGAGTTTGGTTCTCAGGCATCATAGCTCTGCTAGCGGGTCAGCCGTGGGAGATTCCTCTGAGGAGGTATCTCCTGTCTCAGGCAGGGGGCACAATATTTCCCCCCCGGCCAGAGATATGGAACCTTTGGGTCTGGCCCCTGAGGGGGCCAGATACCTAGAGGCTGGCCTGCCGGCGGATGTGGTTGAGACCTTGCTCAGTTCCAGGGCTCCGTCAACAAGGAGACTGTACAGCCTCAAGTGGAATGTATTTTCCACTTGGTGTAGAGAGCGTGAGGTGGACCCAGTTAACTGCCCAGTGGCTTCAGTGCTGGAGTTCCTCCAAGATCGTTTCTCTGCAGGGCTTACCCCGTCCACACTCAAGGTGCACGTGGCTGCCATTGGGGCTTTCCACACACCGTTGGGTAATGGGCCTTTGGGTAGGCACCAGTTGGTTGTATGGTTCCTCCGTGGGGCTCGGAGGACGAGGCCTGCGGCTCGTTCCAGAGTCCCAACCTGGGATCTGGCAGTGGTTCTCGAAGGATTGGCTGAGGCCCCCTTCGAGCCACTAGAGTCAGCAGACCCAAAGAGCTTGACCCTTAAGATGGCCTTTCTCTTAGCCATCACTTCTCTGAGGAGAGTGGGGGACCTTCAGGCCTTGGCGCTTACGCCGACTTGCCTGGAGTTTGCCCCTGGCGAAGTGAAGGCCATCTTACACCCTAGGGCCGGTTATGTGCCCAAGGTGCCATCAAGCGTGGTCAGGCCTTTTGTTCTTCAGGCAT
The DNA here is from genome assembly GCF_949357685.1 of Gobio gobio. Lineage (NCBI taxonomy): Eukaryota > Metazoa > Chordata > Actinopteri > Cypriniformes > Gobionidae > Gobio > Gobio gobio. Next base: position 26,677,122 of record NC_137113.1, read on the forward strand.
TTCATCCTCCGCCTCACGTGACGGCGGAAGAAGGGAGACTTCACCTACTCTGCCCAGTCAGAGCCCTTAAAATATACGTGGAGAAGTCTGCACAGTGGAGGAAATCTGAGCAGCTATTAGTGTGTTTTGGTTCATCTAAGAAGGGGCTGCCTGCGTCAACCCAGACTGTCAGTAACTGGATTGTTTAGGCAATAGCCATGGCCTATCAGGTGCGCAATCTGCCTTCACCTATGGCCGTGAGTGCGCATTCCACCAGGGGCATGGCCTCCTCGGTGGCCCTCCTTTCTGGGGTCCCCTTGCAGGACATTTGCGAGGCGGCCGGATGGGCTACCCCTCACACTTTCATCAGATTTTATAGTCTGCACCTCCCTGCGACGCCTGGTGCTAGGGTGCTCCAGTCCTAGCTGTGCCCGGTCTCCGGGTTCACACTAGGGCAGGCGCTACCCTCGATGTGGCCTAGTGGGTACTCGTTCCCCAAATTCGTTGTTCCGATGCAGTGCGAGTTCCCTCGAAAGGGAACGGCTCGGGTTATGTATATAACCCTTGTTCCCTGAGAAAGGGAACGAGCACTGCATCTCGTCGCCACACCTCGGCACGCCTGGAGCGCATGCTTCATCGCGATTACTGCCGTTACTATGCACAGGCTCCCCTTATGTATCTTCCGGGTATGCCATCATAGCTACGTCATGACGCAACACCAATCAGGATTGGCATGATTTCATTCAGACCTCAGATACGCTGTTGCTTAGGGAGTGTCCCCAAATTTGTCGTTCCGATGCAGTGCTCGTTCCCTTTCTCAGGGAACAAGGGTTATATACATAACCCGAGCCGATTTCTCGTTCAACTCTGTATACGCGCACTAAAGACATATCCGACTGCGTTTACCCAAATACTCGCCAGGACGTGCATTTTTACATATTTTTGACCATTCAAACCCAATAATCCGCAAAACTGGAGCCGCGATCTGTCTGAGTGAAAGGCTTTCTTTTTCCTGAGCTGCACGTATATATTTGACTGTTCTGCTTCCATTATTTAGTGAACGGTGGAGGCAGAGCTCACACACACATCCTCACTCCTGCTGACACACATCGAAGCAGATTATGAAATACTGCTCTTATTAGAGTGCTGTCATTTACCGGTACTAATACAATTTATATCGTACCCAACTTACCCAGTCGACTAAAAATATCGACGTCGACTAAATAAGAGCGTCGAAGCAGTCGATTGTATCGACCAATCGTGACAGGCCTAATCCTAATGACAAATTTTTTGATAATGTTTTGATATTTGACAGCCCCTGGTTCCCAGCTACTTTCATTGCATTGACAAAAGCCGCTCAGGCAACCTGCTAAACATCTCTTTATGTGTTTCATGGAAGAAAAAATCATACAGGTTTGGAACAACATGAGGGTGAGTAAATAAATTTTCAAATTTCAAGTCTTTTTTTCCCTATTGTGGCGTATATGAAATGGCTTCTCGAACAAGAAAAATGTTTAGGGCGGGACTTGATTTTGTCCACCAGGAATTGATTGGATCATTAGTTTATTTTTGATTGCTTTTGTTGTGATCTCATGTGAGTGACAGGTTGGCCCGCCCTCGCATCAGTAAACACTTCATCAGAGAAGAGATGTAGGGGAAGTTATTTGAATTAAAGATTGAGAGGGCACAAAAAAAAAAAAAACAATAGCCGCAATTCCATTACCCTTCAAATTGTGCTTTTCTGTAGCTCAAACAATAGAGCGTGGCATTAGCAACGCCAAGGTCATGGGTTCGATTCCCAGGGAAAGCAAGAACTGACAAAATGTAAATGTGTACCTTGAATAAAATATAAATAGATGGATAAAAGTGTCTGCCAAATGCATAAATGTAAATGCAAATTAGAATGGAAACACGTCAATTTCACAAAAACACCCATATATTCGCAACAAAATGTTTGTGCTCAGGTGGTTTTTCAGGAAATTCGAAAAAGCTAAATTTCACAAAACTGCAATTAGAGTTTTTTCGCATTTACAGGTCACCTTGCGTACGTAAAAGTCGACGCAGTTCACCAATCACAACACACAGGGCTAGCTAACCAATCAGAGCACATTTCGTATTTCAGAAGGAGGAGCTTCATCGAAACAGGAACTAAACAGAGCGTTACTGACAGACTGGGAAAAGAAGTGCTGCAATAATGTAAAATATTTGTAAAATAATGCGTTTTTTGAACAATCAAGCATGAAAACCTATTCTAGTAGAGCCCAAAAACAAAATCTTCCTAAAAGGGCATAATAAGACCCCAATAAAGCCGCTGTAATGCATAAACAGTCTAGACTGGGTAAACCCAGCCTGATCTGCCGGCGATTTGATTTCGTCCTGCAACTCAGTCTGGAAACCTGTACATTCCTTTCTACTGCTTCTGTTACACTTTTGCGAGAACCAATCACAGACTGGCTTATACACCTGGATAGAGAAGCGTCGGGTCGTTGCCCGTTGATCACGCCTCTTGTGGTCTGATTGGTTGAAGGACTATCCAATTGCGTACAGTCATTTCATTTATGCTCATTTATCACACCTCTTGTGCAGTAGAAAATACATAGCAGACTCCCCAGACCAATGTTCAATCTTAAATTGAGCTTGGTCTGGTGATAGCCAGACAATTAACAGTCATCATTTTGGTGGAACTTATGATCATCTTTGCCATTAACACTTGCAACAAAGTCTGAGTCAAAGAGTGATTTTCTTTTTTAAAGAAGCATTTTCATCATTTTTAATGATCAGAAATATTCAGGTCATTGATAAGAGCCTAAAAGCCTCTGAAATATATGATGACGCACAGACTGCCAGACAGCAGATGAACTTGTCCTACCCTGTGATGTCCTAAGGCCCAGACACAACCCATGTCTCTACTGAGGCTACTGGGATTATAAACCCCTGCTCATTCAGGATAAACTTAATTCTTCATAATAGTTCTTTCTCCAAAGCAAACTGGAAAAAAAAAATCAGCTTACAGAAAAATTACATTGAAATCCCGTTCCCCATGTTAGGTCTAGAGGTCCACTAATTAATACAAATGTAGCATCCTTTCAAACGTGCCTATATCATCACAACAGACAGAGTCTGGATGGTGCCTGTGGTTTCCTGATAGCACCAGCAGGACTGAGAGAGACATGGAGAAGCAGAGAAAGAGCTGGTTATGCACACATGGGGTTTACCAATACCCGCCACAGTCCGCTTTTTATTCCAAATTCAGCAGCCAGGAAACAGAGAAAGAAAGAGAGAAAGAATCATGAATAAAAGGTAAAAATATCACAAATTAAGGTAATTTGATTCTCCACAAGAGCTGTACCGTCAGTTTTAGTTTTATTTGCTTTGATTTCCATTACTTCATGTCATAATGTCATTCTCTCCTTGCATTTTTCCCTCTCAAATCTACTTTTGGTGAATTTTCAACAAATCCTCAATCGACTTTTTCATTTTCTAATTTCCACACGTAATACCCTGGTGCTTCATTCATGTCACAGTGGAGCTGCACGATTCTGGAGAAATTAAGACTTTCTTTGTTTAAAATAGAGCTCGCAATTCTGAACAGGCTACTAAACAAAATAACACTTTTCTAAAGGTTCTGATAAAATGTTAATTTTTTAAATATTTTATTAAGATGAATAAATGATTTGTAAAAATTGAGTGAATGATTCAATGACTCACTCATAAAGACTTCACTTGTTTAATTACTGGATGACAGCATTTTTGAACGAATCTCTTGAATGATTCAATGACAAATACATTTTTAATAGTCACTTGTCTCCACCTACTGGTGTAACGTGTGTAAATCACCTTTTGAAAGTCAGTTTACTTTCAAAAAGTGATTTACAGTATTTCGATTGCTACTGTAGACATCAGTGTTTATATCTGAACGATAAAGTTATATCCCAGTACTTCTGTCAACATTTGAATAACTGTAACGTAGAAATAATGATACTGTGTGGTTGAAAAGTTGTTTGTGTGGAGCAGTTTCATACCTATACATGACAACTGCTCCCTGTGGGTCAACGGCAGCAGCAATGCAGATCTGAAAGTTCGCTGCGTGATCGTACTTGTCAAAGAATTAATTGACATAGTCGGATCTTTGTCATTTAGGAATAAGATTGTGTGAGTGTTTGAATCGAGATTAACAATTAATCGTGCAGCTCTACTTCACAGAAAAGAACAGACCATACCTGTGCATGGCTGACTGACAGGCCTTTTGTGAAATCAAACCATCCATTAATACTCTATAAAGTCTCATAAAATCATTAACAAAGTAATAATGTAAATCAGATCCGTTTGAAGTGTTGGTAATCTAATTAACTGAGCGGATTGCTCAAAAGGAATTTGGAAGTGAATGCACTCCCTGTGATCTGACAGCTCGTATGTCTCACTTTTTTGTTTGATAGTTTGGGATAGGTCTGAACTAGTCTGTACTTCCTGTATGCTGCAAGAAAACTTTTGTCCACTTGACTGTTCATCTACTTGCAGTATTATAAAGGCAGCATGTTGCACACAAGTCTCTTTCACTCAACAAGGCTGCATTTATTTGATAAAAATACAGTAAAAATGTTACTACAATTTAAAATATAGTTTTCTATTGTATTATATCTTAAAATGTCATTTATTCCTATAATAGCAAAGCTAAATTTTTAGAAGCCATTACTCCAGTCTTCAGTGTCTTTCGAAATGAATCTTCTTGACCCCAAAACTTTGAATGATAGTGTATGATGCCTTACTCTCAAATTCTATTTCAATACTGTCAAAAAGTGGACAGGCAATTCAGTTCAATCTGATGCGAAACCGATTACCAAACACCCAAGGATAAAATTGGAATCTTAAAAGATTATAAATCATAAGCAATAATATATCCTTGCATAAGGAAGAGGTGTAATTGAACATGAGCTTGAGGGAGATGTGTGAGAGTCTACTGGAACAAAGCCGTACGGTCTGTTGTGATTTCATGATACAACACCTTTTCCAAGAAACAGTCAAATGCTGTGGTTTTCTGGCATGCTATTACCAAATTGAGAGACACAAAGCTATGGTAAGTGTGTGGGTCCAAATCACCCAAGCTTATGATAAATCCACAAATGGGATCATATACTACCCGCACACAACAGCCTCATCAAAACAGAGGAGTTTACCTAACACTGCAACATCCCTAGATGCTTTAGCCAAAAATGCCACTGATATGCATTAGCTTTTATTTCAAAACATGCACAAGATAGTAAGCCTGTCATGATCATGAATTCTGTTAATAATTGTCATACAAATAATTGCGATCAACAATTTAATTCCGTTTTGTTCTTACGGGTGTCGAACGACATGAGGGTAAGTAATTAATGACAGAATTTTCATTTTTGGGTGAACTAACCCTTTAATATATATAATATAATATAATATAATATAATATATTATAATATAATATAATATAATATAATATAATATAATATAACATAACATAACATAACATAACATAACATAACATAACATAACATAACATAACATAACATAATATAATATAATATAATATAATATAATATAATTAATATAATATAATATAATATAATATAATATAATATATAATACAATATAATATAATGCACAGTACAATACTGACACTAGAATAAAAATATTCATGATTCTGAAGCTGAAAATACAGAATTGTTTTAGACAAATATGCTTGCACTCACTGACTAGATATATTTAAAATAATGTAGGCCACTTTTTACTGGTAAAATAAGACATTTGGCATTATCAACAGGACCCATAAATACCAAATACCCCCCAATTCCATTATTAAACATTATATTCAACATTATATATAGTTGTTTAATGTAATACTGAAACTAAAACTCTGTAAACTTGAATTTTCTCCTCACAGTAATTTTCATTTTGGGTGAACTATACACAATATATATTGTCACTATATCCACGATACATATTGTTGCATTTTTGTATTGCGATATATTGTGACACGATATATTGTTACACCCCTAATGCATTGTGATTACTGATTAAACCCAAAAAAATCATTTTGTAGACTTTGACTGTCTTTGTGTTTATTCTTTGGCAAAACGTGATTGAAATTTTAAACTGCACAATTATTGCGGTTCTCTCAAATAATCGTGATTTAATTGAATAATCACAATCAGACGATTATTTAATAATCGCAACCTATTTTCTTTTGCAGAACAAGAAAAACCAATAACTCTAAGCTTGATATAAAAGTAAATAGCCCTATTTATGCAAATTATGATTTATTAAATAAGATTCAGTGAGCATTGAAGTCACCAGATGGCTGAATGTTGGCCTGTCATCTTCACAAAAATCTGCACGCAGCATGCTGTGTCTGTGTCCACTATTGAATAATTATTGATTTAGAGCAGGAATTTGAATTGTCAGATATCAACCATATAAATGCAAGAGACTTTCTTTGAGGTCCACTGAGAAGGACATTGTACCTGTTCTTTTCACCATGAAACTTAGCACCTGTTCTCATTTATGTATAGATGTGTTCCTGTATTCCCTGGGCTACACTTTCACCTTCGCGGACCCTTTGATGGTGTCCAACCAGTCAGTAAAATAGAAGTGAGAATTAATTCATGTAGGAAAAGCTTCCCACATCCACTGATAAAAGTATGCGCTGATTTGTAGTCGCTCAAATAAACGAAAGAACAATCAGTTTCAGGACATCAGAGGTTTCAATTGACTTTGCTTGTGCACCTTGTACATTCCTGCATCTGTAACCACTCAAATGTGATGCAGCTTTCATTAACATGAAGGTAGTTTCTGTTTTGTGTTAATTCATAGTTTACTATGAGGAATTCATTAAATTAAAAATAACACAGCTGTAAAGGCCATCATTCAAATGTAGGGGAGAGCGGTGCTATAGTTGTCACACCAAAATATTTCACGAGGCAAGTTTATTTGTATAAATCAATTTCTGCATAGACAACATTCCGCAATTACTGCCCAAGATAAACAATATGGGGTAAGTTGTCACAATGGAAGCTGCTATTAAACAACCTATTATAGGTTAACAGTAAAATAGGCCTAATTATGAAACAAAATGTATGAAACAGCAAAAATGGGAAACACTTTATAGTATGGTTTCGTTTGAACTAACAATGAACATACTTCTACAGCATTTACTAAACTTAGTCAATGGTAATTCAACATTTAGGCTACTAATACGTTTTTTAAAACTAAAGTTGTATTTGTTAACATTTGTTAATGCACTGTGAACAAACAATGAACAATTAGCTTTTTTGCTAACTAACATTACCAAAAATTAATACATACAAAACATACAAAATATATTGCGCATTGTTAGTTCGTATTTGCGAATACGTTTAGGCTACTAATGTTAACAAATAAGACCTTATTATAAAACGTTACCATTATAACTTTTAAAACATACGACAAATATTATTGTCCTGAAAACATGACAAATGACAAAATGCAGTTTGAAGTATAAAACAGAGGGAGTATTTTGTTGGAGCTGTTCATATTTGTTGACATTCTTGTGTGGTTTATTCTTCAGGAATGGAGAAAAGCCCCTGACTGAGGAGAATCCGTGTCCATTAAAATGACTAAAGCAGTGACGCTCGTTACACTTAATCCACCAGATTATCATGCAGCCAGATTACAGATGCATGCAATCGCTTTGCAAAACCAATTTACAGAAGCATACATTTATGGTGTGTGTCTAAAACCTGGTGAGCTGCCTACCTAGACGTCTTTTTAGACATCAGTTAAATTTAGGTTCAGCACGTAGGCTATATGGTGACCCAAAATGCTGTCTTCTCCAATAGGCAGGCAGCTCACTCGTTTATAAAACAGCCATCATTTAAAAAAAAAAAAAAAAAAAAAAGATGTGCAACCTACACTAGCTGCATACCGCGCACAAGCTCGTGCAATAGGCTGCTGTTCTTTATGAAGTGCATCCAGCCGCACGTGAGTTGACACATATCCTACTCTCAATCTGTTACCATAGGAGCAACTTTAAAAAAAAACAAACGTAAAGAGTCTCATTGAAATAAAGCCCTACCTTCTGATGGACTTTCAGATCTCAGCGACTAGGTTTGTTCATTAACCGGCGTTTAGTGTGATGCACTCCTTCGCAGAAGAAATATACAGTCAAGGCATAACTAAACAGTAGTAAAGCAATGTGATTTTTACATAGTCAAATCCTAAATCCAAAGTTTGCGACAACGATGCAAATAAAAAAACATGCTGCCAGCCTCGTAAATTCCCACTCTTGAAGCTCTTTACAAGGCGGCGAGTTTCACTCTGGTTCAGTTTCAAGCAGTAAAAATATACGCCCACACGCGCAGAAAGAGACAGAGTGGGCGGAGTCTACATAGACGTGCAGATGTCACTAACCAATCAAAGGCACTCGTGGGCGTAAACAAATGACTAGTGATGTCTTCTTCTACTTTAACCGCAAAAGGATGCAGAAACCGCTGCCGTGCGTCATTTATGGCAAGAAACATCAAGTGTTGCATTAGAATAAACACACATTGCATTGAGATAAAATCAATATATAGCCTATACCTATATTTTGGGCCTAGTTTCCCCATACTTAGCACGAAATAAAATATTGGTCTCCATTTGAACCTCTAACATAATTTAACAATAATATGTAGCTACTCGTATTTATATTTATTTTTTAGACATTTCTAATACAAGTCATGCCAATTTGTGGGTCACCCTCCATGTGTTCCCTTGGGAATTTCCAGTGGGTTTTTATAATTGTGGTTTTGGATAGTAGTAAAAAAAATAAGTTTAACATTACTTAATGAGTAATGTTATGTACACAATTATAGATCAATCTGGAATTCTGAATTTGCTTGTATCTATAAAAAGCATGCGCTGGTTTGAGTAGTCAAGTGCTAAAACTTGTATGGCTGCATATTTCTGACAATTGTAGTCCATTTATATTGTTAACTACCTTTTTCAAAAATCAAATTCACATGTCATGTAATTTAAGTACAACAATTATGAAATCTCTTTAAGTAAAGTTAGCCTAATCACAGACTGTATTTTACTCATAAACATCCAAAACTGCTATTTTAAAAACACAGGAAAATATAGAGGAAACCCTTGGCTTGAAAATGCAAATTTTCTTCCAGGTTTTAAAACCCAAACTAACAACTGATGTAGCCTTCATTCCCCATGTATTATTGAACATTTATTCTTGAATGAATAGGCTAGTCTTCAACTTGCACTGAACACTCTAAAAAATGCTGGGTTAAAAATAACCCAAGTTGGGTTGAAAATGGACTAACCCAGCAATTGGGTTGTTTTAACCCAACGGTTGGGTTAAATGTTTGCTTAAAACAACCCAATTGCTGGGTTTAAACAACCCAATCGCTGGGTTAAAACAACCCCAACCATTTTTAACCCAGCATTTTTTAGAGTAAAGAGACCTGTGTACCACAGAAATAATCTATTAGAAATTACATACAAGCTTGATATATTAGCCACTGTTCTGGATATTCCGAAGTCAAAAAATGATGCTGTTATGTGACGGTGGGCCATATGTCTCCTTTTGCCTTATCATGTGGAAAGATTAAGGTAACTATATAGCACTTTTAGTTGCGCATGAGGGAAACTGAAGTAACTCAAACTGACAGCTCCTCATATCAGTGTTATTGTGCCGCCATGGACTAAATGTCACTGTAATGAGATCTCTCATCCATGGATCCAGTTTAGATGTTTAATTCAAAGTTACAATGATTGCTTTTCAAAACAGGGACCCAGCTCAGTGTATTCACTATTGAATTTGGAGACAGTAACTGTAGCAACCGTAATAGGATTGTGCCATAGAAAATGAGAGGGTAATTGTGAAAATGGCAACTGTCCAGCAGAAAAAGAAAAAGGCAACAGTCCAGCAGGAATTCACACACATTCAGAAGATGCAGGGTAATGCTAATAGTGTATAGGAAAGAAAGGTATGGTTTGAGAATATTAAACCTGTCCTCTCCTCTCTTTGTTTGGCTAAAAAATACAACACGTTTCTTGAATATAACATGAATATTTTTTTATGACAGCAGGGATGCATGCCTTTAATTCGGACAGGTACCACTCCTCCTTCTGGCACAGAAAACCACATTTGATGAGAGGAAACAAAAGTAAACATAGGACGATAGGATTGTCCCTAAAGAACCAGACGATGCTGATCCCTATTTTGATTGGATCTGCATGTGGATGCATCCTCTTCCCCTTCCTGAAATGAACAGCATTCCTCCTGCAGGATGGACCAAATTCCGGCTGGGATTTTCCAGTGCTTAGTTTGGGCTTATTTTACATTTACATTTATTCATTAACTTCTTACAAACTCTTTCCTTACTAAATTCTCAATACTCAGAAATAACAATGACTTAAAATTGATATTAATAGAATTTAAAAATGTACCTCTATAGGAACAATTCGAAATAGTTCATCTTATTTACAAAGTGCATATACTCTCTAGATCCCAATGGAAGCTCTGTTCTGTTCTTGAGCTCTGCAGTTGCTCCTTGCCACTCAATCTTACGCTTTTGTCATGAGGTGTGGAGAGCTTTGATTCCACACACTGATATAACAAAATCAGCCCGCAACCGAAAGCAGAACAAATCAGATATGCTGCTTCGCATGAGGGCACATTTGCTACACAGAGGAAGCAGAGAAAAGGCACAGATATCTTTGGATCACCCTTGCAATGAATCAATCCCTGCATGGGGGGACTATCAGAGATTTAGTGCTCTGTGTTGATGAAGGAATGCAGGTGGAAAGAGGAGAGAGCATGCATGTCATTAGCTCTATCAGCATATGGAAGACATTATGTCCTGACCTGAGATTTAACCCTGTCTGAACCCTGTGCGCTTTACTGCTTTATGGCTTGTGCACTGCGGTGTGTGTTTGTGGTTCACACTCACTTGTGCTGTTGTATGCTCATAGCTCAAAAATACGTGCCATTTTAAACAATCCTCTGCTGTTGAATCTTCTTCGCCATAGTGGAAAAAAAACATATTTTACCTGAATGTAATACGATTAAAAACAAACCACAAGATACAACAAGTGCAACAAATAAAGTGTGTTCTTTTGCTGTGTCTCATTTCAAAGGCTGCACCCTCACAAACTATTCTAACTTAAACTTTCAGGGGAAATCTTTTTAAAACAAAGACCGAAAGTGTTGTCGGAAGCTTAGTCATGACGCTGAAGTCATTTGACTGTGATGTAATTTATATAGCCTTTCATTTCGCTTTTTACTTCTGCCGATTGAGGCTTCAAAATTCCTCAAAGTTGTGTTCATTTGTAAAGATTATAATAAGGAACAAAACTTATAAGAATTAAACATTTGTTGTTCACAGAGTTTATTTTCTGCAATAATACAAAAGCCAATTGAAAAACCCTGTTGTTGTTTTTTTGTCGAGGTAACCAGGGTGGGGCTAACTTTTGGGTTAGACTACAAAATACGTCATTACTGCAATACTCTATAGCAGTCAGTTTTATAACTTTTCTGAAATGAGACATCCTCAATGACATATGCAGCCGACAAATGCGGCCTTCAAAATGAGCAGAGATGTATAAAGTACTAGAGACACATACTTGAGTAAAAGTACAAGTTCCTTATCAAAAAAGTGACTTGAGTAGAAGTTGAAGTGCTCTTTAAGCACCACACTTAAGTAGAACTACTAACGTATTCAACATTTTTTGTACTTAAGTATTGCAAGTAGTTTATTTTAAAATGTACTACTCAAGTAGTACTGAAAGTAAAAGCACAAGTATTGTGTTATGTAGTTTTTAAAGAAAGTAGTCAAAAGTTTGAACATCATATTGTTTTTATTATTTCAAATGATTAAGCTAAAGGACAATCACAATGTTGGTAGGTAATTTTTCTACACATTGTCATATAAATAACCTGAAAATACTGTAGTTCATTGTTACGTCCCTAGTCAGTCTAGGGTTAAAAGGAACTTATAACAGAATAGGATTGGTGTGATGTGTGGAAGCAGCAAGGTTCAGTTCTCAACCCTAATGCTTCAACAGAACAACTGCAAACAACTCACTGTAACAATTAAGATCTTTTATTGTAGTATGGGAGGATTGAGGCTTCAAGAGGGGGCAAGGCCAAAACAACAAACATAAAACCTCTAACTACTATTAGGGAGAAACTAACTAAACTACCAAAGAAAAGAAAAACAAATACAATACAAATACACTAACTCCCTAGCTAGCCTAAACAGGAGAAAACAGAATACAAAGAAAATGGCACCCACCTCTCTACTAATCCTTTCCCCAAATAGTTAACAATATAAACGTAATAGATAACAAATTATAACAAAAGTAGGTACAAACAGAATAACTTAAGGGTTCTCTTGTCGCAGGCGCCAGTTACCACAAGAACATTAACACAATGAAAAACTCAATCAACAAGGGTTCTCTTTAAAGAAAAGAAAAGAAAGAAAACTAATAACATTAAAGTTGAGAAGCGAAGCCTCACAGAGCAGCCTTCCACACACACACTGCTCAGTGGAAAGGTGCTGCTTAAATCCCCACAGTCTCCTCTCCTACTCCAATCACAGCAGATCAATCACTTATTGGAGTCAGGTGGCAGCCATTACTTCCTGCTTACAGGACATAGAGAGAAAATAGGAGAAGGGGAAGAAAACACAAAAACAAATACAAAATACGTCCTTGGACGTAACATTCATTAAGATTAAATCTTACTATAACCACTCTTACTAAACAAAAATGGGGTAAGCACACTTATATTCTCATTTCAAGAGGTGTTCTGAGTAAATGATTTGTTTGTAACACTTTACAATATGGTTTGATTTGTTAACATTACATTAGTTAATGTATTAGACTAATAACTAAAATGAACTAACCATGATCAATACATTTGTTACTGTATTTATTAATCTTTGTTAATCTTAGTCAATAAAAATACAGCTGTTCATTGTTTGTATATGTTACTTCACAGTGCACATTAACTATGTAAACAAATAGAGAGCAATTTGAGCGCAAGACGCTCGTGTTGTTTTAAAGACAGTGAATGCGCGCGCGCGCGGGGCTCTCTCTCTCTCTCTTTCTCTCTCTCTCTCTCTCTTTCTCTCGCGCGCTCTCTCTCACAGCCACGATCACTTGAAGTTGAAGGGGTGGAAGGTGGTGTTTTTGGTTTGTCATCTTTTAAGCTGATCAAAAGGCAGAACGGAAGCACGCGCAGTCTTCTTACTAGCTTGATTCGCTCAATGATGTGCCAGCTTCATCAAACCTGCCATCTACCGTTCTGGCAGTGGTAATGTGTGTTTGAAATGGAATGATTCGTAACATTTTTATAATTGTAACGAGTAACGATGCAGCACATAAAAAAATATCGGAGTAAAAGTATTAAACTCATCGAAAATATGTACTGAAGTAAAAGTGGAAGTAGGAGAAAAAAATAATACTCTAGTAAAGTACAGATATGCCGTTAGGTACAGTAGTGAAGTGAAGTAGTTCTACTTCGTTACTATACATCTCTGCAACTGAGACACACCAGCTGTTTCACAAACAAATGACTCTAACAAGACTTTGATGAGTTATTTTTTGGTGGATCAAAAATATACAGCATGACCGATTCCTTAAGTTCTTATTATGAGCCAATTATATTCTGAATAATATAAGAAGCATATATGTAGCCTTCAGGGTGAGTGCGACTGTGCATAACCTGTATAGGCCGATTTCAGAAATTAACTGGTTCTTGTAATTAATAATAAAAATAATAAGACATGTACTGGTACAAATCCATGGAAGCCACATAAGACAAAAATGCTTTTGTAAATTGTAATTATGATGTAAAAGTCCAAATAAATACATATTAATGAGATGAAGTCAAAATTCTTACTTAAAGTCAAGTCAATCAAGTCAAATTACCTTTATTTATATAGTGCTTTTTACAATGTTGTTTCAAAGCAGCTTTACAGTGATAATAAGAACAAAGTTTGTTTCGACTGTACAGCAATTCAAGAAGAAAATATTGTCATTGTCCAGCTTAAGAAAGTTCAGTGATGATTAATTTCTTTTGTAAAAATCATTAGTTATTCATTTAGTTCATTTATCTATACAGCAGAAAACAGTGATATTGCCGTCCAGCTCAGTTCAGTTCTCATACAATGCAGGCAGATCAGTAATATTGTTGAATATTAAGTGTCCCCAACTAAGCAAGCCAGAGGCGACAGTGGCAAGGAACCCAAAATCCAGGTGACAGAATGGAGAAAAAAGCCCTGGGAGAAACCAGTCTCAGTCTGAGGGCCAGTTCTCCTCTGGCCAACGAACAGTTTATGATTATGATTCAGGCTGCATTACTGGTCAGAAGTCAGAATGGGATTGGAACATTCTAAATATTTTATCCAGTTGCATCTGGGTGAAGGTTGGATTCATCATGTCAGCATGGGGACGGGATTGTTGAGGATCAGTGCCAATGGCTGGTGGACGATGAGGCCTTCACGTTGGAGAGTCTAGTTGACAATCTCTGCCAAAACTTTAGGGAAGCGCTGTGGTCATGTCTAGGCGCAGGTCCACCATTTGATCTGGATACGTCCCGGATCCGGCTGACTACACTCTAAAAAAAAAGGCTCGTAATCATAGGGGAACCTTTTTTAGTGCTATATAGCACCAATTTTGGTGCTTCAGTGGTTCTTCAGCGGTTCTTCAGAGGTGCTATATAGCACCTTAGTCAAAGAACCGGTGAAGAACCGCTGAAGAACCGCTGAAGAACCGCTGAAGAACCTCTGAAGAACCGCTGAAGAACCACTGAAGCACCAAAATTGGTGCTATATAGCACTAAAAAAGGTTCCCCTATGATTACGAGCCAAGAACCATTTTTGGTGCAATATAGAACCTTTTTTTTTTAGAGTGTATGGTAAACCTTGGGGTAAACAGAGAGACTAATATTAATGTAGATGCTAATAAAAAAAGTTTTAAAAATAGTCAAAATTATGACCAAAATTCATAATTTTGACCTTTTTAATCTAATATGACTTAATATGTGAAAATTATGGCTTGGTATGTCATAATTTTGACTTTTCACCTTTAAAAACCATGATTTTTTTCCCCGTATGTGGCAGAAATGGGCTTCCATTAAAATTAATTATGACCTAATGTCATAATTATGACTTTTTATGACATAATGTCAACTCTTAATGACTAAGTATGTCATGATTATGACTTAGTATGTCCTAATTTTGACCTGTTTTTTTCCTCATTTTGACTATTTGTCATAATTATGACATTTGCTGTCATAATTAAGATTTACCAAAGCATATTTTTGTGGCAGAAATGGGCTTCCATTAAAACTATTAATTATGACTTAATGTCATAATTATGACTTTTTATGACATAATTTCAACTTTTTGTCTTAATGACTTAGTATGACATGATTATGACTTTTTATTTCATCATTTTTACTATTTATGTCATAATTGTGACATTTAATGTCATAATTAAGATTTACCAAAGCATACTTTTCCTGTATGTGGCGGAAATGGGCTTCTATAAAAACATACTCAAATGAATCAGAATTCAATTGAGATATTGTTTACACATTGTATTTATACCCTTTTTATCACTGTTTACAACTTTTTGTGTTTAAAACCAATAAATAAACAAAAATCTGAAAATCTGTATGGTAGGCTACCCAGCCCTATAAGAGGCTCTTTCAAAAAGCCTTCATTCAATGGGGATCATATTAGATACATGCAATGTGTGACAGATTTGTTTTGTCCACTTGTATAAAGTTTTTTTTCAGGTGTGGCTAAGCATCATGAACTTACATTTACAATTATGGAGATAAGGATGGATGAAAGACCTTGTCTCTTCCAAGTGTGTCTATCCACAGAGCAAATGTAAGGCTTGTGATCAAAACCATCAATCATCAAGCACATGTGCTTCTGTTTAATTTGTGACATTTTGAAAGCTTACACGAAAGCTATTGAGTCTGCTCCTCTATATTGTCAGTTATCTGTCACAGTGTATTAGGCATTTGAGGTTAAATATTGTTTTTGTGTCTTGGTGTCTGCATCCTCACCAACCAATACTGGCAAGCTCTACTGCTCCCAGTTCTCCAGGCTAAACCAGAAAGAGAACGGAAATGATGACACGTCAGAGGAGTAAGTGCTTCCATAGCTCCCCACAAACTCTGTTTATTGGCAGCAAAGAAAGACAGCCAGGGGCCTAAACACTGCTAAACTCGTAGTAGCTCAAGGGCGACAAGATGATGTTTCATAATCCCTCTACTCTCTAGTTCATTATCCTGGGACCATAAACTGTTCAGGGAAGTTTTTGGAATGTGAGATACTACAGAAGACTACAAAGAGGTAAAACAGATGTACTGTGTCTGATGTTGACAAAAAGCCAAAATCATTATTTTGGAAGCTGAAGTTACTGTATAAAGGTAAATGATTCTTCACTGAAGTTTAACTGATTATAGATTACATTAAATGAAAGCAACAAAATCTTAACCATGATGGGGAAAAATCTCTTAGATCACCAGGAATTTCCAGGATAGTTTGGTAATTGGTGTAAGATGAGTAAGGAAGTTTTTATCTGTATTGTTTATGTTGGGACATTGACCCTGTGAACCAGGATGTCGAGGTGAGAGGAGTCCCAGGAGTTTATCACAGCTGATGACAGGCTACGTTTAAACACTAGTAGCACATAATATTGCAATGCATGGACGGGGCTGTTGCAGCCATGGAGATTACAAATACATAACTGAATTGTCACTACTGAAGCCTACAGCTACAAAAAGCATATTTTCTTGCTAATTTAACTAATCCTGCTAGTTAAACGTCTTCCCTCTGTGCTGTGCTAATGAAGGTATATGATGTTTTCTACCACGCAATAAAAATAGAAAAGGTAACTGAGACTTTTATCTCAAAATTATGACCCAATTGCAACTTTATATCTCACAATTCTGACTTTTTTCTTGCAATTGTAAGGTATATCTCACAATCCTGAAAAAAAAAAATCTGAATTGTGAGTTATAAAGTCTCATTTACCTTTTACATTTTTATGCATGGCAAAAACAAGCATCCATACTAAGCCCCTTATTCTCTGTTATAAAATATCTTAATAGCCTAATGTAGTTAAGCATAAGTGTCACAGTGTAATGCGGTAGTCCAACAAACTTTACACAGAAAGATCCAAATAAACTTTAATAAATCAAGGAACATTCAGGAGCAGGAGTAAAGATGAACTGCACTAAAGACAACACAGAACAATGAACAGAAAGAACTGTGGGTTTAAATACACACTAATGATTAACTGAACCAGAAACAGCTGCTCAACTAAACTACACCTGATATAACCCACCCTCCACACCTCCTGGTGCCATAAACATAAACTACACCTTAGTGGTGAGAGAAGGGAGAAAACAGAAAAAAAATGTCCATAGGAGGAGGAGGGGCAGCAGGAAGAGTCCACAGCGGAACATGAGGAAGAGTCCACAGGGGAAATGGGAGGAAGTGTCTATGGAGACACAGAGGAAGGAAGAGTCCAAGGGGGAGTTGGCAAAGGGAGGAGACAAAGGAGGGAGGAGCCGGGTTGTGACCCAGACCAGAGCCATGATGAGGCAGACCTACGGCAGAACCGAAGGAGGGAGGAGCCAGTGAGAGATCTGAACCGTGAGGACGAATGTCCAGAGTAAAACTGATGGAGGGAGGAGGCAGGGTGGAGCCTTGAATGTGACATAGTCAATGGCTAGCGGGACTGAGGAGGAGACGGAGACTCGGAAGGCCGTGGAGGAGCCGGAGCAACCGAGAACAACGGAGGAGCTGGAGGAAAGGTGGAGCCTGGTGGAGCCGAAAAAGTTGAAGGCTGAGGCGCAGCAGGAAGCCTGGAAGTCTGTGGCGGAGCAAAGGTTACGTCTGACCAAGGCAGAGTTGGAGGGACAAGGGAGCCTGTCAAAACCAGTGGGATGACAGTCCACTCTTGAGGCAAGGGAGCGTGGAGCAAAGGTGGAGCCGATGGGTCAACAGGACTGAGGTGGAGCCACGGGATCCTTGCACCAAGGTAGGGCTGGTGACCGGAAAGCCCAGGCGGGACAGAAGTGGTGGGCGGAGCCACTGTAGGCAGAGCAGAGGAGCTGAAGGGAGCCAGCAGGGACAAAAGTGAGGAGCTGGAGGGAGTTGCCAGAGGAAAGGAAGTGAGGCTTTGAACTGATATTATCAATGTCATCATCTATTAACTAATGGAATGGAAAAAGCAAACCCTCCTCAGTAGGAGTATGGGCGGGTGTGGCAAGGGACCGTGAGAGCGGGCCGGTGGCGAGTGATAATGAGCTCCAGCTGCGCGCCACACTGGTCACGTCTCACGGCGGAGTGACGGGAGTATAAAAGGAGGAGCGATGACAGTGCAAGACGAGACAGGACCAGGCCTGAAATTTGAGTTGTGTTTTGTTTACGTTTTGTTATGTGTGTGGGCGGCAGTCGTCCGTGAGGGGCAGCCGCTTTAACTTTCATTTTGTGTTTATTTTGAATTAAAGTATCGTGAAAGTTCGCCGGTTCCCACCTCCTTCTTCCCATATGAACAAACCCCGTTACATTGGTGCCGAAACCCGGGAGGAAGGAGGGACATGCTGTCTAAGAGCCCTCGCTGCTGAGGGGGATAGTGGTGTTGAGGAAGTCGGGCAGCGCGGATGAATGAAGACCGCAAGTGGCTGCCCGAGGCGGTGGTGCTGGAGCGAGTGGAGATCCGGTGGGACGGAGAGCTCGCTGCCGTGCCCCTGGGTCAAAGTGGGGTGGCTGCCGTCCGAGAGGGAACGGAGGAGTCGCCAGCGCTCGCTGTGAGTTGGAGCCTGCTGCAGTCCGCCATTTAGGGAAGGAGCAGGGAGCGCGGGACTCGCTGCCAGATCCCTCAATAGGAGGAGCCACCGCCGGCCGCCAGGGGAGCGGAGGAGGATCGAGCCGTCCGCCAAGCATCCAGTGCCATCGCATGGCACCACGAGGAGGAGCATCTCGGCTGGCTGAGGACCGAGCGACAGTGTGTCCGGCAACTGGACCAGAATTAAAAAAAAAAAAACTATCTTTTCTTTTCTCCTCTCTCCCCTCTCTCGTTCTGTCATGATTGCCCTACCCCCCCCAGGAAGAAAGGGGGGAGTATAGAGTAGTCTCCGGAGTGCGAAGGGCGTTGGGGATATGTGGCAAGCGAGCAGAGGGACCGTGAGAGCCGGCCGGTGGCGAGTGATAATGAGCTCCAGCTGCGCGCCACACCGGTCTCATCTCACGGCGGAGTGACGGGAGTATAAAAGTAGGAGCGACGACAGTGCAAGACGAGAGATGACCAGGCCTGGAATTTGAGTTGTGTTTTGTTTACGTTTATTATGTGTGTGCGCGGCAGTCGTCCGTGAGATGCCGTTTTTATTTTCATTTTGTGTTTATTTTGAATTAAAGTATCGTGAATGTTAGCCGGTTCCCGCCTCCTTCTTCCCATATGATCAAACCCCGTTACAGCGGGGCTCCACTCCATGCCGTCTTTCTCCACCCACAGGGACAGGTTCAGGCTCTGTGATGAATATGGCTTCTGGCGTTTTGCACTGGCTCTGGCTTCATGGCAGGTGTGGGCTCAGGATCTGTGTCTGCGGAGTGCTTTACATAAGTAAAGTTGACTCTGAACCACCTGGCAATAAAGTGGTTGTGTTCAATCATCATCTGACATTTCAGTAAAAGACATTTCAGGAAGCAGATTAACATAATCGCTATACAAAAAGCGTGCCAATAGAGACCTTGATTTGATTTGGATTAAGAAACATCCAAAAATAAAATGTATACTTATTTTCATCCTTTTGATATTCAAAGCTTGCACCTGCCAGGGAATACTTTGCAGTTTCTGCTTTTCGCTCTTGCTCCTTACATCTTCATCATCAGATCAATCATAACAGCATGAGCCTTTGTGAGTAAGATCCCAGATTTTCTAGTTTCCTCAGACATTATTATTCCTTTGGGTGTACTGTGTAATCTCGGATACGCCGTGTGGCATCTGGTTATGATTATCACTTTAATGGTTACAAGTTAAGAAAGTAAAAAAGCAGTAAATAGACTTATTAAGAGTGCTCAGTTTGATTGTAAAGTTGGCTGAAAATGAATGTGTATGTATATGTTTATGGTTTTCCACTTCTAATTGAAGTCTTGACATTGCATCATTATACAAGAGATGGCGAAGAGCACTGCGTCAAATATCTGCCTGAATAGATACTTACTTTATGTCCATTAAAAAAGTATGTCGTTTGAATAAGGGTAGTATGAAGGAAATCCAGGACATACTACATTTGTCATGTTGTCATTGCCATGTGACTTACAGCATCAGTCACTTCACTGCCATTCACAACTCTTCTCCCATGGGCTCATGGCCTCAAGTTGGCATCAGATATGCACTCACTTATCAGAAATTAGTAATACTTTTTAATAGTTTACTGTTTTATGATAACTATCAATTTGGTCATACTGATCTTGCCACCTATTGATTTATGCCGATATATACTCAACCTATTACCACAAAAACATTTTTATTTATCCTTTTAAGATGGAAATATTATTTTGATGAGTTCTGTTGACATAATGCTGTTGATCATGAACTTAATATTGTGTGCAATGTACATTTGTTAATTTATTTAAAGCTACACTGTGTAACTTTTTTAGTCTATTCTTAGCTAAAAACACTTAGTTCTTTCAAAAATATATGTGCTCATTAATGTATATTTACTTCTTTCAAGTAATAAAGTATTCTCGTAAGTTTATAATATGCCATTGAAAATACATAAGGTAATGGGATCTAACGGTGGTCGCCATGTTGCCCCTCCATCTTGAAAGTACATTAGCCAAAGAGGGACATACCTGTAAATTCAAGCTTCGCCTTTCGCGTTTTAACCGGTTTTAATACTCGATGGCACTGTACAAAATTCCCTGCCTCGCGCATGTGCGCGTCAACTTGTTCAGACTTGTCTGGTGCATGTGCAGAGAGTTTTCATCTCAGCAGCGTCCAGTAACAGAGTTATACAGAGTTTTCCTGGAGTTTTCCTGGCTGGTTTATTCCTCAAAAGTCTGTTTTTCCTTGTGTGGTATTTCTGTGCGTTATTAACTTCGTAAGTAATAATCGTTATTGTCATTGTAGATGTGTTTCAGAGTGTGTCATCGCGTAATTCAGTTGATATCACCTCAGAAGTATTTTTGTGTCAACATACAATAGCGTAATGCTCACCTATTTGAATAATCATTCAGTTATTTTGTTATCAACAATGTTTATTCGTTTTTAGAAAATATTTGCTTGTAATGTATGTTGATGGAAATATGTATCAGGTCTGATCGGCATATTAACAATTGTTATACAGAGCGCACTGACTGCAGTGCTAACGTTAAAGCGGCGCACACACTTTTGTAACCGGACACCGCTTGTTAGCAGCAGCAGCTGCAGCTCCGCTCCTTTTAATGCAGCTGCATTTAGCGCCTATATATGGTACAATAAGCTCTGGTTTACGGTTACATTATACAAATGTAACTTATAAGTATAGTTATACAGTTCTTAACTGTGTATGTATATTTACAATCCTTATTTGTTCTCTCACAGAAACCACATTTATGTACATATCCACGCAAACCTGTTTATGCCTTGCAATTGGATGACTGAATAAACATTACTATCATCAAAGTTCACTCTGGATTAGCTGCAGTTCTTTCTAGCCGAATAATTAGGCCAGTTGAGTTCCAACCATCCCACTGCGCACAGAATATCCCACAGGCACCGTGTCGAATGTGGACGAGGTCGAACTGGAAGCCATGTTAATCTTGGACTAAATCGGCCACCGTAGGAGTTGAAACGAAATCGGAATTGAGAGGAACAGAAACTAAAATTCACTGGATGGTCATATACCTTTTCACCACTAGATGGGGGAAAATATCACAGTGTAGCTTTAAAAAGATAATAATAAGTTGTAGTAACTTGAATTGAATTGTCATAACTTTGGCAACAGCGTTCTTTGCATAGGACTGGATAAGAGGAATAAATGCTGAAAATGCTGAATTGTTATTTTATTTATTTATTTATTTTTAGTAAAGGGAAAGGCCTGTTAGTATTTAATGTGGTTATGTTTGACATTTAAAAGAGCTTCTGTTATGTTTAATTTTTAGAGAATAGAGAAAGAATAGTGCTTATGGTTAGGTTGTGGGTGTTCATGAGCACTAACTGAACTAGTGCTAGTGACGAGTAATATTTTACTTGCTCATGAAATGTACATAATAAATAAGTTGTAGCCTATAAGATGAATTGGTTCCAGAATCACTACTCATTTCTGTTGACATACACTATATTGTGTGTAATGTACATTTCTGTGTTAATTGATTTAAAAAGATAATAATAAGTTGTAATAACTTAAATTGTCTTAACTTTGGCATCCTTTGCATAGGACTGCGGAAAATAAATGCGGAAAATGCTGAATTTGTTACAGTACACAGGAGGCAGACACAGACGTAACAGGTAATGGTAGTTTATTAGACCACAGTAGACCAGATGTTGTGACACAGGTGAGTTAACTGGTTGTTGGTAGACTTAGAGGTGATGAGAGAGAGAGTTACTGTCCTTTGTTTTGTAGATGGATGAACGGTGGAGCTTGGAGATCGCTGGAGAACTGAGGGACTGACTGGAACACACCCACACAGCAGACGAGGAACACGGAAGGAAGGAGACACGCTGGAGACAGGTAAGTAAGTGTAGAGAAGTCCTTGAGGTAAGCATAGCCTTGCGTATATGCGAACGAGACCGGACATGGAGTGCTGTGTGAGTGTGTGTCTTATAGTGCTGGTGATGAGTGTTGTGATGAGGTGCAGGTGATGGTGATCAGTACTCTGGGGATGGAGTGCGCTGTGATTGGTGGAGGGTGGAACCTGACGTGTCTGTGACAGTACCCCCCCCCCCCCTCTACGGCCCGCTCCAGAGGGCCGAGAACCCCGACGCCGTGGTGGACGTCCTCTACCCCGCGGAGCTGATTTCTCTGGATGACTGTTGTGAAAGGTCTGGAGTAAACTGGGATCTAAAATGTCGTTCCTTGGGACCCAGGAGCGTTCCTCGGGACCATATCCTTCCCAATCCACTAAGTATTCCAGCTGCCCACCACGACGTCGGGAGTTCAAGATCTCATGAACCTTGTAGGCAGTACCGTCCTCCAGGATGAGTGGAAGGGGGGGGTTCGGCGGGAACTACGTCAGGTCCTGTGGGTGAAACAGAGGGATGGTGAGCTTTCAGCAGTGAAACATGGAAAGTGGGATGTATACGATACCCTTGTGGAAGACGGAGTTGATAGGTGACTGGATTGACCTGCTTGATGATGGGGAATGGGCCAATGAACCTGGGACTCAGCTTCTTGCAAGGTAGACGCATTCTGATGTCTCTGGTTGATAGCCAAAACCAGCTGACCAGGCTGGAAGACAGGGGTGTCAGACCGGAGATCGGCTACCATCCTGCGTCTGCGCAGGGCCCGTTGCAACTGATGGTGGTCTGAGTCCCAGACCCTCTCGCTCTCTCTGAACCAGTAGTCCACTGCTGTAACGTCGGAGGGTTCCCCATCCCAGGGGAATAGTGGAGGTTGAAAGCCGAGTACGCACTGGAACGGGGTGAGTCCTGTGGTCGACTGTTTCAGTGAGTTTTGGGCCCAACCCAGGAACTGGTTCCAAGAGTCCTGGTGGTCATGACAGAAGGTACGTAGGAAGCGGCCAATTTCCTGTACCTTCCTTTCCGTCTGCCCGTTCGACTGTGGATGATACCCCGACGTCAGGCTAACGGCCACACCTAGGAGTGAGAAGAACGATCTCCATACTCTGGATATGAACTGGGGACCTCGGTCTGAGACAATGTCTTCTGGTACTCCGAAGTATCTAAAAACTTGGTTGAAGAGTGTTTCGGCTGTTTCCATGGCAGTAGGCAGACCTGGAAGTGGGATCAGGCGACAGGATTTAGAAAAACGATCAACCACTACCAGAATGGTGGTATTACCGTCTGAGACCAGCAGGTCAGTGATGAAATCTACTCCTAGGTGTGACCATGGGCGTTCTGGAACGGGCAGAGGAAGGAGTTTCCCAGCTGGAAGATGACGAGGAGATTTGGAAATGGCACACTCCCTACAGCCCTGCACCTACCTTCTGACATCCTTAGCCATCCCTGGCCACCAGAAGCGTTCTTTCAGCAACGAGAGGGTTTCATTGACCCCCGGGTGACCAGTACCAAGTGACGTGTGAGCCGAGTGAATGGTGGGAGTGCGTCGTGTCCGTGGGAGGTACAGGAAGCCAGGTGGACAGCCCGGTGGAGGGTTCGTGGAGGCATTGGAGGAGGGGATAGTTTCTTCGGACCAGGTAATAGGACTTATGATGAGGGAACTAGGAATAATGGGTTCTGGTTCTTCGGTTTGTTCGTCAGGAGCATGAAGACGGGAGAGAGCATCAGCTTTAATATTCTTGGTACCTGGACGATAGGAGATGGTGTAATTGAAACGGGAGAAAAACATACCCCAACGGGCTTGTCTGGGGTTTAGTCTCTTGGCTGATCGAAGATATTCTAGGTTCTTGTGATCCGTTAGCACCAGGAACGCATGTTTGGCTCCCTCCAACCAATGCCTCCTCTCTTCCAAGGCAAGCTTCACTGCAAGGAGTTCCCTGTCACCGATGGAGTAGTTGACTTCCGCCGGGCTGAGCTTGCGGGAGAAGAAGGCGCATGGATGGAGTCTACTGGGCGTCCCCTGCTGCTGCGACAACACCGCTCCCACTCCAGTTGTGGAAGCATCCACCTCCACGATGAAGGGCCTTTCCGGGTCTGGATGGACTAGTAAGGGAGTGGTGGTGAAGGCTTTCTTGAGTTGGTTGAAGGCGTTGGTGGCTGCCGGGCTCCAGGACAGAGACTTGGGCTTATTGCGTAACATACTGGTGAGTGGATGAGTGATAGAACTGTAACCTTTGATGAAAAGTCTGTAGAAATTGGAGAAACCGAGGAAGCGTTGGAGTTCTTTGATGGTAGTGGGTTCTGGCCAATTGGTGATGGATTCCACCTTCCTCTCGTCCATCCGGATTCCCCTGTGATCTATGTGATAACCCAGGAAGGAAACTGATGCTTGGTGGAAAGAACACTTTTCGGCCTTGAGGAAAAGGTGGAACTGACGTAGACGGTTGAGGACCTCCTCAACGTGTTGGCGATGTTCGGCCTGGCTCTGGGAGTATATGAGGATGTCGTCGATGTAGACTAGGACGAATCGATGAAGGAACTCCCGGAGCACCTCATGGATGAAATCCTGGAATACGGAGGGGGCGTTTACCAATCCATACGGCATGACGAGATATTCATAGTATCCAGTAGGGATAATAAGGGCAGTCTTCCACTCGTCCCCCTCACGTATCCGGATGAGGTTGTAGGCGCTGCGGAGGTCCAGCTTGGTGAACACAGTGGCACCACGGAGATGTTCTAGGGATTCTGGGACGAGAGGAAGGGGATATCGGAACTTGACAGTGATCTTGTTGAGTGAACGATAATCGATGCATGGCCGCAAGCCTCCGTCCTTTTTTGCCACGAAGAAGAAGCTGGATGCAGCAGGGGAAGTAGACGGCCTGATGTAACCTTGGGCGAGGGCTTCCTTGATGTAATCCTCCATGGCCTTCTCCTCCGGGATGGATAGTGGGTATATCTTACCCTTTGGTACTGGTTCACCCGGAAGCAGGTCGATGGCACAGTCCCATGGCCGGTGTGGAGGCAGCTTGGAAGCCCGTTGCGGGCAGAAGACGTCGCTGAAGGGGGCGTAACACTTGGGGACGTCAACAGAGCGTTGTTCAACTGGACTTTCGATGGATGTGGCACAGAGAGTCAAATCAGGCGGAGACGATGATGGAAGAGGAAGTTCGGTTAAACATCGAGAGAAGCAAGTGTCGCCCCACTTCAGGATTTCGCCCGTCTTCCAGGAGATGGTAGGGTTGTGCTGATCCAACCGTCAGCAGTCGAATCCTCCAGAACCAGCATGTGAGCCTCTTCCCGGTGTAATAGACCTACTTGTAGAGTGACTGGTCCAGCCACGGTGCGGACGTGCTTGCGACTGAGGGGTCTACCGGTTATGGAGCTGATCCTGTAGGTGGTCGGAGACGGAGTGGTCTTGAGGCGTAACTGGCGGCAGATGGCACCGGAGAGGAAGTTGCCGGCTGACCCCGAGTCGAGGAGCGCGACCACTGAAAGGGAGACATTAGCGGCAGTAAGGATGACGACAGTGGTGAGCGGTTTCATTTTATGATCAGCAGGAATAATAGCACTCACCATGGGCCGTGGGGGTCGTGTGGGGCATGCAGCAATGACATGCCCAGGTTCACCACAATACAGACAGAGACGAAGGGTAGGCCGACGGTGGCGTTCTTCAGAGGTTAGGCGGGAATTTTCTAATTCCATGGGTTCGTGGGCTGGTTCTGGAGTGCTGACGGGTTCGGATCGGAGGAAGGGCACGTTGATGGGATACTGGTCCTGGTGCTCTTGGATGCACGCTTGCATGCGAGTGGCGCAGCGAATGGAGTGCTGGATGAACTTCTCAAGGCCGATGGAGTCCTCGCATGCAGCGAGATGCAGCCGTACCCGAGGTTCTAATCCTTGCTGATATGTTGTTATCAGCGCCTGTTCATTCCATCCGCTGACTGCTTCAAGCGTTCTGAATTGCAAAGCATAATCGTAAATAGACATGGATCCCTGTTTTAAATTATAAAGTTTCTCACCAGCTGAAGAATCTGTGATCGGTTTTCCAAACACTTCCCGGAAGTGGGAAATAAACGCTGCGTATGATTGCGTTACCGCGCCCTGTTGTGACCAGATGGAATCGGCCCACATTAATGCTTTGCCGCTGAGCTGAGAGATGATGAAAGAAATCTTTGAAGTGTCGCTCAGGTACAGGTGCGGCTGCAACTCCAGGACCAGTGTGCATTGCAGCAGGAAGCCGCTGCAATTCTCCACCGATCCTGAGTAGGGCGCCGGTTTGGCCATGGGACTTGCATACAGGGGTAGTGAAGGAGGGTTGTTGACAGAGTGGCTGGTGTTCGCAGGTGCAGGTGAATGAACAGTAACTGGAGTGGGTGGTGGAGGAAATGTGCGCCGAAGCGCATCTACCAATTCCTGGAACGGATCCGGTTGGCTCATACTGGGTCTTCGGTGTTGGTCCGGTCTTCTGTTACAGTACACAGGAGGCAGACACAGACGTAACAGGTAATGGTAGTTTATTAGACCACAGTAGAGCAGATGTTGTGACACAGGTGAGTTAACTGGTTGTTGGTAGACTTAGAGGTGATATGAGAGAGAGAGTTACTGTCCTTTGTTTTGTAGATGGATGAACGGTGGAGCCTGGAGATCGCTGGAGAACTGAGGGACTGACTGGAACACACCCACACAGCAGACAAGGAACACGGAAGGAAGGAGACACGCTGGAGACAGGTAAGTAAGTGTAGAGAAGTCCTTGAGGTAAGCATAGCCTTGCGTATATGCGAACGAGACCGGACATGGAGTGCTGTGTGAGTGTGTGTCTTATAGTGCTGGTGAAGAGTGTTGTGATGAGGTGCAGGTGATGGTGATCAGTACTCTGGGGATGGAGTGCGCTGTGATTGGTGGAGGGTGGAACCTGACGTGTCTGTGACAGAATTGTTATTTTATTTTATTATTTTAGTAAAGAGAAAGACCTGTTACTATTTCATTATTTTGAAATTAGTTGGAACAACTTACTTCACATACTTTCATTAAAAGTTGTCATAACTCAAAAAGAACTTATATTATTTATTTATTTATTTTTGGTTGTTGTGGAGGCAAAACAGTTGTTTAGCGTAGTGTAGCATATTTTTGAAGTGGGCATATTTGAAAAAAAAAACTTAAATTGGTTTCTAATTAGTTTAGAGAGCAGTGGACCTTGTTTTCACACACTCGCTATCTAGTACTTCCCACTGCTTGCTGCTCACCTACACGCCGTGACCACTTCAAAGCTTTCAGTTCCCCTGCTGAGGCCCAGAGCAGGAAGCACAGCTGGCAGCTGTTCACAGGAGAACTGGAAGTTTTGCTTCTGCTCTCTCGTGTTCCACTCTGACCTTCTAGTTTATGGGGGCCAGAAGGGAGTACTAGTTTACAGTAGTCCTCCACCTGATGACATGTCCATATTCCCTCAGAGAACCTGACTGTGAGACCTGCTTGTTTCCAACAATGCTATAGCTTTGTACAACAGCTATTTAAAAAGAAACCACGTATAGGTTCCTTTTAGTAACGTGAATCACTCGATTATTCCATTACTCATTTGCAACTGAAAGCAAATGTAGGAGTTTCTCTTATAAATCACTGACCATTATCAGTCAAGAACAGCTAGAAACAAGAGCTCTTTCTGTTTCTTTTTGGGTGGAAAGAGAGAGAGAGAGAGAGAGAGAGAGAGAGAGAGAGAGAGAGAGAGAGAGAGAGAGAGAGAGAGAGAGAGAGAGAGACAGGTCTGCTGCTGATGTTTTTATCTAAACAGCAGTGCAGACAGTAAATCCACTGCTTGTCTCTAACTATACATTGACATATAGTTCAGGGGAGACGTTCCAGATCCCTGGTGACATACAGTATTTATTGCTGAGGTCGTTCATCAACATTTGGAGAATGTGGATAAGAGCATGTGTATATATACACAAAATACGATCTAAACCAAATCGAAGCGATCCATCATACTTTAGCTAACAAATCATCATCTGCACACATCTCTATTATGTTATTAAAGGGTTAGTTCACCCAAAAATGAAAATTCTGTCATTTATTACTCAACCTCGAGACCTTCGTTCATCTTCGGAACACAAATTTTTCTGATGAAATCCGAGAGGTTTCTGAACCATCCAGGCAGCAACGTCATTGCAACTTTCAAGGCCCAGAAATGTATAGTAAAGACATTGTTAAAATAGTCCAACTATTGTGACCATGTGATTTTTGTTTTGTTTTTGTATATTCTCATCTCTTCATATCATTATGGATGAACCACTGTAGTCACATGACTATTTTAACAATGTCTTTACCTTAATGGGGCCTTGAAAGTTGTAATGGTGTTGGTGTTGCTGCTTATGGGTGGTTCAGAAACCTCTCGGATTTCATTGAAAATATCTTAATATGTTTTCCAAAGATAAATTAAGGTCTTACGGGTTTGGAACGACATGAGGGTTAGTAATTAATGACAGAATTTTCCTTTTTGGGTGAACTAACCCTTTAATATTGGACTCGAAAACATAATAGAGTTATAATAGAATACATTTGTAAGAAATTCCAGTAACAGCAATTCAGTGCATATATAGGACACTCTATTTTCAACACTTTCCTGTGCTGTGGGCTTTAAAGTCCACTTGTGCTGCAATAGTTGCATTTTTTATTTTTTTTATTTTATTTAACCTTTATTTATCCAGGTAAACTGTTTGAGAACCACTTCTCATTTACAAACATGACCTGGCCAAGAGGCTACAGGAATAAATCAGAACATACTGTACATAGTACATAGTCAAACACATGACACATATAACAAACAATTGAATTAAAAATCGGTGGACCACAAAGAAAAGAAAAAAAGAAAAGAATAAAGTGCTTAAATTTGTATGTATAAATATGGTTCATGATTATCTGCAGGAACAAAAGTCAACTATGTAATTTTGGAGGTTTTGCTTAAAGGTGGAGATTGCTCGGGGCCGCGTAACTATTGCATTTAAACTTTCTCATTTAAAAGGTGCTTTTTCCTCTTCATTTCAGCATCTAACTTGCCACTCTTCACTACGTGCAGGAAATCCAAAAGTCCCCTCTCTTTTGTATTAGCTAAGAGCAAATGGCTATTCGTCTTTTTGAATGCAAAGATCTAGTGCAACTGTGAGCCTGAGCCAGAAAACTCCACAGTCAATGTTCCAGAAAGAAGTCATTTTGGATCCAAATAGGCTACATTTTATGTTCATATTTTATGTATTTAATGGTCATTTATTGATTACAAATAAGTAAACATGAATGCATAATTAATAAATAACAATAAATTACTTTTTAAATATACTGTTCAAAAGGTTTAGGTCAGTAATATATATTTTTTAAGTTTTAGAAAGAAGTTTCTTTACTCCAGTCTTTACTCCAGTCTTAAAGGGTTAGTTCACCCAAAAATGAAAATTCTGTCATTAATTACTCACCCTCATGTCGTTGGACACCCGTAAGACCTCCGTTCATATTCGGAACACAAATGAAGATATTTTAGTTGAAAGCTGATGGCTGAGAAAGGCTTCACACAGGCCTCCATTGGCATTCAGTACATTGACACTTCCAAGATCCATGAAAGGCACTTAAAACGTCGTTACAAAGTCTATCCCACCACAGTGGCTCTACAATAATCATACAATGCGACGACAATAGTTTTTGTGCGCAAAAAAAAATCAAAATAACACCTTTATCCAACTTGTTCTCGACTTCCGTGTATGCCTCCACGACGCATGCGCGAGAATATGACGCAGATCCGGCGTTCGGACATATGACCCAGAAGCGATTTGTTTACGAGCAGAGGAAGACGCGCGTGTCTAAGCTGTTGGATTCTACATTGATCGTGCTTTAGGTCTCGGCGTAGTGCTCAAAATGGGGTTAAAGTGTGCATTTCATGGAATCCCGAGCCCCGGCGCTACGTCATATTCTCGCGCATGCGTCGTGGAGACACACGCGGAAGGCAATAACAAGCTGGATAAAGGTGTTCTTTTGATTTTTTTTTGCGCACAAAAACTATTGTCGTCGCATTGTATGATTATTGTAGAGCCACTGTGGTGAGATAGACTTTGTAACGACGTTTTAAGTGCCTTTCATGGATCTTGGAAGTGTCAATGTACTGAATGCCAATGGAGGCCTGTGTGAAGCCTTTCTCAGCCATCAGCTTTCAACTAAAATATCTTCATTTGTGTTCCGAATATGAACGGAGGTCTTACGGGTGTCCAACGACATGAGGGTGAGTAATTAATGACAGAATTTTCATTTTTGGGTGAACTAACCCTTTAAGTGTCACATGATCCTTCAGAATTCGTGCTGCTTAATATTTTTGAGGAAAACAATATTTTTTTCAGGATCTTTTGATAACTAAAAGGTTAAAGAACAGCATCTCATTTTTTTTTACATTATAAATGTCTTCGCTGTCACTTTTGATAAATTTAATGCATCCTTGCTAAAAAATAAAAAAAAAAGACTGTAAAAAGAGGGCACAATGTACTGTATAAATATGAAAGAATTTCCCGTATTGTTTTTTTACAGGTGTTTTACGCATCGCATTAGGTTGTGTTTTAAGGGTTAACGGAAATTTTCGTAAAACTACTGGATTATTATGGAATTCCAAAGCTGCCAATATTAAAAATAAATAAATACATAAATAAATATACAAATAAATGTCAAAAAGCAAAAATAAATATATTAATTAATTAATTAATTAATAAATATACATAGAAAAGCAAAATAATAATAATTATTATTATTATTTATACATTTATTTCCTTATTTATGTATATATTTATTTTCCATATTTATTTATTTATTTATTTTTTATTTATACAGTATTCATTTCTATTTTTTATTTATTTCCACATTTATTCATTTCTACATTTATTTATTTATACATTTATGTATTTATACATGTATTTATTTATACATTTAATTGTCCGTAGGGTAATGAGGAGGGCGTGGTTTACCTCAGCCATAGCAATCGAGCTCAGGGTAGTTGAGGGTGAAGCGTTGAGGCCACAGTGACACCTTGTGGTCGAAATACAATAAGTATAGCCTACTGACTTTGATACTGTCTGTTACTTGAATAGGTATATGCACTCTAAGAAATGCCGGGTTGTTGCAACCCAATTTTGGGCCAAATATGGACAAACCCAACCGCTGGGTTAATAAAAAAAATTTACCCAACGGTTGGGTTTGTTCATATTCAACTCAAATTTGGGTTGAAACAACCCAGCATTTTTAGAGTGTGGCCAAAATCTTAAATCTTACTGTGTGACATGGATAGGCTACTCCTTATTCCGAACATGGCAGTAGAACATTGTCTGGTCTGGATTTGTAAAATGTCCTGGGCTAACAATTATGAACAGCAACATCTTCAACAGACAGGGACTTTGAAATGGAAGCGCTTGATATTTTCCATTAGCTGTCAGAACACATGGAAAGGAAGCAGCGCACATATAGGCTACAGTGACGTTGACGCAATGCATTTGAAATGAGACCACAAATTCACTTTTACATTCATATTTCACAACATGTGACAAACGCTTAAAATACAATGCATATTTCAAAGATCCAAAAATGAACGAGGCGACTGTTACAGTAGAACATTTTGTTGCATCGCGTCAATTCACGTGTGGACAGTCACAGCATCACTGAATATAATGGGGTTATGTGCGCTGCTTCCTGTCCGTGTGTTCTGACCGCTAATGGAAAATATGTATGAATATGAATATGAATATTAATGTTGTTCATAATTGTTATGGTGGCCTCAATGCTTCGCCCCCGAGCTTGATTGCTATGTCTTAGGTAAACCACGCCCTCCTCATTACCTTACGCACAAATAAATGTATAAATAAATACTGTCTGTGGCACTGCTTTAACATTTGAGACTTTTGTCCTGGGAAGGAGGATCAACTGTCAAGGAATGATAAATGTTTAAAGGCCCTCATGGGGGCATTCACAGAATGAGGAGACATGACATGGCCTAAGAGGTGAGCAAATAGATAGCCATGTTGAAAGATGTGCACATGATTTATTGCCTGTTTGGCAAGATTTCAAAGTACCACTCACATATTTTGTTTCATGTGCAGAACAATCAAGATCTAAAAAGTTATTGATGTTTCACATTGCTTTCCTCTCTCCTTTCCCCTATACGGCCCTCATAATGACTCATGGGCTTCCTAACTCCTCTAATCTAATGTAAACTGCAGTGAATATCTATTAGCGTGCCATCCAGATATAACACGTCTGAGTGTTTGGCAGGCTGAGACTAGATAGTGTGGGTGGCAAGTGTGATCTACCAGTGATTGCTCAAGCAAACCACACATCAACAGGATTAAAGCAGGGGGAAATAATTAATCTGTAATGCCGTATTTTGTGACTTGATGAAAGGTAGTTCTGTCTTTGGCAAACCCTTGGCTTTTTTATTCAGCTGTACTGGAACGTATTCAATAGTATTTCACTTCACCTGGGCGGCAGTGGCTCAGTGGTTCATGTAGGTTGTCTACAAACCGGAAGGTTGGTGGTTCGATCCCCGGTTCCACCTGACCAAGTGTCGAGGTGTCCATGAGCAAGACACCTAACCCCAGCTGCTCCCGACGAGCTGGATGGCGCCTTGCATGGCTGACACCGCCGTCGGTGTATGAATGAGTGTGTGAATGGGTGAATGTGAGGCAAAAATGTAAAGCGCTTTGGATGGCCGTAGGTCTGTTAAAAGCGCTATATAAATGCAGTCCATTTACCATTTACCATTCACCTAGCATGCAAAAAGCTTTGCTTCTGATACTTATTATTCATTGCCATTTTGGATAGCACAGCTTTTAACAAATGGGTGAGAACATACAGCAAGTATACAAATGCACTTTCCCCATATACATGTATACCCATAAAAGTATGTGGTTTGCATAAGATTTTTGGCCTATCTGGAACCTACATTGCTTTTGGTGTGCTATTGCCATCTAGTGGGAAGCATGCTCAACAACTTATTGTTTCAAACAATACAGTGTGATTATATAGTACTGAGTAATATTAATTAACTATGTACTTAGAGTTAGGGTTTGGTTGAGGGTTAGTTGCATAATTTACTGTTATTACTATTGTAAGTGCATGTAACATATGTAACAAGGACACTGTAAAAGTGTTACCTTTTGTTTTTGTTTTTTACATTTTAAACAATGTCTCTTACCAAGGCTGCATTTTCTTGACCAAAAATACAGTAAAACAGTAATATTGTAAAAATATTATTAGAATTTAAAATGCCTATTTATACATAGTTTAAATTGTAATTTATCACGTGATGGCAAGCCATTTTCAGCAGCCATTCTCCAGTCTTCAGTGTCATATGATCCTTCGGAAATCTTTTTTTTTTCTTTTCTAAATATTATTTTTTTCAGGATTTTTTGAGAAATAGATAGTTCAAATGAACAGCAATATTATTATTATTATTTAACATGACTCTACATATCTTTACTGCCACTTTTGATCAATTTAATGTTCCCTTGTTAAATAAAAGTATTAGAAAATGGTAGTGTATGTCATAACATAAAAACAGTTGCAAAAGTATATAAAATAATAATAATAACAACAACAACAACAACAATAATAATAACATAAAAGCGTTTATAAACAAAATAAATTATAAATTTAAAAACTAAAATCTAAAACTTTATAGTTGTATGTTTTTCAAGACTTACTTGAGAATGTCTTTTAAGGACACACGATTACCCTGAGGACAGTGTGTATACAGATCATTGCAAAACATCTGTGTAACAGGTAGATCCACTGGAGGCAAGTGTTTTGAACCCAAGTGCAGCATTTATTAACAATAAACAAAACTTAAAACAAAGACTTGGCTTAACTTGGTCAAAACATAAAACAAAGTCATGGCATGGCTAAACAAAACTCACCACCAGCAGGTTACAACGTTAATAACAGACAAAGACACATGGCAAACATGAGGGCTAAAATACACACACAGACTAATGACAAGACAAGTGACACCTGTGAACAGTGATGAGACAATGAACCAATGACAGGACAAGACACAAGATCACATGAGGGCATGGGATTCACATGACACTGAAACATGACAAAACCAGGAAGTGCATGACAAGACTGTGAACAAGACACTAAAACAAAGCAAGAACATGATAAACTAAAACATGAACCAAGAACAATGAACATGAACCA
Organism: Gobio gobio; assembly: GCF_949357685.1. Taxonomy (NCBI): domain Eukaryota; kingdom Metazoa; phylum Chordata; class Actinopteri; order Cypriniformes; family Gobionidae; genus Gobio; species Gobio gobio. Next base: position 26,712,066 of record NC_137113.1, read on the forward strand.
ACACCAAGACACCATGTGACAGATCCCCCCCTCTATGGGCGGCCCCTGACGCCCAAACAACACCAACACATCAATAACCTAACAAAGAGTCTTAACAAAAAGTCTTGGGGGGCGGTCTTGGGGGAGGGATGGGGGGCCAGGCCCGTGCAGGGGCACCGGACCCAGACATGACACGGCCGGGCCTGGGAGCGTGGGCGGACCTGGACCCTGTGGCGTGGGCGGACCTGGACCCTGTGGCGTGGGCGGACCTGGACCCTGTGGCGTGGGCGGACCTGGACCCTGTGGCGTGGGCGGACCTGGACCCTGTGGCGTGGGCGGACCTGGACCCTGTGGCGTGGGCGGACCTGGACCCTGTGGCGTGGGCGGACCTGGACCCTGTGGCGTGGGCGGACCTGGACCCTGTGGCGTGGGCGGACCTGGACCCTCAGGCGTGGGAGGCCATGGCGGCAACGGCAGTTCATCAGGCCATGGCGGTAATGGCGGTTCAGGGGCCCACAGAGGCGTGGCCTTCATGGCCTCCATGTACCCCCTGCCCCCCCCCAAAATTTTCTTGGGTGGGACAGCGGGGCCGTGGGCTGGAGCCTGGACGGGGCCGTGGGCTGGAGCCTGGACGGGGCCGTGGGCTGGGGCCTGGACGGGGCCGTGGGCTGGGGCCTGGACGGGGCCGTGGGCTGGGGCCTGGACGGGGCCGTGGGCTGGAGCCTGGACGGGGCCGTGGGCTGGAGCCTGGACGGGGCCGTGGGCTGGAGCCTGGACGGGGCCGTGGGCTGGAGCCTGGACGGGGCCGTGGGCTGGAGCCTGGACGGGGCCGTGGGCTGGAGCCTGGACGGGGCCGTGGGCTGGAGCCTGGACGGGGCCGTGGGCTGGAGCCTGGACGGGGCCGTGGGCTGGAGCCTGGACGTGGGCTGGAGCCTGGACGTGGGCTGGAGCCTGGACGTGGGCTGGAGCCTGGACGTGGGCTGGAGCCTGGACGTGGGCTGGAGCCTGGACGTGGGCTGGAGCCTGGACGTGGGCTGGAGCCTGGACGTGGGCTGGAGCCTGGACGTGGGCTGGAGCCTGGACGTGGGCTGGAGCCTGGACGTGGGCTGGAGCATGGACGTGGGCTGGAGCATGGACGTGGGCTGGAGCATGGACGTGGGCTGGAGCATGGACGTGGGCTGGAGCATGGACGTGGGCTGGAGCATGGACGTGGGCTGGAGCATGGACGTGGGCTGGAGCATGGACGTGGGCTGGGCTCACTGGGGTGGAGAGTACTGTGGGAACGTGGAGCTCCTCATCCACCGTTCCCACAGTAAAAGATGAGCCACTCAACTGAAGTGCATAGTCAATATATCCAGCTAGAGTTCCTGGAGAATTGCTCTCTGGCATCAAATACCTTAAAAGGTCATTAAGTCCATTTAAGAAAATACCCTTGAGGGCAACATCATTAAAGTTCACCTGGTAGCAAAGTCCACAAAACTCCTCCACATAGTTCTCTATGGCTTGGTTTCCCTGGCGTAGACGAAGCAAGGATACAACTGCTGGGTCCATTTTGTGGGTCTGTTATTCTGTAACATACGGTCCACTGGAGGCAAGTGTTTTGAACCCAAGTGCAGCATTTATTAACAATAAACAAAACTTAAAACAAAGACTTGGCTTAACTTGGTCAAAACATAAAACAAAGTCATGGCATGGCTAAACAAAACTCACCACCAGCAGGTTACAACGTTAATAACAGACAAAGACACATGGCAAACATGAGGGCTAAAATACACACACAGACTAATGACAAGACAAGTGACACCTGTGAACAGTGATGAGACAATGAACCAATGACAGGACAAGACACAAGATCACATGAGGGCATGGGATTCACATGACACTGAAACATGACAAAACCAGGAAGTGCATGACGAGACTGTGAACAAGACACTAAAACAAAGCAAGAACATGATAAACTAAAACATGAACCAAGAACAATGAACATGAACCAACACCAAGACACCATGTGACAATCTGCAGAGCTGTTTTTTGAATTTGAGTTCTTTGTTTGTCTGTCAAACTCATCATTTCCCACTGGTTTTTTTTTTTCTTCTTTCTTTTTCTCGTAAAATCTTTATATCTGTTAGGGTACTTTTCTTTTTTTCCTCCCTATTTTAATCAAAAATAAACTTTGCTCTATCAAAATATTCATGAATGCCATTTGTTTGTGATGATTTTACTCATTTCAAATGTTATAATAAAGAAATTAAGGCACAATATAAAACGTGATGAAGACGTTGTTTTAATTTGTTTTAAAGTGATCAGAACCTTTTTTAATTGGTGTTTATGTAACTATTTATGGTACAGCCTTGCCATATGGCAAAAAATAATTACAACTCATTTCCTTGTTATTCAGATAAAATACAATAAATTGCAGTATCGGAATTAAGAGGGCAGGCCTTAAGGTAGCCAATGATGTGCTGTTTTTAAGTCAAATGACATTTGAATGTCCCTTCAAAACTCTCTTTACCACTGCCACCCTCACACAGAAGACACTGTTGAAGTGCTCCAGAAACCTCATTTCTAAACACCTCTTCTCAAGGGGGATTTTTTGCAGCATCTTTGATAAGTAAATTAGATATTTTTATTCACAAATCAACTTTGTCTAACATAGTTGTACTGTAAATAGAGAAAATATCAATGTTTCCATATGGCAATGTTGTACCACAGTGGAAGTATTGATTTATTTAAAGTGTTATTGTAGTATAGTTTTTTATAAAAAATATTTTTTACTTTGCGGTACAGCGTTGCCCTTTTGGTTTGTATGATTGAAGCTATTTCATGTAATAAAAACTTATTTGAAAAATATTTCATGGTTAGAACGTAATGCATAACATAGAAGGTTAACACTCTACACTGTAAAAAAAAAATCAGGTCTCCAATTGAAAATTTTCTAGTGACTGATCACATCTACATTTTTTAGTTGGCCAAACTGAATTTCTGTGAATTAAATTGCATCAATTCACAGAAATTCAATTTGGCCAACTGAAAAATTTAGATGTGATCGGTCACTAGAAAATGTTCAATTGGAGACCTGAATTTTTTTTTTTACAGTGTAGTGTTAACCCTCTATGTTATGATACAGTGTATAATCTAATACAGATTTACAGTGTAACAACACATTGATGACAGTGACATGTCACTTGAGGTTGTAAGAATGGAGCTGTTTCCACACAGAAACAGAAGCAAATTAAACAAAACAATTGAAGGGGAGGGCTTTAACAGACAGTTGGGCACAGGAGAAAGTTTTTTAGTTCATTTGCAGAGTTGAATGAGAATAAAGCGATGAGAATAAAGATGTCGCTGAGTAAACCTTCTGTAAAGACTTAAAGGGTTGAAAGCAATTATCAACACAGAATAAATGATTACATAAAATAACAAATATATACACCGACCAGGCATAACATTATGACCACTGTCAGGTCAAGTGAATAACATTAATTATATCTTCATCACGGCACCTGTTAGAGGGTGGGATGTAGGTATCAAGTGAACATTTTGTCCTCAAAGTTGATGTGTTAGAAGCAGGAAAAATGGGCAAGCGTAAGGTTTTGAGTGAGTTTGACAAGGGCCAAATTGTGATGGCTTGACGACTGGCTCAGAGAATCTCCAAAACTGCAGCTCTCGTGGGGTGTTCCCGGTCTGCAGTGGTCAGTATCTTTCAAAATTGGTCCACGGAAGGAACAGTGCGGCGACAGGATCCGGCGACAGGATCATGGGCGGCCAAGGCTCAATGATGCACGTGGGGAGCGAAGGCTGGCCCGTGTGGTCCGATCAAACAGACGAGCAACTGTAGCTCAAATTGCTCAAGAAGTTAATGCTGGTTCTGATAGAAAGGTGTCAGAATACACAGTGCATCGCAGTTTGTTGCGTATGCGGCTTCATAGCCGCAGACCAGTCTGGGTGCCAATCCTGACCCCTGACCACCTCCGAAAGCGCCAACAGTCGGCATGTGAGCATCAGAACTGGACCTCTGAGCACAAAGTTTTCTGTTACATCACGTGGATGGCCGAGTGCATGTGCGTCGATTACCTGGGGAACACATGGCACCAGGATGCATTATGGGAAGAAGGCAAACCGGCGGAGGCAGTGTGATGCTTAAGGCAATGTTCTGCTAAGAAACCTTGGGTCCCGCCATCCATGTGGATGTTACTTTGACACATACCACCTATAAGCATTGTTGCAGACCATGTACACCCTTTCATGGAAACGGTATTCCCTGGTGGCTGTGGCCTCTTTCAGCAGGATACCACAAAGCAAAAATGGTTCAGGAATGGTTTGAGGAGCACAACAACGAGTTGGAGGTGTTGACTTGGCCTCCAAATACCCCAGATCTCAATCCAATGTTTTGGCAGCAAAAGGGGGACCAACACCGTCATAATGTTATGACTGATCGGTGTATATAAAAACATAATAATTAGGAAAAAAAATTAATATGGAATGAAGCTTTCAACAACTCTAAATCAGCTTAAAACACACACACACACACACACACACACACGTTTTCATGTTTTATGGGGACTGCATTATATCCCCTTAACCATACCCCTAAACCATCACATAAAACTTTCTGCACACTGTAAACCCAAATAAGTTGGCAAAACTCAAAATATTTAAGGTAATCAGTTACATTAAAAAAAATTAAATTAAGGAATTCAACAGTAAGCAGAACTGGCTTGAAGTATTTGAGTAAGCTAATTCATACATTTAACTTAAAATTATCATGTAATCTCAACTTAAATATTTTCAGTAGTGGAAACTTGGCTAGTTTAACTTTGCTAGTTGGTAACACACTGCTTTGATAGGCATAGCACAGCAATTACTGAATGAGTACGACAGTATAGAACATTTAACATATATCTGTTCTCAAACTAAGCTCTTGCTCCACTCGTCACCATAGTAACCCCCCAAAAACACCACATAACTGAAACTCTTCTAAATTAAACTACTAAACATCCCATTTAACATTAATCTTGCACAAAAAGATATATATATAACACTTAATTTTAGCATTTACTCTCTAGAGAAAGTGAGAAATCCCAGCCCAGTTTCAGATATATTTAAGTTTGTATAAATTTAAAGAAAAAAGTTCACAAATGAAACAATTCAGATTACTTAAAATGCCTCAGTTTTGTGAACTCAAAAGACAGAGAAAAAATTCTAAATACTCAATTTAAGTTTACCCTACTCAAACCAATACATTATTTTGAGTGTTAGGATTTACAGTGCATTTTTACATTTTCAAAAAAACATCACTTAGGCCTACTACACTCTAAAAAAAAAAGGTTCTATACCTTGACTAAGGTGCTATATAGCACCTCTGAAGAACCGCTGAAGAAGCACCAAAATTGGTGCTATATAGCACTAAAAAAGGTTCCCCTATGATTACGAGCCAAGAACCATTTTTGGTTGATTAAAAAGCTGTTATCCTCATGGGACCAAAAATGTACCCACAAGGACAAAGATTTCAGATATTGCCATCTTTCGGATATTGCCGTATATTTAACCAGGACACACACACACACACACACACGCACGCACACAGAACCAGATCACGGTAGTACTTGCGTTTAGCTGAGTCATGGGTAGTTCATTCTGCAGTAGCATGTGCTGCCAGGAGGGCAGGGCAGGGGTGAGATTGGCGATTGTGCTGCTCCTCAACTTCCACCCACTTTCAGCCCGCAGCTTGAGCCACTGATAGGGACAGCAACGATGGTTTATCAGATTCAGTGCCAAGGCCCCTCCCTATCACAGTAGTGCACGCTCGTAGTCATTACAAATTACAGTCATTTAACATCATAAATGTGTAAGCACTTCACAGTTTTACTTTTTCCTTGTTGTTTTGAGTGACAATTGGCAGTATGTAATTACGACAATTACGCGGGGTTAGTTGTAACACACATACACATCACATCACAGTATCACTGAACATTTATTTAACCATAGCAAATAAAAAGTAAAATTTTCATCTGTGTTTTTTGTGTTTATTTAAAATTAGACACATCTGATATTTTTTTAATCGTATATCTATTTATATAGACATGAGCTGGGTTTAAATCCCAGTTGTGCAGGTTGGGCATGTTCTAACACTGCGTTACATTATTCCCCTATTAGAAATATTCTATTATATTCTAACCCACGAGGAAAAGGGTGAATAAAGACTGATGAGAGTCAATGTACAGAAATGATTCGTTATTATTATGTTTTGAACTATGCTGTATAGCTGTGTTTTGCAGTGTTTGTTGTCAAACTCAATTTTGTTTATTTATTTATTTTTTTAAATGCCATGGAAAAGTTAATAATTGTATTTTATTGACAAAATATTTTAGTTTGTCTCGGATACTTTTTTTTATTATATCAGATAACATTTTAATCTGTCATGGTCATGTTACAATGGGGCATGTTGTCACATTTCACTTCCATTCTTTCAGGGTAAATCAAGAAAAAAGTATACACTGTATTAATAAAACAAAACCACATAATTGTACTAGACATGTGAAATTAATGTGGGAAAAAAATACTCTGGACCCCAAGTGGATTTACACAAACTGAGAAAGTAAAAAAAAAAAAAACGTTACTTTGTGCCTCGCTCTCCCCTACATGTTTTAATCTTTTGAAAGCTGTTTACTGTTTATTTAATATGAGAACTTGAGGAGTATGTCTATGCTTGCTTTAGGAAATGATAAGTTCAATTTAATAATATATATATATATATATATATATATATATATATATATATATATCATAGTAAATTGGTAGCAATATAGCTCTAACACTATTTATCCACTATGGAGGAATTTGCACTACATGAAAATCATCTATTAATAGGTTTAAATGTTATTATCAAATACATTTTATTAACATATATCTAATAGGGTATAGCATATAAGATCATTGCAATTATTGAGAATTTTGCTTCTGAATTACTGCGCAACAAGCCTTGTATAGCCTACTTAAATAAAACAGTTTACACGTCTCGTTTTTGCTTTTGCAATATATTGTGTTGATTTAAATAATCACTTAGGCCTAGTGCAAAATAATGCCTATCATTGAAGTCCCTCAAGGCACGAGAAGGAATCCCAGCATGCCAACATAAGCTCGTCTAATATGACGCACAGCAGACCAACGTTGCGCAGTTTCACCTCTCACGTGATTAACTCTCGGTGAGTTGAAGAGAGAGCGACCGACGGGAACTACATTTCTGCCAACTGTTCTCGTCCGTTTTTGCATTTTGTTGTTACTATTAAGTCAAGTCTGTGGTTAATATGTAATCGAAACTGCATCGCAAAACGGTCAAATAGCTTAGATTTTTTCGCTTTGTTCAGAAGCTAACTCGTTTTAGATTGAGTAGGAGCTGTCAAATCGAGTCCTATAATGCTCTCGAATACCGAAAAAGAGCTGATTGTATATATATGGGACAAAATGACTGCAGTGGCGGAAGAAATTGGATCTGAGGCTCTTTTAAGGTAACATATGCTCTCTTAGATCAAACAAATGTAACGTTTTAGAACAATGTAGCCTAACAGACCGGACAAAAAAGTAGCATATTTTTACATGTCTAAAACTCACGTGTAGATGTCCAATATAAATTATTTAAAGCTTAATGAAACCATTTAAATTCTTACTTACTCTCTTTGGTGGATCCTTGATAGTTGTGAATATCAAAAGTCTTTTCAATGATTGATGGTCTTGTCATATTTGGCAGTTGCCCATGAGTGATGACGCAAGCGACAGAGAGGGAGGAGATAGCTAGGGCTCTTGTGCTTGACTTGTTGACCTTGTTTTCTCCCCTGTTAACTGGTTTACAGGATGTTCACAACGTTCCCCAAAACAAAGACATACTTCTCTCATCTAGATATCAGCCCCAATTCAGAGCATTTACGCTGCCACGGGAAGAAAATCGTCCTGGCTTTGGCCGACGGCGCGAGGAACATAAACACACTCGCTACTACGTTGGCATCACTAAGCAGGTTCCATGCCTACCAACTGCGAATACATCCTACAAACTTCAAGGTGTTCCTCAAACATATGTCCAGTAGGCAATATCCAAATACGTGATGTTGTGTGATGTGGTGTTTTTCCATTTAACTCACTAACGTAAACTTCTTACATTTTTCCAGCTTTTCAATCATTGCATCCTTGTGACGTTAGCCTGCCATATGGGCGAAAACTTCACACCTGTTGCGCACGCGGCGATAGACAAGTTTCTTTCGGCATTCTCAGCTGTTTTAGCCGAGAAGTTCCGATGAAGAGCCTCCGAGGAAGGATTGAATGGTTCTGCAAAGTTTATCTTTAATAAATTAGTAATAAATACGTGTGTCTTTGTATCTATATGCAATGTAATGGAATATTCAATAAAACAACAACAATAGTACTACTAGTCTTGGGACATGCACCTCCCTCATTGTACTCCTCATTGTACTCTTACACTTTGTGTCCACATTTTTTTATTGCTTATAATTTAATAACTGCACGACAGGAATCCAGTATTTTGGCTTCCTAATAAAAAGTCGTCAGTACTTAAATTTATGAAATTCTTCTCACGTTGTGAAATTGATTATTCAATATTTAATGCAAAAGGAAATAATCAGTTTTGCAATTGATCAAAAATGTCGGTAATATCTAAGGGACGTGATGCGTCATGTGGGTGTGGCGCTGTCCAGACTTCAGTGCTGAAATATTGGCTGAAGTCCAAAAGGAAATGTGACGCTCTCCGTTGTGCTGAAAGCATTTAAACAGTATAGGCGTTTCTTTACCTGTGGGTCAGTTACTTTCTCTATACCGTCAGAAAAAAAAAGAAAAAAAACTTTAACAAAGCTATACCCTTAACTCAACTTTTCTCTTGACCATAGAAGGCCGCTTTGAATAATTTTACATGGTTACAATTTATTTTAAGGTGTCTTTGTTACACTGTAATTATACATCTAAATGCTGAGTAATATTAAATAGCTAGGGTTAGGTTTATTTAAGGGTTAGTTGCATGCAATTATGCATAATTTATAGTTACTATAGTACTATAGTATATTTCCTGACTATAGTACTATAGTAACTACATGTAACGTGAAACAATGACACTGTAAAATAAAGTGTTACCTTCTGCATTTTCTTCAACGGCAAATTAGCAAATGTTTCTATTTAGCCTATTTCCCTTAATAACACATTGGCTGATGCATCATCATCGTCCTGCACACGCTAAACTTATATCTAAATATGCTACAATTTAAAAGTAAATGCTCATTGTTTTTAAGGTGGGCATCTTTTCCTATCTTTAGGAACATACTCACATTACTCACCTTAGATAATGTACTAAGGTGAGTAATGTCCCAGTGCAAGCTAAAAGTACAATGTGTTTTTTTTTCAGTTAGGTTAGGGATTTATAGTACTTTCTGGTGTGAAGTTTTCTGTGGTTCTTATGGAGCTGAAGAGGGACCTTGTGATGACGAAAGCTTTAAGAAATTAAGTTTTTCTGGAATAATTGTATTTATGTTGTAGTAGTTAACTTGTTATTTGCTTATCCCGCATTATAACCTAAAAAAATGTAAATTTAGTTTGTTATCACTGAACAAACATTCAGAATAATTAAGTCTAAATTTAAGATTTAGGTATTTGGGTTGCATATAAACTTTTTCATTCATTTAGATCACACAGTTTTACCATAAACAAACGAATAAACTTACTGTGATTCATATTTATATTATTACAAGATATATGTAATGAACTGAATGTGTTTAAATAACTGGTTTACATATTTATTCATTCAGCTTGTTTCAATCTTTTACATTTTAACATTGAATATCGCTTGTTCCACGTCAAGCCAGCTTTATTTTACCAATGTTTATACTTTTCAACTGAATAAATGTAGTTTTCACAATTAGATTTATGCGAATTCTATGCCATTTGAATTAATATATTTTGAAAAAAAAAAAACATTTTGTTCAGAAATTTATTTTATGACTGACAAATATGCATCAAATCAGGTTTATTAGGTTAAATAAACAACTTTCAAATATACATTTTATAAATGCGTAAATCTTAGATTTAGGCCTAAAAAATTGTAGCGTATATTTTGAGTGTGGTACAATAAAGCCAAACTGCATTTTGGACATTAATTAGACATTTTAAACATTAACGATTGCAACAGTTACGTGTCTTTTAAGGTTTTGTAAGACGTGAGAAAGGGATGGGCAGGAAGTAAAGATCATATCAAAATGAGCAAAGACCTCAGATGACCTTCGTGATCTCATATGCAACCTTCTAAAGTTGTGAATATTAGCACTTCAGAAATTACACCAATTTAATGTGGATTTATTGCGTAACCCTTTTTCATTTGAGACACCTTAATGGACAACGAAATCATCTCAGCCATTTATTTTTCATTATGCGTTACACAATTTTAATACAAGGATCTTCTCATCCAGTCGACGAATCTAATGATACTGCCTTCTTAATGCTGATACAACAACAGAAAGGAACTTGTGCCAAGCAGCTTGGATGTCTGGGGTGAACTCGGTCCTCATGCGTAGCGATCACCACGGTCAGGCAGTCAGCTAAGAGCTGTAAAACAAGTGGGGGAAGTGGGGTAAAGCACAGTTCCAACATAATAACCAAACATGGCAGGTGGACTGCTCTAAGTCACCAACCTGGAAATTGCCTGGGTCGACCTGCAGTGTAGGTGTTCTTGATATCTTCCATGTTTTTGAGAGCTTTCTCCAGTCCATGCACTACAGTGCATGCGCCATGACATTTGAATTAGCCATGATTGCCTCCGCGTTATACAGGTTTCCAAACCCACTAAAGTACCGCTAAAGTCCAAGGGTAGACGACTTGACATCAGACAGACAGGTCAGGAACATTAAAGGCCTTAATGGCTAACTACAACAAATACATCTGAAATCAAAATACATAAATTAAACAGGTTGAAAGAGTTCATATTAAGGAGAAAAATTAAGCAGGCGATAGAGAAAAGATTACATTGCCAAGCTCTCGCGGCCCTTTAAACTTTAAAGTCCTTGTGAATAAACTTCTATTGTGTTTCATCACCAGAGTGTGGTTCTTTAAAGGGATAGTTCACCCAAAAACGAAAATTTGATGTTTATCTGCTTACCCCCAAGGCATCCAAGATGTAGGTGTCTTTGTTTCTTCAGTAGAACACAAATGAAGATTTTTAACTCCAACCGTTGCTGTGTGTCACTCATATAATGCTTGTCAATGGAGACAAATTCTATTAGAGTAAAAAAAACATGGACAGACAACTTCAAATTAAACTCTGCAGCTCGTGACGACACATTGATGTCTTAAGACACGAAACGATCGGTTTCTGAGAGAAACCGAACGGTATTTATGCAATTATATCACCTCATACCAGACGAACGCTTAAGCTCTCCAGACTGCCATCACTTCCCGTGAGTGAGGTCAAAATTCCGGCCGGGTCATATATACATAGATACCTCATTAGTGCCTGCGTGGATCGCTCGAATGAGGAAGCTACGTATACATATCTATGACCCGGCCGGAATTTTGACCTCACTCACAAGAAGTGATGGCAGTCTGGAGAGCTGAAGACAGTCTGATATGAGGTGATATAATTGCATAAATACAGTTCGGTTTCTCTCAGAAACCGATCGTTTCGTGTCTTAAGACATCAATGTGTCGTCACGAGCCGCGGGGTTTAACTTGAAGTTGTCTGTCCATGTTTTTTTTACTCTAATAGAATTAGACCCCATTGACAAGCATTATATGAGTGACACAGCAATGGTTAAACAACGGTTAAAAATCTTAATTTGTGTTCTACTGACGAAACAAAGACACCTACATCTTGGATGCCTTAGGGGTAAGCAGAAAAACATCAAATTTTCGTTTTTGGGTGAACTATCCCTTTAAGAGCAATTCAAATGTTTGAGTGCAAAAAAAAAATCTGAAAGTTCCACTTACTTAAACTTAGATTTTTTTTTTTTTACTTAAAACATTTGATGTAACTGTAACTTCTTCTTTTTTTTAAAGTTTTGCCAACTTATTCGGGTTTACAGTGTGCCTCCACTCATGCATGCCTGGTTGGAATGACGTGATGATTGGATAGATCTTGAACGTTTTCCTCCCGAACTTTGTTAACAAAACATAATTTATTGGTATTTATGGTTCCATGAAGAACCTTGAACAACCGTGGAACCTTCCTTTCCATTGCACAAAAGGATCTTTTAGATTAGCCTATTAAAATGTTCCTCGCACAAATGAAAACAAATGGTTATTTTAAGAACTTTTGGAATCGTTATTATTTGGAGTGAATCACTTGTTGCACAATTTAATCAGCTGTCATACAAGCGGCTATTATAATCATTCTAAATATCAAGCAATTCTGTACATCCAAACCAGATCCACTTAATTTACAACTTTGTTGTGGTGCGTATCAATTCCTCTTTATTGAGTTAGAAACATACAATATGTTTCCCTTATTTCAGAGTTTTTAATGATACTGTCTGCGCAGAGCAGAGACGACAACAGCGAGGAACTTCTGCCAGGCAGCCTGCACGGTAACGGTGAACGAGGGACCCATCGTCGCTGCAATCACGATTGTCAGGCAGTCGCCCAGCAACTGAAACAGAAAGGGCAGAAGAGTGTCGCGCAACTGGTAGCTAGATGTTTTAAATAGTGTCTGAATGCATCTATAAGAGTTTAATATGCTGCTATGCTTGCATACCCTGAAGTTGTCAGGATCCACGTGCAGTTTCTCGGAGTGCAGAACGCTCAGATCGGCGTATGCGTTCTTTATATCATCCAGGTTCTTCATTGCTTTGTCAAGCCCGTGGAGCACAACAGTTCCGTGGGCTGCAACCATTGGATTGGAGATGATGGCATCTGCATTGTACAGGTTTCCAAAACCCCCGAAGTACCTCTGAGTCCATGGATACACAATCAAGGTCCTGCAATATACAACATACGCAAATTAATACAATGAAATGTATCAAAGAATAGTTGCATAAATTGTGATAATGAGGCATCATACCTCTGCAAGGCTTTGGGGCCAACGTCCTCATAATTAAGCTTGCTGAAAATGTCCTTGATACAAGCACGCTCCTGGTCAGTCCACACAACCATGTTGTCAGTTTAAGATTTTCTTCTCCGTTAGGAATATGAATCATACCTTTCCACTCTTGTCGACACTATTTATGTCATCGGGTGGCGTCGCCAAACAAGTGGGCTCACTTGATTGGCTGAAACCTCTCATGGGCAGGACGCTAGGCCTAATTGATGATTCTGGACGTTTGCAATCTTCTAGAAGTTTTACTGTAAGTTGCAAAAAACTTGCAGCATAACATACCCCCCTTTCATGAAAAGAGTCAGGAAAAATAGTTTGATGTTGGATAAAAAGTGGATCAACATATGCTGGAAAGGATATCTTTAGATATTGTAGAGTAGCCATCATTTTTTATGTAATTGTTTTACTCCCTCTCTAATCGGTTGTCTAATTACAAAAACGTGACTGTCAAAGACTATCAATTATTGTTATGATCTCAGCTGTTAGATATCTCATACATGCATACACACATTCAAAACGACTCTGCCTTATCTCTACTAACAGACTCTCCATTACGTAGATCTCAAAATGAAATGCATTTGACTGAGTGGCAAAAAAAAATCCAGTCTCATCAAATACTAAATAAAAAGGGCGTGGGCATTTTATCCATTCACCAGGCAAACATTTTAGAGCCGATTAATGATATAAATAATTTATAAATCAATTCAGAATAGGAAAATCAGAATAATCAAAAACTGCTTGAGTTCTTTTTTTAGTCGTTTTGTTTTTGCAATAGTGCCTTGTAAAAAAAAAACAAATGTTCATGTTTATCATTATTATTATTATTATTATTATTATTATTATTATTATTATTATTATTATTATTATTATTATTATTATTATTATTATTATTATTATTATATTGTAACCCTTTATATATACATGTTATATTACTAATGCAATTTTGCCAGAATGAAATGTAATATAGCCTACATCGTATGTATAGTAAAATCAGAGTTGTATAAGTCCATGAGCCAATGGACATTTTATAGGCTATTGCATAACTAAACTAAGTAAATTATCACCCAAAATAAACTGCATTGGGTTGTTTATTTAAAAATTATTTAAATTAAATGAATACAAAAAAGTCAGAATAATGAAAAACTGTGCTTCAGTTCCCTTTTTAGTCTCTTTTGCATTTATGTACATTGTAAGAAAACAAATGTTCATGTATATTATTAATAAAAATAATAATATTCAGATCTTAATAATAATAATAATAATAATAAGACAGTTTTTCTCGATTGCTATGCTATAACTGATTCAGTTGGCACAATTTACCAACCGATTCATTCAGTTCTCAAAACGTTTTCACACACATTCCAATGTTCTTAATGATTTCTGCAAAACTTCACACAAAAATTTCATTTTACACATGTTTAATTACAAACACAAGCACCTAATATAATTAACTCAAGCATCACAATGTAAACTCAAATAGCACAAATAGCATTTATTACAGCACAACTGACACATCAATCAGAATCTCAGGATAATATAATTAGGGCCACAGGTGATTGTGCTTTAGAAGATGCATCCTAACACTGAGAGAGAGGGCTGAAAGAATCATATACAGGGTTTTTTATTCTACTCACTTACAGTTCACAGTACTTTAGATAAGGGATATTTCCCTATTCTAAAGTAAACTGTAGCACATGTTACACAGCCTCAAACTCACAGTTGTCACATTTATTTGTAGCCATTATTTTTCTTGTACTGTATTTTTCGCAGAACTGAGAAATGACAGTCTTTTGTCAGAAGACCAAGAAGCTGCTATGAAATCTAGTCACTATACAGTAATTTCATTACTGTTTGTAATGTAATGAAATCTGCAGAGGATGCTGAATGTATTTATTTTTTCATTACAATAATTGGCAGTAATATTGCTTTTAACTTTTCTTTTCATATAATGTAAGATCACTTTACGGCAGTGGAATGAAAATAAAATTTTCCTGAAGATCATTGCATTTTACTGTATATTCCCTATTTTATTTACAGTTAAATAAATTGAGCTGTAGAATTATTCCTGAATCAAAATAAGAGTGTTCTAAGTGATCTCACTAATGTGCAATTTGTCGGTAGTTGTTCGGTTTTGATATATTGTTGACTGAAATATTTGATTTTGACGTGACAGTTTGAGGTTTGCATAAGTTGGTGTGTAGTTCATGGATTGTGTTTAGAAAATTGTGAATTGTTTCATGAATTGTCTCAGCAATCGAGCAAAAACTGTAATAAACATTGTATTATAATTAAAACCAGCTGAGCATAAATATGTGGGTAAAATGGCTTTTCCCATTCAATGCAATGTATCTACACTGTATCTAATATGCATATTAATGTGTTCTTGGAGCAACATGTAATGAAAAAATAAATGTAATAATGGGAGTAATAGTTGGCAACATTTTCATATATTGATATGTAACATTGATATGTAATTTATTTTCCTATTCACTTGTTATGTCTCCCAAAATGCCTGATAAACATGATGGAGGACATGTATGAAATCAATGCCCAGTTTTGTAACAGAAAGTCATATTTTGATAAGAAACCCCATAACATTTTCATGGGATGTTTATTTATAGCAAACAATTTGAAAATGAGTCAGATTTAAATAATAATTACAAAATAGTATCTAAGATCATTCAGTCATTTTTAAAGACCAAGGAGAAGTTGTTGTCCTGGTGAAACCTCAAAACAAATGGTATCTCTGAAAAGCCCTGAATGAGCTCTTTACAGGACATCCATGTCAGAGAAATTCACTCAAGTCCTCGACAGTGGCACCCATGAGGTTAAAATAATTTAGGCTAAATTAAAAGAGGACATGAAGCATCTTGCATAAGAACTAAACTAAACAACTTACTAAATCAATTAAAGAATTATTTAAATCAGGTTAGCTACATGTAGGCTATTGAAGATGCGGACATGGGCTGATTAGGATCCGACTGTTTACGACTTGGTGACTCAAGTGCGCACGCACGCACGTACAATATCTTCACGTATCATCCCTAAAATGAGGAGGGGAAAATGGGCATCAAGTCAATTTTCAGTTTTCACTGGCAGGAGTTCAATCTGACACGCAATTAGGCTGTATCTTGGGTGTGCCCACACAACTACAAACGCATAAAAAGAGGACCAACATTTAGGTGGGTAAGTCATTTGACCATAGCACGTCCATTAATTCAAAATGAGTCTCTCTGCTAAGGACAAAGCTGCCGTGAAGGCCCTCTGGGCAAAGATTTCCCCAAAGGCTGGGGATATCGGTAATGAGGCGTTGTCCAGGTAAGACAAATCAGACTTGAAGTCTTGAATTTCGATTAAAAATAACTGTACATATCTGAGGTAAGGATCTGATTAAACTGGAACTTTACATTTCCCACCATTTTGCAGAATGCTCGTGGTCTACCCTCAGACCAAGACCTACTTCTCTCACTGGAGCGACCTGAGCCCCGGCTCTGCTCCGGTGAGGAAGCATGGACAGAAGGTTATGGGTGGACTTGGTTTGGCTGTTGAAAATATCGACAACCTTTTCGGCGGCCTGCTCACTCTTAGCGAGCTGCACGCCTTTCAGCTGAGAGTCGATCCTGCTAACTTCAAGGTAAACATAATGTGTCTGACGCTAATTTATTAATAATTGAGCCTTACTTTTTAGTCGTTCAACTCAAAATGGTGTCTATTCATCTTAATTGAACAGATCCTGTCCCACAACATTCTTGTGGTGTTGGCCATGCTCTTCCCTGATGACTTCACACCTGAAGCCCACCTGGCCATGGACAAGTTCCTCGCAAGAGTGGCCCTGGCTTTGTCTGACAAATATCGTTAACCTGTGTGATATTTGTTAAGCAGTATGAATGTTGTTTTGTCGATTTGGTCACAACATGTCAATAAAAACACATCTGGAGACACGGCAATCTTTTTTTACTTTTGTTTGCATAATCTTTATAGCCTAATTATTGGATCATATGAATTATGTTAGAATTATGAAATTGTTTTAGAATATTTAGATCATGTTTCAGAACTCGAGTTAGACAGGACAGTTGCTTGAATAAATGCTACATATAGTAATATGTAGATGTCAATCTTAACAAGTAATCTTTGGCAAACACAGGCTACGGTAAAACTACTATATAGCCTACTGTTATTAATTCTGTTTCTTTTAGTTTAGCCTATAGAATATTACCCTTTATGTAAGTATGGTCAAAGTGTTGGATTTCGTGACGGATATTATATTAGGTTTAATATAAAAAGTAGGCTAGGCTATAATACATAATATAAATATACGCTTTGAGTCACGTGAGAAAGTCTTGCATATAGTGCATTTACGGTCATTCAAAGCTGATTTGTCTGAAAAGAAAAAAAGCAACAACGCTCATCAGGAGCCGCATGCAGAACAAACACCATGCAGAGCAGACGGCCTCTACAAACTATTCTGCATAAAGGGGATAGGTCTACTAAAAATTGTCTCGAAAAATTACATAAAAAATGGTAGACAAATATCACAGAACTTAGTAGACTATTAATGAAATTTACACTCTAAAAATTGGGTTGAAAACGACAATGGTTGGGTTGTTTGGCAGTGCTGGGTAAATATTAGACAGAACAAATGCTGGGTTATTTTGACCCAAACTTTTTGGGTTTGATACATTTGCTGTGTTGCACGTTATTCATTTTAAATAATAATAATAAAATGTTATTCATTTTAAATAATAATATAGGCTACTCTAAAATCTGTTATAAATAAAAGGAAGGTTCATATAAAATATTTTTTATTCCATGACAAGTCATTCTTTGACAATCATAAAAGGCTACTGGCAGGAGCAGACTCGGCAGAGACTACCCAGCATTATGATACACTGGCCCGGCGTAGCCTATATTGTCAGTAAAAATGAGTTACTCAAATCTAGCCAGCATTTGGGTATATATATATATATATATATATATATATAGAAGAAATATAGGAGACCTAGTTGTCACTTGGATATATATATATATATATATATATATATATATATATATATATATATATATATATATATATATATATATATATATATATATATATATATATATATATATATATATATATATATATATATATATATATATATATATATATATATATATATATATATATATATATCCAAGTGACAACTAGGTCTCCTATATTTCTTCTAAAAACAAGAATAAAACATACACAATTCAGTTCGAAATAATAATAATAATAATTATTATTATTATTTGTTATTCCTCTTCTTATATAATTATTCCTCGATTTCGGTGTTATATGGTGTCTGCAAAAGAAAAGCATTTAGACATTTGATTGATGTGGTTTACAGAAGCAGAATCTTGTTTTGAAGCTATAGCCTCCTGTCCTGGGTGCCACTGTCCTCGTACGAGGACATTATATTTTAGTGAATTTCTCTGACACCATACATGTCACAGTTGTAAAGAGCTCATTCAGGGCTTTTCAGAGATGCCATTTGTTTTAAGGTTTCACCAGGACAACAACTTCTCCTTGGTTTAAAAAAATTACTGAATGATCAAATGTAGCACTCTTATGGAACTATGATAATAGTTTGTAATATTTTGTAATTATCATTTAAATCCAAATACGTTTCAAATGGTTATAAATCAACATCTCAGGGAAATGTTATGGGGTTTCTAATCAAAATATGACTTTTTTGTTACGAAACAGGGCATTGATTTCATTCCACTGTAGAGGACACCGGGACTTAAATCATGTTTATCAGGCATTTCAGAAGACACAAAAGTGAATAGGGAAAGAAATTACACATCAAATTTCCTATGAAATATTAGATATTATTATGAAAATGTTGCCAACTATTATCCCATTATTACACTTCTTTTTTCATTACATTTACATTTAGTCATTTAGCAGACGCTTTTATCCAAAGCGACTTACAAATGAGAGCAATAGAAGCAACTAGAACAGTCAACGGAAACAATATGCAAGTACTGTAACAAGTCTCAGTTAATCTAGCACAGAACAGAATTTATTAGACAGACAGAAAATGAATAGAATGATAAGTGCTATCCTTGATTGCTCATTACATGTTGCTCATTAATTCATAATGATTTAATAATAAAATTATTGAATGGGAAAACTCATGTATGGCCATTTTACCCACATAATGAATAAAGTGAATAAAGTAAAGTGATATATCAATTATTTCCACCATATATTTCATAACATTGTTGAGAATCATCTTTAAACAAAGTTTGGTATAAAAAAAACCTAAACCTAAAATTGATTGGTGAATGAAATGAAAAAATAAAACAAATAAAAAAAACATTGTTTTTGCCAATACATTCCATTTCATGTCATTTTACTTTTTTAAACAACTGAGTCCCGGTGTCCACATACAAGGACATAGCATAACCTATGAATAACATATTGTAAAAAATCAATTTGTTTCTTATGCTCTAAACAACGTAATAATACTAAATAAAAACACTTTTTTCTCTGGGTCTTAGGAGGATTTGAAATGTGCAATAGTTAAAACACACTAATAATATAAAAATGTAATAAACTTTATTATGAGTAAATTCTAAACCCCAGTCTGAGATAAAACAGTGAAACATTATCAACAGACAGTTTACTGACATCTGCTGGAAAAAAAAAGAAAAAGGGTTGGCCATTTGTTATAAAAGGCAAGCACACTAATCCACAGTTTTAAATTCAATTGCAATATATACGCTGTTAAGTTAGACATATGAAATATTTAGAGTGTCTAGAAGTAATGGCATCATGAATTTGAGAGGCTTTGCATGCTTGATGTGCTCCAATATCATTTCATTATAACTCGTGTCTTCTCATCTCCAAGCAGAAGCCTGTTAAAATAATAAACAATCTGCTGTTAAAAATAATTTCTTGACACGGAAGACCTCAACAAGGAAATATTTTTGTATCAAGGCAAACTGACCTCACAAGAGCAGCAGCCACCAGACCTCCCCCTATCGGACCGACCCAATAAACCCAATGATAAGACCAGTAGTTAGCTATCAGTGCAGGTCCAAAAGCTCTTGCGGGATTCAAACAGGTGCCAGAAACGTCTCCTCTATTAAATAAAACAACATAGATTTTTCAGACAGACACAAATTCTATTATAGATATGTAACATACAAAAATCCGTAAAAATAGGGCACAATTTACTGAATTAATTTGACGAAATTTTCGTATGCCTATTTATTTTTTTACAGGAGTTTTACCTGTATTTTGAATTTTGAACTTCATTGTGTTTTAGGAAATGTCCATAAAATTACTGGATAATGTCAAGGTAATAAGCTGCTAGAGCCAGTACTTTTTTCTGTTATTATACATTTACTTTATGTATTTTTTACAGTGTAGGCCTAACGTTTGTAAAACTACATTTGCTACAATTACATTTTAAAAAAGTATTATTATTAGGGCCCAAGCCCTGAAAGGGCGCAGAGCCCTATTGTTCTTCCTCTGTTTCTTATTAGGGCCCAAGCCCTGAAAGGGCGCAGAGCCCTATTGTTCTTCCTCAGATTATTCTTTGTTTTTTTTTTTTGTTTTTTTTTTATTTTTTTTTTCGACTTCTCGGGTACTTTTGGGGCACTTAACATGCTCGAAAACTCTTGAAACTTCGCACACACATCGGAATGCGCGGCCATCAGAGCCGGGCTGAAGCTGGTACCCGGGCGTGGCAGGGGGGCTCGACAGCGCCCCCTTAAGTGGGGTCTGAAAACTTGGTCCATATATCAAACACACTTGCACGTACATGTATGAAACTCGGTACACATATAGACCTCATCGGGCCAAACAACTTTCGTGCTCATAGTTACGCGTCAGCCCAACAGGAAGTGAGCTATAATCGGTTGTTCGGAAAACCCATGCTCTGGAATTTAATATACTCCTCCGAGGCCATTGTTTCGATCATCGCCAAACTCGGTCAGCATGAAGAGAACATATCCAGGATGCTAAATTGCGAGCGGATTTTTGATATCTCAAATGGTGTGGCCGTGGCGAAGCAACGAATTTATGGCGAGAAAAGGGAAACAGGAAGTGTGTTATAACTTGTGCAAACATTGACTGATTTGGATGAAACTTCAGCTGTGTGTTTGTTGTAAGAGGCCGATCACATGGATATGACTTTTGTGAGTCAAAGTTATAGCGCCACCAACTGGCAGCAGGAAGTGTGTCACTTTCAAAAATGCTTTGAATCACCATCTTATTTTCACCCCATTTACTTCAAACTTCATCAGTATAATGTGAAAACATGAGAGATAGAGACGTATGAAATGGATTCCTGAAATTTCAAATACTGTTGCCATGGCAACGTGTCAAAGTTTAATAATCTTTTGGCTGTTCTGAGGCTCTTAGCATGCTTGAAATTGCTTGAAACTGCTTGAAACTCAACACACACATCAGAGATGTCAGTCAGTACACATGGACAAAGCCTCAGAAACGGGCGGGGATGAGGGGCTCTCTAGCGCCACCTTTTGACAAAAGTGAAGGGCTTCGTTTCATCTACAATCACCAAACTCAGTATATATATTGACCTCATCGAGCCGGACAACTTTCTAATTTACAGTCATTAGCTCCGACCAACAGGAAGTCAGATATTTTGGTTTGAAGGTAAATTTTTGGTTAAATCGGGGTCTGAGTTTTTACGTTCTCCTCGTAGGCGTTTTATTCAATCTCCACCAAACTCGGTCAACATGAAACAAAGATACTGAAGATGCTAAAATGTGAACGGATATTGGATATCTCAAACGGTGTTTCCATGGCGAGGGATTAAATAAGGACAAAAAAGGGGAACAGAAATTCTCTGTCTGCTGCTCTCCCCTCAATGAACACAAGATGGCAGCATTGTATTAGTTTTGAAGCAGGATAAAAAAAAAACTTGTTTCTCTCTCTCTCTCTCTCTCTCTCTCTCTCTCTTGTTTGTGATTTATGAGGACACAAATTTGTATAATGACATGGGTATTACACTGGTATTACAACGTGTATGTGTGTGTGTTTAAAAACATACTAAAACAATGTTTTATTAAAATGTAACCAAATAGCTTTAAAATAATCATACTATTTTTCAGATCAATATATTTATTTTATTTAATATATTTCTTCTGAATATTTATTCTCTGTCTGCCCTCCCCTCACTAAAGGGTGGCAGTGTTGTGTTATTTTTTAAACTCTCTTTCTGTGTGTGTGTGTGTGTGTGTGTGTGTGTGTGTGTGTGTGTGTGTGTGTGTGTGTGTGTGTGTGTGTGTGTGTGTGTGTGTGTGTGTGTGTGTGTGTGTGTGTGTGTGTGTGTGTGTGCAGGCCCGTCGCGACAAGGCAGGCAAACCAAGCAATTGCTTGGGGCCCCGAGCTGGCCTGGGGCCCCAAGACAGCGACAGGTTAAGAATAAAATGAAACGACAAACTGTGTGAGCGCCCCATTGATAGTCAATGCAGTAAAGTGCAATGACACTGTTATCGGGATCCCCCTTAAGGGGCCCCTCTCAGAAGTCGCTGACAGCAGCCAGCCAACCACGCGATCTCTGCTGCGGCAAAATACAAAATCTTCGGATTTTAAGCGGAATTTTATGCTTCAGGAAGCCAGAAAAGAAAATAGAGAAAGGAAGAGGAGGATAAGAAAAAACAAGATAGTGGTATGTGATAAATTACACTGGATAAAATAGCTCTACTTGTCTTGTACAAAAAAAGTGTAAGTTTGCAGCAGGTAGGCTAGCAAAAATATGTTTATGTTAGCTATCGTTACCTGCCTGATGGCAAATGCTGCTTGTAACGAACAGTTAGTGCAACTTTTTTTTCCGAAAAGACGAAATTACATGAGATTGCTATAGCTTTGTAATAGGTTTTGATGAAAGTGGCATAGCATGCTCTACTAACTATTATTTATGCTATGCATAAATAACCTGGAATAGTTAATATAGCATGCTATATTAACAATTATTATAAACATTATTTAACCAGAAAGAGGCAGAGGAACATGATTTTTTTCATAGCTTATCTTAACGTGCTAGTGTCGGGATATATACGGTAGTGACAGTTTATGCAAATATGACATTATTTTTATGAGTTACCAATAGATCTTGAACAATTACTTTATTCTGTGGCAATTTTTACACTGTTACATTTTGAAGTACAGTATCAGGACAACCCACATGTTTGACTGGTACTGTTTACATGTTTTACTGGTACTGCCCACGTTTTACTGGTACTGTTTATTAAACTATTTAACAAGGTATTATAGTCATCGGTTGCAACTTTATAATAACCATCCAGATAATGTTTATAGACAGTTTACAAAACAACTAGTAACCCTTAAGTATTCCCAAAGTGTTAGGAATATCTGGTCCGTCTATCTATGTAAAAGTAATGTTTATAGATGTTTAAAAAATGGTTACTTAAAGGTTTAAAAAAAATTAATGATACAGTGGTGTTTTTTGCAAATGTTTTCAAATTTTATGCACAGTATATGCAACAACAGTATTTGCACTGTAAACCTTTTTATTAATATAAAGTGTAGGTGAACTTAAACTGTATGGCTATGCTGGTATGCTGTGTGTGTGTGTGTGTGTGTGTGTGTGTGTGTGTGTGTGTGTGTGTGTGTGTGTGTGTGTGTGTGTGTGTGTGTGTGTCAGTGTCCTATCTGTGTGGATGCGTCTCATGTCAGCTAATCAAGGGACACTGACACACACACACACACACACACACACACACACACACACACACACACACACTCGACGCATAGATAGACTCGCGTCAGTTTCCTGCTCACATCGAGTTCTCTTTTGCTCTTGAACAAACAATAACACAGAGGATTGTGAGTATTCTCATATTCGAGTCTTAAATTAGTTAAATAACGTCTTAAATGAACTTCAAAGAGTTGTGAGGAAATGAGATGCGCGGGACAGCGCGTGAGATCCGCGGTTGTTCTTAAAGTGACAGGAGCACTGATGATGCCTGTCATTAATGTTCATCAAAGAACAACGGGAACAGAGAAAATTGTAGCTTTAATGATGATTCATCTATATTTCATTTATTATTTATGCAGTTAAGGAAGGTTTGATAACTATTACATTTCTGTATAACAGGGAAGGCCATGGGTAAATGTAACATTTATTATTTTGGTGATTTAGGTAAAATGGTTTAAAAAAAACACAGCAGAACCACAGCGCATCTGATATGACTGGCATAACGCTGGCGAAGTTAGGGACCGTCTGCAAAGTTACATACAACATTGAAACGTGTATAACGTTACCAAACTTCACTAGCATTTAAAGAGAATGACAGTCATAAAACTGACTGTAAAGTGTTCATCTAGGTGTCAGGTATGATGCACACATTAAATACATTTATAAAAAAAACTATTTATATTTAATTTATATATGAATGTAAATAATTATATGGGCCTACACAAATAATATAACATTTCAAGATTTATAGTTTATTGTAAACGTAATGTGCAGCTCTGTAAAGGGGCAACAAATATATGATAGATACGTGAGAACAAGATTTTTTTTAATCATCTTTAAGTGCACAAAACTATGAAAATATATGAAAGCGCGGCACAATGCGCTTATGCGCATCCCGGGTGCAGAATGATGCGCTTAAAGCAACATGGAGTCAGAGGGCGCAGTGCAGCGCGAGTGCACATTAAAAAGTTCACGGCATAAAGAGACGATGAGCGTTGAGCGCACAAATCCTAGTCTACTATGTATATCGGTCGGTTTCTTCACAGTTTTAAATTCCGGTTATTGTGCGTGTGATGCCTTGTGTTGTCACCCGGGTAGGGAGCACAACATCGTTCAGAAACCGCTAGATAAACTCCAGGAAGATAAATTATTTTATCTGCATATCAAGTATTATAACGGGAATATATCATCTTGGAGTGAGCTTTACCGAGCAGCTGACTGACTGTAACCAAACACGACGCGCAGTTTGAATGCTGAACGGAGAATGATGGACAGCTACAGCGGAGGAAAGACATTCAGCTATGGAATGGCTTTAGATGACTTTGTACTAGCAAATCATAAAATACTAATAATGATTGCTGAAAGATCATGTGACAATATATATTTCTGATGATTATTTAATTACCACGACATGCCTAATCTGAGCAAGTGACTGCCTGTCTTGAGTTTTGTCGACAGACGGAGGTGGCACGAAATGTGACGGAGGCGGCCGCTATGCAGGAAAAACCATAGAAAAACCCTGCGGTCATTGTTTAAACTCATCCTACTCCAACCAGGAGTCCGCAAATTTACATTTCCCCATTTCGGAGTCTGTTTCGCAACGTGTGGAGGGCGACACATCACCTAACTGCGCATTTCGCAAAATACGTGACATCACCCATAGACAGTGTGCGCGCCCGAGCTGATCTCACTGACATATCACTATTCAGACAGGACTAGTTTTCTAAATTATATTTGAGTTACAATTCTCATCACCCAACATCTGTGATTTCAAATATATTCAAAATAATGTTTTCAGAGATTGAAGTAAAAAAAACTTTCGATTTTATTTCTTTTTGTTGTTAAAATCTTGTGAATCTTGTTCAATGTGCAGATTGCCTCTCTCTCAGTCCTTCCCCTCCCCCCTCACTCTCAGGCTCACCCTGGGTGTGTGTGTGTGTGTGTGTGTGGGGTCTCTCTCTCACCCTGTGAGTTTGTGTGTGTGCCTTTCTCTCTTGATGATGATAATTTACCCCTTTCATATCATAGACTATCACAAATAACTATCACTTGTGAATAAGTAAAAAAAGAACTATACAAATACCTTGAATTAAATACTGGCCTTCTGGACTTATAACATTTTGAGCAGGAAAAGATAACTTTTCACATATTTGAAAGAGATCTATTTCATCCCATGACATTAAAAATCATCTACATTTAAATGACATCATGGGTGTGGCTTGTGGTGATAGTGGCACCAGCTGCTGCGGTTAATGTGACATATTCGAGCGATTTAAAAAAATTATCCTGTTTAAATGCATATTGCCTGCCGTGCACAGTTATGCTGATGCCACCGGCGTGGCGGTGCCACCGGCTTGGGCCCGTCATCGCTGCTCGCAGCTTTAATTATTATTATTATTATTATTTTATCGACTTCTCGGGCACTTTTGGGGCCCTTACCATGCTCAAAAACTCTTGAAACTTTGCACACACATCGGAATGCGCGGCCATCAGAGCCGGGCTGAAGCTGGTACCCGGGCGTGGCAGGGGGACTCGACAGCGCCCCCTAAAGTGGTGTCTGAAAACTTGGTCTATATATCAAACACACTTGCACGTACATGTATGAAACTCGGTACACATATAGACCTCATCGGGCCAAACAACTTTCGTGCTCTAAGTTACGTGTCAGCCCAACAGGAAGTGAGCTAATATGGGTTGTTCTGAAAACACATGCTCTGGAATTTAATATACTCCTCCGAGGCCATTGTTTCAATCAGTGCCAAACTCGGTCAGCATGAAGTCAAGACACAGAGGATGCTAAATTGCGAACGGATTTTTGATATCTTAAACGGTTTGGCCGTGGCGAAGCAACGAATTTATGGCGAGAAAAGGTAAACAGGAAGTGTGTAATAACTTGTGCAAACATTGACTGATTTGGATGAAACTTCAGCTGTGTGTTCGTTGTAAGAGGCCGATCACATGGATATGACTTTTGTGAGTCAAAGTTATAGCGCCACCAACTGGCAGCAGGAAGTGTGTCACTTTCAAAAATGCTTTGAATCACCATCTTATTTTCACACGATTGACTTCAAACTTCATCAGTATAATGTGAAAACATGACAGATAGAGACATATGAATGAATTCCTGATATTTCAAATAATGCTGCCATGGCAACATGTCAAAGTTTAATAATGTTTTTGACTGTTTGTGTGCCCTCCCCTCTATCACCAAAAGGGGGCAGTGTTGTATTATTTTTGAAACTCCCTCTCTCTCTCTCTCTCTCTCTCTCTCTCTCTCTCTGTGCTTGCTTATGTGATTTATGAGGACACAAATGTGTATGATGACATGGGTATTGTATTACAACGTAGTGGTTAATGTGGACATGAACTATGACACTATATCAGTACAGGACTCATTTTCTAAATGACATTTGAGTTACAATTCTTTTCACCTGACAGCCGTGATTTCATGTACTCATTCAGACAGAACTCTTTTTTTAAAACAGGAGTGTGAGTGTGTTTTCTATACATGTGCTTTACAGAAGGTCATGTGCTGTGTTTGCAAAGATCACTTTTGACACATTTGTCTTTAAATTCATACTGACATAGTTCAAATTTATTTTAAAAAAAAATTCACATTATTTTCTACAAGTGTCTGTTTATAAGTGTCTTTTTTCACAGAAAGTTTTTGTTTAAACGTGAATATTTGTATAATTCAGGGTCTAAGTTTTTACGTTCTCCTCGTAGGTGATTTATTCAATCTCCACCAAACTCGGTCAACGTGAAACGGAAGCTTAACGCATTAAAAATATTTAACGCAAATAACACAGCGTCCGTTTTTATATCCATTTTTGCTTAGCGTTACATGATCACCACGCTCCTATTCATGTAAATGCTTCCAAGCGCGACAAGACACAAGAGCGCGCGCTGTATGCCAGTGTCCTGTCTGTGTGTGTGTGTGTGTGTGTGTGTGTCAGTGTCCTGTCTGTGTGTGTGTGTGTGTGTCCTGTCTGTGTGTGTGTGTGTGTGTGTGTGTGTGTGTCAGTGTCCTGTCTGTGTGGATGCGTCTCATGTCAGCTAATCAAGGGACACTGACACACACACACACACACACAAACACACACACACTCGACGCATAGATAGACTCGCGTCAGTTTCCTGCTCACATCGAGTTCTCTTTTGCTGTTGAACAAACAATAACACAGAGGATTTTGAGTATTCTCATACTGTCTTAAATTAGTTAAATAACGTCTTAAATGAACTTTAAAGAGTTGTGAGGAAATGAGATGCGCGGGACCGCGCGTGAGATCCGCGGTTGTTCTTAAAGTGACAGGAGCACTGATGATGCCTGTCATTAATGTTCATCAAAGAACAACGGGAACAGAGAAAATTGTAGCTTTAATGATGATTCATCTATATTTCATTTATTATTTATGCAGTTAAGGAAGGTTTGATAACTATTACATTTCTGTATAACAGGGAAGGCCATGGGTAAATATAACATTTATTATTTTGGGTTTATGTAAAGATTTTTTTAAGTTCACTTAAATTAAAAGTTGTTTTTTAAAGACTAATAAATGTTGAAATTGGGAGCTTTCAGTTATACTGTAATGTAACGTCATTAATGTTTCATAGAGAATTTAGTATCAGTGATACTGGTCTTCATTCATAAAAAATGACAATACAACACATATTTACAATATGCTGTCTTTAAATTGTTTCTAAATTAATTTGGAGAGTAACTGAAATTATTACAATATCAAAATATTACAAACTTAAAATATTAAAAACTTGCGATTAATCGTGATTAATTACAGAAAAAAATGTGATTAATTAGTTAATTTTTTACTTTACAGTCATTAGCTCTGACCAACAGGAAGTCAGATATTTTGGTTTGAACGTGAATATTTGTATAATTTCTCTTAGCATGCTTGAAATTGCTTGAAACTCAACACACACATCAGAGATGTCAGTCAGTGGAAATGGGCAAAGCCTCAGAAATGCGTGTGTTGGAGGGGTGTTTATTACAACATAATCATGGTTTATGAAGACATTTCATGTGTCCCCGTAAATAAAAATAGCTTTAACAGCATACTAAACAATTTTTTAATAAAAATGTAAAAATGCAGAATGTTTTCTGTGATGGTAGGTTTAGGGGTAGTGTGTGTGTGTGTGTGTGTGTGTGTGTGTGTGTGTGTGATATGTAGGCTTAGGGGTAGTGTAGGGGGATAGAATGTACAGTTTTTACAGTATACAAACCATTAAGTCTATGGAATGCCATCTGCCTGTCTTTCCCCTTCCCCCTCTCTATCTGTGTGTGTGTGTGTGTGGGGGGTCTCTCTCTCACCCTGTGAGTTTGTGTGTGTGCCTTTCTCTCAGTCCTTCCCCTCCCCCTCACTCTCACTCTATCATTGTGTGTGTGTGTGTGTGTGTGTGCCTTTCTCTTTTGATCATAATTTAACCCTTTCATATAGGCTATCACAAATAACTATCACTTAAAATAAAAACGTCATGTGATGTGTTTGCCAAGATCACGTATGATGCACATGTCTTTAAATTAATTATTTACTGATATAATATAAATGTATTAAAACATAAATTTCACATGATTTTATAAAAGTGGCTATTTATAATAAACTTCCATAAAATGTAGACACGCATCTTACTCTTACCTGACACTGATATTAAAATCATCTTTGCAGTTTCTGTGATTTGGCTCCATTTATACATTTTTTATTAAAAAGAATTTATTGGACCACCCATATTGAAATGAAAGCATGTTTTATGGTGCATAAGATTGGTGCACAAACGGTAGCTAAGGTAGCTCAAAAACACATGAAGAGAAGT
The DNA here is from genome assembly GCF_949357685.1 of Gobio gobio. Taxonomy (NCBI): domain Eukaryota; kingdom Metazoa; phylum Chordata; class Actinopteri; order Cypriniformes; family Gobionidae; genus Gobio; species Gobio gobio. Next base: position 26,741,670 of record NC_137113.1, read on the forward strand.
GTTAGAATAAAACAACATCAGCATTCGAATGGTATTCTGAACTCATTCCAATTTGACCTTTGACATAATCTGACATGAAATTCATATAAATTTAATTGATCTCATAGATGTGGCTGTTGTGGTCATAGCAGCACCAACTGCTGCAGTTAATGTGGTGAATTCAGATGACTTTGACATAGTCCTTTTATGTTTTCCCATTTTAAATGCCTATTGCCTGCCGTGCACAGTTAAGCTGATGCCACCGGCGTGGCGGTGCCACCGGCTTGGGCCCGTCATCGCTGCTCGCAGCTTTAATTATTATTTAGTATTACTCTGTAAGACAATTACTAAATGCACCAATTTTAAAGTGTCAGGCAGAAACCTCATATCTTTTATTTACATCATATTTTGGTAAAAGGTTAACAATAACACGTGTTTGACCATATATAAAGCCACAACTTTGAATACAGTGTTTTTTCGTTCCAGACTCACCCTGCCAGAATATTGATGATTACAGTGCAGCCCACCATGAAGGGCACCAGGGGGCTTTTGCTCTTTCCATTGACTGCCCCCAAGAGCACTACCATAGTTACTAGGCATGTCATGGCCATTTCAGCAAACACAACCTTCCACAGATGCTCATCAGACTTAAGAACAGCAAAGGCCGCTCCGGTAGCATTCATGTAGTTCTCGTGTGAGGTCATAACCTTGAAAATACATTTGTCTGTTGAGCACTTTTTTTGTGTGTTATGGAAAGTAATCCTAATATTAATTGTCTGTTCTTGTATTAAGTGTATTCTTGTTCACACCTTTGACATTGCAGCTCCCAGCACACCTCCGATAAGCTGACTGATAAGATAGGGAACAACCATCGTCAGCTGAATACCACCACACAACCATATAGCGATGGTGAATGGTGGGTTGAAATGTGATCCGCTGCATGGAGAAAAATAATAATTCAGGTGAGATATGAACTCACTTTCATCACTCAAAAATAATTGAACAAATCCAAAGAAGTGCATAAAAATACATATAGCCTATCTTAACACTTTATTTTATTTGTCCTTACATAAGTGCACGTAACAGTATATTATGCATAATTACTTAACCCTAAACCAAACCCTATTTCTAACCCTACTATACTGTACTATTTCTAACCCAAACTATATCGTAACATGTTGTTAATTATACTATTACGCAGTACTCAGATGTATAATTATACTGTAACAAAGACACTTTAAAATAAAGTGTAACCAAAAATTCTTACCTGATTTCTGCCATACAAGCCACCAGCACAGCCACTGCTAAACCATGTACGAGTGCTGGCTGAAGTCTTCCTGCTGCCTCCACATTTTCAATGACAGACACACAGCCAATGAAGACAAAAAACATTGTTCCCACCAGCTCGGCGACACATGGCTGGAATATTCTTTCATATTTGCTCAGATCTTTGGGTGAGGATTCATTCTTCTTCAGCAAATATTTGTCCAGCTCTTTGAGCTCCAGCTTCTCTACTTCCACAGACATTGTGCACCATCAAGTGCAATGAGTAACTTTGTGACTGTGGCAGAGGGAAGCACTATGATAACAGGGCCAACTTGACTTGTTCCACCATAAATCATTCTTATATCCCTGAACGTCTGATATCATAGTATCATAGGATTATAATGAAGGATGCAGGCAGTACCCACAAACAATCCAGTTTTAGGAGACAATGAAAAGATTTGGAAAGTTTAAACAATAACTGTGAGTTATAAGCATGGATATTTTCAGTCTAGATTTAGATAAATGGATGTTTTTGTTCCCTTATCAGATGTAAGTTCCTTCACATTTGGACAGTATTTTTTCCGCTATTATATCAATGTTATTGATTTGCCTGTCAAGTGTGTGATAACTGCCTAACCTTGGCTGTAAATGCTATCAACCCAAACGGCATTATAAAACAACACATTGACGCTTCAAGGTGAACTTTGAGCCAAAATGTGATATGTTGAAATGTGATGTTTTACAAATTATACTGTATGTGGGTCTCAGAATCATAGTGAGTGAACAGAAGACAGAGACCATGATTTGATTTCGAAATCAAAAAGAATATATATTCGATTATTAGTAATAATTTACATAATTTTTGGCCAGCCTATCATACAGTACATACAGTAGAAATTATGAACACATGCACAAATAAGAGAGAACCGACAAAATATGAATAACTTATTATGGTGTGTATAGTCAATTTACGCTTTTTTTGTTGTCTTATTTTGCCAAATAAGTTCGTCAGATAAATACCTTTACCAAGTTTAGTTTAGAGTTTTGTTCTGCCCTCATATTTAAAATAGCTTATATTTAAAAAAAAAAATTCCTCATATTTTGGTTTGGTTTAATCAAACTCAAAGGGTCATTAAACATTAAAAGGTCAACGGTCAATATATAAAAATAACTTGACTGGTCTGCACAGATTCCTGACCTCAACCCGATTGTCATGATCTCAGCCTGTGTTTTCCTGTCTTGTGAGGACTTTTGTTATGTTCTGCCTTGTGCCATGTTTGTAGTTCTTTGTAGTTTTTCATGTTGATTAGTTTCCCCAGGTGTGTCTTGTTAATTTGTTAAGCTTGTTTTCCCTTGTGTATTTATGCTGCCTTCACGTGCTATCGGAAATTTCCTAATTCCCACTTTAGAAGTCGTGATTACGAGCTTGTTGCATTCAAGTGCTTTGTTGTCGGAGTGAACAGGAATCATGGTGGACACCAGGTTATTCTTGCCTATTTATTGGGATAATCTTGTTAAAACCAACATCATATGTAGTCAACCCATGCACCGACAACCATATAAATTCCAGTTAGTCCGCTTTCTGCTGATTCTATCATTTCAGTCAAATGCAGGCTATTTTCGCTGTGTACCAAAGATACAATTCGCTTCATATGATTACTCTTACATGTAAATATGTACTACATTAATGTCAAGACAAGACGACCTAGCTGTTTTGGAGAAAAAAAACAATAAAACCATACCTGCCACAGCAGTCTAGTTCTCCCCGCCACCATGTTTAAAGCTTATGACACGCCCATCTCGGGAATTGGGGTATCAAAATTATTTCCGAACTTCCCAGTGGTAAACACGACATCAGACGGCGTTCATGTGGAATTTTTACCTAGTAAACTCGTATGTACGATAATTCCGATAGCACGTGAAGGCAGCATTAAACCCCTGTGTTTCATGTGTTCTTTGTCAGGTCTTGTCATAAATGGGAGTACGTTTGGCGTGGCTCATTCTGTTTTCTGTTCTTGGTTCGCTGATCTCTGTGGTTTTGTTATGTTATGTTATTAAACTAGTTTGCATTTGGATCCAGCTCTCCCTTTTGGTTTTGAGTTCACCCTGCGTTACACCGATATAACACCTTTGGGATGAATTAGAGCGCAGACTGCGAGTCAGGCCTTCTCATCCAACATCAGTGCCTGACCTCACAAATTCTAGAAGAATGGTAAAAAAAATCACATAAACACACTCCTAAACCTTGTGGAAACCCTTCCCAAAAGAGATGAAGCTGTAAAGGGTGAGACAACTCCATATTAAACCCTACGGATTAAGAATGGGATGTCATTAAAGTTCATGTGCATGTAAAGGCAGGCGTCCCAAAACTTTTGGCAAATATCAAAGGAACTGTGAATTGCAATTTGCATATCAGCCAAAAAAAAGAGGGACAGAGGATGATATGCTCACTATGGCTGATACAATTGCTAGCCACTTACAACAAGCAAAGGCTTATGTGTTTCCTTTTTACTGACTATACTATGCAAATAAATGTACTCTTAGAACGTCTGTTGGTTTTAGGAGTAAATGTAGTGATAGTTCATTGGATTAAAAACTTAATTTAGATAGACCACAATGAGTGTGTGTCTGGGGGGTTACATCAGATATATGTGGAAGGAAGTGTTCTGTCATCTCTGTTATTTTCTGTTTATACAAATGAATATCTTAAATAATATATAGCTCCTGACAGAAATACTTTTATGTAATCCATCTGTGGAAATTGTCCAGACTTTTAAGTATTTGGGAACTATAAATGATTGTAAATTGAAATTTTCCGGTAATGTGGATCTTATCTACAAGAAAGCAAATCAGAGGTTATTCCTGCTATCCCTTTTTCCCGTATAATATAACAGCTTGGTTTGGAAGAATAACATCTGTGAATAAAGTTAAAGTTACAGGATTATAAGGATGGCAGGTATCCAAACAAAAGTCAATAGATTGATTATATGAAATTGCTGATCAGATGAAAGATTTGGTTATAACAAAAGTTATAACGCACCCACTGAATTATGCTTTTGAACTACTACCATCTGGTCACCGTTAGAGAATACCAAAAGCAATATATAAACAAACCTTTGTGTCATATGCATAGGTCTTCTGAATAAGGGTTAGGAATGGAGTGAGGAATTAATATGTTGATGTGGAGGTTGTGTATTGTTATTGTTGTTTGTATTGTGTATGTTATATATTATTAATGTTGATCTGAATCTCTTTAGAAGGTCTGACACGAACAGAGACAAGCAACGCAAGGGACCTTGCAGCAACTTCAGAACCAGTGGTGGATATCTAAGGCCCAGCAGATTCAATCTTTTGCAGACAAGCATGATATGCATAATTTTTACAATGCAGTAAAGGCCATTTACGGCCCAATATCTTACTCTCTCTGCCCCTTGAGATCAGTTGATGAACTGACCCTCATTAAGGACCAAACAGGCATTGTTCAAAGATGGGGGGAACATTTTCAAGCCTTATTAAATCAAAAGGCATCAGTCGATCTAACAGTGCTGGAGGAACTACCAACCTTACCAAGCATACAGAGTCTTGATGTTCCACCTTCTTTTTCTGAAGTGTATGCTGCAATCAAGAAATTGTAAAACAGCAAGTCCCCTGGGCCTGATCGTATTCTGAGCTCCTGAAGGAAGGAGGGTACCTTTGCACTAGGGCAATCCATCAGTTCGTCACCCTAGTGTGGCAGCAATAAAATATTCCCCAACAATGGAAGGATGCAAATATTGTCACAATATATAAAAACAAGGGTGACCGGTCCATCTGTGAAAACAGTAGGGGGATCTCTCTTCTTTCAGTTGCAGGTAAAGTTCTGGCAAAGGTCATGCTCCATCGACTTGTCAATACTATCTCTGAAAATCTCCTGCCAGAATCCCAAAGTGGGTTCAGAGCAGGTCGAAGTACAGTGGACATGATATTTACCTCACGGCAGCTGCAGGAGAAATGTCGCGAACAACATAAGAACTTGTTCATTGCTTTTGTGGCTCTTTCCAAGGCTTTCGATACTGTACTGTCGTAGCATTGTGATCAATTTTACAGAGCATCCAAAATGCAGAGGCACTTCCCATAAGAGGTCACCTCTATTGGGAAATGCATTTTGGATGCTCTGTAAAATTGATCACAATGCTACGACAGTTCCATGATGGGATGACTGCCAATGTGACATTGGGTATACTAGAATCTGCACACTTTGCAGTAGGCACTGGAGTAAGGCAGGGCTGTGTTCTTGCGCCAGTCTTGTTTAACATCTTCTTACTGTGTGTCACAAAGCTGCTGTACAAAGAAATGGAAGAAGATGGTGGGGTTACAGTGGCTTATAGACTGGATGGTAACCTCTTTAACATCAGGAGGTTCCAGGCAGTCACTAGATTAGTTTGCTTGCGTGCTGGAATTGCAGTATGCGGATGATTGTGCCCTAGTATCACATACTGCAGAAGATTTACAGTCTACTCTTAATGCTGTTGTTAGAGCATACAACAGGATGGGCCTAGCTGTGAATATCAAGAAAACAGAAGTCCTTTGTCAATGGTCATCGCCAGTATTCACTGTTCATGATTCCCATAGTGCCACACTTTAAATATCTTGGCAGTTATTTATCTAGCGACTGTAGCATGGATCAAGATATTCAATACAGGATCAAGCAGGCTGTATCTTCATTTAGGAGGCTGAGGAAAAGAGTGTTCAGCAACACCAATTTAAATCTACACACAAAGATTGCTGTTTATTGGGCAATCTGCCTCACCACCCTTCTGTATGGTTCTGAAACATGGACTATCTATGCTAGACATCTGAAAATGTTGAAATCGTTCCACGTTAGATGCCTGCAGCGCATCCTCAAAGTGACATGGCAAGATCGAGTGCCTCATATTGAGATCCTGCAAAAAGCTAACAGTTGGAGTATAGAAGCAACCTTAATGCTCTACCAACTTAGATGGCTTGGTCATGTTGTGAGAATGCCATCAAGTCGCTTTCCACGTAAGGTACTGTACGGTCAATTACATCTTGGCTGCCGTTCTGCAGGAGGTCAGAGACTGAAATACCAACTAAAAGCCCTTCTTAAGAAGTGTGAGATAAACCCCACATCCCTGGAAAGTAGCACCATGAACCGCAAATTCTGGCGGCAACTCTGTCAGAATGGAGCACAAAGCTATGAAGACAGGAGAACTGAACTTCGCCTGTCTAAAAGACATCAGAGAAAGCAGGCCATGCTTGTTCCGACACCCCCAAGACAATATGGAGAAATGTGTATATACCCTGTCTGTAAAAGACAGTGTGCTCCCCGCATCGGACTATACAGTCATCAAATAACCCACAAATCATAGAAGAAGTCATCTTCTGATGACAATGGACTACCCAGAGAGATTTTTCATTTTGATTGCATGGCAAAGCCAAAGACCAATTTTCAGCTAAGGCTGAACAGTAAAGTACTACTAACTAACTAACTATGATCCAGACAGTGCGGTGTCTTTGGAAATCGGCTGAGAAATATATTATAAATGCATTTTTACCACAGTGAAGCATGGAGGAAGAGGAGACAACCAAGAAGTGGCTTGAGAACAAGTACATCAGGCTCATATTTTGGTCATGTTTTTGAGTCCAGATTTGAACCCTATAGTGAATATTGGTCTCACATTAAACTCAAACGAGCTGGGAGACATTTTTCAACTACTCATGAAATGAATTGAAGCCATTTACATTGAGTGCAACAACACTGATTCTTCTTCCTGTAAAAATCTGTCTGCAAGTTGTGGAAGGATATTCCATGCTTATCTACAGTATTTGTGCAATTCTTGATCATTTCCTGACCAGTGATTTGCGATTAAAATGGTTAAGACCATTAAAAGACCACTAAATATTTTGGCCTTTTTTTTTGCCCAGGACTGTGTGTGTCAGTGTATGTGTATATACAGGGGTGCTGCATATTTACATATTACAAAGTGAAAAAGTGAAGAAATACATTCAGACAATATCTAGCAAAAGACTTTATGCTTATCAACATAGAATACATAATGGCAGGCTATAAAACTAAAACAAACAAATTCATTTGTCAAAGAGAAAATGAAGCATCAGAATACAGAAAAGTTTAGAAATACTGCACTTATATAAATGTTTGACAATATCATACAATGCTTTACAAGTTATCTTGAATTTAAAAAGCTTGCAACATGAGATCCACTGAGGTCCTCCATCTCCATCATTTGAAAATAACACGAATCTTCTTGTCTCCCATTATCAACCTAGAATGAATCAAGCGATTAATTAGAATACTTATACTCACTCATACTCATACTTAAAACCTGAATAAAATATGAATTCTTCTTTCAATCTGAACAGCTTCAAAATTAAATAATTCGTCATATACTGTTTAAGATGATACACTAAATGACTTTATACTTGTCCTAAATGAAGAAAACCATTTATTGTGAAAGGAAAAAGTGAGTTGCAAGAATACCTCACAAGGCTGACAGTGACCAAAGCACCAGTCAAAGGTCCCACCCAATATATCCAGTGGTACGTCCAGTGACCGGATACTATTGCTGGCCCAAAGGCCCGTGCTGGATTCATACATGCTCCTGATATTCCACCCCTGTTTGACATGTAAGACAAATCAGTTAAATAAGAGCTTCTCAAAAATGGCCCTAAATACAGCATATCAGCACTTAGGCAGTTAGGAATTAATATTTCCTTCCGCAATTATTATTCTAAGGCTCTTGATGTCTTTGTTTCCTGTAACATATCCTGTGATGGCTTGTTTGTTTGGTTACCATGTTCATTAATGTAGGTCTCCACATTCTCCACATTGAAACAAGTGTAGCGACTTGTGAGAAAAACATCTGCTTATAAAAAAGTATGAAACATATGATGACAGTTAAGGGAGAGCAGGGAGTGTTGTAACAAAATGAGATAAAACACCATAATTTTCACCAATTAGAAATGATCTACTGGGGTTGGCGGGGTAAAATCACTATCATACATCACCACCACCCAGAGGGGAGTCAGGGGACAGCAGTACAAAAAAAAAATCTGAGCCAAGTCAAATTTGGTTAAAAATTAAACTATTATTAGTATAGGTAATAATTAATAGTATTATATTTCTATAGTTTATTAGTGTATTAATGTAGAAGTATTTCCTTCCTATGTGCCCAGCCATAATATTTCTAGATTTATATTTTTTTTAAAGCAATTTTTCATCAATAAGGCTTCACAAGTCAAGTTTTATAATATGGATAATTATAATGTAACAATTATAAATAAAATATATGAATAATTCTAATATTAGAATTATACTATACAAATATATCATCTAACACCATGGTCTAAAAACATATATAACATGTAAACATTATAAACATAAACAAAACATGCTTAGAGTTGTACTCTATTTAATTTGCTCATTTGAATGAACATGTTTCCTGTAAGTTTTTATTTAATTATTAAATTAGCATTTTGAATTACAATGTACAACATTTAAAAGATCAATGTTCTTGTCAGTTGTGTTACAGTAGTGCAGTAGTAACTCTTTGCACTCGTTGTATTTGACACTAATCTAAACCTTTCACATATGCATATACATATATATGTACATGTATATGAAACCTTTATGTATATGTATATGAAACCTTTCATATATGCATATACATATATATGTATATGTATAAAATGTTGCTGCCTTAAATTTTTAAGTACAATCAACCTGGATGTTAAAGTAATTTCAACTTAAATTACAATAAACTGACTTAAAATAATATATAGGATAAGAGTTGAATCTTATATAACTTATCAAAAAAGTAAAAAAAAAGTGCTTAATTAATTTTGATGAGTTAAAGCACTGTAAAAACCAATGTTGTCATAACTTATTGATCATATATATTTTTTTACAGTGTAGGAGCATTATATGAAAGTCTGAGACTTGAGATATAAATGTTTAAACAAAATGTCTTTCCTATTGTTAAACATTTAACACAAATGCTCTTTATGGCTGCAAAACACTAGACTAGATTTGTTTGCTTCTTTTAAAATTAAGTATGGCATAGTATTACGTACAGTAGGCAATATAATTTGTTTGTGCCTTTCCTGAAATGATAGTTTCCTACCCAGCCAAAATATTTGCAGTCACGGTGAGTCCAATGCAGAAGGGAGCGAGATGACTTCGGGTCCTTCCGTTGATGGCACCCATGCTCACAACTATGGTCAAGAAGAGTGTCATTATCATCTCTGCCATAGTCGCAGAGGCAACGCCATGAGAGGACTGAACGGCATCAAATGCTGCTCCAGTCGCATTTCCAAATGCCTCATTCGTAGTAACAGCCTAAAGAAAAAGAAAAGAGAAAGTTATATCCCATTGGTCAAAAGTGTAAATGATTGGATACTTTCAGCCACTTTGAGCAATAAGGCTTCACCAAGTCACATCACAAACACAGTTAGAAATATTAATAGAGAAGCTTGCACACATACTTTGGCAAGGCCGGCAGCAATCACTCCACCTAGCATTTGCGAGAGCACATATGGCACCAGGAGCATCAGTTCCATTCCTCCGATGAGGTAAACACACACAGACACGGCCGGATTGAAGTGACCACCACTGGAAAAGAAGACATCTTAAAATCATGCATGAAAGAAAATTTGATACAAAAATTATAATCTATTCATATATTTATATTTTGCATAGTATTAATGCATGTATAATAATTTAATTTAAATAGTTGATATTCTGTTTTGTTTAAATATTGTAAATATAACAAGCATATATATTAAAAACTTTATCAACATAGTTTTATCATATTTAAATGTGTCAATTGTATTCTCTAATTAAAAGTCTAGTCAATTGGTAACTCGGTTACCTGATTTCTCCAAAAATGGCAATTGCTATTGCCAGTGCTAGTCCATGTGCCAGGGCAGGCTGGATACTCCCGCTGATGCCCACGTTACCCATGACCGACACACAGCCCACAAACATGAAGAGAGTGGAGCCGAGGATCTCTGCCAGGCACGGCTGAATGTAGTGCTCAAAGAAGGACTTCTTAGGCGTGTTCTGATGGTTGTCCCCTCCATCGCCCGTGGCTACTGTAAAGAGCTCTGATTTGGACTCAGCTGAGGTCATTTTGTCTGTCCGAAGCTTCAGGTGTTCTGTTTGCACACACTGCAGCTTTGTACTGATAAAGGTGGACAGAGGATGGGGTGGAGTGGTGGTAAGGCGGGCCAAAAGTCAACCCCTGTCATCACTCTTGGTGGCTTGGGAAAAACACTTTACAATTACAGCAGTGGAGAGCATTGTTTGGGGGGTGACGGGTTCAGGATATAGCTTATCATCCACCAGCCTGCTATTACACAACTGAGGACAATAAAAGAGAGCATAACGAACTCATATGTCACTCAAGGTCTTCTCGACGGTCTTATGCAACTGAATTGATCAGAGTTAATGCAGTTTCCCAAACTTTATAAATCTAATGGCATATTATAGATCGCTCTGCATTTCAGCGTGGCCCGCAGCAGATTTAGCATTTATCATCTGCATTTCTCACTCTCATGCATCAAATCGGGGTTCCTGGAAGTAAATAACAGCACAAGGTCGCTCTGGGTTAATGTTTCTCTTGAGGGACTCACTGACAAAAACGAATACAGAGAAAGACTGCAGGATGCCTGGCGTTGACGGCTAAAGAGGAAACATTTCCTTTTTTTTGTGTCTTTTAATCGCCTTTTGTTTTCTAAAACAACTTCCTGGTGATTATTTGTGACGTTTGAAAAACACACACAACCATTCAAAAGTTTAGGGTCAGAAAGATTTTTTTTTAAGTTTTTTAAAGAAGTCTCTTACGTTAACTAAGCCTGCATTTATTTAATCAAAAAATACTCTACAAACAGTTGTGAACTATTACATTTTAAAATAACTGTTTTCTATTTTAATATATTTTAAAATGTCATTTATTCCTGTGATGGCAAAGCTGAATTTTCAGCATCATTGCTCTAGTCTTCAGTGTCACATGATCCTTCAAAAATCATTCTAATATGATGATATGGTGTTCAAGAAACACCAAATCACGAATAAAAGAAAGTTCAAAAGAACAGCATTTATTTAAAACAGAAATCATTTGTAACATTGTAAATGTCTTTATTGTCAGTTTTGGTTGATTTAATGTGTGTGAATATATATATATATACAATTTTTTTTTTAGACAAATTTTACTCACCCCAAACTTTTGGTGGTGTACAATCTGAAGAAAAGCCATGACATGATAAAAATGAATGAGCTTATTGAGCATACATAGTTTTATAATATATTACTTTTTTTGAGTGTTCTCTATTTAAAAGTCTAGTCATTTCATAACTTTTTTTAATTGAGTGCTTTTTACGAAAATGTGTGTGGTGTAACAAGGACATTACCATGCCTAGGATTTTAATTTTCCAGTAATTTTACACAATGTAGACGTGTAAAACGGTTTCAAAGGTATCCTAAAGAGCAACAATAAATCATGCACTTAAACTTAACTTAATACTTTCAATTTTCTTTATTCATCATCACTGTTCATGAATATTCATACAGAAGCACACTATCATTCATACAGCCAACAAAATAACTTTATTACATATTCGTTTTTGGGATCTTATGAATGTTTTACAATGGTTTAATAATGGCTATGGCCTGAATTAAAATGGCACTTTTTAGACAGAAGACACTGTCACGAGACAGAAGGAGACAAGCGAAACAAAAGAAAAGACGCTGATGCCAGTAGTCTCCATTTTTATTGGGGGTCAAAAATGGAAATAAAGATATAAATTACTTCCGTTTCCTGTCCTCTGACTTTTGGTCATGTTGTTTCAAATAAAACTTTTACAACCAAGTCCCCATTGACGTCTAAAACCCAATTTGTGAGAGGCCTGAAAAGAGAAGTCCGCTGTTAGTTACAAGTGACGTCAAACTGTCCATGAAACTCTAGAATGACGTTAATTGGGTAAAATGGAAGCCTCACCTAAACTGAGCTTATCTTTTACGGCCCAGCAGATGCAGTAGTGTTGTAGAAGCTGTTGGAGAAGTTCCCTTTCGTCTAAAAACTCCAGGCGTTCAATTCTGTGATTGTAAAACAAAAGAAAGTCATTGTAGAGATTCCGATCTCAATCTTTCCTGGCACAGGTTGTAAAGTTAAAAATATACTCCTGATTACAACTGTACATTAGTGTTGGCTTGTGTACCTAGCTACATCTTCCTGAGGAAGCATGCTGTAGACCGTCATCATGTCCAGCGCGTTCACACTTTCCCAGCCTGCCGACAGAAAGCGTTCTTTCTGTGGAAACACATGTTACTTAAACTAAAAGCATTAAAAAACATTCAGTTTTCATTTCCTGAAACAAATGTTAGCTGAAATCAAATATTACAAAAAAAAAAAAAAAATCAGCTAATTGCCAAGGCAACATTTGTTGTTTAGCTTAACTTGTAGTAAAATAACTGAAAATAGAATATAAAATAAAATTCAGCCAACATTTGTTGTTTAATTTAACTTGAAGCACTAAAATAACTGAAAACAAAACCTAAAAAAAAATTGAGCTCTTTGCCAAGGCAACATTTGTCATTTAGTTTCACTTGAAGAACTAAAACAGCTGAAAACTACAGACATTAACAAACAAAAACGAATACAATAAAAGGTTACAATTTATTTTAAGGCAGCGGCTATTTACACTCAGTGAAAATAGCATCTTTTGCAGCTATAGATGCTATTTAAAATAGCAAAAAACAGCGATACATTATATTTACACTATATAAAAGTAGCAGTTCTTTGCAATAAGTGCAAATAGTTGTTGGAGGCTATTTATATTTATGAATAGTGGCAGATACTATTTGCACCTTAGTATTGTTGTACATTAACAGGATGCAATAACAACAGTGTAAATTATTATATTTATTTAAACTATTAAATGGATGACGCCTTATTGGGGCAATATGCCCTGCCTAGACCTACCCCTAATCCTACCCAATAAATACTTAATTATTAAATCTTTAGGCACTTTATTTCCACTTCTCAAACATTTTCTTCATTTTTATTGAAAATAAAGGCCTTTCTGATCTGATATGTGATGGGAAAAATGAGAAGAGTTTGGCAAAAGGCGGATTCGAACTCGGGTCGATCGCGTTCAAAAACGACTTCCATGCGCTATACTGCTTCCAGCCTAAGCAACTGCAGACGTTGAATGGCACGCGTCTTTTTTAATCAGACATTGGTGGGCGGAGTTAGTGTAAATAGCCTTTGCCAACAAGACAGACTATTAACACATGTTATTTTAAGGTAACAAAGTTACATTGTACTTAACCAAATTAGTACCGAGTAATATTAACTACATGTACTTACTATACTGAGTAAGACTGAGTAAGCCCCGACTGAGCCTGGTTTCTCCCAAGGTTTATTTTTCTCCATTAGGTCACCTGATGGGGTTTTGGTTTGCTTGCCACTGTTGCCTCTGGCTTGCCTTGCTCAGTTGGGGACACTACATTAAATAACCAAATAAATCTAATTATTAAACTAACCATATAAACTAAATTACTGATCTAATTACTGATCTAAAGCCAACACTGTCACTGTATGATAATTGAAATGAACTGATGACATAACCGTTTTCTCCAGAATGGCTATACGGCTGAAAAAAATCATGTTGCATTATTTTCCTGTTTAACACTGTAAAGCTGCTTTGAAACAATCTGCATTGTTAAAAGCGCTATATAAATAAGGTTGACTTGACTTTAGAGTTACGATTGGGTTTGTTTTAGGGTTAGTTACTTGTTATTACTATAGCAAGTACATGTAGTAACGTGTAACTACGTTGCCTTAAAATAAAGTGGTAACAAATAAAATTACTAAAAACTTTAAATCTTTCAAAATTTGAACATTGTAATATTAATAAAACTAAAATAACACTGACACACATTGAAAAGACTAACGTATTTAGTCTTTTCATTCCAAATACAAATTCTAGCCATGCTGAGCAGATGCTGAGGTGTCTACAGACACCGCCGTGGTGGTAACCTTGAGAGACTTGAACTGATACTGCTTTTGTGAGACTGAAGTGTTGGCGTTGGCTGCAGTAAACAATGACCTGAACTTAACTGCGCTGTTTTCCTGAGTCTTGATGACCCATTGTATGTTGAGCAGGAAAACAACTTTGAATTCCAAGCACTACCCAGTGTAATGTTTTGATTGTGCATAGCAAGATACTGTTTCACTGTATGGAGAAGAATTATCAACAATCCCACAATCTGACAGCTCCTGCAGAACAATAACTTTGAAGTACATTATGAATAAAGAGCTAGAAAGTCAACGCTAGTCCTAAAATGTGAGAGTGTCATACTTGAGAGTCCAAAGACTGACACAGATCCACCCCAGCCAGATTGCACTGCCGTCTCTGCAGATTCTCAATCATGATGTGCCCAAAGCGATCGTTCATGTTCACCTAAAAAGATTTGGACATTTAGAAATGCAAAAACATTTCTCATCAAATTCTGCAGGTTTTATGAAGGTAAATTTAAGAGTTTTTTAAGACCACATAAAGAACCTTTAAGGAATAAATACAATACGTCAATGTGTTCTCTAAATGAAAATGTATAGGTAGACACTTTAAAGTTTGGAAATACAACTTCCAACAGATATCCGAAAGTAGCTGGAATGCCTCTGCTCTCAAACACTAGTATATGGAAATATAATTTACTGTACCTTCTGACCACGCTGCAGAAAAGGGATGTTCTCAAAATAATTATGTCCAGTGCTAATGCCTAAAGATTCATAAATCAACATGCATTTTCAAGAGCTAAAAAAATGACAATAAATGAAGTCTTGTTTCCTGTGAACTCTAAAGTGAGTTTATGATTAAAACAAGAATAAATATGTGCCAATGGGCTCAGAAGTTTTTTCCTTAACTCAATGACAAATATTTGTTCTTGTTAAGCATAAACTCAATTCATTTTGTTCAACTTTTCAAGACTTCATTTTACATTTGCTTCTCAAATAAATGTATCTTGATTTAAAGATGTTTAGATATTTTTACTGGAAAACAGGACAAAAATACTGAAGATGACATAAATGTTTTAGTTTTTTGGCAATGCATGCAACATTTTATGCCATGACTTTATGAATTTATGAATGTCTTCTCTGATTTAAGACTTCTCTGATTTGTGTTAGAGTGAATTAAGACCATTTTAAGCCCCTTAGACACCCTGTTCTACCAAGATCAAAATGTTCTGAACATTTAGAATTTTCAAAAATCTAAACACGAGGATTGTAATAATGATGCAGTTTATCATATTATCTCACCTGTTCATAATTAATGAACATGGCCGTAGGGAAGGTGTCTGCGACCCAGTGCACCAGTTTGGAGGACTGCTCAGGGGTCATGTACACCAGTACACATTCAGACATAAAAAGGGTGGGCAACCTGGGTGGAAAGAAGCAGGAATACTGTTAACAAGCAAAATCCTTCAATAGTGGGGAAGTGTTTCTTTACAACACCCATCCTATGATTAAGTTCCTCTAAATAGAGGCTAAATGTAACTGTGAATTATGGGTAAAATTTTACAATTCAATAACCTTAAAGAATTACCATAAACTATCAATGCACAACAGCACTTTTACAGCATTTATTAATGTAAGATAATGTTACAGTCTACATACTGATGCATTTAAGTTGTATTAATTAACATTCAGGGATTATTAACAAACAGTAATTAAAGTGAAAAATAGAATATTTATAAATGAACAGTATAAATGAATACTTTTATTCAGAAAAGATGTGTTAAATTGATCAAAAGTGACAGTAAAGATGTTTATAGGGTGATTCTCAACAGGGAAGGTGCATCCTAGTTAGGCTGTGTTCTTCCTAGTCCTTCAGAGGCTTGTAGGCAAGAGTCCTCCTCAGCATTAAACGCTAGAATTAGACGGTCTAGTACAAGGGTTCTCAACCCTGGTCCTCGAGGCCCACTGTCCTACAGAGTTTAGCTCCAACCTTGATCCAACTCACCTGCCTGTAGCTTTCTAGGAATCCTGAAGAGCTTAATTAGCTGTTTCAGGTGTGTTTGATTAGGGTTGGAGCTAAACTCTGCAGGACAGTGGGCCTCGAGGACCAGGGTTGAGAATGCTTGGTCTAGTAAGTGCGCAAGTCTAAGTCACACGTTCCCGCCCACACAGTCAAAATACTTTGTATTAACTGGCTTTCTATTAATGCAATGCAGTGAATGACAACTGTCAGTGGTCTCCCAATAGCTTAGATTATTGGCAGTTTAGCGTTAAGTGATTAATTTACACCAAAACAAAAGACAACGTATGCCTTCATCTCTGAATTTTTTTTTGTGTCTTACATTTCATAATGAACTCAGGGGCGACTTCCTGACAGTTCTTTTTCAGGAACTGCAATGTGTGCAATGGATTGTGGGTGATTGAAGGACGTGAAGGATACACTTGACGCATCCTTCAAAATGAGCTGAATGAAGGACGCGAAACGATCGCTGCCTTCCAAGTTTCCTTCAAATTGACATGGCCTTCGGCGGCACTTGATAACGTGGCAGCCAAGATATGCATTGCGGCCTTACAGGACTCAGCCTTCTGTTTGAGAAGCACTCATAATGTTACAAAATATTTATTTTACAAATAAATGCTGTTTTGGAACTTTCTCTTCAAAGAATCCTGGAATAAAAGTGTCACAGTTTCCAAAAATATATTAAGCAAAAGTTAAGGCTGTTGTTTTTAATGAGCAATGTTTCTTGAGCACCAAATCATCATATTAGAATGACTTCTGAAGGATCATGTGACACTGACGACTGGAGTAATGATGCTGAAAATTCAGCTTTGCCATCACAGGAATGCATTACATTTTTAAATATATTAAAATAATATAATATTTCAGTATATTACTGTTTTTTATTGTATTTTTGATTAAATAAATGCATCCTTAGTGAGCATAATCCTGGGCATAATCCTCGTCACTAGGCATCACAGGGACTCCACTCCTTTGGTTTGAGTCTTATCTCACAGGTAGGTCTTTCAAGGTTGCCTGGAGAGGAGAGGAATCCGAAGCACATCAACTGACCACGGGGGTTCCTCAGGGCTCAGTGCTTGGTCCTCTCCTCTTCTCCATCTACACTACTTCATTGGGACCCATCATTCAGGCACATGGCTTATCATACCACTGCTATGCTGATGACACTTAGCTCTACCTTTCATTTCAACCAGACGACCCCACAGTAGCTGCACGAATCTCCAGCTGTCTGGCTGACATCTCTGCATGGATGAGAAAACATCACCTGCAGCTCAACCTGGCAAACACTGAGTTTCTCATCTTCCCGGCCAGTCCCACTATACAACATGACTTGACCATCCAGTTAGGTACATCCTTGATTTCCCCATCAAAGTCAGTCAGAAATCTTGGAGTAACATTTGATGATCAGTTGTCCTTCAGAGAACACATTTCTAAGACAGCTTGCTCGTGCAGGTTTGCGCTCCACAACATCAGGAAGATTAGACCGTTCCTAACAGAGCACGCAACACAGCTTCTTGTACAGGCCCTGGTTATTTCTAGACTTGACTACTGCAATGAGCTTCTGGCTGGACTCCCCTCTTGTGCGATCCAAACACTTCGAATGATCCAGAATGCAGCAGCACGTCTTGTCTTCAACGAGCCCAAAATGACCCACATCACACCTCTCTTCATCTCTCTGCACTGGCTACCACTCGCTGCTCGCATCAAGTTTAAAGCGCTGACGCTACAGAGCCACCACACGCTCAGCTCCTGCATACTTTGACTCGATTCTACAAATCCACACCCTCACCAGAAGCCTTCGCTCAGCTAAGGAGCGACGGCTTGTGGTACCAGAGGCAAAAAATCCCTTTCCAGGACATTTTCATTCAACGTTCCCAGCTGGTGGAACGATCTTCCCAACGCCATCCGAAACGCAGAATCATTGACAACATTCAAAAGTCAACTAAAAACTCAGCTCTTCCGTGAGCACTTAACCTCATATAAAAAAATGTAATAAAAAAAAACCCTTTCCTTTCCCCTTTCTCCCCCTTTTTTCCCTCCCTACTCTAGCCTGTGCTACACTGAGCAATGTACACGGTCTCAGTATTTCAGGCACTTGTTGCACTTACTCGACTCTTCATGACCAATCGCTTCGTGTACCCCCAAGTTGTAAGTCGCTTTGGATAAAAGCGTCTGCTAAATGCATAAATGTAAATGTAAATGCATAAGAGACTTCTTTCAAACACAAAAATCTTACAGACCTTAAACTTTTGAATGGTAGTGCAATGCATTAACTAATGCCAATAAACTGATTCCTATTGTTAAGTGTTACCAAATAAAAGTTCCTGCAACAATCTTTTTTTTTTCAATGTTATTTTTTGGAATCAGTTTCAAGATATGCTGCATTTTTTTTCTATTGAGGACATCACAATTTAATCAGCTCATGCATTAACAAGAAGTTTATTCCTGGAATCCGAATCATTAAGGTAATATATGGAAGTGCAAAGCAGGAAATCACATTTTTGGAAGAGTGGTTCGCGTGCGATGACAATAGATTTTCCAGACTTTTTTTTTTTTTCATTTAGCAAGTGAGACACTGATGGGATTTGCAGGCAAGCTGGTAAACGGCAAGACGCCACGTTAGGGTGGACTGAACAGGAAGTTGCAAAAAAAAAAAGCAAAACAAAAAAAACTCAAGGTAAAAGACCTTGGAAATGATGCCATTGATGTCATACACCTTCTAGAACGGTAGCTTCCTTCGGGTCTCATCAGTTCACATCAAAGAAAATGTGTACTTTTGACGCATCTAAGGAAACTCTAAATGCTCCCAAGTGTACTATTGTCGTCAGGGGCATCAACAGAGATGCACGAAAACAAAACAACAGATGCATGCAAATTCTACTGGGAGGCCAAACAGGATGGATCAACCCTATGTAGGATGCGCAGAATCATTAGGTTTACTTTCTAGCAAGTCAAATTATAACTTAAATCCTATTGTTTTAATACACATTGTTCCACCAACCAACAACATTATACAACTCACGTGTGACTGAGGAAAACAAGTAAATGTGTGAACCTTTCAGAAGGACAAATCTGTGCATCACAATAAAGATAAGAGAGGCTCATCCTGATGTTGTAACTGCCATTACTACATAATCATGAATGTTGATAAGACATCACAAATATGCAGTGTAGTAGAAAGACTGAAAAAAATGTGGTATTTATTTTTAACTCGGCCAAGGTTGTTACGTTACAGTACGTACTCTGGATTTATCTGGAACTTTTTTAGTTTGTCCTCTAAAGTTGGGAGGTCTCTTAGATCAGCACTGATGATACAATATCTGTCCGAGTCCAGGCTATGACCATCTGTCAAAAAGACAAAGTTGAACAGATAATTGGGCTAGAGTGAAAAAGATCACTACACAACAGTAAAGTAAAATGCAATACATCATAATTCGATGTCAATACCCAGAAGGAGTGAATCAGTGGAGTGGGTCTCAATCAAAGGTTTCGATAGTGGAGGTTTTGTCCTGTAAAGGATGGATAGATTGATAGATAGATGGATAGATAGATAGATAGATAGATAGATAGATAGATAGATAGATAGATAGATAGATAGATAGATAGATAGATAGATAGATAGATAGATATATAGATAGATAGATAGATAGATAGATAGATAGATAGATAGATAGATAGATAGATAGATAGATAGATAGATAGATAGACAGATAGACAGATAGATAGATAGATAGATAGATATACAGATAGACAGATAGATAGGTGTTAATCATTTACTCAATTGTTGTATGGAAAACAAGACTTTTATCTCAGTGATCATTATCAGTTATCAGATTTCTATCATCAAAGTCATTCATATTTTATCATCAAACAACTCACACGAAATCCACATAACAAAATATAAGTTTGAACTAAAAACTGTTCTGCACATATAAACACTTCACTCTGTATTATACTGTACAGTAGTCTCAAATATATACAAATAATAACATATTACTCAAACAATTTGGACACCTAGTTTGAACTTGAGGGAGACTGACTTTACACAACACAAGAAAGTTACAGGCAACTGCAAAAAAAGGTTGTGAGAAAAGGTCGAGTATCATTTGTTTGCAGATGACACTTTGGTATTCTGTTATCTAATGCAATGAGGGTCGGGTTTGTATTGTATTGTATTGCGTAATTCCCTCTGTACACAGCTTGTGTATTTATTTTCTACATGTCACTAAAACACACACTTAAACCAAGGCACTTTACACAGACATAAAAATCTTCCTCTTCTTTCCATTTCACCTCTGATCTTGTTTCCTAGTGTAGTATTCTAATAAACCTGGCATTGTACACTATGAATGTTGTTTGCTCTGTGACAAATTGCTTATGTTTCTCTATTGCAGTGGCTTCCAAACTTTTTTCTGCCGGGATCCCTTTTGTACTGGAAAATATTTTCAAGCACCGCCCACCTACATGCACCCACATAAAGACTCTCATAAGCGAATATTTTGAGGCCCACAATACACTGTGGTCTCATTACCAACAGTTGTCCTGTTGAATCCGAGGGTGAGATATGCCTCATCATATTGTTTTGTCTTTGCAGCACGTCTACACCGGACGCACCACTTGTTGCACCGTGCATCAACAGCTTGATGAGGCTGTCTGCACAGAAATAGAACGGTGCATCTGACGGGAATTTTGCGGGAATGTTGCATCGCACCACATCCAGTGTAGACAGCATCACCAATTACAATGAGTTCTATTTGCTTTTGTCGCGTTTGTGCCTTGATGTATATGGGGGCTGTACATGGTGCAGCTGATGATGATCTGAATTGTACCTAAGGAGGACCGTCAGCCCGCTTCGGCAGGAAGTGGGTAATTATTTTAGATTGCTTCTGAGCCTCAGTAAACTTTTCTGAAAAAGCCCCCACAGTATCACCAAAATGACTGTAATCGGTTTAAAAGTCCAATCCGAATGAAAATGCTCCATATAAACACCTCGATCGGAATAAAAATGCCCAAACCGAATGAAATTGTAATCAGTTTAAGAGGGGTGGGATAAACCTTTTCATGAACCGATCAAACGAAAAAATTCCACCATGTAAACGACCTGATCCGATTACTTTGACTGAGTGTACATCCTTCTGTGATGTGATATACAGCGCGGGTGCCTCCACCACTGAAGAGTGCACACTGCACTCACACCAGGCTAATGTTGACAAGAGAGGAAAGTTCATTTTTATTTTATTTCTTAACAAGTTATGAACATAATGTTGGAATAATGACACAAACATAGCCTGGCTACACCATCTCATCTTGACAGCGTTTGTCCTAGGCTTCAACTGCGCCTGACAGAAGAATTAATTTTTATGAGGTGATTCTTACACTTTACAACAAACAATAAATAGCTTTTATAAAACAGTATACGTCCTGTTGCCCGTTGAGAGTTGCCACAACAATGGAACATTCAAGCAGCTGGAGAGGACGTGTGTCGACATTTCTTTCTGTTTCTCGTAAGTGTTATATATATATATATATATATATATATATATATATATATATATATATATATATATATATATATATATATATATATATATATATATATATATATATATATATATATATATATATACACTCACCTAAAGGATTATTAGGAACACCTGTTCAATTTCTCATTAATGCAATTATCTAATCAACCAATCACATGGCAGTTGCTTCAATGCATTTAGGGGTGTGGTCCTGGTCAAGACAATCTCCTGAACTCCAAACTGAATGTCAGAATGGGAAAGAAAGGTGATTTAAGCAATTTTGAGCGTGGCATGGTTGTTGGTGCCAGACGGGCCGGTCTGAGTATTTCACAATCTGCTCAGTTAATGGGATTTTCACGCACAACCATTTTACAATTTTTACAAAGAATGTTTACAAAGAATGGTGTGAAAAGGGAAAAACATCCAGTATGCGGCAGTCCTGTGGGCGAAAATGCCTTGTAGATGCTAGAGGTCAGAGGCGAATGGGCCGACTGATTCAAGCTGATAGAAGAGCAACTTTGACTGAAATAACCACTCATTACAACCGAGGTATGCAGCAAAGCATTTGTGAAGCCACAACACGCACAACCTTGAGGCGGATGGGCTACAACAGCAGAAGACCCCACCGGGTACCACTCATCTCCACTACAAATAGGAAAAAGAGGCTACACTTTCCACAAGCTCACCAAAATTGGACAGTTGAAGACTGGAAAAATGTTGCCTGGTCTGATGAGTCTCGAGTTCTGTTGAGACATTCAGATGGTAGAGTCAGAATTTGGCGTAAACAGAATGAGAACATGGATCCATCATGCCTTGTTACCACTGTGCAGACTGGTGGTGGTGTAATGGTGTGGGGGATGTTTTCTTGGCACACTTTAGGCCCCTTAGTGCCAATTGGGCATTGTTTAAATGCCACAGCCTACCTGCGCATTGTTTCTGACCATGTCCATCCCTTTATGACCACCATGTACCCATCCTCTGATGGCTACTTCCAGCAGGATAATGCACCATGTCACAAAGCTCAAATCATTTCAAATTTGTTTCTTGAACATGACAATGAGTTCACTGTACTAAAATGGCCCCCACAGTCACCAGATCTCAACCCAATAGAGCATCTTTGGGATGTGGTGGACATAAATTAGGTTAAACTACTGCACCGCCCACAGAAAAATAAATAAATATAAAAGTTACCAACACAGAACTATTGATCCACGAACGTTGCAGTTAATATAACTGGCAACGTTACGAATCTGATGCAGCAGACAAACTGTGAGCGCATGTCACAAAATGACTCCGATTGAAAGTCAGCACATGTAAACACCAGATCGGTTTAGAGAAAGTCTCATGTAAACAGTCCACCGAATCTTTCAATCGGAATGACAAAAAAGTGCGCATGTAAACGTGGCTAATGTGAGCCAGAGGTGTCCGACTGCCATATAGTAGTCAGACATGGCTTTGACAGAAGCGATGCCATGATGGCCTCCTCGACAGGAGGCAACCGGGCGTAATCCCACCACTTTTCCACCCCCACCAACCATGGAGAGGAGGTGGGTTCTCTGAGCGTGAACTCAGGCTGAATGGGGGCCACGCCCATGTGATCTCCTCTTCAGGGAAAAATGGCGCTCTTGTCCTCTCCATAACCAAAAGAGGTCCCGTGCTTCAGGAGAAGGGCGAAGACTGGCATCAGAACCGGGGGCTGCTGGAAACGTTGAGGACACAGCCACTTGGCTGGCATCAACTCATCGAGGGAGCCTCCCAGGTGAATTTGCCACGGTGGCGGGAGGAGGAGGCGTGACGGCAGGAGTGCTTCTGTTGAGGACAACAGCAAGCCTTGCACAGAGAGTCTTGATTGGCAGATCTTTGGAGAAACGACAACCAGACTCCCACAGTGCCGCTTCGGCATGGGCATGGCCCAAGCACAGCATGCACATGTTGTGTGCATCCGGGAGCTCGATGGGCTCATCACACACGCTGCACATTCCTTGCAGCGATATCTTGTCTTCTTGCTGGATCACAGGAGGGGATCGCTTCTTCTGCATCATTCGCTCGGGTGCGAAGGTCGACGGTGAAGTAGGCTTCAAAGTGAAGGAGAAAGATTCTGAGGCAAAATTACTCAGCGCGGTTGGCCCCGCCCCTCGCATGCACGCTTGCGCACCATTGGCTATTGCAGATGTGCGAAATTAATCCCATGTTCCAGCCGCGACATCACAGAACAATAGAATCCATTTCTAAAATAGAATCTTCGCGTAGAGGTGTCGCGGTTGGTTAGGACAAAATCTCTCGCATTGTCAATACAAGATCTGGACCAAAAATGTATGCACCTCTTGATGGAAATAACATCACAGCATTTATTTTCATCAAGAGATGCATTCATTTTTTATCCAGATCTTGTATTGACCTCTGTCAAGTATCCTCCAGCACATCCCAAAGACTTTCAATGAATTTAAGGTCTGGACTCAGAGGTGCCAATTAATGTGTGAAAATTATTCTTCATGCTCCCTCCCAACCATTCTTTCACAATTTGAGCCTGATGAATCTTGACATTGTTATCCTGGAATATGGCCATAATGTGTATTCCTAAATGGTTGTTTAAGAAATGAAAAGCTACAAACTCAATCAATTAGGATTGGAAGAACTGTTGCCAAACATATAACATGCTAAAAAACACAAAAATAACTGCAATAATGATCCAACCATTGACTCTTAAGCATTTGCCAATTTGAATCCAAACAGCGACTTTTTTTTGACCGGGCAGTGTGTCACATTTCTTTATTATTATTTATTAAATATATTAATTACTTATGTAGCTAGTCACATAATAAGCAGGATCATTTTGCCGTATCCCCCTGAAGAGTGTTTTTTTTTTTTTTTTTTGCATAACAATCTGCTCACACGATCAGCCTTTGAATATCAGTCAAATCAGTTTTAAAACCCCGGGCGCGGCCCCCAGATTAGGAACAACGTCAGAACCCGGAAGACTAATTCGCCGCTGGTTCCTTCGAGATTTCCTAATGGGGGTTTTCAATTTATGAGAAAAATAAGGTCCGTGGTGAAAATAGCTTGATGATATTTTGACGTTTTGTACAACAAAGTTTACACACCCATACCGAAAACGTAAATTTTGAAGCAGTTATGTTTATTTTTGAAGAAAAAAAAAGATCTTATGTAACTACATAAGAACGTGCCTGCAATGTACGTTATAGAACAAAACGTCAACGTATCATCAAGTTATATTTACCACAGGCTTTATTTTATGAATAAATTGAAAAACCCCTCTGATGTCATACCTGCACCACCCTATTGTAAGTCACTTTGGATAAGAGTCGGCTAAATGTGTATTTTGCACAGCTGTACCTACAGCAGTTTCCACTGACTGGGTTATGCAGCAATAAAAAAAACATCTAATCACCCATGACAAAACATCCTCCACACATGAATAGTAGATCATATCATGCATAACAGGTATTGAACAGTATTAATTCCGGTGGGATACTTTAATGTGATAAAAAAGCACCAAAGGACCATTAAATTTAATACAAAAAAGATGACAGATATACAATCTAACCATTGCTTTGAAGGGTGGACATATCTAGACAGAGGGTCCCTAAACTACTCATTTGGGACACTGTCTCCCTCTACAGGAATATGACTAAAAGAACATGCTAAGCATACAAAATCATTAATGTTAATGTCAAAAAGAAAATTATCGAAGAATAACAATAGTAATATTATAAAAGTAACAACACCTTACTTGATGTGGTGTATTTTTCTGGCAACAATCGTTGGGAAGTCAACTTCAAAGAACTTTTTTGGCATAATGTTTTCTTCCTAAGAATGAAAAAATACACATTAAAAAATATATACTTTTCTTTGTTTGCTTATAAAGAATAATGTATTTTATGATTCTGTTTAAGGATACATATTATTCCTATATATATATATATATATATATATATATATATATATATATATATATATATATATATATATATTAGGGCTGTCAAAAGATTAATCGTGATTAATCGCATCCAAAATAAAAGTTTGTGCTTACATAATATATGTGTGTGTACTCTGTTAATTATTATTTATATATAAATACACACACATTCATGTATATATTTAAGAAATATTTGCATGTATATACTGTATATACATTTATATAATCTATAATATATATAAATATAAATGTTTTATATATAAAAATAATATTTTTTTCATAAATATATACATGCTTGTGTGTGTATTTATATATAAATAATAATTAACAGAGTACACACACATATATTATGTAAACACAAACTTTTATTTAGGATGTGATTAATTGCGATTAATCTTTTGACAGCCCTAATATATATATATATATAGAGCCTTGGTCGCCCATGGCCCTGTCGCCGTTTCACCACTGTTCCTTCCTTGGACCACTTTTGATAGATACTGACCACTGCAGACCGGGAACACCCCACAAGAGCTGCAGTTTTGGAGATGCTCTGACCCAGTCATCTAGCAATCACAACTTGGCCCTTGTCAAACTCACTCAAATCCTTACACTTGCCCATTTTTCCTGCTTCTAACACATCAACTTTGAGGACAAAATTTTCACTTGCTGCCTAATATATAATGTTATGCCTGATCGGAGTGCATATATATATAACTATTATTATAGTATCTCAAATTAATTAATTTAAAAAGTAATAATAAAAAAACAACCTTTAATCTCCAAAAAGTGGTATCCAGTCCTGCCCCAAGATTCACCACCTGGCAGTCACATTGCGTCTTCTCGAGAAAAGCATCAAGAAGGAGATTCACCCCTTTGACACGACCATAATAACCTACAGCACATTAATAAGAATAAATAGTGAATTACATTAAACGCAGGCGCAAACATTGGCCAGCAGATGGAGATCTTACCTCTGTTGATCTCGGGTGCTTTACGTTCACCTATTTGCCTCACAAAATACTGGACGTAGAGGTCAGTCCAGTAACCTTTACTGGTAGCAAACCTATAACACAGAATAAAAACCATGCGGTTATATTAAATAAAATAGTTATTATTACACATAAATGGCACATGACATGTATAGCTACAGCACTGTTGATGACTTAACACAATTTGAAATAATGAAAGTCTTTGATGAAGTACTATACATTATAACATAAAACAATCATGTCTGCAATATTGTGAAAAAACACGACTGTAGTAGAATATTTGGTGATACTATGGATGCTCAATAATGTTGTGCTAGAATGTCGTGAGGGAATCATAGCATTTAGAAACCAGCGACAATCATGTTTAATAGTTTTATTTCTGATCACTGTTTGCATGCCGTGCTACCTTTTGCATATCGACGCATCGTCACAAGTTGCTCTGACCGCTTCATCGGCAGTGTCAGAATATGAATATGGCTGTTTGGATGCCATGAACACTTTGAGATTTGAAGCAACGTAAGAATTATTGTAAAACACTGCGTTAAATACACATGTTATATTCCTATTCAACGTAAATGCTAAACGTTAGCTAAACTGACCGGGTTTCGAAAACCGCAAGAGCCTAAAATATTTTATTGCCAATATTATCAACAGATTCTTTAAATATTTTTCAAGCACATTTATTTGAAACAAGCATATTGGTTTTCACAGCGGCATAACATAAACAGAACTGCACCAGGCGCTCCGGTTGACAATCACATGTTTACATCTATTTCCGCTGACGCACTTTCCCATAATACATCACGGGGTGACGAGGAGAGCTACTGCGCATGCCAGTAAATTTAATTCACATTTATGTGTAACATTTACATTGGTTGGGGTTCAGATGTTTGCGCTGATGCAAGTCGCACAAAGAGTCGTTTTATAAATGACGTTTTTTTTAATTATTGCTCACAATAATGTTACTCCCTAACAGTTACATCACTCAAGTCAACGATAACGGGAAATGTCCCGTTATCTACAGATACATAATTAGATATTAAACGTCAAGGATCTGAGGGTTATAAAAACTTCTATCACTTAAATGTCATTTAGAAGCTTATATAGAGAGGAAGAAACTGAATGTTGTGGATTGGATCAGTAGCTCTTTATTATGAATAAACGTCTTAAATAGAGAGAGAGAGAGAGAGAGAGAGAGAGAGAGAGAGAGAGAGAGAGAGAGAGAGAGAGAGAGAGAGAGAGAGAGAGAGAGAGAGAGAGAGTGTGTGTGTGTGTCGATAAAATGTTATTTTACAATATTGGCAAAGCATACAGAGTACTTAAAATAGACAATACATGCAAAAAAAATAATTTAAAAAAATATCTAAAACTAAAAATATAATTATTTATGCTGTACACAGAAAAGAAGGACAGTTTTGGTTAAACCTTATAGAATCGCTATGATGTAAATTCCTACAGGTCATTCAGGGAGTGTATGGGCAGCACACACACAGTAGGTAATATGAGTGGACACTGAACTCTGCGTAGTCTTCCAGGCTGCGTCTCCAGAGACCGCTTTTTGGGTTTATATGCTGTCTACATAGTCAGCACAGTAGGATTTGAGACCGCCCCTGTATCCACATTAATGGCATCATGATCAGCCTGGAGCTGCGCTGTGAAACACACTCAAACACACACTCAGTGCCCGACACGGTTGGAGTCATTAGCCCGCTGCCATGCACTTCCACTCTCTCCCGTAGATGTCACGGGCTGGCATACGTGGAAACACCACTCACTCACTCCCGATTTGAGACCAGTTGCAACACGGAGTGACATGAAACGAGCACCGCTACTCACCGGAGCTAACTTTTTTCCACACTACTGTTTTTTTCTCTCCCGTTCGGCTAGTTTTCTAGCTGCTTGAGCTAACCGTACACCGGGCTGTTTTAATGTAATTATCCACACGACTTCGCCATCGTCCTCAAGGATCTTTCGGCTCATGAGGCATCGACGAACACACTCTCCACGTCTTAAAAACTGGGTTTTGAGGCCGACGCCACTAAAATGAAGAAACAATTTAATCGGATGAGACAGCTCGCCAATCAAACAGTTGGCAGGCGAGTACAGATTTCAAGTTTTTATCTGGTTTTGCCATCTCATGGATGGGCACGGACAGCTCTGTCATGGTTTGATATGTTGTTGTTATGTTGTCAAGGAGGCCGAATTAACTAACGTTAAAACATATATTTTCGGTTTAACTCATAGTAGAACAGCAATTATAGCTAAACACTAAACTTGCTTTGTTGTTTGACATTATATACAAATATAACGCAGTTTTTTGATCACAGAGTCAACTTTTTAGATGTTACTTTTGATTTGAATACTAACTGTTTGTATGATTTGTTGCGGCCTCGTTACTGTTTATTTAATACTAAATCTTAACGGGGCAATGCTGTTAGTAAAGCATCAGATAAACTACTGAAGATTAGATATGTCGTATTCTTGAATGAATCATTCTTTTGACTCGAATCTTTACAATGAATTGGTCGGATCTGTTCAAAAGCTCTGAAATTCATCAAGAGCGGTTCTTAGTTCTAGAACTCATTCACTACACATTATTTAGGTTCTAAAACACTTGAGTCATGGCTGAAACAAACAGAACACCTAAATGTGGGATAGATAGATAGATAGATAGATAGATAGATA
Source organism: Gobio gobio (assembly GCF_949357685.1). Lineage (NCBI taxonomy): Eukaryota > Metazoa > Chordata > Actinopteri > Cypriniformes > Gobionidae > Gobio > Gobio gobio. The sequence goes on from NC_137113.1 coordinate 26,771,105, forward strand.
GATAGATAGATAGATAGATAGATAGATAGATAGATAGATAGATAGATAGATAGATAGAAAACAGCTATTTAAAATTGTAATATTTTGATCAGGCAGTCATTCACAAAATGTTGCAATTCTCGTCTCTTACTGAATTTATATGCTGTTAGATAACGTACCTGATAAACTGTAGATGTGTCTGATTCGTGAACGAATCAAACTATTGTGTCGGATCTTTGCAATGAATTGGTCGAATCTGTTAAAAAACTGGTCTGAACAATTCGTTCAAACCGATTCTTTGTTCTAGAACTCATTCACTACAAATTATATTTAGGTTCTAAAATACTTTATGACTGATACAACATACTAAAAATGACAATAAATACACCTATTTAAAAAGCGTAATATAAATAATGTAATAAAAGCAATATGCGACTACACATTTACTTATTGGAATGTGTACTGTAATATACCACACATATGCTGTGATATTATTCTTGAACCGGTTATAAGAGCTCATACTTTGTATCCTACATTGAATTGGTATGTGCATGGTCATCACTTCTAACTCCTCTGACTGCTGATAATGTCTCAAACTGCATTCTTCACTCTGCTCAGGCTGCTTGAGGGTAAATGGGCCTGATTCTCAACATGCAGGGCAGATGATGATCACAGGTCTCTTAGGGAGGTGTTACTGCTGTAAATCCTTTTTTTTTCTCAAGCCAAACAATAGTTTGTTTACTTCAAGCACTTAAAGCCACCACAAAATCAAAATTTGATGTTTACTGGCGTGAGGGCGGGACAACCTGTCACTGACATGACATTACAGCAACAATATCAAACCATAACAATCCAATCAGTTCCCGATGGACAAAATCAAGTCCTGCCCTACATTTCTTCTTGTTCGAGAAGCAGTTTCACAACTTCTGTTTCATGCCGATTTAGATATAGATTTTAAAATGAGTTTGGATCCGTTAGGCTAACTTTATTGAACAGGGGGGTATTCCAGAAAGCAAGGTTAACTTACCATCACATATACCCTGAACTCTCGGGTTGATTAACCCAAACCTTGCTTACTCGAGGTATGCTGGTTCCGAAAACATGACCGTGAGTATGTTCAGACCACTCAGAGTATGTTCCCGGTTAACACACAAAACATTCTCAACAAAGCAACAAATCGATTATTCACCATGGGAACAGACGCTAAGAAAAAGCGTGCTCCTTTTGTTTAATGGCAATTTACATAACCTACTTAGTGCACATCGTGGCGATTCTAATTAATTGAATGCAGATCCATGTGTGAGATGACAATAAAATAAATATTTTTGAATTGAATTCACATTTAAACATAACCTTGCTATAATGGCGCTTTAGAATTAATATATAATATTGTATATTATATAACTATTTGGTGGTTATGCAATAATTATTTTATATTTTCGTTTAAATAATGTTTATTCACTGAAAATAAGGATTATATTGTTTGTTTGATGCTAATTAATTGAATGCAGATCCATGTGTGAGATGACAATAAAATTAATATTTTTGAATTTAATTCACATTTAAACATTACCTTGTTATAATGGCACTTTAGAATTAATATATAATATTGTATATTATATAACTGTAACTATATAACACAGATAGTTCTATTAATATAACTATATTAATTATATTACACATATCTGAATACCTCTTAAGCAAACTAACCCTGGAATACAACCTGCGCTGGGATACTTACATACCCTCAAAGTTACCTCTGTTTTTGGAACCAAAAGTTGAGGTTATCTGCTTACTTACCCTTAAACATACCCAGGTATGTCACAGCCTGCTTTCTGTAATACCCCCCAGGCGAATAAATAAACTGTATATGTCATGTAGCATTCCTATCTGGGAATTCTTTTCAGTAATCTCGCTAGTTTAGATAGTTTTAGAGATAATAGCACATCTTTTTACAGATCATAGCACATTTGCAGGGAGGAATGCGCCTACCTATCAGCTATTCTCATTTAACTGGTGGTTAACCTGACCTTTAGCATCCATGTCCTCAGCCTCATTCCCTTTAAATGTGTGCAATTCGATCAGCCACCAGAGACTTTGCTAGCCTGGTGACAATAGAGCCGTATAAGATGAGAAATGCCAGTAGCTAGCAGTTTACTGGTGTTCACACTGAGCCCAACCGGGGGCAAGGCCTTTCCCTTTCAGAGGTGATTTATAATTTTGTTGCATTTTGGAATACCAGGAACTTTACAGCCCTCTCCGTATTTCTAGGCCTTGAAAATTACTGTCTTCTGTAAAGAAGGCGGTTCATTTACCAACACATGACAGCCCAGTGTGTTTTCACAAAATGTGTGTGTCAAATTATACATTTAAATGAAGATCTAAATGCTAGCAATGAACTTAAAAAGCATAATTTGGTTTTTAATTCATCCTAATTCAGATATCAAATTACACCAGTAATATTCACAACCATGGATGTCTGTGACTGTGTACTGTCTCAAATATTCATTTTCATATGCCCATGAGCTAAATGAGCTGTTAGGTGCCGTACCTTTGACCTTACATAGAAGTATGAAGCTCTGTAGTGTTCAATCTGTTGTCAGATCATACACACTTCAGCAGTATTATTTAATAAGATGAGGTCTAGTCCACCTGTGACCTGTAATCTTCCCTTTTTTATTTAGTATATTATTTGGAAAGGAACAGAACAGCAAGGGTAGACATACACTACCATTTAAAAGTCTGTAAGATAAAGTGTTTTTTTTTTCAAAGATATTATTACTTTTATTCCGCTAGGATGCATTAAATTGAAAAAAAGTGACAGTAAAGACATTTATAATGTTACAAAAGATTTCTATTTCAAGTACATGCTGTTCTTTTGAACATTCAATTAATCAAAATCGGAAAAAGAGATTGGGGACTCAGTCGTAGAGGATTTTACTTAAGCCACCTTTCCACTATCTCTTACAAGCAACAGACCGGAAGTCATTCAATGCAGAGTATTACAGGAGCTTCGTGGAATTTCAATCATATGCATATGCAGAAATTTTGGATCCGATTTGAGCTTCTGATGCATTGAAATATTTAAACTTCTGCGATTAGACCATTATGCGGCTGCCTGACCCGATGAGATGATGTGTTCTAATCAAAACTATGACTTTCATTCACAAATGAAGATATTTTTAACGAAATCTGAGAGCTTTCTGTCCCTCCATGCAACTACTACTTTGACGCTTTGAAAGTTCATAAAGAGATCGAAAAACTAATCCATATGAATTTAGCAGTTTAGTCCAAAATTTTCTGAAGAGACACGGTCACTTTATTTGATAAACGGACTGAATTAAGGCTTTTATTTACATATAAACATTTATCAACTCACACATCAGTTGTGGAAAACAGAAGCTCAAGCATGTTTGACATGTGAGAACCAATGAGGTTCATTCTCATGTTACACAGCACGTTTGAGCTTCTGCAAGAGCCAATGAGGTTCATTCTCTGTTGTACGCAGCACGTTTGAGCTTCTGCAAGAGCCAATGAGGTTCATTCTCGTGTTACGCAGCATGTTTGCGTTTCTGCAAGAGGTTTGTTCTCACGCATCAAGCATGTTCGGTTGAGCTTCTGTTTATGTGCAATGATCAATGTTTAGATGTGAATAAAAGGCTAAATTAAACCTGATAGGCACAATAGGCACACATTAAATAATATAAATGGATCAAGTCTCTTCAGAAAATGTAGCCTGGATGCCAGCCGAACTTAGCCCCGCCCACAACATTTGAGCTCGGGCAGTTCGGTCTGGACTTGATCCGTAGAGGAGTAATTATGCCCGAACAGAAACTGTTCGGACCAATGAAATTGTCAGGGCGGGCTTTAGACAATGATTTTTACTCCGGAAAAAATGGCATTTGGGGGGTTAAATATGTGTTGGCAGGGCTGCCTGCTAAAATTTGCATTCCTGGGTCTGTATATCACATAATTGGGGTCGCTTCAACCCGCGGACATGGCAAACAACCTGCATACTTGGCAACACAGTGCAGTTGAGTTCTGTTGACATTTGACAACTAACGTTATGCGTCGCTCCGTTGCTCTGATTGGTTGTCGGTCTATCCAATTGAGGTCTTTCCTGGTTCGGTTGAAACACGCCCCATAATCACAGCCCAACGGAGCAGTATCAGACTCATATTCTTACTAGAATTGAGTATGACAACGTCAGGCTACAGAAACCACTAAATTCATATGGATTAGTTTTATGATCTCGTTATGAACTTTTTAAAGCGCTTTTTGAAGTGGTCGTTGCATAGACTGTCAATGGAAGGACAGAAACCTCTCAGATTTCCTTAAAATATCTTTGAAAATGAAAGTCTTAAGGGTTTGGAACAACATGAGCAATTCTGACTTTATTACACGCAATTCTAAAGTTAAATTCTATTGTATAACTCGCAAAAAATATTCTGAGTCAGAATTGCGAGATGTAAACTCATAATTGTGCGATGAAAAGTCGCAATTACCTTTTAAAATGTTTTATTCTGTGGCGTAAACAAGCCTTCCATAAGATACTTTTTTTCAAAGATATTTTTCCCCCCATTTTACTTTTGTTTCTCATGAACAATTCTGTATAGTGCCATTGGTTCAATTATATAATATGAAAACATTAAAGCCAGTCATTGACTATTGTCTTGTAAACACAAATGTTTTACGTGTGGATAAAAGAGATTCAGCTGGAATTCTCATCTCTTCCTGAATTTATTTTGCAAACAATAAATCACTTCAGTGTGATGCAGAAAGCAGACTTGAAGCGGTTGAGGGTCGGACGGACACAGGGAAGGGGGGGTGTTGAGGTGGCCGGGCGCAGGGCTCAGCTGGTCCCATGGTTCCTGTGATTGTGAGGAGGCAGTACACTGTGTTCGGCATGCAGCCCCTCAAAGGAAATCTCTCCTTATTCTTTTTTAAACAGGAAGTCGTACTGAGGAAGTTTCATTTCTATGAATTAAATCAAAGAATCAACTCCGAGGCAGATCCAGCAATGATCTGGGGTTTAAACCGTGTTATGCAAGATTCTATCCGACGATCTAAACTGCACGCTTGAGCATAACACCATCCCAAGGCACATTAGTGCCACGTTACCTCGCAATTTATCAGAAGACTAGAACCACCTGTCAGTTTGCTGATGATGCACATCTATTGTCAGCTCAGGCTTTTCACTGGCCTCGGGTGCTGTTTGTTTCAGCAAAGAGGAAAAGCAAGATTGTGGTCATTAAAGTAAAAGCACGGCTATTTTGATAGCCTGTTACAGAAATCAAGCAGTGAATGCAGAGATTTTACAGTGTTTACCATATCTGCAGTGCTCTTAATCAGCTTTGATTTATCAAATACAAATCTGTTGATGTCAGTATGTAATGGACAAAATGCTTCAGGTCATGTGTTTATTCACTGAAGACAACATACAGATAAAGATAATGTAAGATAAAGTATAATTTTATCGTTAATGGATATTCCTTTTCCCCTTTATATGGCCATCCACAAAATTAGAAAACTAGAAAATAGGATTAAGTGTTAAGTAGTTCACTTTAAAATGAAAAATTAACCCCATGATTTACTCATTCTCAAGCCATCCTACGTTTATATGACTTTCTTTTCTTTTTGATGAACACAATCAGAGTTATATTAATACATTTCCTGACGCTTCCAAGCTTTATAATGGCAGTGACGGGGGCAAATTGAGTTTGAACCTCAAAAAAGTGCATCCATCCATCATAAACATACACACTGCTCCAGGGGGTTAATAAAGGCCTTCTGAAGCAAATCAATGGGTTTTTGTAAGAAAAATATGCATATTTAAAATATTAAAAAGTGAAATATCTAGTTTCTGCCTTCCATATTCAACTTAAAAGCGCGTAACTGGCGCGGCAACGTAGCGTAAGCGCTTTGAACTGCGAGAGGCGTTTTGAAAGGTTGGAAAATGCTTTGTTTTCAATGTTTGAAATGTGCTTGAATTTCGAATATCGTCTTTAAAAATGCTTGATGTTTTTTAGAAACCGTGTGATTAAATAACCTTTATTAAAGATTGAAGAAGTTGTGGCTCATTTGCGCATTACTTTCTGAGTGTCTTGATGTAAAGACATCCTGTCTTGTCAGCAAGCACATCCTGTCTTGTTTTTATCAACAGTTCAACGGGGTACGGGCGTTTTCATGGCGACATTGAGGTGATTACTACAAGATGTAGTTGCGTTTTAAGTGTTATATTCATAATGTAGGCTAAAGACAAGCATGTAGAATACCAAACTCTCTTGTAGTGTTAGACACGATGTAATAGAGCAGGGATGACATCAGGGAAGACTAAGGGTGCATTCACACTTGTCATGTTTGGTTCGATTAAAACGAATCCTGGTGCTGTTTTGAATGTTTTGAACATTTTATGAGCTCTTCGTGAGTTCTCAGCTGGTAAAAATAAAACCATATGTACACGAATAAAATGATCGCGTTTAATCCAGCACACAGCATTGTCTTGAATGTACGGTTAACCAAGCTCCGTCGCAAAATATATGTCATAAAAGCCGACCAATCCGGTTGTGACCGTATCCCTATGCCTTTGGTTCGGTAACTTTAGGTTCGCTGTTAAAAATGCCAGTGTGAATGCTAAGCAGACCAGGACTATATGTTTTGTTTTTGTTTTTTGGTCCGAACCAAATGAACCAAACGAACCGAACTACAAGTGTGAACGCACCCTAATTCGCCACTGGTTCCTTCAAGATTTTCATATATTGTGTTTTTACAATTTATGAATAAAATAAGGTCTGTGTGGTAAACATTGGCGAATACGCTCTACAGCGTAAATTACAAACACCCATATTGAAAATGCTTTATATATATTTAAATTTGGCAAATTGGTCTTCTTGATTTTGACGTCACCCCTGCACCACTCTTATCTTCAGTAATACCCCACTCATTTACTTCAGACAAATATGTGATGTATATGTGGTAGGGATGGGCATTTTTGTCAATTTCTCATTTCGATCATCGAAAGGTCTCAAAAACGAGTACTCGAGTAGGCTACTCGGGGTTCATGTTTTCATGTGCAGGGGGTGGGGCATGTCCGTCATTGAGATAATGAAAACTGTTATGAAAATGGTTGTTGACAAATACAAACGTGACATGAAAACAGGTATATGAAAACATGAACATATAAAACAAAAAATAACTGCTAGATTATGATGCATAAATGTCTTTGAAAAAGAAACATCTTTATAAAATGACCGTCTCAAATAACCAAGTCAGTAATATCGAGCATTGCATTTGAGCTGAAACATGGAAATAACACCACCCTGCAGAGCTTGCTAGCTGGTTAATACACTCAACCAAACGCACCCTATATCAATATTAATATGAAGATTAATATGAACCTATTACGACATAAATCAACACAAAAGGACGTGAATGCGCACGTGAACTTCAGCGTGCTAGATTTTGCAGGCTATGGTTTGAAACGGAACATTTTGAATGCGCTCTTCCCTTAACAACGCTGATACACGGACAACGAAAGCACACAGAAACAACATTTTATTAAAATTGTGTTCTCATTATAATGCCTTGACAGATTGACTCTGCACATCATGCACTTCATTTTATTATTCATGATCGAAGCGTTTACAGAGATCACTGGGCGTTTTCGAACTCATAACGAAAAACAACTTTAAATAAACTATAGGTCTACTGTTAAAAAATACGAGAACAGTATAGCACTGCTGCATTACTAATATCAATGATTCTGAGAAAGAAATAGCCTATCTAAAAAGAATATCTGTCTCTAAACCATGTTGAGCTCGAGCATTAAAGGGTTAGTTCACCCAAAAATGAGAATTCTGTCATTAATTACTCACCCTCATGTCGTTGGACACCCGTCAGACCTCCGTTCATATTCGGAACACAAATGAAGATATTTTAGTTGAAAGCTGATGCTGAGAAAGGCTTCAGATAGGCCTCCATTGGCATTCAGTACATTTATACTCCCAAGACCCATAAAAGGCACTTAAAACGTCGTTACAAAGTCCATCTCACCACAGTGGCTCTACAATAATTTTACGATGCGACGACAATAGTTTTTGTGCGCAAAAAAAAATCTAAATAACACCTTTATCCAACTTGTTCTCGACTTCCGTGTGTGCCTCCACGACGCATGCGCGAGAATATGACGTAGCGCCGGCTTTCGGGAATCTATGAAATACACACTTAAGCCCCATTTTGAGCACTACGCCGAGACCTAAAGCACGATCAATGTAGAATCCAACAGCTTAGACACGCGCGTCTTCCTCTGCTCGTAAACAAATCGCTTCTGGGTCATGTGTCCGAACACTGGGTCTGCGTCATATTCTCGCGCATGCGTCGTGTCAAAAGATTAAAAAGGTATAGCAAAACACTGTTTTAATGTAGTTAATGCATTAATGCATACAAATACAGTTTACAGATTAGAAAAAAATTTGTAAGGTTTCGTTAAATGATCCATTTGAATTACATTCGTATTAAAATTTGTGTATGCTTAAATATAGATACCAGACTGTTATCCTCTCACTTGCACAAAAACAGATTCCATATTCCTCAAAATGAATAAAAAAAACCCACAGTGGATGGAATACGAACACTGAAGATTTTTTTGAAAGAAATGTAAAAAATCAAATACTTTTATTTAGCAAGGATGCATTAAATTGATCAAAAGTGACAGTAAAGACCTTTACAATGTTGAGCTTTCTATTTGACTTTCTATTAACTTTCTGTTCATAAATTTATCATGGTTTTCACAATTTTTTCTTGAAATATGATTGGAATCACTTCAAAAAGGAAAATAGAGTTAAGTGCAACATGTCATATAGGCTACATACAATTATATGCTTGGGACATGCATGGCTTTTAATAGTGAGGCTTTTGTTTTTGTAAACCGGCTCTCAAAAATTATATAAAAGTGTCTGTTCGGCTTTCAAATGTAAAGATTTATCTGTATCAGCCAACATCTTAATATGCTAGAAATAATAGCAGCATAACTGTTTTCAATTGTGTTCATGAAAAGTAATGTTTCTTGAAGCACCAAATCAGAATGATCTCTGAAGGATCATGTGACACTAAAGACTGGAGCAATGATGCTGAATATTAAAATGGAAACCAGTTCTGTTTAATTCTAATAATATTTCACAATATTAAAAAATCTTACCAAACTTTTGAATGGTATAGTGTATATTTTACATCACAGGAATAAATTAGAGTCAAGTAGAAAACAGTAATTTTGAATTCTAAAACTGTTTCACAATATTACTGTTTTTACTGTGTTTTGATCAAGTGTACAAGGCCTGCAGAAAAAAAATATTTTTGCTGAGCCCTGGAAACCTTTCATTTTCAGCTCTTCTTTATGTGACATCAAGAGCTTGATTCAGACACACACTCAAGATGTTTGGAGTTCAATCTGGATTGGTTGCCGCCTTATAGGCCTTTTTTCTCGTCCTCCTGTGTTAATTGAAAGCAGCTGTCCTCCACTGTCACGAGGTTACAACCGTGCAGTTTTGGCAGAGGGAGGCACTGGGGCTGAGATTTGTGGGTAACATGGCAGACAAAACGAAGACATGAAACGGTACAGAATCAGACTCTTGAGCTTTGACAGAACAGTTTTCCATTATTCAGACCCTGCATTCTGCTTTAACTACTTTAGTCAGGCTCCATTAAGCTAATGCTGATCATCTCTGCTTGATTTCTCCTCAATAATTGCAATGACAATAATTGTTTTATTACTTTTTTCATAACAAAAAGAAAACATAAGGTCTTAAAATTACCATAATTAACTCTAAAGCCAGCTCTGGTGACAGATGTGACCAATATATAAATGGCAAAGGCATGTTTTTACATCTAGAGTTTTAGAATGGATGAAACAAAATAAACTGCATAATCATTAAAAGAGATACAGCTCATTGGCTTTGGGCATGAGCATTCGTTATTAGAACCGGCTAGAGTATAATACATGACAAAAAAATAATGCAATAAACATTAACACACATAAAACAACATAAAATGTAACACAAACATCTTATACAGAACCAGTAACGAAAATAGAAGAAACGTAAGTGTTAAATACAATATAATTCTCTTTTCACCATCAATTCTAAGGGGTTGTATTGTTCTACAGTATCTTACAGTAAAGCTACTTTCATGTTTTATACACTTGCTCAGAAGAAGTTTGGGGTTTTTAAAGATATTAATGCATTTATTCAGCAAGGGCATGTGAAGACATTTATAATTGCAAAATATATTTTTTATTTTTAAGCAGCAAATATTAAGCAGCACAACAATTTGTTAAACATTGATAATAATAATAAAAAAAATTCTTGAACAGCAAATCAGCATATCAAGATGATTTCTGATGGGTTATGTGACACTGAAGACTGCAGTAATGATGCTGAAAATTCAGCTATGCCATCACAGGAATAAAGTAGTTTAAAATATATTTAAATGGAAAACAGTTCTTATAAATTGTAATAATATTTCATAATATAAAAAAATCTTCCCAAACTTTTGAAAGGTATAGTGTATATTGTATGCATCTTACAATTAACCAATTATGTTCTTGTTCCATTACAAACATTTTTGTGTGAATTTATAATTATAATCAGTAGTACTGAATTAATTAATGTTATAACTTTATAATTTACATTTACAATTTATTATACATTTGTAATTATATAATTGTTATATAATGATATAATTGTTATAATTTAAGGAAACTTGATATTTATTGTAAGTGACTGGCTTCCAAGACACTGGGAAAATAAGGCCTTAGATGTAAAACAATAGCACTGTCTTCCTCTTAGAGAACAATTAAGATTTTGTGAGTGTACAGTGAATGTATATACTCTAGATTATGACAGACAAGCTTACACTATTGTGTAACATTTGACATCCTCCATGCTTTCGAATGTTACAGTTGCCACAACAGAAGGTGCAGACACAGAAACGGTCCCACCTCAACACACACAGGAAACATTTCAGCAGCGTTTTATTGCCGCAGACTGTTGTATGCCATTTTTTATATGTTGATGTGAACACGTAGGATCATAAAAATCGACCTGTTCTCACCGTTTTCCCCACATACTTCAGCATATGCGATTAAACATAGTGATGTCCTTTCTGATCTGATCTACAGTAGCAAACACTCAATAACTAACACTGATGAATCAGTAAAAAGATCATTAAGGAGGACAATTTCTAGGTGAGGTCACACAACCTGTCTCTGAGTCATTGTTCTGAAACAGTAGTGTGATAGATGTTTGTGTGTGTGTGTGAACTGAGCTGGTGTTGTCCTCTCACATTCTCTCTGTCTTAGATAGACAGGACATAATCTGTGCCATGGTCAAAGCCCTCTATTAGTTTACTATTAATAGGACCTTAACTATTTGTTCACAAGGCCGACAGTCGACTGCCAAAATTCCCTGGGAAAGTAAATGCCGTTTCGGACAGCTGGTTTTGTTAGACAGATTGTCAGCTGTTGGCTACTCCTAGACTTGACCATTACTAGTGGCTGCATCCGAAAACTGAAAAATGCTTTCCAAGGAATGTAGGCATCAAGGCACGTCCAATTCCAGTGTTAGCTTCACTTCCTGTCTCCTGTGATGCCTTCATCTGATTTTTGAAGGCAGCACAGACGAATCCTTCACTGCCTTTGATATCCCACAATCCTGTGCGTTCCTTTCGGTGACAGTTGAGCTAAATTTTACCAACGTTTTCTGCTTCTGATGTCATTTCTAGTGAGAAATTACAACTGTAGCAATTAAATATTGGATTCGTTTGCAGTAAAGCTCGCTCTATTTTGCTGTAGATCAGTAAACCGTTACACTGCATCAGAAATCTGTCCGAAATCGTTTTGTGCGCAAGCGCAGCGAGGCAACAAGTCAGCTGCCTAAGTTTTCAGATGCATCCAGTGTCTACACTACAGCAGGGGTTCTCAATCCTGTTCCTGGACATCTACCTTCCTGCCCTAATCAAACAACTGAAGCATCTAATTAAGATCTTCAGGAGCACTAGATAATTACAGACAGGCGTGTTGGATCCGGGTTGGACTTTGCAGGTTAGTAGATCTCCAGGAACAGGATTGGGAACCACTGATCTACCGTTTAATTTGTAAACATTATTTTACCACTTTTTAGGGCTGCATGATTTAATGCAATATAAATCAGTAAATATATATTCCGAGAACTTTGTTCTTTTGCACATGAGCTGCTCATGATCCTGTGCTTTAAATGTCTCAGGCTCGATTTGCATTAAATGTTGCTCCATACAAACTCTCATCTCTACATCTGCTCTGAGTTTGCATCACTTAACGTGCATTTGGGAATGCAACATGTTTCAACCATTTTTCCAAACTTGTAATCAGAGGTGCTTATAAACCAGCTGTTGTCAGCAAAAGTGAAACTTTTTTTCTTTTGGCTTTTAGTATGAATATGTTAGCCATACTGTTATCTATAATCTAGTGTGCTCTAAAACAATGAAAAAAATTTGCATTTAGAAGATAAGCATTCAAAACATAAGCATTCAAATTGTATGGTCTCTCACTTCCGCCAGTATGGACACTGATTTTGATGACATCAAGGTGCATTTCAGCTTCTCTTCAGATTTTGTCCAATAAAATGCTCTCTTGAATCTACAGCATCCCACCCCCAAATACACGACGAAGCTTTGGCTAAAATTGGTCACTTGTTCACACATTTACTTCTACATGATGAATGGCATATAGTGCATTATATAGGGAACAATTCAGACAGTGTTAATGCACACACACATACATACATTCTACTCCGGTCCAGAGACACGATAGCACAATGCAAATCATTTGCGCGAGTCGGCGCAGACCAGAAAATGTATCGGACCCATTTGAATTCTGCACAGAATGCTATATTTTAAAGCGATATGAAGGAGATTAGGAGGAGAAACGGTTAGAGATTAGGAGGAAACTGCGGCTTTACTGAGCTCAATGGCTCTGGCTGAGCTGTGATATAAACAAAATTAGGGTTCCCACTCATCCTGGAAAACCTGTAAAATTGATGAAACATTTTCCAGTCCTGGAAAACATGGAACATTAGAAAAAATGCAAAATGTCCTAGAAAAACTGGATAATTTAAACAAAAACAAAAAAACAAAGTTAAAAACAAAGTTTATCGCTGGCCCAAAACAATTACCGTTGGTTGACACGTGAGAGTAGTATTTTCAATGATGATGTCTTGTGTTGCCACTTGCAGCAGTTAGCTAATCCTAAAAACTGCTCAAATGTATGCGGTGCATGTTAACTGGTAAGCAGCTACCTATTTCAGTAACTTGTTAACTATTTCGATGCAATATAAGGTCAATAAGAGATTTATTTTGCAGTGTAGCCAGCTTCATTGATTAAAACAGGAGTTTTCACAACAGTGCTGAACTCCGTGAGCTTACGCTGAAGTGATTAACAGCTGCAATGATTTAAACGGAACAACCTTTGCTATCTTTATAAAGGCCGCTACATACTCCGCAAGAACAGAGAAAAAAGTTCTCGCTCCTAGGACTGCGAGAACAAAATTACTTCATTTTGTTCTCGCCAGGGATCGACCGTTACAGATTTTTTAGTGCCGATACCGATGTTTTTCATCAGCCTTAAGGCCTGTTCACACCGGGACGATTTCCGCGCATGTTTATCGCCGACGTTTAACGCCTTGTGACTAAACAAAGGGCGCCAATGTGAGTGTGCACACCGACGTGCAAAACGGCAGGCGTAAAAGCGTCATTTAAAAAAAAAACGCCTCGGTTCGTTTTTTTATTTTGACGCAGCGTGTTAAAAACTGGCCGACCAATGAGATCAGCGCTTTTGTTCACGTGCCTGGAGCTGCTGAAATGACAGTAAAACACGACTTGGTGGCGCTCAAGCACAAAACGGTCTTGCCGATCACACATTGATACGACGAAGAAGTAGTAAGTAGACAAAGAAGAAGATGAACTGCTAATGCTGCTTGCCAGTTAGCAAAAAGGCTTGCCAGTTACCCAATATCTGTGGTTTTGGCAAGCACGTAAATACTGTCTCTTCGTCTTCTGTGTGACAAGCGATTGTCAGAAGCATAAAGTGCCGCGGCACCACCTTGTGTACCGCGAGCGCATCGACTGAATGTGCACGTTCACTCGACGCATTGCCAGTGGAAATCGCTTGGGTGTGAACACTCAAGACGCGCCGAAAAAACGTCACGAAAAATGCTAGCGATAAGCACGCGCGATATTCGTCCCGGTGTGTACAGGCCTTTAGCCAATGACCGATACAGGCTGCCGATTTTCTTGAGCTGATATTTGGAGCCGATACTTCTTTTGCTCCCTCTATTTACATCATAAAAATGACACAATGATCATGACTCGTCTTAATTTAAAAAAGGAACATTTATTGTACAAAAAAAGCAATATTTAACAAATAGTAAAAAAAGGTAGAACAAGTAAAAAAAGAGTTCAGTGCTGAAAATAAATTCTGAAAATAAATATTTAAGCATAAATAAAATAATTACACTACTGGAGGAGGGGCAGCGCGCGCTCTCTGCACGTTCTCTCAGCAACACATACGAGTGCGTCCTGTCACAAAAGCAGCACAGTCCGTTTCTACGGTAAAAAATTGCTTTGGCGACTGCCAAAAAACGCAAGTTGTCGCGGCCGGTGTTGATTCTGTGGCAACTTATAGTTGTTTTGAAGAGAAGATTCCCCAGCTCTGCTAGTGGGGGGAGGGGCAGTGCATGAACTGCAGCGTCTCCAGCAGCACAGAGCTGCCTGTGGACGCCTGTCTGTAAATAAGGCCGGGAAAAAAATATCGGCGAACACAGCAGCCTTGTATCGGCCGATGCCGATACACGTAAAAAACGCAAATATTGGCCCGATATATTGGCCGGCCGATATATCGGTCGAACAATAGTTCTCGCAGCCCTGGTTTGGGAGTTCTCGCAGCTCATTCTCGACACATCATCTGAGCAGAACTTTTTTCTTGTGGGTGTCCGAGAACTATTGTGTGATTGTAGTTTTGTCGTAATGTATGATTTAAGAGCTCATATTAATATCTGATTGTATAGTTAAGCCATGGCAATAGACCATGGAAGCTTGTTTCTGCCACTGAATAAAAAAATTAAAAAAGGTAAAAAATAAAAAATTGCAACTTTATCTCACAATTACATTTGTTTTCTCGCAATTGCGAGTTTACATAATTGTGATATAAAGTCAGAATTGTGAGATATAAACTCACAATTGCGTGTTATAAAGTCACAATTGCGTGCATATAATTAAAACATGATTAAACAGGGCTGCGCGTTTCAAGGCACTTTAGTGGGCCTTTAAGGGCTCGCTGTGTTTTTCCACCAAAATAAAAGCTTAATGTATGGTTTAATTTTTTAAATTAAAGAAATTAAGACAACCTTAAATATTAATATTGTCATTTTATTTTATTTTACTTTTATTTTTCTTAATTCATTCTACAGTGAAATTTTGTTTTTATTTAGTAATAATAATAGTAATAATGATAATTTATTATTATTAGTATAGTCACAAAACTTTAGCCAAACTGTGCAGCCCTACCAACAACAAGCACAGCAAATCTGTAGGTTTTTTATTATTGTATTTTAAATTGCAATCACTTATCAGAAAGAGATTTTTAGAACTTTTTTCCCCCAAAGTTGTTCAGCCCTACTTTAAATGTAGGTTTTTGTACACTGTGTCTTTTAAATAAATATTGGATTCGTTTCTAATGATCTGTTGACTTCTTTTTCAGAGCGGAGAAAACCGAGGTCCTCAGTGATGACCTGTTACAGGTGACTGCTTTCATTTCCATCTCTGTCTCCTGTTCTTTGGCTCTGATCTATCTTGGTGGGAAACTAGTGAGTCACTGGTTTGGGAAAGGTGAACTCATTGATGTCAAGCAAATACATTCCATGCACTTTATTTTTGTCACATTAGACAGAATGTTCTCTTCTGAATAATCACAAAATGGTTTGCGTCACACTGAGTCTTTTGCTTTTGCTCTCTTTATATGTGAATTTGTCCCCAGTGAAAGTTTTGTTGCTATGGAAACTGTGCCAAAACAACCTTCTAGAAATATAGGAACAGGATTCATTATCTGAACTTCCACCAATATTGTGTCCGCTAGCTTTTTTGACAGCTTGTTTATTGCTCTTAGCCGGCTGCGTCTAAAATTATCTCCTGAGATGTTTGGACGCATCAAGCGAGAATTATGCTGACATCCCCCCCGTGGCACTCAGAGGGGCTCGCTTTTTATTCTGGGTTCTGCATGGTGCTCGAGGAGGATCACAGCAGTTTCCCATCACCCCGTTCTCAGCTGTCTGGACACCCATGTTACTTCAGGGCTTCTACACTCGTGTCACTCACAGATGCATTCTGGGGACATTTTTGACAATCTTGAGCATCTAGATAGTGGCATCCTTCCAATTTGAACCACATCCAGTTTTTCCCTAATCGCTTGTCCGGACAGGACGTGCCTGCGATTTTAATTTCGCCAATGACTAATCAGTATTATAGTGGTGTTTCCCCGTTTTCTGAACATTGTATAATATGTTCCATTACAAAAAAAATCTATAGCTCATTGTTTCTGTGTTTAGTCTGCCCTTTGCTCGCCAGTTTTTAGTCTGTGATGGCAACAGGCAAACATTTAAATACCTCTCACACCAGATAAACCAAACAACTCCCTTCGAACAGGATCTCCCTCAGCAGAAAAAGCTCTGACAATAACAGTCAGTGATTCCCCTTGTTCCCGTGCCAGGTGGCGGGCCTCTGCGCGTTCTCATGCCGGAGACGCCTGAGCGGAATGTACGCTTGACCCAGCTGCGTTGGGACGGCTGTGAGGGAATGTTGTGACGTAAAGGAGGCAGAGAAGTGTGAGGAGGTGGTTATCTCCTCTCCCAGCCTGTGGAATTCCTGAACTGGGCTGTTTTTGGAACATGAGTCAGTTTTTTTTTTTTCTTTCGGATCTCTTTTCTCTTCCTCACTGTTTGTTCAGTCATACCGCTCTCACAGTTCTGAAGTGACATTCTTGCATGGTTGTTTTTAGGGCTGACATGTGTTCGAGCAGGCCTGCCCTGCTCACATAAAAAAGCTGACTTGTCTGTCATGACTCTAGTTGTGGACCTCTGTTCTGACAAAATTTATAAGATGACACGACTCACTTTTTTTTTTACTTATTGCGGGTGGAATAAATAAGATAATAAAATAAAAAAATGTAAATGCCTGTCAAATCCAAAATCAATACAACCGAACATTGTACTTTGATCATTTTGTCAGGTCTTCTAGAGTAATACATTATTAATATAATTTATCAGTTTATAAATGTTGGCACAGTTCATTAATGATCAGATGTCTTCAAATCGGTCTGACAATCCTATCAAGCAATATTTGCAAAATACTTTCTGCTGTAGACATTTTTATTGGTTTAGATCATTTTTGTCAAATAATTGCTTGTCTTTACTGAATTTAGCTTTTATCAGTAGAATGGAATATGCTTCGTCTTTCATAGACATAAAAATTGTCTTTCCTGCATGAATATTTTGCAATATATTTAAAATAATTATTGTTGCAATTTGCAACCTCACCACTAAGATGCCGCTAAAATGTACACACTGCACCTTTAAGTTTTCTTTTAAGTTTTGTTAATCTGTGCAATCTTTTTTTACGGACTGCGATGCGTTTCCACCACTATCAACATAGCAAATCTATGACGACCTCTGCTTCTCAGAACCTAGAAAATGTGACACGGGTCCATCGTCATTGGCACCCCTTTTTATATTACAGATTGAAGTTAATAAAAATAAAAAAAGAGGGTCTGGTCTGCATCTGTATTTTCTATTTATGACATCCTAGTGTTGAGCTCAGGCATCTAAATCTTAGGCATCCCAACAGGGCAGATGAGTCATACTTGTCTTTTTTTTGTAACATAACATATCTTTTTCATGCCTCCTAAGGGAGTGGTGTAATAAATCATGCTTGACCTTACCCCACCCTCAAGACTGAAAAGTGTTCTTTTGTATCAGCAACACTTGTTAATTGACACAAACACTCAGACTGTAATGTCTAGTGTAAGACAATCTGAAGGCTATGATGCAAGGAATTTATGAAATCTGTTTCATCTCACAGAGGCTTGCCATGCTTTATTACGGTACATAACAAGCCTTAGGCATTTTTACAGGCTGTTTACTTTCAACACAATGCATATAGGCATTGAGCGGTAGCCATGGCTCAATATGGATTGTGGGCTGTTATTGATGTTTTGTTTTATCCTGCACAGATTGAGCGGCGTATGGAATTGGTGCGAGTTATTTCGCACAACACGCACAAAAGAATGACTGCGTGTTTGCAGGGGCAGATAGGCACCGATGCAGAGAAGAGACATGTAAGGGCATAACAGTGCTTATGACTGCACAAAACATCAGTCTTCACTTATCTTTTTTCTGCTTGGATTTGCATGTAATGTTGCACAAACTGTCTGTTTTTCTGTCACAGAAAAAGCTTCCACTAACAACGCTGTCACAGGCCATGCAGGACGGTGGGAACCAGCTGGGGGAGGAGTCTCTGATTGGGTAATTGGACTGCATCAACATTTACATTTTAAATTTAAAACGATTTCCCCTTAAATCTGGTTCTTTAGATTTTTCATGGATAAGCTCATTGTATCATACAAATGAGATAATGGTACAAAAGAACAGGATATTGCTGATCTTGAGTCACACATTTCTAAAAACCACCACAAGTGCTGGTATATTAGAGGTTTTGTACATGTGTTGTTGTGTCAATGCACTTTTAACTTATTCCAAAAGTTTGGGGTCAGTAAGATTTTAGGAAATTCATTCAGCAAGGATGCATTAAACTGATCAAAAGTGAGAGAAAATAAATACTTTTATTCTTTTTTCAAAGGATTTCTATTTCAAATAAATGCTAATTTGAGTTAATTCTGAAAAAAAAAATGTTCACCATTTCCCCAAAAATATTAGCACAACTGTTTTCAACATTGATAATAAGAAATGTTTTTTGAGCACAAAATCAGCATTTTAGGGTACGTTTACACGACAACGATGTACTAAAAATGGAAACGTTTTTCCTTTGCGTTTTTCATTTACAGACGACACCACTGTCAAACGATCTCTGTTCACATGGATTCACAACGATTAAAATGCTGTATTATTCATGCCAGGCCAGTAGTTGATGTCACTTTGTAAAGGAACACTATGCCACTTTTTTGTAGTTTACGCTGAAATGATAACAGCATTGTTTTCAAAAACTTGAACTTTAAAAACCTGTTTTCAAATGTTTGGGTTTTACGGCCACCAAAACGCTGTTGTCGTTTAAATGAACAGCCAAAATGGAAAAAAAGGTTTTAGTTGAAAACGGTGTTGTGTAAACGGACCCTTGTAATGATTTCTGAAGACTGAAGACTGGAGTAATGACTTCTGAAAATTCAGCTTTTCAAAATATATTAAAATAGAAAACACTTATTTTAAATAATAATATTTCAAAATAAGTTTTTACTGTATTTTTGATTAAAAATAAATGCATCCTTGATGAGCATAATGCAGAGTTTACAATTTTAGGCCTGATTTTTCACTCGCCAACAGGTTTTGGAAACAGAAACAGAAACAAAACACACACATTTGCTTGACCAGCCGTAAAATTATTTATTTACCACCAACTTTTGAGAACTCCAGTCTCACGCAATCGTGATCTTGCGTTATTTCCTTGTCACTTCTCGCTTATGTTTGGTTGTTAAACGTAGTTTGTGGACGAGACAGAGTTGTCGGCGATTCTTCATATTGTAAAGTCATGCAGTGTGAAACCCCCTGTCGCTGGTCCAATGCACAATGTGAGCAGCAACTGAATGCTACCCCAGAAAGTCGTGCAGTGTGAAAAGTACCGTGATCTGACGAGCTTGAAAATCAAGCCGTGTGAACTCTGCATTAGAGACTTCTTTCAAAAAGCTTACCAACCACAAACTTTTATGGTAGTTTATATTCAGTATATTTTATTCAGAAAAATGATGGAGATGTGCGGAGATACCGAGAACAGACTGGCATCTGAGCTAATGCAGCACGAGGTGAACATTGAGAAGGAGATCTTAGACCCCCTCAATCAGCTAGCAGAGGTATGAACTATGCATGCTAATTTCCCCAATTTCACATTTAGGTCCTTTGCTATCATCCAACACCCACTAGCAAATCTTAAAATGAATGTCAATTTAAAAACAAACAGTTTTTAGTGTTTAATTTATTTACTTAGACAAAATAGTATAGAATTATGATATCCGCCATGTATTGGTTAATGGACATATGACTAGAATGATCAAAATGGGCCAGAATGTTAATATTGATAAATTGATTTTTCAGGTGGACATTCCTAACATCCTGAAACAGAGGCGACAGTTAGCCAAGCTGGTTCTGGACTATGACTCTGCCCGAGCAAGGTAAAGTTTCTATCATACATCTCAGGTACATTATATCATAACTCTAGTTTTACCCAGTTTGCAACTAAAACGGTGTCTTCACAGGTGGTTGCAGGCAACCAAGTCGATAATCTCAGGAACAAACACACAAGCACTGACAGCCAAAGCAGACTCACTTAAAGAAGAAGTCGACGAAGCTATGAACAAAATGGAGCTGTGTAAGGTACTGATGTGCAAACAAGCCTAAACATGCCTTAACCCTACGAGTCGCTTAGTTATGGATTTTACACCAACATAAGATAGCAGGGGCGTAAGAACGATCTGAAAGATGTGGGGGAGCGGGACACATTATACACCTCATTTGCTTGGTTCATGAATATTAAATAGATTACATAACATTTGCTCTGTTCTCCTAGCTGATTTGTTGGAAGGAAGCCTAATAGGTGCTAGTCATTGGAGCGTTGTTCAGCCAAGCAAAATGAAATGCTCAAAATATAAGGTTTATGATGAATTGGGGGGTGAATTTTGATATTTCTAAAAGTAATATACACTACTGTAAAATTACTTTTTTAGCAAGGATGCATTAAATTGATCAAAAGTGACAGAACTGAACTTTTGAACAGTAGTGTAGGTGTATATTGTACAAGTGAATATTCAACATCCTTTTCTGTCTTTATTTAAAATCCTTTAAATTAAAGATTTCAAATAAGACCAGACATCAGTCTGCTAAATCCAAAGTTCATCAGCCGATGGCAGAACCATCAAGCTGCTAGTCAGCCAAATGATGACTGATTTATGATGCAGCGGTTGTTATATCCGAAAAATCCGATGTGTAATCAGTACAGCCTTCATAGAGAGATTTTACTTTCTGACTGCATAGTCATTTTTGTTAAGTGGAGACATGAAATAAGGTCTCGATTCAAACCAGCGTCAACCACATGAGCAATTAAGGCTCAACGTGTGTGTTCCTGTACAGTACAGATTTGATTGCCAGTGAACACATTACTGATACATTGTATAGCTTGAGTATAAGTCAATTTGAATAAAAGCATCTGCCAAATGCATAATGGATTGTGTCAAGAGCATGTGGTTAACCGCTGTGCTTGTTTTCTGTAATATCCAATTTCTCTGTCTGCACAGTCAGAATCACACCAATAGTTTCAATCGTGTTAATTTTTTTTTTTAAGGATCAACTTTCAGCAGACATGTACAATTTCTTCTCAAAGGAGGCAGACTATGCCCGCCACTATGTAATGGTAAGAAGCGTTTTGTTTGTCATCCATGGGTTCAATAACTCAGTTGCTATGTTTATCCCTGTTCAGTTCCATGTTTTTTCTGCCCATTGTTCATTCTGTTGGGCGTCTTTCCTTCCTCAATGTCTTCTCTGTTCTCAGTTATTAGAGGCACAAGCTGATTACCACAGAAAATCTCTCACCTTGCTCGAGAGCGTCCTGCCAACCATTCAAGCTCAACAAGGTGACGGCACAGTTTCTTATTGCTGTGTAACTGAAATAAGTACCTGATTTAGTGACTAATAGGTATCTGCAAAGCTACATATTTTGGATGACATGGGGGTGAGTAAATTATCAGGAAATTTTCATTTTAAAGTGAACTAATCCTTTAAAGAGATAGTTCACCCAAAACAAAGTTTTTCATAATTTCTTCATATTTCCTATTTCTTCTGTAGAACATAGAACAAGTTATTTAGAAGAATGTTTCTACTACGTTTGTCCTGACTTGTATTAACAATAAAACACTTCTGCAGAAGAAAGAGAGTCATTCTGGTTTGGAATTACATGAGGATGAATAAATGATGACACAACTTTTTAAGTCAACTATTCCTTTAAGGAAGCCTTGTATAATTAAAGGGATGTGAAAATTTTCATCATTTACTCACCCTGAACCTATATGACTTTCTTCTGCTGAACACAAAAGGAGGCATTTTGAAGAATGTTTCCCATTGACTTCGGTTGTATTTCTTTTGTCCATAAAATGCAAGTCAATGGTAACCAAAACTGTTTAGCTGCCAACATTCTTTAAAATGTTTTCCACAGAAGAAAGTCATACAGGTTTGGAACAACATGAGGGTGACGGAATTATCATCTAAGGGTGAACTATGTTTAAGCAGGTTTTGGACGTCAAAGACATCAATCTGAAGAGACATGATTTATTTCACAATTTAAAGACAAACACACTAATTAAAGCACTACTGCAAAAAATATAAGAACTAAAAATATTGTAAGAACATCTATAAACTATTAAACTGACTAATCAGTTAGTTGGTTGTTAGATGAGTAGCCATCTGTAGTGACTAATGTAGAGACAGTATATCAAACGAAAACTATGTGAATTTAGCCTGATGTTGCGTTCCAGTATTTTTCTGTGCAGTCCTCAGAGGCACTTAATTGTTTTTGCTCTCATTTGTACCCATAAATCTTGCACTTGAGTGCTATAAATTGTTGTGATGGTTTCCTGCGAGCACACGTGAGGCAAACAGACATGTTGTCCCAGCATGTGGCCATGAGTAATATTTCTCACATCTCACCCACCTAGTTCATCTGCCTTTTTCAGAAACGGTTAGAAAGAAAAAAAGAGCTTGAAGTGGACTTAACAGCAGGATGTAGTGTTTAGCTTCTTGAAAGCAGATGAATCACCGATGAATGTTCCTTCCTTCTATAATCCACTTCTTTTATTTTAATAAAGTGATGCTTTCAATTGATGCTGCTAGTAAATGAAGTTATTTATGTTTTTCCTGACAGATTCGTGGACTGAGAAGCCAGCGTTTGGAACTGCTCTGGAAGAGCACCTGAAGCGCAGCAGCAGAGAGATTGCTCTGCCTATAGAGGCCTGTGTCATGATGCTGCTGGAGACTGGAATGAAAGAGGAGGTACAGCACGACCACAAAGCGTTTAAACAATTTATCAGTCATACAAATGAAATGTCCTGAGCCAATCTCAAGGATCGGTATCGGGCCGATTAAGGCCAAGACTAATCCGTATTGGCTATCCTAAGCCTGATCCTTTATTTTACGTTAGCTGTCATGCAGGTGTCATAGAGTAGGTGGCGGTATGCACCTTCAAGTGGGCTTGCCAACCGCCATTAAAAGGTAAAGAAGAAGCTCAAATGTGCGTGATGCACGAGAACCAATGAGGTCTGTTATAGTGCGTATGTTTATCATATTTGATGCGCACCTTTTTTAACGAATCACTCGAAAGTCATTTATTTAGTGTATATTTTTTTTATCTGCCATCAGACTTTCTGAGATGTCGTTGCCATGGGTTGCATCTTGTTTCGGACTTGATTTGAAAACCTGGCATTCTGACACTGCAAGCTTCATGCTTTCTAACTTTATCTCTCCTTTTTTTCTTTTAGTTGCAATTATTCTGCTTATGGTACATGTAAAATATAAGAAGTTTTATATCAGTAGTACCATATTCATTAGGGGTGTAACGCTACATGTATTCGTACAGAACCGTTTCGGTACAGGGCTCTTGGTTCGGTGCACGTGTGTACCGAATGGTTCCGAATGCAATCTTTAACAGTTAACACTCGGCTTGTTTAAAGCGCTGAACATGCTTCTATCCGAGTTCCCACACAAACATATTAAGTATTCAGTCCATTTAATCACAAAATTCAAACGATAAATGCTGTTTTGACGCTCTTTAATGGTATGTGACTGATCACTGTATAGGCGCGTCAGTTCAAGCTGCGGCGCGCGAGTGAACGCGATCATCTCTTCCTGAAGAATAAACATGAATTAATATCTTAAGGTATGTTGAGGATGCATTACAACTTACTGAAGCGTATCATATGTAATCGCTCAATCAGTGTTTCAATGGCGGAAAGACATTTTAAATAAAACCACAGCTGGTTAGTTCATTAGAGAAATGAATTATTTCACTAAATATATGCACTATATTAGCCTATATACTGTATATTGATTATATTCAACATAACCTGTTAGTGATGTCTTGATTATTTAATGTATGTTTAAATAAATCTGTCCTGAAAATTACAGACACTGTGTATAAATAATAATATTTCAACAACGAATTGGAGAAAAAACATAATTTTATAATAAGATTTTAGAAGTTCATGCAAAAACTGCCTTATGTGACGTTTACTTGTTTGCATACAATGTTATTTGAGTGTTGATTATTATATCTAAAAATAAATAGCAACTGTATTTAGGCTAATAGTTTGGGCTCTGTTGTTAACCTTTAATATTACAGTAATGTCCAAGTAAGGGCTCCCTATAGTTTACAGCATTATCTTGAAGAAACTTTGTTATAATTGATTTAATTTAAGGACAGACACAATTTTTTCAGTAAACCACTGTTTAATAAAAATAAATAAAAAGCAATTTGGTAAAACTGCTGTACCGAACCCGTACCGAACCGTGACTTCAAAACCAAGGTACGTACCGAACCATCAGTTTTGTGTACCGTTACACCCCTAATATTCATAATTGTGAGCAATACAATCTATACTGTAGCTGTGTCCGAAATCGCGTACTATGTGAGTAGGTACTACATTTGAATTTTAACTTACTTCATGAACCGTTAAAAAAGTATGTTCTATATAGTATAAATGTAATCCAGACGTACTACATCTGCCATGTTGTCATTATCACATGACCTACCAGCGTCAGTTGCATCCCTTCACTCCATTCATAAATCCTCTCCCGTATCCACATGCACACTTCAGAATCTCGCCGGAAGTAGTAGGTCATCCGGGTACTTTTCACCGACTGTTTTTCAAATACTATGAATTCGGACATACTACTCTGTTGGTGTACTGTTTTTCACATACTATATAGTAGGGAAGTATTCAATTTCGGACACCGCTTATGTCTGCAATTTTAACAGATGTTAACATCTACCAAAGTCTTTATTCAGTGTAGAGAGAGAATATGTGTATTTTACTATAGTAAATATAATTACTGTAGTAACTGTTATATTGGAATTGCTCCATAGTGATAGATGCCCACTTTTTACATTTGAGCCCCTGAAAAAAACTCTTCACATCGGAATTACACATACATTGGATTGATTTTAATAACTTTAATGTACTTGAAGTGTGCATCAAACACTAGGAAAATACAAGTATCAGATTGGACCACAGTAATCTTTTCCAGTCTGTTCAAGGCATATCAGCAAATGCTTTTAGTCGTTTATTAAACCACAATACAAGTATTGTTCACCTTTTACAAGTGTCCACATTGTACCATCACCAATCTTTAAAAAAAAAAAAAAATTGTCTGAATTATCATGTTACTGCAACTGTCAAACAAAACAAAACATTAAAAAAAATATTAGGGCTGGGCATTGACACAAATTTCACGATTTTATTTCATTTCAATTCGATTCAATATTGATCAATTGGGGCCTATCAGGTACAGTACATGGCAAATTTCCCCAAGGAAAAAAATCTCAACTCATTTATTTTTATTCATTTTTTGTTTTTCTATTTTGAAGGGGACAGTGTACATTAATCAACATTCAGATAGATACCCAAGTTAGCCAAAGGATAATATGCAATAAACTATAGCCTACTTGGATCCCTAGTTGGTACATCACTATAATATTAAAGGTTAAAATTAACTGATTTGTTGGCTTCTTGCATTTTTTGCAAGTTTTTATTATAGCAACGTTAAAATAATAAATTTTGAATGACATAATTATCTTTCTACTATTTTTTTTATACATAAACATTTAAGTGGTGGTTGTCATAAAGTCATGAAAGATTAATTCAAACACATTAAATATTAAGAACAGGTTAAGTAAAAATACAATGAATAAGCAATATAGTTAATATATTTTTCAAAATGTTACTCACTAAGTTTATTTTTTATGGTCATTGTTTGTCTTTTCTGAGGTAAATATTACGCAACATTGTTCTCAAGCTGTTTTTTGACGTCTTTTCCTGGTTGAAACACTGAGACGTGATATGGATTTCATAAAGTTGTACTGTAGCTTTCAACATACCTTCTGATGTTCGTTCATGTTTGTTTTGTGCTGTACTAGTAAACAAGAAGAGAGACGATCAGTTCACGTGTGTTTGTTCGCTTATTGTTTGAATTCCATAATAAAATTGACAGAATTTTAAAGCTGAGACTTTGTTTCATATCAGAAGTAACAACGCACAAAGCTTATTTTAATTTATTGGATGGGAGGTGCGCGACAAAGTTTTGTTCATTCATCAACTGAAAACAACGTAGACTGAAAGATGGATTCTTCAATATGAGAGAAAATTGAGAAGTCTGTATTTTTTACCCAGCCCTAAAAATCTAATGGTCTAAATATGCATTCATCTTTAATTTCCTCGTTCTCCAGGGTCTTTTCAGAATAGCGGCAGGAGCCTCTAAACTGAAGAAGCTGAAGGCAGCGCTGGATTGCTCCACCTCACAGCTGGAGGAGTTTTACTCCGACCCACATGCCGTTGCTGGTACAGCCTGTTTTGTTGTGCGTATCAGTAAGATGTCATTCACAATTAATGAATGTTAATTTGGAATCGTACTCTCCTTGTTTAAGGGGCATTAAAGTCATATCTCAGAGAGCTGCCTGAACCTTTGATGACTTACCAGATGTATGATGAGTGGATACAGGCATCCAAGTAAGCCATCTTGCAGTACTTTACATAAAGGTTTAAAGGAATCATGTTTGTGTTGTTAATTACTGTGCTTTTACTTTAAGTGTCCCTGATCCAGACAAACGGTTACAGGCTTTGTGGGTTACCTGCGATCAATTACCAAAAAACAACAAGGCAAACTTCAGGTAGGTTTCAATTCATTCTGAATGTGAAGTGTAATCAGTTTGTGCAAAGTTCTGGGGTTTTATGTTCCTGCACAGATTTCATCTGAAAATGTGTTTGCACGATTTTAAAGTTTTATTGTAAATCATTTGCATATTAGTTTAGGAACTAGGATAAGAAGATATTTTTAAATAAATGGCATTTGATAGAAATAAATAATAAATAGTGAAAAAAATTCTAGTAAATACATTTCTTAATCTTTTTTTAGAAAAAGAACGGGAACTTACAGTAATAATGTAAAATATGTAAAAATAATAATGTTTTTTTTGAACATTCAAGCTTGAAAACCTATTCTACGACTAGCCAATAAAACTGCAAATTAAAAACTACTTACTTCAAGCTCCATTTGCAAAATTGCCATGCCAAGTTGGCCTCTTTTCAGCATACATAAAAACCACAATGGAGTTGCAAGGTTTAGTCACAAACTCTTTCAAATGCTTTTCATTGGTTAGAAAGGTGCAAAACCCACAGACAGATGTAAAGTCTTGTGCAGTTTTGCTTGTTAGGTAATGTTTATATTATATTTATTTAAAAAAAAGAAAAAGACAATTATTTTGTAGTGTAAAAACAAAAATGTTCTGACACCAGCAGATCACTGAAAAAATGTGTTTGTATAATTATAATTGAAGACCATGTGTGCAAAGATTGTTTTCTTTAGAATCCCTCTTTCCCGTTTACTACAACAAAGGAGTTCCAGATGGTGATTAAAATTTGTTTTCAAAATGCATTCTTCTTCTGATTCTGACATTTTCTCTGTTTTGCAGATACCTTATTAAGTTCCTTGCTAAGCTCGCACAGGAAAGTGACGTTAACAAGATGACCCCCAGCAACATTGCCATTGTCCTTGGACCCAATCTGCTGTGGGCCAAAACCGAGGGGTCAGAATATTCTGCAATATCCAGCAAACACGCTATCATATTGAACTGTGCCTTTTTTTAATCTCTCTTCTCTTTACCCACAGGAGCCTAGCAGAAATGGCTGCTGCAACCTCTGTCCATGTGGTTACTATTATTGAACCCATCATTCAGCATGCAGATTGGTTTTTCCCTGAAGGTAGGGGTCATAAAGCTTTATATATATAGGATTGCTATTTTAAGGTTTTAAGATTAACCTGTTTCTTGTTATTCCTTCAGATGTGGATTTTAATGTATCCGGCATGTTTTCGATGCCCGCACCCCTTCCGAACAACGTCAACCACCTGACCCCTCCAGATTATGATTCGGGCACCATAGAGAGGAAGAGACCTGGCAGCATGGTGGGCCCAGATGGTGAATTGCCCCGGAGAGACAGGTAAATCTTCACACACAACTTTAATTAACAGTTTGATTCCTTGAATCAGTCATGCTGGTTATTTCCTCTTGCTTCACAAATATCTGCAATTAAATTGATTAGAATAATCCAACTTAATTGATCAATTAACTTTAATTGAGCAATTAAAACAGCAGATTAGATTGCATTCACCATTAACCTGTCGGGTATTGTCCATTCTGCTGATAAATCTCTTGCTTTTCCCTTTTAACCCTGCAGTATGTGTGATGTGAGTGGGATTTCCACCAATGCAGATCACCCTCTTGGTTTCTGTGGTGTCGCTCTCCTGGGAACTTATTAGCACTAGTGGTGTCTTTGCTGTCTTTTCTTTCTGTAGCTCTGCTAATAAATTAATGGACCACAATCCTCGTAGAGGCAATACTGTACCTAGAAAGCAGCACGCTTCGCCTGCCTTCCAGCCCCCGCTGCCCCCAGTGGAGGCTGCAGGTAGTGCAGGGGGTCAGCCTGTGGCTGAACTCTTGCTCCAGCAGCCTGCGCATGCGGGCCTGGGCTTAGAGAGCTGCCAGCCCGGGCTGGCGCTGGGGATGGCCGCCCTGGCAGCAGCACAGCAGCTTCTAGCTCAGCATACTGAGGAGATCAGGTAAGACTCCTGCAATGTGCCGGACCAGTGCGATGCATTAATGAATCAGCCCTGCATGCACATGGAGTAGCTGTGGAGGATCTTTTAACTCTCTGGCTTTTCAGTAACAGAACAGCAATTAGCTATGATCGATTCATTTATTCCATGTTTGAAGGTGTCTGATAACGGGAGTTTATGGGATAAAGCAAGTAGTATTCGAATGGTCATCTGATCTAAACATGTCTTTCCCCATTCTCCTACTCCATTTAAAACAAAAGTTTTTATTAGGCTACACTGTCTGACTGATAAAAAGTGCAAAAACTAGATGGCTTAAAATGATTTCAATATCAATTTTAAATGTTTGACTTATAGTGTAGCACTTTTCACATCATACATTGTTTACAAAAAATCAAGTATATGTGATATGCTATATCACCCTACACAAGTATACTGCATGTATACGGATAAAGTTGGACAACTTCATTTAAAGAGCTGTGTGATAATACAGTTTACATTTTGCAACAATATAAACAGTCACACTGCTGAGATTTTCTATTCTGTTGTGTAAATTGCTAGACTTTAGTATATTGCTAGGTTAGAAATTTCTAACCAATTTATTCAATTAATTTAAAAAAAGCTTTAAATATCTTTGTGGACAGTGGAGGGCCTTGGAGACAAAAGGAATCAAAAAGGTTGAGAACCACTGCTTTAGGGGTAGATAAGGAACAAACCTTTGATGGTAACATATGGCAATTAGCTATGATACCCTAGTGATGCCCAAACTTAAAGGGTCACCCAAAAGTTCACAAATAGTTCACCCAGAAATGAAAATTCTGTCATTTACTCACCCTCAAGTTATAATAAAAACCTATATGAATTTTTTTTCTTCTGTTGAACACATAAGAAGATATTTTGAAGAATGTTGGTAACCAGACGGTTGAAGAATATTATTGAAGTCAATGGCTACTGTCAACTGTCTGTTTAATGTAATTGATTTGAGTAAATGATGACAGAATTTTCAGTTTTGGGTGAACTACCCTTTAAGGTAAAAATTTTGCACATAAAAAAACCAACACTAAGAAAAATGCTGAATGGCTGTGGCTTTTACCATTTTAAATGATTTAATATTAAAGGGGTCATGATTTGAGAAATCATTTCATTCAGCCTTTGATATATAAAGGTTCTTTGTGATATAAGAATATCCTGTAAGTTTCAGAGCTGAAAACTTCCTTGTTAGTCAAAGAAAAGCTTTTATAGACACCAGGCCCAGCAAACGATCGATTTCAGAATGTGCCAGGCTGTGATGTCTGAGTGTAGTGAAGCACCGCCTCAACAGAAGAAGAACAACGCCTGATTCTGTAGCCCCGCCCACCGATTTGTGCATAGCATGTTATAGATAAATAACATAGGCCTACAAAGAGCTAAACAGGATCGAAATTCCAAGCAATAAACATGCTGCATAAGCTTATTCGGATTCCAATATTATGAATGCATGGATGAACTTTATTTTTAATGAATATCCAGCTCACAAGGGGAAGACATTGCGCGTTTGTTCCTTCATTTCCCCACGGATTCATTTGTAAACAAGAGACTGGCTTTGCAGACAGGATGAGATTTTTATTTTATATGTGACAGTATGGCATTGTTACAGATCGTTTGATATCTATGGATTATGTGTACCTGTCTAACTGAACATAACTTAGCACGCTGTCACAGGGCTCGCAAAGCCCAACGTCCCGGGGCTATGTGTTTTCCAGACTACCAAAACGTATCACCGGCCTGGCGACGGACTTAAATAGTAAAATAACATTCCTTACTTGATGTGCGTTCACTCTCTTGACTTGATATTTGAAGGAAAAATACAATCGCGGAAGTTTTGATCATGCTTTGATTTGTCTGACTCTGCAGTGAGGCTTGTGCATGCAGCGTGTGTCTGTTAATGATGCACGGTTCGCGGTTATATCCGATCGGGCGGGCCAAGTAATACAAAAATAACATTCCAATTAATTGCCTATTACTATTACTTATTCGTTATGATTATGTTTTTGAATATAAAAACCACGCAAACGTCATAAGTTGACAACAATATAGAGAAATTAAAAAAGCCAGTTCATGACCCCTTTAAAATATTCCATCAGATAAGGCTTAAGTTCGTATTTATTTGCAGTTTGCATTTTGTGGAATGTTATTAAATATTATTGATTGATTTATTATTTTTTATTTTTTCTCGTTGTTTGCTTAACAGTTCAAAGAACCGAGACTCTGCTTCAACTCCTCCAGCTCAGAGAAATGGCACTGGAGGATCAGGACAGCTGATTGTGGGGACGCCTGTGGCTGGATCTACAGGACCCAGTCCTCACATGGCTCGCAGAGGTCAGTGGACTTACCTGGAAAGTCTTTAGGCTCCAATATGCTTACGGCAAAGTTTTTCGTTCTTCTCTTGGAGTTGAAAATTGAAAATGTCTGATCAGTTAGTCAACACCACCCACGTTTAGCTGAATATGCACGCTTTCCTCTCAATAACAAAATAAACCCAACAAAAAGGAGAATGGTAAGTAGATATCCTTTTAGAAGTCATCCGAATATTGTGACATGGATAGGTTTGCACCAGCTCTGCAATTCGGCACTCCAGTCAAGTCACGTTAGATTTATTTATATAGCACTTTACACAATAGATTGCTTTAAAGATAGCAGCCTAAAGCTGGGCTCCGACTACGGGAGTTTTTAAATCTTAACCGATTGGGAAATCTGGTTGCATCATGCATATAAGGAGAAACATCACAGATATTCTTGCTTGAAATCTCAAAACTGCACACACTACAAGATATTCTTAAGATTGTCATGCCAGATTTAGCACCTCACGTGATCTGACGGGGAAGCGGATGTAAACAAATATTGTCGTGGCAACTTGCTGTAAACATTATATGAGGAGACATTATAAAGGCAGTCATGCTGTTGCCACATTTCAACCAGCTGTTCCTCCATCTCCGTTGACCACCGGACCCGTACAGCTGTTTGTTGTTTTGCGGCCGCCATTTAAAAAGTACTATTTGTAATCATAGTCATAATCATTCCGATTTAAGAAAATCCTAAATATCAAACATGGATGTGTCCGCGAGCAGATTTAAGATTTGATCTGTAAGCACCTCACATTCTTTGATTCCGCTTAAAGTATATCAGGGCTTTTTATATGACAAGAGCAGCCAAGAACTCAAGAAAGAGCTTGTTTTAAGTTCTCTTTTTATTTGTAGGTACAAAGAAGCCGGCCCCAGCTCCTCCTAAACCAGCCAACCCTCCACCAGGACAACCAACCAATCAGTCAGTACAGCAAACCTCTTCAGGCACCCCTCAGTCCCTCTGCCCCTCCCCTAGACCGCTTTCTAGTTACTCTCCTACCAATCTGAGCCCCACACAAACACAGGCTCAAACAAACACGACACCTCGTCGCCACTCGAGCATCCAGCCTCCTATTCAGGCACCCAACCATCCACCCCCTCAGCCTCCCACACAGGCCACGCCCCCTCCCCAACCCACTGCTCCTGGTGACCCCGGAGAAGACCCCTCCCCTCCAAACACGCCCACTCCTCCTAGCACCCCTCCGCCCACGACAGTGTTTCAAGACAGTCCCAGTCCCACAGCTCCCCCGGTGTTCCAGTCAGGATCACTTCCTCGTCCGAGGCCTGTGCCTAAACCACGTAACAGACCTACTGTTCCCCCTCCGCCCCAGCCTCCAGCAACAGGAAGCGACAGCAATGGAATTTGCAGTGCTGCCTTCAAAACAATGGGTGAAGCTCTTTTATTTCCGTCACACTAGCTTCTGTTTAACAGCATGTTTGTTTGCATTTCTGTGAAGTTTCAGAGCACATGTAGGCTGTGTCTGAAAGATACAATTGTAATACCACTGCTTTTACATAAAGATTATTTGTTTTTATAGGTTAATAAAGATGTGATTTTGCATCAGAAAGCCTACACAGAGATTACACAGTTTGAATGAATGTGTCCAGCTGTTAGTGACAAAGTTAAAATAAAAATAAATAAAAAACAATATAAGAGTTAACGGACTAACATTTTAGAATTGCACCTCCTGGCTGTGTCTTGAGAGCATTTTGGTACGTATCAGTAATGACTGACTGAACATCCATTTTTACATTTATTATCCTTTTCTGCCTAATAGGTTTTTTTTAAATACCAAGTATTCTATATATATATATATATATATATATATATATATATATATATATATATATATATATATATATATATATATATATATATATATATATATATATATATATATATATATATATATATATATATATATATATATATATATATATATATATATATATATATATATATACCAAGTATTCTATATATATATATATACCAAGTATTCTATATATATATATACCAAGTATTCTATATATATATATACCAAGTATTCTATATATATATATATATATATATATATATAATGTATATGTTATTATTATTAATTTAATTGCATCCAAAATAAAAGTTTGTGTTTATTATTTATTATATTATTTGCATAATAAATGTGTGTGTACTGTGTATCATAATATGTATGTGTATATATTTAAGATTTTTTTATATTTATATATAAAATAGTTATATGTTTTATATATATATATATATATATATATATATATATATATATATATATATATATATATATATATATATATATATATATATACTGTAAATATAAAATGTATATATATATATATATATATATACATGAAAATATTTCTTAAATGTATACATGTATGTGTGTGTATTTAAATATACATAATTATACACAGTACACACACATATTATGTAAACACAAACTTTAATTTTGGATGCGATTAATTGTATGTGTGTATATATATATATATATATATATATATATATATATATATATATATATATATATATATATATATATATATGTATGTATGTATGTATGTATGTATGCGCGCACACACACACACACACACTACCAGTCAAAAGTTTGGAAACTGTACTATTTTGATTGTTTTTGAAAGAAGTCTCTTCTGCTCACCAAGGGCTGCATTTATGTTTTTAAAAATAAAAAAAGCTGTAATATTGTGAAATATTATTAAAATGTAAAATAACTGTTTTCTATTTGAATATGTATTCAAATGTAATTTATTCCTGTGATGCAAAGCTGAATTTTGAGCATCACTACTCCAGTCTTCAGTGTCACATGATCCTTCAGAAATCATTCTAATATGATGATTTGATGCTCAACAAACATTTATGATTATTATCAATGTTGAAATCAGTTGTGTAAAACATTTCTTTTAGGATTATTTGATGAATAGAAAGTTCAAAAGAACAGTATTTATCTGAAATAGAAAGCTTTTGTAACATTGTACTACCATTCAAAAGTTTTGGGTCGGTAAGAATATAATTTATTTATTTTTTGGAAAAGAACTTAAAAAGAAATTTATACATTTATTCAGCTAGGATGCATTAAATTGATCAAGTGACAGTATAGACATTTATAATGCTGCAAAAGCTTTATATTTCAGATAAATGCTGTTCTTTTGAACTTTCTATTCATTAAATAATCCTGAAAAATAAACACAACTGTTTTCAACATTGATAATAATAATAAATGTTTCTTGAGCAGCAAATCATCATATCAGAATGATTTCTGAAGGATCGTGTGACACGGAAGACTGGAGTAATGATGCTGAAAATTTTGCTTTGAATTGCTATATATATATATATATATATATATATAATACACAAATATATATAATACACAAATATATATAATACACAAATATTTTCATATTGTAAAAAAATCCTGTGATTAGGCAAAAAAGCTTAAATAAATTGTTAACACTTTACAATAAGGTTTCATTAGTTAACTACTTTACTTAACATGAACTAAGAATGAACAATATTTCTACAACATGTATTAATCTTACTTTAAGATTTACTTTACTTTTAACTTTAGTTAATACACTGTGAACTAACATGAACAACTGCATTTTTATTAACATTAACAATGATTAATAAATCCTGTAATAAATGTATTGCTCATTGTTAGTTCACGTTAGTTAATACATTAACTGTTAACAAATGAGACCTTATTGTGAAGTGTTATCAATAAATCAGTTATTAAATCTCACTTATCTCGCATATCGGTTATTGGAAAGGTAAAAATAATGGGTATCATGTTGGTTGTAAAATATTGTTTGATCTCTTCCCCTCAGCATGGCCAGTCAAACAGTACTTCCATTCATTAGTTCTGCTCATCTCAATCAAGCTTAATGATTTTTATGAATAAAAATCCATTCATCTGTTTGGTCTAACTTCCTAATGTTGTGTCTTGCAGATTCGGGGATGACATTTAAAGCACTTGGTCGGGCTTTTGTTCCTGACATCAACGTTGAGAAGCCTGTTACCCAACTGAAGGACTCAGACCTTGACACAGAGAGCACCGTCCTGTAAAGATGGCCTTGACCCTGACACCCTTTCCCTTAACCAAAGGTTTGCTAAAGGGCTGCTCTTCTCACATTACCAAAGTGTTTATTATCTGGGCTGTACTTCTCAAATATCCTACGCTTACGACAATCAACAATCCCAGTGGCACCAGGGAAACAAACGGCCCAAGATGTAGCATGTTTATTTGAGGCTGCCTTGTCATCGTGATGGCAGCAAAAAATGACCTGTATTGCATGAGGAACTGGGTCTGTACATTGATGGGCGAATTTGGTGAACAAGAAACTAAAATTGATTGTTATGAGGTACTTGGAGGTGAGTCTTAAGTGGCCTTAGCTAAACAAAGCAAATACTCAAATTAAAAGGTGGATGACACTAAATCAAAAGCAAAAGCTTTTTGTATAGCTTGTGACTGCAGGTCTCCAGTCAGCCAATACAGTACATTCCTTCTTTTCATTTGCAAGCCTTACTCTTCCAGTTTGGATACTAGTTACATGCAATACATTGGTTTAAAGTATAAAAATGCAGAATGACTCATTTTCTGCCTTTCACAGCTGATCATTTTGGGGCATTAATATGACTGGACCTAAATATATGTGGTAGAGAGCTACTCAGCTATGTGTAAAAGTAATCCTGACTGGTGCGTATGTGAAAGAGGCCGTTTGTTATTGGACATTTGATTGCTAAAATTAGAATTAAAGTGTTCAGTTGTCAGTTTATGTGATGGAAAAGGTCAAACATGTGCTTTAGTGATATTCTGGTATGGAAACCTTATGTTATGGCTTTGTTTGTATGTTTACCAGGCCTTGACAAGGATGGCTTTGTTTTTCCCTCCTTTTACCCCAGATATGGTACCAAAGTGGGGGAAAATGTGCCACTTGGATGCTTTTCTTACTGTATAATAGCTAAGAGAAGGCATAACTGCTTACATTTTTTTCCCTCCTAGTCTCATATTCTATAAACTTTTCATTACAAGTATTAAAATAACCCAAAACTGTTTTGCTGATATTGCAACACGATCACAAGAATCAACTCCAATGGCGATTATCATGGGCCTGTCAGTCATGTTATGATATGCGATGACATGATGATGATACGACCGAGAGAGAAAAATGAAGGCGATCATGCTCACTGTTAGCTTTTCTTTACATATTTTCCTTGCCTTTACCATGCTGCCTTACCCAAGTACACTTACAAAAGCTATTTTACCAAGGTTTGGAAAGTAAAACGACTTCACACTTATGATACTAAATGTTGATGGTGCGTTTGAAGTTCAGAGGCTTCATGTCAGAAGACTTCATCTTTAAAGAATTTGGAAAAAACAAATAATGCTTTGTATTACTGCTTCAAAGTGAAATAAAAAAAAAGTGAAACAAGAACTTGTCTTTCGGAGTTTCATTGTGTAGCTGTTGACTTCTCAAATGTAAACATTCAATTGAATTAAATGTTATATGCTCATTAACCTATTCAAATTACATGTGACGAAAGAAGCCATATTGATGAGAAGCAACTGAGCACAGCTTTAGACAACTTCCTACCTAATGTATAGGACACTGGTCAATTATGCAGTGTAGTAAAAAAAACATTTAAAGGCACAGTATGTAAGTTTCGCCACTAGAGGTCGCTTATTTAAAAACAAAACAAAGGTGTAGCTTGTTGACGCTGTGAATGAGTTTGGAATCATGGGAGTTGTAGTCTTGACTCTTCACATCCACAGCCGATGGAAAATAATCCGACGGCCAGAAATCATGTTCATGAATGAGAGAATGTATTCAGGTTTTATTAGCGTTATGAAGCAGGACGCGCCGAGAACCCTTGGGAGCGCATGCTAATGAGAGCGACCTGCGCAAAACACTGGTCTCAGAGCTTATCATCAAGGCCTGTTCACACCAGGACGATTTTCGCCTCGTGATTAAACAAAGGGCGCCAATGTGAGTGTCCACACCGACGCGCAAAACGCCAGGTGTAAAAGCGTCATCTAAAAAAAAAAAAAAACGCCTTGGGTTAGTTTTTTTGTTTTGAAAACTGGCCGACCAATGAGATCGCGCTTTAGTTCACGTGCCTGGAGCTGTTGAAGTTACACGACTTGGTGGCGCTCAAGCACAAAACGGTCTTGCCGAGCACACATTGATACGACGAAGAGGAAGTAGGTAGACAAAGAAGATGATGAGCTGCTAATTGAAAAAAAGTGTGTGAATGGTTTTGGCAAGCACATAAATACTGTCTCTCTTCTTCTTCTGTGTGACAAGCGAGTGTCAGAAGCGTAAAGTGGCGCAGCGCCTCCTTGTGTACCGGGAGCACCATCTACTGAACGTTCACTCTGCAA
Organism: Gobio gobio; assembly: GCF_949357685.1. Taxonomy (NCBI): domain Eukaryota; kingdom Metazoa; phylum Chordata; class Actinopteri; order Cypriniformes; family Gobionidae; genus Gobio; species Gobio gobio. The sequence goes on from NC_137113.1 coordinate 26,809,043, forward strand.
ATCGGCAGTGAAAATCGCTTGGGTGTGAACAAAGACATGGCGAAAAACAGGTCGAAAAACGCTGATGCGTGTGCGGAAATCGTCCCGGTGTGTACAGGCCTTCATGCTGCAGTCGGGCCACTTCTGCTCTTTTTGTTGCGGATGTGAGGTAACGCAGAAAAGGCAGTTTATTATCAGTCATTTTCATGTATCTTCCTTACTCTGTATGATGACAGGACTATATATCAGAGATATTTGAAGCACTTCATAGCGTTGCCTGGTAACAAGGACATTATGATGACATTTATATTGGATCTGGAGAGTTCCTTGAAAAACACAGATTTTTGTGTAATTTGACATGAGTAGATATGGTTGAAGTCACATTTAATTCATTTAACCCTCTGGGGTACTTCATTCATTTTTGTTCAATAATATTTTTTCTTTTCTTTTTTGGTGTTTTGAGATAATTTTATGATTTTTAATTAATATTTATGCAATAATTATGACCCATTTTTTCCCACTGAATATAATAAAAAAGTAATATCCATCCATCCATCTTCTTCCGCTTATCCGGGGCCGGGTCGCGGGGGCAGCAGTCTAAGCCGAGATGCCCAGACTTCCCTCTCCCTAGACACTTCCTCTAGCTCTTCCGGGGGGACACCGAGGCGTTCCAAGGCCAGCCGGGAGACATAGTCCCTCCAGCGTGTCCTCGGTCTTCCCCGGGCCTCCTCCCGGTTGGACATGCCCGAAACACCTTCCCGGGAAGGCGTTCAGGAGGCATCCGGAACAGATGCCCGAGCCACCTCAGCTGTCCCCTCTCGATGTGGAGGAGCAGCGGCTCTACTCCGAGTTCCTCCCGAGTGACTGAGCTCCTCACCCTATCTCTAAGGGAGCGCCCAGCCACCCTGCGGAGAAAGCTCATTTCGGCCGCCTGTATCCGGGATCTTGTCCTTTCGGTCATGACCCAAAGCTCATGACCATAGGTGAGAGTAGGAACGTAGATTGACCGGTAAATCGAGAGCTTCGCCTTACGGCTTAGCTCTTTCTTCACCACGACAGACCGGTACATCGACCGCATTACTGCAGAAGCTGCACCGATCCGTCTGTCAATCTCCCGTTCCATCCTCCCCTCACTCGTGAACAAGACCCCTAGATACTTAAACTCCTCCACTTGGGGCAGGAACTCTCCACCAACCTGGAGTGGGCAAGCCACCCTTTTCCGACTGAGGACCATGGCCTCGGATTTGGAGGTGCTGATCCCCATCCCAGCCACTTCACACTCGGCTGCAAACCGTCCCAATGCATGCTGAAGGTCCTGGTTAGAAGGGGCCAACACGACAACGTCATCTGCAAAGAGCAGAGACGAAACCGTGTGGTCCCCAAACCTGACACCCTCCGGCCCTTGGCTGCGCCTAGAAATTCTGTCCATAAAAATTATGAACAGAACCGGCGACAAAGGGCAGCCCTGCCGGAGTCCAACATGCACCGGGAACAAGTCTGACTTACTGCCGGCAATACAAAAAAGTAATATTATATATATAATTTATTTTTTTTAATTAAAGCTGTATTTCATTTTAGAGTCAAGCCTAGGCCTCATGAAAGCAATTTTTTAAATGAGATCGGTGCCATCCGGTGGACACATTGAGCATTTTTATCACGCAATAGCACATTTTTACCTAAAATGAAGGTAAATAACCATTTAAAAAAATAAATAAAATCGTAGCTTCATCGGAATGGTCTGAAACTTGGTGACTTTATTGGTACTTGGTATATGAACACCCAAAACAATTGGGGACAGGATTTGAAAAGTCTAAGTGGTCGTAAAAAAAATAGTCACATTCAGGACCTTCGGGTCAAAAATGACCCCCATAGGAAATGAATGGGAAATTGGCAAAAATATGAAAATACAGAGTTTTTTTGTGCATACAATCTACAAATCAGCCAGGATGCAGAAAAAAAAGACTAAACAGTGAAGGGGTGAATCTCTAAAACATCAAGAGTGCAAAACATACAAAAAAACTCACACACACTTATACACACAAAAACACACGCACACCCAAATGAACGTGTGCCATTCCAAAAGCTGTGTGTGTGTGTGTGTGTGTGTGTGTGTGTGTGTGTGTGTGTGTGTGTGTGTGTGTGTGTGTGTGTGTGTGTGTGTGTGTGTGTGTGTGTGTGTGTGTGTGTGTGTGTGTGTGTGTGTGTGTGTGTGTGTGTGTGTGTGTGTGTGTGTGTGTGTGTGTGTGTGTGTGTGTGTGTGTGTGTGTGTGTGTGTGTGTGTGTGTGTGTGTGTGTGTGTGTGTGTGTGTGTGTGTGTGTGTGTGTGGTTTTTTTTTTTTGGTCTGTTTTGCATTCTTGATATCTGTATTTTCATATTTTTGCCAATTTCTCATTCATTTCCTATGGGGATCATTTTTGACCCGAAGGTCCTGAGTGTTTTTTTTACGACCACTTAGACTTTTCAAATCCTGTCCCCAATTTTTTGGGGTGTTCATATACCAAGTACCAATAAAGACACCAAGTTTCAGACCATTCCGATGAAGCTACGTTTTTTTTTTTTTATTATTATAAAACGCTTCGGGTCATTTGACCCAAAGTACCCCAGAGGGTTAAAATTGTTGTTAAATATAACAATAAAGCAACTGTTAAAAAGAGACAATACAATTTTATTTTGTAGAATTATTATTATTTATTCAGTCAGTCAACAGTACAACATTTATTCTTCATTGCCTTATTTTCATATGTGGAAAAAATAGCCCCTACCCTGAAGATTAATGCCAATAATAAGAAATTATTGAGATAAATATCAGTATAGTATTGGCAACTATTTTTCAAAAGTAATTGCCTAGTTATTCTGTATTAATGAGGGAAAAAACCAAAGCGTTACTCCATGGATACAGTTACAGTAAAAAAAAAAAAAATTACACAGAGATGAATGTCCGCAAAAGCGTATTTATTCAGGCAAAACAAATTAAGACATCTCAATAAAACGCAGCAATATGTGGCCTGTTGATATTGAAGCCGATATAGAACTGCTCAGGAAAACGCTAGGCTAGTCACGCCAACAATTTGTACACAAATATTAATTTACAACTAATTTGGTAAAACAAGTTCAATATAACAAATTGATACAGAAACAATCAAAACGGTAATACATTACATAAATAGAAATACTTTGCTACATGCAAATGCAAATTGTATGTTTTCTCATCTATCGTCTTTGATTTAGAGAAATAACGGAGCTTCTGACAAAGAAAAATACACATGACACAAAGACGGCCAATAAGGAAGATCATGCATTTGTTCAGAACAGAAGACGTCAGAAAGAAATGCATTATGTTACCTTAAACAATAATACCTAAAAAGGTCAGACAAGCTACATACTCATGTTAAAATAACACGGGTGATTTGTGTCCCCTTCTGAATTTAATAATGTGAGGCTTGAGCGTTTTCTTATTGGAAAAACGATTTCATGAAAAAACCTACCACAGATTCTCATGCGAAATAGTTTTATTGAAGGGTGTGCACTCTTGTTCGGCTGTGGTATCAGCGAATCACACTGGAGTACAACAAAAAAAAACACTAATACTGTGAAGAATTGAAATCTCATTTAAAACTTTTTTTTGTGTGTTAAAATACATTTGGCTTGAGGATGAGTATATTCATCACGAAAACATTCATTCACCTCTGTACCAAAATATACCATCCAAAATACCATTGGTTCTCTCCACCTGAAGTGTTCATGTTCCCATTACATTCTAAGCAGCAAATCTCAAAACAAAATTATTAATAATTAAGCTATATTGATATACTTTCTCAATGAACAGGCTGAAGTTCTGTATAAAATATATATTCTTTATTCTAAAGATATTTTTTATTTCATCTAAGACATTTTAAAATAAGGTTCGTACTTTCACGCTATCAAGTTCTCTGCGTTTATTGGCACATTCTGGGTTCGAGACAGCAGATGCTGTTGGTTTCACCAGGCCAACGGCGAGGCTATTCGGGGGCTTCTGGGGTTGTCAGTTCCTTGTGTCTCGCTCAGTGCTCTCTATTGAAGAGAAATACAGCAAACTCTCACCTCAGATGACTTTGGTGCCAATTCCCCCCTCCCTTTTTTATTGTTAATTGTACAAAACAAGACCGGTAACAACCAAAAGCATAAGACACATGATGAATAAAGCAAAAATAGGCTATTACATATACAGTCTTGTGAAAAAGAAAATACACCCCTTTTGAATTATGGTTTCACGTATCAGGACCAGAAATCATCTGGTCTTAAAATTAGGTAAATGCAACCTCAGATGAATAACAACACATGACATATTTCACCGTGTCATGATTTATTTAATATAAACGAAGCCAAAATGGAGAATCCATGTGTGAAAAACTAAGTACACCCTATGATATATGAAGTAGAACCACCTTTAGCAGCAATAACTTGACGTAATTATTTTCTGTATGACTTGATCAGTCTCTCACATCGTTGTGAAGGAATTTCGGCCCACTCTTCTTTACAACGTTGCTTTAGCTCAGAGGTTTGCGATCATCTGTTTATGCACAACTCTCTTAAGGTCCTGCCACAACATTTCAGAATGGGCCATTGCAACACCATGATTCTTTTCTTTTTCAGCCGTTCTGTTGTAGATTTGCTGGTGTGCTTGGGATGGTTGTCCTGTTGCATGACCCAATTTTGGCCAAGCTTTAGTTGTCGGACTGATGGCCTAACATTTGACTCCAGAATACTTTGGTATACAGAGTTCATGGTCGACTCAATGTTGGTATTAGGTGTTTGTGCTGATATGCTGTGTTTGGATAAGCGACAATGAGCGCATATCTGGCACTAGATTTATGTGTGTAAAGGGTGTCTCGGCCACCCTAAAATGTTATTGCTGCCCCCACTAGTTCCCCACACAGAGAACTGTCAATCTGACGCTTCCTATATGCCATTGGATCAAAATATAACTGCACACTCGCTATAGCATTTCATGATTTCAGAATGGCTAGAATAGCCCTGGTCTTCCTCACTGTAGAATGATGGACTTCAAATTGTTTGGAAACGGCCTTGTAACCCTTCCTAGATTGATGGGCAGGAACAATTGCTTCTCTACTATTTCATGGTTTGCGTTCTCAGGCTACCAAGTGTTGTTGCCGTGCGGATGGGGGTCCGGAACGCATTGGGGGTTTTCTGTTTTACTTGAGGATGGTGTTGTTTAAGTGGCGCCAAATTAAATAACTAATCCGTTTTTACAACAGAAATGAATCAATCAAAAACTTACTTTAGCTTTTCTTCTAAAACTAAATGAATTTCCTATTTTCACTGTAAAGCTGATTTGAAGCAATCTGTGTTGTAAAAAGCGCTACATAAATGAAGGTGACGACTTGTCTAAGATCATTGCCGATGTCTTTCCTTCTTGTACTTAGTTTGTCACACATCATCTCCGTTTTGGTCTAGTTTTTGTTCAATAAATGATGACACGGTGTAATATGTCATGTGTTGTTGTTCATCTGAGGTTGTATTTACGTAATTAGGTATATTTTAAAACCTGCCAAGGACCAGATTATTTTTTTGTTAAGTCCTGATACATAAAACCAGAGAATTTAAAAGGGTGTACTTTCTAAAGCATTTATTCATCTTAGTTACTGTTAATTATAACATTTACTAATACATGAAAATTACAAAAGTAACATGAATGAACCAACAAACAGTTGTATTTTTATTACCTATCATTAATGAAGATTAATAAATACTGTAACAAATGTATTGCTCATTGTAACCTTTAAAGCCTTTATGTACTGTATAATGCATTATAAAGGTATTCATAATGTACGTTATGCGTTCTTTTCATAAATAATTGTAACCAGTTCAAATGATTTATAATATTTGTAGATTCCTTGTTACATCAGAAATTGGTTGTTTGTGTTTTAATGCTTTATACTTTCTAAAGGTGTAACCTATTATAATGTATAATAACTGTGGTTATGATTATTCATGAGACCATACAATGCATTATAAGGTAGACTACACGGTATAATTAATGCATTAAACAATTATTTGCCAATAGTGTTAGTTAATGCATTAACCCAGGTGTTCCCAAACACATGTATGCATGCCAGGCCAGTAGTTGCCGATGTCACTTTGTAAAGAAACACTAGACTGAACATGTAATCTGCATGCGCATGATGTCACGGTTTTCACAAATTCACGTTTTTGTCGTTTAAGTATTGACAATAACGTTATCGTTTAAAAAAAATTGCATTTTGAAACCTGTTTTCAAATGTTTTTGTTTTCAGGCCCCCAAATTGGTTGACGTGTAAATGAACGGCCAAAAAACATACGTTTTCAGTTTTTAATTGAAAACAGTGTTGTGTGAACGGCTCCTCAAATGTGCAAACCAAATGTGCAAACAAAATTGAAAACAGTGTCATGTGAATGGCTCCTCAAATGTGCAGTGTTGGGAACCACTGCATTAAAAATAGCCGCGTTTCCACCGAACTAACACGGAACAATTTGTAAATTTGTAAATTGTAAAATTTGTAAATTGTCCCCCCCCCCCCCCCCCCCCCCAATATGTTATGATCAGCTATTACGGACATTGACCGTGCGATTGCTGAGACGAACACGCACCATCGGACAGAAAGAGCAAGACTGATATTTACTGAACGCAGAACGAACCTCCCAAAAGACTTTTAAAAATGGCAGTTGAAATAAAATGCTGCGTGAGCTCAACCAATCAGCATGTTCAGCGCCCAAGTCCCACCCCCGAAAGTTCCCGAACTTTGAAAAAGTAATACCTCGGGAGCAGGGCCGTTTGGAGGGGGAAATATTTACCCGGAACTTCATTTAGACCCTGGTTCCTGCGTCTAAAAACACTCAGTACCACCCCAAAGTTCCTAGTTCCTGGGGAAAGTTCCTGCGGTGGAAACGCTGCTAATGTTAACTAATAGGACCTTGTTGTAAAGTGTTACTGAAATATTTAAGAAACTCACCTCAAATTTGGAGATAAACTCAGCAAAGATGCCAAAGAAGGTTTCTGTGGTTGTGGCCTTACTGTCTTCTCCAAAGTAGGAGGCCACTTTATGAAACTCATCCATTGCTCTTTGCTGCAAGGAGTCTAGGGATTGCACAGCTGGATGACAGTTTTCCAGGAAGCTCTAATATCAGGGTCAAGGGCCGATACACTGATATTTATAGATATATTTTCACAGGATAACAGATTATTTGCTGACTCAAACTGTAAGAGTAACTGCATTAGTGTTCATTCAATTATAATCACCATCAAACTTATTCTTAAAAATGCTGTTGATTGGTGGATACACTCATAACCGATGCGAAGCGATCCTCTGCAGTAGATGGGATTTTTACACAGGCGGTTCGGATGTCCTGGATGGTGGAGTGAAGGTCACTGAGATCAGCAGTAATGGTCCTCTGATTTACTGCATTTCAGTAAACATCAATCGTTCATCAATACATTTAGGCCTAATTATAGCAAATATTACTTTTGCATTTTGATCTAACAGCAAGAGAAAATACACTACCATTCAAAATTTGGGTCATTTCAGTTTGTTTGTTCTTTTTATGGTTTCTACAAAAATATTAAGCAGCACAACTGTTTTCAACATTTAAAGCAACTTGATGCATTTTGGACATGGTCAAGACAATCTGCTAAAGTTCAAATTGAGCATCATAATTGGGAAGAAAGGTCATTTAAGTGGCTATACTTAAATGATATAAGCTCAAATCATCTCAAACTGGTTTCTTGAACATGACAGTAAATTCGCTATACTTAAATGGCCTCCACAGTCACCAGATCTTAACCCGCTAAACTAGAGCACTGGGATGTGGTGGAACGGGACATTCACATCATGGATGTGCTGCCGATCATTCTGTAGCAACTGCATGATGCTATCATGTCAACATGGATCAAAATCTCTGAGGCTCGTTTCCGGCACCTTGTTTAATCTATGCCATTAAAAATTAAGGCAGTTCTGAAGGTCCAACTTGGTACTAGCACAGTGTACCTAATAAAGTGGCCGATGAGTGTATATCACAATATTCAGTGGTATGAAGTGGGTACCGGCACTTATATATTGTCATCTGTAGCATACTCTCTCTATTTCTTGCATACGGCACTTCTCACATGTTGCTGGTACTCGCCCGGCTCGGAACACAATTTCAACCCTCAGGAGTACTGGCACTTTATTGTAACCACTTTAAGCACTGACAATATTACTGTATTTTTACTGTACTGTATAAAAAATAAAAATAAAAAAAATATGCAGCCTTTATGAGCGTCAAAGACTCACAAAAAAATTAAAATAAAGGTAGTAGTGTGTTGAAAATCGCGGTTATGCTAAGGGGCGTGACATTTCCGAAACACTTGAAGCGGTTGACCAATCACAGCACACTGACCAACTGAACGGAACCAAACAGAGCGTTACTGACAGACTGGGAAGAGAGGTGCTGCAACGATGTAAAATGTGAAAAATAATGTTTTTGACATTTTTAACAACCCCAAACTTTTGAACAGCAGTGTAGACACAAAAATCTAACAGGAATTTCTTCTGACAGCTTACCTTTGGCAGCTAGTGGCACTGTTATGAGGTCCCTGGAGAAGCCGAGGAGTTCTGGGAAGTGTTGGCATAGTGATTTGGCAAGAATATGGAGGAAGGTCGACTTTCCATCAACTGTTTTAGTTGTGTTTAGCTGGGAAGAATTTTGATTCATAATTAGGATAAATGTAAATATAAAAATACATATATATACAGTGCATCCGGAGAGTCTGAGAGTCCTTCAGGTGCATTTTGGCAAACTCCAGGCGGGCCTTTTATATTGAGGTGTGGCTTCCGTCTGACCACTCTACCATACAGGACTGATTTGTGGAGTGCTGCAGAGATGATTGTTCTTCTGGAAGGTTCTCTCCTCTCCACAGAGAAATGCTGGAGGCTGGAGTGACCATCGGGTTCTTGTCACCTCCCTGACTAAGGCCCTTCTCCCCCGATCGCTCAGTTTGGCCGGGCAGCCTGCTCTAGGAAGAGTCCTGGTGGTTCCAAACTTCTTTCATTTACAGATGATAAAGGCCACTGTGCTCATTGGGACCTTCAATGCTGCAGAATTTTTTCCTGTACCCTTCCCCAGATCTATCTGTGCCTCAATACAATCCTGTCGCGGAGGTCTACAGACAATTCCTTGGACTTCATGGCTTGGTTTGTGCTCTGACATGCACTGTTATCTATGGGACCTTATATAGAGAGGTGTGTGCCTTTCCAAATCATGTCCAATCAACTGAATTTACCACAGGTGGACTCCAATCAAGTTGTGGAATCATGTGAAAGTGGAAAAAAAAGCGCTGTGAATACTTTCCAGGTGCACTGTATATGTGTGTGTGTGTGTATGTATGTATGTGTATATATATATATATATATATATATATATATATATATATATATATATATATATATATATATATATATATATATATATATATATATATATATATATATATATATATATATATATATATATATATATATATATATATATATATATATATATATATATATATATATATATATATATATATATATATATATATATATATATATATATATATATATATATATATATATATATATATATATATATATATATATATATATATATATGAACAGTGTTTAATAAAAACAATTGTGTGTAATTATTGCAATCGTACCTCAGTAAGAAAATTTATTTTGAATCCTGTTGTTTTATTCGTCTTGGGCTGACCATTATTGAGATAATTTCCCATTGCTAAAACAAACTAAAAACAGTACACATTGTAAGAATAATGTTTATAATTAAGATGGCAAATGTTTAAAAATGAATGGCTCAGAAACAGCAACTCAGAATATCCAGAATTTATATAACACTTATAATATCTATACCATATCTGCTGAATTAAGTGTTTTACCTCCAGGATCTTGGCCAACCTCTTGCTGTTTTTGAGCTCTAATGAGGCTTTGTATATGCATTCATATGCTGCTCTCATTTCTTCTGTTTTCTCCTGGACAGTGGTCTTAAAAAGAAGACTCCTCAGTCTGGTTTTATACTCAGGAACTAGTAGCATCTGTAGAACAAGTCCACAAGAATCCATTATTTACATGTATTACAGAACTCAGGTAAAACAGCTTTGGTCTAAGGTAAAACAGCACCTGTAGGGCGAACTGGTCAGGGTCACTGAGCTTGGCGGGGTCCTGATCGTAATGCTGAAACTGTTTGACCTCCTCGTCGTCGGGAGCATAGAGCAGCAGTTGTTTAATGTGTGCGGGTTCCAGGCGCTCGGTGCTCATGGTCATGAGGATTTCCTGCAGTTCTTTCGGGGGCAGCTTCAGATGTGCTATGAGGATAGCTGAACAGGGCAGCCAGATTTAAAGGGTTAGTTCAGTGAAAAGTGAAAATTGTCCCATAATTTACTCACCCTCAAGCCATCCTAGGCCACTTTCTTCTTTCAGCCAAACACAATTCGAGTTATATTAAAAATATCCTTCCAAGCTTTATAATGGGAGTGAATAGTATCATTTTTTTGAAGCCCAAAAAAGTGCATCCGTCCATTATAAAAGTAATCCATACGACTCCAGGGGATTAATAAAAGTGAAGCGATGCATTTTTGTAAGAAAAATATCCATATTTATAACTGTATAAACTATAATCATGGTTACTATAATCAACTATAAAATGGTTTCCAGTAACGGACGTACACAAGTCAAGTTTCAGCGGAAGAGTTACCTCTGACCCAACACATGACGTATTGACAAGCGCAGAGGAAAGCGCAAAACAAAACATTTTTTAAAGAGAAATGTCAGAGGAGCTTGAGTTTGTTGCCCAGCCCTATTTGTTTGAACCACGAGAGGCATCTACTCTCACCTAAGCTTGCGCTACTCCTATGTCATACGTAGGGTCAGAGTTCACGCTTCCGCTAGAACTCGCGTACGCCAGTTATAATAGTTTATAAAGTTATAAATATGGATATTTTTCTTACAAAAATCGCTTCACTTCAGAAGGCCCTTATTAGAGTCATATGGATTACTTTTATGATGAATGGATGCGCTTTTTTGGGCTTCAAAATCTATAGTACCATTCACTCCCATTATAAAGCTTGGAAGAGGCAGGATATTTTTAATGTAACTCTGATTGTGTTCGGCTGAAAAAAGAAGGTCATATACACCACGGCTTGAGTATGAGTAAATTATGGGATCATTTTTTGGGTGAACTATCCCTTTAATAACACATGGATTCTTTACCTTCTCAATGGGAAAATTCCCACAGTTGCTACAGCAGCAAATACCTACACCACCTCTTTAACCCTCTCCTACACATCTACGTCACACGAGACAACAAACCTGACTCAACCCAGAGCTCAAACTAGATGATTGCACTCCAACACAACCCTACTTATACTCACAAGCATTGTAGGCCTTTTTATGGGAGAGAATCTCAACCACGTCTTTCTTTTTAAAGTTCTCGGGCAGGAAAGTGGGCTCTGGAAGAGAGACTGACACATTTAATAACAATGTAAGGATGAGCTCTCCTTGCACCAGTAGTGGAAACAATATATAGAGGGTTATGAGACTGAAAAGACGCTTTGAGATGCCAATAACTGGATGCGAATGATGGGATCTGAGACAGACATAGCTTTCCATGAGAGATGAGCTGAAAAGTACAAAAATAGACCAGGTAATTGAGTTCATTTTATGCAGCAAAATGACCAGCTACAAAAGGATGCCACATGTGGATGAAGACAGCAATACACAGACTGATGAGATGATGTTACATATTAATTCTTTATAAAAGTCTTTGCCCCCCTCTGAATTCCTCTGATTTTGTGCCCATTTGTTATAATTTTATGTGGTTTACATTTTATGTGATTTTACTATGGTAGTACATAGAAGAATTCTGTTAATATAACATCATTATGGGACCATTCAAAAGTTTGGAGTCAGTAAGACTATTTTTTTAATACTTTTCTTCAGCAAGGATGCTATAAATTGATCACAATTGACAGTAAAAACATTTATAATGTTACAAAAGATTTCTATTTCTAAAAACGATGTTCTTTCGAACTTTCTAATCATCAAAGAATCTAAAATGTATCACTGTTTCCCCAAATATATTAACTGTTTTCAACATGTTTCTTCAAATGATTATTAAATGATGAATTTGCCATCACAGAAATAAATTACATTTTAAAATATATTAAAATAGAAAGTTATTTTAAATCGGGCATAACTTTATAAAAGACCTTACAAAATTTTACCGACCCCAACCTTTTGTAATAAACTGTATTATTAGAATAAATTACATAATAAATTAATACAGACATTAATAAATATAATTCTATTACACTCAAATAACTACAGGAAGCATTTAAATACATTAAATCTTTTTTTCATGTTTTTTTTTGTTTTTTTGTTCGTGATGGCCACTTTTAAACATTGAAAGATTTTGGTTGTTGATCTGATGACATTCAGTGTAAAAACACACACAAAAAGTCAGGGGCAAACACTTTTTCACAGCACTGCATGACAGGAGATGATGATATGTACATGCAATATCACATTGAGCCGGATATAAAAAAAAAATAGAAAACTTACTGGAATTCCTCTGTGTGCCGAAGTACAGATCCAGATCCAAGTACTTCACCATGTCACTGAGTTTATGATAGTCAGGATCATCTCCAAGCTAACAAACAGACATCTCCACTCAGTAATGGATCATCACATGACCTGTACATGACCTGTACTTGCAGGTCATGTGACCTTAAACAATCAACTCTGATGTGCACTGTTGTTATTATGCATCACTACCAACCTGTCCCCAGATAGTTCCTTCAGAGTTTTCCACCTGCTCCCAGCGCAGTCTTTTCACGCTCATATGGTTGTTGTCAGAGGCTTTCGGACTGGATTTGGGCAAAGGTGGTGGATCACAAGGTGGGGGTAGAGGGGGTGGCGGAGGCGGGGGTACCTTGCTTGAGAGTGTGCCTTCAAAGCTTTGCTGGGAAGGCTGGGAATGGAGGCTTTTTTGTTTGGTCAGGCTAGGGGAGTTTCTGGGAACAGAGGTCTGCTGGCTCTGGTAGATGGACTGGCCTGGATGTCGTAGGTGAGTGTGCTGTGTGGTTGCATGCGGGGGTTGAGGGGAGGTGTGCGGGGATGATTGTAGGATGGGATGAGCCTTTGGTTGGTGCAGCTGGAGAATGGGCTGAGGGCTGGGCTGGGGAGAGGAGCGTCGGGGATGGGTGCGCTGAGCCCTGAGCTCCTCACTGGTGGGAAGAACTTTGTGTAACAAGGGGCGGTTAGTGAGGAAGGGGCGAGGTGGCGGTGGGGGTGGGACTATTATCGGGTGGTACTGGAAGGCTAGAGGAGGTTGGGGCAAGTGCTCTGGGGTCAGGGGAAGTGGTGAGGGCGGGTCGGTGAACTGGAGAGGTGGTGGCGGGGGCGGAGGACTCTGAGGGGGAGGGGGGATGTGGTCAGAGCCTGAGGAGTAGGTGACTGAGGTGGAGTCATCGCTGCTGTGATCTTCACTGCTGGCACTGCTTAACTCATGAGGCATGTTCACTTCCTGCTCATCCTGGAAACTCATCTGTCACAAACACAATTAATTTAATTAAATTAAATATGTGACCCTACATAGGACACTTTTTTTTTTTAATAGATAGATTCAAAATAAACATTTTAATAAAATAAAATAACTAAAAATAAAATAAGAAATTTGACCCAACATAGGACAAGAGATTTTAACACCAAAAAAAGAAAATAATAACATTAAATAAATTAAATTAAATATGTGACCCTACATAGAACACACATTTTTTGAATAGATAGATGGAAAATAAAAATAAAATAACTCAAAATAAAATAAGAAATTTGACCCTACATAAGACAAGAGATTTTAATCAAATAATACAATTTAAATAAAATAAAATAACTTGTGACACTTAGTTGGCTGGTAAATAGTAAACTCTTTCTGTGTCTAACACTTACCTCCTCATAGTCATTCTCTCCTCCCTTAAAGTCATCCACGATATTGACCCGGTGGCCCAACTGCTCGCTCAGAGCATCCAGGAACTTGTTGGTGTCACGACTGCGAGGTGGGCGTGAGAAGGTAAAAAGCTTCCTACGCTGGGGCAGAGGGCTAGGTTCATCAGAAGGCAAGGGGGAGCCAAGAGGGCTATCCAAACTAACATAAGGGTTAGATTCCACACTGTCTGGAGAAGGAACAGTCTGCTGGTAAGGCTCATACTGAGAGCCAGGAAAGGATTCAGTCCATGAAAGAGAGAGGCCTGATTTACGGTTCCCTGCAGAATTAACAAAATCATGAGGAACATTTATAGTACACAGGAATACAATGAGAGATATTACTAAATGTTCTAAAAGAACTAAAACATGCTAATAAATTAAATTAGGGATTTTCAAACTTGTTGATGCCATGACCCTACTTGTAAGGGACTTGTACTTGTAATCAGCTTTTATATTTATAACTTTTTATATTTATAACTATTACAATATTAACTGGAATTATAGTATAATTCTGAAGAGAAAGTTAAAAAAAAATGTCTATTAATTTTCTCAATAAATATTTATCTTAATCAATTTTTTTCTGCCAACTTATAATATTCAAATATTTTGTTTAGTTTCTCACTGTTAAAATATATTGTTGTCAATAAAATAATGTCATTACGGCTAATAACAACCAACTAGAAAACAGTAAGTAAAAATTATGCATAAAATATATTTAATTAAAAAGCTAGTGTATTAACTTTAAAATCCCAAAATATATTTTATAATTCTTTTAAATTCTTTCAAAGAAAAAAACAAACTCCTTGCGGCCCCTTATGGCTCCATGGACCCCAGTTTGAAAACCCCCATGTTAAATCTTAAATTATCTATATAAGCAAGCACATTTAGTGTCAAATGGTCACACGGGTCCTGCACAGCCAATATCGTGATATCTGTCATCATATCGGAGGCACCATGTGACAACTGTGGATGTCAGAGTAAGCTCAGAATACCTGTGTTACTCTGCGTGAAAGACAAAGTGTATGTATTGTTCTCAGCGTGGCCCATGCCGACAGCCCTGGGTGAGGAGTGACTCTGGAGAGACTGGTTGCTCTTCCCGGAATACACGTTCCCAAGCTCTGTGTACACTCCTGACATCTACGGGTTGGGGCGTGGTTAGATGAGACTAGGCATGATTTCATAATAGCAGTGATGACAGTGCAATGAATTGTGGATGAGCAGTAAATGGTACCCACGTGGTTGAGATCTGGGGACTCTGGGAAGGAAGTCCCATCCCCACACTGTCTTTCCTCTGGAGTCACAGGGTCAGTGAATGTTCCTGAGACACAGAGAGAGCCAGTCCAGAAACAGAGCATGTGCACAGAAAGCTGCCTGCCCTTTAGGAGCTAAAAAGAGACTGAGGGCAGTGAGCTTTAGCAGCAGCTCTGGAAGGGGGGTGGCTGAGAGGCGCACAGCGCTTGCAAGCACTTTATAGCTATTTCCTAATAGATGCTGGTGAATCAAAAAAATGCTGTTTGTTTACCCCACAAGAGTGACAGAATGACATGGCTACAGCTGAAGAAATGTTACAATGAAGCAATGCATAGCAGATACAATATTCTATATAAACTATTAAGTTCTATGTCATATTATCAGCAGGATCCAAAATTAACAATCATCAAATGAGAGTCAAAATTTTGGCGAGTAAATGAAATGTCGGTTTTGACTTTTTTGTGACATATGTAGTTTCCCAAAGGGATAATCAAAATAATTAAAAGTAAATTGAAAGAATATACATTACACTACCATTCAAAAGGTTGGGGTAGGAGATTTTTTGAGAGAAATTAACACTTTTATTTAGCAAAGATGCATTAAATTTAAAAATTAAAAGTGAAAGTAAAGACATTTATCATTTACAAAAGGTTTTCAAATAAATGTATTTATAAATGTAGATAGAAATATTTCAAATAAATGATGTTCTTTTGAACTTTCTATTTAATCCTAAATAATCCTTAATATATGTGTTATGGTTTCCACAAAACATATTGAGAATCACAACAGTTTTTAACATTGATAATAATAAGAAATGTTTCTTGAACACCAAATTAGCATATATTCAAATGATTTCTGAAGGATCATGTGACACTAAATACTGGAAAATTCAGCTTTGCCATTACTGGAATAAATTACATTTTAAAATACATTAAGGTGCAAAACCTTATTTTAACTTTGTAACCACATTTTAATGAGCATAAGAGAATTCTTTCAAAACAAATCCCAACATGTTGAACAGTAGTGTATATATTATATTATATTAATTATATTATGTATTTTTATGTTTAATGCGGAGAAAGGTAATTTTGCACCCTGCTTATCAATCAAAACCAGCAGACTGACAAGTGGAAAATGACATACCCATTCCAAGGTGAGTGCCGATAATGCAGTCATCTGAACTTCTCTCTCTCACATTGTTTTTGTGAGAGGTGCCTGACACTCGCATGGAGCTGCTCCGTCTGTGGGTTTCTGGACCGGTCTCTGGTTCTGCAGTAATACACATGAACAATTACAATGCATTCAGGGCAGAAAGCCACTAGAGGGCTGACATTCACACCGTGAACTCGCAGCTAACCTGCACTCTTGAAGCCCAGGAAGCGGGCGATCTTGCTCTTGCAGTGTTCCTGTTCCTCGTAGGTCAGCAGCTGGTAAATAAACTGCCAAATCAGCTGCTTGGCAGGAGTGTCCAGCACAGGAAACACATCTACAATGAGCGTGTCCACATTCCTGTTTACATGCAACAGAGGGAGCCATTTTAGAAATAATTGGGCTGCTCTCTCAGCAAGCAGTCGCACCAGCGAGTGTTATTTATTACATTTGGAAGAACCCACAGATTGTTTCCGATTATGAGTATCTATTTGTGCTTGAGGCTGAAGCTATTTTTGAATGCTTCTCACATTTGCCTTGCTGCTGCCAAGCTGCAGAAAATCCCTCGCTGAGGGAAAAGCGTACTATGACATTTTTAATCATATGAAAAGATGGTTACAGTCTATGAATGTTAATTAGCTCTGTTGCCTAAAATTGGCAAACATTTCTCACTTGTATATTTTTGACAAATAATGCATTGGTCACTAAAGTCATAACTATAAAATACAATTAAATCTGTAATTAGTTTGTTTCAGCTCCTCGTCGTCTGGTGTTGTTTATGTGATACACGCTGTTACGTTGCTCTTCTTCTGTTTGGATTATCGTTATGTTTGGATTGTGCTTGTTTGTTTTTGTTAAATAAAATCCTCTACGCCTCATCATCATCATGATCCGTCCGTGACATTATGATTCTTTGATGTTTTTTAAAGAAGTCTCTTATGCTCACCAAGGCTGCATTTATTTGTAATACAAAATACAGTAGAACTAGTAATATTGTGAAATATTATTACAATTTAAAATGTTTTCTATTTTAATATATTTTAAAATGTAACTTATTCCTGTGAACGCATTACAGTCTTTAGTGTCACATGATCCATCAGAAATCATACTAATATGATGGTTTGCTGGTCAATTATTGTTGGAACTCAGTTATTCATATTGGTTCTTATTACAATGTTGAAAATAGTTTTTGCTGCTTAATATTTTTGTAGAAATCATGATACATTTTTTCAGTATTCAAAAGAACACCATTTACTTAAAATTATACATCTTTATTGTCATATTGGATGCATTTAATGCATCATTGTTGAATAAAACTATTAATTATTATTCTCTGAATGGTAGTGTATCATAGTTTACACAAAAATGTTTTCAGTATTGATAATAATTAGGGCTGTATTTCCCGATAACGTTGTCTCTTAGTGCGCTACGAAGACTATAAAGGTATAACTTAACTAAAGGTATACCATTTCTAGGCATGTTCCCCGAACTTTACCTTAGGAGGTTGCTTAAGGTATACCTTGCGACGTTAGCAGGTGCTGTCCGTGGTGGTGGTAATGCTGAATTGGTTTATCAATTGCTCAAAAATCGATATTCACTCTATGCAGGGGCTGCATTATAAGAAAGTGTTCTTTATAATAGAAGAACTTCAGAAATGGTTGAAATTGCATTTATCAGGGCTCTTGAGATCTTATAAATATAATCCAAAATTGCAAACTAAATCCAATATAATTCTATATTTTATATAATTTTGAAATGATTGTGCGAACCTGCAACCTCTCATGCCCAAACGTCTTTATAAATCAACCCACTACACTGGCAGTATGCCATTAACATTATCATAATATATTTTGCCATACTCTTCATTTACTCCACAAGCAGGGTTTATTGCCCGCATCACATTATTGGAGTAAATCACTTTCTGTTATTCGATGACCTACTCAATAAAAGCGCAACATGCAAAACATATAATCAACAGCTACTATAGTGGAGAAAAAAGAAAGAAAGAGAAGAGCCGCCAGCAGCTAAATCTCGGGGCTGAGCTCCGTCGGGTTTGTCTTGACAAAGTCAGACCAACAAGATCTAAAAGCTTCGGAATTTGATGCCGTGGCAGGCAACATCTATTTTGAATTGCAGCTTCTGACATGGTAGTCAGGGGACTAAAGTTTTCACGGATGAAATAGTGCACATAGAAATGGCTCCGTGGACGGCACCATCTTTTATTTAGCACAACTATTCGCTGTATCGCTGCCTTAGTTTGACCAAACTCCGCTCCACAATCATTCCCTTTAAATAGACTCCATAATGGTTTGCCAGCTGATGTAGCTTTGGATAATATAATTAAAAAGCTAACAACCATCAGTGTAATGACAATTGTATTCTTTGCACGAAAACACTTCAGTTATTGGTATAGACTGAGATGTAAAGAAACAGTGGTGGCCACTATCAGAATGAACTGATAAGGTATAGCTAAGAGTGGTCCAGACCAACCTCACGAACAAATTACTTCCAGAAGGTATTCTTAACTAAGATTGTTTCGCGTATTCGCGAAACACATATTAACGTTAAGGTACACGTTAAGGTACACCTTAAGGTATAACTTAAGAACGACGTAGTGTTAAGAAGGTTTCGGGAAATCCAGCCCAGGACTCGTGAGATCTTATAAATATAATCCAAATTGCAAACTAAATCCAATATAATTTTATACTTTATATAATTTTGAAATGATTGTGCGAACCCGCAACCTCTCATGCCCAAACGTATTATTAATCAACCCACTACACTTGCAGTATGAAATTTACATTATCATAATATATTTTGCCATAGTCTTCATTTACTCCACAAGCAGGGTCAATTGCCCGCATCACATTATTGGAGTGACTCATTCATTTCTGTTATTGGATGACCGCCGTCCGCAGATGTCAAACTATGGCAGCGAATAGTTGTGCTAAATCAAAGACGGCGCCGTCAGCAGAGCCATTTCTATGTGCACTATTTCATCTGTGAAAAATGTAGTCCCCTGGCTAGGCTACCATGTCAGAAGCTGCAATTCAAAATAAATTTTGTCTGCCACGGCACCAAATTCAGCAGCTTTTAGATTTGACTTTGTCAAAACAAACCTGATGGAGCTCAACCTCGAAATTCAGCAGCTGGCGGCTCTTCTCTATCTTTCTTTTTTCTCCACTATAGTAGCTGTTGATTATATGTTTCGTGTGTTGCGCCTTTATTGAGTAGGTCATCCAATAACAGAAAGTGATTTACACCAATAACGTGATGCGGGCAATCAACTCTGGTTGTGGAGTAAATGAAGAGTATGGCAAAATATATCATGATAATATAAATGGCATAGGCATAGGCATACTGCAAGTTAGTAGGTTGATGCATGATACGTTTGGGCATGAGAGGTTACGGGTTCGCACAATCATTTCAAAATTATTTAAAATATCCACGGTTGGATTTAGTTTTCAATTTGGATTATATTTATAAGTCTCACCAGTCCTGATAAATGCAATTTCAACTATTTCTGAAGTGCTTCTATTATAAACAACACCGCTTTCTCACAAAACGCAATTAAACAGCCCCTGCATAGAGTGAATAATCTATTTTTGAGCCCTTGATAAACCAATTCAGCACCGCCACCACGGACAGCACCTTCTAATGTCGTACTATATCTTAAGTAGGTATATCTTAAGCAACCTCCTAACACGCCTAGAAATGGTATACCTTTAGTTAAGTTATACCTTTAGAGTCTTCGTAGCGCGCTAAGAGACGTTATCAGGAAATGCAGCCCAGTTCTTTTAAATTGTAATAATATTTCACAACATTACTGTTTTTACTGTATTTTTGATCAAATGAATGCAGCATTAGTGAGCGTGAGAAACTTCTATCGACAACATAAAAAAAAAACGTAATTATTCCAAGCTTTTGACCTGTATACACTATACTGTTGTTATAGAAGAAGTAGGTACTTAAACAACACGGACCACCAAACTGATCACTAACCACTTAATAAAATTCATTTTAGACAATTTTAAATCTCAGTACGTCATGTGTCTTCACCCACTCATTTATTATGAATTGTGACCTGACCTGTGCTGGAAGAACGTCTCCAGAGCTTTGCAAATGGTGTATCTTTCTTGTAGGGTGAGGAGGTGTTCAAGTTGCTGGCTGAAGGTACGGCCGTGCACGCGGATGCTGGGAGGCAGGATCTCGGCCACCCACTGCAGGGAGCTGAGGGCCGGGGAACGTGAGCGCGGGAGGGTGGGGGTCTCCTCTGGCTCCGAATCTGAGAGCGGATAGTCTACAGGGCCCTCTTCCACCACTATAGTGGGCATGGCACCACTGCCCTGCAGCATGGACACCACCTTCTCATGGGAGCAGTTCCTAAATGAGCATTAAATAGAATGAATGTATAATTTGATTAAATAATGAATGAACTATTAGCATGATGCAGCTTTGTGTTCCTCAATAGTCTATAGTGGACAAGACAAAGATGAGAAGGTATCCAAGTTTTGTTCAAATCAAACTTAAATTATATTTTATAATTAATTAATTAATTATATTATCATATCTTAATATAATATAACATAACATAATATTAGGTAACATTTTCTAATCCTTTATGTATACTGTAATAGAGTACTTATAAATCACCTGCAAACTAGTTAATTCATAGTTTATAAATTGTAGTCTCTACATTGCAAATACGTTAATAGGCATTCATTGTCATTGTAATTTACAAATGATTATTGTTTAATTAGCTCATATGTAAAGAGTTTTGTATTCTAACCCAAACTGATGTATTTTAACAAAGTGATCTCATGAGTATTTGTATGTGTTTTATGTAACGTGTGGTTCTACTACACATACATTAAAATATGTTTGCATAGACAGAAAAACATACAGTATTGGCATACTGACAGCATCTAAAAGGTAAATAATTTACTTATTACTTTACAGATATACTCTTATTACAGATATTATATACTTTACAGATATTTCAAATGTCTATGAATCCTTATTCAATCTAATAAAGGGATAGTTCACCAAAAAATGAAAATTTTGTCAATAATTACTCACCCTCATGTCGTTCCAAACCCGTTAGACCTTCATTCATCTTCAGAACACAAATGAAGATATGTTTGATGAAATCCGAGAGCTCTCTGACCCCTCAGCGATTTAATTAACACTTTCAAGGCCCAGAAAGGTGTTAAAATAGTCCATGTGACTCCAGTGGTTCAACCTTAATTTTATGAAGCGATGAGAATACTTCTTGTGCGCAAAAACAAAAATAACAACTTTATTCAACAATTTCGTTCTAGCCTGTGTCAGATTCCTACGCAGTTTACGTTGTAAAAACAGTGCAGCTCCCGCATCATCATCACACACATGCGCCGTAGTGCTCACGTGAACAGCATCTGCCGTAGAACTCGAAAAACGCTGCACTGTTTACAACATAAACTGCGTAAGAGTCTGACATAGGCTAGAAGAAATTGTTGAATAAAGTCGTTATTTTTGTTTGTTTTTTGCACTCAAAAAGTATTCTTGTCGCTTCATAAAATTAAGGTTGAACATGGACTATTTTATCGATGTCTTTACTACCTTTCTGGGCCTTGAAAGTGTTCATTAAATAGCTGTCTATGGAGGGGTCAGAGAGCTCTCTGATTTCATCATAAATATCTTAATTTGTTTACCGAAGATTAAGAATTTTCATTTTTAGGTGAACTAACCCTTTAATATTGAATTCAAGGAATTAGTTGATTCTATTATATTTGTGATCAGTGAGATTATGTTTTCAATTGCATTTAACACAGTTGATTCATGTACTTAATTATAAGATTTCTGTTCTGTGAGACTGGTGAGAGAAGCTTTGGTTTAGAGATAGGAGAGGAATTATATAATGTGGGACAAAATGCGGAAGTAGTATCTTCTCTTAAAGAATATTTATAAATATATGTACACTTGGTGTTTTTGGAATGCCATTAACGGAGTGTCTATATACACCAAGTGCATATAGCGTGCCTTGTTGGCAAGGGCTATTTGCACTAGCTCCGCCTAACAATGCCGGGTTGGCCTAAACAAGATTAAAAAAGTGGTGTCTTCAGTGGTGTATTCACTAGTCAGTAGACCGAAAGGCTCAGGAATCTAGGTTGTGTTTTTGATCGACCCGGGTTCGAATCCGCCTTTTGCTGAGCTCGCTCTTCTCCCTTTTCCCATCACATATCACATCGGAAAGGCATTTACTTTCAATAAAAATTAAGAAAATGTTCTAAAAGTGGAAATAAAGTGCCTAACGAAATGTGTAATAATAATAAAAGTATTTATTGGGTAGGGTTAGGGGAAGGTGTAGGGAGGGATTTTATTGTCCCATTAAGGCGGCATCCATTTAATATTTCTAATAAATATAATCATTTACACTGTTATTATTGCATCCTGTTAATGTACAACAATACTAAGGTGCAAATAGTATGTATCTGTCAAAATAAAGTATAAAATAACATCTAATTAGGCTACCATTAATACATATTGCAAAGAACTGCTACTTTTATTTGGTGTAAATAGAATATATCACTATTTTCACTTAGTACGCTATTTCAGTAAGTAAATAGCATCTACAGCTATTCGCACTTAGTGTAAATATCATCTATCGCTAAGAATGTTATTTTCACTAAGTGTAAATAGAATCCAGTTGCTTTTTACACTTGGTGTAAATAGCATCTATCGCTATTTGCACTTAGTGTACCGAGCACTTTTTCACTTTTTTTTATTGGCATAATGCAATGTTTTTCCCCAGAAGCAGCATGAACTTGAACATCTACAGTAGTCTGGTAAATTGCTGTGCTCTGGAGATTAACTACAAAGCCAAGAAGCAGCTAAATCATGGCCGCAGGAAAGTGATTTACATTTAGGCCTAAATCAACAAAGCTGGTGTTTTGTTAAGGAGCAGCAGAATAAAGCAAATGCATAATATGAATTCAGTGAATTTAATAACAGCTTGTTTCTGACCTAACTAACAGCTTTATTCAAAACCACATTGTTAACCCTTAAGATAAATCATCATATAACAGACACATGAAGTACTAAAAAGGCTGTTTGTTGTCTTTCCCAACAAATGAACAAATGAAATATACATTTTATGAAATAAATAAAAATATTCTCATCCAATCGCACGCAAAGCATGCTGGGAGATGAAAACCCCCTGCCCCAAGTAATGTTTAACTTGTGTTTTAGTCAATTAAAATTATTTAGTTATTTTAAAGGCACATTTGAGTAACATCGACTTGCAAATAAAAAGAAGCTGAAAGAAGCTCACCAAGATGCTCACCATACATTTATACAGTATATTAATCACTATTTTAATATATTTTAAAATGCAATATGTATGATGCAAAGCTGAATTTTCAGCATCATTGCTCCAGTCTTAAGTGCCACTGATCCTTCAGAAAACATTCTAGTATGCTGATTTGGGTGCATTTCTTATTATTATCAATGTTAAAAACAATGTTGTGCTGCTTAATGTTTTTGTTGAAATTCCTCTGATTTCAACTAAACAACATTTATTTGATGTTTTGTAACATTATAATGTCTTTAGTGTCAGTAAAGATCACTTTTGATTAATTTAATGCATCCTTCCTGAATAAAAATATTAATTTATTTTTTAAAAATCTTAAACTGGACCTAAAAAATTTGGAACAGTATAAATACATAGGCTATGTGAAATTGCTACATGTTAGGTTAACTTGATTATGTTTCTGAGAAATCACTTAACTACTAAAGTCTTAAGTATAGTACGCTTGATGGCAAAGCTAATATGTAATGATGTAATGGGAAATAATAACTACCCCTTAAATTATATGAAATAATGAAGGTTATTAGTAATTAGATAAGTTTACCACAGTATCTACTGTAATAACACTTCACTGCCATAAAACTTTTAAAGCATCAGCACAACATGAGAAAAATAAACACACCTCATGTCTAGGCCATTGAGGAACAATATGCGATCTCCCGGTTTAAGGCCACATGCCTCAGCTGGACTACCTGTAATGGGAAAACATGGGTTTGTGACTGAGAATAAAAAAACTTACATTTACATACAATACACCCACACCCACAAATAATCCACTTTGATGAATCTTAATGATGTGAAATACTATTGCCAATTGTGATTGTTTGTAATTAAAACACTACAAGATACTCTGTTGTGGGTCTGAGAGGGTTTGTAATCTGTTTTCTCATCATGATGCTGGACTCCTACTTGTTTTCATAAGCAGCCCCACACAGGCGGCTGAGTCAGTGTTAACTAGCCTCAGCACAGGCCTGCAGTGGGCGAATATCGTCATACAGACCCTCACACACTCACCGCCCTCTCTCCACTCGCAACATACAATTGTACAGACTTCAATACAAATGTACCCAAAGCTTGTTCATTAGTACAACAGCCCACTCCTTCCTTTTTTACAATGCACCAAAAAAAGAATACTCCATTTCCCTTGAAAACAAGCCACTGACCCAAGCTGTGCTTTCCATGTGCCTTTTTATTACAGCTTTCTCTGTAGCCTACAGTAGAGCTGCACGATTCTGGATAAATTGAGATTCACCATTTTTTTTGTTTAAAATAGAGATCACGGTTCTTCCATCATTCTGAATAGACAACTAAAAAATAAAATGTCATTTACTAGAGCTTCTGACAAAATGTTAATTGCTGTAGACTATTTGAAAAAAGTATTAATTTAGATTTATTCATCAAAAAATGTTTACATTTGAATTAACTAATTGTTTTTTAATCAGTTTGAATCACTCAGCGTTTTTGAACGGAAACTCTTGAATCTTTTTAACGGTCATATATATATATACCGATCAGGCATAACATTATGACCTAATACCTAATACCCCTTTTGCCGCCAAAACAGCCCTGACCCGTCGAGGCATGGACTCCACTAGACCCCTGAAGCTGTGCTGTGGTATCTGGCACCAAGATGTTAGCAGAAGAACCTTTAAGTCCAGTAAGTTGCGAGGTGGGGCCTCCATGGATCAGACTTGTTTGTTCAGCACATCCCACAGACGCTCGATTGGATTGAGATCTGGGGTATTTGGAGGCCAAGTCAACACCTCAAACTCGTGCTCAAAACCATTCACATTATCCTGCTGAAAGAGGCCACAGCCACCAGGGAATATCATTTCCATGAAAGGGTGTACATGGTCTGCAACAATGCTTAGGTAGGTGGTACGTGTCAAAGTAACATCCACATGGATGGCAGGACCTAAAGTTTCCCAGCAGACATTGCCTAACACATCACACTGCCTCCGCCAGCTTGCCCTCTTCCCATAGTGCATCCTGGTGCCATGTGTTCCCCCGGTAAGCGACGTACATGCACCCAGCCATCCACGTGATTTAAAAGAAAACGTGATTCATCAGACCAGGCCACCTTCTTCCTGCTCTGTGGTCCAGTTCTGATGCTCACATGCCCAGTGTTGGCGCTTTCAGCGGTGGACAGGGGTCAGCATGGGCACCCTGACTGGTCTGCGGCTATGCAGCCGCATACGCAACAAACTGTGATGCACTGTGCATTCTGACACCTTTCTATCAGAACCAGCATTAACTTCTTGAGAAATTTTTGCTATATATATATGAAGAGAGAGAGTTCAGTCATGAAACTCTTCTGAGCAGCGGATTGGTTCACTTAAAGCCAATTAGTCGTCCAATTGTTCTATCTACGTAACCTATTTATCCCTCACTTTGAATCGGATCAGTTCATTGCTAACCCCCACCTTCCCCAGCACCACCTGCCAAGATCTGCTCGGGGGGTTCTTCCTATGTTTCCTTGCAGCAGTCTGAATTCAATTCACTGTATTCATGTGCATTTTTTAGATGTATCCTCGCTCATCCAGCAGCAGCAGCGTAGCAGATCTAGTCTGCCAAGACCAAGCCTATGTACATTCCATGTGTATTAATAAATGCTGGTTAAATTCAATTCAGGGTTGTCATGATTGAACTATAAACTTTTAGCCCAGTGCTTCTGTGATAATTTGAATCATTGTAAGAATACACAATGCCACACAGAAATAGTGTGGTTGAAAATACTGTTTGTGAGGCTGTTTCATACTTGTACACAATATGACAACCGCTCTCTCTGGCTCAGCAGCAGCGGCAGCACAGATCTGAATATTCTGCTTGTGATCATGACACAGGCGAATTGTTGTCATTTAGGAATAAGATCGCGAGGGTGTTTGAATCAAGATCGCAATCTTTTAACGATTAATCCTGCAGCTCTGGCCTACAGCAATATGACCAACGTGGCACAAATTCTGGTGGCAAAAATATGACAGTCAAAATTAATTTCTAGCGCTAGATCTGTATCCTAGGTGACAGGATGTATAATTCTGCATCAGATCAGAAACCTTGAGAAAAACAAAAGCCTGCTTCACCTTAGAGTCAGTTCTCTTTTCATTCTGATAAGTAATGAGAGGTAGCAACTAGCAAGTGCTTATGGGTATTCGTCACAATCAGTCATACACACCTGCCATTACGGAGTCGATCCACACAGGAGCGTGACCTCTCAGAGTAAAGCCAAAACTCTTCTTACCCCGGTACACACGGATGGTTCTGCAGAGGAAGAGAGAGAGTGCAGAGCGATTACTGACTATACTGACTGATTGTAGGTTTGTTAAAACACTCACATAATATACAATACTTTTGATTTTTACAATTTTCCGAGGAACATGACTGACGCTTGTCTGTGCAAAACTGCCACATTGCTAGGGTGTAGTGTTTGGTTGCTATGTAGTTGCTAAGTGCTGTGAGTGGGATTTTTCACACATGCTAAGATGATCTGGGTGGTTGTCTACTGGCCCAAGTCAAAACAGTTGTGGTGTTGCTTTACGGTGGCTAGGGTGTTCTGGGTGGTTGCTAGAGCATTGTGGTTGTGTTCTGTGTGGTTGCTAGGTGGTTACATACTGGATTAAGTCAAAAGACCAGTTGCAAAGGTGTTGCTTTGCGGTTGCTAGGGTGTTCTGGGTGGTTTCTTACTGGCCCAAGTAAAAACAGTTGCCAAGGTGTTGTTTTGAGGTTACTAAGGTGTACTAGGTTGTTGCTAGGGCAGTGCTTGAGTGTTCTGTGTGGTGGCTTACTGGCTAAAGCCCAGTTGCCAAGGTGTTGCTTTGTGGTTGCTAAGGCCCCGATCACACAGGGCGTGTTTTTGCAGCGAGAGGCGCCTCTTTTGAATAGATTTCTGTTGGCAGAGAGCGTTATGCGCGCCTCGCGTTTTAATGCGCTCTGAGCGCATTAAGTTGAAAAAAAGTCAACTCTGAGCAGAAAAGTGACTGACGTCATCGCGTTTTTTTTCTATTGTCCAATCGAATGAATGGAGAGGCGGGCTTCCCGTTGTGGGGACCGTTACCTTGATTAGACTGACAGCACAGCTGATTCGGGGGTTTCCGAGCAACGTAAAAAAAAAACAGCAGCGCACTGCTCTTTTCTCAATGAAAAAAAAAACGTCAACCAATAAAAGCAGTGCAGTGCGCCTCGCGTTTTCGAACCAGAAAAACGCATTCTGTGTGATCGGGGCCTAAGGGGTTCTAGGTAGTTGATAGCATTGATATCCACAATAAAGGCTAGATGTCTCGTCCGCGCTGCTGGCCAATGGAGGTCGACCTCCGCACCTGGCGGCCATCTTGTCACAGTCAGCTCGCTCACTCGTTTCATTGTTTTCATGGGTGCTTGCACTTTTTAAATAACCATAACTTGCTCAATTTTCTACCGATTTTCGAACTGTTTGGTTTGTTATAAACGTCAGAGATGTAGTTATGACACTGTATACTTATGAAAAATTATTCATAATCTGTTCAAGCATCCATAATTATAGCCACGTTAATAACGTTTGTAAGAAACCAAACCATTTGTAAATCCGTCAAGATTTCAGTGAGATAAGAGTATTTGTTTCATGCAGATCCCTCGCTTTACATCAGGAGCCACAGAGCCCTGCCTGTGACAAGATGGCCGCCGGTGATGACTTTAGAGACTCCGCTGTAAGACATCTAGCCTTTATTATGGATATCTATAGTTGATAGAGCATTGCTGTTGTGTTCTGTGTGGTTGCTAGGTGGTTACTTTCTGGCTCAAGTCAAAAGAGCTGTTACCAAGGTGTTTTTTTGCGGTTGCTAAGGTGTTCTAGGTGGTTGCTAGGGCATTGCTGTTGTGTTCTGTGTGGTTGCTAGGTGGTTGTTTACTGGCTAAAGTCATAAGAGCAATTGCAGTTGCTAAGAGGCTCTAGGTGGTTGTTATAAATTGCTGGTTGGTTGCTACTAGTCAGTTCCTTCCAGCTAGTCTACATGGGATTTTTCAAGAGTTTTATAATCCACCAGGTAAAAAAGTCTGATTCCTTTGAAAAATAATAGGTGCTATGGTGGGTATGAGGTATTATGACTTCAGAACGGATTACACGGCAATTGATTTTTATGTACAAAACTTGTGAAAGAAGCTCCACTAATGATCACTAATTATCCTAGTTTGTTTATTGCCAGTACATGGCCAACATATTTCAGAGGCCAAACATCCAGCAACTTATTCATATGATAATGACCTCTATATTGAACAAAACGGACAAGCATACTGAAGCACCACTTGAATGGCTATTTAAGAAGCAATTTCCCTGCTTCTTAGAGAAAACACATGACATATCATTAGAGTAAAGCTAGCCTTAGCAGTTGCTGTGGCAACACCTCAAGGCGACACTGGAACCATCGAGTAAACAGAGATAAATGAACGCAATAAAAAACATTTTGGTCCTGTCGCAGTGCCATTTTACATAAGGTGGGCCGCCAGAACCAAACATTGATGGCGGATTAGAAAGGGGATGACAGATACACAAAGACATGCTAAAAAAATAGAAAACTCTCTATGGGGATTACATAAGGACTGAGCCAAGGAAGCATTATTTATTGAAAAGCAGATTAGAAATATAGTCTACAGGGTATCAGCACATCATATCTACTTTTGCTGTAGTATTAATCTAAACACTCTGGCTGATACTTCCCCACTAATACTTAAGACAACATTTTCACAAATAAAGAATACTGAGACAATGTGATGACATCATACAGAAAGGCACACTGTAAATGTCAATTTTAAGCAAATGTACAAGAGGAAAAAACCAAACAACAAGAGGATCCGTTTTTTGTTTTGATTGAAATTCAATAAGCAGCTTCATGGCTTGAATGTGATACGACGGCAGTCTTCCCTTTAGGTTAAGTCACGATTTTAATGATTAAAATATATCCTGCATTCTAAAACACATAGCAGTAGATCACCGTATGAAAAAGTGCTCGTGATGTGGACAGCACATGCATGTGTGTGTGTGCGTGTGAAAGCATGAGGCACAGAAACAAACACAACTCAATAGTGCTTCTCTCACCCACCCACACACAAAGTCTCTCACATATTACACAGTGTTCTATGCATTTGAGGAGACTTCCTGCAGTGTTTTGGGATAAAATTGTCTTTTCAAAACAGCATGGAAAATGAAATCTAAAAGCTAATAATTTTATCATACATAAAATAATAGGACAATGAACATTGAAAAACTACTATATAAAGGAGGCATATGATACATACCTCTGGTTGGCTCCAGTGACGTAGTGGCTGGGAATCGTGGAGGTGCTCTTCCTCAGGCCACGGTCGGATTGGGCCGGGTCATCTCCGGTATCTCTGGGCACAGAACTGGCCCGTTTCGAGCCTTGCGGACGTTCGTGGTGGTCTTGACTTCGGCTCCGGCGGAGCCTGTTTTGGGGCTCGCCCAGGCTCTTGCTACGGCACATGCGGTTGATGAGACTCTGAGAGACGGCCTCGTCAAATCGCTGACGATGCTTCTTGGGAATGAAGATCCTGGCAAACATGGTCACAGGAAGGCAACAGAGAAAAAAGGTTTAAATCAGCTACGAAGAGCCATATCGTAAAGACTCTTTAAAGGTTGCTAGTTCAATTCAGCCAGTCAGTTTTTCCATCACGACCCAAAGTGAAGAAGCTTCAGTTTTGAGTCCACCGCATTCATTTAGATGAGGAGCATCACTGTGAGACTTGTTTAAAATCCAATAGTAAATTCAATAGTGATGGACGGAGAACCGGAAAGGATGACAGAGACAAAAATGAGCAGAGTAATGAAGGACATCCAGATTTTTCATTGAATTCCAACATGTAGCAGCCTCTCTGAGTACTGTCTTCATCTGAAACTCCCACTCCAGAAGCTCTGGTACAGATACCAGAATCCAGCAATAGCAAAGGTGTGGGAGTATATAACACCAGTGCCTCTCTCTCTCTCTCCCTCTCTCCCTCGCTTTTCTTATTCCTCATTCTCTTTTCGCTGTTAGTGATGTTCTATGCTCTCTGGGAAGAACATCAAATCTCAGATGCAACACAGCAATTTTTTTTCACTTGTAGCATGACATTCATAATATAATTTAAGTGATTCAGCGCACACTGAAATGAGTGAAACGGTTTGAACTCGGAAAATGTTTGGCAGACAGGAGGCAAATACAATTTTGACTCTGATAACTTTGCCTTTATAAGATGGAGTATAAAAATAAGGCCATGTTTGTCACATTTATGCAACGTTGGCAGTTATGGAAAAGCCTGTTATACCGCCCACCAGGGAAACAGAAAAAAGATCCCAATTGAAAAACCTCAGCAAATGTAGCCTTAGTAACCCTGAGTGTAATGTCAGCGCAATTCTGTCGCTTTGTTCTCTGAAGGCGATGCACTGACATTAGCATTTAAAAGAATTCCATGTGTGATCAAATAAAAAGCACATACATCATGGCGTAAATTCTCTTGATATTTGTAGGTCTCTAATTGTCACTGGCAGACTGTATTCATTTAATGAGGCTGATTATTAAACACAAACCGAATGTAATTAATTTAATTTTCTTTAGATCAGACATTATTTGAATACTAAAAATATCAGAGCTGCTGCACTATAGATATTAATGGATAGTTCACCCAAATTCTGTCATCATTTATTCACCCTCATACAGATTTGGAATGACATGATGCAGTAAATGATGTAAATGATGACGATTTTCATTTATGGGTGAACTAAAGTAAAACATATACGCATTACTTCACAAGCAAATGACTTCACAACTCAGTTTTATAAGCACAGTCTCTATTATTCTGTATCTCTATTATTCTATATTATATCTGTACTAGGTACTATGAAAATATGAGCAGTTTCACAATAACATTTCTCTCTCCCCATTGCCTTGGTGACAGTATTGACAAAAACACACCATTAGACAATTTTAGAGAGCAGAGTTGCCTCAGGTTCCCATTATTATGGAGGCGCAGAAAGAGTGACACAGTGACTTAATTGAGTGGCCAGTCGCTGCATTAATGGCAGACAAGAATAAATAAAGCATTAAGTGCCCTAACAGGCCACTACAAATCTCAATACTACAGCACTAGCATGAGTATTCTGAATGACAGCATAAAATAGAGTGCATTAACATTATTGAGCTTCTCCGAAAATGTGGACAGAACTAACATTGCCAGACTGAATTTGCATTTGTGAAGAGAAATTCACTTAAGGGGGTCAGACGGTGCCATGCTCTGCCTATTTTCTAACCAAATGCGATGGTTATTAAGAAAAAATACACTTGAATGGGACATTTTGAACAAAGGTTAATATGAGTAGCTCTGTTTTAATAGTTTAATTAGACTTGACTGCACGATTACAGAACACAAATTATTATTAATTCTGTTTCAGTTCACTGTAATCCAAAAATGAATTCAATTCTTTATTTGAGCAGTTCTCTCTGTTTGTGGGAAAAGTAAAATTAATAAATAAACTAGTGAAGAAATACAGAAATCAGATCATTAATAAGCCACATATCTCTAAAACATCACTGGCACAACATGATGTTTTATGGCAAAGACAAAACCATTTAATAACCATGTTGGAGAAGTATCAACATATCAAATTATGATCATGTCCTCAGCAAAATACTGCATAATATTGAATAGACAAATTCCATTAAGACAGATCAATGAATGATATTAAACTTTAATGAAAATTACTCACCCAAAGCAACTCATCTTTCAGTTTATCATGACTAAGAACAAGATGAAAGTGAAGTGGCTACTTAAGAGATATATTCAGAACAAAGAGTGTCACTTTAGCCCAAATGAACAGCCTCTGAGCCATCAAGAACCATTGACTGCAACTGTCTTGAGACCGCTACCTCTCTACAATGACCTGAAGAGGATCAGCACTGAATAATGAGCAGAAAATCCATTCACCAAGAGAGAGAGAGATCAAGTGTTGGTAGAAACTGAGACATGTGTGACTAATATAAGGCTGATCATATAGTGAAGATTAAATGTGTTTAAACCAGTGATTTGATTTTTCCAATTCATGTGTTTAATTGGGTGAACTGTACATTAATTGGCCATCAACAACAATAATACCCATTTTGTGTTTATAAAATATATGTATGTATAAATAAATGTATGTTAAATGGTTAGTTCACCCAAAAATTCTGTCATTAATTACTCACCCTCATGTCATTCCAAATTACTGGCCAATAATGAGCCGGCATTCTGGCGTAGAAGCGCTGCACTGTATTTATAATGTAAACAGAGTAGGCGACTGACGACACACGACCGACAGACGAGAAGAAATTGTTGAGTAAAGTCGTTACTTTTCTTTTGTTTTTGCCTATGGTTTTTGCGCACAAAAAGTATTTCCGTTGCTTCATAACATTAAGGTTGAACCACTGTAGTCACATGGACTATTTTAAAGATGCCTTTACTACCTTTCTGGGCCTTGAAAGTTGCAATGACATTGCTGCCTATGGGTGGTCCAGAAACCTCTCGGATTTCATTACAAATATCTTAATGTGTTCCAAAAACACTTACGGGTTTGGAACGACATGAAGGCAAGTAATTTTCATTTTTGGGTAAACTAACCCTTTAACTTACAAGTAACTAACAAGCAACTTATCCATGAGCACATATCTGCACAAAAAGTGTGTGATGTGACTTTAGTAGGTGATAGTATGGCTTAGGATAGAATAGGATACAAGCTACTGTAAGTGGTAAACATATATTAAATGTATATGAAAACAATTATTAGGCCACACTACAGTTCAAAGGTTTGGGATAAGTAAGATTTTTTTTAAATAAATTAATACTTTTATTCAGCAAGGATGCATTAAATTGATCAAAAGTGCCAGTAAAAACATGTAAAATGTTACCCCAAACTCTTGAATGGTAGTGTATGTGATTTTAAAATGTTCTCTAATATCTTTTCCCTTTAAAGCATTCAGTTTCCTGTATAACGAATTACAAACTAGTGATAACTACTCTAACTGAAGATGGCAAAACAGACAATGGCTTAAATGAGGGATTTCTAGAAATTATGATTGTGCCCATATACATATTTGTTGTAAACGAAAAGAGCATAGTCCAAATGTATTGGGAACTGGCTAATTTCCTTGTATTCCAATGCAAACTAAATTTAACCAGATAGGCTTAAAATCCATACCAGATAATGTTCAAATGTAACGGATCAAAACATATTGAATAATATATACTAATTGCCAAGAGTTCAATACGGTTAATTTCTTTTCACAAATGCCATGCATTCAAATTTGACAACAACAGCACATTTAGTATTACACAGTACAAAACGCCCAGAGAACTCAAGATCCCCAAGCCGCTGAACACATGGTGACATCCCCATTCACTACCCTTCACCAGATATATCTCTAAAGAGGATTACGAGCAGTGACAAAGGTTATTATCTCATAAGACAAAGGAACAACACCTACTGTGCAGAGAGAATAGCTTGTCTCTGTTTATCAAACATGATGTTAAACACTTTATATAACCTTAATGAAGTTCTTCCTCTTATCAATTGACTTGAAGTAGGTGAAACTATAACATACAGTAGAAATATTTACTTTATTTCTCTTGTACACTTTTACCAAACTAAAACCATTATACAAATATTTTTACAACTGCACACATTATTTTTTTAAAGACATTAAAACTTTGATTCAGCATGGATGCATTCAATATTGATCAAACGTTACAGTAACAACATTTATAATGTTACAAAAGATTTCAATTTCAAATTAATGCTATTTATCAAATAATTCTAAAAAATGCATCACAGTTTTCACAAAAATATTAAGGAGAACAACTGTTTTCAACTGTGATATAGTAATAATAAATGTTATTATTATAAGAAAGGTGGTGTAAAGCACCAAATTAGCATATTAGAATAATTTGTGAAGGATCATGTGACACTAAAGACTGGAGTAATGGCTGCTGAAAATCCAATTTATAATATTGACTTGTGCTTTCTATTTATTTACTATTGAATCTAAATAGAAAGCAGTTATTTTAAATTGTATTTCTGAATTCTGCCTATTTCTGATAAAAATATTAATGCAGCCTATATATATTATATATATATATATATATATATATATATATATATATATATATATATATATATATATATATATATATATATATATATATATATATATATATATATATATATATATATATATATATTAGTCAAACATCTAATTAAATGAAAACATCTGAAAACAAATCACTTGTTAGACTGTGTAAACTGGCCTACTAAGTATCACTTGCCAAACAAATTGACAGAGCCCAAAAAGGAGCCAACAAATATATCAACACTAGAATCCTCTGTCAGTGCCATCTTATGTTATTGACCCAGTTGGCATTAAGGCATAGGCTTGACTGGAAAGGGAATTTCACTATTAACAGAGTCAGCATACATCAGAGGGTTAGAAGATTATCAGCATTGCAGCACCAGATGGAGACACATCTATCAGTGTTCTTATTAGGTCAACCCAGTTTACACTGAAAGCCATGCAAGTTAATTCTCTTACTGCAAATATGTTCCTCATAGTATAATATGTTTATAGAATATAATAAAAACAGCCAAAAAATCTATTTACTAAAAATCTATTCATATATTTAGCAAAACCTAAACTAAACTGATGCCCTCTGGTGGCCTTCAATCTGCTCTGCATGGCTAAATACAGTAGCTGAAAACATCTGGGTCAGAGTGGCCCTGAGATTAAAAATTAATGAGCACTGTAGGTGGCAGATGGAGTTGGCATAGATACCTGATGTTTGAGATGAGCTGTTGCTGCTCTTCGGTTGTCAAGATGTCAGGGAGAACGGAAGCGAGCCAGTCCACCTTCCTCTCAGCAGCAAACTGTTTCAGTACAGCAAAAAGTTTCTCTTTCACCTCTGGATCATTCCTCAAAATCTCCTCAACCTGAAACAGGAACCATTGTGATATTGTACATCTTTAATTATATCAATTCATAAAAGTCTGTGAGTTAAACTCACCCTCCTGTTGAACTCCAGAGCCTTGTGTTTGCGGTCCTGACGCATGCCGTCTGTATCTTTCTGAAACCCCTCTAGGCTGTCGCTGCTGCGTTTCTGACGACTGCCCATGCACAGCACCCCAAGACGCAGTGTTCGGCCCTGAGAGGCCTTTATCAAAGCGGCGGCCATCTCGTGGTGCTTCACAGGGATCCCATTCACCTCCATGACATAATCTCCAGCTCTGAGACCACTACGACCTGCTGGGGAGCAGGGGGAGCAATCCTCCACCAGCAGGGGGCAGTCTCCCACTATAGTGAATCCGAAGCGACCATCAGGGCCTGGAGTGATATCCATCTGCACACAGTCAGTGAAATGCAATGGATTTTACACATTGTTATGGACAGAAACAGAATATATATTTGTATGAATGCTGGTTTCTGATGGTTTTAAAAAAAAAACTTTTATTAATATATTATATATTGTATAAGTGTAAATAGTAGTTAGATGCCATTTACACTTAGTGGCAGATACTATTTGCAATACTAGTATGCAATAATAACAACATATTCAGTGTATTGTGTATGATTATATTAATTTAAGATATACTATGTAACTTTTTTTTTAAAGCAAGTACATCTAAATCATGTTTTTTTTGTCTTATCCTGAATCACTATGGTACACCTATAATAAGTGTTTATATTCAGACTATTTAAGACTGTGTCTCTTAGTACCTGCATGACTCGCCAGAGAGAAGTAGCTCCGGCTACAAAGTTCTTCCATAAAACGCATGCGGTTTCGTTTATTAACCGCTAGAGCGCCAAAAGTTACATAAACCCTATTCGCACGGGATTTGTATTATCTGGGGACCTCGTGTGATTTAGAAATGACCCCCCCTCCACACACACATCTGAATTTCGCGTGGGGCTTTCGCACAGGATAAGCAAAGCCTGTGATTTTACTCGTATTTACTGACTTATCGCCCGGATATGATGTCAAGACTTGTAAATGTTTTTTCGTTGTAGATATAGCTGTATGATATATCATAAACAGCAGTTCCTTATCGCGTGCTGCTATATGTTATCTAGGCTTGTTGCGATAGTCGGTGTTACACCGGTTACATCACTTTCCCACCGTCGTTTAGATTTTTTATATTAATAAAAATAATTTAGTTCAGTTAGAGAACAGACGTTACAATTAAAAACTGAACTGAACACAGAGCAGCAGCAGGAATCAGATTTCATGTATCACAAGAGTGAGGAGCTGACAATACGACGGAAGATTTGGTTTCAAAGCTAAATATAAAAGCGCCCATTTAAGCGAGCTTGTGATTGTACTGTTCTGTTTTTGTGTTTTTCATTAAGTATAATATTGAACACACCTTTCAAGCAATTCGCTCCCAAATTGGCTCTAATTCTAAAGTGAAAGTATAACGTGCACAGCCGCACAAGCATTTATAACGGTGCGTGTTATGAATGCAGCCTTCATTTTTCGCGAAATATGGATAAAAATGCGCGCAGGAAACAAAAACCTTGCAAAAATTATATACGACCCTCCAAATCCTGGCCAAATCACAGAGATGCCAATTCGCTCGGGACTAATATTATCACAGGACCTCTGTGTTTCGCGAAATATGGTTGGTTATTTGCAGGGGAATTTTTACTTTACAAATTACAGACATGGCCGATTCGCACAGGATTAAGATCACAGACAACCTCCGCAATTATTACAAATTACTAGAGGTCACCAGGTAATGCTAATCCCGTGCGAATAGGGCTATAGTGTACCTTTAAAATATATAGATGCTGTCTTATTGGGACATTATTTGTCCCTATCCCTAAAGCTCTATTTTACACCTACTCGATAAACTCTTTATTCCCACTATTAAATACCTGTTAGATACTTTATTTCCAATTTTCGAATATAAAAGAATAAAGCCTCTCCACGCTGATATGCAATGGGAAAAGGGAGAAGAATGAGTTCGGAAAAAGGCGGATTCGAACTTGCATCAAAAGCTGATGCCTTCCTCTCCATGCCAATAATCCTGTTATCAGCAGGATTTCTTTTGTAATTATGTCTGGCTCAATCAGACAATGGTGGGTGGAGTTAGTGTAAATAGCCTCTGCCAACATTGTGGGCTATTTGCACTTGGGGTAAATAGACTACTAGACACACAGCAAATGAATACATTCTGACAATAAATGAGCATCATATCATTGACCCACCTGTTGGATGCGTGAAACCACTCCAATACTGGGCGGGATGTTTCGTTGTGACTGGGCAAGGGCAATAACCTCTTGAGCACTAAGACTGGAAACATTCTGCCCCTCAATCTCCAAGACCTGGTCTCCAGGATGCAGTCCAGACAGGTGAGCACTGCTTCCCTCTTCCACAGTCAGGATGTAGCTGGGCCCGTTCCCCCCTATTTGAAAGCCAAACTCCTCTGGCCAGCACTGGTTGGATGCTGGCATGGTGATTACTGTGAAAAAGATGGCAAATAAGAAGATATGTGCTCTCTAATAGTCAATTAGGTTACAAAATGTCCATAAGCCTGTTAGAACTACTTATGCACACCAGAATGATCAAGTCTCCTGAGAAAAATGGAAATTTGCACTGCAGTCACAATATCCAGATGCTAAAATATGCCAAGCACCTAAAATATATTCACCTAGATGCTAAAATATGTGAATTTCTGCCCATCCTGACAAGACAAAGTAATGCAGGCTAAAGCGAACCCCGTAACCTTTACTAAATAGAGAGTCTCAGCTGATACATCAGACCTCCCAGTAACATTGACCTCATTGAAAAGGAACAGAGGCTCCGAAATCATCCGATATTGGAAGACAGATTTGCCTGAATACAGCATCAGCAACATACAACTCACGCTCATTGCATAGCAAGTACTCACTAGTGACACCAGAACCCAAAAAAACACCTGGCTGGTATAACATTGTGTATGGGCCAGCACATGCAAAGCCTAAAGGGTCATTCATCAAAGCATTAGCCTACATGTCCATTTAAAATGACTTTAAATGTGCTGCTGAAAGAAATTCATGTTAATATTAATATAACATTATCCTACTAATACAAAATTCTTGAACACTTACAAACATCTTTGGGCGGATAGCGAGGACCCGGCTTGTTCTGCCGTAACGAGTATCTCCCTTTCTTATTCTGGAGGAATTTCTTCATTTTGTCGTAATTCAACAGGTATCAAAAATTCTAAAGGGAAAAATGCCTGGTCCACGTCTTCTACGTTGTCGCCGAGATCCTCCTACTGCACCGCACCACGCTTCAGGGGAAACGCCTTGCGAATGCCCCCCATCGTCGTGTGGCATGAGCACTGCCACTTAAAAAAAGGGTGACACTGCATCGAGTGCCAGGGTGATCTTGTCTATGAGTTGACTCTGCATCTCTGGCGAGTCTTCCTAGTCCTGCCTGCAGAGCTCAAATCAAGAAACTGGGACACCTAGCACAGATCCTTAATGATTCTCTCTCCAAAAAGGGTAAAGTGAGGCCCCATTTCTCTATAAATACCTCCTTCCCATACTCTCTCTTCTAGCTGTCTCTCCAAGGGACAAAAAGTAGCCCAGTCTCAGCTTGGGGATCTGGCAGGACGATGGTGGATAATTAGAACGTCTGAATGCACTGAAGAGCGCAGTCACACATCTTTGAACAGGAGCAGTGCTATTAAAGCTCTTGTTCTGGATTAGACAGATTAAATGCTGCATCTCGAGATCTCTTGTGCCACATGGCAGGGACACATGCTGTCATCCATCCGGAGGGGATTCAGAAGAAAATAATTGATTTACTGAGTGAGCTGACATGCAGCTCAGGTGTTACATCGGGGTCTTCCAAGCTGTTTATTGAGTACTGGCCCGGGCAGATAATAAAAAAATCAACGGGCTACCACAATATAAACAGTGTGTAGTGTGGTTTCACTTTCAAGTTTACAATCTGAACAGGGAAACAGTATAACTAGCAGAAAAACGTAACAGACGTATTATGTAAAGGACTGAAGCAAAGACAAGTTATACAGGGCTAACTGAATTATTTAGTGTCAATGCTTGTATTTCCAAACACCCTGTTCCTCAATCAACATCTCAACTTACCAATACATCAGAAAAGTGCTTGTGTATATAGAACAAATATTGTATTATTTTTTTAAAGGAAATATTCCATATTTCGACAACACTAAA
Organism: Gobio gobio; assembly: GCF_949357685.1. Classification (NCBI taxonomy): domain Eukaryota; kingdom Metazoa; phylum Chordata; class Actinopteri; order Cypriniformes; family Gobionidae; genus Gobio; species Gobio gobio. The sequence goes on from NC_137113.1 coordinate 26,849,042, forward strand.
TTATTTTAAAATGTCAAATGGCTTCTCTCTGTTATTATAGCAGAAGAAATAAATTAATTAGACATAATAAATTAGACAGAATGAACTGGGTTGTTACAGTAGAATCCATAGACATTCAAAAAAAGAATTGGATTAAATGAAAAGGGTAGTGAACTGAAACATCTGAAAATAAAACCATTCTCCAGCCTTCAATAACTTGTTAGCTCACATTTAAGTTGTATAATTTATTTTAACTTAGGCCTATATGTTGTGGTCTGACAACAAAAGGTGCAATAAAAGAGTAACTTTAAATACACATATAAAACGGCATGTTCATAAAAAATATTGTTACACATAGATTTAAAAAATGCACGCATAACTTAAAAGAAAATACCTGCTGCCTTTGCTCGGTGGAGTATTCTCGAAAGGCTTTGGTGGTATCCCTTTCCACTGAGGCATCACCACTAGTGAATGTGCAGGTCTGTAACATGATAAGTGTAAGAGGAAACAGTTTGAAGGCTATGGCAACCCTAAACTGAAAACAACTTAATATTATTAACTGCTTCTGAGGCAAATGACAGAATAAAAAAAAAGAATAATATAAAGACTGCATTGTATTCAGAATGGTAGCATATGTTAGCTAGTGGTGTAACATGATACTGAAGCTGTATCGAGTCATTTTTTCAAGAAGCTATGCCATTTGATGAACGATAGGCTAGGCCTACTCAGTTATCATTTTCCAAATATGAAAGGGAGGTGGCGATCGTCTTTTCTTCTCTAGTTGTGACGTAGGCCTATCACGAACAAGAAAAAAAAACTTCGGGGATTGATTGGATTGTTGAGGTTTGCCATTGCTGTCTCAGTGACAGGTTTTATTTTTTGGTTGGTTGGTTGGTTGGTTGGTTTTTTGTTGTTGTTGTTGTTGTTGTTGAAAATATACAATGTACAAATACCTTCAAGAGAACAGTATGAAGCATTAAAAAAACATGTAAATTCAAGACAGAAGTAATGATAATCATACATATAAAGAGGATAAATGAAAGTTTAAAAAAAAATACAAATTCTATAAAGAAACAATGATAACAAGAGAAAGATCATTTAAATAAAACAAATGAAAGAAGGAAAGAAAGAAAGCTGGTTGAACTTAATCACAGTCATTATAAAGGATTTATTTTTCATATAGTTTCAGAAACATCACAAAAAGACTTGAGCAGTGAGTCAGAAAATGTGGAAAAAGTAGGAAGTGAGCCCATACATTTTTGTTTATGGATAAAAAAATTGCTAAACAAAATAAAACAAATTGAAGATAATCTTCTGCTGGCAGATGTGAGTGACAGGTTGTCCTGCCCTCACTCCATTAAACACGTCATCGGAGAAATGAAGGGAATCTATTTTTAATAAAGATTACGAGGGCATGATTAAAAAAAAATACACATACACACACATATATATATAAAGACTTATTTATTATAACTTATTTAGCCGCTATATATATATATATATATATATATATATATATATATATATATATATATATATATATATATATATATATATATATATATATATATATATATATATATATATATATATATATATATATATATATATATATATATATATTGACGTGCCGCGGCTAAATAAGTTATAATAAATACGACAATATTCTAATAAAAAATACATTTGCATACTGTATTAAAAGATAAACGAAACGACTTAAAAACAGCGAGCCTGAAAAAAGTTAATCAATTAAAAAGAAGCCTGTAAAGACTTTAACTTTGACAACGCAGTTGTCGTGAGTAAGTTCCGTTTCCATGTCCGCTCCACCGAAAAAGACGCTTATTAAATATAGGTAATCGCGGGTTCTTGTTTAATTTATTTCCAGAATACAGCAGTGCAAGACATTTTATTTTTATGTCCAATTATATTTTTTAAATAGATTCTTTTGGGAAGGCAAGTCGGGGTGTGTTTTGACCATAGACTATAAGGTTTTTCTTTGTTGGTTTGAGATCTGGCAAACGTTTATTTCTACTTCACACTATGGTCTGTACGGAAAGAGTAAAGGTGTGAGGATGGTGCTCAGGACAGGTGAATAAAAGGTAACACTTTCCTCAGCTTGCCTCTCACTGCTACACCTGTGTGTCCAGTATAGTTTTTAAAAAATAAAACTTTTAAACACAGTTTAATATGGTTTTATTTAATAGTTATTGTTCGGCCTTACGAGTACGGTCGGTTTTGATTTAAGCGCTTAATTTGATCCCGTCATATACAACATAAACATCTGCAATAAGTGAAGTCAGTTAATACTCACATTTGTGCTGTTTAGGTAGTGGCAAATGGACTTCCTCACTCTGTTTGGTATATATGTGGCGGTAGTGCTCGCCTGCATTGCTCTGGTTTGTAAGTATTCAGGACATCAGCAGACTCCTCTCGGTCGGCTTTTGAACACATTCACAGGGGTAAGAGCCTAGGAGAAGTCCCGCAAATTTAATGAATTCTGCCGTTGTTTAAAGAGTCATTTATGTTCTTTTAGGCTGCCTCTCCATGGATCCCACAATGTCTCCAAAGCATTTGCTACAGGACTATGCACAGACTGTTCCATCAGAGGTATTAAGTTTGAACTGGTCACTTCAGACATGCTTTGCTACAACCTTTTTATGCTGGATAATAAAACTTTTCAGATGATTTCATTATATCTCAAAGCAAAATTTTTGCACTACCAATTTAAAAGAACTGTTTTCCTTTTTTATATTATATTTTATTATATTTTTTAAATGTAATTCCTGTGAAAGCAAAGCTGAATTTGCAGCAGCCATTACTCCAGTCTTTAGTGTCACATGATCTTTCAGAAATCATTCTTATGTTCCGATTTGGTGAAATAAATTAATGTAATGCATTCTTGCTAAATAATATATTTTTTTTTAAACATACAGCAGAGCATTTATAGTGCAGTGTCCCTGTTAAATAAACCAATAAAAAAATTATATATGTTCGATACATTTAAGGCCGTTATTTAAAATCCATGCATTTGGCGTCCAATGTATCTTACAGTGTATTCAAAGTCTTTATTTTATCAGTATTTCTGTTCCCTGAACATTCCCTAACATCCTATGTACAATAATTTCCTTCACATCAGGAACAACTTCTTCCTTTACTTGCACCTGTTGCTTGAAGTGGTCGTGTATGGAGAATTCTCCTGTGAGGTCTTTGGCTTCTGTTTGGACATGGGCACAAGTTCAGTCAGCCTGTGCATTCCCTACGCCCTCCTTGCACTCAAGTCCTATTTGTTCTACATGTGTTGTAGCAGAGACCCAGGTAAGCAAATGAAGACTTTTCTCATTATCAATAATAAAGAATCAAATACATTCAGTTTGACTTTTCTTTTGAAGGCACATTAACAAAGGCAGACCATACAACTCAACTGAAGGTCTACCAGTATGATGAAAAACTGTTCCAGCAGGGAGTCAGGTGTTCAACCTGTCAGCTGGTCAAACCGGCCCGATCCAAACACTGTAGTAAGTATTTGTTAATCCTTCATTTAAACTTCAGAACATGCACTGTAAAAAAAGTATCATAATTTTAACTAATTATCTGCAACAGTAAAAACCTTTTAATTGGTGAACGGTAAGTTCCCTTTCTATATCCCTCACTATAAACTTTTCTAATAGATCTAGCAGACATTTAATTTTATAGCAAAGTACTGTTGATGAGTGCTCGCAAAGTATTGAAATGTTTGTATGTATATGCACAATAGGGATGCAACAATACAGTTAGTCCACGGTTCGATACATACCTCGGTTTTTAACCACGGTTTTCGGTTCGGTTCGGTTCGGTTCGGTTCTGATGGCTTGTCACATCAGTATTTGGCTATTCTATTCTTAAATGACAGGAACAGCAAGAAGTTAAGGAGAAAAAAGACTTTTTTAATTGCAAAACTCTTTCTTTATTTTACTTAAAAGAATTGAAAAACCTTACTTAAACTTAAAACTTTACTTAAAAAAAACCCTTTTACACATTCCTAGTGTATTGTATAATATAAAATATGTATATATATATATATATATATATATGATTTACACTGGCAGCTCAGAGCTGTACAGCAGCATTTAAGTATGAAATTGAATGAATAAATGTACAAATAAAACACTACATAGACTTCACTATAAAATATACACTGATTCTTATTAAATCTAATGTATTAAAGTTTTTCAGTCAAGAGCAGTGAGTGATTTTCTCTTTGTCTTTTGGTGTTGTATTAACATTAAATGGATAGTTCACTCAAAAATGAGAAATGAATACAGGTTGGGAACAATATTAGAGTGAGTAAATAATGACATAATTTTAGAGGTGAACTGTCCCTTTAAGGACCGCGTGTTCACTAATAGGCTGCCTGCTGTCAATGTAAGACCTGCGTGCATCACAGACACGCGCCGATTTTACTTTCACTTTAGACATAACCGACTGTGTTTATGTAAATCTTGTGTGTATTTGACAGTATTAGCGCAGTAAGACGACTTAGTCCAGTAATCGCGTGTTTGACAAGCGTTTAGTGCGCGCGCTCATGTTTAAACCGCGCACACGCCGGCAAGGCTTTAAAACTCATGCAAATAATGAACTTTCGTGATTGTGAATAGTGTTCCGTGAGTATAACTCTAGCACTAACGTGTGATGTGAATGTATGTCGCGTTGTTCAGTATATTGGGATGGAGGCAAATTATAGAATTTGTAGAAAAATACTTAATTAAATGCAAAACTTAAAACCGCAATTCACATGCGCGTATTGAACCGTGAAGGCCGTACCGAACGGTTCAATATTATATTGAGAATTGTGGCATCCCTAATGCACAATATATAAAAATATCGCAAATGTACATATCGCAATATGCATTTCGCAAGGGCACGCAATATCTGAATGATTTTAATAGGCTACTTCAACATTGAGAAAATTGTACGTTTTAGGTCAATGCATATAGCAGAGAATAGACTGGCCACACGACTGTTACTTATTTGACTTTCTTGACGTTAAAAAGAATTATTAAACACAATAACTTGCAAAAAACAACTCTGTGCTGTCTGCTGTCTGACACACACCGAAACGTGCGTACAAGCCGTTTTTTCCGTGTCTTGTTACACACTCCTGTCAAATTCACACACACAGTTATGTCAAAATGGCTGTCTTGATGAGTATTCATGTAAACACAGCCGGTTATGCTTTAAGTGAACGATATCAGTTGGGGAAAGAAACCGAATGTGTGTCAATAGGATCCGTGCATTAGGTCTAAAAGTGACAGCCTGCTAATACAGTAAACCTGTAAACCTGCTAATACAGTAAACCTGTAAACCTGCTAATACCCAAGGTACCCGCGGGATCTTAAAAAGTCTTAAATGTCTTTAAATTCAAAATCAACATTTTAAGGCCTTAAAAAGTCTTAAATTCGCTGAAGTGTTGAGTTCTAGGTCTTAAATAATTTTAAACGGGTCTTAATTTTCCTACGTCCATGTAACGCTACCTCTTGCTCATTGAAATGCTCCCGCAGCGTTTTAGAGAGAGAGAGTGTGTGTGTGTGTGTGTGTGTGTGTGTGTGTTGTAGTTTGTTTTTTCGCTTGTGAGAGACCTAAATGCGTCTTGTATAGCAGCCAATCAGCTTTCGTGTTATTGGCGCGGGTCTCTTTCCGATTGTACCACAGACACATCAAACGGATTTTATTCTTCAGCTTCAGTTCTCCATTTCTTCCAGTTCCGCGATCGTGAAAGCGAAGGCGAATCTTTCTTACCTGCCATCTCGCGTAATGATCATATAAAAGTATGATAGCACTAAAAAAAGAGTTTAAAAAGCGATGTAAACCGCAAATTAATTTGCTACTGACACGGACCGATGTCAGACTGGCCGCGGATTCTGTCTGCGTTTGCAACCTGTCAGCGCTCTTAAAGTGAAAGCAACCCAATATAGCCTAGCCTATACCCCCTCCTGCCTGTGTCGTTAATATTAATCAAACAACGGGGAAAAACAAACAGTAGCCTACCTAAACTTAAAGTACTGTTTGTATCTGTGTATTTAAGTTGTATTTATTTGTCCTACTGTCAAACAAGATTCATGCATTTTGTTTGTTTTATTGCCATGTATGACTATTGTGCATCTAACATAATTATATGGTAAATGTGGCCTCCTTATTATGGAAAAAAAAAAAAAACATGCACATTTCTGAAAATGACCACCACAAAATCAGTAATTTTGTTATGTATAAAAAATTTATATATACACACACACAACCACACACACACACTACCGGTCAAAAGTTTGAGAACGGTAAGATTTTTAAAATGCTTTTAAAGAAGTCTCTTCTGCTCACCAAGACAAGACTGCATTTATTTGATCCAAAATACAGCAAAAACAGTATTAAGGCCTGTACACACCGGGACGAATATCGCGCGCGCTTATCGCCAGCGTTTTTCGTGCCGTTTTTCGGCGCGTCTTGAGTGTTCACACCCAAGCGATTTTCACTGGCGCTGCGCCGAGTGAACGTGCACATTCAGTAGATGCGCTCCCGGTACACAAGGTGGTGCTGCGGCACTTTAAGCCTCTGACACTCGCTTGTCACACAGAAGGAGAAGAGAGACAGTATATACGTGCTTGCCAAAACCATAGACATATTATGTATTTGGACAAAACCATTCACACACTTTTTGCTAACTGGCAAGCAGCATTAGCAGCTCATCTTCTTCTTTGTCTACTTACTACTTCTTCGTCGTATCAATGTGTGCTCGGCAAGAGCGTTTTGTGCTTGAGCGCCACCAAGTCGTGTTTTACTGTCACTTCAGCAGCTCCAGGCACGTGAACAAAAGCGCCGATCTCATTGGTCGGCCAGTTTTTTACGCGCCGCGTCAAAATAAAAAAACGAACCCGAGGCGTTTTTTTAAAAATGACGCTTTTACGCCTGGCGTTTTGCGCGTCGGTGTGAACACTCACATTGGCGCCCATTGTTTAGTCCCGAGGCGTTAAACGTCGGCGATAAACGCGTGCGAAAATCGTCCCGGTGTGAACAGGCCTTTATTGTGAAGTTTTTTTGTTTGTTTTTTTTTTACAATTTAAAATAACTTTTGTTTCAATATATTTTAAAATGCAATTTATTTCTGTGATTCAAAGCTGAATTTTCAGCGTCATTACTCCAGACTTAAGAGTCATATAATCCTTCAGAAATAGAAAGTAAAAAAAATATTTCAGATAAATGCTGTTCTTTAAGGCCTGTACACACCGGGACGATTATCGCGCGCGCTTATCGCCAGCGTTTTTCGTGCCGTTTTTCGGCGCGTCTTGAGTGTTCACACCCAAGCGATTTTCACTGGCGCTGCGCCGAGTGAACGTGCACATTCAGTAGATGCGCTCCCGGTACACAAGATGGTGCTGCGGCACTTTAAGCCTCTGACACTCGCTTGTCACACAGAAGGAGAAGAGAGACAGTATTTACGTGCTTGCCAAAACCATAGACATATTATGTATATGGACAAAACCATTCACACACTTTTTACTAACTGGCAAGCAGCATTAGCAGTTCATCTTCTTCTTTGTCTACTTACTACTTCTTCGTTGTATCAATGTGTGCTCGGCAAGACCGTTTTGTGCTCGAGCGCCACCAAGTCGTGTTTTACTGTCACTTCAGCAGCTCCAGGCACGTGAACAAAAGCGCCGATCTCATTGGTCGGACAGTTTTTTACGCGCCGCGTCAAAACAAAAAAACGAACCCGAGGCGTTTTTTTTAAAATGACGCTTTTACGCCTGGCGTTTTGCGCGTCGGTGTGAACACTCACATTGGCGCGCATTGTTTAGTCCCGAGGCGTTAAACGTCGGCGATAAACGCGTGCGAAAATCGTCCCGGTGTGAACAGGCCTTTAAGGCCTGTACACACCGGGACGAATATCGCACGCGCTTATCGCCAGCGTTTTTCGTGACGTTTTTCGGCGCGTCTTGAGTGTTCACACCCAAGCGATTTCCACTGGCGATGCGCCGAGTGAACGTGCACATTCAGTAGATGCGCTCCCGGTACACAAGATGGTGCTGTGGCACTTTAAGCTTCTGACACTCGCTTGTCACACAGAAGAAAAGGAGAGACAGTATTTACGTGCTTGCCAAAACCACAGATATATTATGTCTATGGCAAAACCATTCACACACTTGTTGCTAACTGGCAAGCAGCATTAGCAGCCCATCTTCTTCTTTGTCTACTTACTACTTCTTCTTCGTATCAATGTGTGCTCGGCAAGACCGATTTTGTGCTTGAGCGCCACCAAGTCGTGTTTTACTGTCACTTCAGCAGCTCCAGGCACGTGAACAAAAGCGCTGATCTCATTGGTCGGCCAGTTTTTAACGCGCCACGTCAAAATAAAAAAACGAACCCGAGGCGTTTTTTTTTAAATGACGCTTTTACGCCTGGCGTTTTACGCGTCGGTGTGCACACCCACATTGGCACCCATTGTTTAGTCACGAGGCGTTAAACGTCGGCGATAAACGCGCGCGAAAATCGTCCCGGTGTGAACAGGCCTTTAGAACTTTCTATCCAAACATTTTTTTACACATCTGTGTTCAACACTGATAATAATCATAAATGTTTGTTGATCATCAGATCCTCATGAATGATTAGTGATGGATCATGTGACACTGAAGACTGGAGTAATGATGATAAATTCAGCTTTGATCACAGGAATAAATTACACTTTATTTTATATTCACATAGAGAACAGTCACTACAGAACTGTCACAATATTACAGCTTTTTTGTATTTTTAATAACATAAATGCAGCCTTGGTGAGCAGAAGAGACTTCTGTAAAAACATTAAAAAGTCTTACCGTTCTCAAACTTTTGACCGGTAGTGTGTTTGTATATTAATCCTGATAGGATAGAGCTATGAGGAAGTGCAAGTTTACTGTTCAATTTGAATAAATTAATTTGCTTTGCAAGTTATTTTGTGATTCTGTATTTCCTGTTGTACGTTTTTTTTTTTTTTTAAATGCGTGATATAGGTCTTAAATTTAATTAAAGTCCCTGTAAAGTCAAAACTAAACATGTGTTCTGAGTTCCTCACACCACAGATAAATGTGTTATTAACCACCCAGCCAAATTTGAATCATAAAAAAATCCGGGAAGTACATAAAATAGCTTATCAAAAACCTGAAAAAATTAGCAGCATTCTCTGCTCTCAAACGCTGGGGGTGTGTCCGCTGTCGGCGCCGAAACCACGCCCACTCGCGGGAAAGCGGCAGTAGCACACAAGACAACACTCACTGATCACGACGCACCAGATGTCGGCGGGACGGGAGGATGAAGGCCTGGGCGGGGGATAGTCGGTTCTGCAGCGGATTATCAGTGAATCCCAGTTGTCTCCGGTGAAAGTTTGTAAAACGATCCGGTGTAAAGTCACTGCAGAGGTAGGTGTAGGTGATGATCCTCAGCTCTCCATCAAGGTTGCTGTTCACAAAATTAATCCACTTCTTCATCGTTTTTGTTTTGTAAGCTGTTATGTAAGTTTTTGACTATAGTAACTAACAGTACTAACAGTAACTTGCGATCGAACTGATGCGAATGTGCTCTAGTTATGATCGTGTTAGGGGAGGAGCCAGGCTCGGTGGCTCCAGTGCGTCATCGAGCCACCGTTTTAGCCCCGCCCAGAAAATCCTGAACACAGCAACGGTGAAAAACTGTTTAACTGTCTAACTTCTGAATTCAGTACTTCATAGTTCACAGTCTTTGTAATGTGTTTCAGCAATACATTTCTAACATTTATAATGTGTTTAGAAACAAATCTCAGAATTGCCTTTACAGGGACTTTAATAATGGTCTTGAAAAGGTCTTAAAAAGTCTTAAATTTGACTTTGTGAAACCTGCAGATACCCTGAATACAGTAAACCTGCTAATACAGGAAACCTGCTAATACAAGAAACCTGCTTATACAGTAAACCTGTAAACCTGCTAATACAGGAAACCTGCTTATACAGGAAACCTGTAAACTGCTAATACAGGAAACCTGCTAATGCAGGAAACCTGCTAAGGCAGTAAACCTGCTAATACTGTAAACCTGCTTATACAGTAAACCTGTAAACCTGCTAATACAGTAAACCTGTAAACCTGCTAATACAGTAAACCTGCTAATACAGTAAACCTGCTAATACAGTAAACCTGCTAATACAGTAAACCTGCTAATACAGTAAACCTGCTTATACAGTAAACCTGCTAATACTGTAAACCTGCTTATACAGTAAACCTGTAAACCTGCTAACACAGTAAACCTGCTAATACAGTAAACCTGCTAATACTGTAAACCTGCTTATACAGTAAACCAGTAAACCTGCTAATACAGTAAACCTGCTAATACTGTAAACCTGCTAATACTGTAAACCTGCTAATACTGTAAACCTGCTAATACAGTAAACCTGCTAATACAGTAAACCTGCTAATACTGTAAACCTGCTTATACAGTAAACCTGTAAACCTGCTAATACAGTAAACCTGCTAATACAGTAAACCTGCTAATACAGTAAACCTGCTAATACAGTAAACCTGCTAATACAGTAAACCTGCTTATACAGTAAACCTGCTTATACAGTAAACCTGCTAATACTGTAAACCTGCTAATACTGTAAACCTGCTAATACGGTAAACCTGCTAATACTGTAAACCTGCTTATACAGTAAACCTGTAAACCTGCTAATACAGTAAACCTGCTAATACAGTAAACCTGCTAATACAGTAAACCTGCTAATACAGGAAACCTGCTTATACAGGAAACCTGCTAATACAGGAAACCTGCTAATACAGGAAACCTGCTAATGCAGTAAACCTGCTAATACTGTAAACCTGCTTATACAGTAAACCTGTAAACCTGCTAATACAGGAAACCTGCTAATACAGGAAACCTGCTAATACAGGAAACCTGCTAATGCAGTAAACCTGCTAATGCTGTAAACCTGCTTATACAGTAAACCTGTAAACCTGCTAATACAGTAAACCTGCTAATACAGTAAACCTGCTAATACCGTAAACCTGCTAATACCGTAAACCTGCTAATACCGTAAACCTGCTAATACCGTAAACCTGCTAATACAGTAAACCTGCTAATACTGTAAACCTGCTTATACAGTAAACCTGTAAACCTGCTAATACAGGAAACCTGCTAATGCTGTAAACCTGCTAATACTGTAAACCTGCTTATACAGTAAACCTGTAAACCTGCTAGTACAGTAAACCTGCTAGTACAGGAAACCTGCTAGTACAGGAAACCTGCTAGTACAGGAAACCTGCTAGTACAGGAAACCTGCTAATACAGGAAACCTGTAAACCTGCTAATACAGGAAACCTGTAAACCTGCTAATACAGGAAACCTGTAAACCTGCTAGTACAGTAAACCTGCTAATACAGGAAACCTGTAAACCTGCTAATGCAGGAAACCTGTAAACCTGCTAATGCAGGAAACCTGTAAACCTGCTAATGCAGGAAACCTGTAAACCTGATAATGCAGGAAACCTGCTAATACAGTAAACCTGTAAACCTGTTAATACAGTAAACCTGTAAACCTGCTAATACAGTAAACCTGTAAACCTGCTAATACAGTAAACCTGCTAATACAGGAAACCTGTAAACCTGCTAATATCGTAAACCTGCTAATACCGTAAACCTGCTAATACCGTAAACCTGCTAATACAGTAAACCTGCTAATACTGTAAACCTGCTTATACAGTAAACCTGTAAACCTGCTAATACAGGAAACCTGCTAATACAGGAAACCTGCTAATACAGGAAACCTGCTAATGCAGTAAACCTGCTAATACTGTAAACCTGCTTATACAGTAAACCTGTAAACCTGCTAATACAGTAAACCTGCTAATACAGTAAACCTGTAAACCTGCTAATACCGTAAACCTGCTAATACTGTAAACCTGCTTATACAGTAAACCTGTAAACCTGCTAATACAGTAAACCTGCTAATACAGTAAACCTGCTAATAGAGGAAACCTGCTAGTACAGTAAACCTGCTAATACAGGAAACCTGCTAATACAGGAAACCTGTAAACCTGCTAATACAGGAAACCTGTAAACCTGCTAATACAGGAAACCTGTAAACCTGCTAGTACAGTAAACCTGCTAGTACAGTAAACCTGCTAATACAGGAAACCTGTAAACCTGCTAATGCAGGAAACCTGTAAACCTGCTAATGCAGGAAACCTGTAAACCTGATAATGCAGGAAACCTGTAAACCTGATAATGCAGGAAACCTGCTAATACAGTAAACCTGTAAACCTGCTAATACAGTAAACCTGTAAACCTGCTAATACAGGAAACCTGCTAATACAGTAAACCTGCTAATAGAGGAAACCTGTAAACCTGATAATGCAGGAAACCTGTAAACCTGATAATGCAGGAAACCTGCTAATACAGTAAACCTGTAAACCTGCTAATACAGTAAACCTGTAAACCTGCTAATACAGGAAACCTGCTAATACTGTAAACCTGCTAATACAGTAAACCTGTAAACCTGCTAATACAGTAAACCTGCTAATACAGTAAACCTGCTAATAGAGGAAACCTGCTAGTACAGTAAACCTGCTAATACAGGAAACCTGCTAATACAGGAAACCTGTAAACCTGCTAATACAGGAAACCTGTAAACCTGCTAATACAGGAAACCTGTAAACCTGCTAGTACAGTAAACCTGCTAGTACAGTAAACCTGCTAATACAGGAAACCTGTAAACCTGCTAATGCAGGAAACCTGTAAACCTGCTAATGCAGGAAACCTGTAAACCTGCTAATGCAGGAAACCTGTAAACCTGATAATGCAGGAAACCTGTAAACCTGATAATGCAGGAAACCTGCTAATACAGTAAACCTGTAAACCTGCTAATACAGTAAACCTGTAAACCTGCTAATACAGGAAACCTGTAAACCTGCTAATACAGGAAACCTGTAAACCTGCTAATACAGGAAACCTGTAAACCTGCTAATACAGGAAACCTGTAAACCTGCTAATACAGGAAACCTGCCGCTGTCTGTCAAACAACAAGAGAAAAAGAGAAAATCACTCCGTGCTCTTGGCTGAAAAACCTTTGTAGCTTTATTATGTATCCGTGTATATTTAATTATGTGAAGGCTACTGTTTTTACTTCAAATGTTTAATAACAAAGATAAATTAAAATAACAAAAATAATCGTCCACCCCTAGTTCAGGTTTCTTTGTTTACCTGGATGTTCTTGATGTTAAGTTTTAGGTTGATATAACTATATAGTCAAGCAAAGAGTTTTTGGTGTTTAAATATTGGCATTACACTTTTTGTTTGTTTACGTTGATGTTAAAATAATATTGTCCGATATTTTCTTTATTTTTTTTCACATTAATTTTTGCTAAAACACTGCTGGTCACTTTCAGAAGTTGTAGTGATGCTTTTTTCCCCCAGAAAGAATGTGAAACACATAAATGGTATCATTCTCAGTTTTGAGATTTTTTTTTTTAATATAACTTAAATAGATTTTACACATTTAAAGGAATATTGTATCGCATATCGAATATCGCATTATTTAACAAGGATATCGCATATCGCATTTTTCTTCAATATTGCATATATATGTGTGTGTGTGTGTGTGTGTGTGTGTGTGTGTGTGTGTGTGTGTGTGTGTGTGTGTGTGTGTGTGTGTGTGTGTGTGTGTGTGTGTGTGTGTATATGTATATATATATATATATATATATGCATATGCATATTTGCAATAAACTTAAAAACATTTTTTTTTATACATATCAACAAATAATTTTATATTGTTTTTAATTTGATTATGCTGTTCGCAATGCTTCATGGGATTGTAGTTCTTTCCCTCACTAAAACCGTTAAGCACACAGTCTTGTACCTTTTGTTTTGTTTTTTACTATATTCAAATATTTTTTTTTGTTTCAAATCAAAGTTTGTAATGTCATGATTCACCTCGTAGCTGATTGGCTTGGTTCATGGCTTAAAGGGCTTTTAACAAAGACTATTTTAAAATCCCAAAGGGAAAAACGGATGAAAAAAATACTTCTGGAACCAGCGACGCTGAGGGGTGGGCACTGTTGCACACTATTGTATAGTTTTTGTAAGTGAAAAAAATTAATGAAATGTACTTTTTTTTTTACTGTAAATTTCAGTTAAATCCATAAAACTCACAACATTGCTATCATGTTCTATACATTAAAGTTATAGTATCCTCATAGGAATAGTTAGGAATCAGCTATTACTAACACATTTTCAGAATTCAATACAATTTAAGTGGTATCACAAAATAATTTCCCTTGTCCCTCAGTTGAAAAAGAAACAAATAAGTTATAAGCAAACAATCTATTATTGTTCTTCTTATTATTAGTAGTAGTAGTAGTATTAATGTCCCAATGTACTCTCATTGTAAGTGGCATTTTACTTTGTAATCAACATTATTCCACAAATGCTGTTGATATCATTTGTACAGGGGTTTGCAATCGATGTGTCCAGAGATTTGACCATCATTGTGTGTGGGTGAACAACTGCATCGGTGCCCAGAACATCAGATACTTCCTGCTGTACCTCCTGAGTGTGTGTGCCATGGCAGGTGATATTGCTGTCCTTATAGCAGACATGTTGCTCCAAACTGTTTTGCGAACTGGACTCCTGCACGCTCACTACATTGACGGGCAGGGAGCCCAACAGCCCGCTGGACCGCTCTTTATCATCCAGGTAATAATAACTTACTAATAAATTTGCTGTGGTACATGGATTATCTCTCTAATAAATCTTTTTCTATTGCATTCTTTGTACAGCATCTCTTTCTGACATTTCCACGGATTGTCTTCATGCTGGGCTTCTTAGTATTTGTCTTTTTCCTCTTGGCGGGTTATTCCATGTTTCACATGTATTTGGCTTTGATAAATCAAACCTCCAATGAGTGGTTTAAAGGAAAAGGTCACAACTGCCAGCATTGCCATCCGTACACTGGACACAACTGCCAGACGTCATACAATCCATTTAGAGGTTTCTATCACAGGGGAATCCTCAAAAATCTTGGGGAAGTCTTTTGGCCCTTGTGTCCTGTTCAGAAAAAAGAAAATTAGGAAACTTGTTTTTTTTTAACAGTGTATTTGTACTAAACTCTGTATTTTATTTTGGTAAATGGGATTTTTAATAAATACGTTCTCAGCTTTATGTATTATTGGTACCTTTTCTTTTTTGTTTTCTCTGACTTGTTTTTTATAAGTGTTCAAATAGTTTCACATTTATATGTATATGTATACAGCATATATACAAACTTGCAGTACTCTCAGGAAAGATGCCATTTAATTTTATGTTAATGAAAATGAGGCTGTCAAGAATAGGCATATTCAATAGGTTCTATAGGAGTCCATTCAATAGGTTGTACTGTCTTAAAGTCATATGCAGTGTTTCAGGGGTTTTGCTACAAGGTTGTTTTTTTAACATATCTGGAGGACTAGGACTGAGACTTAATATGCTAATGTTATCATGATTTGGAAAACTCTTACATGGTAACATGAGCATATAATTGCTATTGTTTACAATAGGATGTGAGGGTCAGATTTCAACAACATTAAAATACTTCAATAAGAATTGAAAATAGTACTATATTTTGAAATTGAATATATTGTATATATTATAGGGTTCATGATCTGAACTCATTTTTTACAGGGTTCTCACGCTTCTTGAAAGTACTTGAATTTCAGACACATGGATTCAAGGCCTGGAAAGTACTTGAAAACAAATATAGGTCCTTGAAAGTGCTTGAATTAAAGTTTAAATACATTTTGTTTAGAATGGTGTTATTTGTTGCTTATGTTCGGGGGGTGGAGGGAACTTAAACCGATGGAGAGCAGTACATACGCTTGCTGAAAATGAAAAGTTGCGATTTTCTAGGCTGATATGGCTAGCCTAGGAACTATACTCTCCTTCCTGCGTAATAATCAAGGAACTTTGCTGCCGTACCATGGGTGCAGCGGCACAATGATATTACACAGCGCCTGAAAATAGGCTAACTTCCATCAATATAACCAATGTGACAACCTGCTTGCACAGAGAGAGTGCTTGGGACTATTTTCAGGCGCTGAGTAATATCATTACGCCGCTGCACTCATGGTACGGCTCAAAGTTCCTTGATTATTACGCAGGAATGCGAGTATAGTTCCTAGCCATATCCTAGAAAATCACAACTTTTCATTTTCCATTGGTCTTAGTACGATGTAACTAATCACATCACAACATGTAAATAGGAAAATGTTGGCGTTATTTTGTCACGTATTGAGCAGTAGGCTAGCTGGAGCCGTTTACCTCCAGTCTTTGTGCTAAGCTAGGCTAGCTGTGGGTGCGTCAGACAGAGTTGAGACACAACCATACACGGAGATGAGAATGGTATGTACAGACTTATCTAACTCTGGTGGATACGGTGAATAAGCTAAAGTCCCAAAAAGTCGGCGTGTTCCTTTAAGTAGCCTACTTTAAGAGGACTTTTGTGATGCTACATATGCTGGGTTATGAATCTGATAGGTGTTTGAAATAAAATAAATGGTGCTTGAAAAAGTCCTTGAATTTGGTGTTCATGAAAGAGTAGGAACCCTGTTTTTAGCAAATTATAAACTTTTATTGTCATTGTATAATAGTGGGTTGTGAATTTATTTAGTTGTAAAAGTTTATATTAATGTGGGATTTGTGATTAATTTAGATTATGGGGTAAAATATTGTTTTTGTGAAGTGAAAGGTTCAAGTGAGACATTTGGGGTAAGATGCCCGCCTAGGTATAAATGTAATAGATGTAGTAACCTTTTATGTTGGTGTAATTTTACAGTAAAAAAAAAAATACTGTTATATAAAATACTTTTAAAACAGATTTTTTAAATAAAGCTGTCTTAATACCTTATTGCTTGACAAGACCACTAAGTCTGTCTTAGTCTTTCTTGACACGTTCAGAGGTAGTTCTTTATTATTTTGCTTATACTAAAGACTGTATTTCCATTTCTCTATACCATGTAAAAAAAAAAAAAGCTACACTACATCAATGTGCTTTTGCTTAATGAACTCAAATAACATCATTCTTATCTAACTGTCTTTAGCACCTATCACCATTTAATTTAAGGGTGCCACTTTTAAAACTTATTAGAAGACAAGATTTATTGTTGTTCTTCATGATTGACCATCATAACCTTGAGTCAGTCTTTGAAATGTAAATAGTGCAAACAAATAGTGGAATTCATGCATATGTGGAAGATTGAGAGTAACAAAATTTGTCGATTTAATCAATTATATTAAATTGACAAATGAATAACCCCTTTTTTATAATTAATAAAATATAGGTAACCTGAATAATAAAATAAAACCTTAATGTCTAGTTAAGCCACATTTAGCCACTTGTTCGCAACTGCCTTAAAGGATTAGTTCACTTTTAAATAAACTTTTGCTGATAATTTACTCACCCCCATGTCATCCAAGATGTCCATGTCTTTCTTTCTGCAGTCGAAAAGAAATTAAGGTTTTTGATGAAAACAGTCAAGGGTTTTTCTCCATATAATGGACTTCAATGGGCTCCAAACGGTTCAAGGTCCAAATGACAGTTTCAGTGCAGCTTCAAAGGGCTTTAAACGATACCAGACGATGAATAAGGGTCTTATCTAGCCAAACCATCAGTTTCTGAGAGAAACCCAGCAGTATTTATGCTATATATATATGTGTGTAGGGGAGAACCGGGGCGAAAGTAACAAAGGGATTTTCTCAGAGCCCTTGACTACATTTGCATTCCAATTTAAGACAAGTTGTGTTTCTTGTTTCATGTGTCACAGTAATGATCAATCTATGGGTTATTTAGTGCTGTTACAGAAGGTTTGTCTTTTCAGAGTTTTTCAGTATAAAAGTAGGCCTAAATCGTGTTTAAATGTCAGGACTTCCTGTCGGGACGAAAGTAACACTTGTTACTTTTGTCCCGCTATTATATATATAATGCATATTATGCTAATTTAATTTAATTTTCATATTGTTTATACTGTTGAAGAAAAATCTTATCAAATAGATTTACATTGCAAATAAAAATTTGTAATGTCAGGTTACATTTGAAACATTTGATGATCTTTAACATTTAAAATGAAAATGTAATTTAATATATTAAGGACAAAATATGTTTGCAGTTGCATATTAACAAGGTCATAGTCAGGTATGTTTAATAAAAACAAGAGTAACACAAAAAAATCTAGCTTGTATTGTTGTGTTACTTTCGTCCCACCTGATGGGGTCAAAAGTAACAATGTGCAGCTTATGTTCAAAGTGAAATGATACTGTAGTCATTCTACATTTGTACAAAATACCACCTGCTATTGACAGACCACACTTGTGAGTTATTAACCACAGCAAAAATATATCTCAGTCTAAAATATTATCGTTTAAAATTACGTTTTTCTGAAAAATTGTACTTTCGTCCCTGCACTCCCCTAATAGTATATATGCAGTATATATGTAAAAAGCTTTTTTTCCCACACAGGCTTGAGCTTGTGTTAACCACAGACTTTATTTTAGGCATTTAACCAAAAAACTATAAAAAGAAGGCAAAAAAGACTTGACTTTGCGACGATGGAACCAGAAGTGCTGAAATGCTAACTCTTTTTTTTCTTTTTCGCCTATTACAGGATTTGGATGTGATTCCTGTAATTAGAAAACATTCTATAATCGAGTAAAAGACTACATATTTTCCTCACATCCTTGTTTTCATTCAAGAAATTAAAAAAAAGGAGCCTAACCTGATTAAGGTCCATAGGTCCATCTCATGCCATTTTTAGGGTCACTGGCCCTTTAAACCAGAGCCTGTTAAACCGGTGCGGAAATGCCTTACTAAAACGTCACGCACAGTGTCATTGACAAATGAATCGCTAGTGTCCCGTTCAGTTGCAGCACCTAGTAAATGTCGGTTCGCTGTCATTTTCTCATCACCTGACTTAAGCTAATCTCCATCTAGTAAGCGGACTATTTGTAGATCAAATGTTATTTTAGTACGGACCAAGGACAAGAAAGAAGATCGCGGTCAGGACGAGAGTAACCTGAGGAATGGCTGCGTCTAAATGTTCGAGGCTGAACGGCGCGCTGATCAGACAGTTACTGGACTCGGTGGACGTTGTGCTGTTTGACTGCGATGGCGTGATATGGCGAGGGGACCAGGCCATCCCGGGAGCCCCTAAGGTTATCAACTCATTGAAGAAACAGGGAAAGCGGGTGTTTTTTGTCACGAACAACAGCACGAAAACCCGACAAATGTACGCCGATAAATTAGGCAAGCTCGGTTTCGATGCCACTGCGGACGAGGTGTTCGGGACGGCGTACTGCTCGGCGATGTACCTAAAAAATGTGTGTAAACTCGACGGAAAAGTCTATTTAATTGGGAGCAATGCGATGAGGCAGGAGCTTGAGGAGGTGGGAATCCAGCCGGTCGGTGTGGGTCCTGACCTCATCACTGGAGTTCAAACCGACTGGGCAAACGTTCCTCTCGATAAGGAGGTCCAAGCTGTACTGGTCGGGTTTGATGAGCACTTCAGTTACATGAAGCTCAACAGAGCTCTGCAATACTTGTGTAACCCCGACTGTCAGTTCGTGGGCACTAACACGGACACGAGGTTGCCTCTGGAGGGAGGCAAGGTGGTGCCTGGTAAGCAAATATGAATGACATCCCAAATATGAATTACCTAAATGCCGTGTTGTCACAACGACCTTGTCTTCTGCTTATCTACAGGGACAGGGTGCCTCCTACGGGCGGTGGAGACCGCTGCACAACGCCAAGCTCAGGTGGTGGGAAAACCCAGCAACTTCATGTTCGAGTGTGTGGCCAGCCAGTTTGATCTGGACCCTCAGAGGTGTCTGATGGTCGGAGATAGACTGGACACTGATATCATGCTCGGTTCAAACTGTGGCCTGAAGACCCTGCTGACCCTTACAGGAGTTTCTACCGTAGCAGAAGCCGAAGCAAACCAGAAGAGTGAATGCCCACACCGGCAAAAAATGGTGCCTGACTACTATATAGACAGCATTGCTGATATTCTACCTGCACTACAGGCATAGTCAGAGATTTACTTGAGATTTACCCACTTTAGTAGAGAGTATTTATCAATATATGGGTATCAGAATGGAACAAAATAACCTATTTTAATATTACAGTTAATCTAAATGAGTCTAACAGAGTTTTTTTTCCACAAATATGCAGTGTGATTTACTATCTAGGCTTCATTTCAAACTGGCCTACCTCTTTTTTGAATATCCCACTGTTTTAAAGGTAATATAAGGGCTTTATGTTTTTACTTCAGTGTTATTGTTTGTTTTTATTGTTTTATTTTGTCCAAAAAAATTATTTGACATTTGTAATGTGTTTTATTATCAATAACGCTTGGGTACTACGAAACAAATAACCCTCAAAATTGTGCTGTTTGTTATTATTTTATTAGAAGTAGTTCAACTCTACTGTTAATTCACTGTATGATGAGTGAGAGAATATTATAAATATTTGCAATGATTATATTTTGCACTTGACAGCTTTGTTGTCACTCACTAATCCATCAACCTGGTAGGATTTTACTTCTCTCCATGGCTTGAACAAAGTGTTCATCTTATGTGACTGATCAAATAAATAAGAATTATTCACTGTACTTTTTTTTCTTAATAATGTACTTAAAGGGGTATTTCACCTAAAAATTAAATCATCATTTACTCACCCTCACATAGTTCCAAACATTCTGAGGAAGATATAAAAAAAAAAATATATATATATATATATATATATATATAGATATATATATAGATATATAGATATATATATATATATATATAGATATATATATAGATATATAGATATATATATATATATATATATATATAGATATATATATATAGATAGATATATATATATATATATAGATATATATATATATATATATAATTAGGCCACAGGTGTATAAAATCAAGTACCTAGGCATGCAGACTGCTTCTACAAACATTTGTGAAAGAATGGGTCACACTCAAGACCTCAAATAATTCAAGCGTGGTATCATGATAGATTGCCACCTGTGCATTAAGTCCATTCATGACATTTCCTGACTACTAAATAATCCATGGTCAACTGTTCTTATGTGGTATTAAAATAAAGTGGAAGCAATTGGGAACAAACTCAGCCACAAAGTGGTAGGCCGCGTAAAACCACAGAGTGGGGTCAGCGCATGCTGAGGCACACAGTGCGCAGAATTCGCTGACTTTCTGCAGAGTCAACAGCTGCAGACCTACAAACTTCATGTGGCCTTCAGATTAGCTCAAGAACAGTGTGTAGAGCTTCATAGAATGGGTTTCAATGGCCAAGCAGCTGCATCCAAGCCTTACATGCAGTAACGCCCGTTACATGCACGCCACTGGACTCTAGAGCAGTGGAGACGTGTTCTCTGGAGTGATCAATCATGCTTCTCTGTCTGACAATCTGATGGACGAGTCTGGGTTTGGTGGTTGCCAGAAGAACAGTA
Source organism: Gobio gobio (assembly GCF_949357685.1). NCBI lineage: Eukaryota > Metazoa > Chordata > Actinopteri > Cypriniformes > Gobionidae > Gobio > Gobio gobio. Next base: position 26,870,542 of record NC_137113.1, read on the forward strand.
CTTACCTGACTGCATTGTGCCAAGTGTAAAGTTTGGTGGAGGGGAGATTGTGGTGTGGGGTTGTTTTTCAGGGGTTGGGCTTGGCCCCTTAGTTCCAGTGAAAGGAACTCTTGATACTTCAGCATACCAACACAATTTGGACAAATTCATGCTCCCAAATTTGTGGGAACAGTTTTGGGTATGGGCCCTTCCTGTTCCAACATGATGGCGCACCAGTGCACAAAGCATCGGTCCATAAAGACATGGATGAGCGAGTTTGGTGTGGAGGAACTTGACTGGCCTGCTAATATTACTGACCTCAACCCGATAGAACACATTCGGGATGAATTAGAGCGGAGACTGTGAGCCAGGCCTTCTCGTCCAACATCAGTGCCTGACCTCACAAATGCGCTTCTAGAAGAATGGTCAAAAATTCCCATAAACACACTCCTAAACCTTGTGGAAAGCCTTCCCATAAGAGTTGAAGCTGTTATAACTGCAAAGGGTGGGCCAACTCCATATTAAACCCTACGGATTAAGAATGGGATGTCATTAAAATTCATGTGCATGCAGGCGTCCCAAAACTATAGTGTGTGCGTATATATATATACCTTTATTTATATAGCACTTTTTAAAATACAGATTTTTCAACACAGCTTTACAGTGATAACGGGAAAATAATGCAACAAAATTAGTTTCGGCTGTACAACCGCTCTGGAGAATACAGTGATGTCATCGTCCAGCTCATGTTCAATTCTCATACAATGGTGTCAATGCAGGGAGATCTGTAATATTGTTGAATATTTAGTGTCCCCAACTAAGCAAGCCAAAGGCGACGGGTTTGAACCCTTTTAGTTACCATCATTCTTCAAAATGTCTCATTTTTGGGTGAACTATTCTTGTAATGCCATTGCTCGTCAATTTTCTCACTATGACCACAAATAAAGTTATTAAAGTCACCTTGGTCAGTCAGCAGCCTAAGGGCAAGGCCAGTTGATGCCTTAAAACTGGCTCTGCGACGAAAAGCCCTGTCCGCAGTGCCGATCTACCTGTCCCCTTTGTCTATTGTCTGGTATGGGGTAGTCAGCCAGTGGGTTGGACTACCTGGTGTGAGGCAAGAGGTGGGGGGCAGAGGATGGCAGAGAGAAGTTAAACACCTATACTGCAGGCTCTGCTGGTCAGTCTCAGTCATGAACATTGCCTTATACAGAAAAGAGTAAGACAGGTACCGTGAGGAGAAGTAAAACAGGGCAGAATGGTGAGGTGCTGGAAGCATTCAGAAGCCGGTCTGGAGGACCCACAGAGCATGGTAAGAGATCATGTGGTTATATTGCTGTTTCCATTAGTAGAAAACATGCTTCACTCTTCAAAATAAAAACTTCTTTATTGACATTTATGGTTCTTTAACATCAATGGAAGTTTTTTTATGTAAGTAAAAAGGGGTTCTAAAATGTTCTTAACACTAAGAAAAAAACGGTTCTTTTAATAACTGTGCATTGAAAGGTTCCTTGGGGAACTCAAAATGCTTCTTCAATGGCAACTGCAAAACCACCCTTTTGGAATTTTTATTTTTAAGAGTGTAGCACAAACATGTCAGTTTGTGTTTTGCTTAGCACTGTTTTATGTTGTCTTTCTTATGTGTACAAACCATAAATATTATTTAATGTGAATGTGCAATGGCCTTAAATGTAACTCATAGGGAGATGAATGTGTGTTTGGATTTTCTAGCACTGTGGTCCCATCAGCTCCTCCAGGGTTCCTCACAAAGTTCTTTGGTGCAGTCTTGCTGCCATGCTGCTCATTGTTATCATTGCTCTCAGTGTGACGGCACATCTAGGGCTTCAGCACAAGACACAAGTAAGAGTCCGAGCCTTTCAAAATGTCAATATTGAAGCTTATTTGAACTAAAAACAAACTTTTTCCAACAGTCTTCACTGCAGGTTGTCAGATTTCCCGATCACATGGGTGACTTGATCAATCAGTCGGCTCTGATTGACAAGCACAACAATGTAGTGACCTACTCTGTGACTTCCCATGTCAACTACACCTCCACTGTGATTTTTGACATGAGACATGTAAGACTCTTTTCTTTCAGCACAGATTAGGCTTTTCCTCTAAAGCTCAGTTACATTTCCCTATCTCTCTTCCTCAGGGGTTGGTATGCTATAAACCTGACAACCAAGACAGCTGCTTTCTTCGCCGGATGGAACGTTTGGATTACGAGAATGTGCAATCTCAGCTAAACAAGTCGGAGCAACAGGTGAAGGATTTCTGCTTGTCGAGCATCCTAGTTTTGTGCAAGACCAAAAGAGCTGATGGTAACACAGACAATACCGTTCAAAAATATAGGGTCAGTAAGTTGTATTAAATTGATTAAAAGTGACAGTAAAGACTTTGAGGATGTTTCAAAAGCTTTCTATTTAAAAATTTAAAAAATGCTGTCTTTCTATTCATGAAAGAATCCCTAAAAAGGATTAAAATAAATATATTAGGCATCACAACTTTTTGTAATATTGATAATAATAAGAAAAGTTTCTTGAGCACCAAATCAGCATGATTTGTGAATGGCTGCTGGAAATTCGGTTTCGCCACCACAGGAATAAATGGTCGAGTCTCCTACTTTTACCATATGAATGAGAATGTCAAATGTGAATTGCGACGGTGTATATAACCGGATCATATTCTCACCGCAGCAGCTTTAAAGACCCTATATGCCATATAAAACGTAAAGCTGGCTGGCAAATTGACTGACACTTGAACGCAGCTCCACCCCTGTGCTCTTGGGTAGATTAGAGAGCTCTTTTGGCTGCTTTCTCCTCCGTGACTCCAGAAAGGGAGTAATGGACCGCACCAGCTCAAGAGGGTTTTAGTGTAGTCGAGTCGGAATTCCACAGACCATCTGATCCACTTTGGCTGGATCGCGTTACAGGATAGGACCACAGGGTGCACAATGGCCACTCTGTTGGCTTTTTCCTCTTATAAGTCACTACTGGAAAGACAGAGCTCCCGTCCGCAAACAGAGCCGAGACCTGTGCTGGACACACTTCTCTCAGCACTTAACAAGGAGATTCATGCGCTGGGTTATGATCTGTGCAGAATGGGATGGGTTGTTGAACCGATAAGTATCGCTGACCACTTAAAATCTTGGTCTCGGTTGAGATTTTTGCATCATTGCGTTTGATTAAAGCCATTAGAAAACTTTTTGGAAACTCAATCCGTGGCCTTTTGAACAAGATTTAAAATTTGTGGTGCACAATGAGCTATTGAGAGGCATAAACTGCTTGTCGCAGGCTCGCTCAAGCATTACTCCGCTTTAACAAGTGTCTATCTGATCTCTGTGGAGTAAGTGGTGTAATTACAAATGCCTTTTGTACTAGAGGAAGCACTTAAACCCCTCAAGACACAATTATACATTTAGGAGTTATATAGTGTTAGTTCACATAGGAACAATATGGTGAGTCTGTATCACACCATTAGAGGATAATTTACCCTGCAATGATATACAGTGAGATATGTGATGATTCTCACAGGTTCGTCAGGTCTGGGTGGTGGGAAATCAGACTGAAAAACACACTGAGTTTTTGGGAGTGCTGCCCGGCAGTCGTGTTGAAGCCTCCACCCTTCAAGAACCTCTTCAGTCCCTCTGTCAGCAGGCCTCTGTGTACTGGACTAGAAGATCTGATGGTAAGCCTTACGTCACCCATCAAATAAGCATATTAGAATGATTTATGAAGGATCATGTGACTCTGAACACTGGAGTAAAGGCTGCTTGCTCTTGTTTCTAAGATGAGGGATCATGTAGAACTATTTTCATGCGCCATAAACCAAATCTTGACTTTTCTGTATACATATTCTGACCTCTGTTTCTGTGTGACTTTCTTTGGAATTCTCCTTCCCTGTTTGTCTCTCCTTTTTACTTCTTTTGCTATGTGCAACATTGCCGACTGTGTCCGTCCACATGAAAGCAGGAGCAGAGGTGCTCTACAACTCATTGAAATTCAGCTTTGCCATCACAGGACTAAATTAATATTTAAAAAATAGAAAAAACAAAAAAAAACTTTTGGTAACACTTTATTTTACAGTGTCCTTGTTACACATGTTAGTTACTGTAGTATAATTACCAACCCTTATTCCTAACCCTATAGTAAGTACATGTAGTTCATTATTATTACTCAGTACTTAAATATATAATTACACCATAAAATGGACACCTTCAAATAAAGTAAAACCCAAAAAACACTTACATTAAACCTGCATTCTTCTGTTAAAATGTTTGTATTACTGTAAAATTATTTAGGTGTAAAATAAGGTTGTCATGGCAAGAAAATTGTAAATTTGGATAAAACTTTACCAAGGAAAGGTAGAAATGGGGATTTATTTGTTTTACACTGACTTCGTAAAAGTCAGTCATTTACAAACTGGCCCCATTCACTTCCATTATTGGTGCCTCAATGTAACCAAGATTTTAGTTTTTTAACAAAACGGAGAAAATTCGTTTTAGTGGTAATCAGTACCACAAATGCTGTACTGAGCTAAAATTGTACTGTAAATTGTACTTTTAAATAAAATGTTAAAACATTGTATGAATTGATTTTTGTGACAAGAAAATGTTCAGAAGACACTGCATAAGCCAAGAACATGCTCTATAAAGAGCACAGTGAGACAGAAACCTAATCCAGTAGTCCAGTGAGATGGAGTTGTGACCTTTTTAGAGTTACAACCAGCAGAGCATGAACGAGGAACAGGGCATTGATTATGATTGGCATCGGCACATCTATAGAAATAAGAACCTTGAGATTTCTTTCCTTTTTTTTCCCTGAAGGTCCCGGGAAACAAAGACTTATTTACTTCTGCATCGACATCTGCTTCCCCAGCAACATTTGCGTTTCTGTGTGTTTCTACTACCTGCCAGAGTGACATTCCACTGATGGTGTACCAGCACACGCCAGACAAACAAACAAATGTGTGAGAGCAACTGGAAAGGCTAAACAAATGCCCTATTTAATGCCAATCTGGCAACAAAGTCAGAACTATCTTGTCATGTTATCTGCTAAATCCTTATCTTCATCCTCTCTTGTATTTAGCCCCATTTTTGCAGTGGTTTGAACATGACTTGAACACTCCAGCTCTTGTAACCTGATGCAGACGAGTAATGGAAAACACTGCTGGTCTACAATAAAGCACTATTGTGTTTAGTCACTCATATCTTTTAATTCAAGAAGGGAATCATTCAGCGATGTCTGGATAATAATCAAAAGCGAAATGTTATTTATTGACAAAACTTGTGGATGCATACAAATACTGGGTACTGTATATGCAACAAAGTATTCTACCATACATTTGAATTAGCAATAAGGATACATTTTGACATTTTTTTGCTCAGTCTTCATCATCATAGCCATTGAGGGTTACCTTTAATGCAACAAGTCCATTTAATACCATGAGGATGGTTCATAGATGCAGATGTCAGGTGTTATGACAGCCGCAGCTTCCGTAGCAGAAGGAGTTTCTTCAGCTCACTATCCAAGCACGCTGTCATTGAAGGCCAAACACACAACAGCCTTCTGATGGCCGCTGTACTCGCGTTTGATTTCTCCGGTCTCCACACACCACAGACGTGCCAGGTTATCAGAGGAGGCTGAAAATCAGTACAAACAAATAAAGGGTTAGCTCAGCCAAAAATGAAAATTAGCCCATGATTTACTCACCCTCAAGTCATCCTATGTGAATATGACATTCTCTTCTCTTCTAATCCAAGCTTTATAATAGCAGTAATTGTTGCTCTGTTTTTGAAGTCCATAAAAAGTGCATCTGTCCGTCATATAACGTGCTCAACACGGCTCTGCTGCGTTAATAAAAGCCTTCTGAAGCGAATCGATGCATTTGTGTAAGAAAAATATCCATATTTAAAACTATATAAAGCAAAGTTTCGGCCGATCGCCTTCCGTATTCAATTTATGGGAAAAAGTATTGAAAGTGCCTCTGCAGTTCAAAAGGCTTACGCTACCAGTTACGCTTGTCAGACGTAGCGTACGCATTTTGAATGGCGAGAGGCACTTTCAACACTTTTCCAGGGAAGGCGATCGGCCGGAACTTTACTTTATTAAGTTTTAAATATGGATATTTTCCTTAAGCAATTGCAATTTTTTTTGCAAAAAACATGCGAGAACATTTTTATATCGTGGCCACGAATTAAGAACTTACTAATAAGTAAACACGTTTTACTAATTTGTTCCCTCTTTTTAAGTAAATTATGTGCACAATATAATTTGTTCCCTTGTTTTAGTTAAATCAAGATGGCCATGATTTACTAAAACGATGTTGCATTAACTGCGACTAGTCTTAAAAGTTAGTCATCTAATTTTTTTCTTCAAAACTGGTCCTAACTTTTTTTTAAGTCAGTTACGTAAAATGGTCAACATGGTGGCTAAATTATGCAACTGACCCTATTTTTCTGTTCTTTGGTTTCCCTGCATGACTACTACAAAAGGCTGCAACAAACAATATTTAGAAAGAGGAAGTCAACTTCTGAACAGAATAATTTGTATAAAGTTTTTTTTATCTTGTGGAACTACTTAATGGCAGAATACAACAACAACAATAAAACCCAACAACCCAAACCAGAACCAAACAAATGCAATCTCTTAAACTGTGTCTACACCAGACATAAACACACGACGCGGCAAAAGCCATTATAATCAGTACTGATGCTGTCTACACTGGATGTGGCACGACACCACAAATTCCCGTCAGTAAAATAATGCCTCGTACTATTTTTTTGACGTACTTCAAGAGCTCGCGCTGCTTCTGTTTCAACAACGGTTGCTTTGTTGCGTCCAGTCTAGACGGCCTCAAGCTGTTGTAGGCGGCGCAGACACTGTGTTATTTAAAAAGAATACCAAACATCTAAAAGATTTGGACCCACTTTATATTAAGTATCTTTATTTAGGCCTTGTTTACACCTGGTATTAAGATGCATTTTGGTCGATCGGATTACAAGCAGATGAGGGAGACCTGTCCGTTTATGCCTGATGATTTAATCCATCTCTTCTGTCCACTTTCAACCACTTCTGTCCTGATTTCTTCAAAAGGAGGGTCTATGGGCAGGTAAATGCATGGGCTTTTTCAGATATTTTGATCTAATGGACGTAATAAGCTCACGTAATTTACATTTGAACACGCATGGAGACGATGGAAAAACACATGGAGAGCAGCTTTCATTTCTGCTCGTTGAATGTCTGCTGAATGTGGTGAGTGTGTGTTAGAAATCAGGGATGGGGAGAGAACATTGTGCTTGGTACGTTCATTGTCTTCAAAGCAAATTCGAGTCTTCAGCAGACAAAGTTTAAATCCCGTCTGGCTAGCTCACTTCCTGTAATGTTTAAGCATTAGATCAGTAGGTGGAGAGTAGGTGGTCTCTTGTGGCTGTTCGAACACATTCGACCACATGAGAGTCTACATTACGAAAGCAATCCGGCCGAATGCGTTTTCGACTACCTCTGGAAGTGGTCAAACGTGGACAAGCTCAAAACTTTTTACAGCCCGTTTACACTTGTATTTAGAGTCGTCCTCCACTTGTGATCTGATCAACCAAAACGCTTCTTAATACCAGGTGTAAACAGGGCCATAAATTAATAGTTTGATACAATGCACTTTATAAACACATTGTATACAAACATGTTTTTACATTTTAGCTGTATTTAAAAAATACCTGCATGTAATTAAATCTGTAATTACACTGTTGATCCTTCCCTTACCCATATCATTTATCAAAGAAAGTAATATAAGGTAACTACATGGGTTAAGATTAGTACCTAGTTATTACCCAGTTACTACAATAAGTACATAGTATGTGCATGCAGAACAGGATTGTAAAATAAAGCGTTAACACCAAACCTGTCCCTAACCTTACCTGTATCCCACCTCAATAATAGAAAAAGTGTTGTGCAATACAACATAAACACAATTAGTGAATTGTACCTGACACTTTACATAAGCACATAGTAGTTAAAGCTGCAGTCCGTAACTTTTTGCGCTCTAGCGGTTAATAAACAGAACTGCATGCGTCTTGCGGAAGAACATTGCAGCCGGAGCTACTTCTCTCTGTTTATGTCTATGGCGAGTCACGCAGGGAGGAACTGTGCTCCTCCGCAGCGGTTCCTATCAGTCTGGTCTGAAATAGTCCCAATATAACCACTTATTATAAGTGTACCATAATGATTCAGGGTAAGACAAAAACACGGTTTGGAAAATGGATTCATGTTGTACATTCTCATATAATTTTTGTAAATCTTGAACACAAAAAAAGTTACGGACAGCAGCTTTAAAGACACCTAATATAAAGTGGGACCAAATATTCTACAATGAATATGTAAACTTATGATCTTCTCATATAAAACACATGAACTGTGAATGCTGATGAGAGCCCTGTGTTCACCTGTAACTATGTACTGTGAATCTCCAGAGAAGGCACAATCCCACATCCAACCTCGGGACGTCTCTCCTGGGTTGTTACTCTTAATACTCAACTCTGTCATTAGAGAAAAGTTGGAGGTTCTCCAAATTTTACAGGTCTGGTCAGCAGAGCATGTGGCCAGTAATCTAGTAAAGAGATGAAAAACATTGTGCATTGATTTGTATAATAGTTGTAAACAAGAATCAGCTATTTTAATTTTTCACTGTTCTCCCATTGTTACTCAGATTAGCGTTTTGCAAGACACTCACGTGGAGTCTGGGCTGAATTTGCAGCGTAATGAGTAGCGTTTGTGAGCAGGGATCTTGGTCTTGGGTATGAGTTGTGTCACCTCATCACCTATTCCTCCAGCCAAATTCCACACATAACAGTTGCCCTACAGTGAAAGACAAATAAACCAAATCTGACCAACCTCTACTAAACGGTTCAGATATAATATAAATATATGCAGTACACATATTAGCACAACTTCATTAGCAGTGTGGCATTTTGAAGGTTTAAAGGGATAGTTTATCAAAAAAAGTCATAATTTACTCGCCCTTGTGTCGTTCCAATGAGGGTTCCTCCATTGAATGTCTATTCACCTAAAACTCTGGCGGTTTATAAAGAGATCATATGAATTTCTTTTACGATCTCTTTATAAACGTTTTGAAGAATCCAAATTTTGGGTGGATAGACATTCAATGGAGGGATAGAAAGCACAATTATTTGTGTTTCAAAGATGAACAAAAGTCTTATGGGTTTGGAATGACATGAGGGTGAGTAAATGATGAAATAATGTAAATTTTTTGGGTGAACTAACCCTTTAATGTTATTGGTTACTGACCGAGCTGTTGACTGCAGCCATATAACTGGCATCAGGATCGATATGGACTGAATTGACAGACACATCTGGCTCTGGGATGAGTTGTTCATTGTGGTCTGTTTTCAAATCCCAGATATGAATAACACCACTTTGGTCCCCAACGATTAATTCAGCCTAAAGCAAGTACATTTAGAGAAAAGTGACTTGTTTGTTCGACTGTTTGATTGTGAGCATCAGTAGCAGATAATGAAATATTATCCAACTGACCTGATTGGGATGAAGACACACACAATTAATAGGTGCATTGACTTGAAATATTCTTTGGCACTGTAGGTTCCTTGACCTGAATGAAAACAGTACTTAAGTAGCACTTAAAATCTCTCTAACAGACTTTATACATACAGCAGAAAGCTTTCGCTACCTCAGGTCCCAGATGCGAGCCATGCAGTCTTCTCCACCCGTGTACATCCACCGACCATCCTCGTGAAAGCCGACAGACGTGATGTTCTTGCTGACACCGTCATAATTGATCACAGGGTTTGGATTATTTGAGTTTAAGTCATACATGCGTATGTGTTGATAACCTGAAATGTAAGAATAAAAGTACAGTGTGAAAACTACACAGGTATGGGGGGGGGGGGGGGGGGTGCACTATTTAAAGTTTTATACATAATAAGGCTCATGCTGAACTTACCAGCAGCAGCAATCATGCTTCTATCAGGTGTTACTTCAAGAGAATTTACCTGCTGGTGTTTGAGTTAAGCATCTTTAAAGTACATTGTGTACCAGCACACTTTAGAATTTTTTTTTTTTAAAAGGAGAACTTATTACAGAAAAATTATACTTTAAACGAATTAAGTGAATTTAATGTTTTAATACACTTAATTGCATGTTATTTACAATTAAATGAAAATGCATTGTATTTTACATTTTATTAAATGCAATCAGTTGAACTTCAGTGTACAATCTTTGACCCAAGGTACTTACATTTTTATGTAATTTCATAATTACATCTATTGATTCCAAATATGGTTCAAGTGTACTTCTGAATGTACGGACAGACATTTATTATTACTAAAATACACTTGTATTATATGTTGAAATAAACTGTTATTTGTTATGTTGAAATTAAACAGTTAAATCTCAGTTATGCAATATTTAAAACAATGCTTCAAAATGCACTTTAGCGGGAAAAATTTACACTTTATTTTAAGGTGACTTTCTTACCATGTAATTACTAAGTGCTACTTACAGTATATTACTTATATGTAATTGTATAAGTAGTCGAGTAAGAAATATTAATTTACAACATGTTCTTATTGTGGTTATGAATAGTTTTGGGTTTAGTTAAATGTAATTGTGCATTATTTATAGTTAATAGTACAGTAGGTACATATAACAAGGACGCTAAAATAAAGTGTTATCAAAACTTCTAATGTGACATTAATTCAAAGTGCACTTAAGTGTGTTAATAACCATAGTCATAAAAGTGTACGCTTTGTAAATGGGCTTTTATTTAAGTAATATTATATTATCTGCAAGTACAGTTATTTTTAAATATATGTTTAAGATTTTAAGTACACTACAAGTTCAATTATATAACATTCAATATAATTAAGCGCACTTCTTTTTCACAAGTGGAATGTATGTGGGTGGCAAACACTCTTGTTCGTGAAGGATACAGAGTCCTGGTGCTGGACGGTTCTTGTGCAGATGCCACTGTGAGCCTGCCAAAATCTGACGGTGTGATCATAACCAGCAGTGGCGAGAATCACCGGATCACTGCCGACGGTGCCTTGATTCACATTCATGATGAACTCGATGCAGACCTAACGACAACTTGGCAGGAGAATGACTCGTTTTAGCTGTGGCTGTTGAAAATTCATGAATCTACCTCGATGCGTTTAAATGTACTTGTTTCTGTAAATCGTCTATGTTGGCAAAAAGATTAAGAGAATAAACTGTTGTGATAGCTTGACATTGTTTTAGGGTGCTAAAATGCTCTATGAAAGATACAATTGGACAAACTTGATTAGAAAAGCATAACGCAAGTCAATGTTCTTACCTGAGGGCGAATAATGCACCAGAAATCCGATTAGATAAATGTAAAACTATGATCTCAACAGCGCAAATGAACATTATTTACAAATGTCAAACCTAAGCGGTGCTCCATTCAAAACCGTCCACACAGAAACAATTCTTGAATAAAAGGTTCCGCAGTGTTCAGTATTCATTGTTTTTATTAGCAATCGAACAAAATGAGTCTGAAACAAATATGCAGATACATACGTCAAGTTATTATAGAGGCCAGTTACAATACATCAAATCAAAAAATCTGAAATCAAATGCGCCATTGGAACAAAATGTCAAAAAATACATATTACTAGTTACTACATATGCATTTTAACCAAAATGAATGTAATACAAGTTGGCCTATAGCTTATTTGATTTCACATGAGGAACAATGTTGTGTCGCTTTGTGGCTGTGTTGCAAAACATCAAACATCAAAACATCAAACCGCAAAGGAGGCAAGGTTTTGCTTCACTTCAACGGGGTCAGCGAGTGCACATGACAAAATCCTTGCCCTCATTCCACTTCTGCTTCTAGGAGATGGAAGGACCTACAATTTAAAAATAAGATTAAGATTTACATCCTTAAATATTCAAAATTCAAAGAAAGTGGCAAATGGCCAACATGATTAACCTTCAGATAAATTTTGCATCTCTCCAGTTGGAACTTCCACTGCATAATTATCCTTTCAGACTCCAACAGACACAAAAATGCTTCTGTCTGTGAAGAAAAATATTTGACTTTTATTCTTTACAGTGCATACAGACATACTAATTCTATAATATATTATTTGACAGTTGATTTAAATGTTTATTTATGATTGATTATATATTATTAGACACATGTCAGGTGAATGAACCCAATGGTTGTGGTACAGTATCAATGCACAAAGGTTTTTATCAGAGAGTTGATAACGTAAGTATTAGATGCGCTCACTTTACAGCCCAGGGTTTTCTCAGCCACTGTGCCTGCCAAGTTGCATGACTGCAAAGTCCCAGTGTGATCACTGACGTCCAGCAGCAGATCAAAGCCTTGAGTAGCCTGGAGCTGTTGTCCTTGATTTGGACAGGCATCATTGGAACAAGTCTGAATCTCCTCATTGATTCGAAATTTGCATTTGGCACTAGTGGAGAAATGATTTATTAAAACTCAGGCTTGTGAACATTAGGCAGGGTTCCCACTCTTTTTCAGTGATCGTTTTCCAGGACATTTTAAATTTCACTACAGCGGATATAAAAAACAAGGATGAGGCCCTTTCTCCGTAAGTCTTTAAACGTCGTACAGTTTATGACTAACATTGAATTCAGTTATTTAATATTTTTTAACTATACAATTTAGTATTGAATACCAAATTTCAATACCATAGCAAAAAATATTGGAACTTTTTTTGTTGAAATTCATTTTTTGAAAGTTAAAGAAAAGTCAATTAATTATTAATGCTAATAATAATTACAAGTAAATAACACATTAAAAACTAGTAGCCTTCAAACATTTAAATAAACATTGCTTTAAACGGGTCAAGTGAAAAGTAATAAAATAAACAACAAATTGCATGTATTAGTTACAGAACAAGTGGCAGGTCTATTAGTCAGCATTTACATTTAATGCACAAATCTATTTTGACATATCAGAATTTTTTTTGTCTCGTCTGTTGCTATGGTTATCACTGTCAATAAACACAACTTTGGATTTATTCCAGCATTTAAATACGTTGTCCCTCCCGAAACATTGCAGTGTGTACTTAGCAGCATGAAAAATACAACTTTCATTCAAATTGTGAATGGGTTTTGTACCGATGGCAATCCTTTATTATCAAGAGAGCTCCCTTTATAACCAAGAGCTCTATTCTGATTCTGATTAACTTCTTAAACACCTATTAAACACCTATTATTGGTCATAGCGTTCATGTGCTCAACATTGCCTACAATGTTAATGCTGTAAAAACAAGTTGTAAATAGAAACCTTTGATGCTCTACAGTTGCCTATCAGCCGGGACCAGCTGGTATCATTACATTTTTTAAATCTCAGTATAGAAATGGTACCCAAGTACTTTTGACAACAATCAGAAGTTCAGAACGAAATAAAATAATTACTTAGTAAGTTAATGAATTAATGTTAAGGTTAGGTGGCTGCTTACCATATAATCATATATTGACATTCACTGCAAACATTTGAGCAGTTAATAACATTAGCTAACTGCTGAAAGGGCCAGTATGTAGGCCTACGGAAGCTTGTTCCCACCACAGAATAAAAAATAAAAATTGCGACTTTTTATCTCTCAATTCTAACTTTCTTCCCCGCAATTGCGAGTTTACATCTCGCAATTCAGAATGGCATGATACTAACTCACAATTGTGAGAAATAAAGTCAGAATTGTGAGATAAAAAGTCACAATTGTGTTATAAGCAGGCCCACACGGAATCTGCGTGTGCAGAATTCCGCAGAAAACTCTGCAGATTTCCACAGATTGTAGTGCCCGTCATTTGAGAAGGATACACAATCGCATGCACAATTGTGAGGGGTAGTAGGCTGCGCTTATTGATGTTTTTTTTTGTGAGAGAGTGGTTTTAAAATGTCTAAAATAAAATTGACCACAGAGGAGTTATGGAAATGTCACTTGTCTGCTAAAATGACTTATTTATAACTATTAAAAATAGTTAATTAATTTACTTTGGTAGGTATTTATTTAATTTGCTCTATTGTTTAATTATATGAAATTGCTTATTTAATGATTTGTGTACAATACAATTAATAAAGCAAGTGGATCCTTTTAGTGGCTGTACTATAATAGCAATCTATAGCTTTGTTAAAAAAATAAAAAAAAATAATATTTAGATTTGTATTGAAAAACCTCAAATAAAAGTTAAGAAGTGAATATTTGATATTTTATTTGTAATGTTTTCAGTTCCAATATTCTTAGATCTTTTTAACACATTTAAATCCATTTCACATAATTCCGCAGATTTTTCCAAAAAACCAGCCCAGAAATCACAAAAAAAATTCTGCAGATTCTGTGTGGCCCTGGTTATAAGGTCAGAATTGTGAGCTATAAATTAGACTTTATATAAATTAGACTTTATAACTCGCAATTGCGAGTTTATAGCTCACAAAAAAAGGCAGAATTGCGAGATGTAAACTCGCAATTGTGAGATTAAAAAGTCGTAATTTTCTTTTAAAATGTTTTATTCGGTGGTGGAAACAAGTTTCCATAAGTATGGAATGATCACATGTCAAATCTCAGCGTCCCTGAACACAGCACTCTCTGCTACTAATGGTAATTGTTTCAGATAAACTCTTCATTTCTCGACTAAAGGAAAACACAAGATTTTTTTTTTTAATAAATACGATTTTCCAGGATATATTCAATTCTATCGAATTTTTCATGTGTTTTTCAAGGAACGGAAAATTAAGTAATGAATTTTCCAGGATGTGTGGGAACCCTGATTAGGTCATTGCACAAAACTTTCAAAGTATTGCACACTTACCATTTCTTGCGTATGACTTTGGAGATAGAGGAACTTAGATCAAGAGTTGTGATGAATCCATATGTTATGCAATGAAAGACATCAGCATGTTCTTGACTTCTGGTTTTAAGTTGGTTCACAGTCAGAACATCACTAATGGAATCCACTGAGAAATAAATGCAAGGATACAGTTTTCCTGTGTGTTATTCTATGAGCTACACTACACACACTGCATTGTTAATGTAGATGTCTAGATGTATATAGATCAAACGACTTACATGGCACATCATCACCTGAGAGGATGTCTTGGTCATCCAGTCCTCCAGCTTCTAACAGTTCCCTTATAGACGTGTACAGCTGGTTGGCTTCTGCTGTATCTAGAATGCAATTAAAAGGATTTTAACGATAATGTCCAATTGTTAAAATATTACAATTGAAAGTTTTTAAATAGATTCTTTAATCTAGCATATAACATCAGTACCAGGGTTGACGGTAATGATTGTTTTTGAGGTCACTGTTGCTATCATACAACTACGAAAACTGTCAAAGGTGATGCGAGCATCTGCAATAAACAGCACTGAGACAAAACAAGTGCAATTAATTAAATTCACCACATAATAGAAATCGCAACTGAAAAATAAACAGACAAAGAAATATATTACCTGTTTCTCTTTGTCTCAGTGTTTGTACCAGCCGAATAGACTCTTTATCCCAACTGGATGCAAAAATAAATGAAATCCCTTTATTTAGTGTTTGGCATTGATGTTTGTTGAAATGAATGAAATTTTACTCACCACACTAAAGGAAATGATGTCCCAGTGTCATCAAAGAGCTTTATTTCTAGCCTCTGTCCTTTGCGTCCATCAGATTTTGTAAAGAATTTCTCCTCACCGACCTTTGGATGACAAAATCTCAATCACTGAACAGGATCAGTACATCTGTAGGGTTGAAAATTACTTTTTTTTGCCCACCAGCCACTGATGTCAGGGTGTGTTAAAGGTCACGTATTAAGCAAAATCCACTTTTACAAGGTGTTTGGATATAAATGTGTTGACAGCGTGTGAACACAACCACCCTACAATGATAAAAATCCACCCAACTCCTTATTTTTTATCTCCATTAAACCAAAGCAGTCTCATTAGACAAGCCGTTTTGATTCTCTGAGGAATGTGACGTCACATTCCTCATGCCCTGGCCACGGCCGCTGACTGACAGCTCTGTACTACCATAGAGACAGAGCGTTTTTAGGCCACGCCTACGCCGAGGGGGGGGGGGGGGGGGTACTCGTTGCAATCCAACGCTCTCCATTGACTTTGCATTGCGTGAAGTGGTCTCCTTGTCATTTCAGACTTATAACAAAACACAGAACAATGTCTAAAAGCTTAGGGGCAGGAACAAAACAATGTCCGTACACAGCCGGCAGTCTTGAATAACTTAAGAAATCACCAAGATTAAGCATTTCAAGTAATTATGTGTCCAGCCTGCCTGCCATAGAGCGTGAAGGATATATCCACACACTTTGGTCAATTAAAAAAAACATGTCCCTTCATTCTCCCACCATCAAATTGGTGTAACCACCCCATCCAGTGACCTGAGGACATTTACTCTTACCTCATCAAGTCACTCGGTAAGCCAGTGAATGATTTAACTACTGAATCATGAAGTACGGATAATGCTATCGGAAGCTAAATCAGGCTTTTTAAAAAGACATATACATTTAAAGATGTTTACTTGCAAAAACAAAGTAAAATCATTCACTTGTTGAGAATGAAGGGACATGTTTTTAAATTGACCAAATGAAGTGTGCGGATGTATCACGCTCTTGGCATGCAGGCTGGACATATAATTACTTGACATTACTTTAATCTTGGTGATTTCTTAAGTTATTCAAGCCTGCCGGCTGTGTACGGACGTTGTTTTGTGCCGCTATTTTGTATTGAAGTCTACGGGAAGTCTAGTTTATTTTCCCCTTAAAAAGGAGCGTTGACGAAATTGACAGTTAAGTTCCCGGATGTGCCGGTAATCCGTATATTCTTAAGGACATCAACACCTAAAATAAAACTCTAGAAAGGTGTACAATATGGGATCTTTAACTTCCCTGACATCCATGAGAAGGGTTGGAAGTATATAGTTGGAATCTAACCGATTGCACAGCTGCTAGAATGTTAATAATGTGTCCATCCAGACTTTGTCCATTTGCAGTAATGTCTCCCAGTGAATAGAAGTCCCTTGGGTCTTTAATTGGCATGTGGAATAGCGGCAGAATCCTGGCCTCTGTTTCTAAATCTGAGCATATTCTAATGCTTGAGTGGGTCTCTGTTACCAACAGCCTGTAGGTACTGAGATGAAATATGTTTATGTATCACTTACTAATACAGTATGAAACAGAATATTTAGTAGTTATATATGATGTTTTTTGTGTTGTTTTTTTCTCGTTTCTTTTACCTGGGTGTTGATGGGCAAAATCTTTCTTCTTTCTCATAGTCTTTGGTCACGACGAGGGGGTTTTCAATTACAACTAAAACAGAAGATGCTATTTTGGCTCACAGGTTCAGTTCAATGCAGTTCGTCTATTATTAGATGTCTTTTTTGTTTTGTTTTTTAACACAAGGAAGTGACATCTAAAATTAGTGATTACTACCACTAAATCTCACCACAATCCCGAATCTGAAAGCGACTGCTCAGTCCTTGGATGTATTCTTCATTTCCCCATGCAGACACATTGATGAAATGTTCTGGAGAATCTTTTACGGTGAAGCTGAATGTGAACCTTTCAGAGCCAACATCTGAAATAAAATAAAAATAAAAGTTACTCTGTTAAAAACATAAAATAAAATGAAAACAGGATGCAAATGTAACCAACTTTTCCTGTCAGGGAATCCTCTTGAATCAGTTTTCCCAATTATTACTCCAACCACCTTCTGGAAAATGAACAAAAAGGACGGGGTTTTTTTAAATAAAAAAAAACATTTTCCTTACAGACATTATAAGGCCAATTCTGTTAAAAGCCATTTATCATCACACAACTAAATAGCCTAGAATAAACAGATAAAATCAAGTAATTCGCCAATTATTCATTAAAATTAAGATACCACCATGCAGGCACTCAAGAATAAGTCTTCTGATATTTGGCTTCTCACCGAGTGTGTGATGTTTATGTTTAGGCCACATATTGGCATATACATTTGTACTGGAGCGTACGTCATTTTCATCTCTGTAACAGTGACACAAAAGGAAAAATACTCATGACTATGTAATTACAATAATCCAACTAGCAAATGAGAGTTATCAAAAAAAGCTAGCAACATTCCTATCGACCTGACGCTGAGGTAAAAGTGTCGCTGCTTGTTAACTTGCTTTATTTGTAACCCATTTAACTCGTTATATAATTCAAAAACTTGTACAAAAGATAATTAACCAACTTAATATTCGTTAAGATTAACAAACATTAGTAATCATGGTGGGAAATATCTCTTCTTACACAGTCAAGGGCGCAGATGAATGAACTGACGGCAGCGTCCCACTCAAGCTGATGAAATGTGACCGTCACGAGCGGGAGCAGCGTCATTTTGGCGGTTTGAGACATGATGTCACTGCTAATATTTAAAAAAAACACACGAAACAAACATAATTGTTTTGACGCATATTTTAATAGCGGGAAACAAAATAAAAAGACAGTTTAAATGCAATAGGAACAGTTTCAATAAATTATGCATTTATGGCGCAGACAATAATAAAGAAACACATTCATTCAAAACAAATAAGTTTAAATCAGTGGTGTTCTAAAATTGAGGAGGCAAAGTTTTTTTATATAAATCAAATGAAAATGTATGTCTCAGTTACATTTAATGTCGTCACAATTTTCTGGTTAAATAAACATAACTTACACAACCAAATAAAAAAGAAAAAAATTCTAATTTGTATTTTTAAAATTAACAATGTAATTAATGTTCCCTTTATTAAATTCAAGTATAAATATCATCAAGTTAGTGTTTAAGTATTTTTTTTACATTTATTCCAAAATAATAACTCAAGGCATTTAAACAAAGTTTAATAAATAATAAATAAAAATTATATTATATTATATATATATATATATATATATATATATATATATATATATATATATATATATATATACACACACACACACACAAATATATATATATATATATATATATATATATATATATATATATATATATATATATATATATATATATATATAGATTAATTAACAGTTATTATAATGTCAAAATTATTGTTGTTAATGGTAATGATAAGGCATAAGAATAATCTCAATAATAACAATAATGACACGTACTGTAATTTGCAATATTGAAGGTTTACAGTTAACATTTTACATCAGCAAGTAATTTCATTCATTCGTGAGCACATGTTCATATCAGCTTATGCAGACTAGTATAAAAATATATTAACTACATTAGTCTCTGTGGTGTCCAGGATGATCATGATATATCTGTGAACAGGACCCCCAATCCGGAGCTTTTCCTGTCCACTTCATGAGCTGAACATCCAGTTTACCAGTGTGCAAGCAACAGCAGCCTCATCAGCCAGTCAGGACAGTCGCTTCGCTTAGTGTTTATCAACCTTATCTGATGGGGAAAATAGTTTGAGGATCAATTCAAGTGGTTACTTAGTTATGTAAATAAGTAGCCTAGAAAGCCATTTTATACTGCTATTAGTTTGTTCGTGGCGACTTACCTTTTGAGACAAACTTAAGCGAGTGACTGAATATTCAAAAACGTGATAAGCCCTCCTCCGGCCCATCATTCAGAAACTCATGGCCTAGTCCATTACCACACTTGCCACACAGAACCTGCAAATGCATGAAAACAAGTATGAACACATATGTGGTTTCTTAAAATATTAACTAATGTTTTTGAATCTGATTTGACCTTGTAGGCTGTTAATGTCTCCATCATTTTGGTTACACTGTCCTCTCGGATGGTCTCTGTGAACGCAGGCCAGGGGGTGGAATGGGCATATTTGGATCTGCTTGAAAAGAGTGGATTTCCACATTGGGAACAAACATATATACCTGCAGAGAAACAAACAATACATCAGGAAAAAAATATTTTTAAATTAACATAACACAAAATTTTTGTTTTATTAGCTAGTAAAGCAACGTTGGTGAGCGACTGTCGCTACATAAGGCTAGTTCATCCGATTTATTAACCGTTACATCATTCGTCCTACTAAAGGGAGCAGTAGAGAGTAAATAATGAATAAAAAAAAAAATACTTACCGGGTTTGAAATTATCTTTATAAATCTCCTTCCCGATAAATGAACAAAATGACATTGTTATTCAGAGATCAACAGATAAATCAAGCTGCGTATTTTGTGTGCTGATCAAGTATGAGGACAAGCCTATGGGACAAGCTGGGAACTGATTAAAGGACGAGAATGTTCCGGTCACGTGACTCTTACAAAACTGCTGGGTTGAACTTTTCCAAAAGGACCATTAGGTGTCAGTGCAGATCAACTGAACACTCATATCTACGTGAATGTTTGATATAATAACATCTCAAAACGTACAAATGATACATTATTTAAAAAATATTTTTAATTATTAATTAAATCAATTAATAATAATACGGTTTTTTTAAATAGTAGCCTAGGTTATGCCTATGCTATGAAATGTTGCATGGAATGTTCATCAGCAACATTATTCTTTCTTTTTTTTTTGTTATAGGCTACAGTTGGGTCTAAAGTCGGAGACCACAGGTGAAAATGCAAGTATTTAGCATTTACCTAATTTACAAATAACAAATACCACTGAAATAAAATAAGTAAAATTTGCTTATTTTTTTATATATTTTTTCCACACAGATTTTTTAAGTAGCTGAATTTCACATATGGAATTAAGTAAAACTCTGTTGAGTAAAATTAACAAAGGAAATAAGTAATTTAGTTGATATTTCCATTGCAATACTAATAATCATTGTTGGTGAAAGTTACTTTGAAAAGTAATGCATTACACTATGGTGTTACTCCCTTAAAAGTAACTATTGTATTACTTGGTTACTTTTTAAGAATGCGTAATGCGTTACTTTTTCTCACCTGGACTGGGCTTGTTTTTGTTTTGTTTTTAACAACAAAAAAGTTCTATTTTGGGCAAATGTAAGGACCCTTTTACACCAAAATTGAAATAATAAGCCTCAGGATGAAGGTAATGCAAATTCACAGGAGTAAAGTAGAGGATGCAGTTCAAACAAACCTTTCAGCTGTACTGCCATTCTGGATAACGTAAGAATATGACGCAAGCGAACAAAGTTTAACACTTACTTCACCAATAAAAACAAAAAATCTAAAGTCATTTTTGCTTATGGTTTAACTGAATCATCGGAGGTCAGCAACAAGACATTGGTCAATAAAGTGAGATTAAATGCATAAAAAAATATTTGTTTTATTTAGGCTATTTACATATTTAATTATTGGAGGTTTGCATTCTGATTTTGCATTTGACTCATTTTTATTCATCAAATACTGCATCTTTTTTGTGCAAGTGAGATCAGTAAATGCATGCTCACATTTATTCTAAAACTACAATAACCCCCATGTTCACATGCACAGCGCCTCTGTACTTACATTGGGACAAGAGAGCTGTCAGTCAATAAATGGGAAAATTAAGTAACTTATGTTACTTGTTTGAAAAAGTAACTAAGATATTTTGTTGTAAATTTGAAAAGTAATGCGTTACTTTACTAGTTACTTGAAAAAGTAATCTGATTACATAACTCAAGTTACTTGTAATGTGTTACCCCCCAACACTACTAATAATATAATAGATGGTTGCCTTGTCCAAATACCCACACTTGCAGTCTTCATGCCTACTTAACACTTGAGCCAAATACAGGAAATACGTAATGTAGACAAGTGGTCTATAGAGGCATACTTGAACACATGTGTCAAATAGAGGAAATACATCATGTAAGTAGACAAGTGGTCAAGTGCAAAGACTGCAAGTGTGGGTATTTGGACAGGGCAATTGTGTAGACATGCACTGTGTCTATATAATAAAAGTGACATAGCACTTAAAGGAGCTGTATGTAGGACTGTGGCCAAAACTGGTACTGCAATCACTTTCAAATGACTGTAGAGCGGTGTATCCCCTCTCCCCCTCCCCCTGACTCGAGGTTGCCAGATAGGCTGCAGGATCCTGCAGGAACGTAGGCTGCTACAAGAAGCTTTCAATGGCAAGTGACGTGTCGTACACAGTAAGTTTTTTTTCTTTCTGTTAATTATGTTTATGCTTCAAGAGCGATGTTTTGTGAAGTAATTATGAATCGCAAAAATGTATTTATGGCGATTAGCCAAATATAATCGTAAATATGAACGCTTGTATGTGACAGTGCATTCCCACATGAAAAAATACTATAGTATATTATAGTAAAATTACAGCAAAGCTAAATAACATTAGCAATGGTCATACAGGTCAACTTGCAGCATGTTTTGTCCACTATATATGCGAAGAACGAATGAGGAATAATTTTTACCGAGGTAACGTTAGACTACTGTCTCAAATAGGTTTTCACATTGCCATAATAGGCGTGCTAATGTTGATTTCCTCAGCGTCCCAGCATAATGAGAGAGAAACGGGCTCTGATAATGCATTACTAATGTTAGCAATGACGACTCGCCGTTTTTATTTACCAAACAATTCCTTAACGTTACCTTTTCAATTCAATGACCCACCTCCTCCATCTGCGCTAACCTAACGTTACTTTGCACGAACATGCATAACTTTGTTCGGCTGTCATGAATATTTGAAATGTCCATTTACATTAAGTACAAGTTAGCCAAACATGAACCTTACCTGTCCAGGAGAAAATTAGCAACGTTGGCATCAGTCTTCAAATTATTCTCAGCCGTCTCCATCTTTCAAAGGCATCTCTTATACAAATCCTTGTTTTATTTCGGACTCTGTCACGACGTTTTTCTGATTCATAACGAGGTTGTTTAGGTTTCGTAAAGTTAGACATTGTTTATCCAAAAAGTTTATAGCTGCAGCTGTGGTAACTAGAGCAGAGCTGGCAACCCGAATGCAGAAACACTACTGACTTCGTGATTGGTCGACAGGTGGAGGGTGGCGCTTCAGGCCAAAACACAACATGTCAACATCAACATCAGTTGAGGGCTGCAACTTCACTTTTAAAATGACAATATCTTGGCCGGACAACCGTTGTCAGTGATATAAGTATTTGAAATTAACATGATTTCTTAATGTCTAGTGACATATCAGGGCCATTTTATGATTAATTGAAATACATTTCTTACATACAGTTCCTTTAAACACAGAGATCTGAATACTTAATACACAATACACAATACACAATGACGGTAACATTCAATGGATCGTTTTTGAGTATGAATGTGTCATTTTGAGTAGAAAATTAACTCCAAATGTCACAATATGGAAAGTTACTACCTAACAACAAAAGCAATGATAAAACAGTGCTACAGCTGGAAAACAACCTTATTCATTATTCAAGCCCCAGTGCATGATGGTGATGGGAACACCAGTATCAGAAAAGTTGAGTAGTTTTACTTAATTATAGCGTTGATATTTATGCTTTAATTTCTACAAACTTGAATTTTTTGTCTTTTTAATTCTTGCCTGAAATAACTTTTTCATGAAGAAATTGTAGTTTTGCCCAATACTTAATGTAGTATTGACTTTACCACAGAATATTTTTTTATCAGCAGACCCAA
Organism: Gobio gobio; assembly: GCF_949357685.1. Lineage (NCBI taxonomy): Eukaryota > Metazoa > Chordata > Actinopteri > Cypriniformes > Gobionidae > Gobio > Gobio gobio. Next base: position 26,894,071 of record NC_137113.1, read on the forward strand.
TTGTGTACAAAGGATACATATAAATTCATATTTTAATTAATACAGGTATAAATTATACGTCTTATATCAATTAATTCATTATTTAGGCTAAATGAAACTAAATTATAGTATAGGTTCCAAAAGTTGAAGACCACAAGTGAAAAGAGATTGGGAAACCTAAAAAATTGTGAAGAATCATAAATATTTGTATAACTTCACATTTTTAGTTTTTTAAGTTTTAGCAACATAAGTGCTCACGCCATTCTTGATGGAATGATTTGCATCTACAAAGCTTGAGCTTGAAGAACATTTATTAAAAATGGTTCAGATGACATGTTTTTTGTGTTCAAAAGGGAGAGAAAAAAACATTGGACTCTCAGTCTTAAAAGTCTTTGCTGCAACCCAGATGTTTAGGTTGCGCTCACTCATATTTGCAATAGTGTTTAAGTAACTCCGGAAGTTCCAACCAGTCCAAAGCCATTCTGTGAATGATGTGCTTCTGAATTGTCTTTCGGCAGAGTGTCTGCAATGATGAAACTAAAACACAGGGGCGGAGAGAGGAATCATTAAAGTCTTAAAATAATATCAAACCATATTAGCAAGTAAAAATGAAACTTACAGCCATATTCCACCTGGACAATCCGAACACATTTAGTAGCTGCAAATACATCCACAACAGCATACAAGGGCTTATTGGTGGGGATCTTCTTGGCAGAGGCTCCCATGTCTTCACCATTGATGATAATGTGCATGTCGGCATACCCTTGTCCCTTAGGTACATGGACAACCCCTATCCGACTGCGGCGGGCAGTTGGGGGTAAAGCATTGGTTTTGTACAGATCATCCAGAATGTGACTGTATCTCCCAGGTCGACTGCGTCCCACCAGTTTGTCTCTGGGTATGCCCATGTTTTCTACATACAGATGAGTGTCTGTGAAAAATATTTTAGGCTTGTTTCCTGCCTCATCAATTATATTTGGCTGTTCAACACCACCCTCTACTTCTCCGCCATCCTCAATGACTTTATTATGGTTTCTTGTTATTGCGAACACCCAGCTGTCTCCCAATTCCACAAGATCAGGCAGAGAGTATTCTGGCACAGTTGCCAGTGTTCGAGGGTCATGGGCAGTAAGTCCAATCCTTAAATGACCACACCAACCCAGTTCTTTCTCTTCAATCTCCACTAGGAAGATCTCGCCAGGGCTTAAAGGGGCTTTACTGAAGCAAACGCCATTTGCAAAGCTTTCTACTCGGGTGGCCTGAGTCCCCGAAGGGTCCAGTTTCACATTTGTCCCATGAACTGAGTGAAATGCCATAAACTGATCAAAAACATCTGCCATTTTGACCGTTTTCTACAAGTTACATAAAACAAGGGAAGGTAAATGTTTTTCAAGCCTATAAAACAAATGCTCTAAAAAGGATAAAGGATTAAAAAAAAATTGTCACTCACTCATTCAGATTCAGAAATGGTACATTATCCTCAGTGTTTACTCTCCTCTTCTCTGGGGATAGTACTTGTCTTTTAAGCATATACATCCACCAGGTTGCCCTTGTGGCCTGGGGAAATTTCTAGTCCTGAAAGGCTGCCTATTTTTGACCTGCTGCATGTGGCACTGGTAGTTTTAAATAGCTGGCAAGATATGCTGAGTGAAGAATAATGACTGGGAGGAGTTTTAGCCTTCAGATCAGAACTGCTCATTGGAAAATCTCCACATTTCATAGTGTGTACTTTCTTTTTAAAATGGTTTTCATAAGGAAGTACAGAGTGAGCTTGCATTGTATATCTTTTAACATGTATCTTCACAGTACAGAGAGATCTGTGCTAAGACAGTGTCACAAATCTTTATCTAGGCCAAATTGTCCTCTTTTACCCCACCTCCCTGGCACAGTCTGAGACAATGAAAAATTAGTAAGGAGACAGGCTGCAATGTGGGAGTACAACTTTTTGTGTGTTTAATTTTTGTATCATTATTTCGCTGTTTTAATGTCAGATTTATTAATCTCATTCACATGCTCATGAATATTTTTATATTAATCGGAGTGGTCATACTATGATTATGTTAGTATGAATGGATTAACCTGATTCCCATAGCTGGAAACAGTAGGCATGTTCCAGTTTCTAGAAACCAGACAGCAAATAAGATAGCTATATATTCAGCTATTCAGAATATCCACCATAATTTAACATTAATTTATATCTGCACGTCCAAACAAAGGTAATTTTTGGATGATATTAAATAAAATTGAGGCTATGGAAGAAATATAAAGTACTGTCATAAAACTCTAGATGGCGCAGGCTGTCCTTAAAGGGATAGTTCACAAAAAAAAAAAAAATCCGTCTTAATTTCCTCACCCTCAAGATGTTCCAAACCTGTTCCAAATAATTCTGAAGATATTTTGAAGAATGTTGGAAACCAAACAGTTGACGGACGCCATTGACTTCCATAGTATTTTTTTTTTCCTACTATGGAAGTCAATGTGGTCCGTCAACTGTTTGGTTAAAACCTTCTTCAAAATATCTTCATTTGTGTTCAGCAGGGGAAAGAAATTCATACAGGTTTGGAACAACTTGAGGGTGAGTAAATGATGACAGAATTGTCATTTTTGGGTGAACTATCCCTTTAACTCAATTTGTTAGCGATCACATCGTAATCTAGCGCAGTTGATTGGTTGCTGTCGCATCAGCAGCCAATGAGCTTGTTTAACATTCAGATACTTGCCATTGCTGTTAGCAGTCTGCAGTATGCGTTCAGAAACCCTACTCCTTCCCCAGCTCCACCTGCAAGCTATTCTACAGGGGTTATTTCATGTATGTTATATGTTCAGCAGCATATCTTACATGCTCACAGCACACGTCTGTAAATGTATCGGCAGCAAGTCCCACTTGATCTGCAGCAGCTAATCTATTCCGCCAAGACCAAATACATTAACATTGCTACATTCATTACCATGCTAATCTTTCTGAGTTTTCATGACAGAAACATGTTTGGAGCGAACAGTAAATTTACATTTCACAAACATAAAAAAACATAATATGATCCTTTTTTCCATCTTGTGTAGCCTATCTATATATATAAACAAATAAGGACATGAATTAGAAATTAGAATTAGAAATTAGACATTTAAAAAAAATTGTTGTCAAAAAGTACTAAATTACCGCATAATATAGCCTATTGTAAGAGTGAGCATTTCCGGTGGTATGTCCTGAGAATAGATTATTTGAATAATGCACATTATCATAACCAGAATATGAATCTTAATCTGAAAGTGCTGTGCATGTAAACATGGTCACTGTCACAGATTCAGGACAAATGTGGAGTGTTTATGGGTCATCGAGATGTCCTGTTGTGTCTTTGTGAGCGTGTGGATGTTGGAGAGCTTTTTTTAAAATCGGGATTAAAGTGGACTCCAGCCATGCTTCCTATAATCAGATTGAGAAGCTGCTGTTCGCAAAATCACATCTGGATGGAGCCTGTGAGGGGGAGGAGTTCGTTTCTATGGGGATACACAGCTTCACAGTAGACTATATAACAGCGATGCTCTGCATAAGTGTAGTTCTGCGCGCTGCACAGCAATTACCAACCGACACATGCACATCTGCACATGAACGATATGAGCGCGCATCGGTCTGTAGCCTAACTGTAGTTTATGTCATAAAGTCTGATGGGAAGCCGTGTGCAGAGTCAGACTCATGATTCATTCAAGACGTTTTAAGAAAGTGTATTCTGTCTCCTCACTGAAATGATTATCGGAACTGCGAATCAGTGTTAGCCTACTGACAGGACAAAAAAGCTGATTATTTTTTGGGAGATCGGGCGATGGTTGCTGAAATTGGGTGAGTTGATTCTTTTAAAATGATTTCACTCACAGAAAATGTAATTTGCCAGTGCTTCTAAATTGTCACAAAGTTATTTTAATCTAGTTGATATGAGTATCCCCTATCATTACTTCATGAATCCTACAATGCAACACGCCATCTGCTGTGATGAATCATCTGCTGTGTTGCCTGTTCATTGCAACGAATTAAAGTTTATCATACTGCTCAGTATTTGTACCCATGTCTTTGAGAATTATACATTTTTTAAGTGTCAGACAGACAGATTTGAAGGGATTTTTAAGGATTGTATGTGATGTTTTATCATTTGCATGCTATTGTTCTATTTATCAATAACACATTCTACAAAAGTTGTGTCTGCTTATTTCCAACATTGAGTCTAGATCTTTCTATGGTTGACTTCCAGTAGGCTGTCCATCCACATGTAGCTATTTTACTGCCAGTAGTAGATCAGAAGAGATTATTAAAGGCCTTGTGTAGCCAAGTTTGAGATTTAAATTAGTAATCAACAAACATTTTGGGAGCAAATGTTTCACTGTACATCCTGTTTTAACCCTGTTGTTAATCATAGCTTACATTTGACAGATTTAGCAGAACTATTTCATGGTCAGCTTGAAAAAAAGCAGCACATATTTCATTCACACCATATTATGGTATAGGCACACTGTTTATACACGTATCCTTACCAGCATTGTTGATTGTTCAGTAGGATGACACATGTGAGAAGTCTGACATGCCACATATAGTCTGTTGAGTTTATTATTTCATCAGTCCATTTTGAACGGAGGAGGGATTAAAGACAGTTTGCCAGTTGATGGAGAATTGGTGTCACAGGGTTACATAACCACAGGAGGCTGTCTTTAACTTACTTTTAAATGCCTTACTTGACCTAGAAGAATCTTTGCTTTTAATTGAGTCATTGACTGAACTAGAAAGGTCCCATTTTCTCCCGACTAAGAGATATATAGCTTAGTCTCTCATTCTGGTTCCCTTGATGTGCCCGGTAGTATTTTAGGATGCTATAATCTATATAGAAATTATTATTGGGCAAAGTAAAATCAATATGGTTTCTGTTATGGATAAATGGTTTCGTTAGTGTATTCTGTATTTAAGTATTACATAACGTCTTTTAAATAGGCCTGCAGCATGAACAATCAGTAAGAATAAGATTGTTTTCCTGAAAGTGTTCATTAGCTTTTCTTTTTTTATTGAGGACTGAAATAAAACAATAATCTTAGTGTATTTTCTGCACTTTAGGGGCCAAGACACATGCTGAAATGTAACATTAACAGAGTAAATGCAAATATTCATCATAATCTTTCTCCATTGCTGTGGCTTCTACACTGAGGATAATATCAGGCACAAAGTGCATGAACTTTCTTAAATCTTTCTTAAATCCTTATATAACGAGATATAACTGTCTTTTTAAAAAGTATTTCAAAGTAGGTAGATTGTTATCGCCCAAACCTTACTTATGCATTATATAAGATTTATAGGCTCTAGACAATATTCAAGGAGGGTTATCTGTAGAGCAATGGTTCTCAGCTTTTTGACTTAAAGGCTGCCCATTGTCAGACGGTATATTTGAAGGCCCCTTTATATACAGTGCATTCTTAAAAATAAAGGTTTCAAAAGTTATGCCATATTGAGGAACCATTTTGAGTTACTCAAAGAACCTTTCAATGAACACTTAGTGTAAAGAACATTTTAATACTTTTTTACTCCAATAGAAAGGTTCCATGGATGTTAAACATTCTTCATAGAACCACAGATACCAATAAATAACCTTTATTTTTAAGAGTGAATTTACTTTCGGGGAAAAAAGCTACTTCGTCCAAAATGAGCATTGCCAAAGAAAGAATATTTCACATAGTCATAATGCTTTGTAATGCTTTATAAAACTGCTGATGGAAGCAAAATGACCGTTGCCCCTGATAAAGGGGCAAACTAGTTTCATTGTCTTTTTTTGCTGACTCAAAAATGATTTACTTTTGCTTTGTAGAGGCAAATCATGGCAGGGACTAAAGGGAATGAAGGAATCCACAAATTGTTCAGTGAGAACCAGAGGCCAAGTCTACAGCCACAGGAGGACGCGGACCGGAGGGGAATAGTGATCCAACTGACGGACACTGAGGGTGAATGGGACAATCTTGATGACAATGATCTCATATTCACCTTGGACTGTGGTGGCAAAAAGTCTCTCAGCTCCCTCCGTAACCAAAGACCATGTTCGGTCGACATTCAGACAGAGGGGGAGTGGGGTCTCAGCTCGCCTGCATTCAATGTTCCTCTCTCTTCATCAGGCTCCCTGGGAGATACTTTTGTTCCGGGATCTGGCTTCCTCTCTCCAACTCACCGGCCCCTGGCCAGCTTAGTGAAGTCATTATCTACAGAACTGGAACTGAAAGAGTCTTCTTTAAAGCCCAAACCACTCCTCAGCCTTGTTAAGTCGATTTCCACTGAGCTTTCTCGCAGTGAGCCTGAAGTGTCTCAATCCAGGTCTGATTCCAAGCTCAATCTGCACTTGTGGACGCAATTCACCCAGTCCAAAAGCCGCAATGGTGACTCCCGCACCGCCCCTCCATCTCCAGTCAACATGTCCCCCACTGAGCCCAAAGCCAGCTTCTTCAAAATGGAGCTGGAGGACACCAGACGCAAGCTCTCAGAGGCCATGCAGGAACCTCTGAGCATGTTCAGTAAGATCATGCGTGAGGACAGTGTTGGCAGCCCCAAGCACCAAAGGAGCACAGGATCGATGGACTCTCCAAGCTACAAAAACGTCGGAATTTGGAAATCGAACACTGATCTGAGTGTATCCGAATCTCCTAAAGGTGCTAGGAAAGTGGAAAGTGAGTTTCTACCAGAGTGCAACTGGCCTGTGAGACGTCGTAAACGGTGTGTGCAGAAATCCTCCCTCTCCCTCTCCCATGACCCCCATAGCAGAGAGATAGACATTGGACCTCTGATGAATAGCAGCACTCACAGAAGATCGTCCCAGAGCACAAATATAAACAGAACTGATCAAGAAAGTTTGACAGAAGATGTGACAAAGCAATACTCCTCTCCAGTGCCAGGAGTGTGTCTTGGTTATGTTGCATTAGTGTCGTACTGCTATTTCATCATTCCTTTGTCAGCGTATTGGTCTGGCCTGTTCCTTGGTTTAGTGTTTGGATTTATGGTGGGGCTTGTGCTGATCCGTTGGGGCTCCATCAGACACCTGTCCGTCAGTCACCAACATATACATGGGACCTCCTATAATAACATTCTCTTTGAAACCCTACAGAGCAATGTACCTTCTCTCAAGGTGAGTTAGATGCATTTTCATTGCGAATATATTTGTTAAAAAAAATTGGTGTTATATTCTGTACTTGCAATGGAAACTTGCATACATTAATATAGTGCAGGCACTTGTGTAAGCCAGTATAAAATAATAATCAGAATAGCAAAACATTCTATTGAACCTTAGCACATATTTTAAGATAAAGGCTCAGAAGCGAGAAGCTCACGGAAAGGAGGGATTTAGAGAGAATGATTCATCCATTGAGTCGTTTGAGAATCAGTGAAAAATGTGTTGATGTGCAATGTATATTATGAGAAAATGAAGGTGTTTTTTACTTTTGATGCATGTAAACCTGTTGTAGGAGACCTCCAAAATTAGGAGCCTTTAAAATATCATAATAGGGACACTTTTAAGGTTCTGTATACTAGAACCTTTTTTACTATGAGTGGTCAGGGGTTAGTTATGTCATATGTCTGTCTTGTCTTGTGTAAGCACATGTCTTGCACATTTGTCATTTCTGGTCATGTGCTTGTGTTTGTCATGTTTGGTGTGGTGTCATGTCTCTTGTCTATTGTCCTGACCCCGCCCCTCTTGTTACCTGATTATCGATTGATTTGCCCCACCTGTTCTCCCTCATCATCCTGCCTTGTTTGTTCCCTTTATAATCTCCTTGTGTTTGCAGGCCTGTGCTGGATCGTTGTCTTCTGTTCCCTGTCATGCTTCATGTTCCTGCTCCTTGTTTTTAGTTTATGTCAAGTTTGGTTTTCCCCCTCGTGGGTGTTTTGTTTGTGTTTGTGTTTGTTTTTATTTTGTTATTTAATTAAACCACCATATTCTTACTGCAACTGAGTCCTCGCTCCCTTTTCTCCCAACCGTTCCTGACAAGTTACATCTCTCTTTACTGTCACTTTTGACTAATTTAATGCATATAAATATCAGTTTCCATTATAAATATATCTTAGTAAAGATATTTTTAATTAAAGAATAATACCCATATTTACTAGCCATATTTAATACACACATTTTCAGCACAATTTTTCTGTAAGTAATGTATGAAAAATCAACTTAGCATAAGTTGCTTACCCTGAAAATCCACTCATAAAATTTTCATTTTGAAATATCAATACCATAAAGGTTGTTCTTACTGTGACTGTCAAAATCAGCAAAGATTTCACACCAAAAACAAATGCATCACAATAAAGAGGCAGACATTTTTGAAATTGTTACAAGTCGTTCTACGTCCTAAAGAGCATGGATAATCCATGAGGGTGCAGAAGACATGTAGTTGGGCTTTTCATTATAGGTTTAAATGCTAAGAAAAGCAACAGAACAGCACTTGCAGACTGCTATTAAACCAAAACCTGCACTTCAGTGTGTCAAAGCTCATGTCCTTTGGCAATCAGTTTTTTTTAACACACTGCAGTGAATTTCACCGTTTTTAAAGTACGCATTAAACATCTTGCTTTTCTCCAAAAACTGAGTAAAACCCTTATTGCCAATCTGCTCTGTGATAAATTCTGCTCTTCAGTGTCTGATGCAGAATAAAATACACCCACTGCTTGTCACAACTAGCTACAGCTCTTATCCTGGTGCCCTACTTCTTGAATTTGTTCATCTTTGTGATAAAACTTTGTGGTGAGGATGCAGAGATTACAGTAGAGTTTAAGCAAAGTGTTTCTGCGTTCCAGGGCTGGATGAACGAGATGTACACATATGATCCAGAGACTTACCAATCATCCCTCATGCACTCTGTGTATGTCACATTGGATGGACCCTGTTTGCGGTTTGACTACCCACGTAACAAAATTCCCCGCTGGGCTGCCATTGATGAGCCCTGCTACGAAAAGCATTTCACCCACTCGCGGATATTTCGACTCACTGGCAGCAAGGTTAGTGTACCAATGATTTTAGCCCCTTAGTAGAAAGAGGTGCACTGCCCTTCAGTGGGATTATAATGTGTCAGAATGTTGCAAAGATGTCACGTAATTATTATGAAGTTGTTGCCTTGGTAACAGGTATTTCTTCTGCCACTGGCTTTGGCACACAAGAGAGTGTGGAACAGGAAATATCCTATCTGCATAAGTTTGGCTGAAGGAGAAAGAGCTGTGGAGGAAGACGAGACAGTAGAGGGTCAGGGGGAGGCTCAGAAAGTAGAGAAACCCCCTGGCTCTATGACTAATGTTTCCCATCCTGTCACACTTTACCTCTTTGGACGAACGGGACGGGAGAAAGAGGAATGGTTCCATCGACTGTTTTCTGTGTCCATTCACAATGAAGAGGACCATTCTGAATCTATATTTGTTGGTAAAGTTGCTATAATTTATGCTGAAGTGAACATGCATACTTACCAAAAAACTTAATTTGACCAAATATATAATAATTTATAAATAATAATTCAAATAAAACATAATTTGACATATATGTGTATGCTATTTGATTTATGTAACTTATTTGATCAGGCTTTTAATGTAATTGTTTTTTATCTATTTTATTTTTGTTCATAAGGGAACATTTTAACTTTGCTTTGTGGTTATCAAAAACGAAGAATGAATATACCTCGATCAGGCATAACATTATGACAGGTGATATAACACTGATTATCTCTTCATCACGGCACCTGTTAGTGGGTGGGATATATTAGATAGCAAGTGAACATTTTGTCCTCAAAGTTGATGTGTTAGAAGCAGGAAAAATGGGCAAGCGTAAGGATTTGAGCGAGTTTGACAAGGGCCAAATTGTGATGGCTAGACGACTGGGTCAGAGCATCTCCAAAACTGCAGCTCTTGTGGGGTGTTCCCGGTCTGCAGTGGTCAGTCTCTATCAAAAGTGGCCCAAGGAAGGAACAGTGGTGAACCGGTGACAGGGTCATGGGCCAAGGCTCAATGATGCACATGGAAAGGGAAGGCTGGCTATTGACAACAGACGAGCTGTAAGTTAATGCTGGTTCTGATAGAAAGGTGTCAGAATAAACAATACATCGCAGTTTGTTGCGTATGGGGCTGCATTGCCGCAGACCAGTCAGTGTGTCCATGCTGACCCCTGTCCACCGCCGAAAGCACGTGAGCATCAGAACTGGACCACGGAGCAATGGAAGGTTTGAGGTGTTGACTTAGCCTCCAAATTCCCCAGATCTAAATCCAATCGAGGATCTGTGGGATGTGCTGAACAAACAAGTCCGATACATGGAGGCCCCACCTTGCAACTTACAGGACTTAAAGGATCTGCTGCTAACTTCTTGGTGCAATATACCCCAGCACATCTTCAGGGGTCTAGTGGAGTCCATGCCTCGACGGGTCAGGGGCCCAACACAGTATTAGGAAGGTGGTCATATTGTTATGCCTGATCGGTGTATATGCCATCACTCCAAAACATTTTAGCCCTAAATTTTAAGATTTATGTATTCAAATTGCATATAAAATTTCCATCCATTTGGATTACACAGTTTTAACATAAACAAACTAATAAACTTAATGTGATGCATATTTGTCACTCATATTTGCCAAACATACATTTATACGTTTATTATTAACTATCATTATTGTCATTAACTATTTGCATTTATTTGATTTAATAAAAAATGGCTTAGAATCAACATAAATCTGTTTATTGTGAAAACAATTAAATTCATTCAGTCAGTTTAAATATGGCTAGCTGCGATACAAGCAATATGTGATTAGTTAAAATGTATGAGAATTCTACAATTGGATTTATTGATGATAAATATATAAACCTTGTTATATGAACAGTTCACAGGTATACATCCGAGTTCGCAAAACAGTGTTCACATCATCCAAAGAACTATGTAATCCAAATAGATGGAAATTTTATATTAATATCAAATAAATAAATCTTAAATATTTCCTGAGTGCAAGTGTAAAATATTAGATATATTAATGTAATATTATTTTATATATTTTATAATTATGTTATAATACTTTTTAACAATAATAATATTTAATGTATTTAATATATCAATAATGCTAAAAGAGTATCAATACACAAGCCACTTTGTACAAAAAATATATATTAGTGTTGATTGTTATGCCATGTTTTCATTAATGTACAGTTAAAATGGGGTAAACAATGTAAGGAGCCATGGTCCCGTACCAAAGTTGCTCTTTCTCCATATTATCAGGGGGGAAAATACTAATAATTTCTTTTGCTCTGTAGATAAATCTGTATTGTGTGAGGAGAACCCTTTTGGTCTGTCACATGGTGCTGACGGCTCAGTCAAGGACAGCAGTGAAGATGTGTTCCATAGTGATCTGGTTGGCAGAGTAAAGGAGAACATTTTACCAGACTATACTTCTTACATGACCAGTCTCGTCTTCTCAGCACATGCCAGTCCTGTTCAAAGCCCCTGCCAAAGCAGCACCCAGGGCAGTCCGACTGACAAAGAGCAGGTGAGCTTCAAACAAACATGCTTTGTGCCATAGAATGCTTTGTGTCAGTGGACAAGCTTTGTCATCCCTTTAAACTAGCAAACTGTGAATAATCTTTGTCACGTGACCATGTAAAAAGGCTCATGATATACAGATGTGGCCAAAGCATGTCAAAGTAAATAAAGCACATTTATTTAGGTCTAAAACATATTGAATGCAAAAACATGAATTACATAATTGCTAATGTGTAAAACTAGATAAAATATTTAGCTAAAGATTAGCCATTAAAGCTTCATTCCTGTGGGTGAGGGAAGTGTGTCAGTTGCTTAGAGGCATTTGCTAAAATAGAGAAAAAAAATGCATGAAATACAAAATTGTTTACTGCATTTAAACCTTTGTTTTACTCAAACCTAAAAATGTACTGGCTATAGTGTATGAAAATGTGCCCCCAAATAAAATTTTGGAATGGGATTCATATATTGGCTTATTTATTAATGATCAATGATTCATATTTTCATTTTAAAATGCAAATATTTCACATATTCTCCAATGATTCAACATACACTACCATTTTAAAGTTTGGTGTCAGTAAGATTTTGAAATGTTTTTGAAAGAAGTCTCTCAACAAGGCATTTATTTGACCAAAAATACAGCAAAAATTATATAAGCTGTGCTCTACTGTTTTTTTTTAAAAAGAAAAACACTGATAAAGTACATATACTTGAAAAATGTACTTGAGTAGAAAGTAAAAATACTTCACTATTGTCCGTCTCTGCAGGGAAAGCAAAAACTGATATAATAAAATGTATCTGTATGCAATGAAAGTCGCTTTGGATAAATTTGAATTTAGTCGCTTTGGATTTAACTTTAATTTTCTATTTTAATATATTTTAAAATGTATTTTTTTCCTATGGTGGCAAATGGGAATTTTCAGTGTCACAGGATCCTTCAGAAATAATTCTAACATGCTGATTTGGTGCTCAAGAAATGCTACTGATTTCTTAAAAAAAAAAAAAATCTCATCAACCTCAAACTTTTGAACGCTAGTGTACATCTGACAGTGTATTTTTTATGCCAAAAATTCTGCGTTTTTGGGATGTCAAAGTCAATTTTCTAAATGGCAGGTGTGTATAAAGCACATTTATCTTGGTCTAAAACATGTTGGCTATACAGTACATGTTGGAAATGGTTGATTACCCATGAATGATTAAATTAAGCTTTTTTCCTGTGGGGTGTGAGAAGTGTGTCAGATGCTTAGAGGCAATGGCTAAAATTAGTTTTGCCTCCAAATACAGGAAATATTATAACAAAATTCATTTTTTTTACTGCATTAAAACATTGTGAAACGTAATTTAAGCTAATTTACTAATCACATTTTCATAATGTCATAAAAATGTCGTAAAATTTCATACAGTTTTGGAATGGGATTTGGGATGGGATTTTAAAATATATTTTAATTTTAAAATGCAAATCCTTCACACATTTTCAATGGTTCAACATATCTCTTGATATGACAGTTTACCCCTAGCAAAGTTATGGAGCATGTTGTCACTGGACCACTTTTTTTTCAGAAGTTTTCAGTTGATAGCAAATATCTTGAAATATATGGAGTATTATTATTATTATTATTTGTACCTCTATTTCCTTTCTCCTTGCTTAGAGGGCAATTTCAGTGAAAAGGGGTGCAGCTTACCCCACATTGTAGAAAATTACAATGTTTCTTCCATCACCCCTTTAGGAGCAGACCTTTTGTTGCAGTGAGGATGAATCAAAGCCTGTCTGGTTGAATGCACTAATTGGTCGAATCTTCTGGGACTTCCTCCATGAGAAGTACTGGGCTGATAAAATTCAACAGAAGATACAGCAAAAGCTGAGCAAAATTCGGGTAAGAGAACAGACAGAAAGTATGTCATGTCCTTTAACTGGACAAAGTGTGAGGATGTTTGTTTTTTGTTTTTTTTTCTTCCTCAAGCATAATTTCAAAAAGTGAAAAAATAGATTGTGATATTAATGATCCTATCCAGTGTGCTTGTTTTCCTGAATGTACCCTCTTTTACCACAGTTGCCTTACTTCATGGATGAACTGACCCTCACCGAACTGGCCATGGGCTCCAGCATGCCCCAGATAACAGGCACATCACTACCACAGGTCAACAGCAGAGGTTAGTGGGGCTACTTAGAGCCTCTTATAAAAGAGCAGATTAGGTCATTCATCCATCAGGACTGCTTGAGCGTATGTGTTATGTTCCTGCACTGAGTAGTAGATGAGATGTTATTATCCTTCTGTAATCTCAGGGATCAATGTAGCACATAACATCACGTCACTCTCCTCAGCGAATCGCAGCTCGTCTGCGAGCATGTGTACACGTGTCTGTTTACGCGCTCAGCTGCATGGTGGAATGCCCACTGTGAAGCATATGTGGGATGTATTATCCCCGCGAGAAGTGAAGCTATTATTGTGTGGGGCACAGTGTGTGTCTTTTACTCTCCGCCTCATGATCTGTGAGCATTATGTAACATGTAATGGCTTTCAACTGTCTGGCTCCCTCGCTCAGGTCTCATCTCATCCCATTTATGGATTTATAATGTGTGCTAGTAGACTTGTGGGCAGTTTATTGTGCTATAATTATATACAATTCCATCTATGAACAGATCGTATTGCTTTAATCTTAACCGTATAGATTAGTAACACAGGCTCTTAGAGTGTTAGCTGATATAACATTTTTAATTGTTACTTTTTTATTACTTTTTCTTTAATTTATAAGAAGAAATCATGCATTTTCTGAATAAGTATGAAAAATTAGTATGCACAAAATTGAAATATTTGCGAATAAAGCAAATAAGCTGTTTCCATCCAGTGAGCCGAAGAGAACAAAATAGCTATTTATGAAGCATTTTTAGAATTTGAGAGTCCTGCATGGGCCCTATTTAGTACACCTGCACCCGCAGTATTTAACAGAACACCAACCCATTCTCGGACAGCAGCACTAATTTAATTCTTTACCGGACCGTACCGGTTTGCCATAAAGTCTGTGACCCGAACCGCACCTGCCTTAAATCTACATCAGGTAGACAAAAATTATTTATTTTCTCATGTAACACAAGCAATCAAACCAACAGGGCATTTTGAGTTGATGCGTTTAAGAAAAATAGACACGCATTCCAACATGGTGTTAATTAACAGAAATAAAGATGAGAATGTGTATCCGTCGTGTAAACAATACAAAACTTTTGCCAGGCTATTTTGAACAAATGTGCATACATAGGCTACAGGCTGACACTTAGAGGTCCACATAAATTAAAAGAACATATAGGCTTGCCAAATGAGCCTATATTGTTACTATGTTAGGGATATTTTAGCGGATTCACTTTGAAATTCTCAATTTTGAGAATAGATACAGAAGGCAAAGATCGTACTCTTAAAGGGATAGTTTACCCAAAAATTAATCCCATAATTTACTCACCCTCAAGCCATCCTAGGTTGTCTGGCTATCACCAGACCAAGCTCAATTTAAGATTGAACATTGGTCTGGGGAGTCTGCTATGTGTTTTCTACTGCACAAGAATTCAATCACTCTGTACGCAATTGGATAGTCCTTCAACCAATCAGACCACAAGAGGCGTGATCAAGGGCAACGACCCATTGCTTCTCTATCCGTCATCGTGTTAAACCCGCCAATAGCGCGCAAGGTAAGATAAGCCAGTCTGTGATTGGTTCCCGCGAAAGTGTAACAGAAGCAGTAGAAATGAATGTACAGGTTTCCAGACTGAGCTGCAGGGCGAAATCAAATCGCCGGCAGATCAGGCAGGGTTTACCCAGTCTACATCCTAGGTGTATATGACATTCTTCTTTCAGACGAATACAATCGGAGTTATATAAAAAAAATGGCCTGGCTAAGCCAAGCATTATAATGGCAGCGAATGGCAGGCCAAAATTTGAAGCCCAAAAAAGGGCATCCATCCATTATAAAAGTAATCCACAAGGCTTAGGGGGTTAATAAAGGCCTTCTGAAGTGAATCAATGGGTTTGTGTAAGAAAAATATCCATATTTAAGACTTTATAAAGTAAAATTTCTAGCTTCCGGCAGACCGCCAGACTCGCAGTTCAAAACGCTCACACTATATCCGACGTCATCGTCGCGCCAGTTACGTTTTTTTCATAAGTTGGATATGGAAGGCAGTCCGCCGGAAGCTAAACAGACACTCCATTAATGGTTTTGTGGAAACCATGATACAGCATTAATGTGAAACAAAATTATGTTCGATAACAATATTATATAATTATATAACATTATATAACAAGATAATGTCCGCCGCTTCAGAAGGCCTTTATTAACGCACCGGAGTGGATTACTTTTATAATGGATGGATACACTTTTTTGGGCTTCACATTTTGGGCTGCCATTTACGGCCATTATAAAGCTTGGAAGAGTCAGGACATTTTTTTTAAATAACTGATTGTGTTCATCTGAAAGAAGAAAGTCATATAGGATGGCTTGAGGGTGAGTAAATCATGGGGTAATTTTCATTTTTGGGTAAACTATCCCTTTAATAGCTGAAGCTGTCAATCACTTCAGTTGCAGCAGTCAAACGCTGCTGTGCTCAACACTGCAATCCACGTTGTAATTAGAAACATTTGACAGTCTTCAGACTACAGAGCATGAACACAAATAAGCATGGGACCGTTTGAAAGCAGCTGCCTATCAGCATATACCGAATTGAGTTGAAATTGTCTTGGACCTGCAGTCTGTCCATGCCATATTGAAAAATTATTCCACCCATTACATCAAAATTAGCGGTTCATCCGCATGCAGGACTCTGATTTATGTTCATTTTGGCGTTTCCATCCAGCGTTTTATGCAAAATCCCAAAATGCACATAAAAATAGGTGGATGGAAACATAGTTAATGGCCCTGTCGCAAATGGCACACTTCATATGCACTTTCGGTCTTGTGGATTTACTGTGGCCCTGTCCCAAATGGCACACTTCATATGCACTTTCGGTCTTGTGGATTTACTGTGGCCCTGTCCCAAATGGCACACTTCATGTGCACTTTCGGTCTTGTGGACTTACTATGGTCACTGCGTGCAAGTGTCCGTTAAGTCCACGAGACCGCCGGGTGTCCCATTTGTCATTTTAGGTCTCAGAAGGGTGCCTGCGAATGCCCCCTTTGAGGTCGATATGCGCCGTCGATGTGCACTTCTGCCGAGCCCGCACTGGTGCGGGTTACGCAGCGGAATTCTTCCCGACAGTCAAAGCGGCATTACGTCATGAAAGTGCGGAATCAGAGGAAGACAGTCAGGGTTTAGGGTGCCATTTGGGACAGGGCCAATGGCTGCGGTGGGTGCTTGTGTCTGTTAAGTCCACAAGACCGTAGGGTGTCCTATTTGTCATTTTAGTGTGCTCACGAGCGCCCCTTTTGAGGCCAATATGTGCCCTCGATGCACACTTTTGGAGAGCCTGCACTGGTGCGAGCTCCACAGCAGACTTCTTCCCGACAGTCAAAGCAGCGTTACGTCATGAAGGTGCGGACTCGGAGGAAGACCGCAAGGGTTTAGGGTGCCATTTTGGACAGGGCCCATGTTAATTTATTTGGTCTTGCTTGCAGACTAGATCTGCTATACATGCTTCTGCTACAAAACAAGTATTTGCTTGCTACTTCTTTTAGATGTATAGACATGCTACTGTGAGCATGTAAGATATGCTGCTGCATGAACAGATATAAATCCTATAGCAGAACTAAACAGGTGGAGCTGGGGGAGTTGAGGGATTTTAGAGGGACTCTAATAGCGTGCTGCAAGACTAGCCAACAGTTAATACTGAACCAGACTGTAAATGTTGAGAAAGTAATCTCATTGGCTGCAGAAACAGCAAAGGCCAATCTTGTACCATGTGGTAATAATGAGATAGATCGCAGACTCCATGTGAAGTGTTTCATGGTTGAACTAGATATTTATTACTGAATGTAAAAGTTTTTGTAACAACAGTTGTAACAACAACAGGTAACTTTTGCTGTTTTTTAAGAATAAAAATATTTTTGTGTCTCAGGCCTATGGTTGCATTTGGAGGTGGAGTACACTGGAGCACTACAGATGACTCTAGAGACCAAAATCAACTTCTCTAAACTTGGGAAGGAGGGAGCCCTTGAGGCAGAGACAGAGTTGGAGACCTTCAATGTGTTGTAAGTTTTTGGAGAATAAAATAACCATAATTCTGAATTTAGACAAAAATGCCATTATCCTTATTATCTCAACACAGTATAGCATATACAAATTGTAATATATAACCAGGGGTGCACATAAGTGGTGCGCAAGTGCGTGACCAAAATAAAAGCTGTGACATGCACTGACACGCTTTACTGGCAGTGCATAAACTTACTTCCTGGCAACCCGCCAAAATCAAAGCCGGCTGATTTTAGATTTGAAAATAATGAAAATTCATATTGAAAAAAAAAAATGAAAATGTAAATATTAGCATTGTATTTTTAAGTGTAAAATAATTGTATTTTTATTTAATACAAATTTTTTATTTTAAAATATAATAGTATTATCACACTTTTTATTATTTTATTTAAAAAAAGCTAAATAAAGTGCAATAATGCTGTTATTAATTTATTTTTATTTTTTATAGTTATATCTAATGGGTCACACTATGTGCAGTATGAGCACCAAACCGAATCTCCAGGTGCTCTCATGAGAACCAGATGGAAAAACTTATGTGCACCCCTGTATATAACCTACACTACCATTCAAAAGTAAAAAAACAAATACTTAAATTGAACAAAAGTGGCAGTAAACACTGTTAGATTGTTACATTTTTTTTCTATTTCAAATAAATGCTGTTCTTTTGAACTTTCTATTAATTAAAAAAAAATCATATCTTGGTTTCCACAAAATAGTAAGCAGCACAACCGTTTTCAGTATTGATAATAATAAGCCATGTTACTTGAGCAGAAAATTAGCATATTAGAATGATTTCCGAAAGATCTCTGATGAAAGATCATGTGACACTGAAGATTTATGGTTGCTGAAAGTTCAGATATGCCATCACAGGAATAAACCACTTTTAAAAATATATTTAAATAGAAACCAGTTCATTTAAATTGTAATAATATTTCACAATATTACTGTATTTGTTATCAAGTGAACGCAGCCTTGGTTGGGCATGTCCGAATCCACTTTTGCTAGTTCAATGACGGAGAAAACAGTCGGCGCGCATGGTCTTAAAGGGTTGTACCTAGTCTCTTAATGAGTCATGGGTGTGTTTTGGGCGTAACGTGCGATAAACCAATCAGAGGCTCATCTCCCATTCCCTTTAAAAGCCAGGTGCGCTTGCTCCATGGCAGATTTGCTATTTAGATGACGAAATTTGCAAGCGGAAAGACTGATCGCTTCTCCAGTCCGGAGAAGAATCCTGTGCTGCTGCGCATCCCTGTGTGTATAATAAGCAGAGTGTACGCACATTGTTCACCTGCCTATAAGTGCATATTACTAACGTGCCCTTCAAATAACACAAAAAATACTCCAGTGACTTTAGACCAGGTTTTTGTGGGTTAATAGCACAGTCGTTTTCAGTTGCCTCAAAATAGCAAATGCCAACAATGAGCCTGAACACACCTTGTTTTCAGACTAGCACGGCCATGGGCAAACAGATGGGTGCGAGTGCATTTGCTATTTAAACAACGTGACGCTGCACATGAAAATGACAACTGCGTCGGGCTGAAACTAGCAAAAACCACTTGCTTCGCACCATCCGCGGGGTGCATGATAGGGCCCTAAGACTCAGTACAATCCGAATATCATGTGTGGGTTTATGTTTATATCTGGTTGTGATGAGGTCCTGTCTGGATGTGTTGTGCAGTAGTAGGTCCAGGCTCTCTGTGCTGGCTGACAGTGATGAGGAATCCTCAAGTGCAGGATCCTCTGATGAGGAGGACGTTTCATCTGCTGACACTCAAGGAACTCTGACAGAAAAGGCTCTAGCTGGTGTTGATGGGTAATTATTATTACCAGAACAATTCACACAATTGAGATCTCAGAGTTTGGGATGTTGCAGCTGTTTGCGTTATTTGGAAGGGATGCATTTCGTTCTTCTAAATTAAACATCAAGATGTCAAGTGTCTTGCTGACATTAACAGGATAGTTGACCCAAAAATTTAAATGTAATCATTTTCTTACCCTAATGTTGTTCCAAACCCAAATGACTTTCTTTCTTCAATTGAACAGGCAATATATTGAGATATTTCAGAGAATGTAAACCCTGCTTCTTGTCAATACAGTGAAAGTGGTTGGGGACTAGAGATAACCGTGGTCACTATTCACTTTTAATGTATGGAAAAGAGCAGCTTGAACATCTTGGTAAATGTCCCCTTTTGCATTCCATCCAGGGTTTTGGAGCGATGTGATTTTTGGTTGAATGATGCCTATAAAACATCATCTCTGTCTTTTTTGAGTTCTTTGTCAAAAATGCTGCTTAAAATAAACCAAAGCCACCTGCTGAAAAATGTACTTTGCTTCCCACAGGGCTGCAGCTGGAGGCAGCACTAGTAGGCGGATTTTGAGAATTGTCGACAAGATTGCCAAGTCGAAGTACTTCCAGAAGGCCACAGAAAATGAGTACATAAAAAAGAAGATCGAAGAAATGTCCAACACCCCTCTGCTGCTTGCGGTGGAAGTCCAAGAGCTCTCTGGAACCCTCGCCGTCAACATTCCTCCTCCCCCCACCGACAGAATATGGTACGAGCCATTCTCACTCAACTGAACACGCTCTGTTAATGTTGCATTGGGGACTGAAGCTTTGCTTAAGCTTACACACTGTTTACAGAGATTATTGAAAGCAATCACACTCCTTAACGATTGGTGTCATTCACTCTTGAAGGTTTAACTTTGTTGTAATTAAATTTGGATTAGATAATTACGGATTAGAGACGAGTGTAACACTGTCTTCTAACTGCGCGTGATGTGATGAATTCAGTGATGCAATGAGGAGGAGCAAGATTGTGTACCAATGCAATTCCACTGTGGGTGCCCCTTGTGAAAAATTAAGACACTTCAGCATATTTTTGATTTTAAAAAAGTACTTAGTATGGAATTAATATACTTTAAAATAACTGAATGTTATGCTTCCAGACATTTAATTGCATAATTGCAATTAAATGAAAGTGTTTAAATTGATATTAAATGCAAATGGCTGAACTTGTTTAGAATGCTTTTTTAACCCACATATGAAGGATTTTAGTACATCTTTATATGTTATTTCATAATTACTTTTATTGCCTTGAAATATACAGTCACCAAAAGGATTATTAGGACAACCATACTAATACTGTGTTTGACCCCCTTTCGCCTTCAGAACTGCCTTAATTCTACATGGCATTGATTCAACAAGGTGCTGAAAGCGTTCTTTAGAAATGTTGGCCCATATTGATAGGATAGCATCTTGCAGTTGATGGAGATTTGTGGGTTGCACATCCAGGGCACGAAGCTCCCGTTTCACCACATCCCAAAGATGCTCTATTCATTGGGTTGAGATCTGGTGACTGTGGGGGCCATTTTAGACTCATTGAACTCATTTGAACTCATTGTCATGTTCAAGAAACCAATTTGAAATGCTTCGAGCTTTGTGACATCGTGCATTATCCTGCTGGAAGTAGCCATCAGAGGATGGGTACATGGTGGTCATAAAGGGATGGACATGGTCAGAAACAATGCTCAGGTAGGCCGTGGCATTTAAATGATGCCCAATTGGCACTAAGGGGCCTAAAGTGTGCCAAGAAAACATCCCCCACACCATTACACCACCACCACCACCAGCCTGCACAGTGGAAACAAGGCATGATGGATCCATGTTCTCATTCTGTTTATGCCAAATTCTGACTCTACCATCTGAATGTCTCAACAGAAATCGAGACTCATCAGACCAGGCAACATTTTTCCAGTCTTCAACTGTCCAATTTTGGTGAGCTTGTGCAAATTGTAGCCTCTTTTTCCTAGTTGTAGTGGAGATGAATGGTACCCGGTGGGGTCTTCTGCTGTTGTAGCCCATCCGCCTCAAGGTTGTGCGTGTTGTGGCTTCACAAATGCTTTGCTGCATACCTCGGTTGTAACGAGTGGTTATTTCAGTCAAAGTTGCTCTTCTATCAGCTTGACTCAGTCGGCCCATTCTCCTCTGACCTCTAGCATCAACAAGGCATTTTCGCTCACAGGACTGCCGCATACTGGATGTTTTTCCCTTTTCACACCTTTCTTTGTAAACCCGAGAAATGGTTGTGCGTGAAAATTCCAGTAACTGAGCAGATTGTGAAATACTCAGACCGACCCGTCTGGCACCAACAACCATGCCACGCTCAAAATTGCTTAAATCACCTTTCTTTCCCATTCTGACATTCAGTTTGGAGTTCAGGAGATTGTCTTGACCAGGACCACACCCCTAAATGCATTGAAGCAACTGCCATGTGATTGGTTGATTAGATAATTGCATTAATGAGAAATTCAACAGGTGTTCCTAATAATCTTTTAGGTAAGTGTAGTTAAAGTGCTGCTGAATGTACTAGCAGGCATATAAGGTATCTAAAATATGTAATTTATACGCATTTGCAGACATGTCTTTGGATACATGCACCAGAATATTAAGTGTTTTGTTGTTTCTCTTTTAGGTATGGCTTCTGCGGACCCCCGAAGCTTGATCTAAGAGTCAGACCCAAACTGGGAGAGCGAGAAGTGACTTTCTGTCACGTGACTGAATGGATTGAAAAGAAGCTACAGGATGAGTTTCAGGTTTGTTTTGATAATATTGTGATGGCTTCACTAGAAACTTAAACATGTTAAAGGGATAGTTCACCCAAAATGAAAATTACCCAATGATTTACTCACCCTCAAGCAATTCTAGGTGTATATGGTTGAATACAGAAGGCGGTCCGCCGGAAGCTAGATGTTTTACTTTATAAAGTTTTAAATATGTATATTTTTCTTACACAAACCCATCGATTCGCTTCAGAAGGTCTTTATAAACCCCCCAGAGCTGTGTGGAGTACTTTTATAATGGATGGATGCTCTTTTTTGGTCTTCAAATTTTGGGCTGCCATTCACTGCCATTATGAAGCTTGGATGAAGCCAGGACATTTTTTATATAACTCTGATTGTATTCATCTGAAAGAAGAATGTCATATCATATGGCTTGAGGGTGAGTAAATTATGGGATAATTTTCATTTTTGGGCTATCCCTTTAAGTATATGACAGCTTTTCATTTAATTTAGTTGTTTATTTCAGTTAAATTATTTACTTTACCATTTTTTAATTAACCTCCATAACAAATCCTTGTCCGATTTCTTAATATTTTTCCAGAAAGTTTTTGTATTGCCCAACATGGATGACATTTACCTGCCGCTAATGCACTCTGGGATGGACAATCCGACAGCTTCGCAACAACACCCTGCAAAGCTGTCCCAGCATTCCTCTGTGGCCTCCACTGAAAGGTGTGATCTGGAACATCCTTCAGATTCAGAAGTACAGTAGTGCCTCCTTGTGGACAGGCATGGCAATACACCGATATCGCTCATTTTACTTAAAAAAACTAGGAGTGTAACTTCAGTAATCAGCTTCATTTTATCATCAGCCCAGAGGATAATGTCAGTAGCTCCCACACATTCTATCTTAATTTATTATCCCCATCATGATACATTCCCATTTGTCGGAAACCCAAAACAGTTATTCCTATCAAACCAGTGGCTTAATGTGTGTTTAAACCATTTTATTACTTTATTGTGTTTATGTCCTAAGGACAAATAATTATTTGTTGAACTTATACAATAGCTTAAATTAGACATATATACGTATTTGCAATATAGAAAAAAAGAATTTATTAAAGAATTGATATTTAGAAATACAACTCGTTTTGAAAAAAAAAATTATCTTACATACATGTTCCACAAGTGTTTGCTTTTTACATTATGAATTAATATATAGTATCAACGACAGTTTTTGTACGATTTCACATTTTCTTGTCAAGTGTCACTTCAAGATTGTAATATTTTAACTTAAGCAGGCATTTGAATGTTACAGTAATTGTTTTTTCTCTTTAATATTTATGCGTTAGCATCAATGTCTCACTCTATTAACCTCTCAAAGCTCTGGGAGGAGTGTACAAAAAAATATTTTTTTTTTGTTTATCATCATGCTTTTCTCTATATACAAACAATAAATCTGTAATATTGGTGGGTTGTGCTGCCCTTAAAGGGATTCTGTCATTATTTACTCAACCTCATGTTGTTTCAAACCTGTATGACTTTCTTTATTCTGTAATCTGCAGAACACAACATGTTTGTGTTTTAACTGTCAACCATTGACTATTGTATGGACAGGAGAAAGAAAGTCAAACAGATTTGGAATGAAGGTGAACTATCCCAGATGATTACAAAAAGGGAAAGACACATTTAATAAAACTCGCAAACATAAAAAAACCTAATTTGAATGCTTTCTTTGAATCCCTTTTTGTTATATATAGCTATCTGACTCTGTTAGTGTGATGGCGTCTGCTGCTGCTCGGACTGGCGGCATTAGTGTCTGTCCAGGTGCTGGTTCCCTCCCCTGCTTCAATTTCCAGATCGCCGACCTCCAAGCTCTCACACATCAGATTTATCTGTCTTCTTATTTGGGCCATCCGGCTCTGCATGCGCTGCATCTTCCTGCGTAGGTTGGCTGCGATGGCCCTCTGCTTCCTCCGCTCGACTACGTAGCGCTGCTGTAGCTCTCGGTAGCAGTTATGTTGGGCCTGGTTCTTGCGGACGAGAAGCGTGCCGCAGCCCATGGGACACAGCTGTCGCCAGTAGCTACAGCTCTGATCATGTGCCTGCGCATCCTTCCTTAGCACCTGCTGCCCACAGCCCTCGTGAGGACAGAGCTGCCCCTCATACGGACAGTTCGAGATGTGGAGGTACTCGTTAGAAAGCGGGAAAGTGGCTCTGCAGCCCTGCTGTGCATTTCGACACTAGGAACACAGACACATGGTGTTGTTTCACTTTCACATTTTAAGCACCAGACACAATATATTAGACTTGAGCTTTAAAAATGTTGCCTACCTTGATTGATAAACGGCCAATTGATTTGCTCAGCTTAAACAAAACCAGCATTTGGTTCTGGTCAATATGCTGCCTGCAGCAAGGGCATTTCACCTGTCTGAAACAACACATTTGCTCAAACATACGACACGTTTTTTGAAAGCAGAAGTACTGTACACTTCTCTTCAAAAGTTTGGGGTCAGTAAGATTTTTCTAAATACTTCAGCAGGGACACATTAAATTAATAAAAAGTGGCACAAAAGTTTTTTTTCTGTCCTTTTGTCACAAAAATCGAATAAATGCTGGTATTTTGAACCTTCTGTTCATCAAATAATCCTGGAAAAAATGCACCATTTCTTTCAAATCCATTAAAAAATATTACCGACCCCAAACTTTTAAACAGTAGCATATACTGGAAAGTGTTACAATCCATCCCACCTGGTTAAGCATGATATTTTTGTAAACAGGCTTGTGTGTAATGTATATATCACATTGAACAAGAGAACCTGCTAATTCAGATAATTCCAGTTATGCCAATTAAGTTATAAATCAAATTATAACCCAGACAGGAAATGTAATACAAATACTTCCTCATTTTTTGTGTAATTATTTCAACAATCCTTTTACAACACTTCCCAGCTTCCCATAAACTGGTTTGTCTTATTATAAAATATTGAAAATTGTTACCTTTTCATCCACTGTAAAATGCATTCCTTGCAGAAGACATGGTTGCATTTGAGTCGTACAGGGCAGCGTAGAACCGCTCTACAGATGACACAAATCAGGTCATCATCTGGGGTATCCACAAACTGCTCCACTTCATAACCTCCAGTCTAATACCAAAAGAAAAACATTTATCATTTACAAAATGGCATCAATATATAGTAATGGCATATGGATGCTGATTGCTAGCATCATTACTATTTGTTAATGACTAATATTAAATAAATCAAACTATTTCAAATCACCTTTTTACTCATCACATACCAACATCAGACTTTTTAAACATACTGTTTAAAGTTTAAGCTTGTAAATATACATAGAGTATTTTTTCCCACCAATATCTAATTTTATCTAATGTAATTAAAAAAAGAAAAAGAAAACTCACCATTTTCACTTGTGTTACGAGGACACACTAATACATATGCTGTATATGTTGAATAATTCAGAGAGGCAAAAAGATGACAGATCTGTCATCACAACACACAGCAAAACATCCCAAAGGAGATCACTTGACCCTGGATCATTCAGAAATGCATTGCGGAAGTCCAATTTTCTCTTCTTTTCCATTCTAGCACAAGTGACAAATGTGGTTAGCACCTGACAACTTTTTTACACTAACCATTGGGACTCTATTTTGGTACCATCTAGGTTTTACTTATTAGACAAAAGCATTGCTATGGAAACCGGTGAACTTCAATGGCTGCCTGCTCTAGAGGCTACAAGCCCTATTCTCTAAACACACAGGTCGGAATGGCCAATGAAAACACAGCAGCATTTTCTACACAATAGAATATATCATAAATCACTCCCACATTTGAACAATTAAACTATAAGTCAACAACTGTTATTGGAAAATATTTAGCTAAAAAGGTTTTTACAATAAAGAAAACACCAGGTTGTACTGGCCACCATTCATATGTACAGGGGAGAATGGGGATAACATCTACATTCATTACATAGTTGACCCTTGTTTTTTCAGTGTTTGTTTTTTATCTACACTAGTCTACACAACATATTTAGCACAAAACATAACATATGAAGGAATCTAGATGAAACTTACAATCAAAACCACAGAAATTTCCAGCATACAGGACAAACTGGAAGCGGAATAACTAACAATATAGTATGCAGTGATGGGGAAAGTTACCTAATGCATTACAAAATTGCATTACTTTCTAAAAAGGAACTAGGCTAATTGCAATACTTAAGTATACTTTTAAGAAAAAGTAATGCATTATGTTACTTTTGCGTCAGATTTTCTCACCTGGGCTGGGCTTGCTTGTTTGTTTTTTAATTACAAAAAAGGTATTTGTGGCAAGGAGCGAGGCAGAGGGACCGTGAGAACGGGGCGAGAGTGATAATGAGCGCCAGCTGCGCGCCGCACCAGCCTTGTGTCTCACTGAGGAGCTTGGACGCATAAAAGGAGGAGCGACGACAGCGAAGGACGAGAAAGTACCAGGCCTGGAATTTACGTTGTGTTTTTTACGTTTTATTATGTGTGTGAGCGGCAGTCAGCCGTGAGGGGCTGCCGCTTTTACTTTCAGTTTGTTTGTTTTATTGATTAAAGTGTGTTGAACGTTCACCGGTTCCTGCCTCCTTCTTCCCATAACAACAAACACCTTTACAGTAGCCTATTTTTTTCACATCAAAAGTGCAAATACAGAAGGAAATGCAAGTTGACACGTGTACAGTAGAGGGCGCAGCTCAAACAAACGCAGCTCTTCTGGATGGCAGAAGAATAGGACACAGGAAAAGAAAGTTCAACACTTTAGCATTTCAGCAATAAAAACAAACAAAAAATGAAACGTGTTTATCTAAAGTCATTTTAGCTTATTAATATGGTTGAATTGGATCATTGAAGGTCAGTAGCAAATACATTGGCTTATAAAGTGAAATTAAATACATAAAGTAGGCTATATTTGTGTAATTTTACATGATTAACTATTGCAGGTTTTTATTCATTTTATGGAATACTGAATCTGGTTTTGTCCAAGTGAGATGAGAAAATTAATGTTCACATTTAATCTAGAACTAAAATAACCCTCTATGGCATGACTTTTTATTTTTTGTGGAAAAAAATATTTCACCCCATTTTTTGGGAGCTTGGGGGTCCCTGATAATATATCCATCATAAAAAGTGTCGCCCCCACCCCTGAACCAGATTTTGGTTTGTTGCCTCAGGGCAACAATGTGCCATAAGGGTACTAAAACTCCAAGGATTTCTACATAGGTGGAAAAGGTGGAAAACAAGCAATATGTGCATTAGATAAAGTTTGATTTTTACAAACATCAAACAATAAAAACCCCTACTACTAATTACAACTAACACCTCATGTATTATATTCATACACCAATCAGGCATAACATTATGACCCCTGACAGTTGAAGTGAATAACACTGATTATCTTTTCATCATGGCACCTGTTAGTGGGGGGCAGCAAGTGAACATTTTGTTCTCAAAGTTTATGTGTTAGAAGCTGGAAAAATGGGAAAGCATAAGGTTTTGAGTGAGTTTGACAAGGGCCAAAATGTGATGGCTACACGACTGGGTCAGACCAAAAGTGGTCCTAGGAAGGAACAGTGGAGAACCGGCGACAGGGTCATAGGTGGCCAAGGCTCATTGAGACCCGTCAGCGTGCCCATGCTGACCCTTGTCCACTGCCAAAAGTGCCAACAGTGGGCACATGAGCATCAGAACTGGACCATGTGCTGAACAAACAAGTCTGATCCATGGAAGCCCCACCTCGCAGCTTACAGGACTTAGAGGATCTGCTGCTAATATCTTGGTGCCAAATACCACAGCACACCTTCAGGGGTCTAGTGGAGTCCATGCCTCAATGGATCAGGGCTGTTTTGGCAGCAAAAGGGGGACCAACACAATATTAGGGATCAGTGTTAATAATAAAAATAAAAAAACAAAACAAAAATGACACACACATAATGCACATTCTTTGAGTTCCCATTCAGTCAGTCACGTTCGACGTACGTTGTTGATACGCCGGTCGGAACCGCTCCGGTTGTTATGACACAGGGTTGCCAACTTTCACGCATTTGGGGTGACACTCACGCTTTCAGGCTCTGTCTCACGCTCTCACGCTGCCCAACTTAATCTCACGCCAAACTGCCAAACCTGCTTTTGATATTAAACAAAGTCTAAGCTTTTAGATTTGTTTAAGTTTTAATGCGAAATTCAAACAATAAATAGCGTTTTGGCGCTAATATGGCATAACAGTTAAAGCCAGAGTGTTGAAAAACGGAGATGCGACATGCTCTCTCATCTCGCGGGTGCGCGCGCGGTCACGTGCTCCACGGAGCTCTCAATACTTCTAGCGCTGTGTCAATGCATTTGAATGGCTTGATACACAACATCTCCACTTCAGGGGCCCGTTCTTCGTACCTCGCTAACTCAGTTAGCCGGATTTGATTGTTGACGATTTGGCATGATCTTGGATTGTTTGGTTCTTCGACGCTCATCCTGGACTTGCTGTCATAGTAACAGGTCCGTGAGCTTAAACCTGCTCGGGAGCAGGCTTATTTCATGTAAACAGGATTAGATTGTATATTGAGGTGATACTTAAAATCTGTCCCAGCCACTGCTACTTTAATACAAGAGTTCATTACTGAACCAGTAATAATAATAATAGCAATAATAATAATTTTAAAAAATAATATAAAAATTTTATATTGTATAGGCCTATGTAGGCCTATATGAGAATGTATAATGTTGTGTATAATACTATAGCCAGACACTTGATTGAACGATTTATTTGGGATGGAATAATTACTTTATATAATTTTATTTTTATTGGTTTAGACACATGTTGTGCAGTTAATCTGAGCCGTGTATTAATTTAAGTGATGACTGATATTATGGGAGTGGCTTGATGCAGCGCAAGAGAGGATAATTTGATCTTGACCCATAAGAAACTTGAATACTGTCACGTTACAAATCTGCTTCAAATTGAATTAAGAATTACATTACAACATTGAAATAAAAATGTAAAGGATGTACAAATACTGTATAAAATCGTGAATATAAATAATTGGTAATCATGTAAAAAAAAAAAAACATTTATCATTTATCAATTATAACTTTTATGTTGGTTTGGTCGTTTGGCTGTTTCCTTATAAAGGTTCAGAAATTCGTGGGGGTTTTTTGTGTAATTTGTCAAGTTTTTTTTGCCAGGTGGCTTTTTTAATTAGATGATGTCATTACGTTGCTGTCTTGACGCCAGCCAATCGCTGCATTGCTGATCGTGGTTTCGAGTATCGATGCATCTGCCCTCTTCAGGGAAAACAAGAACGCGCAGTGATCTTAGATCATTTAATCCAGATATTTTAATCCAATCCGCAAATTCGTCTGAAGAACCAAATTAGCCAGACATCAGTTATCACGATTAAAAGATCTGGGATCTGTCAAATCATCTTAGATGTATTAAGCGAGGTACGAAGAACGGGCCCCAGGATGCGCACGCACCCTGTAATGTTTGTAAACAGGAAACCCGTGTATTGTGTGCATTGATTATTACGTCAACCATACAGGATCGTTTTATTATAGAGAGTGATGGAGATGCAACATTGTTAACATTAATGTTAATGTTTTTCCTGTATTTAGCCCTCATACACTCATACACATTGATGGTCAAATGTGACCATACACCTTAACTATTTTTCAATTGAATAAATGTTCTATATTTTAGTTCAAAAATATTAATTGAATATTTTGAGATATTTTGGTACTAAATACTATCTGTGCAATAATTATGGTCCTGACCACTTAAAATATTTTTTTTCTAATATTTTTCTTATTTATATTACAATTAGTATTAAGGTTGAATTAGAGAATTCTTATTCAAAGAGGCAAATTAGAGTCATTTTGTGGCTTGAAAAATAATAATTTCCATTTGTAATGCCATTACCCACTGGTGCCTTTATGGCTCTTTAATCAATATACATCTATCTAATCTAGTTGCTCAAAAAAGTATTGCAGTTTTGCATTTTAAGAAATATTTTGATATGATCAAAAACAAGATTTCTTTAAATGGGAAATTTTAAAATGTTAATAACGTACATATCCTTATTTCCTTATATGTACAGCAGGCTATGAATTGATACTGAAATCGATATACGATATAATCTTATATGTACAGCAGGCTATGAATTGATACTGAAATCGATATAATCGTACGGTAATTGGTTAAGTCCCCCCCCCCCCCCCCCCAGAAAATCTCACTCCAACCTGATCTCAAAAGTTGGCAACCCTGTTATGATCCTTTAATTTCTTGTAATCTTGTCTTAATTTCTTTAACTTCTCTCTGCACTGTTTTCCAGTGTGACTGGAACCGAGTCGATATCTTCAGGTAACGTTATACCTTTTCATTGCGGGTCGCCGTTTCCAGTTCCCGCTGGATGTCCTCCTCCGCATATATGCTCAAAGCCTGAACCTAGTCGTCGGTCGAATTTTTTTTGTTGAACTCCATTGTTGCACAGAA
This sequence comes from Gobio gobio, assembly GCF_949357685.1. NCBI lineage: Eukaryota > Metazoa > Chordata > Actinopteri > Cypriniformes > Gobionidae > Gobio > Gobio gobio. The sequence goes on from NC_137113.1 coordinate 26,924,818, forward strand.
AATATTTACTGAACGCAGAACCCACCTCGCAAAAAACTTGTAAAAATGGTGGTGGGGAAATAAATGCTGCGAGAGCTCAACCAATCAGCATATTCAGCGCCCAAGTCCCACCCCCGAAAGTTCCCGATCTTTTCAAAAGTACCACCTCGCAAGCAGGGCCGTTTGGAGGGGGAAATATTTACCCGGAACTTCATTTAGACCCTAGTTCCTGCGGTCGAAACACACCGAGTTCCCCCCCAAAGTTCCTGGGTCCGGGGGAAAGTTCCTGCGGTGGAAACGCGGCTAAAATAAATCTTTAAACAATCAAACATACTTCTTTACATACTGATGCACATGCATATATATATTTTTTATATAAAGTTATTTCAATTTAAACATGTTAAAAAGTGATATTTATCTAACCAATTGAGGACACTGTCCCATGTGGCTTTGCTTCATGAAAGGAATGCTCCACCCCCAAACTAAAAGTCACACCCACTTCAGCCCCTCATTTCATTGAACAGACATGTCAGGTGAAATTATATATATAAAAACATTAGGCTATTAAAAAAAAGTTAAAGGGGCGGTGTGAGGTCCAAAAAGGTATGTTGCCTGAGGGCAACACCACGCCATAGAGGGATAACATCATGTTCACACAACGCACTTTCTCTCAACATAGGTACAAGAGAGCTGTCTGTCAATAGGAAAACAAAGCAACGTGTTACTAACGTGAAAAAGTAGCTCAGATATTTTATTATGAATTTAAAAGTAATGCGTTACTTTATTTGTTACTTGAAAATAGTACTCTGTTACTCTGATCATGTAGCTCACTTGGTACCCCCATGTATTACCCTCAACACTGATAGTGAGTGAATGTTGATGCAAGAACCAGACAATTCCTCTGCACAGGCCTATGACCAGCTTGTGCTCCATACTAGTATGATGAATCTGACCTTCAAACAGAAGGAACTGAATGAAATATTTGAATGTTTCAATCGAAAATCTGATTTCTGACTTGTGATGCAGTCTGAATCAATGACACCATGTTCGTTCATTGACCAGAGGAGAACTGCCCCCCGACTGAGGCTGGTTTCTCCTAAGGTTTTTTCTCCATAATGTCACCTGATGGAGTTCCATGGAGTTCCTTGCTACTGTCGCCTCTAGTTGGGGACACTTAATATTCAACAATATTATTGATTTGACTGCACTGACACTATTGGAAAACTGAACTGAGCTAGACAGCAACATCACTGAACTGACTTCAGCTGAACAATGACACTTTTAGACACTTTATTTTCTTTTAGAGCTGCTGTACAGCTGAAAATAACTTTGCATGATTGAATCATTTTCTTGTTATCACTGTAAAGCAGCTGTATTGTTTAAAGCATTGTATAAGGTGACTTGACGCAATGGGGAGTAATAAGTGGAAATTGACAGGAGAATTTGACTTTGTCACCACACGTGTCCTCAAACACATACATATCTCTAGAATAGTATACTAACAATCAACAAACAATCAATAAAAGCCAAAGGTGACAAACTGTTCCTGGTAATGTCTGTTTTTATCGCTCATGTAAGGAAATACAGCTTCCTACAAAGAAATCTCCAGCCCTATGTTAATGTTTAAAGTTTATTACGGGTAGATGACTTGTTCATCTTACCGTCATAATTACGCAAAAACTCAACACTCTGATGGTGAAATGAATTAGTCTTGCAGTATTTAAAGCCAAAGAGCATAACAATAAATGGAATAATTTAGTTTGTTTTCTCGTTAAGCTCTCTACACAAAGAACATGACACTTTCTACACTAAAGTTTCTGCAGCAATCAGTGTTTTATGATCTGGGAATGATTCATATATTTAGAGCTTCTGTATTATTACTTCTATATGTATATGGGTTGTTGACGTGACATGGAATTTTCACTGTCACACAAGATAAAAATTAACATAATTAGTATTGTCATACTTTAAAATGCAGTAAATGGTTAAACATGCATTTGTCTTACATGGACCTGTTGTTATAAAAACTGCTGTGTTATTAGATTTTTGACATTTTTGAGCCAAATCTCAAAATTTTCCTATGGCGTGACTGTCTCAAGCATGGTATCAAATATAAAAATGTTATTAAATAGCGAAGGCATAATTTTTCAAGTGTCTATTCTAGTAAATGGCAAAACAAATTTTTACATCCATATATTTCTAAAAGCATAGGATCTTGATACATTTTGTCACTGAAAACCATGTCCTCCTGTGTGACACCATATCCTGATTTTAAATCGGGCAATTCCACAGACAACTTTAATTAGTTGAAGGACCCCATTCAAGGTCATGTCAGTGAAGGCCCCCAGTGAAGCACATGACGTGCACATGGTTGTTTTTTGTCTCAGAATTGTTCAAGTATTAACTTTTTTGGAACCACTATAAAAGTGTTAAGTTTTGTTGTCCTTTGGTGTGACACGCCTAAATTATATATTTTTTTAATTAAAAATGTATGTTAAACACTTTCATGCATGAATTATGGAAAACATTATCTAAATGTTTTTAAGATTCTTTTTATTACTTTATGATGCTAAAATTGAAATCCATTTTCATTTTTACAAAATTCTGTTTTATTTAAAAACTATTTAATTGTCCACGTATGTGTACACCATGCAAACAAAGGCATAAAATGGGACAAGTCACAGATGACAATATGGAACATTGTGTTGTGTCATGCTATGCTATGTATATCAGGTCAGTTCCTAAAAACATTAATATTACAATATAACAATGATAAAACACATATTGTAGGAACTGACACTGCCCTCAAGTGGTTTGGAGAAAATGACCATGATAAATGAACCCTAAATGGAGTTAAATTAACTGTCCACAAATGTGGACACCATCATGCATGAAAGGGTTTAAACAGTATCATGGAGAGTTATACAAATGTGTCTTGCTAACTGCTAATGACAGGTTAGCTACAAATAGCAAGTTCATTAACTGACTCAAAAGGCTGAAACATTCTATGGTCTGAAAGATAATGTCCACTGGTGTGACCTGTACAAAGATGTCACACAAGAGGACAAGGTCTCTTTAAAAAGCATTTTAAATAATAATAAAAAAATTGTCTTACTTCTTTTAAAAAGATTTAAAACTCCTTTTTAATCTTTTTTTCCCCCCTCAGTGTTCTTAAATGCAATAATTACATTGGGGGGGAAATTCTGATGTTTTGCATAAATATTTTATTGTTTACTGTGTCATGAAAATAAGTATAAAATGTGATATCATCACTCATCTTAAAATTGTATAATTTTCAGCAGTTTTGAAAGCATGACAGCAAAGTTTGTTTTGTATTTATTGAAAAAGTCCAAGAAGTCCAACAAGTCATGGGGAAAAATAATGTTCTTCATAATTTCATATTAAATAAATAGCACTATATGAACATAAGTGTCTAACAATGAAGATGCATCTCTCTCATGCTATTTGTATATTGTTAAGAGTTTCTTTTCTTAATTTTTGCGGTCACACCATAGGACACATTTATGGTACAGGTCAGTAAAAATGTTTTTTTTTTTTTTTTTTAAACAGTGAAAGAATTGATAAAGTGAGTGACCCCTTATATTTTCTCAAACATCAGACTTTACACTACATAAATATATGTATTTTTGTTCTTCAAAAATGGTGTTTTACAAAAAAGAAACATTTTTACCGCCTATATGTCATCTGCCCATATCATGTTTTATGTGTGCATGCAGATATGTCTATAAATTAAATTACCACATCCAAAGAAAAAAAAAATCCCATGATATCAGAATCATTAAAATGCAGTCAAAACATTTGAAACTTATTCAGGTATATAAGCCCAAATAAAATAAAAAACGTCTTCCAGTATGGAATACTAACACCAAGACTTTAAAAAATATAACAGTCTGAATATAATGTAAATGAAAAAATAAAACTGAAAACCAAATCCTTTAAATATGTATTGTAACTACCTTCAACCGATATAATACATTTGAGTTATTTAAGATAAACATAATATAGCCCCAAAAATGATTACAAGAAGTTTATAATGAACCCAGATTAATATTGTTTTATCTTATACTCAAAGATGACCCAAAAAAAGGTATAAAGAGTCTCTCATTATCATTTGCATCCATACACTCTCTCACTCCTTTCAAGCTCTACCTCAGTCTACCAGGATTTCTCTTTCAGGGGCAAGCCGTGCAGAGTTTGCCAGAGCAACTTTACGGGTGTAGGTCGTGCAGCGATGTAGGATCTCCTGAGTGTGTGGTCGGGGTGGTACCCTGGGAGCTCCGAGTCCTTTCATAGGGTGGCCAGTGTCTAAGCTGATAGGGCTGGACTGGCCACTGGACAGACCACTATCAATGCTGTCTGACTCTTTATCCTGCTGTCTCAGGCCCTCTTCCCCCTCTGAGCTGGACATGCTTGGGCTCATGGAGGTGGTGTCCGAGGAACTAAAGCTGAAGTCAGTTCCATCATCGCTGAAGCTGCCAGACTCCTCATGCTGTACCGGATCGGTGTTCTGGCTCTGGGGCTCTGACAGCATTTCCAAAGAGTTGGAGTCGAGGAAACTAATTCTATTTCGTGAGCGAACCTGAGGCTCCAGTTTCGAAGAGTTGTTGGCGGACAGGTTGATAGTGGAGCTGTGAAGTTTCCTCTGAAGAGTGTGAAGGCCAAAGCTGGGGCTGCTGTAGAGCTTCAAGTACATGGAGGGCACATAGCCTACCTTTCTGTTATATCTGTGCATAGGAAATACAAGCTTAAGGTGAAGTTTTGTATGGGGCAGACACATCATGCACATTTAGAAATAACCATTTTTGCATTTCTATCTATCTATCATATTTCACACGTATTTATTACTGTATTTTTTTAAATAATGGGTGACTGACTGTATATTATCCTACTTGCAAGGCTACTTGCCAAATAAATTGATATGAAATATATTTAAGCTTACATCCTTTTATGATGTCAGAAGCAAACAAAAGACATGTGGGAAATCGGTTGCTATAGGGCAAGTCAATCAAATGGTTTAGCAGCCATTATGCAGAACGTGGCAAATGGCCAATCAGATAATATGCCTTTTGTCTTCCACATAACTCTGGTTTACTGATACATACGTCTTAAAACAATTCCTATCATTCTCTGAATGTCAGTGCAATCTGAGTAAATGATTATAAATACCTAACAAGCCACCAGCCATTATCAGACCTCTGTAACACCTCCACAACAGCGCCGATGCTCAGAGAGAGCTCGTCCTCTTTTTTAGATGTGTAACTTCTTGTAGCGCAGTACAGAGACACTAGGGGAGCAAGGGGGGGATCGGTTAGCAAGGTTATCTTTGGTGATTCAATTCGACAGAATGTTTATGTAACAATTGTGTCTTACTGTCAAAGGTAGGGGAGTCAAAGTCATCCTCATCTTCTTCTTCTTCCTCTTCACATAACTCTAAATAGGGTGCCGGAAACCAAGCTAGACGTTTATCCTCATTCTCGACAAGCCACCAACCTGATCACAACACCCACAGAAAAATATTAAGAAGCTGCAAGGAACTGCTCTGTGAATTTCTTTTAATTCTCTTCCTTATGGGAGAAGATACCTACCTGCTTTGTCTTTGATGAGCACATCCAGTCTTTCATCCACAGCTACTTTAAAGGGCCTGTTCTTTGTATCTTTGGTCTCATATGGAGCAACGCATCGAAATGTCTTGGACACAAACGGCTGGGTCACATTGCCATAGCTCAGACGTTTATTTGCCAAGTCAGGTCCTCCGTTGACGGTGGGGATGCTGTTTGATTGCAGAATCATCACACTGCAGGAAGAAAAGAGCAGCTCTAAGAGGCATTTACTGCACACATATTTGTTGACACGGATATTAAACTGTGCCAACCAAAACAGATCAAATTAGAAATATGTGAGCTACTGCTACTATATTCTTTGAATGCTGCAGTTACCTACTTATTTGCTGCAGGGAAATAGTCTTCATGGCCTACCTGTTTTGGGTGTATTCTGGCAGAAGCTCCTGCTCAGTTGGCAGGAAAAACTGAATGACTTCTGTGGAATGTGACACGGTCGTGTCACACTGCAACAGGTTGGAACAGTACTTCTCCAGATTCCTCAGACGGGACACTGACTTAGCCGAACCCTTCAACTGAAGCGATGCCATCATGCACTGAGCTGCAAACAACAGAAATGTCATTGAACAACAAAACAAATACATTGTGGATAAAACTGTTGTCTTTAACAAGGCCCTCTAGGGGGTTAATGGGAGTACTGCGGACATGCAGGCAAAGTTCAGCTATGTTTCCCTCCAACATGACATTTTTTTATAATAATGCATTGTGTAACTATAATAATTATTAATGATTATTTGAAAGGCTTTGCAATATGAGCATCAATATGTAAAGCATGTAAATACAGTAATATGCTATTACGTTATGCATGCTATTATAGGTCAGGCTATATATATATATATATATATATATATATATATATATATATATATATATATATATATATGGTTTTTTTTTTTTTTGAGAAAAAAGTGTATATATAATTTAAAAAAAAACTGTCAATCATACCTCCAAATCTGGGAAGCAATCTATCTTCTTTCAGAAGTGGGTTTTCCACAAGAAACCTTTTTTTTAATTGCCTCTGTTGAAAAGAAATGTAAATTAAATAATGAGTTATACACTTCTAACGATTTGTACTAAGTAGATGCCTGTAAAACTTACATGGAGGGTTTTGAAGTCTCGGAGGGATCTGTAAACTATCAGCTCACTCTGGTCTGACCATAACACAGATGTCATGAATTTCTGTCACAAATGAAAAAAAAAAAACAATTATAAATCACAAGCTACTTTCAATAGCATTGTCAGCATTTAAAGTTATCCTATACGACTACATCACATTCTTACTTTGTCTTTGTCCTTCTTCATTACACCGATAAGACGCACATCGACTGGAAAGCGAGGGTCACTCATAGCTGACGCGGTTTCTAATGAACGAGATCACTGTAAGAAATCTCTCCTTCCTTATTCTCTTCCAGCATCACCAGCATCCTCAACATTTATAGCCGCAGCCATGGGCGTGTTGTTTATCTCACGTGATGATTTAAAGTAAGTTGAGTGAGTGCAGGAGAGGAGAAATATGATAAGCGGCAGCGCGCACGTGCGGATTTGAGCCACTGGTGGCAGAAGTTATGACAATAATATTAGTCATAAAAAGTCAATGTTGACTGGAAAAAGGTTATGAGTCAATATTTGTCAGTGATAAAACTCCAGTGTTGTCTCTGCTTATCTATCTATCTATCTATCTATCTATCTAGGCTATCTGTCTGTAAAAAAAAAGTTTAATTATTATATTAGCAAGTCTCAAGCAATATGTCAGTATATATGTTTAAATACATTTTAGTAGGCCTATAGGTTTTCTCTAAACATAGCAATTAAAGGTATAGTTCACCCAAAAACGAAAATGTTATGTTTTTCTGCTTACCCCTAAGGCATCCAAGATGTAGGTGTCTTCGTTTCTTCAGTAGAGCACAAATGAAGATTTTTAACTCCAACCGTTGCTGTGTGTCACTCATATAATGCTTGTCAATGGGGTCTAATTCGATTAGAGTAAAAAAAACAAGGACAGACAACTTCAAATTAAACGCCGCGGCTCGTGACGACACATTGATGTCTTAAGACACGAAACGATCGGTTTCTGAGAGAAACCGAACGGTATTTATGCAAATATATCAACTCATATCAGACGAAAGCTTCAGCTCTGCAGCCTGTCATCACTTCCCGTTGGTGAGGTCAAAATAGCGGCCGGGTCATAGATATGTATACGTAGATTCCTCATTCGAGCGATCCACGCCATGATCCACGCAGGCACTAATGAGGTATCTTTGTGTCTATGTCTTAAGACATCAATGTGTCGTTACGAGCCGCGGGGTTTAATTTGAATTTGTCTGTCCATGTTTTTTTTTACTCTAATAGAATTCGTCTCTGAAGAAACGAAGACACTACATCTATAGGGGTAAGCAGAAAAACATCAAATTTGTTGATCAAAATGTATTATAATGGGTCTCAGTTGAATAGTCTCATCCCCCCACAACATTTAGGCATTAGTTCATAGCACGAGTCTTTACATGCAGAATGGTTGAAAAAGTTGTCATAACATGTCAAGCATATTTTCTATACATTTCCATTAGACGTTTACATTTCTACTTTTGTTTTTTTATTTGTTCTATACAATGCTGTCTTTTCCTTTCTGTGTCGCAATGACATGGTCTGTCAACAAATTACCGTACAAATAGTAAAAGGGTAAATGTGAATCTTGTCCAGTCTCTTGCAATCAAACTTCCACATACACTAAGGTGTAACCTACAATTTACAATAATTGTCATCAAACTTTAGCCATAGTTTACATCAGAACATCCCTCCAGAGTACGCTGCTATATTGACAACATGATAAGCAATTTGACTGTCTTATCCGTACACAATGAAACAATCCATACACGGTGTCATTCTGATGGCACTTTTAATTTTTGGGTGAACTATAACCCTTTAAGAACTATGACCAACTTATGGGTAATCAGTCTTACTTTTCGGTCTCTAATAAGACCAACCTACTTTTTTATGTAACTTTTTTTAATGTACATTTTTATGTTGACTAGTCTTAGTGGTTAAAGGAGTAGGGCCTTTCCCGCAAGGGATAATAACTTTTCATCAAAACAACCAACGTGAGCAGTCCATTCAGGCCTGTCATCCTTTAGTAATTTTCCCATGATGACCTGGTGGTTTTGTGGGGGTGGACAGGCTAAGTGGGGCTCACAGGTGTGTCTTCAAACTGAGGGTGATGAGAGGGCAGACAGATAGAACATTGATCTGAAGCTGCTGGCGTCACGCTGGCCTTGAAGAACCGCCAAAACTCCTCTGCAGAATCAGCTCAAGGTCATCAGCAGTGAGGGTTTGTCATGCCTCGTGCATGCACACATCATCACCTGGAAAAGGACCCCAAACGCACGTTTTGGCTATCCGGATGAAGGCACCATACACGTGCTTTTCATGTACCACCCACTGAACCGGGGCAGTCCGAGAGAAAATATGTGCCCACAGACTTGATCTGGAGCCAGCTGCAGTAATGAACAATATGATGACCACTTGGAAAATACCCTACAGAAAGTCCCTTACAAAATTGGCCAAAATATTTCTAAAATACGGCTTTTCTTCTTAGAAAGCTCCATCCTCTGTATAAGCAGAAATAGTTTTCAATTAAAATTTTTTGTTAAAAATAGTTAAGCTTATAAGCAACATTTCATAATAAGTCAATACCATTGGGAAAATATATATTTTTCACCACACTACATTTATGAGAGATATGACCGTCCTAAAAGATATTTAGTTGATTTGTCAATAACATCAAGACATTTCCTCATAATAGCTAATAACTGAGTAGCTAGATGTGCATGCATGTATTAGATTTGAAAGACGTTGTGACAAAGTATGCCTTTGTTATAATGTAATTTGCTTTTATGTTTCATTAATGAGATTAAGAATCATTAAGTCTTTCTAAAGTCGATGCTTAGCTATTTTCTTTGTGTTGATCAAAAATGGCCTTTAAAGGGATAGTTCCCCCAAAAATGAAAATTAGCCCATGTTTTACTCACCCTCAAGTCATAGGTGTATATGACATTTCTTCTTTTAGACAAATAAAATCAGAGTTATATTATAAATGTCTTGGCTCTTCCAAGCTTTATGATGGCAGTGAATTGTTGCTTCGTTTTTGAAGGCCATCAAATGCGGGTTCAAGTCATATCAGGATACATATCTTATCTCTTTTTTTTTCTTCTTTTTTTTTATAATTAGCATTATAAAATAATAGTATTAAGACACAGCTATTCAGCAGCTAATTTTCAAAGATACACCAAAATTTAAAAGATTTTATTGGCTATAGCTGTAAAACTCCTCTGCGATTGCTTGAATATGTGTTAGTCCATGTGCAATATTCCATATTTACAAACAAACCTCAGTCTCAAGTTTACCATTAGGGTTGGTCTTTGAAAAACAGCCCATAAACATGAAGTCAGTTTCTTGGATATAACAACAGCTCTTCCTGTAACAAGAAATATACTTTATTCTTTTTCCTTGTTCGAGCATAATAAAGTTTACTTACTCACCCCTTCCAGCACCACTTTTAATCTCCTTGCCAAAGCATTTACAGGTTTATTATACAACAGTCATAAATATATATCTTAAATTATGGGCTTTTGTGGAATCAATTGGTTTGCTTGTGCTTTTTCATGTAATGTTGTATTATTGCTGCAGACTGTAGTCCTTCATTTACTCACAACAGATGGTTTACTGTTCTTATATTAATTTATTCACAGGTGTGGAGATTCGTAAAAGGAAATTCTCAGTGTTTATGAGACATGGATCTTCTTCTTGATGGCCATGCCCAGAGCCAAAATAATAATAATAGCAATAGTCTACAGAATTCCATCCTAAAGCAAATTAATTTTATGTAAATTATTATATTTTTCTTGCTTTTAAACAAAATAATTTCATGGCGCAAAACCTACCAAACTTTTGGCTGTGACTATATCCATAATAAAACATGGCCATGATTTCCTAATTGCTTAATGGTTAGCACATTTAAAAAAATATTACACAAAATTCCCGTAAGTTAATTCATTAATTGGCATTGCCTGGACACACTATAAAGATAATATAAAGATAAAGATAAAGATAAAGATAAAGATAAGATAAGATAAGATAAGATAAGATAAGATAAGATAAGAAAGACACTATAACAATAATTATGTTAGCATCCACACCAACAGGTTGTGCAACATGGCAAAAATCGGCATACTCTTTGAAAAGTATACCATATACCATTTTAAATATACCATATAAAAGAAACAAAGAATCAACTCTCCCCACTTATCAGTTTTGCTTTAATTAAATTTGCCATATTGATGCTGCTTTGTCATTAGTTTCTTTCCTCTAGAGGATGTTAAGGTTAAATAAATGTTGGCTTGTCAACATGATTGATTATTCAGGATATTCTCTTTTTTACATTATGCAAATGTGAGTAAAAGAAAAGGCTGGAAAGTTTTGTCCTCAGTGTTATTTGGGAGACATTTATTTGTGTGATTACAGTTGTTATCAAGTAAAACATCATTGTTGTGCTGTTTTACTCATACAGAGTTAAGGCCTGTACACACCATGAATGATAACTAACGATAATTATGTTAGCATCCACACCAACGGCCGGCAACGTTTTGTTTATTCTAAGCGTGCTGCACTTACGTCATATGTCACTTTTAAGTGCTTTAGTTCTTTAAATTCAGATGAATTCTGATTGACTGTCAATGTTTTTATCATTCATCAACAGGATAAAATCTCTCTGAAAGTGATTCCATCAATACTGTTCCTTCAATATCATTATAGCTGTGATGTGGACTGCGCTATTCTCATTGAATTAGAAAGGTTATTCAAACGTTGTGGTTATAGTTATCATTCATGGTGTGAGCAGCCTTTACAGTTCATTGATGAATTGATGTATTTAGTTTGATTCAGTGGTGTTAAATAATATTTTTGACTCAAGTTGTTATTTAACTTATGACCAAATTCTTGTGTGAGCAAAAAGGTCCAATCATGCCATTATGTTAACCAAAGTAGAGCTCTAGATTGACTAGTAGAGCTGATATGACAATAGTCAAGTTCTAAATGCCTCGAATGAAAAGCTTGATCCTCAAATGACTAATTATAGAAGGTGGGTGTGTAGCTGTCAATCAAATTTATTTCCCTTTTACATTTTGCTTTCCTGCTACATAACTGTTACAGGAAAAATAATTGAAACTAGTTTCAATGACAGCGTAGTTGTATAACATACAAAATGTTACCTGTTCTCCTCCCTAACCGCTCCCAAGCAACTATTTTTAGAGGACAATTGGCGTTACATCTGTTCTAATTCATTCATTAACTATTGTTGCAGTAGGTTGTAAACACTTTTCATTGGCGATAGGTCACTATGCTAAACCAAAACATTTCTTGGGGAAGTGTTACATAGACCAGTCAATCATTTTCAGACTGAATGCTGATAACAATGGGATCACTTGGGAGAGAATTGTCAGAAGACTTCAATGTCGCAGAGCTGGCAAAAGCTGTGAGAAGAGTGACTTTACAGCTCACACTACGCATTTCCGAAATTAATAAAATATAGACTTCTGGTAATCCATTATCAGGCCAAATCAATCTGTCCAAATCAATCATTTTGGATCTAACAGCACAGTGCAGAGTACAGACGTTTGGTTAAAGTCCTTATATAGGGATGTATGAGTGGAGGAGTTGTGCTTTATCAGTGGTGTCATGAATTCACACCATTTTTTTGATGTAATAAAAATCCTTGGAACAGAAGATGCTCCCTTCTCCTTATTCATTGCGCTTTGGGCACTTTTTCAACATAATATTAACATTCTCCCAAGGTGAAAATCCTTCAATGGACACTTTTGGACAGCTGTGGAGGATTTTAGAGACGATTTAAGCAGCACTCAAACACCAGTGTAGTCAAGGAGGTCGTCCTCAGATGTGACAATTTGTCATGAACTTCTACACTCAATGCCAAGAAGGGTCAGAGATGTATATGTAAAGTTGTGGAGGACATACTATGTTCTACAATATTAAAGGCACAATATGTAGTTTTCGCAGCTAGGTTGCCTATTCAAAACAAAGTCGTAGCGATGACGCAGAGGTTAAGCGCGGATTCATGGGAGATGTCGTATCCACCTCAAAGCTGGTGGAAAAGAATCGGGACGGGACAGAAATCATGGTCATGGATGAGATTATTAACGTTACTGTAGTATGAAGCAGAGAAGGGCCGAGTGTTGTGGGAGCGCAACGTGGCCACTGGAGTGATTTCTAATGAGAGACGAGCGTGATACACGGCTGGAGAGCAGCGGAGCTTTTATTATGCCACAGTCACCGCTTCCGCTTCTTCTGGTCAAGTGTGGGTAATGCAGCGCTGTTGATCATATTAGATACATTTGAACGTGTCGAAAATGATGTACTAATGTTACTCTGTGTGTTAGCTCGGCGGCTGCTATGAGACACTTGTTGCACACTGCAGTAAGCTAGATCGACATTTGTCATGGTAAAACATGGTACTCGTGGTAAATCAAGAAAACGAGATTTAAGGCTAACTGAAATCAAGGTATGATGTGATGATAGGCGACGTACTGACAAATTTTTCGGTTAAAAATTATGCAAAATCAATTTGAGCAAGTACATAACCAGCCAGTGTTCAAAACTATCTCTTACCTTAGCACAATTCACAACGGTAAGCTTTTAATAATGTGTTTTGAAGAATTTGAGCCGTACTGGCGGGTTCCCGCGGGAAATTCGAGCATGTCTTTGCTTCATTACGTCAAGTCTGTATACATAAAGGACTCCGGCGAGTAGTAGTATCGCATGTGAGGATGCTGCAGGTGGCGAATCATTTATAGCCTTTTCTCACAGAAGCTGGAATAATTCAATTTATAATTTTGATGGCAGATTGTAATTCAGAAAGCTCCAAACGACAATCATCAGTGACAACTGGAGATTCACCCGTAGACAAAAGCAAAAGATTAGACTGTACGGAAATGGAAATCTACAGTTAACGCTAATACACACAAAATACACGTATAGCCACAATTATAACTTTAATTATAATTTGCACGGTTTGATGTTATGTGAGCTAAGTAAACATCATAAGATTGAATCACCGTTGGTAGCGCAATTTATTGTAATGCTTTTTTTCTCAGTTGGTTAGAACAAAAGTGCCAGACATGTTACTTACTTGTTCAGATGATATTTTGCGGGGAAAATTCTTATTTTGGTCATAATTCCAGGACGCAGAATCTGTGATTCCGAAGTACAGTATCCACACCGGTGCGATGACTGACAGCCAGCCACACATACCCCTCAAAACATTAGATTCAAAATGATGTTTTGTGTGGTTTGTGAAAAAATATATTGTTTAAGTCGCTGAAATAAGGCCCTAAAAACCATGCTCAATATTTGTTCACAAGACTTTTTAGAACTGGATCACGTAAGCTAGCATTTTGGCTTCAAAACTATGTAAAGATCACTCTGGCCACTCATTCACATAAAACAATATGTTGGTTTAAAATTTTTAAGACATGTTTCGTATGCGGGGTGGGCGTGAATGATCATGAATATTGATGTGTTTCACACCTGAAACAAAAGACACTCCCCTAATGGCCCATCAAAGTGGAATGAGTTTCAGTTAACTTTCAAACGCATTTCAGAATGAACTTCACGGGCTGAGAGATGACAGAACATGCATCATGTTTGTTTTCTTTATTTTGCAAAAGGCAAAAAGTTTTGTTTTTGTTGTGAGTGTACACAAATAAAAGAAGAAACTTAAACTTTTTGAATGATGTAAAACACCTGACAATATGACCAAAATCGATGGAGTATTTTAAGTTTCTTTTGCACTGATATGAAAAAAAGCGATCGCGCGGGCAACCCCCAACTCAAGGGGGTTAAAATAATCTTTTTTATCATGATCACTGTGGAACCTCGTGTGGGATGAATAGCCAAATCGTATGTTCACACAACAACGGTAACCTCCAATGTAAAAGTTTTTCCTTCACGTTTTTTTTGTGTACAGATGACAACATTGTTAAAACGGTCTTCATTCACAATGATCCGCGAAAAACCGATTAAAACACTGTATTCTGGCAAGCCAGGTCAGTAGTTGCCGATGTCACTGTGCAAAGAAAAACTACGCGTCTATAAACTCTTTATTATTGAAACACGCCTATAGACTGTACGTGACGTCAACGTCAGTCGGAGTGACTGCGGTTACACCCACTGAGTGGCAAAAGACTGAGAAGCAGCATTGGTTATCTGCGTGAAAATGTAAATTAATGGCCAAAACACATTCAAAGTTTTCAATTTTTAGTTGAAAACTGTGTCATGTAAACGGCCTCTAAATAACTGCAATGTGGGTTAATTTTGACATGCTAACAAGGAAAACATTCCTAAAGTGCTTGTGTATGCTGTTCAAATGAGAACATGTCCTGATTTCCTTATTCTGTCAGATGTAGTATATGTCAAGAATAAAGCCATTATACCCAGTGCCATCAGCATCTTCAGAAATGGGTGTTTCTCACTGAAGAATGTGGTTAGTGTGGATATTCCTGTAATGTAAGTTAGTTGGGTGTCTTAGTCAAACACGGCAGGTTTTTACTTTCTATATGACAGAGTAATGTTATACAGTTAGTTACTCACCTCTGTCAAGCATCTTAACCTCAGGTCTCCACACAAATCAGTAACTGTTGAAATAGGACTGGTGCTCTAATTCAGTGCAGCACAATAAATCACATCAAAACTGTACAAAAGTTTGGGGTTGTTGAGCAAAAAAGTATGCTCACCAAGGCTGCATTTATTTGCTCAAATATACTGTAAAAACAGTAATATTGTGAAATATCATTACAATTTTAAAGAACTGTTTTCTATAATATATAATAAAATGTATTCCTGTGATGGCAAAGCTGAATTTTCAGCATCATTAATATTCTAATATGATTTGCTGCTCAAGAAACATTATTAGCCTATTATCATGTTAAAAACAGTTACTTATAAATATTTTTAAGCAAACATTTTTTTCAGGATTCTTGGATTAATAAAAAGGGCAAAAGAACAGCATTTATTTGAAATCGAAATCTTTACTCACTTCAAACTTTTGAATGGTAACCTATAGGCCTATATTTTTTCCCTTTGTTGTTGTAACAATAACTGTAACTATTTTTAGATGGATCTTTACCATTCGCACACTCATTATCAATTGTATTAGTTGTAGCTGTGTTGCTTACATCATGTCTGGCTGTTTTTAACCTTATACGGTGTTTAATTTAGTAGCAAACCCAAAAGAGTGCTCAGGTGTTAATATTCAAAGCCTATACAGTAGTCTACTACAGTTCAGACTGGGATGTACGATAAAAAATAAAAATAAAATAAAAAGTAGTAGGCCTTTCTTATGCTGAATATGCTCACAGTATGTTATTCCAGTGCTTCTTTTTGTTAACAACAACAGATTTTTAAAAAGGATTCTCATTACGAATTTGCTGCATGTTGCGTTCATGTTGAGCGACTCAAAACATATCACTTGCAGAGAAGCATTTACTGTGAACAGAAACTGAAAGCTAGGGGCGTAAATCGCGGGGGGGAGGACCCCCTCAACCTGAGGGTTGTCCCCCCCTGAAAACCATGCTGAGTATTGTAAATAATATAATGATATATAGGCTACTTAAAATAAATGTGTAAGTAGTAAAACAATACAAACGCAAACGGGACAAAAAATGCGTTTTAAGTTTAGAAATATTTCATTTTTATAGTAATAAAATAATTTGGTTCAGTTAGAGAACGGACACAACTATTAAAAACTGAACGCGTCTGCTCAATACAGCACGAGCCGAACGGGCAAACAGCTGACAGACAAGATGATGATAGCGGAAGATTTGGTTTCAAAGCGAAATGTAAAAGCGCCTATTTGAGGGAGTGTGTCAGTGTACTGTTTTCTTGCTGTGTTTTTCATTACGAATAATAGGCCAATGAACCCAAAATGCAAGCAACCCGCCCCCGAATTGGCGCTCATTCTAAACCGAAAGTAGGCTATGTGCGGACGCCCGCTCCGCCAGATCTTTGTCGGGTTTTGCTCAATATGATAATAAGTGGCAGATCAGAGGGCTTGCTGCAGTTGAATATCTAAAGATCTGACTCCGTCCAAAACATGAATATCTAAAGATCTAACTCCGTCCAAAACATGCAGCACGTCAGATTACTCGCACTAAACCATATCACATTCTCAAATCCATCCATTCATAAAAAGGTTAACGGGCAACTGACGAGTGGCACCGTTTCAGCGCTGCTTTTAATCGCACTTTGCACTTTGAACCCTGCTAATCGCGAGCTCGTGCAGCGCTGTCAGAATCAATCCGTGTATATATTAGAAAACTTGCAAAGAACTGGAGATGCTGACATAAATAGGCTAATCTTTAAAAATTTTCGCATCGTTTCTGTGACAATTAACGGCATGACTAGACTGTGCACCTCTACTTTCTTTTATCAATTAAGGCTATATAGGCCATTTGTGTCTATCTCAATCATATATAATTAATGTAATCAAGTAGCCTATGCTCAATTGCTCATGCTCTTTGCTATTAAACTGAGTTTGCCGTGCAGGTGTGATTACATTTGTTTTAATAAAATGACCACCTATTTACTTGTCTTTTTTCATTTATTCTTTTTAAATGTACACTTAGGATCTCCACCTCAAAAAAAAAAAAAAAAATGCATGGACAACAGTGTTGTGAATATAATTTAAAAAGGGGTCATGAACTGGCTTTTGAATTTTTTTTATACTGTTGTCTGAGGTCAACTTATGACGTTTGCGTGGTTTTTCAAAAACATCATAATGAATAAGTAATAGGCTATTTTCTGTCTTGGTTTTGAGGCTCTCTGAAGAAACGCTCGGTTTTGATGGGGGTGTGGCACTGAAGACTTGGAAGTAACGGCTAGGATTGGATAAGATTAGCATATTTAATGAGATTCAGCTCCCCTCAGTACATGTGGAAATTGTTTTGAAAGCGTCTGGGGAAATGCTCACAGGACTCGCAAAATATCTTTATCAAACAAACACAATGATTAATCTCTCATCCACCCGCAATTAATTTGAATGTTATTTTTGTATTACTTGCCCGGCCCGATCAGTGAATATAACCGTGAACCGTACACACACACAAGAGCGCGCGCCCAAGAAAGGAATGTTATTTTACTTTTTAAGATAGCCCGTCGGCAGGCCGGTGATACGTTTTGGTAGCCCGTCTGAAAAAAACATAGCCCAGGGATGTTGGGCTTTGCGAGCCCTGCAGGCCCATAATGTTACACATGTCATCGTTGGGATCGGTCATTCAGAAACATGGCTTTTCCTATCACTGCTATACCGACGACACTCAACTCTACTTCTCATTTCAACCTGATGATCCATCGGTTGGTGTTCGTATCGCTGCCTGCCTAACAGACATTTCAGCCTGGATGAAGGAACATCACCTGCAACTCAACCTTGCAAAGACAGAACTGCTTGTGGTCTCAGCCAAACCAGCACTGCATCACAATCTCTCCATTCAGCTAGGATTATCAACCATAACTCCGTCCAGGACAGCCAGGAACCTTGGGGTTGTGATTGATAATCAGCTAAAATTCACTGACCACATTACTGCAACAACCCGGTCCTGCAGATTTGCATTATTCAACATTAGGTTTAGATTAGACCCTTCCTATCAGATCATGCCACACAACTACTGTACAAGCTCTTGTTCTCTCCAGACTGGACTACTGCAATGCTCTTCTAGCCGGCCTTCCGGCATGCACTATCAAACCCTTGCAACTGATCCAGAATGCAGCGGCGAGGTTGGTCTTTACTTTAGTGAGCCGAAGAGAGCACACGTCACGCCTCTCCTCATCAGTTTGCACTGGCTACCAATAGACGCTCGCATTAAATTCAAGGCACTGGTGCTCGCCTTCAAAACATCCACTGGCTCTGCACCAATATACCTAAACTTGCTCGTTCAGACTTACACACCCTCCAGGAACTTGCGTTCTGCCAGTGAACGACGCCTTGTGGTGCCATACCAGAGAGGCATGAAATCGCTGTCACAGACCTTTTCCTGGACCGTTCCCACCTGGTGGAATGACCTGCCTATCTCAATTTGTGCGGCCGAGTCTGTAGCCATTTTCAAAAAACGTCTAAAGACACATCTTTTCCAGCAACACCTGACCGATCGAGAATAGCACTTATCATTCTATTCATTGTCTGTCTGTCTAATTTATTTATTAAAAAAAAAAAAAAATTCTGTTCTGTGCTTGATTAACTGAGACTTGTTACAGCACTTGCATATTGTTGATATTGTTGCCCTTGGACTGCTCTAGCTGCTTCTATTGCCCTCATTTGTAAGTCGCTTTGGATAAAAGCGTCTGCTAAATGACTAAATGTAAATGTTACAAGTCAGAGTCTGATTAAGATTTAACCAACAACACCACAAATAAAGGAGCCTGTGACAGCGTGCTAAGGTATGTAATCAATAGATATCAAACACATATAAAAATGTGTGTCACATAAGTGTGTGTTGTACCATTCCTGTCGGATCCAATATAGGGCGTTGTATTTTAATCTTAGTATGTCTTACGCACGTGAGCTGGAACCGGCATGTTTATTGCTCGTAAGCTCCATGAGTCTGTGGGCGGGCTTGAGGCGGCGCTTCTGCATTCTATGACATCAATGGTCGACATATTCTGAGATCGAGCGTTTTCTGGGCCTGTTGTCAATTAAAGCTTTTCTCTGACTAACAAGGAATTTTTCAGCTCTGAAATTTACAGGATATTCTTATATCACGATTAACTTTTATATATCAAAGGCTCAAAGGAAAGTTGATTTCTCAATTCATCACCCCTTTAAATTGTCTAATTCAAATGTTAATAAGTACCTGTCCCGTTTTCTGAAAGCAGGCAAGTGACACTAAAGAAAAAAACAAGAGGAAAAGTGTGCTCTCTGAGACTAGCAAGACCATTCCAGGAACATTAGTAGACTGGGAGTGTTACTTAATTTGCAATGTATTAGTCACTATCACTGCCCTCGATGGTTGCCGTGTTTATTTAATTTTTATTAACCTTTATTAGCACATTAGTACAGCTAACATAAAAATCAATCTTCAAGGATCAAAATGTGTAAGATAAGATACAAAATTGAATTGGTGTATATTAAAGTTTCAAGAACACTTTTTCTCACGAAACTTTAATTGGATAAAAAAACTAAATCTAAAACTACATGACAATACAGAAATACAAAAACATACAAAACAATATTAACCCAGATCTTAGCTTGTTAGCTTGTTAAAGCTGAGGATTGTGCAGGCAAGACACACAAATATTTTTTTTTGTTGTGTACTTCCTGCATGAAAAACTCCATGTCCTCCATTCTCTCAAAGGTGAAAAGGAAGGGCCTGGATTGTGTCCTGATCCATGTCACCTTCATTGAAAATGCTGTCAATAAACACAAAAAACACAACCAAAAAGAATAAAAATGTACAAGAATAACTTTGATCAAGTCTTGTTTACAATGTTGCAATGTAGAGGTTTTGGGGTGAAGCACTTTGCTCAAGAGCATAAAAAGCTTAATCTTGGAAATTTTAGACACCATCAATAGGACCAGTGTGGGTGAAGGTTTTGTTCTGTCCAAACAGTAACACACACCTGATTCTACTAATTTAAGCACTATTAGTTGATCAGTCAAATTGCGTTTTACTTTCCTACTTAGCTGAAACAAATCCTTGCACATGCCCAGGTCAAAGAGCATTTCTATAGTTTTACTTGTTTATGAATTTAACAACAATCAAATCCTAATGACATTAAAAAAAATCAATTACTATGTAATTTGCCAATCTGTGTATGGTCTTGTACAATATGATAAGAGAGAGAGAATGGGTAAAGAGCAATACACAAGAATAAAATAAATGTTTATCAGATTTATGCACCTATAACTCTGGAGCTAAGGAATATTAATAATTTGTTGAGCAATCTACATATTGGCAAATTACATATAGGGTAGTGATTGAAGTAAACTTAGTTTACCCATTTGGAAGGGTAAATATATAAATGAATCGGTTATAGGATAATAGAGTGTTAACATAGCTGAGACAAAGCTTTAAATGCTTCGCTAAACCTCAAATTAAAGGTTAAGTCTTTACATACTGTAATTTCGTGGAAATGTCTTTGATTACCCACTATCTTTCCAAGTGATACACTGACTGAGCTGTGCAGGCTCCTCGATGGAAGCGTAGCTCCTCCTGGCTGCTGGAGAGCTCCGCTCCAACGAGAAAGAGCTAGGCGTTAGTCCATTTAAATAACGCCAGCTGATTGGTTTACTTTTACAGGAAGCTTGTCTGTTGCAATGTAGCTTTAGGTAATTTCAAAATTAAAGGTTTCGATCAAATAAGGTTAAAATTAAAGGTTTTCTTTTCGTTTTTTCCCCCCAGAATAATGTATGCCTACTCAGATTATATAACCTCTTCTAAACTATATTTGTGCAATAATGTTCTTCTTTTCTTTCTCTATTAGTCATTAACATTTTTGATCCTCATAAGAAAACATTCATAAAAGAAAAAAATATAACATTTAGTTCACGTAAGCCTATCTATTAAAAATAGTACACATCAACATTTTTTATAAACAAATAAAAAAACAAATACACTTTGGCATACGAAGTCAGTACATTCGACTGTCTGCAAATGGAGAACATATTTATATATCTTTTTACGTTCATTTTGATCAGAATTGGGCGGCATCGGTGTAAAATAAATGTTCGAAATCCTACAGTTGAAATCCCTGTAGTCTACAGGCGGAGCTGTAGGGACTTTTATTGTGAATTGTCCTTTACGGTTCTTATGTAGGTCACAGTCATCAGCTTCACGCCTTTGGTTTCACGTTGCTGCTGCATGCTGTAACATCCCTTGCCACAGAGTATTTATTAATAATTGAGTTAACCTTAATTATACGTAATACGTGTGCTTTCTATTATTCTTGAAACGTGAAAGATGATTTGTCAAATTAGCTTCAACGGCTGATCCAGCTTTCTAACCTTGACTGAATGGTGGATCACAGTTGAACAGTTGAACGTTAAAGCGAATACATAGTTTTATGATGTTACGGAATATTTGTAGGTATAACAGACAGTTTGGCCAGGTCATTTGGCCATTTCCTCAAGGGCATCATGTGCCTAGCTTATCGACACACCTACAAAAGGCTAAATATGGCAGTGCACTAACGGGTAAGATCAGATAATTACAGGAATGTGTACAGTAGAATGACAAACCTAATATATTGATGCATGATCTCTTGTTCTCACATCGCGTTTTGCAGAGAGAAAGAAGTTCTTCGAGAACGTCTCGATATCTCAAGGTGAAGGTGAGCGTCATTAAGCATGCTCTGATGCCCATAGCAACACACATCTGCAACTTAAAAGGAATAATAATAAACGTAGGTTTTCGGCAAGAGAAAAAGTTATGCATGTTTGAATATGGTCTTTTTGTTGTCTACAGGGGGCTTGTTTGAAATAAACCTTGACAAGAGAAAGCTGAAGACTCCAGGTGGAAAGCTGTTCACAGTTCCCAATGAAGCGCTTGCCATAGCGGTTGCAACGGAGTGGGACGTTCAGAAGGACACACTGAAGTTTTACACCATGCACCTAGTAGGCCATTTTTATAAAAAGTTCAAGTTTGAGTTTCTAAATTGTATATATTAACTATATTATCACCCAGCAATATATTCAAATTTGCATATAGAATATATTCAACTTTATTCGTAAACATAACGTATACTCACATAAAGCAATCAATTACAGTCATGTGAAAAAGAAAGTACACCCTCTTTGAATTCTATGATTTTACATATCAGGATATAATATAAAAATCATCTAGTCTTTAGCTGGTCTCATAATTAGGTAAATACAACCTCAGATAAACAACAAATGACATTACACAGTGTCATTATTAATTTAGCTTAAATAAAGGCAAAATGAAGAAGCCATGTGTGACAAACTAAGAACACCCTATGATTTACGGTGTTTTCACACCTGAAAGTCCGCACCAAGGTCCGAACCGAAGTTCATGTTTTGATACATTTTATACATTTGGTGAGGTTTGGTTTCACATTGCAATTATGCGAGCACAAGAACTTTACTTGCGTCCTGTCGTCATCATCTATGTAGGCTGCATCTTGACATTGATTGGTTTGTAAACGGATGTGCGTCTGACATCAGCGTGTTGTCAATTCGGCGAGTAACTCTGGCAAGAATGAAAGAACAGACGCATATCGTTGCCACTATACTGTTATTATTATGGCATTGCTACCTGCAGCACCAACTATACTCAAGGCTAGTTCAAATTTGCCAAATGAATGTCCTCGTATGAACATTTTTATCGTCGCTGGCAGGAAAGGAGGAGAAGACCGCAAGCAATCCTGCGAGCCCTGGCACCTCCGTTTGGGGAGAGACCAAGGTGTGACCACCGGAACTTCCTGTAAATGGTCTGAAAGTCCGAACCATACAGAAAATGCTTTCACACTAGAAACCAACCAAACCTTTGTTCAGTTGGATCCTGACCGAGACTACCTCTTTTCATCTGACCAAATTTTGTCTGTTTGGTCCGGACCATGTTCCGGGTGAAGTTTCACACCTGTAATTTTGATTCGGATCAAACTGAAAAGTCAGAAAATCCGGACCAAACAAGGTAGGTATGAAAGGGGCCTAAAATCTTATAGAACCACAAGCAGCAATGAGTTGAAGTAATTATTCTGTCTCTCACATTGTTGTGGAGGAATTTTTGGCCCACTCTTATTTACAATGTTGGTCCAGTTTATTGAGGTTTGTGGGCATTTGTTTATGCACCGCTCTTGCCACAGCATTTCAGTCAGGATGAGGTCTGGACTTTGACTGGGCCAGTGCGACGTCTTGATTCTTTTCTTTTTCAGCCGTTCTGTTGTAGATTTGCTTGGGATTGTCCTGTTGCATGACCCAATGTCATCCAAGCTTTAGCTGTCGGATGGATGGCCTCACATTTGACTCTAGAATACTTTGGATTACTTTGGTCCTGTGGCTCCAAAACAAGCCCAAATCAGCACCCCTCTAGCGTGATGGACAGATGGTATGAGGTGTTTGTGCTGATATGGCTGTTTGGTTATCGCCATATGTGGCACTGTGCATTATGGCCAAACATGGTCACGTCTGTCCAAAGGACATTGTTCCAGAAGTCTTGTGGTTTGTTCAGATGCAACTTTGCTAAATTATGCTCTGCTGCCATGTTCTTTTTTTAGAGAGAAGAGGATTTCCCCACGCAACCCTTCCAAACAAGCCGCACTTGTTCAGTCTTTTTCAAATTTTATGGTTATGAACTTTAACATTTTACATGTTAACTGAGGCCTGTAGAGTCTGAGATGTATCTGTTGGGTTTTTTGCTGTTTCTCTGAGCAGTGCACACGGTCTGATCTTTGGTTGAATTTGAATGTTTTCAATTTGCAAATAATCTTCCTCATTGTATAATGTTGGGACTTCAAGTTGTTTGGAAAAGGCCTTATAACCCTTCCCAGATTGATGGGCAGCAACAATTCCTCCTTGGCATTGTGTTCACACTAACACCTGGGGTACTTACTTCGTACCCCGCATAACACCTCTGAGATGATTTGACAGATGCCAGATCCTAATCGTGATAAATGAACTCTGGCTAATTTGGTTCTTTGAATTTGCGGATTTGATTAAAATATCTGAACTAAATTGTCTGAGATTACTGATAGACTACACAACATTATAATATTATTTTCTTTTCTTTTTTAATTATTATTATTGTCCCTGACCTGGTTTCTTGTAAGAAAATAGCAGTGGATGGGACAGACTTTAAGTATCGCCTAAATTCGCTTAAAAATATGTAAACGGGATGAATTAAGCCTGCTCCTGAGCAGATTTGAGTTTAAAAAAACCGTCAGGCGTAAAATCCAGATATCGGAATAATCCACATATGAAGAACAGGCCCCTGAATGCTCCAGACCAGCAAACTGCCAAAACTTCTGCTTTTATAGAGGTGGTCACACTTGCTGGTGATCAATTCATCAAAGGCATTTGATTAGCAGCGTCTGACTGCTACTCACCCTGCAAATTCCTATGTAAGCAGTGGTGTACTTAGTTTGTCACCCATGGTGTCTCCATTTTGGCCTAGTTTTTGTTAAATAAACCATGACACAGTTTAATGTCATGTGTTGTTGTTCATCTAAGACTGTATTTACCTAATTTTAAAACCTGCTAAGGACTAGATTTTTATTTATTTATTATCATGTCCTGATATGTTAAACCATAGAATTCAAAGAGGGGGGTACTTTCTTTTTCACATGACTGTATATACTACACTATGTAGCAGATCTCAACTGCTTGGTTCTGTATATTGTCACAAAATGTGAACTACACTGAACAAAATTATAAACGCAACACTTTTGCTTTTTCCCCCATTTTTCATGAGCTGAACTCAAAGATCTAAGACTTTTTCTATGTACACAAAAGGCCTATTTCTCTCAAATATTGTTCACAAGTCTAAATCTGTGTTAGTGAGCACTTCTCCTTTGCCGAGATCCACCTCACAGGTGTGGCAAATCAAGATGCTGATTAGACAGCTTGAGTATTGCACAGGTGTGCCTTAGGCTGGGCACAATAAAAGGCCACTCTAAAATGTGCAGTTTTATCACACAGCACATTGCCACAGATGTCGCAAATTTTGAGGGAGCATCCAATTGGCATGCTGACTGCAGGAATGTCCACCAGAGCTGTTGCCCGTGAATTGAATGTTAATTTCTCTACCATAAGCCGTCTCCAAAGGTGTTTCAGAGAATTTGTCAGTACATCCAACCGGCCTCACAACCGCAGCCCATCACCAGCCCAGGACCTCCACATCCAGCCTCTTCTTCTCCAAGATTGTCTGAGACCAGCCACCCGGACAGCTGCTGCAACAATCGGTTGCAGAAGCTGAATCTGCATGTTCGTCGTCCTCATCGGGTCTCGACCTCACTGCAGTTTGTCGTCGTAACCGACTTGAGTGGGCAAATGCTTACATTCGATGGCATCTGGCACTTTGGAGAAGTGTTTTCTTCACGGATGAATTCTGTTTTTTATTGTACAGGGCAGATGGCGTCGTGTGGGTGAGTGGTTTGCTGATGTCAACGTTGTGGATCGAGTGGCCCATGGTGGCGGTGGGGTTATGGTATGGGCAGGCGTATGTTGTAGACAACGGACACGATGCATTTTATTGATGTCATTTTGAATGCACAGAGATACCGTGACAAGCTCCTGAGGCCCATTGTTGTGCCATTCATCCACGACCTCATGTTGCAGCATGATAATGCATGGCCCCATGTTGCAAGAATCTGTACACAATTCCTGGAAGCTGAAAACATCCCAGTTCTTGCATGGCCAGCATACTCACTGGGCATGTCACCCATTGAGCATGCTTGGGATGCTCTGGATCGGCATATACGACAGTGTGTTTCCAGTTCCTGCAAATATCCAGCAACTTCGCACAGCCTCAATGGAGTGGAGTGGACCAACATTCCACAGGCCACAATCAACCACCTGATCAACTCTATGCGAAGGAGATGTGTTGCACTGCGTGAGGCAAATGGTGGTCACACCAGATACTGACTGACCCCCCCAGTCAGTACATATTTATTAGTGGTGGGTTGTTATCGGCGTTAACGTGCTGCGTTAACGTGAGACTCTTGTCGGGCGATTAAAAAAAAATATCGCCGTTAACCTATTCTCAAAGTTCGGTTGGGAGCTGGGTCTATACTACGCAAGCTATGATGAATTTCACCTTGATATTTTAGCGCGGATGTATACCTAGCCGAATTGCACTGTAGGGGGTGCGAGAACGAGTCTTCGAACCTGTGTGTATGCCTACTAGTGTTGTCAAAAATATCCATATTTCGCTATGTATCGATACTGAAATATCTGAAACGATACGATACTCATTTTCTACAGTATCGATATCAGCTGCGCTCTACTCTCCTCTCCGACGACAGCGAGTTGACACGCACCTGCCTCCTCTCATTCAGTCCACTTAACTCTCTGAACATTGCGAACGGGTGTTCTGCTGAATTTTACTTCATGACAGCGCGTGTTAGTATTGGTGTGACCAGTCTGAATTTTGCGCGGGATTGCACATAACGTTAATTCTACTAATTCCTACAGATTTTGCGCTCGCATCTGAAGCACACACACACATACCGCAATAAAGCCGCCTCTGACATACAAGTGCAAAAATGAGCTCCTTTTTCCATCTTATTAATGGTCAAATACACTCAAAAATGTCTCAATGCCCATCTTGGTGAGTTTTAACGCAAACACAGTCGTAACCAACTCACAGGAACAGTTTTTGGGATCCATGCATGCGTCAGTTCTTAGAGGGACAGAAGTTATTTATTATTCAAACTACAAAAAGACAAACGATCACTTACGAGCACACATATTCTGAATGCCTTCGGCAGAATTCAAATGAGCCATTTTAATCTAGATTAATCTAGATTAATTCCAAGTTTACAGTGAGATTAATCTAGATTAAAAAAAAATTATCTATGCCCACCACTAATATTTATACAATATGTATAAATATTTTGTGTACATAGAAAAAGTCTTAGATCTTTGAGTTCAGCTCATGAAAAATGGGGGCAAAAACAAAAGTGTTGCGTTTATAATTTTGTTCAGTGTATATTATTGCCCAGTTCTAATTTGCTAAAGGCAACTATAAAGCATGAAGAAATTCAGATATTAAAATTACATGATTTTCTGTAAAGCTGCTTTGAAACAATATGTATTGTGCATTGTATATACAATTGAATTTACATAAATGGTATACAGTATTTCCTAATATGACTTATTTCTGTCTATACAGACCACCCTTTGCAACACAGCTCTTGATAACCCAACACAAAGGACGAAACAACAAATGATCTCAGCAGCGTTAAAGTTTTTGGACACTGACACTATATGGTAAGTTCACTGGTTTATTACTTGATGGTATTTAAAGCAGCACTAGGTAACTTTTCAACCTTTATAATATATTTTCAAACCTCTTGTGGTGATACATCGACTTACAATAGGTTGAATGACACGTCTGCCATAGCCTGACGGGGTCTGTATCGTTTTTAATCGTACTTTTAAACTTCGGGTTTCGGGTAGTAACCCGAGAAAAAAAAGAACTACAAAATTCGACTGCTTTACGGCATATACGTCACTTCCACCACCACCCCCACTTCCTTAAATTCGGACGTGCGAGCCAAACTATCATTTGTTTGCCGAATGCTATAGTCATGGCCGAAGCAGCACAGAAAAATAAGAAGGCAAAGATTTTGTCGGAGGAAAGCAAAAAGAGGAAACGAGAAAGTGATGGGATTAAAGGCAGGACGAGGATCAACATTGGGCCAGCGTTTGCTCGTTGGCGTGAGCTGGAGGAGGAGGGGCTACATTCTTGCAAGTAAATACATAAGACGTACAAAATCATATTTTAGGATACCTAACATGTCTGTGATATTGGTTTATTTGTCTTTCCTCAAGCTATGATGCAAATAGATTTTTCAAATTTGCTGATTCATCTAGGGTAGCTTGATATTATAATATTGACGATATATGGTTATTACCTACCACTCAAACATTGAACTGAAGTATCATATACATTCTGTAAAACGGGAACCAATAGACTAGGCTACTATAATGACGCTGGCTTGTAAACGTGAGCATCGCGATCATTTGGCGTTTGAAAAAAATAAAACCCATGAAATTATATTCATATGACATGCTGAAACATATGCCACTGTACCTGGGATGAAGACATTTCACACGCGACGCAAGCTGAACACCTGCATGTGAACTCCTGCAGTGTTCAGGGCTATCATGGTTGTCATGTCAACAAATGCACGTGCGATGCATCCACTGATGTAGAATGACAGTTTACGACAGTAGTAGAGGACAATACTGTTTCCCAACTGTAGGGGGACCCTGAGAGCAAAAACTACCTAGTGCTGCTTTAATTATTAAAACCAAGACCTTTTAGAACTTCTCTACCATTAAAGGTAAATGGTATTAGATCTCCTAAATACATCTGCTGACAGGATTATGATTTCATTAAACCAGATCTACCTTCCTTGTAGTTACAGAGTAGAAGAACCTCGAGATCTTGTGGAACTGCAGACAAATGAATGGGAGCCTATAATGAACTGGATAGAACAAAGGTGATATTTAGTCATTTTTGGCTAGTTTTTTTTTATACAGTTGGCTAGATTATGTAATAATCACAATATATAGCCACAATAAATGGTGTATATGAACATCTTGTTATTTTTAGATACAATGTAGTCATTGGCTCATCCTCCAGTATAATGGGCCCTCAAATCCCAGAAGAGACTAAGGAGACATTTCGTCAACACCTTAATTCCTACAATTTTTGGTCTCTGACAGGTATGTGTTGCTTTTGCATCTTATGTAAATGGACATGTTTAGATAAGAGTTTGCATCTTTTGCGAATGGGCCTGTTTGAACAGTGCAGTTTCTAATGTTCCTACAGGGCTTGAGTATGTGATCACTCAGCTGAAATCGTTGATCTTGTCCTTTGGGCTGATTGACAGACACTTAAGCGTGGAACAAGCTGTTCTGCTGTCTAGACTTGAGGAAGAATACCAGGTATGGTTGTTTCTATTTTTATTCTAACTGTTTAATGATACTTGCTTGGTACCATTTTTCCCATGTTAATGATTACTGTTCTGTTCGGTTTTGTCTTAGATCCAGAGCTGGGGAAATGTGGAATGGGCCCATGATTATGACATGTATGAGTTGCGAGCACGAACAGCTGCTGGTGCAATGTTTGTGCATCTGTCTTCTGAAAGCACAGCTGTTAAGAGAAAGATTTTGCAGGATCGATAAGGCCAAAAAGGCACTTTATGGGACTGAACATTTCAATTTTTTGTTATCTCTGTCTTTGTTTGCTTTTTTACAGTAAGCAGCGGTGACATCAGTTACCTAACCAGTAAATGTTTTGAGCAATAATATAGATGTCTAAAGGTCATGATATGTGTTTTTAGTTATAACAGCTGTAGCATGAAAAAACTGTAAAAGCTTAATTCCAGTATTTAATGTCAAAGCTGTGAAACGGTTCAGCAAATATGATATAACTGAAGACTTTTTGATCAATTACAACCTTGTGCAAATGTCTGATTGAGTCACCTCATTTGTTTTTGCTACAAGCAATTCCCTTAAGGTCAAAGTCACATACAAAACGTCTGGTACTTTAGTGCAGAGTCTGAAAGGGCAAACTGATACATAACCATTTGTAATAAAGTATGAAACCTGCGTTATGAAGCAGTCATGTCAACGAGTTCACTACTGTGCCTTTAATTAGCTGGCGTGTCATTTTAATAACAGACTGCAAGTTCGGCCAATAGCTCTGCAGCCCTGAATTAAGCAACCAATAGGAGTCGTCCATGGGCGGGGTTTGAGTGTTTACTGTCTCATTGACTGTGTTAGTCGGTGGAGGAGATGTTGACAAGATGGAGTTCTTGCTGGGAAACCCATACAGTACTCCGGTGGGACAGTGCATTGGTATGTTTTTCACAAATTAAATGATGCTTAAAAATTGCGTCGCAACAAGTTAACGTCTAAAGCGATGCATTTAGCTTAGCCGCTGTACAGAAGCTTAACAAATGGATTGCCTGTCAGTTAGCTGGCTAACAGCTAATGCTCATTCATGCTAGCTGGTTTACCTCACAGTTCTCAAAATGTGCTATAAAATAGTAATTTCTGTAATTCTTTAAATTGCCAGTTCTAGGGAGGCGAAATGCTGAAATGAGTTTAAGTAAACTGAAGTATTACAGCTGGTATTAGCCTGCTAGCTAGAGGACACTGCGTTTATCTCTCACACCCAGTTTCATAGCTAAAGCTTGAGGTAATGTGTGCAAATGAATCATACTAATGATCAACATTTATAAATGGCCACTCTATGTGAAGAACCTGACCGATTGCTCTGGAAGACACCCAGCAGTCAAGCACATATTGCACACCAGTTTGCAGATCAGTGCCGATGTTTTTCCAGATTCTCTGAATAATTACAGGCATTACCCATTCTCTTATCAGTTTACCTTTTGATCTTCTCCAGAAAGGGCCACAGATGGCTCCCTTCAAAGTGAAGACTGGACCTTGAATATGGAAATATGTGACTTAATCAATGAAACAGAAGATGGGTGAGACGTGAAAGATGCATGATTTATAGCATTTAACCTTTTTGCTGACGTTCAGTAAACCTTAGGAAACACTCTTACACAAATCCAGAAGTTGCTGTCATTGTTATAGTTGTACACATTTTTCATGTGAATAAAATCAAGTGCAGGACGTTACATAAATGGAATAGTCTTCAACAATGTTATTTATGGAACTTGGAAATGCTTTCTAACAGAACATGATTCATGCACTTGACCTTGTCACTGTAACTTCATAATGAATTGTTTTTAGCTGCATATATATCTGATTTATAGGCCTAAGGATGCGATAAGAGCTGTGAAGAAGAGGCTTAATGGGAATAAAAACTACAGGGAGGTGATGCTTACACTGACGGTGGGCAACAGTCAATGGACACTTTTCTCTTTATGGTCTTACTTACATCTGATAATTCCTTTTAGATTGTCATCTTTATTTAGATTTTCATAATGTGTTCAGGTTCTTGAGACATGTGTAAAGAACTGTGGCTATCGGTTCCACGCGCTCGTCACCACCCGGGACTTCATTGATGGCATTTTGGTGAAAATTATATCTCCTAAAAACAACCCACCCGCCATAGTGCAGGACAAAGTACTAGCTTTGATACAGGTATGGCAAAAATCTGGATTTTTGGTTTTGATTGTTCATGATCAGTGAAGAAAAATGCCTTGTGGTTTAAACACAACATGAGGAAATGAAACATGACAAAAAGAGAGCATGATGGAGAGAGATACAGAGGAGGTGCATTATGGGGCTGGTTACCTGATGCTTGGTAGTCAAGGAGATCTGGCTGATTCGTTGGCACTGAAGTTGTGCTCATTACAACCTAGTGGATCAGGTTACCAAGTTTGGCTCCAATGACCAAGGGTAACTTCAATTTACATGATCTTGCATTTAATGTGATGCCGGAAATTTCAAAATATAATAAAACGATCAAAATGGAATCTTTAGAATGGCTTTGTCCAAAGAGAAACAGGCAAGTGAAGTTTGTTTTTTTGTGAAGCTTTGCATTTTTGTTTGCCATTCAAACAACTTTATTTAAAACAGTCCCCTAAATGTAGTTACTACACTACTTCTCAAATGTCTGGGGTCATTTTATTTTATTTTTTGAAAGAAATGAATACTTTTATTCATTATTTTATTAAGGACACATTACATTGTTCTAAAGTAGCAGTAAATAAAATCTATTTCAAATAAATGTTATTCTTTTAAACGTACTATTCATCAAAAAATCCTGAAAACAAAATGTATCTCAGTTTTCACAAAAATATTACAGCTGTTTTCAACATTGGTAATAATAAGAAATGTTTATTTAGCACCAAATCAGCATATTAGAAAGATTTCTGGAGGATCATGTGACACTGAAGACTGGAGAAATTCAGCTTTGTTATCACAGGAATAAATTACATTTTAAAATATATTCAAATATATATAAAAAATTTAATTGTAATAATATTTCACAATAGTACTATTGTTTTTGATCAAATAAATGCAGCTTTGGTGAGAGTCTTCTTGCAAAGTTTCATTAAATTTTTTTTACAGATCCTAAAAATGTTGTACAGTAGTGTAGCTTTGTTTTTCAGTGTGCCTACAATTTTTAACAAGGTTTTGAATGTTCAAGTAGAGAAGATCTCAGCAGCTATCCTTGATAGCTTTAGAAAAGTTTAATAGTATACACAACTATATTACTAGCTATTTAGATGCATTTTTCATGTTTTCACATATTATGTTTGCATGTACTCTATACATCAGGCATGGGCAGATGCCTTCAGGAGTAGTCCAGATTTAACAGGAGTAGTCCACGTCTATGAAGAAATGAAGAGAAAGGGTATAGAGTTTCCACGATCTGACTTGGAGACCTTGTCCCCCATTCACACACCACAACGGGTAGGTGTTGACGCCAGGCATGTTATGGTTTGTTTCTCACAGAGGTTATGGTGGCTTCCTCTAAAATATAAAGCCCCTTATCATTTACTTAACTTTATCGCTTTACCTTCCCTCTTTATCTCTGCATTATCGCTCATTGTCTTGCTCTCTTGATAATAGCTGCAAAGTGCTCCAGAGTTGGACCAGCCGAAATACAGTGCCCCAGTCCAGCCCAAGCCACAGCCTCACCCTGCCTCCGCCCCTCCCTTCTCCGCCCCTCCCTTCTCCGCCCCTCCCTTCTCTGCCCCTCCCTTCTCTGTCCCAGTGACCCAAACTTCACCACAGATGCCCAATCTGCAAATTTCTGGGCCCATCAACCCTTCCTCTGAACAGGTACTATAGAACCTCCTTGTTTCGTTCTTTTAAATGGTATGGATCAACATTTGTTTTCACAGATTGCTAAATTATGTAATACAATATCATTGATTAGATTTGCAAGCTGCGCAGCGAGCTCGACATTGTGCGTGGGAACTCTAAGGTGATGTCAGAGATGTTGACTGAGATGGTTCCTGGTCAAGAGGATCCGTCTGATCATGAGCTTCTGCAGGTTTCTCATTCAATATTTGAAAGCGCTACATAAGGCCACTAGAGGGAGTCTTGGAACAGCATTATGTCAACAATTGTTACTATTCAGTATTACAACGTTTGTTTTAAGGAATTGAACAGGACGTGCAGGGCCATGCAGCAGAGGATAGTTGAGCTCATCTCACGCGTGTCCAATGAGGAAGTCACGGAGGAGCTCTTGCATGTCAACGACGACCTCAACAACATTTTCCTACGATATGAGAGGTGTTTTTTGCCTTTTTCTTTAAAGGGATACTCACCCTCATGTTGTTCTAAACCCATTAGACCAGGGGTGTCCAATCCTGATCCTGGAGGGCCACTGTCCTGCAAAGTTTAGCTCCAACCCCAATTAAACACACCTGAACCAGCTAATTAAGGTCTTATTAGGCATACTAGAAACTTCCAGACAGGTGTTGAGGCAAGTAAGAGCTAAACTCTGCAGGACAGTGGCCCTCCAGGACCGAGTTTGGACACCCCTGCATTAGACTTTGGTTAATCTTTGATACAGAAATGAAGATGATTTAAATCAGGGGTCTCCACACTCGGTCCTGGAGGGCCGCTGTACTGCAGAGTTTAGCTCCAACCCCAATTAAACACACCTGAACCAGCTAATCAGTGTCTAACTAGGGCCTTGTAAGACACTGATTAGCTGGTTCAGGTGTGTTTATTTGAGGTTGGAGCTAAACTCTGCAGGACAGCGGCCCTCCAGGACCGAGTGTGGAGACCCCTGATTTAAATGAAACATATGAGGCTTCTGTCCCTCTATTAAAACTAAAAAATAAGAAGATCCAAAAGAGATCATAAAGGTGTCATAAAATGAATCCATATGAATTGAGCAGTTTAATCCATGTCTTGTGAAGAGATATGAGCACTTTATATGATGAACAGATTTAATTTAGACTTATTTACATCTAAACAATTATGGACACGCATACATAGAGCACATCACATATGGTGTACACAGAAGCTCAAATGTGCGTGCGTTGATGCGCGAAAACCAGTAAGGTCTGTTTTAGCATGTGATGCACCCACAAGCTTCTGTATATGTGTGTTTATATGTGAATAAAAGCCTAAATCAAATCTGTTTTTCATATGATGTGATCGTATCACTTCACAAGATTTGAATTAAACCGCCGGATTCATTTTACTGCCCTTAATGACCTTTATGGATCTTTTTTGGTGGCCTGGACATTCAGTGGAGTAACAGAAATCTCCTGTTTCACTGCGAAATGTACTTGTGTTTCAAAGATTAACCAAAGTCTAATGGTTTTGTAACAATGTGAGGGCGAGTACATTTTTGGGTGAACTAAAGTTTCAAGAAAAGGCTGTTTTAAGATTTTAATGATTTTTTTTGCTCACTTTTCTTGCTCTTTCTTTAGATATGAGAGGTTCCGATCTGGCCGAACTGCGCAAGGCGTAAACAATGGGGTGGGTTGTGTCTTCTTTTAAGAGAGTTGTTTGATCCGTGTGTTCGCATCAGTTCATCATCAATGTGTTTTTTCCCCTTCCAAACACATGTAAGGTAAATTGTTCATGCCAAAAGCACAGCTCAGAGTGAAACGTAATTTTTTTCTTCCGCTCATTGCTTGCTTTTTGCTGTAATATATGCTCTGAGAAAGCATGGTATGTTTGCTTTGAGATGCAAACACTTTCATCGTGTGCGGTTATCAACTGAAAATGTGATTGCATGTTGGTGTTACTTATTGTGTGGTTTGCTCTGTTTTGTGATTTGTTTTTCTTATTTTTTTTTTTTGGTATTGCTAGCTGAGGGAGGCAAGTATGAGTCATCTAATCTCATTTTTTTTTAACTTGGTCATGCACATGCTAAAGAATGTTATTTCAGTATTGGCTGGTGCAGTCCCAGTCCTGTGTTGCATCCGGTCTGTTTTGACAATGAACCTCCACTAGCATGTAGAATGCCTGTCCTGCAGTCTGTGACCGTTGCTTGCCACCCCCTCCATCTGCTTACCCTAGTACTAGTTCCTCCACTGCTTCAAATAAAATAGGCTACATGTGGATTTGGGAATGGTGCATTTCATGTAATGGATATATGATTTTGAATAGCATAATACAGCAATATTCTGCTACTTTAAGCTATTTTAGTAGTTTTCAGGATTGCCTGAGAGAAATACACAACTGTTCAGTAAAGTTTGGGGTCAGTAAGATACATTTTTATCGTGATATATCACGGTTTCAACAAAAACATTAAGCTGCACAATTGTTTTCAACATTGATACAAAGAAACTCAGCATATTTGAATGATTTCTGAAGGATTATGTGACACTGAAGACTGGAAATTCAGCTTTGCCATCACGGGAATAAATTACATTTTAAAATATATAGTAGAGAACTGTTATTTTAAATTGTAATAATATTTTGCAATTTTACTGTATATTTGACTAAATAAATACAGCCTTGGTGAGCGTAATACTTTTTTTCAAGAACATTACAAATTACAAACTTTTGAATAGTAATGTATTTTGGGTATTTTTATTTTAAAAAAAAAACAATTGTTGAATTTACTCATGGGGTGTCTAGTACTACGGAAAGGTGAGATGCACAAATTAAATATGATGTACCGTAATTCAGTGTCATAGAATCTGAAACCAGTTATAGAGGCATTTATCACAAATTGTTAATGTTCTTTTTCTACTTTATTACATAGTACAGCTATTATGGCTTCTGACAAATCACATTTTGACAGCATGTGTCTATTATTATTATTATTCATGGGCTTTTGCATTGTAATAAATTTAAATCCTTTATCGTTATGAGCATGTGCCACGACACCAACAAATAACATTTTTGACATCATTTGATGTTTCTTTGACTTGTAAAACAGAGAATCCAAATTAATTTAAGCACTACTCCTCTGAAATACTGGAAAATACCTTCCTTAAATTGCAAAGAAACAGGCTTGAGTAACATTTACACACACTGAGTAATAATTAGCCTGGGAATATCCATTAGCCACCCCTCTCGTGCCCAGTCTAATAGTCAATGTTCCTGAATAGTCTCACCACTTTACCTTTTCATCAATTCTTAGTGTACTTTTAAGTTTAAAGATTAGACATACTCTCACAAAAGAGTTGGTGAAACCGGTGTAAGCAATGTATGTATTACATCCCGACCATTTGTCTTAACTCCTCTCAACCTCTAGAACTGACTGCTGGGTCTCTTTTTAAGCTAACTTTTAAGTAAAAAAAAAAAAAGTATAGCATGTAAACCAGTTTGAAAATGTTCATGGTATAAAGGTAAGATGGCAAATAAATAATCGTTCACCCTAAAGTGTCTGTAACCAATGTTTGTCTATATGAAATGGTGTTGCATATCCACAGGTCCTGAACGAGGCGACAGAAGATAACCTGATTGACCTGGGACCGGGGTCTCCTGCGGTGGTCAGTCCCAGGATCAGCGCTACTCCTCCGTCCAGCCTGCCTCCCTCCGTGGCTGCAGTTCGTTCTGCCTCTCCAGTCACACTCTCCTCCAGACTGGCTGTTTTGGGTGAGTATCATACCTTGGATCCACAATATTCTTAACATTTTAGATATCTAGAGATACTGTTTTGCTTGCCTGCACTAATGTGAGAATACCGTTACTTCACAGATGTCGGTTCTGACAGTGTGAGTGGCACTTTGAGCTCTTTGACTACCTGTCAACCCCAAGATGACTTTGACATGTTTGCCCAGACTAGGACTGGTACCATTCCTGAGCGGAAGAGGTATGAAACAAATCAATTTCTTTTATCTAATAGATTATAAATATATAATAGAGTAAAATGCCCCCCTTAAAGGGATAGTTCACCAAAAAAATCTGTCATTTTCTCACCCTCATGTCGTACCACACCCATTAGACTTGAAAATTCAAAACTCAAATTAAGATGTTTTAAATGCAACCTGAGAGGTTTCTGTTCCTTCACTGAAAGTCCTGGTATCCCAAAAGGTCATAAAGGCATCATAAAATGAATCCATTTGAATCAAGTGGTTTAAAAGTCTTGTGAAGAGATACTAACACTTTATATGATGAACAGATTTAATTTAGGCTGTTATTCACTAATACACACACATACATGGAGCTCATAACATATGGAAAACAAAACATGGAGGCGCATGTGTGCGTCACACTAAAACAAACCTCATTGGTTCTCGTTTTTACCATGTGTGATGTGCTCTATGTATGTCAATTTTATCGATGGCTTTTGATCATACGTCATTCCCCATGTTATTAAAACATTAAGCTAATTAGTTGTAATACCCCACAGCGTTAACATTCCTAATTACTTTATCAAGTTTTTTTTATTAATTAATAAAAGTATTTATTTGTTTATTTTGAATAATGTCTCATTTAATGTAAAATACTAAATCAAATAGTCTAAAATAATTTATATATTCACAGATCACTATAATTCAATTATAATAAATATGAGGGGAGGGGCATCATATCCTATAGTATGTTATTATTTAAATCCTATAAAAGAGGAAAATGTTTTTATTACATTATATTATCCAAGGTTTCACAGACAATGCTTAAGCCTAGTCCCAGACTAAAATGCATGTTTGAGTTGTTTTAACTGAAATCTTAAAACATATCACTGCCATTGTTTTGTGTATTAAAGTATGCTAGCATGCTAGGTGCTTGCCTACAAACATTTGTGAAAGAATGGGTCGCTCTCAGGAGCTCAGTGAATTCAAGCGTGGTACCGTGATAGATTGCCACCTGTGCAATAAGTCCATTCGTGAAATTTCCTCATTACTAAATATTCCATGGTCAACTGTTAGCAGTATTATATCAAAGTGGAAGCAATTAGAAACAGCAGCAACTCAGCCACGAATGATAGGCCACGTAAAATCACAGAGTGGGGTCAGCGCATGCTGAGGCGCACAGTGAGCAGAAGTCGCCAACTTTCTTCAGAGCTAACAGCTACAGACCTTCAAACTTTGTGTGGCCTTCAGATTAGCTCAAGAACAGTGCGTAGAGAGCTTCATAGAATGGGTTTCAATGGCCAAGCAGCTGCATCCAAGCCTTACATCACCAAGTGCAATCCAAGCGTCGGATGAAGTGGTGTAAAGCACGCCGCCACTGGACTCTAGAGCAGTAGAGACGTGTTCTCTGGAGTGACGAATCACGCTTCTGTCTCGTAATCCGATGGACGTGTCTGGGTTTGGCAGTTGCCAAGGAGAACGGTACTTGCCTGAGAGAGGGGAGATTATGGTGTGGGGTTGTTTTTCAGGGGTTGGGCTTGGCTCCTTAGTTCCGGTGAAATTAACTCTTAATGCTTCAGTATACCAAGACATTTTGGACAAAATGTGCACAAAGCAAGGTCCATAAAGACATGGATGTGCGAGTTTGGTGTGGAGGAACTTGACTGGCCTACACAGATTACTGACCTCAACCCAATAGAACACATTTGGGATGAATTAGAGCGGAGACTGTGAGCCAGGCCTTCTCATCCAACATCAGTGCCTGACCTCACAAATGCGCTTCTAGAAGAATGGTCAAAAATTACCATAAACCCTACAGATTATAAAGTTAAAGTTCATGTGCATGTAAAGGCAGGCATCCCAAAACTGTTAACTGTTAATACTTCATTTTATTTTATCCTTGTTATTAAAAATAAGCAAAGGTGCAAATTACAAACAATATTACAAATACAATATAAGAAAGAAATGAAATAAACAGTGCTTTACATATTTCAGGTAGACTACAGTAGATCTATTTAACAGCATTCAAGTAAGAAATTAAATAATCAAATCAAATAACATTAATCACACAGACAGCAGCAGGAATATTAGGCTGCTGTCACTTTAAGAGCTGCACAGATACAATACATTGGAACACATCTGATTTCTTTCTCAACTGTTTACGTTCACTAAAGACGTACCCGTCTGTGTTTACGTGAATACTCGCCAGGACGTGCATTTTGATGGCAGTGTAAGGGTCCCTCACTTTATTTTCTCATGCATGCATGTTTCTTTATTGGTTTCTTTGTCATGCGCTGCACGTATATATATTACTCCCTGCAGAGAGTTGAAGCAGCTGAACATGCGTCCTGACTCCTGCTCACACACCTCACATTATTAAAGTACCGGTACTAATAAAACATTTTATCGCTAAAGTAATGTTCTTAATAGCAGAATATCGTGATACTTTTCTAGTACTTGTATATCGTGCAACACTAAATTGAACCAAGGTTTAATCCTGGCTTAATCTAAGCCTTGTCTGTGAAACCAGGCCTATATTACGTCATGTTGTTACATTATTTTGTGTTACATTTATGTATGTTACATTGTGTGCGTTACATTGTGTTCGCATTTAACTCACACATTGCTGGTTTGCAGTGCACCATTCGAAGACACAAAGGCTTCAAGTGGAGTGGCCCCGACTTTGGATGTCAGACAAAACACTGGGGTGAGTTTCTGTGAGCGTGTGTTTATTTTAGGGCAGTTTCCTGCCTTTTCCATCAGCATATGTATGTATGGAGCTAGATGTTGAGATTCTTATTTTGGAGTGGTTTAAAAAGATGAATATGAATTACTGCTATGCTAAGTAGTACGTAGTACACAGTAATGTATGTAGTGTACCATACTCCATGCTTAGAAGATGACACTAGTTGATGAACGGAAACATTTGAGTTGCAAGAAATTCTTTCTGGATTCAGTTCAGAATACTTTTATTTTTACTTATTAGTCATTCTTGACTGATTTTATTCAGTCAGGGCAGTTCAATTGAGAATTCCTGTTTTCTGCTGTGCATGTGTTTCAGTTATTGCCACGTGTCCATATGGGGGTAGTTTACTAATATTGGATTAAGACTTTTATGTTGAAGTCTTATTATTTTTGTTTTGTTTTTTGTTGTTTGTTTGTTTGTTTTGTCATGTTTTCTTGGGATTATTTTTAATTTTTAATTTGCTTGGCTCCGGCCCATGGTTTGGGCCCGTAGGCAGCTCTTGACCAGTCCTCTGTCATGGATGACATTGAGGAGTGGCTCTATACTGATGTGGTGAGATTTCCTTTTGTTTATTTTTATTTAACTTTTTTTTTGTCTTCTTCGGGACATAACCCACTTATTTGAAAAGAAATATGCCCTTGTAACTGCATATTTCTTTTTGTTTGCCTTTTTATTCCTCGCTGACCCTCTCACCCTCTTTTTGGGGTCTCTAACGACTCTCCTTGTATGGTTTTTCTGCGTTCCTTACTTTTCTGGGATATTCTGTCAGTTATTTTAGTATACACTGAGTGTGTAGTGAACAGAACCTTGCTTAACATGCTTTTAACACTTTTATTTTCTATACTAATGCCTTTGGATGTTTTGGGATATAATAATTCAGATAATCTGTTCAATCAAGAAAAATTCTAATGGTATTTTGAAGGGAAGAATGTAGAATGTTTGCTGTGGCTGCAAATAAATTGTGAACCTTTTTTAAAAAGCCTTCATGCTCTGAAATATTTTACCCTTTTTTTACTTCTCTTCAGAAAGGAGATGAAGGAGAGGAGGGTGTGACAAGTGAAGGTATGAACAATTACTTGATTTACACTACCGTTCAAAAATTTTTTTTAGTTTGTTTGATTGTTTTTGAAAAAAGAAAAATTAACACTGTTAATTCAGCAAGGATGCATTAAATTGATCTAAAATTACACTAAAGGACATGTATAATGTTACAAAATATTTATATTTAAAAAAATTGCTGTTCTTTTCAACTTTATATTCATCAAAGAATCCTGAGAGGGAAAAAATACTGTTTTTATTGCATTACAGTTCCCACAAAAATATTATGCAGCAGAACTAATAAGAAGAAAATAATAAGATATGTATCTTGAACACCAAATCAGCATATTAGAATGATTTCTGAAGGATCATGTGACTGAAGACTGGAGTAACAGCTGATGAAAATTCAACTTTGTCATCACAGTAATAAAATAACCCCTTAAACCTGAAGTGTACGGTGCCCCCCCCCCACACACACACACCACAGAAAAAAATCATATTACTAAACCACCACTGAATAGAATAACACAAAATAGTTCTCATTTCAGCTTTTTAAAGCTGCAGTCCGTAACTCTTTGCGCTCTAGCGGTTAATAAACAGAACGGCATGCGTCTTGCGGAAGAACATTGCAGCCGGAGCTACTTCTCCCTGTTTATGTCTATGGCGAGTCTCTTTAAATACTCTTTTTCCGAAAGTCTCTTTAAAGCACCCACGGGCGCTACCTAGCTACTAAAAAAATGTATAATCATATTTCTCAAAACTGCTGCCTTGATCAACACAAAATAGGTGTCATTTGAAAGCTTTGAGTCTGAACTTTGCCAATTTGAGCAACTCCTAAGTAGTGCTGAGTTTTTTCCTGATAAATAAAAAAAAGTTTTCATAATTTATGAAATAATACTTCTTATGTACTGTAATATGTCAAAAACATCATACAGACCAGATAGTCATGTGTCATAAATCATTTGAAAGGCTCACGGAGTAGAACACAAGCATAATTGTTTTGGGCTTTGACTAAACTTGAGCAAGTTTTTTTTTAGCAAGAACCTAAATATGCTATTGCTACACTTAATGGCAAACATTGCACTGGTCTGCTGGACTGAAATAAATAAACAATATTTTGTTGAATAAGCTTATGTATTCAGTCATTACTCAATGGTATACTAAAAATCCATATGAAAAAAATTACTTCTCACTGTTCTCAGGTCAAATATTTATATGCAATTAAAATGCGGTTAATTTCGATTAATTAATTCCAAAGCCTCTAATTAATTAGATACATTTTTTTAATCGAGTCCCGGCCCTAATATATATATATATATATATTTAAAATCATTTAGCTGTGGTACTGAAATTGGTACCGAGTACTGTAAAAAATTTTATGGTATTGGTACCGAGTCCGACTACTGCAATTTTGGTACTGTGACATCCCTAGCTGACAACATTTATTACCCAATTACTGAACTATTATTTGGAGGAGTACTGTACACTTCAGGTTTGTTCATTCATAGGATCTTTTGTCTTTTGTAAGACAAGTAAAAAAGAGAAAAAGGTTCATAAGCAACTGATTTTCAGTTATTTGTTATTTCTACTTCTTTCCAGGCACAGAACACTTATTTTTTGAGAGTTGTTCAAGTGTGAGAAGATCCTGTTGTAATGTTTAATAATTTATTTTATAAAAAAAAAAAAATAATTCTTTGAAGAAAAAGTTGATTTTTGTTTGTATATGCTGTCAATTATAGCTCTTCAAAAATCGGTATCGGCCGATCTCATTAACAAAAAATCGGAAATCGGAATCGGCCAAGAAAATTGCCATCGGTGCACCTCTAGAACTTTCCTCCTACCTTATTTCCTTCCTGAGTTATGCATATCAAATAAGGAAGATATGTGAAATTATATATTTTTTAATATATCTTTTTTAAGCAGTTTCTCAGCATGAGAATCTCCAAATATAATTAAAAAAAGAAGGTTTCTATCAAACGATGCCTACCTTTTGACTCTCCTTGCTATAGTCTTTACGTTTGTGTGTCGCACAGAAAAAACAACTCTAAAAATGCTTTCAGGGCTTAAGGGGTTAAAATACATTGCATTTATATTACATTACATTTTCTACAATTTTACATTATTTCTACTTATTTACTATTTTTCTGTTTTTACTGACCCAAGCTTTTGAGTGGTAGTGTATCTATTCATAGACCCATCATTTAAAGGCAATTGTTGACTTTAAACACTTTCTTCCAGAGTTTGACAAGTTTCTAGAGGAGAGAGCCAAAGCAGCAGAGATAGTGCCCACACTGCCGACACCCCCAAGTGACGAGCTTTCTGCTGCTTCCGGCGGTTCTGCCAGTGCAAGTAAAAAGGCAGGCAGGCCCGAGGACGCCCTCTTTGCCTTGTAGATAAGTGTCAGATCCTCAGGGGCGGCTCAGCTCTGCTCCCGTGGCAGTGGTGGGTCAGTCCCTTTGCAGATCCATCAGCATCCCCTCTTTCTCTCCTGCTTCTCTAGCACAATCAACACTATCACAGCTGAAGTGATCCGAACTGTTTCATGATCTAGGTGTTTTCATAATGGACATTTTCATACTTTACCAAGTTTTCATTCCATTGATAATGCTGTATAAGTTCCACCCAGAACTCCCTAAAAGCATACCGTTCAATGTGGGTTCGAGAGGTCAATGTCTATTTTTTTAATTGATATTTGTGGTATAAAGCAAGGAAATTAATGTAAAGTCTACTACCAGATCCGGCCATGTCTAACTTTTGTGTTCACTGTGGTCCTGCATGAATTATCTCT
The DNA here is from genome assembly GCF_949357685.1 of Gobio gobio. Lineage (NCBI taxonomy): Eukaryota > Metazoa > Chordata > Actinopteri > Cypriniformes > Gobionidae > Gobio > Gobio gobio. The sequence goes on from NC_137113.1 coordinate 26,968,451, forward strand.
CTCCTCAAGGATAATCTGTAAAGGGAGCTAATAATGGTTAGATTTTCTTCTTCCTTTTTTTTTTCAACTTTATCTACCGGAAGATTTGCTTTAAAGGGATGTTATACGTAGGATTATTTATTATTACATTTCCAATTAATACCTCCGACAAGACATACCGTAGCAGAAAGATGATGGTAGCAATTCAGATTTGAGAGTTGTCATATTACCGGATATTAGAATCAGCTAAATGTTTCAAAGGCAAAATGACAGGTATGCTGTCTGTACCACATCTCTTCACTACATAGGTCACATCAAAGAAAAATTCTATGATTATTATTGCACTGGATACTTTAAAATGTTATTATTTTACCTGGCAAAAGCGTTGCCTATTAGAAAGCATTAACAAGAACAAAAAGTATGCATTTCAATTTAATTTGCACTGAAAGAGTTATTCGCCTTTCGGCTGTGTTAAAAGAGCTTTTGTTCAAATACAAAATTTTAGCTGGCCTTCATTTCAACGCTGTCTATTACGAGACTGAAAACAAATGGAGTTTCTAGAGAACTGATGGTGACTGCAAGGCAGTTTAAATTGGATTTTACGTTGCACAACTGCTGCAGAAACGGTGTCAAGCTTAACGTTGTTGTTATTAGGGAATGAAATGGATCTGCCTTAAAGAACAGGTTGTGGGTAGTTTAAGGTGTAGTCTGCTAATGGTCATTTAACGTTTGGTACTCTCATGTTTGCACACCAGACATTTGATTTAGTGAGGTGAATGTGCCGATGTAATATCTTTAGTTCGAGTGCTGTGTCTCGCTGTTGTGTACATACTGTTGTGACGGACCAAATGTTAAACCGTAGCAAATAATTTAAGTGTAGAGTCAACTAACTTAAGACATATATTGCTTTTAACATCCAGATGAGTTTTAGTCGTGTGTGTGTGTGTGTTTGTGTAAGATTTTATTTGTTCATATAAGTGAGCATAAATCAAAGGGACAGTGCACTTTTGCATGGCTAATAATTTGATATGATTTGTCACACTACACAAAACAACCCCAGATCTTTTGAGTAACTAAGCTTTGGCCCTCTTGCACTTATCATTTCAGTTGGATAACTGGGTGATTTTGAGGATCGCCTTCTTTGGAAGAATTATTGGGAGTTCATTATGCTTTGCTTGTAAATGTTACAGTTAGCGCAAAAAACTCTGGTAGATCTGTTAAAACAATTTAAGGGAAGCTGTGAAAAGCTCAAGCTGTTGTACATACAGCACTAAATCAGGTGACCAGTAATATTTGGTTTGTTAGTTTGGGAATTTAGAAGAGCTAAGTAAAATAAAAAGGGAAGAAATTCAAGGTTAGCTGTAGCAGGGATGCAGTCAGATAATAATGCACGAGCATTAATATTAAAATATCGTGGCTTTGTTCTGTTAATAACAGGAGACTTTTCATAATTGACTTGTTAGTTTTAAGAGATTTATATATATATATATACCCCTACGCATTATTAATATGTACACTAAAATCAGTGTAAAACAAAAAAATAGAGATTTTACCTCCCATTTAAATGCTGTTATTATGGTTTTTAACACTATTGCTGAAATTGTTCATCTTGACATGGATAATGTTGTGCATCCAACTTTATTGAAATTGAGTTATTTATCATTTTATTAGCAACTACCTTCAATTTCTCAACAAATGTGCAATTTCATCCATCAATGCTGCACTACAGTTTGATTTCGTTTGAAATGGTTTTGGCTGTAAATTAGTCTCATAAATGTACAGTTTGAGAATGTAAAAGACATTTATTTTGCATCTTTTATTTCAGAAGTCAGTATTGGTTACTTTATATTAGTATGAAGGAACTGTAAAGATCATATAGGTTTGGAGTTTCCACTTTTTTTTTTTTTTTTTTTTTCTTGTTGCAGTTTGGAGTGAAAATGTTTCACTGACTTATTCCAGGCAGACAAATGATCCCCAGCATGTGGTCAGGTTATGCCAATGTCTTCTGTAAAGAAACCCTTTTGTACCTTTGAAAGCATTTCTTTATAGGTACGGCACTTTTCTTCTCTTTGAAATATGTATTTGGAGTTGTGTGTGTGTGTGTGTGTGTGTCTATGTATATGTATGTGTGTGTGTGTGTGTGTGTGTGTGTGTGTGTGTGTGTGTGTGTGTGTGAACAGCCGCTCCTGATATCCTGATATCTCCTGCAGACACCATGTTTATCATGTATACCAAGGGACGGGAAGGAGAGAATCTTGCTATCCAACATGACCCATCTCTGTAAAGGAAGTAAAACTGCAGGGTGTGTATGTGTGTGAGTGTGAATGGCTGGCATAAGCTGTACTCTCTAACCGGTGATCATTTCTCTGGTCAATCTTGGTTTTACAGATTGTACTGGTGTTGGTCTGTGTGCTTACCTGTTGTTATACCTCAAGCTGCTCTCTGTACTGTTTGATTCATGCATGTGTTGAACTCCAATAAAACATACCAAGATGATGATCTGTTACCAGACTGTCTATTGTAAAACTGTATGTCATATAAAATACATTATCTTCTCTAACTAGTGCTGGGTGGTATGACCAAAAATCTGTATTTTTTTTTTTTTAAATTCTGGTGGTTTCACTGTATATCACAGTATATATGTTTTTCTTTTCATGGCTGGACCTTTATAAAAGTTTATAGTGGTTTATTTTTATGTTAGGAGTACATATAATATAAAAACATTGCAATGCCAATTACAAATTTACTTTAAATAATTTGTAATCAAATTGATTTATAAAAACTAACAATTTAGTTAACCTTTTAAAATGTAATCAAATGAAAATGTATAAATTTACGTGTATAAAAACATTCATTTCTTAAAAAAAATATTGTTTTAATAAATTATTATTAATACTTTGTGAAGTACATTCTACTGTGCAATAGTAATATATTTATTTCATGATTTCTTTAAGTTAGACCTTTTATTTTGACAGGTTGTAATGAAGACCTTTGAAATTCTGTTTTAATAAATTGTATTATTATTATTACTACTACTACTACTACTACTACTACTAAGAAGTACACTAGTACAATGGTAATATATTCCTGTTATAATTTCTTCACACTAATCCAAACTCTTTGACGGGTTGTCGTGAAGACCTGCGACGCTCATTCACAGATACAACCATGGTATCGGATATGTCCTACTTCCCACTTCTGAAGTCGTGATTACAAGCTCATCACATTCAAACTAGCATTTACGATAATTCCGATAGCACATGAAGGCAGCATTAAATAAATCTTTGGAAGTAAATCATTTTATGTTTTATGTATGTAATGTTCCCTTTCGTTCAGTCACTACGACGTACGTTAGTGACTAACGAATGGGGGTTTCGCTTAGAAGCCAATCATCTTCATCGTATTCAACAGCGCCCAATGGCAGTGCCAATGCCATGGGCATGCGGAATTTGCATGCGTAACTCCGCCCCACCTCGTGGGTATATAAGGAAGTACGCTGCGAACATCGCATTATGTTTCTGCTTTGGAGCCAAGAGGATCTCTTCACTCCTACAAGCCTGAATTCTGAAGTCTTCTCTTCAGTCTTCGAGAGACCAGCGGTTCTCCAGGGTGTTGGTGTTACGGCGCGTTCCAGCGATCTCATGCTGCCTGCCTGCTGATCTGTGCAGTGATCTGCAACAGCTGTGTGTGTGTTTCCCTGGGCGCTTCGGCACTCTGCAGAGCTTTCCTCTCAAAAAAAGAGCTTGCGCGTGGCACGTCTTTTTCAAGACGGTTCGCCCGTGCACTTCCGGGTGCGATCGATCTCCGTTGCTGTCTATGGGCACATTCACTGCTCGATGTGTTTGGGCTTCAGCACGTTCGGGCAGTGTTTGTGGATGCGTCATGTTCCCACTGCGGGAACGTGACCATCGCGATGTTGCGGTCGAGACTCAGTGATCTCCGTGAGGAGAGAGAGTCCCCTCTGCCACACCCCAATCTACCGTCTCCAAGTGAGGCGGTACTTTGGCTGGTGGCCAGGGGGACCTGAGTGCGGTGCCGTGGTATTAAGAACCCCGACGATCATTCCTCGGGCCACGCCCCCTCTTGCACATTGCTTAAACCCGCGAGTGTTGGACTGAAACAGCGGCCCGTCTCTGACGCCTTGTTCGTTTCGTTCACGCTCCAGATAGCAGTGAGATGTCGATCGCCGCATCCCAAGGTGGGCTGGAGTCCTTTGGGGATGACGATTAGGAGTTGTGCTCCGCCTCCGGGTGTGTCAGCGCTGCCTGATCCGACCTAAGGTTGACAGCCATGTTATCTCGGGCAGCCGCGAGTCTCGCGCTGGTGTGGAACTCCGCCCAGTCGCGAGTGCTCGTGGTTGCGCGATTGGTTTTTGGGGACGGCACCCGACAGCTGTTGGGCCCCGCCCCCAATGCCTTTCGCTCCCGAGGTGCATGAGGAGATCACGCGGTCCTGGAAGTCCCCGTGCTTCCCGCGATCGTTTGGTGGCCTCCTCCGCCTTCTCTGCCCTTGATGGGGCCGCGGCCTAGGGTACACTGGGGCCCCCTCACCCCCATTGTTGAACTCTCTGTTGCGCACTACGGTGTCCACAGAGGGCTTGACGTGGCGTGGTGTGGCTGTCCTAAGCACCCTCCCAAAGCCTGTGGGCTCGTCTACTTCGGTGGCGTGGTCCTGCAGAGCTACGGGCAGGCCGCCGCCCCGTTGCACATGCACAAGGGTGGAGCCGACTCAGGGCTCTTCATTGAGCTGCGTGCCGCGACTGATCCCGCCCCCGGGCGGTGAAGGTGGCCACACGCTCCCTGGGTCGGGAGATGTCCACAGCTGTGGTCCGGGAGAACACCTGGCCTTACCTGGTGATTTGGAGGACGTTGAGTGGGCCCGCCCCCTCAACTCACCCATATCCCAGGCTGGCCTCTTCGGCGGCGCGGCTGGGAACTGCGCCCAACAGTTCTCGGCCGCCCCAGAGCAGACTGAGGCTGTAACACGTACTGCCCCGGCGGCCAGCTGCTGCACCAGCCGCCGGCTCAGTCGCCTCAGTCCGCTCGCCGCCGAGGGCGCCCTCCCTCTTCCCGCCCGGCCCCAGCAGCAGCCTTAACCTGGGCCGCGCCGTGGAGGTGGTTGAGGATGTCGCCCAGTACGCTCCCCAGACTGGTTAAACGCCACGCTGGAGGTGGACAACTCAGAGATGGGTTCCAGTTCTTCCTAGGGCATGGTAGCAGGGCCTCTCCTTTCCCCGGTGGAGGGCCGGGGGAAAATCCTTCCGCTGCCGGCCCCCGGGCTAGCAGCGCTTGGGAAGAACTCATGTTCCTGTCTCTGAGGACCCAGAGACCGGTGATGACAGTGCGCGCCACCCACGGGTCCCGCCACTCGCATCCCTCTCTGTCGCCAGCCTCCTGGCAGAGCAGACCCCAGTGGAACGCGCATCCTTCCCTGGTCTCCTCTGTCAGGACGCAGCCGTTAACCGCACCCCCACACCGGGACGCCCAACAGCCTCCCTTGTCCGGGTCGGTAACGCTGCATCGCTGCCCCACCCCGGGTACACCTGTAGTCCGATTGACCCCGCTGGTGCAGTTCCTGGGAGCCTGGCTTCAGATTCCAGGGCTGTCCCGCTGGGTCGCGAAAGACAGTCAGGTGCGGCTACGCGATTCAGTTCGCGCAGGTTCCTCCCTGCTTCCGGGGAGTCCGTTCCACTATGATCGGGGCTAATGCCCCCGTCATGCGAGCGGAGGTTGCCACCCTACTGGCGAAGGGTGCGATCGAACCTGTCCCTCCAGCCGAGGTGAATTCCGGGTTTTACAGCCCGTACTTCATTGTACCCAAAAAGACCGGTGGGCTTCACCGATCCTGGACCTGCGCGTCTTGAACCGTTACCTCCACCGGTTTCCGTTCAAGATGTTGACAGCGAAACGCCTTTTCAAATGCGTTCGTCCAGACGATTGGTTGCAGCGATCGACCTGAAGGACGCCTACTTCCATGTCTCCATTCTACCTCGACACAGACCGTTCCTACGGTTTGCTTTCGAGGGGCGGGCATATCAGTACGCAGTTCTACCATTCGGGCTATCTCTGTCCCCTCGCGTCTTTACGAAGATTGCCGAGGCAGCCCTTGCGCCCCTTCGGCAGCACGGGGTTCGCATCCTGAATTACCTCGACGACTGGCTCATACTGGGTCACTCTCGAGAGCAGGTTTGCGGACACAGAGATTTGGTGCTCCATCACCTAGCCCGTCTGGGCCTTCGGGTCAACTGGGAGAAGAGCAAACTTTGCCCCGCGCAGAGGATCTCTTTTCTCGGTATGGATCGACTCGGTCGCCATGTGCGCGCTGCTTTCGAGCGAGCGCGCGCAGTCTCTGCTGACTTCCCTTCGACAAGTCGAGGGCAAGAGTGCGGTTCCACTGAAACTGTTTCAGAGGCTCCTGGGGCATATGGCATCTGCAGCCGCGGTAACGCCGCTCGGATTGCTTCATATGAGACCGCTTCAGCACGGGCTACGCGATCGAGTCCCGAGATGGGCATGGCGGTCTGGCACGCTCCGGGTACAAGTGACTCGGGCCTGCTTACAGACTCTCTCCCCGTGGTCGAACCTCAGTTTTCTACGGACCGGAGTGTCCTTAGAACGAGTTTCCAGGCATCTTGTTGTATCAACAGATGCATCATCCACGGGCTGGGGTGCCATGTGCAATGGACAAGCAGCCACGGGCTCCTGGATAGGACCCCAGCGCCTTCTGCATGTCAATTGCCTCGAGTTGCTGGCAGTACGGTTCGCCCTGCACCGCTTCCGAGCGTTGCTGAAGGGTCAACATGTACTAGTCAGGACAGACGACACGGCCGGGCGGTCTACGCTCCCGCCGTATGTCTCAACTCGCCCGCCATCTCGTTTTTTGGAGTCAGAAGCATCTGAGGTCCCTTCATGCTGTCCACATCCCGGGAGTCCTGAACCGTGCAGCCTACGAGCTCACGGCTTCAGCCACTTCCTGGAGAATGGAGACTCCATCCCCAGACGGTCCAGCTGATATGGGAACGGTTCGGCGACGCACAGGTAGTCCTGTTGCCTCCCAGGACTCTTCCCATTGCTCCCTGTATTATTCCCTGACCTATGGTCGGCACGGATGCACTGGCGCACAGCTGGTCGTCGGGGCTACGCAATTATGCGTTTCCCCCAGTGAGCCTTCGCGCACAGGTACTGTGCAAGATCAGGGAGGACAAGGAGCAGGTCATGTTGGTCGCCCTGTTGGCACGGCCGGACCTGGTTCTCAGAACTGCTACTCCTTGCGACAGCCCCTCCCTGGCCTATTCCTCTGAGACTCCTCACTCAGAGACGGGGCACCTTTTGGCACCCGCGTCCAGCGTTCTGGAAGCTCCACGTGTGGCTTCTGGACGGGACGCGGCTGGTTTGAGTAGCCCTCTACCTGCGGTGGTCGCTACCATCACTTCCGCTAGGGCAGAGTCTACACGACACCTCTATGCGTTGAAGTGGGACCTCTTCGTCACATGGTGCTCTTCCCGCCAGGGAGACCCCTGGAAATGCCCGATCGGGTCTGTGCTTCGTTTCTCCAGGAGGGGGTGGGACGAAGGCTGTCTCCTTCCACCCTTAAGTGTACGTGGCCGCAATATCCGCCTACCACGATCTCCTGGGAGACAAAAAGGTAAGTAGCAGCACGACCTGATCATCAGGTTCCTGAGGGGGGCGAGGAGACTGAATCCTCCTCGCTCTCCTCTCGTTCCCTCTTGGGACCTCTCAGTAGTCTTAAGTGCTCTGCAGAGGCCTCCCTTTGAGCCTTTGCGGTCGGCTGAGATTAAGCTCTTGTCTATGAAGACGGCTCTGCTGACCGCATTGGCCTCGCTTAGAGGGTCGGGGACCTGCAAGCATTTTCGGTTGACGAAGCGTGCCTTGAGTTCGGGCCGGCTAACTCTCACGTGATTGAGACCCCGGCCCGGATATGTGCCCAAGGTTCCCACCCCTCCGTTCCGAGATCAGGTGGTGAACCTGCAAGCGCTGCCTTTGGAGGAGGCAGACCCAGCCTTGGCATTGCTCTGTCCAGTACGCGCTCTCCGCGCTTACGTAGACATGACGCAGTGTTTCAGGACCTCAGACCAGCTCTTTGTCTGTTATGGTGGAGAGCGGAAGGGAAGTGCTCTCTCAAAGCAGAGGTTGTCTCACTGGATAGTGGACACCATTGTTTTGGCTTACCAGCAGCAAGGCCGACCATGTCCCCTTGGTGTGAGGGCACACTCCACCCGGAGTGTGGCCTCCTCTTGGGCTCTAGCGCATGGCGCCTCGCTAACAGACATCTGCAGAGCTGCAGGCTGGGCGACACCCAACACATTCGCCAGATTCTACAATCTCCGAGTGGAGCCAGTGTCCGACTATGTACTCGCCCCTACGGGTGGCCGGTAATGGACCAGGCTCAGGTGTCTTCGCTTGCTCGCCATTCCACTCCCAGGACTGGATACGTGCGATATTTTCCTCAGGTGAGCTCCCCGAGAGCCCTGAGCTCCTCCAGCACTGCTTACGCCGACATCAGTTCAGTCTGCCCTTTCGAGCCCAGACCCTCATGTCCGGCCAGGTGCTCCGTGTGCATGGTTCCCCTCCGGCGACCCCCACACGAGTATTCCCACCGTAAGCCTCCTCAGTGAGCAGGTGTCTTTCCCTTGGCAAGTCCCTGCCACCCCTAGGGTTAAAAATCCACCTTCGGCTGGTACCCTAGAGATCTTCCATATGCAACCCTCAGCGGGTCATATGTGTATTCTCTAAGTCCTCCCTACGGTAGGCATCTTGGCATTCCCTCACTGGGATATGCTTCCCAGTGTACCTTGGTATTCCTGTGATAAGTGGGAGTCCTAGGGCCTTAAGTGGCGGGATCTCACACTTACGCAGGGCACTGGATGACAGCTGAGTGGCGTTGTTGAATAGGATCCCCCATTCGTTAGTCACTAACGTACGTCGTAGTGACTGAACGAAAGGGAACGTACGTTTCCTTAGCCACGTCAGCTGTGCTGCCTGGAACGCGGAGTTCAGTCTTGGCTCCTGCAGCAGTAACATAATGCGATGTTCGCAGCGTACTTCCTTATATACCCACGAGGTGGGGCGGAGTTACGCATGCAAATTCCGCATGCCCATGGCATTGGCACTGCCATTGGGCGCTGTTGAATACGATGAAGATGATTGGCTTCTAAGCGAAACCCCCATTCGTTAGTCACTAACGTACGTCTCCGTTCCCTCCTCAGGGAACGAGGGTTACATACGTAACCGAGACGTTTGTAAGACTGACTTGTAAGGCTTTATTGCTTTTGAATTTTATGAAGTATGAAATAGCTATTGGTAAAACATAAAATAAATTATACAATAAAATTAATACAGACTAATGGTAATTATAGCTAACTTACCTCCCAACCCTAAACTACCACTTCCATAAAATTAAAATTTACTGTAGTTTCATAATTTTTATAAGTATATATAATAATAATATAAGTAATATTTTAAATACTTTTAAGACTGAGGAATACAAACAGGTATGACAAACCATGTGCAAATTCATAAGTCAACACGATTGCGGAGTATTTTCTAATACCAAAAACGCGGTTTGAAATCGCTGGTGTTTCTTACGTCACAAACTAACTTGTAACCAATCATGTCAATGTTCGGCGGGCTTTAGCATATCATCAATAACTGCTGCTGTGAAGCAGGGGTCTCTCAAGAGAAGCCAGGTTATCCCGGTATATTTTTCTGTTGAAATGAAATATCGGGTAGATTTAGCAATAAGCGGGCCTTCAGAAGCAACAGAAGATAGTTACATGTTTCCCGGAAGACAAATTAATAAAAATGTACCTTGATCTTCAAATTCTAAGTTTTCACCCCCAGCTCTTGCATCGTGTTTCCTTCTGGAGCATCAGTGAATGTTTGAACCTTTTTAGTAGTTGTGTTTGAGTCCCTCAATTGTCCTCAGTGTGAAAAGATGGATCTCAAAATCATACAGTCCCAGCTGGAGAGGGTTCAAATATGCAAAAGATGCTGGAAAACTGAAGAATGTGCAGGACCTGGAGGATTTTTCCGAAGAACATTTTAACTGCTCAGGGCAAACAAGGGACTCAAGAACAACCATCACAAAACCAAACAAAAAACAGCCGTTGATCATCCAGGGAACGACACATAGTATTAAAGGTCCCGTTCTTCGTGTTTTTTTGAAGCTTTGATTGTGTTTACAGTGTGCAATATAACATGTGTTCATGTTTCGCGTGTAAAAAAACACAGTATTTTTCACACAATTTACTTATCTGTATACCGCTGTTCTCACCGTCCTAAAAACGGCTGGTGATTTCCTTGTGCTATGAAGTCCCTCCTTCAGAAATACGTAACGAGTTCTGATTGTGCAAGCGGTTCCTGTGCTGTGATCCGACCACAGCTTAGCGCACGTGAAAGCGGTTCCTTTGTTGTAATTTGACAGCAGCTTAGCGCACGTTGGAAAGGTCACGCCTCTTAACGGGGAGATGTATGCGTTCAATAATCTCTACAGCGTCCCTGGGAAAGCCAAACAAAGGTGATTTGACTCCTGGATGAAAATAACAGCGTCTCGATGACATGGCGATAAACACACTCAACGCAACAGTTCCTTTTCTCCACGCGACCGTCCGCTTCTCCACGTGGGACAGCAACAAGACCGCGCCCCCTTTTTCGCGTTTCTTTGTGGGCGGAGGTTAGTCTGTTCTACTGCTCTACTGACGTAATTAAAGAAGGAAGTACCAGGATGTAGTCCAAGCCAGCCGTTCGCTGTAGGCTTTGAAAGGGAACTTCTGTTAAATAAAATATCTCGCTTGGCATTGAACTTTGAGCTTTATAATTTTACAGGTATTATTTATGCTCTAACAGCAACATTACACACTAACTAAAGTTTGAACAATGGAATCGCGAAGAAGGGGACCTTTAAAGGTAGAGTTTGCAGACGACACTACGGTGATCGGGCTCATCAGCAATAACGATGAGACTGCCTACAGGGAAGAGATCCAGCACCTGGCCACATGGTGCGCTGATAATAACCTGCTCCTCAACACCACCAAAACGAAGGAGCTCATCGTGGACTTCAGGAAGGAGTCAAGAGGCACACACGACACCATCCACATCAATGGAATGGCTGTTGAGCGTGTCTCCAGTTTCAAGTTCCTGGGGACCCACATCTCGGCGGACATGTCGTGGACGACCAACACCTCCAGCCTGGTCAAGAAGGCTCACCAGCGCCTCTTCTTCCTGAGGACACTGAGGAAGAATCAGCTCTCCTGGCTATCCTGGTGAACTTCTATCGCTGCGCAATAGAAAGCATCCTGACCAACTGTGTGGCAGTGTGGTATGGGAGCTGCTCTGTTGCGGAGCGCAAGGCACTGCAGCGGGTGGTGAAAACTGCCCTGCTCATCACAGGGACTCCACTGCCTGCCATCGAGCACATCCAGAGGAAACGCTGTCTGCATCGAGCTCGCAGCATCCTCAAGGACTCCTCTCACCAAGCCCACAGACTGTTTTCTCTCCTGCCCTCCGGCAGGCGTTTCAGGATCCACCGGACCAGGACCAGCAGACTAAAGAACAGTTTTTTCCCCAGAGCTGTCTCTTTATTGAACTCAAACCCCCGTTGATCCACTTCCCTCATAAACTGATAACTCTCATACCTCACATCTTCCTTCACTTTGTTATTTGCACTACCGACTGTTTATCACAGTAACAACTGTTTACATATGCATCTTGCACTGCCAAATCTTAACTGGATTATGCTCATTTGCACTGCCGACTGTATTTATAGTACCATTGTTTACATTGCATTTTTGCACTGTACTTCTAAATGTAATATGCAACCACTTTCCACTGCACTTTATACTTTTTTTTCCGGATAGCTCTGTCCATAATTTATTGCACTACCCTAATCCACTGCTATTCCTCATATTAGCCTAACATATTATTGTATACCTCTATCTGTAAAATTCTGTTTATAGTAATAGCCATCTGTATATTGTATTCATAGTACATATTCACCTGTAAATTCTGTTTATAGTAATAGCCATCTGTATATTTATTCACTGTACATATTCACCTGTAAATTCAGTTCTGTTTATAGTAATAACGTCTCTCTATTTATACATATTTATACATATTCAGTACATATCCATGTCCTGCACTTACGCATCCATTGTATATCCTGCACTTGCTGCTATTGCACTTCTGGTTAGACCTAAACTGCATTTCGTTGCCTTGTACTTGTACTTGTGTAATGACAATAAAGTTGAATCTAATCTAATCTAATCTATAAGAATTGGTTAAAAAACGTTTTTTCCAAATTTGTTTACACTTTCTTTATATATCAATACATAATTAAAAAGTAAGTACTCTGAAAAAGAAAGTTTAAAAATTGAGTGTCTGTAGACCTCTCACGGCTGTTTTAAAGACAGTTCATTATTTCCATTCACTCCACCTTCTCCCTTCTGGGCTCTTTCCAAAGCCACGCCCCCAAAATACATGAATGCCGACCGCTCAGCTGGAACAGTGACTGACGAATGGGGGTTCCAATATAACCGCGCCACTCAGCTGTCGTCCAGTGCCCTGCGTAAGTGTGAGATCCCGCCACTTAAGGCCGTAGGACTCCCACTTATCACAGGATTACCAAGGTACACTGGGAAGCATATCCCAGTGAGGGAATGCCAAAGATGCCTACCCGTGGGGAGGACTTAGAGAGTACACATATGACCCGATGCGGGCTGCATATGGGAAACTCTAGGGTACCAGCCGAAGGTGGATTTTTAACCCTAGGGGTGGCAGGGCTTGCCAAGGGAGAGACACCTGCTCACTGAGGAGGCTTACGGTGGAAATACTCGTGTGGGGGTCGCCGGAGGGGAACCATGCACACGGGGCACCTGGCCGGACATGAGGGTCTGGGCTCGAAAGGGTAGACTGAACTGATGTCGGCGTCGACAGTGCTGGAGGAGCTCAGGGCTCTCGGGGAGCTCACCTGAGAAAAATATCGCACGTATCCAGTCCGTGGAGTGGAGTGGCGAGCAAGCAAAGACACCTAGAGCCTGGTCCATTACCGGCCCCTCGGGGGGGCGAGTACATAGTCGGACACTGGCTCCACTCGGAGATTGTAGAATCTGGCGAATGTGTTAGGTGTCGCCCAGCCTGCAGCTCTGCTCTTAGCGAGGCGCCATGCGCTAGAGCCCAAGAGGAGGCCACACTCCGGGTGGAGTGTGCCCTCACACCAAGGGGACATGGTCGACCTTGCTGCCTGTAAGCCAAAACAATGGTGTCCACTATCCAGTGAGACAACCTCTGCTTTGAGAGAGCTCTTCCCTTCCGCTCTCCACCATAACAGACAAAGAGCTGGTCTGAGGTCCTGAAACACTGCGTCATGTCTACGTAAGCGCGGAGAGCACGTACTGAACAGAGCAATGCCAAGGCTGGGTCTGCCTCCTCCAAAGGCAGCGCTTGCAGGTTCACTACCTGATCTCTGAAGGGAGTGGTAGGAACCTTGGGCACATATCCAAGCCGGGGTCTCAAGGTCACGTGAGAGTTAGCCGGCCCGAATTCTAGGCAAGCTTCGTCAACTGAAAAAGACTTCAGGTCCCCGACCCTCTTGAGAGAGGCCAATGCGGTCAGCAGAGCCGTCTTCATCGACAGAAACTTAATATCGGCCGACCGCAAAGGCTCAAAGGGAGGCCTCTGCAGAGCACTCAAGACTACTGAGAGGTCCCAAGAGGGAACGAGAGGAGAGCAAGGAGGATTCAGTCTCCTCGCCCCCCTCAGGAACCTGATGATCAGGTCATGCTGACTTAACTTTTTGTCTCCCAAGAGGGTCGTGATGGGCAGATATTGCAGCCACATACACTTTCAGGGTGGAGGGAGACAGCCTTCGCTCCAGCCCCTCTTGGAGAAACTCAAGCACGGACCCGATCGGGCATTTCCAGGGGTCTTCTTGGCGGGAAGAGCACCAGGTGACGAAGAGGTTCCACTTCAACGCATAGAGGTGTCGTGTAGACTCTTCCCTAGCGGAAGTGATGGTGGCGGCCACCGTAGGTGAGCGCTGGACGCGGATGCCATAGGGTGCCCCGTCTCTGAGAGAGGAGGTCCGGTCTCAGAGGGATAGGCCAGGGAGGGGCTGTCGCAAGGAGTAGCAGTTCTGAGAACCAGGTCTGGCTGTGCCAATACGGGGCGACCAACATGACCTGCTCCTTGTCCTCCCTGATCTTGCACAGTACTCGTGCGAGAAGGCTCACTGGGGGAAACGCATATAAGCGTAGGCCCTGGGGCCAGCTGTGCGCCAGTGCATCCGTGCCGAGCGTGCCCTTGGTCAGGGAATAGTACAGGCTGCAGTGGGAAGAGTCGTGGGAGGCAAACAGATCTACCTGTGCATCGCCGAACTGTTCCCAAATCAGCTGGACCGTCTGGGGATGGAGTCTCCATTCTCGAGGAAGTGGCTGAATCCGTGAGAGCTCGTCGGCTGCACGGTTCAGTTCTCCCGGGATGTGGATAGCACGAAGGGACCTCAGGTGCTTCTGACTCCATAAAACGAGATGGCGGGCGAGTTGAGACATACGGCTGGAGCGTAGACCGCCCTGGTGGTTGACGTACGCTACAGTGGCCGTGTCGTCTGTCCGGACAAGTACGTGTTGACCCCTCAGCAACGCTCGGAAGTGGTGCAGGGCGAACCGTACTGCCAGCAACTCGAGGCAATTGACATGCAGAAGGCGCTGGGGTCCTGTCCAGGAGCCCGCGGCTGCTTGTCCATTGCACATGGCACCCCAGCCCGTGGAGGAGGCATCCGTTGATACAACAACATGCCTGGAAACTCGTTCTAAGTACACGCCGGTCCGTAGAAAACTGAGGTTCGACCACGGAGTGAGTGTCTGTAAGCAGGCCCGGGTTATTTGGACCCGGAGCGTGCCAGACCGCCATGGCCATCTCGGGACTCGATCGCGAAGCCAGTGCTGAAGCGGTCTCATATGTAGCAATCCGAGCTGCGTTACCGCGGCTGCAGATGCCATATGCCCCAGGAGCCTCTGAAAATGTTTCAGTGGAACCGCACTCTTGCTCTCGATTTGACGGAGGCGAGTCGATCTCCATACCGAGAAAAGAGATCCTCTGCACGGGGCAGAGTTTGCTCTTCTCCCAGTTGACCCGAAGGCCCAGACAGGCTAAGTGGTGGAGAACCAGATCTCTGTGTTCGCAAACCTGCTCTCGAGAGTGACTCAGTATGAGCCAGTCGTCGAGGTAGTTCAGGATGCGAACCCCGTGCTGCCGTAGGGGCGCAAGGGCTGCCTCGGCAATCTTCGTAAAGACGCGAGGGGACAGAGATAGCCCGAATGGGAGGACTGGTATGCCCGCCCCTCGAAAGCAAACCGTAGGAACGGTCTGTGTCGAGGTAGGATGGAGACATGAAAGTAGGCGTCCTTCAGGTCGATCGCTGCAAACCAATCGCCGGGACGAACGCATTCGAAAAGGCGTTTCGCTGTCAACATCTTGAACGGAAGCCTGGGTAGGTAACGGTTCAAGATGCGCAGGTCCAGGATTGGTCTCAACCCACCGGTCTTTTTGGGTACAATGAAGTAGGGGCTGTAAAACCCGGACTTCATCTCGGCTGGAGGGACAGGTTCGATCGCACCCTTCGCCAGTAGGGTGGCAACCTCCGCTCGCATGACAGGGGCATTGGCCCCAACCATGGTAAAGCGGACTCCCCGAAAGCAGGGAGGAACCTGCGCGAACTGAATCGCGTAGCCGCGCCTGACTGTCTTTGCGACCCAGCGGGACAGCCCTGAAATCTGAAGCCAGGCTCCCAGGAACTGCACCAGCGGGGTCATTCGGACTACAGACGTACCCGGTGTGGGGCAGCGATGCAGAGTTACCGACCCGGACAAGGGAGGCTGTTGGGCGTCCCGGTGAGGGGGTGCGGTTAACGGCTGCGTCCTGACAGAGGAGACCAGGGAAGGACGCACGTTCCACTGGGGTCTGCTCTGCCAGGAGGCTGGCGACAGAGAGGGATGCGAGTGGCGGGACCCGTGGGTGGCGCGCACTGACATCGCCGATCTCTGGGGGATCAGGGATGGGAGTGTTAATTCTTTGACCAAATTAGGGTGCTGCTGACCCGGGGGCCAGCAGCGAACAAAGGATTCTTCCCCGGCCCTCCACCGGGGGAAGGAGTGGTCACCATCTCCTGGAAAGAATTTCCCATCCCTGAGCCGTCCGTTTCAGGAGTGCCGCTTGGCCTGGCGTTTAGCGGGGCGCGGGGCGGCCTGAGGGGACTGGGACGCCTTCCTACGGCTTCCTCCGCGACCCGGCCCGGGTGAAGGCTGCTGCTTGGACCGGGTGGGAGGGGCGGGAGCCTTAGGAGGGCGTCCTCGGCGGCGAGCAGGCTGAGGCTGAGGTGGAAGCAGCAGCTGGCCGCCGGGGCAGTATATGCTTTATAGCCTCAGTCTGCTTCTGGGCGGTTGAAAACTATTGGGCGAAGTTTTCAACCGCTCCGCCGAAGAGGCCAGCCTGGGATATGGGGGCATCGAGGAAACGTGTCCACTCGGTGTCCCGCATATCGGCCAGGTTTAGCCACAGATGTCTCTCCTGGACCACATTTGTGGACATCACTTGACCCAGGGAGCGTGCGGTCACCTTCGTCGCCCGGAGAGCGAGGTCGGTGGCGGCACGCAGCTCATTTAAGAGCCCCCGATCAACTCCACCCTCGTGCATGTCCTTGAGGATCCTGGCCTGGTAGACCTGGAGGATCGCCATGACATGCAGCGAGGCGGCAGCCTGCCCCGCAGCTCTGTGCGATTTCGCCACCAAGGTTGATGTGAATCGACAGGCTTTGGAGGGGTGCTTAGGATCACCTCGCCAGGTTGAAGCGCTCTGAGGACACAGTTGCATCGCAACAGAACGTTCAACCTGGGGGACCCCAGTGTACCCTTTGGCCGCGGCCCCATCAAGGGTGGAGAAGGCGGAGGAGACTGCAGACCGATCACGGGAAGACAACGGGGACTTCCAGGACTGGGCAATCTCCTCATGCAGCTCGGGAAAGAAAGGTATTGGGGGCTGGGACTGACGTGAGTCAGCGCGGGCTCCCAAAAACCAATTGTCGAGCCGCGAGCGTTCGGGACAGGGTGGAGGGTTCCACTCTAACCCTAAACTCGCGGCTGCCCAAGACAGCATGGCTGTCAGCTCTGGGTCCAACTCGGGCAATGCTGGCGTGCCCGAAGGCGGCAGCACAGCCGAGTCATCATCCTCAGAGGACTCGAGCCCACCTTGTGATGCGGTGACCGACATCGCATCATCCTCTGGAGCGCCAAACGAAATGCGCGAGGGAGCCGGAGCTGGCCCCGCGATTTCAGTCTGAACACTCACGGGTTGCGGAGCGCTAGAGGGGGGTGTGGCCCGAGGCATGAGCGTCGGGGCTTTGTTCCACACCGTAACCCTCAGGTCACCCTGACCACCAGCCGAAGTACCGGCCACGGGGGGCACGGTAGATCGGGGTGTGGTTGAGGGGACTTTCACTTCATTACGAAGATCCTTAAGTCTCGACCGCAGCACCGTACTTCCTTATATACCCACGAGGTGGGGCGGAGTTACGCATGCAAATTCCGCATGCCCATGGCATTGGCACGCCATTGGGCGCTGTTAAACACCTTGAAGGTAATTGGCTTCTAGGCGAAACCCCATTCGTCAGTCACTGACGTACGTCGGAGTGACTGAACGAAAGGGAACACAGAGACAGCCTATAAAAGGCTCAGGTTCAGTTCTCATCCCTCCCTCGGGTCATTTTGACCCGAAAAAAATTTAATTAAATAAAAAAGAGTGTTCATCAGAGTGGTCCAAGACCCTAGGACTTTTGTCACACTTGAAACACGAATACAGAAAAATTAAATTACTGAATTCGAGGAGTTTTGTGGTTGAAATTTAAAAAGTAACAAATCATTCCCTCATGGGTCAGTTTGTCCCCCATAGGTTAGGAATTAAAGGAATGCTTCAGTACCCTAACCTTAACCCAAAAACCTAAAAATGCTCAATATTCAAACAAAAACATGCTAAACCTATACCAATTTATATATGTGTATTTGAATGCATACTGAAGAGAAATTACTTTAGGACAAAGACACCAAATAGGATATTTTGAGCTGAAATAAAAGCTCAAAAAGTGCATGAAATTGTGAATTATTTTGAATTTCAGTTGAATGTAAAGAATGTGCTTAAATTATTATTTATTGATAAAATCTAGTAATTTAAAGGTAAATATAAAAAATAAAAAAATACATTAAAAAAATGCAGTAAAAAGTAGAAAAAATATTATCAGGCGTATCATCTTAGGGCTTTGGGTCATTTTGACCCGCAAGGGAAGGATTTGTTACAAAGTGGGAGCTATTTCAGAAGAGAGTACTTGTTTCACACACACACACAAAAAATCTAGTTTGGATGAAAGTACAACTTTCAGAAGGAAATGATCTCAAACAGAAGTGAGTGTCAAATAAACAGGAAGAGCAGCTCAAGCTGTAAAAGGTGAGTGTTTGTATCATAACCACCTTATTTCAGAGATATTTCACTGGTATGTATTACGTGACTGCCAGTGAAGGGGTTGCGCTGTTTCTCGTAAACCTTTGAAGACAAGAATCCTCTGTGCTTGTGGACAAATTTGACAACAATTTAGAGGAAATGATGCAAGCACCAATGAGAATCAGACTCGCGTGGCACATTCCTGACTAAGGGTTAAAATGAAAACCTCTTGTGTTTGAAATGCTGTAGTAGTAAACACTTACAAGTGCATAAACACATTAATCAAGGGCAATGGAAATTAATTATTTCCTGATTTGTGCTGTGTAATTAACGTGATAACCTCTATGCCTCAAATTATGCTCTGCATAGAAAACATGGCTTGACAGATAGAAATGCAGCAATGACGACTGCACATTTTCATGCCATGGCCTGTTCACAGTGTATGGTCTCCTGAGATTATGTTGATTCCCACAGAATATTTTGATTTGAAAAAGATCATATTAAAATAATTTTCTAGTTACGTTTAGCTGGTGTCATTCCAAGCATAGCATCTTTAATGTTTAAAAACCCCATAACCCGCAGTTATTTAAAGAGCTCTCGGTGGCTTCCAGGTTATTCAGAAGCATACGTGCACATCCAGCCTTATTCATTGGATTGAGTTATTCAATGAACACTACATCCTTAGCGTGCAATAAAAATCACACCTTAAGGAAATCATGATTGTTATTATTGCATTATTGGATTGCTTTTTCCCCTTTTTAAGAAGTATTTCTTAAAGGTTTCATCGCTATCTTGTTTTTGTAATAATTCCCTGGACAAAATCCAATTTTAAAACAGGGGGAAAGGCAATGAAAGCTAAACATTTTGAGTAAATTAGCTGTTTATGTTTATTATATGCGTGCTATTATCGTTGCACATCACTGATTTCCCAATTTCCCCGTTCAGTGCTGTTTACTTAGCCCTAAGCCTCTCATTTCACCTCGCTGACAATGCTTCAGTATAACGCAATAAATATATGCACAAAAAGAGGGTTTATTTACAAATATGAGAGGGAAAGATACAATTTTTATCTTAAGATTTGTACAACAACAGACAAGCCAAGCGAACAACACTGTCACAATATTCCAGAACCAGAAGAGACATATTAATCTATGAAGCGTAAACTTGTGTTGATTAAAAAGCAAAGCAAAAATTAGCTTTTACTCCTTAAACTAACAGTACCCAACGCCTCTGCAGGGTAAAGGAATGCATCCGGAGCTTTGAGTTTCTTGGGCCTTTTAAGATCAAGCCTTGAAGCACTTTATGCTAAGTTAATTTACCCAAATATATCCACACCAGAGCGCACAACATCAACAATGCTGTTAATAGAAACCTGCTGATCCATAACAGTTTTAGAGTTAGATGTTCACTGGGGGCAGTGCAATATTTACCTTAATATCAGTGATCGATCAGAGGATTTGCAAGCCGGCATAAGGCGTTTAATTATAATTGCATCAGGATAGGTGTTGTAGTGGCAGCAGGATTTGAATAAGGTCACATCTCTGGCTAACCTTGCAAGTGTAATGCTATATTAAATGCCACTCATGTTAAGTGTGTTGAAACCTTTCTGATGCAGTCACTCCGTAATATAAAGGTTAAATTGAAAAATGTCCCCTCCTGAGCACAAAGCAAGCCATGATTGATACACCTTAGAAGGAAAATAAATGTTAACAGGCTTCCCGTTCTAAACTCCCAGCTTTATGAGTGATATGTATTCTAATAGAGTGTTTGGATCGCATTTAGTCAGACTTCATAGAAATGGAAAAGGTCAGTCGGAGAGATTAGGGAGATTTGGAGAAGGTTAGACTGCACTTGTCTGACAGTTTGCTAATATTCAGTTATGTCTATTCAAATATGCCAAAGCATTTCTATACCATTAATAATACAAAAATTCATGACGTGAAATGGACTTTCTACATACGTACATATGTGTGTAGAGAGTCCGTTTCTCATGTCACGAAAATAGGTAGGCTACAGGACATAAAAGGTACCACTGTTATTAAAACTGGCTGAGATTTTGTGTTATTTATGTATAATCTGTTTTTGTTTAATGATATCAGTTAATTTTTTTTAATCAATTTTAATGTCAGAATATTTGTTATAGAATTGTTAGGAGATTTTTCTCGTAGTTGACTGGAAGAAAAAAGGGCCTTATCAATAATTACTGCTTCATTGCCTTATATTGACATTCAAACAATATTTTGTAGATCTCAGTATTGCTCCCTCACTCAAAATTTTTTTTTTTTAAATGTACGCATTTTAATTAATCGTAAAATTCCATCAGATTGAATTGAATAATCCTTACGTAATTGAATTGAATAAATTGAACAATCCATAATCAGTTATTCAATTAAATTATGTGTATAAACTTACTAATTTAACAGATGATATGTATATAGTTTGAAGGGCTATAAGACATTGCAATTGAATCAGCCAATCAATAAAGACTGATAATTATAGTGTATCACATCTCACTTTTTCTCTTTTTCATCTTTTTCCAAAGTTGAAAGATTCCCAAATAAAACATCAAAAGCAAAAAACACCCCGGGGAGGGCTTTAGATATAAAGGGCTCTGGTTTTGCCCGGGGAGCATATGCTCAGTCTATCAGTGATTGATACGGATCACAGACTGTCAAGGGCCAACGATACACATTATAAACAACATATGTAAACAATGGAGTCATTCAGCAGTTGCGCAGTAAGCAGGGAATGCTGATTACACTAACCCCATAGCTATGTTAGCGCATTTGTTTGCAAACACTTCGCTAACTGCAAACCCGTGTCCTCAACACCAACACACCTTAGGTGAGCATAAGATTTGTATTTTTTAATACTAGAGGAAAATGAAATTGTGAGTTATGTATTGGTAACACTTTACAGTAAGGTCCCATAACGTTGCATTAACGAACAATGAGCAATACATTTGTTACAGCATTTATTCATCTTTAACGTAAAAAATACAGCTGTTCATGTTAGTTCAGGCCCATCGAATATTGTTAACAGACCAAACTTTTGTTTTTAGTAATGTGGTAACACTTTAGGTTATACTTTAAGTACTGCGCAATATTAATTAACAACATGTACTTACAGAGTCAGGGTTGGTTGCATTGTAAGTAGTAGTACTATTACTACTTAGTAGTAATGTTTGCATAAAGTACATGTAACATCTGTAAAATAGTGTTATTATCACGTTACATGTAATTATAAATTAGGCTAAATTACATGCTGCAACAAACTCTAAACCAAATCCTAACCCTATAGGAAGTACATGCCATTACTCAGTAGTGTTACACTTTATTTGAAGGTGTCGTTGTTACAGTGTAATTATATATTTAAGTACTGAGTAATATTAATAAACAACATGTAGGGTTAGGGTATGGTTGAGGATTAGTTGTATATAATTATGCATTACTGTTATTACTACATGTAACGTGTAACAACTAAAATAGTGTTACTACACTTTATTTTAGTGCCAGTGTTACATATGTTACATGTAACTATAAATTAGGCATTATTACATGCAACAAACTCTAAACCAAACCCTAATCCTAACCCTATAGTGATGTAGTTCATTACCCGTAGGGTTGTACTGAGTAATATTAATAAATACCATATACTTTCTATAGGGTTAGGGTAGGATTAGGATTTGATTTAGGGTTAGTTGCATATAATTATGCATAATTTATTGTTATTACTATGGTAAGTACATGTAACATATGTAACAAGGACACTAAAATAAAGTGGTTACCCTCAGTAGCTACTTAAATGTATATTACAAGGACACCTTAAAATAAAGTGTAACCGATAATGCTTTAGTAAATGTTAAAATTAACATTAATTAAGATGAATGCATGCATTATAAGTCAATTTGTTATTGCATGTTATGTTGCCTTATTTTAAAGTGTTACCTGTTTGACATTAACAGTTTAATTGATTGGTTTCAACAACATTAACAGTCCTTCAAAAATCATAACGATATGTGAAGGGACCTTTTCAAATTGAACATACTGTATATCCTCAAACTCTGATTATTAATCATTAAATAATTATATACTCATAAGTTACTGTGTGTGTTCTTTTTTAACAGCGTTGCTAACATGAGCGACAGCAGACTTACTGACGAGAGCACTAGCACACAATAAACTGCATGTGCCTACTGACAAGCCAATTTGCATTATGGGAAGGACTATTGAAGCTTAATTTGTCTTTTTCAGATATTTACTGTCTGTTCTGCATTCTATGCTTTAGGTTACATGGTCCAGAAGTGTAGATTGAGATGTTGTGGCTCCAGGTGGTGGATCACAGCTCCGGCTACACTGTTAGGGGCTCTGAACCCTGGCAGAGGGTCCGGCGTGGACAGAATGTAGTCAATGCTGAATTTAATCTCAGGCTCAGGTTTGCTGAGGGGTGGGTTGTTTTGGGCCGGTCTGTGACTAGTGTTCACGGGGCAGAACGAATCTGAATCCATGGATCTTACTGCAACGCCCTGATGAGTGTCCGTGGCAACAAAGGGTTCGGCTGGCTCCTTCAGGCCCATTTTTAAGTTGCGTCTGCGGCGCCGGCGACGAAAGTTGCCATTTTCAAAGAGGTCCAGCATGGACTCGCAGCCTGTGGCGAACGTCCAGTAATTACCTTTTCCTTTCTCGTTACCTTCCGTACGGGGCACCTGAGGAAAACAAATAATCAGCAGCCAGTTACAGCAAACCCCTAAAGTTAAGAAAACCATTAGTAATAATGCCCTTACAATTATAACTGGGGTTTCTTTACTTTTTCTTAAAACGTTTGTTGCAGCTGAGAACAGATTTTAGAACGTCCAGTCATGCCTGGTTGTGCAGAATAACAAAACAATCTGCTTATATTGATACAACTGAAATTGTTCATCCACTTAGTATTATTTTTTTTTTCAATTCTAGGTACTGTACATTTAACATACACATCCAGCCTCCATCATACCTTTATGAAGCAGCTGTTTAGAGAGAGGTTATGACGAATTGAGTTTTGCCAAGCCCTCTGGTTGGATCTGTAATAAGGAAATCTCTTCATGATGAACTCGTAGATTCCAGATAGGGTAACTTTGTTCTCTGGACTCTGCTGTATAGCCATCGCTATTAATGCAATGTAACTAATAGAGAGAGAGACAGAAAACGCACGTCAGAGAAAATTTGTCCCTTCAAAAAGCCTTGCATCCCCTAATTTAAGGGATACATGCTCATCTGTAATCATTCGCACACACAAATAATTAATTAAAAAATATGCTAGGAATATAATATGCTTTAAATGTTCTGAAACACGTAGTAATCTTGCAAACATTGCAAAAGCTTTACAAGTCTTCACTGATCAAGACAACAGCATAAATCATAATTTAATTAAAAAATACTGTCATTATCATTATTATTACATATTATGTTGTAATTTTACATAGCCTATATGATGCATTATAACTTTAAAATTTACAATATAATACTATATTATAATAATAATAATGTACAAAATACAATATAATTCATGTAATATAATAGAGGCTAATAAAATATAGTATAATTGTATTAATTACTTATAAATATTATTTCCCTCTATAATGCACAACACTTCATTAATTCGCCACATTAAGAAATAGAATTTGAAATATAAAATAAAACACTACAAGAAAAAAATATTTAAAAAAAATCATCAACAAAAACTTTTGCAACAAAATATTTAATAGAATTTATAAAATTATTGTAAAAGTGCTCAAATTAATTATTACTATAATATAATATAACAAAAAGGTAATAATAATAATAATACTAATAATAATAATAATAATGAAATACCTGTAAGCCGGACGACACACTTTCTTCTCTTCATCAGTGCCACAAGAGGGATATCCTTCTCCATCATAGTTAAAACAGTTATAAGGATATTGCGAGCTGTCAAACATAATCAGAAGTCCAGGGTGGCAAGCCTTTGTGATGTGTAATAATAAAAAAGGCTCTAGCTGGCCAAGACAAATGAGGCAGCTCTCATGAGAAGTGTGTGTGTGTGTGTGTGTGAGTGTGTATAGTGGAAGTGACCGGCTGCTGCTCAGATGCTCATGTAATGGGCGTACATGACTGGAACTACTGTAAACGTCTGAACCCGGGGCGTGATCAACAAACTCCAGTCACTCATTCACTCTTTGATTCTGGGTGGTCCAGTCCTACTCGGGATTGGATGTTTTGTTTTGTCGTGTTTCTTTTTATAGTCTGGCCCTCTTAACTATAATGGAATGACGAAAGAAACATTAACAAACATGTTTCT
Organism: Gobio gobio; assembly: GCF_949357685.1. Classification (NCBI taxonomy): domain Eukaryota; kingdom Metazoa; phylum Chordata; class Actinopteri; order Cypriniformes; family Gobionidae; genus Gobio; species Gobio gobio. The sequence goes on from NC_137113.1 coordinate 26,993,248, forward strand.
CGTGTCTTTAGTCTTAACTCTTTCAGGTTGTTTGTGTTTCTCTCAAAAGTTGTGCCCCCTTGAATCACATATCTCACGGCAACAACTCTTGGCTTCTGTAGATGCAATCTATAATGCGACATAATAGCTATAAATTGTGTTTCCGTGACTAAAAAGGGGAAGTGTGTTCAAAAGAACATTAAGTGGCATATGAGGGACTGAGAAACACGAGCAAACAGCCCGCGGCGCGAGATGTCTGTGTGTGGCCTGAGATCGATCTCGCTGCCTTGTTTGGACACATCTCGGACATTTTAGTTATAGGCTAGTCTACGCTTCGTCAAAATTGGGCCTTGATTTGATATTTTAGCAGGCGAGAATTAAACAATGATTAACGTCCATCGTTCTTTCGTATTAAATGAAGTTAATAAATGCGAGTAACGATCACATAGATATTTGCGCTCATGCGGCGTTTCCTGTCTGACTCTGAGTGCACAGAGAGTGCGATCTGATAACGGTCCCTGCGGAATCCCGCTCCGTTCCCATGACGCCGTTTCCTCTGCTGGACCGTCTGCGGCTGCTCTGATTACTGCAGTCCGATTAGTAGTCCCTGTCCCTCCAGACCAGACCAGACCAGACCACTCCGCAGAAAACCATTACTGCACCAGCACAAAAACACTGTTCATCAGGGTCAGGCATTAGCCAAGGCTTGAGGCAAAACTGCCCCAGATATTTAAAATGTCCCCGCAGTGAATTTCTCCATATTTTGTTGTGTAGCCTATCAAACCTTAGGCTATGTAATAAGGCATATGGGCTAATATTCGATAGGCCCATATTTCATTATACAAACCTCTGAGTGATGCATCTCAAAGAGTCAATACCCTCCTAAGACCCAGGGGAAAAAGTTTTTTGAATTCAGTATTTTTTTCATGTCATTACTTTGGTCAGAGCATAAGAAACAAATTGATATTTTTTTGTTATTTTGAAAAATTATATTTTATGTCCCCTTTTTAGAGGACACCAGGACCAGGAATTTCTTTTTATAAAGCTGATTCTCAACTATATTATCAATCAAAGATATAAATGAATTCATTGATATACCATTTTACTATATGCAATATATGGGTAAAATGGCCATACATGTGTAGTCCCATTCAATACAATGTATTTATAGTACACTGTATCTAATTTGCATATGAATGTGTTCTTGGGGCAACATGTAATGAAAAAAATAAGTGTTATAATGGGAGTAATAATTGCTAATGTTTTCATAATAATATCTAATATTTCATAGGAATATTGATATATATAATTTCCCTATTCACTTCTTGTGTCTCTCAAAATGCCTGATGTTGGATAAACATACTTTAAGTTCTAGTGTCCTCTACATGTATGAAATCAATGCCCTGTTTTGTAACAGAAAGTCGTATTTCGATTAGAAACCCCATATGGTTTTCCTGAGATGTTGATTTATGATTTAAGTTAGATATAAATTATTACAAAATTGTATCATATTTCCATAAGAGTGCTAAATTTGACCACAAAATGAATATCAGTCATTTTTAAAGACCAAAGAGTTGTTGTTGTCAAGGTGAATCCTCCAAAGGCCATAGCTCAGGGCTCTCGGGGAGCTCACCTGAGGAGAATATCGCACGTATCCAGTCTGTGGAGTGGAGTGGCGAGCAAGCGAAGACACCAGAGCCTGGTCCATTACCGGCCCATCGGGGGGGGGGGGGGGGGGGGGGGGGGGGCGATTACATAGTCGGACACTGGCTCCACTCGGAGATTGTAGAATCTGGCGAATGTGTTAGGTGTCGCCCAGCCTGCAGCTCTGCTCTTAGCGAGGCGCCATGCGCTAGAGCCCAAGAGGAGGCCACACTCCGGGTGGAGTGTGCCCTCACACCAAGGGGACATGGTCGACCTTACTGCTGGTAAGCCAAAACAATGGTGTCCACTATCCAGTGCGACAACCTCTGCTTTGAGAGAGCTCTTCCCTTCCGCTCTCCATCATAACAGACAAAGAGCTGGTCTGAGGTCCTGAAACACTGCGTCATGTCTAAGTAAGCACGGAGAATGCGTACTGGACAGAGCAATGCCAAGGCTGGGTCTGCCTCCTCCAAAGTCAGCGCTTGCAGGTTCACTACCTGATGTCTGAAGGGAGTGGTAGGAACCTTGGGCACATATCCAGGCCGGGGTCTCAGGATCACGTGAGAGTTAGCCGGCCCGAATTCTAGGCACACTTCGTCAACCAAAAATGCCTGCAGGTCCCCGACCCTCTTAAGAGAGGCCAATGCGGTCAGCAGAGCCGTCTTCATCGACAGAAACTTAATATCGACCGACCGCAAAGGCTCAAAGGGAGGCCTCTGCAGAGCACTCAAGACTACTGAGAGGTCCCAAGAGGGAACGAGAGGAGAGCGAGGAGGATTCAGTCTCCTCGCCCCCCTCAGGAACCTGATGATCAGGTCGTGCTGACTTACCTTTTTGTCTCCCAAGAGGTCGTGATGGGCAGATATTGCGGCCACATACACTTTCAGGGTGGAGCCACTCTCAGACAGCCTTCCCTCCAGCCCCTCTTGGAGAAACGCAAGCACGGACCCGATCGGGCATTTCCAGGGGTCTTCTAGGCGGGAAGAGCACCAGGTGACGAAGAGGTTCCACTTCAACGCATAGAGGTGTTGTGTAGACTCTGCCCTAGCGGAAGTGATGGTGGCGACCACCACAGGTGGGAGGCCACCGAAACCTGCCGCGTCCCGTCCAGAAGCCACACGTGGAGCTTCCAGAGCGCTGGACGCGGGTGCCATAGAGTGCCCCGTCTCTGAGAGAGGAGGTCCGGTCTCAGAGGAATTGGCCAGGGAGGGGCTGTCGCAAGGAGTAGCAGTTCTGAGAAACAGGTCTGGCCGTGCCAATACGGGGCGACCAACATGACCTGCTCCTTGTCCTCCCTGATCTTGCACAGTACTCGTGCGAGAAGGCTCACTGGGGGAAACGCATATAAGCGTAGGCCCTGGGGCCAGCTGTGCGCCAGTGCATCCGTGCCGAGCATGCCCTCGGTCAGGGAATAGTACAGGCTGCAGTGGGAAGAGTCGTGGGAGGCAAACAGATCTACCTGTGCGTCGCCGAACTGTTCCCAAATCAGCTGGACCGTCTGGGGATGGAGTCTCCATTCTCCAGGAAGTGGCTGAATCCGTGAGAGCTCGTCGGCTGCACGGTTCAGTTCTCCCGGGATGTGGATAGCACGAAGGGACCTCAGGTGCTTCTGACTCCATAAAACGAGATGGCGGGCGAGTTGAGACATACGGCTGGAGCGTAGACCGCCCTGGTGGTTGATGTACGCTACAGTGGCCGTGTTGTCTGTCCGGACAAGTACGTGTTGACCCCTCAGCAACGCTCGGAAGCGGTGCAGGGCGAACCGTACTGCCAGCAACTCGAGGCAATTGACATGCAGAAAGCGCTGGGGTCCTGTCCAGGAGCCCGCGGCTGCTTGTCCATTGCACATGGGCCATGGCACCCCAGCCCGTGGTGGAGGCATCTGTTGACACAACAATATGCCTGGAAACTCGTTCTAAGGACACACCGGTCCGTAGAAAGCTGAGGTTCGACCATGGAGTGAGTGTCTGTAAGCAGGCCCGGATTACTTGGACCCGGAGCGTGCCAGACCGCCATGCCCATCTCGGGACTCGATCGCGAAGCCAGTGCTGAAGCGGTCTCATATGTAGCAATCCGAGCGGCGTCACCGCGGCTGCAGATGCCATATGCCCCAGGAGCCTCTGAAAATGTTTCAGTGGAACCGCACTCTTGCTCTCGATTTGACGGAGGCAAGTCAGCAGAGACTGCGCGCGCTCGCTCGTAAGCTGGGCGCACATGGCGACCGAGTCGATCTCCATACCGAGAAAAGAGATCCTCTGCACGAGGCAAAGTTTGCTCTTCTCCCAGTTGACCCGAAGGCCCAGACGGGCTAAGTGGTGGAGAACCAGATCTCTGTGTTCGCAAACCTGCTCTCGAGAGTGACTCAGTATGAGCCAGTCGTCGAGGTAGTTCAGGATGCGAACCCCGTGCTGCCGTAGGGGCGCAAGGGCTGCCTCGGCAATCTTCGTAAAGACGCGAGGGAACAGAGATAGCCCGAATGGGAGGACCGCGTACTGGTATGCCCGCCCCTCGAAAGCAAACCGTAGGAACGGTCTGTGTCGAGGTAGGATGGAGACATGAAAGTAGGCGTCCTTCAGGTCGATCGCTGCAAACCAATCGCCGGGACGAACGCATTCGAAAAGGCGTTTTGCTGTCAACATCTTGAACGGAAGCCTGTGTAGGTAACGGTTCAAGATGCGCAGGTCCAGGATTGGTCTTAACCCACCGGTCTTTTTGGGTACAATGAAGTAGGGGCTGTAAAACCCGGACTTCATCTCGGCTGGAGGGACAGGCTCGATTGCACCCTTCGCCAGTAGGGTGGCAACCTCTGCTCGCATGACAGGGGCATTGGCCCCGACCATAGTAAAGCGGACTCCCCGGAAGCAGGGAGGAGCCTGCGCGAACTGAATAGTGTAGCCGCGCCTGATTGTCTTCGCGACCCAGCGGGACAGCCCTGGAATCTGAAGCCAGGCTCCCAGGAACTGCACCAGCGGGGTCATTCGGACTACAGACGTACCCGGTGTGGGGCAGCGATGCAGCGTTACCGACCCGGACAAGGGAGGCTGTTGGGCGTCCCGGTGTGGGGGTGCGGTTAACGGCTGCGTCCTGACAGAGGAGACCAGGGAAGGACGCACGTTCCAATGGGGTCTGCTCTGCCAGGGGGCTGGCGACAGAGAGGGATGCGAGTGGCGGGACCCGTGGGTGGCGCGCACTGGCATCACCGTTCTCTGGGGGCTCAGGGATGGGAGTGTTAATTCTTTCATTGACCAAATTAGGGTGCTGCTGACCCGGGGGCCAGCAGCTGAACAAAGGATTCTCCCCCGGCCCTCCACCGGGGGAAGGAGTGGTCCTGCTACCATCTCCTGGAAAGAATTTCCCATCCCTGAGCCGTCCGTCTCAGGAGCCCCGCTTGGCCTGGCGTTTAGTGGGGCGCGGGGCGGCCTGAGGGGACTGGGACGCCTTCCTACGGCTTCCTCCGCGACCCGGCCCGGGTGATGGCTGCTGCTTGGACCAGGTGGGAGGGGCGGGAGCCTTAGGAGGGCGTCCTCGGCTGCGAGCAGGCTGAGGCGACTGTGCCGGTGGCTGGGTGGAAGCAGCAGCTGGCCGCCGGGGCAGTATTTGCTTTATAGCCTCAGTCTGCTTCTGGGCGGTTGAAAACTGTTGGGCGAAGTTTTCAACCGCGCCGCCAAAGAGGCCAGCCTGGGATATGGGGGCATCGAGGAAACGTGTCCACTCGGTGTCCCGCCTATCGGCCAGGTTAAGCCACAGATGTCTCTCCTGGACCAGGTTTGTGGACATCACTTGACCCAGGGAGCGTGCGGTCACCTTCGTCGCCCGGAGAGCGAGGTCGGTGGCGGCACGCAGCTCATCTAAGAGCCCCTGATCAACTCCACCCTCGTGCATGTCCTTGAGGATCCTGGCCTGGTAGACCTGAAGGATCGCCATGGCATGCAAAGAGGCGGCAGCCTGCCCCGCAGCTCTGTGCGATTTCGCCACCAAGGTTGATGTGAAGACAGGCTTTGGAGGGGTGCTTAGGATCGCCACGCCAGGTCGAAGCGCTCTGAGGACACAGTTGCATCGCAACAGAACGTTCAACCTGGGGGACCCCAGTGTACCCTTTGGCCGCGGCCCCATCAAGGGTGGAGAAGGCGGAGGAGACTGCAGACCGATCACGGGAAGACAACGGGGACTTCCAGGACCAGGCAATCTCCTCATGCAGCTCGGGAAAGAAAGGTATTGGGGGCGGGGACTGACGTGAGTCAGCGCGGGTCCCCAAAAACCAATCATCGAGCCGCGAGCGTTCGGGACAGGGTGGAGGGTTCCACTCTAACCCTAGACTCGCGGCTGCCCGAGACAACATGGCTGTCAGCTCTGGGTCCGACTCGGGCAATGCTGGCGCGCCCGAAGGCGGCAGCACAGCCAAGTCATCATCCTCAGAGGACTCGAGCCCACCTTGTGATGCGGTGACCGACATCGCATCATCCTCCGGAGCACCAAACCAAATGCGCGGGGGAGCCGGTGCTGGCCCCGCGATTTCAGCCTGGACACTCGCGGGTTGCGGAGCGCTAGAGGGGTGTGTGGCCCGAGGCATGAGCATCGGGGCTTTGTTCCACACCGTGACCCTCAGATCACCCTGACCACCAGCCGAAGTACCGACCACGGGGGGAACGGTAGATCGGGGTGTGGTAGAGGGGACTTTCACTTCATTACGAAGATCCTTGAGTCTTGACCGCAGCACCGCGATGGTCATGTTCCCGCAGTGGGAACATGACTCATCCACAAACGCTGCTTGAGCATGCTGAACGCCCAAGCATACCAAGCAGAGATTGTGCCCATCAAAGGATTTCAACGACCGGCCACACCCAGAAGTACACAGGCGAGACATCCTGAAAAGGACGTGCCACGTGCAAGCTCTTTTGTGAGAGGACGCTTCGCAGAGACGCCGAAGCGCCCAGGGACCACACACCAGCTGTCAGACGGACCACTGCGTAGATCAGCAGGCAGGCAGTATGCGATCACTGGAACGCGCCGTAGACACCAACGCCTCTGGAAAGCTGTTCGTCTCGAAGGCTGACAAAGACTCAGTTAGCAGGCTTGAAGGAGTGAAGAGATTCTCTTGGCTCCAAAGCAGAAACATAATGCGATGTTGCTAGCGTACTTCCTTATATACCTACGAGGTGGGGCGGAGTTACGCATGCAAATTCCGCATGCCCATGGCATTGGCAGGCCATTGGACGCTGTTAAACACCTCGAAGGTAATTGGCTTCTAGGCGAAACCCCCATTCGTCAGTCACTGACGTACGTCGGAGTGACTGAACGAAAGGGAACTAATTTATGTCCTATACTAGGGATGCACCGAAATTAAAATTCTTGGCCGAAACCGAAAACCGAAAAAGAGGAAACCAAGGCCGAAAACCGAAACACCGAAAGAAATTATGCCAATTATTAGTACCATTGCATCTATGACTATGACTGTGTACTAACTTTACTAAAATCAAGGCATTGCAATTGCATAAATTAATATTAAAGTTTCAAAGAATAAATCAATTACAAATTATGCCAATATTTATTTAGCACATTGCAACAATGCACAGTATAAAATAAAATTCAAACTAAAATTTTTAACTTGACCCCACTAATTTGTACATTAAATAATAATGTACAGGCCTACAGAAAGGTTTTAAAATTAAATGTTCTCTCATAAAAACAAAGTGCATTTAGGTCTAGTGCATTTAAATTTTTCTGTGTAGGACTACTACAAGAAAGTGCATTCAGAACAAGTGCAACTGCTTAAAGATACAACTATTTTCTCTGTAGGCCTTCAACATAATAGTGTATCAAAACAAAGACTGCCATAGCCTATATGTTAACTGTAGAATACGGATAGCGGTACACAAAACTGACGGTTCGGTACGGGTTCGGTACAGCAGTTTTACAAAATGGCTTTTTATTTATTTTTATTGGTTTACTGAAAAAAAAGAAGTACTTAAATGAATTAAATTATAACTAAAAGTTTATTGAAGATATTGCTGTAAACTATATAGGGAACCCTTACTTGCACATTAATATTAAAGGTTAACAACAGAGCCCAAACTATTAGCCTAAATTCAGTTGCTATTTATTTTTAGGTCTAATAATCAACACTCAAATAGCATACGCAAACATGTAAACTTCACATGCGGCAGTTTTTGCAATAACTTCTAAATCTAATAAAATAGTTTTTTATCCAATTCGCTGTAGAAATATAATCATTTATACAGAGTGTCTGTCATTTTCATGACAGGTTTATTTAAACATACATGAAATAATCAAGATATCATTAACAGGTTAAGTAAAATATAATGAATATAACGTTAGTATAGGTCATATATTTAGTGAAAGAGTTGATTTACTCTAGTGAATAAAATTCTGTGGACACTGAATGACTGCCTGAGGTAAATGTGATGCTAAAGTTAGCCTACATGACAGGCACGTGCAGAGGGGGGGGCTTTGGGTGCTCGAGCCCCTGCCCTTTTTCAAAATGAATCAAAAGTGCCCTTCTCAGACAAATATCAATGATAATATCGTGGTCAATAAAACTAAATAAATGTGATTATAATAACGAACGGCTCAAAAGTCGGACAATTTCTGTTGAGGCGTTGCCATAACGCGTTGCTATGGGTTGCGTGCGTTTTGATTGACAGCTGATTTTCCACTGCTCGGAAACGGCTCTCGAGCCAAATATGGTCCTTTCAGAGAGTGTGTGGCCTTACGGGAAAAAAGTAAACCAATATTTTTTTTCCATCCATAATCAGAGCTAATGTGTTGATTTAATTACAAATCTATATATTATATAAGTATTACACAATTCACCAATGCCCGTTTGTCATATGTTACACCAACCAATCGTGATCTGGCAAAGCAAGTTCAAATTCCATTGGGCGATGTAAAGTGAAGCGGTAATTTTCTGTTCTTATTCATAAATCGGTTGAAAATTGCATGGACAGACGAACTAACGTTTGTGGAACGATTTCCTGTGGTTTGTGTCATATTTTAAATTCCATCACTAACTAAATGGATTTTAACAGACAACAAACAAATCCCTGCACAAAACCACAGCAGCAAAAGTCGCATTAATGGTAAGTAGTGTTAAATTCACTTGTATTTATGTATATTGATACACCGTTTACTATTTCATGAAACTATCAAAGTTAACAAAACCCAAGTGCCGCCGGCACCTACAGGCCTATTATATGAAGTGTAGGCTGGAGAAATGGTGACGTGAAAGGACTTTATTATATTAACTTACCATTTTTGAATATTATGCAGCATTATAAGTCTCTTATGTTCATCAAGCCTGCATTTATTTAATAAAAAACAGCAATATTGTGAAATATTACTAAAATAATGGTTTTCTATTTTAAAATAATTAAAAATATAATTTATTCCTGTGATCACAGCTGGATTTTCAGCATCATTACTCATTACTCAGTGTCACATGATCATTCAGAAATAATTCTAATATGAGGATTTAATGTCAATGATGGAAACTGTGATACTCTTTTCAAGATTCTTTGATTAATAAAAAGTTAAAAAGAACATAATGTAATAATATTTCACAATATTAGGATACTGTTTTTTCTGTATTTTTGATTAAATAAATGCAGGCTTGATGAGCATAAGGATATATATATATATATATATATATATATATATATATATATATATATATATATATATATATATATATATATATATATATATGCCCCTTTTTTACATTTGAGCCCCTGCCCCTGAAGAACTCTCTGCACGGCCCTGCTACATGACATTGTTTAGTTTACAGCAGTTATATTGACGTCTTTTCCCCGTTGAAACACTGATTTAGCGATTACACCACATATGATACGTGACAGTAAGTTGTAATGTATCCTCAACACACCTTAGATGTTCATTCATGTTTATTCTTAAGGAAGAGATGATCGATCGCGCTCACAGATGATCGCGTTCACGCGCGCGCCGCTTGAACTGTGATGTGATCAGTGATGCCACATTAAAGAGCGTCAAAACGGCATTTATCGTTTGAATTTCGTGATACATGTTGATCGATGTTGGTGTGGGAACTCGGATCGAAGTGTGTTCCGCGCTTAAAACATGCCCACTGTTGAAGATTGCATTCGGTTTCACAGTGAAGTCTGGTCCTCTTCTCATCGAGAACATGAGCTCTCGTGTGCATGGAGCAGACGTGGGTGTTTCTCATATACTGAAATACGTCCACACCCAGACATGTTGCTTCAGACCATAGACCGTAAAAAAACATGTCAACATTAGCCTGGTTTGAGCGCGGCGCGCGCTCTTCAGTTGTGGAGGCGCGCGCTATATATCACGTCACAGAAACACGTGCACTCAAAGTAATCGGATCAGGTCGGTTACATGGTGGAATTTTTCGTTTGATCGGTTCATGGAAAGGTTTATCACACCCCTCTCAAACCGATTACAATTTCATTCGGTTTGGACTTTTAAACCGATTACAGTGCTCCATGTAAACGCACCTAATGATAGCTTCTTCACTTTGAATCACAAACACTAAACAGCGAACTGGGTAGCGTGTACATATGTTGTTAGTACAGTAAAGTTTTTTTTTTAACAAATTGACTAGATGCCTTGTCAAATGACTATCGTTTCAATTTAAGTGGTGGAGAAGGTGACGTTAGCTAGAAGGATCGAGTGAGCTATTTTTTTTCCCATGGCCTCCGCCTGCTACAGTACCCACGCCCCAAACTCTCGCTATACATTGAGCTATATATAAAAAAATCTTACATACTTCTTCTTTAACAGTTTCTGTTCAGAGCCTTTGCTTTATGTGTGTGTTTATCAATGTTATCAATATTATTCACTCACTTTTGGATAAGTTGTAATTCTGAAATGTAACGTTGGCTTGTCTGATTTCTGTCCAATTTACCTATCGTAAGCCCCGCCCCTCGAACACAGATGAGCCAATTGCAGTTGAGTATCAGTCGCACTGAGACCGGAACTCGGACATCTTTAGGTTTCAGCGCCATAGAGAAACATTGGAAAATCCATGCTCTTATTGGTTTGATGGTGTTTATGCTACAAAAATGGTAAAACGATGCGTCTGGGGTACTGTAACACTGATTCCAGGTATCCTGAGAGTATTTTATGGTTGTCATACTCATTAAGTTACGATTAAAGTTCCCTGCTAACATAAAAACCGATATAACTAACTGTTCTCAAGTCATGTAACGTTAACAGTGTAGGTCAAAAACAAAAGTCTACATTTCAGTGCCTCTCCATATTAAACAGGTTAAATGTAAATTAATTTAATTTTACCCTGCAGTACATGAACAGTGTTGATCCTGGATGTTGTCATCTGTGATGGTGACGACCGTAATGAGGCTTCTCCCGTTTGCATTGTGATCTGTAAACCTTACCCTTGCTTCCAAAATTAATCTCCCTCTATATTTAGTTTAAAATGTTATATATATTTTATATATTTTTTTTGTATTTAAGTCTCACTGGAATGCTCCTCGACGAGAGGTGGTCCTTCTGCGTCAAAGACTTTATTGTGATTTATCGTCTAATTTGTTTTTGTATATATTTTTGATATTTCTGAGTTTAGATTTTAGTAGGTTTAAGGTTTTCATTATCTGTCTTACTAAGGAAGACTCCTATTTTGATGGGTATTATAGTATACGTGTAGTAAAAGGGAGAGCTAGCAGTTTGTCGGAGTTGTTTTCAGATACAGTTTATTAGCACCCCCGAATAAGCATACGGTCTGTATGTGTTTGTTTACTGTTAGTTTTATTATACTGAGTGTTTTTGTATAATTTGCTGTGTATGTTATTGATAATACAACGGAGAGAGTTTGTGAACGAGATGTTAGTGTGCACTTCTGCTTTGTTTGTTCAACTCTTAAGGCCTGTTCACACCGGGACGATTTTCGCGCGCGTTTATCGCCGACGTTTAACGCCTCGTGACTAAACAAAGGGCGCCAATGTGAGTGTGCACACTGACGCGCAAAACGACAGGCGTAAAAGAGTCATTTAAAAAAACCCGCCTTGGGTTCGTTTTTTTATTTTGACGCGGCGCGTTAAAAACTGGCCGACCAATGAGATCAGCGCTTTTGTTCACGTGCCTGGAGCTGCTGAAGTGACAGTAAAACACGACTTGGTGGCGCTCAAGCACAAAACGGTCTTGCCGAGCACACATTGATAGGACGAAGAAGTAGTAAGTAGACAAAGAAGAAGATGAGCTGCTAATGCTGCTTGCCAGTTAGCAAAAAGTGTGTGAATGGTTTTGGGCATAGACATAATATATCTATGGTTTTGGCAAGCACGTAAATACTGTCTCTCTTCTTCTTCTGTGTGACAAGCGAGTGTCAGAAGCGTAAAGGGCCGCAGCACCACCTTGTGTACCGGGAGCGCATCTACTGAATGTGCACGTTCACTCAGCGCATCGCCAGTGAAAATCACTTGGGTGTGTACACTCAAGACGCGCAGAAAAACGTCACGAAAAACGCTGGTGATAAGCGCGTGCGATATTTGTCCCGGTGTGTACAGGCCTTTACAGTGATTTTTATGGAGTGAAAAACGATGTTATAAACTTCATAAACCATCAGTAAAGTTTGGCCATCATTCAGACAGGGTCCGCTACATTCTACATCCAAAAATATCTTGGGTGAATAACCAGCACTCTCCTCCACCCTCAATACCACGACTGAGGTGACCTTGAGCAAGGCACCGAACCCCCAACTACTCCCCGGGCGTCGCAGCAATGGCTGCTCACTGCTCTGGGTGTTTATTCACTGTGTGTGTGTGTGTGTGTGTTGACTACTGTGTGTGCACTTGGATGGGTTAAATGCATTCCAAGTACTGTATGGGTCACCATACTTGGCCACACATCACTTCACTTTGACTAGTGCCCAGACATTTGCTGGGACGGCGTGGAATCGAGGTTCTGTTAAGACAGTCATCCGGACCGGTACTCCTGTAATCAAGACATTTGCACATTGTTGAGCTCTTTAAAGCATCAAATAATTAATAAGTCACTACATTCAGGTTTCCACACTCTCAAAATGCTCACCAGTGTATGTGTTGCTCTCGTAGCCATCACTACTAAATAGCTGACCACAGCCAAAGTCTATCAGCTTGAGCCCCAACGTGCTTTCCTTTAACAGGAAATTCTGCGCATAAATGTCATTATGAAAAACACCATGCTTGATGCAGATTTGTACTGCCAGCAGAGCCTGTTGCGTGATGAACCGTGCTGTTGGTTCATACTGTATGGGTTTACGAACGATATAGTCCAGCAAGCTCACGCAAGGCTCTGGGAAAAACATTATTTTTAAGTGTATCTTTTTAGATACATTCAAAAGAGCCTTTTCAGCTCAAAGTTATTTGGTGCCTCTAGGCTTATTTGTCAATCACATTTACACCTAATGCTTCCTACGGGTGTATTAACTACAGTAATCTGCACTTAAACAACTAAATACATAATCAGGTTTTGGCCAACTTACAATATAAAGATAACGATCGTTGTCAATCTTGCTTATCTGCTTGATGGCAACCTGCAACAAAAAAAGAAAATATGTAAATTGTTTTAAATATGTTTTGATGCATGCACAAGCAAAATGTTTGTACAATTCAGTGAGATTTACCTTTTTGCCATCAAATTTGCATATTCCCTTGTACACCCTGCCAAATCCTCCGGATCCAATCATCTCTCCCACGTTATAGAGAGACTCAAAAGACTCTGAAATTTAAAAAAAAATTTGAAATATATGAGCTTGCTAGATCCTTTGTTTTATTTAAAAAATATCAGTGCTGGTTGTGACAAGAAAAATAATATTAATATGGGGAAAATAATATTAATATTCTCTGAAAACAAGCCGTAAGCCTTATTTTTTGTGAAAAACAAGATGACAATACTGTTTAAAATTATGTTGTAGAAATAATGACTGGCGATTTCCCATCATTTGGCTCGACGTCGGAGTGATCTGACGCAGGTGATGATGGCTCAGGATCAGTTAAATTCTCATCTGTAAACAAATCCAAAGTAATGGAAATATTTCCAAGCTCTCCGCATGACTTCTGCTTAATGACTGCATAAATGTCCCAAAATCTTATTTCACAATATTAATAGTCAAGATATAGTTATTTTCTTGTTATATCTGATCTTTTTGGCTTCATTTGGCCAACTCTGGCACATGTGGCTCAGTTCTGGTATTGGCAAAGATAATATGGGCCATATCTTAAAATATATTTATATTATATTAAAGCTGCTGTCTGTAACTTTTTTGTGTTCAAGATTTACAAAAATTATATAATGAGAATGTACAACATGAATCCATCTTCCAAACCGTGTTTTTGTCTTATCCTGAATCATTATGGTACACTTATAATAAGTGTTTATATTGGGACTATTTCAGACCGGACTGGTAGGAACCGCTGCGGAGGAGCACAGTCCCTGCGTGACTCTCCATAGACATAAACTGAAAGAAGTAATACTGTAATTCTGTAATACTAGGCACGACAGCCATTTTAACAATTTTGTGTGTATTTGACAATTCAAAAGCAATAAGTTGTGAAATAGAATTCTATTCGGGATTGTATGCTGTCTGAGAAGCGGCTTTCTGTGCGCATATTTCGGGTGTGTGTCAGACAGAGCAAGTACCACTGAGTTCATGACTTATTGAGAACGTTTTGCTAACATTACCATTAAATTAAGAAAACGTTATTTCGAAATGTTCCCTGAATGTTCAAAATGTCCAGTTTTGTAAATGTTTCCAAAATGTTTTAAAGGAACATTCTTTTTTATAATTTTGCATTATGGGAGTGTTCATTTTGAATGTTCTGAAAATGTTAGACGAATGTCCAATTAAAATACTTCTAAAAAACAAATAAAATTTCAGCAGAATTTTGCTGAGCAACAGTAAATGTGACCGGACATTAACATGATAAAAACCTTAAAGGTCCCATGGCATGGATTTTTTATTTTATTTTATAATGTATTCTGTGGTGTACTTATATTGTTAGTATGATTTTTACATCATAAAATGTCATAATTTAGAAATAAAAGGCATTATTTCTATATTGATGTTTACCCTCTGGCTGAATACCCTGTTTCAATGGGCGTGTCTGCTGTGAGACTTCAGTAAAAACGCCCACTGTTGTGATTGGCTGACATCTTTGCATTTGAAATGAGTATTAGATGTTATAGCGGAGGGGGCGTGGTTTAACGAGGTCTACGAGCCTGCCAGAGAGACGGATGGACCTGAGTTCACTTCTCATCAGTTCTCTCAGCACGTCTCAGTTCAGTGAACTGTTGTAGTTACTAGCATATACTTCAGGTTATTCGTTTATTTCTAGTTGGAGGGACTGTCACATATGTCAGAAAGTTAGTAACTTTAGTAAATTATGGATCAGCGCTGACTCGAGACGCGAACCGTTTAGAACGATTCAGTCCGATATGGTGAACTGGTTCGACCGGTTCACTAAAAAGAACCGGTTCAAAAGAACGATTCGTTCGTGAACCGGACATCACTAATGTACCAGAGATGGAGCGATTGCTAACAGAGTTATATTGTAACTACCGAGTTGTGAGAGCGCTGTCAGCGCAAGTTTATTTTGTTTGTATCTGAGAGTTCTGAATAAACACGAGTCCCAGTCACGCCGAGCCCGTCTTCCAACTTTGTAACACATGTAATGTAGCATTACAGCTTTCGAGATGAACGAGGTACGAGTAACTCGTAAGAGTAAGAGTTAGATATTTTCCTATCATATGAAAAGCGTCAGTGACGCATTGAGTACACAGCGCAAACAAAGACACAACAGCGCAGTAATCGAATGTAATCCAGTTTATTGTGGGGATAGCTGGCTAGCCTAGCCCGGATACCCCGCGCTTACCCCCCTTCTGCTTAATCTCGCGCCACGTATGGTGCCTCCGCTGTGGGCGAGATGCAGTACTGGGGGTCGTGATGTTGAAGGCCGACCGGTCAGTGCAGCCCGAGCTTCGGCGTGCGTGAGGTTTATCTCTAAAGATGTGCCTCTGCCGATGTTGAGCAGAAACTCACGACTGTATGCACATTTTAGAACAGATAGACGCGACGAGGATGTACAAAAACACTGACTCACAAGATAGAAAACACCGTTCTGCCGGGAGAGAGAGAAGCCGCAGCACGAATAATAAAGTTCTGTGTGAACTTGAATAATTAGCTACACATCAGAAATCACTGATCACAGATCAGAAGGAACTGAAAAAAGACTTATTTTCATTTGTACATCCAAAAACTGAGAAACTGCCAGCATTCACTCGTTCACAAGCCATGATCTCTCGAGGACAAACAAATATGGCACTCGCATGGGCGTGCCACATTCTCTGGGCGGAGGAAAGGGAGGTAACCGTTCCTGTTTTGACGTCATAACAGAAAAATTCAAGATCAGCTCATCTTAGCTGTCATTTTCTCAAAGGCAGAGAAAGACAGAAACTCGATTTACACCGATCAAAATTTCTAGCCACTTGGGGACAATATTCAGGCTAGGGGAACTCATATTAATGTTCAAAAACCTCATAAAATGAAAATGTCATGCCATAGGACCTTTAAGCAGTTATGCATGAAATAGCAAAATCTCTGTCTGTACACTGCACAGCCTTATTTCAATCTCTCACCTGTTGAGATCTGTTCACAGGAGAAGCCTACATTGCACCCTGAGCAGTTCGGCCATTTGAAGTCTCTGTTGGCTCGACAGGACCTGGCAGCGGAGGGCACAGAAACCCTTTGAGGCCGTCGGACCTGCCCTATTCGTTTCGGTTATCCGATCCATCGCCACTCCTCCTCCAAATGACGTTGTACGAGCCTCTGCTGCTAAGGGACAAGGATAATGATGACATGATGCTAGGTGAAGAATCTGTGGAAGCAGTTCTCCTGGATCTGGAGTCTGGGAAATTTCAAATCAGCCATTGAAAATAGAAATAGAAACTGAGCCATAACTGTTTTATTAAAAGCCTATTCTGACCCCTGCAAGAGCATTTAGATGAAGTGGATGGATGTCCATCATCTGAGCTCTGTTGGCTGCCGCTCTGCCAGTGGACACAGAAACAGACAACTCAGACATAGACAGATGTGCTAAATGCCTAGGAAGATCCTGGCTCTGTGCCTGGGTCAGGTCTGGCAGCGGATCCTGATCACGGTCATCAGAACAGGGTCTCCAAATTTCCTGACCAGCCATCTGAGAGAAAGCAGCTCTTCTGGATCTGGAGCAGCCTGAGGCTGGAATATTTCAGACATCACATAGTTAGTAATGTTTTAATAATAATCAATAAACAATGTCAGTGATCAATTACAAATATTGTTACTATAGTTACTCAAACTGAAAAACGAAGCACTCACCTTATACTTATTCTATTCGTGTGCAAAATCTTCATTAGCTATTAATTGCGCATAAACGTCCACTTTGCAAGGCACTTACAGTCATTTCTTCTGTTCTTTCCAAAATGCGTGCAAAAAGACACAAGGGAGGATTTAAGTTATTAACAGTTTAACTAATCTGCGCTGTCATGTGCCGATTCGGACTGAAATATTACGGAGGTAGAAATGTTAGGAATACTGTATGGTAATAAAACAAAATCATAAAAATAAAATTAACTTTAGGCTATATGAATAAAATAAAGTTTCAAAACTTTGACTTCACTTTTCTGATGGACGTCAAACAACGATAATTTGCCTCGCTATTTGATTCTATATCTAAACGCCTATATTTTTTAATTGAAGGGGTGTCAATAAACTGAATTAATTGATTGTAGTAAGCTTAGGGGCTATGATAAATATTTGAGGCTTTGCATATTAAAAATTCCACGAGTGATAAAAACATGAATTTAAAGGTGAAGTATCTAAAAACAAATTCCTTTAAATGTATGGTAAAAAAAAAAAAAAACACACAGATGTGGTTGCCAGAAATTTACCCTAAATTAAGGTATAGCAACATTTTAGCTTTTACAGATTTAACCTAATTTTACAGTAAGAAACCATATTTCATTAACTGATATAATGTTAATTTACCAACCTATGGAAGTACTACTATCTGTTTTGTAGGCCTACCTTTGTAATACACTGATAACCACCAAACATAGTGGTGAAGAGAGTCACATGATGAATCAAAGCTCATCTCAAGCACTTTTCCACGAGCTGAGAAGGTGCACAGTGTGATACACACAAACACTGAACACCATCATGTAGTGTTGTAGTACACCAGACCGCTCTTAAGACCATTTTTTGAAGGTCTCGGTCTCGACCACATTTGAACTCAGTCTTGGCCTCAGGATTTTATTTCAAGACCGGTCAAGAAAACAACTGCTGGGATATTACTAAATTGCTGGTGCATTGTCTGATTGATTTATTAACATCATTAATGCGATTAGATGTAAAACGTACTGCTTCAGATGCAAACTTACTTCTAATTTGATTGATTTATTATGCTGGTTCAGAAATTAATGAGAGATTGTGTCAAAAATGTCACCAAAATTAAATCAAATGCTCACAAAATTCAAGATATTGTTGCAAAAAAGTACTTGTATGAGATTTGGATTTTTATATTATAACGTGATACAATTAAGTAATATCACAAGAGCAAGAGAACTGTTTTCACAAATGTGAGCGACTGCAAATATGATAATGCTTTTATGCAAACATTCTATATTTAAAAAAACAAACAAACAAACAAACATTATTCTCAACATTATTTATGCATTTGTTTACCAATACAGATGCATCTTCTGTACCACCTCTGCAGTGCAAATAATAATTTTGAATGGTAGCAGCTCTATATAGTCTTATTCTAGTTATATTTATTGAAAAATAAGTCATTTCTCAGGCGGTAATGTGTGGATCTTTATGAAGTGAAGGAGTGCTGGTCTGATCTAGGACTTGGTCTCGGCTTAGGTGGTCTTGACTGCAACACTATTTAATACAATTATGAGCTAAATAACCATGTCATATTAACAGCCTAGAAATCTAATCACTTTACATGGCCTCTACAATACATTTTTAAGATCAAAAGTTTATCAAAAGTCTATGATAATTACACTGAAATGATTCAAAAAGATTATCTGTATACAACCATTTGCTTAATCTCTGTTTATTGCACCATAACCAAAGGGAAAAACTGAAACAAAAAGTCCCGTTAAGAGACAAAATATGACAGCAACAGCAAAACATACTGGAATCCTTTGAAAATGTGAAAATACCAACTGTAGGCATGAAGAAAACAACAAAAAGTATGAAATTGCAATGTAGCCATAGTATAATAAAACACATTTATTCTGCTGATTACTCTCACATCTCCACAACCGAGTATTCAAGTATTTCTCTAATTGCACAGGCACTGGATTCACATGGTATTTACAGAACGTTTTCAGCAGTTAATAGAAATGTGTTTTGTAGTACAACAAAGGCTGTAGAGAGCTGGACATAAACACCCACATCCTTCCCACCCTGAACTAAAGAGACAACGAATGATACAATGTACATGCATGTCTACACATACGCTGGAGCATTTCATATTTACAAAATTATACTAAGATCGATCAGCAAAACTAACATGACCTCTGTGCTACTGCCGACGACTTAAAGTGGTATTCATGTGTCAGTTAACTGTCATGTACTGTTTCTTTAAGGGCTGTGTCATTTCTAAAACCTTTCTATGATTATAAATGGACAAATGTTTTTTTAGTGTGGTCAAAAAATGTGGGAAAGCCAGAAACAGAGGACTAAAAGATGTGTATACCATCCATTAGATCTAAGGAACATCATTCACATACTCATCTGAGTACAACAAAACATTGTTTCAAAATGCTGTTTTAATATCATGAAAATTCTAGTCATTCGTAGATGACATTATTTAATCAGCATCCTTGTGCAATTTAAGGGCTAAATTAATAGGTCACATGTGGGTGAAAATGCAGCAGTTACTGACATTGTGGATAATTAATATTTGAATGTTGAATTTTTGATATTGCCTTAAATTTCACTGAAAACAGATCTTGATGTGCAGGTAGAGTAGGCAAAGCCAGAATGATGCCAGTTCTTAAATGTTAAGGACATTTCTCTGAAATGCAGTAAACCATCAACTTTTTTTCCAACATATACTGCACATTGTTACGCATCTACTCGCTAGCACAAATACTGCAACTTTTTTAACGTACCAGATGAATTGACCTCTGATTTCATGTAACAGAATGTATGAGAGGCATGTTTGGAACAATAAATATGAAACTCAATAAATAACCTCTGATCAGCTATAACATGACAGATGGGACACTTTTGGGAGAAAAATCATATTTCACTCAAAGCTTTTTGTCCTAAATGAGGTCAAGAAAAATACATTACTATTTGAACGCACATTTCCTCTTATTCCTCCTTGTATGGAGAGCGTATAAAGAATTGTATTTAAAGACATGAAAGTCCACATTTATTCAGACAAAGGTGCACATGTCATGTACAGCGGCGAAAGAGTTTGTGAAGATGTAGTTCCTCAAAAGTTTGAACCTTCTTTAGCTGCAAATATTTCAGCCGAACATTCGCTGTAGCAGTTGATCTGTCCTGCACAGCCTTCGCTCATTTCTTAAAAATAGCTGATATATCTCTAAAGTTCAAATACTTCCCCAAAGGGACAGCAAATAATGGTTAAATGATGTTCTGCAAAGACATGGAAATATAAGTGTTTTTGTTATGTATTTAGATCCGTTATAACAGTGGTTCTCAACTGGTTTTGCTTTGCAGCTCACATAAGACATTAAGTGACAACACAGGTCTAAAGTTATTTACCATAAAAAAGTAAACAAAAATATAATTTTTCCACTGAAAATTATTATTAGGCCTAACAGGAACTGCATAGGCCCAATGTGCCAAATTTTTAACCTGATATAGGTTGAAAAGGAGAAATTACTATTTTAAGCGTCTGTTTTATTTTTTTTTAATAAAATATATAAATAACAATAATAATAATAATAATTATTATTGCATAGACCAATAATATTCCAAATTATATGAATAGGAAAATGTTGAAAAAACAATAAACAATAAAATATTTATTTGTATAATAATGATTTATAATTCTTATTGTTTTTATTATTAATATGTATGTGTTTACTTTTATTATTTGCATTTTATTTTATTATAAGCTGCTATAATAATAATAATTGTATATAATTATTTGGATTTAAAGGTGCACGTTGTACATTTTAGCGGCATCTAGTGGTGAGCTCACCACTCAACCCTCCCTTTCGAAGCAATAGAGAAGCTACTGTGGCCGACACAGGACATCATCGTCTGAGACAGCAGGGAGTAGCTAGCGCTCTGTAGAGAAGTTTGTCCGTTTAGGGCTACTGTAGAAACATGGCGGCGCAAAATGGCGACTTCACTGTTAGGGGACCCGCAGTGTATGTAGATAGAAATGTCTCATTCTAAGGTAATAAAAACATGACGGTTTGTTATGGAAGGTCTTTATACTTCACTGAAAATAGTTATGTATATTATATTGCATTTCTGTCAATAGATCCTCATAAATTACACACTGCACCTTTAAGTGTAGTTTTTTTCTCCATCAGAACAAGTCTGTGACCCCATTTTTAGGTGACGCTGCACCAGTTGAGAACCACTGCTTTATAACGCCGGCTGTTACATGTGAAGATCAGCTTACATTTTGAATCAAATAAATGCAGGACTGCTTTCTCTGTCTACTGTGTGTCCTTATTTTAACACATGGTCCATTGGTTGAGGAATGAGTCTTTGGAATTCACTGAATTCAGAAAAGTTTATCAACAAGAGCATCTCTTGCAAGACGTTCATGGTCTATAGAGCTGCGGTGGGACTTCAAAGGACCCGCCGGGAGCAGCTGATCAGTCTGTGCCCACTACCTCTGTGGGACTGTGCCCTCTGTGCCCAGGTCGTCCTCTACTACGTTACTGTAGCCCTCCTTCTCAATGCAGTCGGTAAGTACTTGGAGCACCAGACGCAGCCGGCGGTCCATGGCCTCCAGATGAGGCTTAATGAGGATGGGCGTCAGCGTGTCAGTCTGTAGACTTTCCTCCATCAGAGCACTCAGTGTGAACTCCTCCTTAGCCAACAGCTGAAGCCGTAAATGAGTGGACTTCTTCACCCTGAGTCAAACAGACCAGTCAGAATCACTAATCAACAACTACAAAGTAATCAGAACATTTTGTGTGGGTTTTAAAATTAGGACTTCAATTGATTAAAATATTTGTAATTTCATTTAAATCACATAGTAATCTATAATAACAGTTCATAGAAATTATTTATATTTATAAATAACAATTTCAAATCAATTAAATAAGTAAGGGATAAGCAACGGCTAACTGTAGATTAAAAAAAAAAAACACCAGGGTTTTTGATCATTTTCACAAAAATGTAATGGCCATAGAATATTTTTTGTATGAATATCTGAGCATGCAATATATATACATATATAAAAAGCCTTTCTTTTCCTCTTTCTTCCCTTTTCCCCTCCCTACTCTAGCCTGTGCTACACTGAGCAATGTACACGGACTCAGTATTTCAGGCACTTGTTGCGCTTACTCGACTCTTCATGACCAATCGCTTCCTGTACTCCCAAGTTGTAAGTCGCTTCGCATAAAAGCGTCTGCTAAATACATAAATGTAAATGTAAATATAAAAAAGAGCAGACCCTCTACTTAAAAAAAAAAAATTAGTTTTATTCTAGCGTCATGCATTCCTTTTTTTATCAACACTTAAATACGGGTAAGTTTCATAAAAAAAAGCAACATTTTGAACAAAAAGCCGAGAAAATCAAGTTTTTGTCAAAGACTACATCCAGATCAGATTCAGAGCGATGATCAAACACAGAGGGAGTTTTGATTTATATTATGTTTAATGTTGATGATCACGTTATTTTACATATGCATATGCAGATATTTTACTTTATACAGTTTTAAATATGGATATTTTTCCTACACAAACGCATTCAGAAGGCCTTTATTAACCCCCAGGAGCCGTGTGGAGCAGTTATAAGATGGATAGATGCACTTTTATGGACTTCAAAAACGAGACAACAATTCACTGCCATTATAAAGCTTGGAAGAGCCAGGACTTTTTTAATATGACTCCGATTTTATTCGTCTGAAAGAAGAATGTCATATAAATCTAGGATGACTGGAGGGTGAGTAAATCATGGGGTAATTTTCATTTTTGGGTGAACTAACCCTTTAATGCACACCTTCCAGCCAATCAAAATCAGGTATTTAGACAGATCATGATACATAATAATATAACTTTTCCTGCACTTTATGTACTTAAAGGGTTAGTTCACCCAAAAATTAAAATTCTGTCATTAATTATTCACCCTCATGTCGTTCGACACCCGTAAGACCTCCGTTCATATTCGGAACACAAATGAAGATATTTTAGTTGAAAGCTGATGGCTGAGAAAGGCTTCAGATAGGCCTCCATTGGCATTCAGTACATTTATTCTCCCAAGACCCATAAAAGGCACTTAAAACGTCGTTACAAAGTCCATCTCACCACAGTGGCTCTACAATAATTTTACGATGCGACGACAATAGTTTTTGTGCGCAAAAAAAAATCTAAATAACACCTTTATCCAACTTGTTATTGTCTTCCGTGTATGCCTCCACGACGCATTCGCGAGAATATGACGTAGCGCCAGCGTTCGGGAATCCATGAAATGCACACTTAAGCCCCATTTTGAGAACTACGCCGAGACCTAAAGCACGATCAATGTAGAATCCAACAGCTTAGATACGCGTGTCTTCCTCTGCTTGTAAACAAATCGCTTCTGGGTCATGTGTCCGAACGCCGGATCTGCGTCATATTCTCGCGCATGCGTCGTGGAGGCACACACGGAAGACAATAACAAGTTGGATAAAGGTGTTATTTAGATTTTTTTTTGCGCACAAAAACTATTGTCGTCGCATCGAAAAATTATTGTAGAGTCACTGTGGTGAGATGGACTTTGTAACGACGTTTTAAGTGCCTTTTATGCGTCTTGTGAGTGTAAATGTACTGAATGCCAATGGAGGCCTATCTGAAGCCTTTCTCAGCCATCAGCTTTCAACAAAAATATCTTCATTTGTGTTCCGAATATGAACGGAGGTCTTACGGGTGTCGAACGACATGAGGGTGAGTAATTAATGACAGAATTTTCATTTTTGGGTGAACTAACCCTTTAATCTTACTTTTTTCATTCATGTTTGAGCAAATAACATTGTGTTTCACAAATTGGTGATATTTTATATTTGTTGAACTTTTAAAGAAGTTCCAAACGTAGGAGCCTAATCGTTCAGTTCTATCAATCATCATTATGATTGCGTCATTGCGCCGCCCCAGGGTACATTTTTCCAGCATCCCTCTAACTCCCCAGCTCCCCTATTCCTCCTATTCTCCCATTACATAGTACCATTAGAAGGGGTTGAGCTGATGGGCAGGCGAACTTATGAATTGATCATTAATTTCTACCATACAAAGTGAACTGGCTTTTGTTAAATGCCACAAACACATTGACACGTTAACTTTGACAGCCTTGATCTGAACAACTTTTGGGGATTCTTGCAGTGACATGACACATACTGAATTATAAATAATGAATAATTCTAATACTGACCTGCAGCACTGACTCAAAGGCACCAGTATGGAGAGCTCATCGTGAGAATATTTACCAAAGCTGGAGATTAAGAGACAAATCAGACAGAAATTACATTTGTATTAATTTAAGAAGCTTTTTTCATTGACAGTTGAGTAAAAAAAGAGAATGTCTTACCCTCTTCCATTATCAAGGTGAATAATGAAAGTTTCATTTCCAAATTTTTCAAAAGTCTCATAATGATGACGATCCATATTTCCTGTGAAGATATATAAATATTAACATTTATTAAATAAATAGCATTGATTAATTTCAGCTTAAGTTTTGTGTTCAAGTACAAATTATGCACTTCTGTGAAATCTTACCCATGAGGAAATCAAATATGGTCATGTCCATGATGTCCAGCAGGCGTGTGCCACTGTCATAGGGTGGCGTCTGCTTCACCTCTTCACAATAATCTGGATCCACCTCCCATCTACACACACACACACACACACACACACACACACACACACACACACACACACACACACACACACACACACACACACACACACACACACACACACACACACACACACACACACACACACACACACACACACACACACCTTATTAGCTAACCCTAACACACGCTCTGCACAAAGAAAAAAGTGCTGAAGGTCACTGTAATGAGACACTGGAGGGCTATCATGATAATCTGAGATGATTAGAATTGAGCAGACAAAACATGCTGCATGTTTAATACACTACTATTCAGGTGTTTTGTAATGAATACTGTATGTCCTAAATTTCAGCCTCTAAATCACTTATTTCCACACTGTTCCAATGAAAGTGCTTTATGTGCTGACAGCTTTCTGTCATTAATTACTCACCCTCATGTCATGCCAAAACCTGTAAGACCTTCGTTCATCTTCGGAACACAAATGAAGATATTTTTGATGAAATCCGCGAGCTCTCTGACCCCTCCATAGACAGCTATTTAATGAACACTTTCAAGGCCCAGAAAGGTAGTAAAGACATCGATAAAATAGTCCATGTGACTCCAGTGGTTCAACCTTAATTTTATGAAGCGATGAGAATACTTTTAGTGCGCAAAAAAACATAGCATAGGAGACTGAGACTGACACAGACGTGAAGAAATTGTTGAATAAAGTTGTTATTTTTGTTTGATTTTTGAGCACAAAAAGTATTCTTGACGCTTCATTAAATTAAGGTTGAACCACTGGAGTCACATGGACGATTTTAACAATGTCTTTTCTACCTTTCTGGGCCTTGAAAGTGTTAATTAAATAGCTGTCTATGGAGGGGTCAGAGAGCTCTCGGATTTCATCAAAAATATCTTCATTTGTGTTCCGAAGATGAATGAAGGTCTTAGGGGTTTGGAACGACATGAGGATGAGTAATTAATGACAGAATTTTCATTTTTGGGTGAACTAACTCTTTAAGAGTGCTTTCACACTAGCACTTTTGGTGCTCACCCAGGTCGATTGATGTCAGAGTTCAGGTTCATTTGAACGCAGTTTTCTGAACTCGGGTGCGCATCCGTAAACCATACCTAAGTCTGCATAAAAAGGGTTGTCTTGGATGCGTTTCCTGTGAACTCCGGTATGGTTCGCTGCTGATATGAAGGCAATTATACTCAGAAGTGAACCACTATTGATGAAATATGATTCGATAAAACTGTTTTCACTCACTTTCCTGACAAGCGTGACTAACACACTGCAACCAGAGAGAGAGAGAGAGTATATCTAATTTCTGCTCATTGAACATTTGCAGTACATTCAAAGAACAGACCGTTATGTGCTGCCACTTTGAAAACAAAACTAAAGGTTCAAAAATCGAAAGTGAGGTGAGCAATGCTATGCATTTTGCCGCCTTCTACTGCAGGGTTAAACAGCAGCTACTTTGAAGATGCAATTGCACTGCGGTAGGTCTGTCGCGATAGTCAATAAATCAATTAATGGCACGATAAAAAAAAAAAGAGCTCGATAATTTTTCCGGCTGCGATAATTTCCAGCGTCCGTTTTATATCCATTTTTGCCGAGCGTTACATTATATGATCACGCTCTTATGTAAAGGCTTCTAAGCGCGACAAGACACAAGAGAATGCGCTGTATGTCAATGTCGTGTGTGTGTGTGTGCCAGTGTCCTGTCTGTGTGGCTGCTCATGTCAGCTAATCGAGGGACACTCTGACACACACACACACACACACCCACTCGACGCACAGACAGACTCGCGTCCTGCTCACATCGAGTTCTCTTTTGCTAATGAACAAACAATAACAACAACACAAATAATTATTTATATTCTCATTTTAGGAGTCTTAAATTAGTTAAATAACGTCTTAAATTAACTTAAAGAGTTGTGAGGAAATGAGATGTGCGGGACAGCGCATCAGATCCGCGACATGTTCGTCAGCGGTCGTTCTTAAAGTGACAGTAGCACTGATGATGCCTGTCATTAATGTTCATCAAAGAACAACGGGAACAGAGAAAATTGTAGGTTTAATAATGATTAATCTATATTTCATTTATTATTTATGCAGTTAAGAAAGGTGTTTGATAACTATTACATTTCTGTATATGTCTAACAGGGAAGGCACAGGTAAAAATAACATTTATTATAATGGGTTTATGTAAAGATTGTTTTAAGTTCACTTAAATTAAAAGTTATTTTTTTAAAGCCTAATAAATGTTGAAATTGGGAGCTTTCAGTTATACTGTAATGTAACGTCATTAATGTTTCATAGAGACATCAGTGATACTGGCCTTCATTCATAAAAACATGACAATACAACACATATTTAAAATACGCTGTCAATAAATAGTTTCTACATTAATTTGGAGAGTAACTGAAATTATTACAATATCAAAATATTAAAAAAGTATTAATCGTGATTAATAACAGAAAAATTTGATTAATTAGTAAAAAATTTTAATCGATTCCCAGCACTACCTAAAACACAATCATCCGTTGCAGTTTTCCAGCTGTTTATTCAAGTGCATTTTTTTGTTAACAGACTGAGAGTCCACTGCTTTTTTTGTTTTGGTTGTTTTGTTCATTTATTGTGGATATTTAAAATGCTTTCCGTTTTCAGTGTTAAATAGTCTTTAGAAATAAAAGTTTATTGATCTTTGAAAAGGTGTACCTGCATTATTATGCCATTATCATTATTTAAGATGAAAATGGTCTCAGAACGACAATATTATCGTTTATCGCAATAATTTCTTGGCCAATTTATCGCCCAGCAGAATTTGTTATCGTGACAGGCCTACACTGCGGTTCAAATAATATAATGTGAACACAATCCAGCAGGGGCAGCCGGAGTGGGGTAGCCTAGAAATCTAGACGCACCCTAGCGGCAACAAATCTAATTTGCCGCGAGTGTAGTCTCGCAACTCTCGGTAGACATGCGAGCTGGAAAAACCAAACTCTGGTCAGGCCAATCACATCGTGTATTGAGTCGGTGGGCGGGTTTAACATAATGACGGCACGTCACGGCAGAGTTGCGGCAGTTCCGTGTGCTACTCGTAAACGAAGAAGCTGACGAACGGCGGTCTTTCGAATCGGCTTTGGATGCGAGTCCGCGACTCTGGAAGACTTGGAGTTAAGCTTTTCTTTGAGAAAAGAACAAAGAACGGCACTGAAGTCATTCTTAAGAAAGGAAGATGTGTTCTGAGTTTTGCCGACCAGATACGGCGAAAGTTTAATCTAACAACTACTTCACGTTGCTCTCTGGTTGGTTGTAGCGCTATCCTATTGTGTGCAGAGGGAATTTGAAAGACAACCGTTTGTCCCGCCCCTCGGATTGAGCCCTGCCAATGGTGAGTTCCAAGACCCAACATCTTGATGTGGATCTGGCTTGTCAGGCTAGGAGGGGGGAGCAATCGAACTCTGGTTGGGACCAGGCATTCGAACCAAGTGTGAAAGCACCCTAACACTAATTTGTAGATATATGACTGTTTCTTGGGTTGTATTTCTCTAAATGGCATATGCAGTGTATTCCTCACTCTGCTTTCTTGCGTTTGTGATATGATCGTCTCCAGGGGTTTCTCCAGGTCCTGCGCTTGGCCAGGGCCAGGTCGGGCAGAAAAGCTGCTAAAGAGCCCTCGATCTGGTCAGGTTTCCCACACAGAGCATGCTCAGTGGAGCAGTAGTACGAACATTCGCCGTAGAAACAGATGTTATTGGCTGCAGGGATGATAGAGCGTAATAAAAACAGACAGACAGTTCAGTATATTTAAAATTACTGCCAACATTAATTTTGTTTAATTGACTGTATTTAAAGTCAACATTAAATCCAAATGCATGTTCCTGGCATTATTATGCACAATTTCCAGAAATTAAATGTTTTAGTAAAAATTTATATGTATTGCTGTTTTGGTATATTGTTTTATATAAATTAAAAATAGAAATGATCATGCATCCTCCATTAACATTTAGTGAAAAAATGTGCCTAGATTATTTTTTAACTAGAAATGTAATGTGGTGTACTTGCATTAAGCATTTAAAGTCGACTTTACAACACTGGCTGTTTGGTTCATCTAACTGAAAGGAAAAATCACATGCAGTTTAAAAGCAAATTAATATTGAGATCAAACAACATTGTTGAATATTTGGTTTCACCTGGAAACCTATCACATTATTGTATTGGTAGTAAATAGTATTTCACATTGAATTTAAATGATGATTTTTCTTTTAAAATTCTGTGGCAGCATCAAATAACATTTAATCAAAAACTATTTTCATTGTGACATTGTTAATATACACTAGTTTGTGGAAAGATTTTGTTTCGTGAAAGAATTTTTATTCAACAACAATGCATTAAGTGACAGTAAAGACATTTATAATGTTACAAAATATTTCTATTTCGAAAGAATGCTGTTCTTTTAAACTTTGTATTCATCAAAGAATCTTGAAAAAATGTATCACAGTTGCCACAAAAATATCAAGTAGCTGTTTTAAACATTGATAATAAGAAACGCAAAATATATTTGTGAAGGATCATGTAACATTGAAGACTGGAGTAATGACTGCTGAAAATACAGATTTGCCATCATATAATTATTTTTTTTTTAAATAGAAAACAGTTATTTTTTAACTGTAATAATAGGTCTGTTTCACAATAAGGGTAATGTACATATCTTGGGGATAGTTCACACCAAAATGAAAATTCTGTCATTTTCTCACCCTCAAGTTGTTCCAAACAAATGTATACATTTCTTTGCTCTGTTGAACACACAGAAAGATATTTTGAAGAATGTGGGAAACCATTGACTCCCACAGTATTTTTTTTCCTATTATGGAAGTCAATTGTGCTCCAAAGCAGTCTGGTCACAAACTTTCTTCAAAATATCTTCCTTTATGTCCAGCAGAACAAAGAAATGTATACAGGTTTGGAACAACTTGAGGGTGAATAAATGAAAATGAAAAATTTGGGTGAACTAACTCTTTAATTTTAGTCTATCAAGGCGCTCATTTAGCTGAAGTTGGTGTCAAATGAGGTCTCACTTGACAATGAATTGACCAACAGCGCCATCTACTGGTTGCCTACAGCAGTAAGAGAAAAGACAGAAGTGATGAGAGAGTGACTACTGGATGTTGAGTACCTGGTGAAATGAAAAAGGTTCTCCATAGTTTTTTGTCACGGGTCACATCTCTGATCTCTTTGGTCATATTCACCAGTCGTCCAGTCACTGGCGGGACTCGGCGGAAATCCAGGATCCTGGTCATTAAGACACATTAGTTAGCTTTCACACGAATACCACATACAGAATGTTGAAGATAAGTAAACCTTTTGCCCCCCCAAATATGTACACATTTGTTTAACTAAATTAAAACATGTACAAATAACCAAATTCATATAGAGAATTGTGGGAAGAAATGATGGGAGGTAAAATAGTTAATAACTTTCACCAGTAGGAGGCGCTCAAAGTATACTACATTATGTGCACTTCATTGATTGTTAATATAAATCACTAGTCTGTCAAGGGATGAAGCATTTGTTTCTTATTATCAAAACCTTTTTATTTACTCTATATTTCATACTGAGGAAATAATACATTATTTGCAGAATTTACTGTATCTTTGACGGAACTGACCTTGCACAATGCTGAATTTATTACTGAATGTAACAAATGTGTGGGCTTTCTTTCTGACTGAACTAGTTGTGTGAGTGGGGCCTGCTCATCCATGTTTTAAAACATAATTCACTCTTCGTGCAAGTGTAGGCTCTCTGCTGACATGGCGACTTAAATAAAAACACCCTGAAAACAACTAATGGACGGGGCCTAAGGGATAAAAGCACTTGAAGCTACTAATTGCCCAGTCATGCTGACAGAGATGACAGAGAGAGTTTGTGTGCGGGAGCGTTTCCCTCCCCTCTCACTGTCCGATGCATTACTCTGTGGGAACTGTGGGGCAAATGAAAAGTTGTCCCTTCAAACCTCTCTTCTCCCTCAATCCAGTCTTCCTCCCCAAAGCCACGCTACAATAAGCGTTTCCCATCAACTAAAATCAGATAATTAATGGTACGTTGTCAGATATAGTAGTGGTGGGCTTGCGAGGACAGAGAGGCCCACTGGGTGATGGCGCTTTAAAATAGAAACAACAACCTGCACTTTTGTCTAACCCAGATGAACTTTATTTAGAAAAGCTGCTGTTTTTTTCATGTTCTTGGTTTGCGCTTTCTACCCACACACATGCCTGTGTGTTCTGACTAGATTTTACTCCCGGCCAGATGTGCAGAAGTGAGGCGGACCAGGCCGGTCTGGGCTGGGCTGGGCCTGCTGAATGATTATATTGTGCCCAAGACTCATGCTGGGTTCAGTCTGACTCACGCTCACACTGCCGGAGAGGAGGATCAGGGTACAGACCCGTGCCGGCTAGAGAACAGCACAGGACAAGACAACATGCCAATCATATGTTGGGACCTTCAGATCTTTATGTTTGGGCCTCCTCTCCCAAGAAACAATAAATAGACTATTTTATATAGAATATCAAACAGAACATTACACTCCAAAAATCATCTTCTTAATGAGTATTTGTTTCTAGCTATAATCAGCATTCTTAAAAATAGTAAAATAATATTTAAAAAAATATATATATATCTGAGAAGCAAAATTGTGTATAGATAATAAGACTGAATATAAATATTTTTTAACATGTATTTCTTATACTATTGTTAATATTTATTTATTATATCTTATTTGATCAAAAATACAGTAAAACAATAACATGAATAAATATTATTAAAATGTATCTGTTGAAACCGTTTTCTTTGATAATATTTTAAAAAATGTATTATTTATATTAAGAAAATATATTCCTCTGATCTCATGATTCTTCAGAAATTCTAATATGCTAATATATGTCAGCATTCTTTAGAAAGTTCAAGAGAACAGCATTTCTTACTAACATTATACATCTATTTACTGTCACTTTTGATCAAATTCAGAATCAGAATGTGTGTTTTATTCTCCAAGTGTGCACAAACACACAAGGAATTTGGAATACATACATACACAAGAGAATAGAGAGAAAGAATTAAATAAGTCGAATTCAATCAAAACTTAAAGTGAAAAAGGTGAAGGTAAAAAAAACTTTAAAAAACAGATATATAGATATATAACTATATCTATATAGAGTTGATGGAGTTTACTTGAAGTTCACATAAAGTATTTTATATACTTAATATACTGTATAAAAATATTATGCATTTACATGATAAATATTCTATTGCCTAACGCCTTGTTTGCATAAACATCATAAGGATTTTGTTCTACTTCTGCTACTACAGCTAGATAGTAGCAGGAGTGCTTCCTTGCTGAGTTTATATTATATAATATAATAGACTTTTTTCTCATATGTTTTTTGTCCAGTGGGCCTTCTCTTCTCTCCCCTTCTCTTGTTTCCGGCTTTGCACACCCATCACAATGATGGGGAGAAAATGAGATGAGAATGGAAATAAACCATAATGGCAATAAATCCCAGAGTCTCAGATCACAATCGGGGAAAATCTGACTCATATAGCAAACAACCAATAAACTCGGCTGAAATGAGCTGACAAGGACAGATGTACACGGGTTGTTGCGGCTGACACAAATTAAAGCCTCTCAATCACTAACTGACATTCATCAGAAGGGTAATCACCTATAAGCAGACATTGTTGGATGGAGCTCGATTGGTGATCAGATACTGACGGATGTGTTTGTGTTCATTCAGAGTGAGTCATTATGCTCTCTCTGGATTTGGTGTTTATGAGTGTTTAACTGCAGGTTTCAGACTGCTCACTGCCCTGAGATATATGCTCACATACTGTACTTTCACACATACATATAAACACAAGTTCAAACGTGCTGAAAACATGCAGGACACCACAAGCGTTATACATTCACACGCACACAAAACATTCTTGTGCAAACAAATGCGACCCCACAGGTTAATATACACAAGCAGACAACATATTTATAAGTGGCATGTGGTGCATGTATGCATACATACATTTTCAGGGGAAGACAAACCTCTCACACACACTCTATTCATGCCAGAGGCTGACATTTATGGTGCTTTACCTGTCTAGATGATATGCTGCGATCTCTGCATTGTGCCTCTCGAAATCGGAGAAGTAGAAGAAGTCTGGGGGTGTCTCCTGCTCCCGTGTCTGCCTGCAAGGCAAAGGTTAATCTGCTGTAAGCCCCTTTCATCAACACAGCCCCTATAATCGCCGCCCTAGCCCTTGAAACTAAAGCCAACCTGTCAAGAAAACTAACAGACGCCCCTCCATTATTTCTGGATTGATGTCTGGAAGATAATGTCTTTTCTTAACCCTATTTTTGAAAGATTACCTAATTTTATTCACAAAGTGTAGCCTCTCAAATAATTTACAGAGACAAATCTGAATATGTCTAAACATTAATGCTTGTATATTGAGGATCATGAAATTGCTTGAAGAACACAGTATTCCTTCCTGTATTGACTTATTTCCTATGGAAAGAGGATGTTTGGATGGGACACATATCAAATGGCTTGTCCATTTCTTTTTCTTTCTTAATAGTAATCAATAGGCCATGATCCATGATCTGCTAGTTGCTATTGTTAGCATTTGCAAGAGGTTTTAGGGGGAGGGACATTTTTTGTCTAAGAGAGCATTCTATTTGACAGAAATCTGTGTAGTGCAGGACAAGTCATCAATAATTTCCCAGTCATTTTTCACATACATTTTATATTTCAAAACGGTAATTCTATTTTGATTTCATGACAACATCCAAAATTATGATATTGTACATGAGCAGTTATTAACAGACCAAACAATACGAAAACAATATCATTTAATCAATACTCGTAGGTCAATGGAGGACATATCAAGTTCCAGGCAAACATTTCTCCACAGACAAGAGCCAGAGAAACTATTTTTAACCCAGGCCGACTTCATATGGTCCCACTGAAATGTTTTCAGCAGACTCCATTTCAAACATACTTGAGATTTCTCTCTTCTCTCTTCCCTTCTCTCTCTCTCTCTCTCTCTCTCTCTCTCTCTCTCTCTCTCTCTCTCTCTCTCTGAAAGCTGTCCGAATGTCAGAACAATTAAATCCAGCTGGGTTTCTTGCCTTTCTTAACAGTCTTAACATGTAAGGAGGACAGTTCAAAACAATGACTTCTCTGGGAACTGAATCTTGTCACGTCGCAACATCTTTGTGGCAAGGTAGCTGGCGAGAGGAGTGCCAGCTCTGTAATGGAAACAGATCCTTATCTTGGCGAAATCAGGCATTCAGTATCGTCCTCAGCAGGCGGCAGTCGTTCAAGGCGCAGCTGTAAGACTGACACGCTCACCGATCGTTAAATAACACAGCATGGGACCTGCCAAACGAGAGTCTCCAACTTCACATTCTTCTGCAGTTCGCTCCTCAGAGCCCCGGATAATATCGCTCCACTCGCCAACTGTGAACCTCTTTTCAGGCATGAAGAGAATTAAAATGGATTTGTGTTTCTGCCGGAAGAAACAGGCCTACTTCTGCAACGAACCCAGAAGCGTCCTGATGATGAACCCATTGGACGCTTGCCCTCAGACGCTCAGATGTGTAATTGGCAGTGAAGTGTGTATGGGTGTTTCTTCGGCAAAGGGCACTTTTTTGTGGAAAATAAACTCCCCTAAAGCACTTTTCACTCTCACTATTTTTTTCTTCTTCATTTGTCCACTAGCAACGTCTGACAGTCTATTTATCAAGGCCGTAACCATGTCTTGGGGTGGGATCAAAGTTTTTTAGGATTTTTTTGCGTGAGGAAGGGTGGGGTGGGTGATTGGTCTTCTTGATTTATTTAAAGGAATTAAATTATTAAAGGATTAAAAGGGATTTAAGAAAATAAAGAAAAAGAAAGAGGAACGGTAAAAGTTCCAGTTCTATAGCAAATATATATTTTTTTCAATATGCACAAATGCACTCTTATTTTCTTATGTCTGAATGTGTAAAAATGCTAAACATTTCTTGTCACGTCAAATTTTGTTATGATTTACATAAAACATATTTTCAATTCAAAATGGTGAAATTTCATAAAAAATATCACGTTTGCATCACTTGATATTACCGTTAGTCGCTGAACGTTTTTATCGTAAAACAGTTGCCAAATATTAAATGTTTAGCTACTTACATCTTACGACGCATTCTTTCACTGCTATAACTAAAGTTTCACGTTGGAATTCGCTCTAATAGCAAGCCCCGCCTTCTTTGATTTGATT
Organism: Gobio gobio; assembly: GCF_949357685.1. Classification (NCBI taxonomy): domain Eukaryota; kingdom Metazoa; phylum Chordata; class Actinopteri; order Cypriniformes; family Gobionidae; genus Gobio; species Gobio gobio. The sequence goes on from NC_137113.1 coordinate 27,028,217, forward strand.
GGCTATCTCACTGATCTCACTGACAGTGACGAGCGCTGTTAGACCGCTGAGGCAGACCAACCTAAAATTATACATTTGACTTTTGTCATCCTAGCAACAAACATTTAGTGCAGCAGAGCAGCATCAACACAATCAAATATTGGATTGGAAAATTTGGCCATTTCTAATTATTTGGGGGGACTTGTCCCCCTCAATGTCTATGGCGGTTATGGCCCTGCTATTTACAATTAAAAACATATTCAATATTCATTTACACATGAAATATTGTAACAAAAAATACAACTAGAAATGATGCACAATAAAAAATCTTGTTCACAGGAGATATTTATTCACACACAAGCTCTTGGCCAACACCATTGTCTCTTTGAAATACTGTAATTTAGGCAAAAATGTTGTTTGCGATAAGTTGTAATGTGGTTTATAGTTTATGTTAAATATGTTCATAATTCATAATTTTGACAAAATAGGCTACTGTTCAAAAGTTTTCAATAAAATTAGCACTTTTATTCAGCATGTATGCATTAAACTGATCAAGTAAGTACTTGAAGTACATTTATAATGTTGACTTTCTATTCAGCAAAAAATCCCCCAAATCGGAACATTAGAATGATTTTTGAAGGATCATGCTGAAAATTTAGCTTTGCCATCCTAGGAATAAATTACATTTTGAAATATATATTTTGAAATATCTTTTTTCATATTTTTGATCATATAAATACTGCCAACTTCTTTCAAAAACAAAAAGCTTGCCGACCCCAAACCATTGAACTATAGTCTATATCTATACATTTATACAGCATTTTAAAAGAACCCCACCCCCCAAAAGAGAAACACCTTCCAAAACAAAAACAAAAGTGAAAACCTGTGTGACAGTGCACCACAATTTCACTTGCTTTAGCTCGTAATTTCAGAGCTCTGGGAACCGCATCAGCCAGCAATTATGATAGCTCACTGTCTAATGCACTGCAAAGTAATATTAAGTCTCTAAGCACTCATTGAGCACCACTGTGCCCAAGGACTTGACCCAGCCGAGGCCTCCGCTGCGGTGACAGCACTTAACATCTGCACACATCTGCCTCTGTATGCTTTTCATCAAATAGGATTCCATCAAGGTAAAATTAATGCTTAACATCCAACTCCATAACACAAATGATCCCAACAGGAAGGGAAAAAAAACATACACAGGCTTTTTAAAAGCTTGAGACAGCAGCTGATGGCAAAACCCTCTGAGGAGTGTTCTGTGGGTGGAGAATTCGAAACCCCCTCCTCTCACGCTGGCACTCCAGACAACCTTGTTAAGCTGGAGCTTGAGAGCTCTCATTTATTCCCGTAAAACCCCAGAGAGACATGAGGAAAACAACATTCAACTGGCTGTTGGAGCAGAAAATTATAACAAAAGAAACCAGACACAGGCCAGCCTGTCAAAGGGTCAAAACAATCCGTCCGAAGAAAGCTTAGTTTCCTACATTTGACACAAACGACACCTCGGAGAGGAAAAATTCCCTCTGTATTAGTAAAACAAGTTTAAGAGGCACTAAATATAAAAAAGCCGCAATGTGTTTCTCTATTTTCTTCAAATGCACGCTTGGTCGATGTGGTTCACCATAAAAGATGCCATGTGAATGGTCACCACTCTTAGTACACCTAAATGAGCCAAGATGGACCTCTGGGATGTGTGCACACATCTTAAAACCAACTCAGCTGAGAGCAGGTTGTCTCTAGTGATCAAAATACGCTGAGAGAGCGCTCTCCATGACCCTGCATTTCAAGGTAAACACACGGTTTACTCCTGCAAGGCCAATAGATTATTGGTGCATGCAAACACGGGCTCACAAATTACACTAGTAAATGCTAGTCGTCGACTGATATAATAGCAATATAAATAGCAATATTGGCATAAGCAACAATTAATAATTAGGGATGCACTAAATTGCACAAATTATTCTGGATGATTCTGATATGCCAATAATTATTTTCATGTAATGGCCAATAACCAAAAATGAAAATTCAATAATATTTTGTGTAAATAAATTTAAAATAAAACAATAAAATCTAAAATTAATGCTACAACTTAGGCACCACAACATTATAATGCAAAATATTAAAAATATTTCTATTCTTTTTGAGATTTGCTGAAGATTAACATTTAATTTGCTTGCAATTACATATCCAGTGTCTGCCGATATACAGTCTTGCTCAAAAGTTTACACACCCCTTGCAGAATCTGTGAAAATGTGATTATTTTAACAAAATAAGAAGGATCATACAACATGCATGTTATTATTTTATTTATTTAGTACTGTTCTGAATAAGATATTTTACATAAAAGATGTTTACATATAGTCCACAAGACAAAAAATAAAGCAGAATTTATAAAAATGACGCTGTTCAAATGTTTATGAACCATTTATTCTTAATTCTGTGTGTCGCTCCCTGGATTATACACGGCTGATTTCTTTGTTTTGTGAAGGTTGTTCTTGAGTCCCTTGTTTGTCCTGAGCAGTTAAACTGACCAAAGTTCTTCAGGCAAATTTTCCTGCAAGTTTTCCCGCATCTTTTGCAAATTTTAACCCTTTCAAGCAGTGACTGTATGATTTTGACACAGGACAATTGAGGGACTCAAACACAACTATTAAACATTTTTCAAACATTTTTTCATTTAGTAGGGGAGAGCGGGGCAACAACATAATGCTTTTTGTCTTTCTCAATTTGTGCAAATCCACTTGTGGTTCAGAGTATTTATTTTTTCCCACATTAATTGCACACATGTCTAGTACAATTATGTGGTTTTGTTTCATTATACAGTGTATACTTTTTTCTTGATTTACCCCGGAAGAATGGAAGTGAAATGTGACAACAGGTGGGGTACATAGTAACATGTGATCTGATATAATCAAAAAATATCCAAGACAAACTGAAATATGTTGTCAATAAAACACAATTATTAACTTCTTCAAATAAAATAATGGCTTTTTTTAATCATAAAAAAAAGAAAAGAAATTGAGTTTGACAACAAACACATCTCAAAACACAGCTATACAGCATAGTTAAAAAAATAATAGTCTTTATTCACATTTTCCTCATGGTTTCTCAATAGAATTCATTAAAGTATGGAATATAATAGCATATTTCTAATAGGGGCACATTGTAATTCAGTGTTAGAACATGCCCAACCCGCACAACTGGGATTTAACCCCAGCTCGTGTCTACTGCTGGTTAGATCAGCATTAAATAACTCTCTCAACTGTTAAATAACAGATACAAGATTAAAATAATATCAGATTTGTCTTATCTTAAATAAACACAAAAAACAGAGATGAAAAATTTACTAAGAAATTAATTTTTGCTATGGTTAAATAAATGTTCATTGATATCTTCCAAAGATTTTTTAATTTTGACGCAATTTTTTCTCAAAATAATGTTGATATGGCAACTAGTAAATACGCTAAGTTTCGTCATCCTGGCATGTGTGGAAAGTAGAAGCAACAGAAGATACTTACATGTTTCCCGGAAGACAAATGACGTACAATTTACCTCGATCTTCAAATTCAAAAAGTATTCACCCCTCTTAATGCATTGTGTTTCCTTCAGGAGCATTAGTGAATGTTTGAACCTTTATTAATAGTTTTAATAGTAAAACTGCTCAGAACAAACAAGGGACTCATGAACCACCCTCAAAAAACAACAACAACAAAAAAAAAACAGCCATCCAGGGAGCGACACACAGTGTTAAGAATCAAGGGTACATAAACTTTTGAACAGCATCTTTTTTTAATTCAGCTATTTTTTTAATATGTAAAAATCTTTAATGTAAAATATCTTATTCAGGACAGTAATAAATAAAAATAACATGCATTTAGTTTGAGCCCTCTTATTTTGTTAAAATTATTCACATTTTTTCACTGATTCTGCAAGGGGTGTGTAAACCTTTGAGCAAGACTGTATATTTAAGATTTAAGAACCTTAACACTGGCTATTAGCGATACTGTACCTATAATCATTATTATTATTCATTAAACTAATTAACATAGTTCATTAACTTAATTGTAGGCTGTTTGAGGATGTCAAACAAGCAACTATATAGAAATATAGGACATAGAATTTAGAGTAATATAGAATTCATAGTCATTGTACAACAGTTTCTAATGGATTTCATTCAAATAACAAACCAGATTTTGGATCTGACACTAAACAGACACTAAGTACTTTTGTTAATTGGTCCAAATCAGGCACAAAATACCCAAATACCAGCCGATCAATCGCCCTGGCCTAGATATAACGGTCTCTCACTGCACACATATGGTTTCAAGGCCATGGCTACATGTAAAATCTGGCCTCGCAAACAATAAAACAGCAGCAGATGAGAAAATTGCTGATGGACAAAGTGCAAAAGCTACAGACAACCACAAAAAATGTGATCTATTAAGAAAACACGCAGGAGCAAACAGATGAATCAAACAGGACACGGTATCAGGACACTATATTCTGCCAAATCCCTTTGTTGGCTCTACACTGGACAAACATCAAAAAAGCTCACACAATAGCCATGAAAGCAAATTCATCTCACAAAGCCTGATGGCTGCAGCACTTGTAAAAGCTTATCCCGGCATTCTTAGGAGGTGTGTTGGTCAAACTGTGATGGCGAAAGAAGAAAAAGCGATGTTCAAGCAGACACTTCTGGAGCCTTAAAGGGACCATTTCAGCCAAAAATTGAAAAATGATTACTCATTATTTACTGATCCTCGCATCTTTTAAAACCTGAATGACTTTGAGTTATCTAGTAGCCGTATCCAAGCTGCTTTTTCATACAATACCAGCCATGGTCCCCATTCACTTTCACTATATGCAAAGGAACAGCTTGGACATTCTTCAAAATATCTTCTTTTGTGTTCCACTGAAGAAAAAAGCTGTACAGGTTTGGAACGACATGAGGGCGAATAAATGATGACAGAATGATCATTTCTGGGTGAACTTTCACTTAAAAGAAAAACTGTTGGTGCAACTGCAAGTACTAAAATTGGTCACTTCCCAAGCTGTTTTCCACAAGAGTCACTCTGTGACTTTTTGACTGTGAATCATGATCAAACGGAGCATTGTTTAAACTACAGAAGCATGCAGAAATGACCTTTGGAGCGAATGTCATGGCGTTGGGAGCAAATATTAGAGGAGGAGGCACCAGGACGGGAATAAAGCTGCATTCTGTGGGTTGTTTGTGATAACAGGTAACAGTTAATGTCAAGAGGTGGCTCATATTACAAACTTCAGCAGTCGCTATTTCTCACAGCTCTGCATAATAAAATTAGAGTTTAAAAAAGCCACAAAAGTGCAGAAACGCAGGTGTATATTTAGCCAGGTCTCTTTTATACTTGTTTTGCACCAGTGCAACAAAAAAGGCCAGGTTTTCTAGAAACCTGTCAAAGCAAACGGTGGTGTAATTTTTCTTTGTTTGAACATGTAAGTGGTTAATGCTTTTCCATCTCTGAAAGCCGACCTCTCCTGAATTAGGACTAAGGCCAAACCATTCCTCCTATCTGGCCTAGAAGTGCTACTGGCAGGTCACTGGGGATGTCTGGTATTTAGTGTTGCATCTGACAGTGGCGGTAGAGTTGTTGATGAGTGTGAGAGAGGAGACTGATGTCGGCCTTGAGCCTGCTTTATGTGAGGGGATATTCAGACCAGCTGTAAAAATTCCACAGAGAAATGCTTTTCTCTCTGCCTATGGATGCTGCTTTTGCATCTCTGTTTTATTTTAAACCTCTGACAGGTTTATTCAGGTACAAACAATTTGCTTACGCACAAGGCCAGCATATATTTTTGGGATATAGGCTTTATGAATTGAATGTGAGCGTTAAAGGGCCAGTTCACCCAAAAATGAAAGTTTTGTCATGATTTGCTCACCTACATGTCTCTCCCACACGTATGTTTGTTCTTTCGTGAAACTCGTGTTTTGGCATGAATGCAATTGCAATTGAGGTTTCAGGGAGTGTTTGTGAAAGCAGTCATTATTTTTTGCAATCTAGTCATCAACTCCAGCAAGATTAGGCAAAATTTTAGTTCCCCACTGTATGTGAATTTGAATTAAATTAACCACAACCTAAAATAAGCTGAATGGGTATTTGAATATAAATGGAAGGAAGAGGAATTTACAGAACTATAATTCAAAGAAATTCAACACAGGTGATGCATTCTGGGATCTACCATTCTTTCTGTCCACAGGGGCTATAAACATTCAAACTTCAAGTCTTTTTAAAGTTGGCATGAAGTAAAAAAAATCACCTTATCTGGACCAAAATGTCATTACTGGACCATCCAGTGAAAGCAACAGACTTCTCTCTGGTAACGCGTGGAGGACTTCTCCAATCATCTAGTCTGCTGAAACTAGCTCCTGCAAGCTTACCTTCATCTGCCATCTCAAAGTCCATAGAACTAAGTCCCAACCCAACATTTTTTTTCCTTTTACGATCTGCTACACTTGGATATATCTGTTTTTAGAGTAAAAGTGAAAGTGACATATGAAGGCCAAGTATGGTAACCCATACTCTGCATTTAACCCATCCAAGTTAGCACACTCGCATTAGGAGTAGCGAGTAGTAAACACAAAGACACTATGCACATTTAGGGTTTCAGGTAGGCGTACATTAGGTTTATTTAACAACAGAAATGTAATAATCAAATGTACAAATAAAACAATGCTTAGTCTTCACTGAATGAATTAAATATACACCGATCATACATAACATTATGACCACCTTCCTAATCCTAATATTGTGTTGGTCCCCCTTTTTCTGCCAAAACAGCCCTGACCCATCGAGGCATGGACTCCCCTTAAGCTGTACTGTGGTATCTGGCACCAAGATGTAAGCAGCAGAGCCTTTAAGTCCAGTAAGTGGCGAGGTGGGGCCTCCATGGATCGGACTTGTTTTTTCAGCACATCCCACAGATGCTCGATTGGATTGAGATCTGGGGATTTTGGCCAAGTCAACACCTCAAACTCATTGTTGTGCTCCTCAAACCATTCCTGAACCATTTTTGCTTTGTGGCAGGGCACATTATCCTGCTGAAAGAGGCCACAGCCACCAGGGAATACCGTTTCCATGAAAGGGTGTACATGGTCTGCAACAATGCTTAGCAAAAGTTGTACGTGTTAAAGTAACATCCACATGGATGGCAGGACCCAAGGTTTCCCAGCAGAACATTGCCCAAAGCATCACACTGCCTCCGTCGGCTTGCCTTCTTCCCATAGTGCATCCTGGTGCCATGTGTTCCCCAGGTAAGTGACGCACATGCACCCAGCCATCCACGTGATGTAAAAGAAAGCGTGATTCATCAGACCAGGCCACCTTCTTCCATTGCTCTGTGGTCCAGTTCTGATGCTCACATGCCCACTGTGGGCACATTCGGTGGTCGACAGGGGTCAGCATGGGCACCCTGACTGGTCTGCGGCTATGCAGCCCTATACATAACAAACTGCGATGCACTGTTTATTCGGACAACTTTCTATCAGAACTAGCAATTTGAGCTACAGTAGCTCGCCTGTTTGATCAGACCACACATGCCAGCCTTTACTCCCCGTGAGCATCAATGAGCCTTGGCTGCCATGACCCTGTTGCCGGTTTACCACTGTTCCTTTCTTGTCAACTTTTGATAAATACTGACCACTGCAGACCAGGAACACCCCACAAGAGCTGCAGTTTTGGAAATGCCCTTACTAGCTGTTGTCTAGCCATCACAATTTGGCCCTTGTCAAATCCTTACACTTGCCCATTTTTCCTGCTTCTAACACATCAACTTTGAGGACAAAATGTTCACTTGCTGCCTAATATATCCCACCCACTAACAGGTGCTGTGTTGAAGAGACAATCAGCATTATTCACTTCACATGTCATAATGTTATGCCTGATCAGTGTATACTGATTCTTATTAAAGCTACAAAATGTTATTCAGTCAACAGGAGTGAGTGATTTTCTCTCTGTCTTTTGTTGTTTGATTAACATTAAGTACACAGACAGAAGCAGGTTTATTAGGCTGCTGACTCTTCAAGAGCTGCACGAATCCAATATACTGTCACATGCACGCTTTCTTTGGTTTAGTCAACTTAAGACATAACTGACGGTTTACATGATTTTCACCAAGGCATTTTGACATACCTTTGTGTGTATTTGGCCATATAAGCTGTGGAAGACAACTGAATTCGGGATCACAGGGCAGCTTTCTGTGAGTATATTTTGATATCATGCAGCCCTACATAAAATACATATGCAATCTTTTTTTTTAGGATGGTTTAAAATATTTAGTCTAAAGGTTCAATAAAAGTAGATTTTATTTTGTCTGACTATTTCTATTTTATATGTCAGGCTTTAAAGGGTTAATCTAGATTCTAGAATCTAACCTTTAACAGTGAAAAAAAATACACTTCATCTTTAATATCAAGTGTAATGTTTGCACTTCACCTCTCTTTTTTCACACTTTCACAGCTGTGCTCAAGGGTATGAGATACAGATCTGTGAGCCAGCTGTTTTCTTTAAGTCCAGCAAAAATGTGGAAAAAATGGCTTGACGTGAATATGAGACTACAACTCGCAAGCAAAAAAAAAACAAAAAACAACACCCCTCAGGAACAGCTCTTTTTGCACAGAGCAAAACATTTTCTATGAGAAACTTGGCTAGGCTGAAAATAATGAAAGATCCTTTGCACATGTATTGTGTTTCTGAGATAAGCATTGAGTGCTCTCACAATCACTGAACATGAGACTTTTGAGATGACAATGGACTAACAGATCTTGACTGCAAAGAAAACCCAGGCGCTCACAGGAAACAGCACACACACACACACACACACACACACACACACACACACACACACACACACACACACACAAATGGAGTCAGAGTGGAAGAGCTGGGGGTTGATGAAGAGAGAGAAAAAGAGAGAGAAAATAAAAGAGAGCGCACACACTAAGCTGACAGAAAGGCAGGCCTAAATAAGCGAGACCACAGCATCAGCCTCTCATGCACATCATCCCTGTAATGGCATCGTGTAAATATTCCAGCCAGATCAACCGGCCATAAAGAGGAATCCATCATCTGCACATAATCTCTGACAGATTTACTGGCCTGGGCTGACAGGCTTCCCTGTATGATGGCACGTCTTGGATAACACCCCCCACATGCGCGCACACACACACACACACACACACCAATGAGCAACAGCACATCTCCTCTCTGGCAAGTGGAGGTGATGGCTGCGCTATCAGGTTAAAGTGTGCAGTGTGTGGACGGTGTGCTCTCAGCCTGGTTGTGGTTTGATCTGGGCTTTCAGATGTTGAAGGGGCGGCCACTTGATGTCACACATCTCAAAGTGGAATGGCAGAGGTGGAAATCACCTAGATTACCACTATATAATATTTGGCCAAAAATATGATACATTTAGTGATTAGTGATGTTTTGAGATGCAATAAGTATTCTGATGCATTGCGACATATACTGTTTCTTAAGACTTTCATTTGACAATTTCATGGGTCAATATAAATAGTCAAAGAAAAACTAAATGCATGTAAAATAAATTTAAAAAATAATACCGATATAAAAGTAAAAATGTTGCCAGGATACTTATCATCCTTATTCACTATAAACGAGAACTAAATGCATGTGTAAATTTAAAAATAAATAAACAAATAATTTAAAAATTACAATAAAAGAGAACCTGGATACAACACTTTTTTGTCAGAATTATTATGATCATTATTATTTACTATGACTGAAGATTAAATGCATGTTAAATATTAAAACAATAAAAAGACTGTAATGTATTATTTTAATCCATGATAATACATTACTACTGTTTATTTATTGTTTTCTTTCATTTTTTTTTATTTATTTTTATTTATACTTTATATTTATATTATCATAAGGCTCTGTAGAATCATTGCAGCAATACACATTGACTGGATCACAAACCTCTGAAATCATTGAAAGTCTCACTGGAGGTCGTCTCAGAAACTCTTTGAACGTTCTCTTCTTCCTCGTATTTCATTTCTCAAATTTAAGATGTCCAAGTTAATTAAAGTCTTTGATTTAAAAAATGGGCTTAAAAATACGATTTCCTATTTCACACACTGCCTTGAGAGACAGCGTACTAAAACGCCATGATCCACACAGGCCTAACATCCAGAGACAAATGGCTCCTATCTCTGCCCTGCAGGTCTGCTCGTCTCCTCTCTCGCTGACGAGAATCCCCCTCTCATTGGCTGGCCGACCTCATTGAATCAAAACTCTCACTCCTTTAGTCATTTATTTTGGTCATTCAAACATAAACCTATATCGTTTAATAGAAGGTCTATAGGGCGTTCGGCAATGAATGCTGCCCCCAAGTGCCTCTGATGTGAGAGGTGAATTCTGGTAGCGTGCACTGTGAAATAGAGCCATGTATCCATGATCAAGGCTGTGACCCTGTCAGTCTCTATTACCGAGCTTCATCACTTTCTGCTCGGTCGTAAAAAACCTCAGGGTGGGTTAATGATAAAAGGGTGAGATGGGACACATGATTTGTAATGACCTAAAATCAAACGTGACAGTAAACGCTAACCAAGAATAACAGTCATAAACCAGGTGACAACAAGGGATTCAAATCGATGAATCACACTGCCAATACAGCTGTCAAAATGACCAATAAAGTTTAAACATCAATCAGCCGCCAAATATATTGTAAAACATGCAATGATGCGATACTACTGTTTTCACCTGTATTGTTTAATTGGTTAATACTAATATGTCAAATACTACTTCCATCAATCAGAATGCTATAGACATCAATACACTTTTAACAACATCAACCAAAGTCATCAGTACAGTGCAAAGGTGGAACAGAATATGCATCTGACATGGCATGTTTATTTACATGTATTTACATGACAACTGCAAATAGCCTATGTGAAGTATATCAATTGTAAAATAAAATAAAAACGGGTTATTCGCACTGGGAATAAACTATATATCACTGAAGTGGTCCATGACTTCCATTGTCTACACTGCAAAACATTGTTTACATCGTATCTGAACTTCGTTGCTTATGAGGAGAGAATCCGCAAGAGCGCAGACTTCAAGTGAGTGTGCGCACTAAACAAAATTCTTTATCAATGGTGTCTAACTAAATTCTTCTGATTGGCCAATACATTCATATGCTCAACAAAAATGCCTCCTGATTGGTTATTCTAAACGCTACAAAAATGAATTTATAATTCATTTTCACATTTCGCTTTAATCTCAAAAGTCATAATAGTTTTAGTTTGGGGGGGGGGGGGGGGGGGGTTCTAATGCTATTTCATGCATTCTGACTTATTTAAACTGTTAAAGAGTTGTATTCTCATGCTAAATTATTTATTTTTAGTATGGCCCTGTATGAGGTCATAAAGGGCAGAATTCCTTGTATGGGCACTTCTCCTGTATGAGCGCGTGCGCACCTCAACCAGAGTAAGAGCAAGAGCACGTCCAACAACAAGCTTCGTTCGGGTTACGGTAGCCGTCAGCAGCACTGTCATTTTGTTTATAGACCATGAAATCAACAATGTCACTAAAGTAGTGTGTTTTTGGTTGCAAGGGAAAGATAAGCTTGTTCAGCTTCCCAAATAACCAAGTGTTAAGGGAAAAGTGGCTGCAGTTTGTTTTTCCGGATGCAGCAACTGAGTTCTGCAAGTGTGTTTGTTTGGTCCCTGTCACGAGTCGAAACCGCAGGATTTGAGAGAAATTGCATCAAATGTCTGTTTTGCTGGCAATCGGCACGTAAGTGCATATAATGTAAACACCACAAACATATAGTGAATCGAAAGTTATCCAGGGATAACGCCATGATGTATTATGTGTGTGTCATAGGTGTGTGTGTGCTCGTGACTCTTTAACTACGCCCCCTGCACTCCTCCACAAATTTGGCTGTTTTCGGGAAGAATCGGTACAGCGTATCTGTCTTTGAAATATGATAAAACTAAAGACTCGATGCAAGGACGCAATACTACTCTATAGGTACTCAAGATTAACATGATATTGGCAGAAACTGTGTGTGTTATGTTAACTGTATAGGGACTAGGCCTGTGTATCGCAAAGAATCTGGAGATATGATACGCATCACAAAACAGGGGCAATGATACGATATATTGCGATATTAGAAAGGTGATATATTGCCATAATTCTTGTTATTTTTAGAAAAACTGTCATAAAGAACACACCACCACATGCATAAAACCTGAGCAAAAACTTAATTTAATACTTTTATTTAATCAAAACAGTGGGATCTGCAAAGGCCTTGCAGGATATATATATATACATATATATACTCTTGGATCGGAGGTTCAAATGTTCACAGTATAGCAGTTTTTAATTTGTCAAGTATTTAACAAAAGAAAGTGCATAGTCCACTCCATGACTGCATGACACTGTTTATTTTATCGAAGTGCCACTCTCATAAGCGCGGATGGTGTCAAGATGTTAAGTGAGCTCTCAGATTCAATGTGTTTCCTGAGCATTGGATTTTAGCATATGTTATTTTGCATACCTTCATAACGCTTGACGATTTCCATATTGGTTTCTTTATAGTGAAAGCCAAAACAAGTCCACATTTACAGCTCTGTACACTGAGACAGGAGCCGGTATAATTCTATCGTCTTGTGAGCTGGAGAATGCTAATGCTAATGCTAACGATGCACCCATGGGCCTCTCCGCAACACAGTTTGTAATCTGAGATAACACTGCCATCTGGCAGTCGGGTTTAAACCGAACACAAAGCCACTGACACAAATATTGGATGTAAACAAATAAATAACTATCGATACAGTGTTTTTGAGAATTCATAACAGTGTTTTTGAGAATCGATACAGTATCGTCAAACATAATATTGCAATAGGGACCCTAATAGGGACATTTTGGTGGCATTTTTGCCCCAAGCCCCTGTTAATTTCCGACTCTGCTAATGGGTCATGTCAAGTTTGCGCAATACTGGAGTTCCAAGCACCTCCATGTAATTGGAATTGACTGCTCCATCTCAGCCACTGCTTTCAGGCAGCAAGAAAACATCTGCCATTATCATTTATAATTACAACTGACCCATGGGATCGGTGAGTATTTCTCATTGATTTCCGGTGCTCGGCTATGCTTTTCTAGGCAAACATGTCCTTTTCATTGCTTGTAAAAATAGAACAAAGCCCTGACGAGGTCAATGTTAAATGCATCATCCGAGATTTAGCTTTCTGTTGAAAAGAAGTATATTCCCATCAAACAAAGATCTCAATAAAAATATCATTTTTTTCTCCTTAACATTTTTCAAGGCACTTTAACGGTTGACCAGTATCTGGTGCAACCTTGTATAAATCCATTCTCTTTATTTTCTTGTTTCTCTACACAGTTTTACAAGCTCCATGAAGTCAAAAATTAAGAGTTTTATGGCTTTTAGATTTTCGCTTTGGAGTCATCTACAGTATATGCTATCCCCCAAACAAAGACCTGGGGTGCTTAATATCCCTCCTCGTTTCCTCACTCCTCCGTCCTCCATCCAATGACACGGAAACCGACGAGCTCAGCCATCTTGTAGGACATCTCAATTCTCCAATTGTATCGCGAGGAGGCGAGGATCGAGGAGTGAGGAGGCTTCCTGAGGAGTCATGAGCGAGGATACACGAGTGTATCCTTTGCCGAAGTGTTTTATCGACTAAACATGACGCACGTATTAATTCTCCTCCCCCTTTACATCTTGGCACAGTTTATTGACACAAATGTATGTCAAATAACAACAACTGACAGTTGCAGAATTATATCAAAGCACAAGAAAATGAAAGAAACAAACTGTAATACTATAAACAACAAATAAAAAGCAGTTAATAACTGGTAATAAATAGTTGTTATTAATAACTGGTAATATTAAATAAAATATGGACAAATGTGGTATTTTGTAGGGGTTGAAACTAGTACAATATAAATAGTTATCTCTAACGTTCAAGAATCCCTATGTGCAAACTAAATCCAGCGGTGTAGAGTCATCATTATTTGACGACGCTTTGAAGTGACGCTAAAGGGAGCGAGGATATATAATTTCACTTAATTCAATTCCTCCGTCCTCCGTATTCCTTGTGTCCTTCCCTTGCATCCTGAAGGGGTGGAGATAAGACGCGAGAAACGAGGATGCACAAATAAGAATTGAGAAGCACCCCAAGTATTTTATGCTCTTTATTGAAAAACAAGGAAAAACCCCCAGCAAAAATTATGATTTTTTTAATCCAAATAATAAAATAAAATTAATTAAATAATATGAAAAATATATATAAAAATTAAATTATAAAATTAAATTAAATAATAAAATTAAATAAAATACAAATGACCTGCAAATAGCAAATTATCGTTCATGGTTCTGACATAACTTAATCTTATTGGCTATTTTTTTTTTGAAGGGGGATGAGCACTTCATTAGTGTGACCCCATGCAAAACAACACAGGACAGAAAAACGAACGATTTCATGCTGTATTTAAAATGTCAGGCAAAAAAAGCTTTATGAAACACAAATGTAAGGATCAGACAATACAACACCTTCTCAAAAATCCCTTTAATCACTGTTGTCTCTAAAACACTCGTATGTTAGCACGGTACACTTTAAAGCTCTGAAAGGAAAGTCGTGTCTTTAGATGTATGACTTACCGTACAGAAGAGAAAACAAGCAAATTGCTTTGCCTATACAGCAATTAGCTCTAATTAGTCAGGCTGAGTCCTCCATTTTGGATTTGGCTCTCAATGCACGTAGCACACCTTAATTGTCTCTCCTCAGACTAAAGCCTGCAGCTGAGAACACAAAGGCAATTCTTCAACCGCAGAAAAACAATGCTAATGCTAACCCGGGGAACAGCAGAATAACTGCACAGGGGATGACCAACTCTTCACTTTACAAGGGGACGTTTGCTTTATTGTTAAATACAAGCTACCACATCAGCCTTTGTCTTACAGTAGAAAAGCCTTTTACTGAGGCGAATATCAGTCCGCAGCATTGGGTGTTATCTTCTGACGGGAAAACAACACAGAGTTTGCTGCAACGCAGTCAAAAGTGAAACAGCGGGATGACAGAGCATCTCGGGAGAAGGCTTTACATAATTTATATTCCATATTCCCCCTCCTCTCTTAAGGGGCATTACCAGGAATGTCTAGCATTCCAACAGCCTAATGGTCATAAGCAGCTGTGTGTGTTGTGTGTATGTGTGCATTTAAAGGTCGATTATTTACAGCGCAGGATGAGTCAACTAGACATTTTACGATAACTAGGCCCACACGGAATCTGTGCCTGCAGAATTCTGCAGAAAGCTCTAGAAATTAGTACACAATCTCAACACTGTGTTTATGCATTTGACATTATGGCTTTTTTGTTGGCTACTTTCAGCTACTCTTAGCTCTGTTTAATGCAGAAATACAATTCCGACTGGGATTCCAGTGCAATCCAATAACTTTTTTTGTCTCCAGTCTTTTGTACAAGATATCCCCTTGAAAACAAAACAAATCAAAACCAGCAAATGATCTTAAAGTTCCCCTATTATGCCATTTTAAAGGTTCCTATTTTTGTTTTGGAGGTCTCCAACATTAGGTTTACATACATCTAAGGTAAAAAAACATTTTCCCATAATATACATTGCACATCACATCATTTTTCAAAACGTCACTGTGTGATATGAACAGTAATAATGGTGTCATTTTTTTCAGTATCAATTCCAGTGCAAGTCCTCACCCCTTATGAAGTGCAATGCAAAGTGGATTTGCAGTGCTGAAAACAGCGTCTTCTCCACATGTTGACAACACAAACCAAACTCTTCCGGGCCTCAGCTACAACTATAGTGTTTGAGGGCGGGTCAAAATAGACATTTGTGGGCAGCAAATGAAGACTATAGACTGCCATTATACAAATTTGTTACATTGTTATGTAGGTATATAACAGGAAGTGAGACTGAAGTTGATGATGATTCATTTAAGCAGTTTAAAAAAATCGATTCTTTCTTAAATGTATTTGTTGTGTACTTTGACCTTTAAAACTTTGCAGACCTTTTACATTCACAAACAGCTATATTAAACACTGCATGAAACGTAATATTCGAAAAAGAATAATGGGACACTTTTAATAAAATGATTACTAAAATATGTGAACTGACAAAATCTCAGTGTTTAGCTGATATAATAGCAATAATTATTCTTTTTATCACTATGTATTCAGTGAGCAGTTTAGGAGTGCTTTAGGATAAATGTGTATAAGCGCATGGGAAAATGGCTTAGAAAAGTGCACGTCTGTGTTGTGAAGGTAGGGATTATCTCTAGACGGCATTCAGAGAGTGTTTTAGGGCTTTACACTGAATATCATATCCACCCCACTCTACCTTCCCTTTAATAGGATAACCCCAACGTCTAATAAAAAGCACATAATTTGTGCCATTCCAGCGCCCACCTCAGCCATGCAGCAAATGCAAGCCCCGTGGAGGGCAGATACACAGACGGGCAGGTTAATGATGACACAGCCAGAATGTCAGGGTGCCGAGGGCACTCCATTCCTTCATATTACAGAGCTGCTGGAAACAGCTTAATGGACAGGATCCGAGGCCAGAGCGCAGCGTGAGGGCAGAAAGACAGCGAGAGAGATCGAGACAGACACAGACGAGTGGGACACGGGAGTGAAAGAGAAGAAAAAACCTCTCCGGAGGGGATGGTCATTCTGAAGGCAGTGATATCCCTCTGGGCGGGAAGAGAGAATGGGTGTGGAGAATAGAGGGATGCTGTTAAGAGCCAGATTTGGCTCAGATACAGAACATGAAAATACACACACCAGACCTCTCCCTGGGAATTAGGACTCAACAAAATAAAAATGTTTAAATATTTTTTTTAGTCAACATTTTTTATAAGGTTTAAGGCAAAATTATTAACACTATTCATTCATATTTTCTTTATCCAAAATATATATAGAAGGGCCAGTTCACACAGAATGCGCTTTTAATTTCGCTTTTAAAAACGCGAGACGCAGGAGAGTGGAAAGTTGAACTTATTTTAACTTAAGTGTCACATTTTTAGAATGACGCAAGATGCTGCAAAAGACACAAGACGTGAACAAATGGTTAAACAATTAAAAAGTAGCACAGTGGAATTAGAAAAAAAACTAAGGCCCCTAGGGTCATTCTCGAAAATGTTGTTCAGTTTTCTCCCATCTAAGCTGATGGTAAAAATGTAACATCTTGACATTATCAAAACATAAAGAACACATTTTGAACAGCCTCTTCTTACTTTGAACTTTAACCCGAAAGTATTTGTCCACATTTTATTTTATTAAGTTTATAACATTGATAACACCAACTACAAGAAATCTAGGGACATCATTTAATTTAAATAAGTTTAAATTATTTATATTCCTATTTACTTTTTTTTTTTTTGCTTTGTCAGATCTTGACTACTGAAGAAACAGATAAAGGGGACAAAGGTCAAATGTATTTTAAATGTGCAAAACAATAAGAGTGAAACAATTTAATAATATCCAATAATGCCTTTCTTGACTGAAAAAGTTCAAATGACTCAAAAGCCAATGCACCTATTCTACAATATGATTATAATTCTTGGAAAACAGCTTGAAACACTTTGGCTGGAAAATGTTGGCATATTCTGGAAAACATTACTGATTTGTTTATCATTAACAACCTATTATTACTAAGAATATTATTACTTACAGAATTCCAATAAACAATATTTAATGCACCACAGACACTTAAAAGCCATACAAGCATAGTTACATAGTGCTTACATACAAAGCATTTAGTGATTGCTGCTCTAAGGGTGGCAAAACTGCCGTCCACATGCAGAAACAGAAATATAGCGGCGATAAAACAAAAGGGAATCAGCAGGATGTTTAAATGCTTTTCCCTTCTATAATACCCTGTCAACGGGCTTCAGGATCAAGCACTTGACATTTATCGACATTTCAAGAGTTTTTCTCAGGTCAGGATGGTGTCAACCTCAGCTGCAGCTGCACAGATAATTCAGAAGATCAACTGCGAGTAAAAGGCATTTCCTTTTTGCTGGGATGCTGGTCTCTATTTTCCTTGTAAACAGCTTGGCTACTTTGCCCAAAGGGATTTACTGAGGCCACGCTGAGAATGGGAGAAACATCTGCCTGCAGAAGGGTGTTCTGTTGTTTCCTGTCCTTGGTGCTCCGACAGCAGCGGTAAAAATGTCACTGCTGAGAAAGACTCATACAAGAGTCCTTGTACCGTTTATGACAAGGAAACTTCTCTGCTCTCAATATAACATAATCACACTATTACATGTCATCTCTTGTTATGCTCCTAAACCTAGCAAGCATATTAAGGGGATTCAAACAGGATCCAAGATGGTGAACAAAAGCAAATGTAGATCAAGGGTGCGTTCACACTTGGCATGTTTGGTTCGATTAAATGAACCCTGATGTGATTGGTCTGTTAGTGCGGTTCATTTGATTAAGTGTGAACGCTGCCATCCATCCGAACACGGTGCGCACCAAACAAGTGGACCGAGAACCCTGAAAAAGATGGGTCTTGGTCCGCTTCCAAACGCAACTGTTGCCCCTCACAGTTCGGTACAGGCATCAGAACTGCATCTCCTCGCAACAGATCTCCCCTTGTGTGTGTATTCCTGCTGCTGTTTTGACTCTTTTACACATTTTATAAGCTCTTCACAAATTCTCAGCGGGTCAAAATACCATCATATGCTACACACATACAATGAGAGCATTTATCACAGCACACAGCATTGTTTTGGATGTTCGGTCATTTCCGTCTTGGAAAAATAGGCAATACATCATAAAATCCGACCAATCAGGTTGTGAACGTATCCATATGCCAACAGGTTCGCTGATAAAAATGCAAATCTGAACACTAAGCGGACCAGGACTAAATGTTTTTCTTTTAGTCCAGACCAAACAAACCAAACTACAAGTGTGAATGCACCCAAAAAATACTTATATTTTCCCTAAATACCGAAAAGTATCAATAATGAGAAATGGGACTCACCTACAGAGTTGCTAAAAGGTTAGGGTCACAGACAAAATCCTGTCATTACAATAGAAATTCGTGTGAGGGCAAAAGTTTTCCTCAGGCAGTTTTTGAAACGGGTTCAAGTTGGTCACACAAATTCGCTGGGTTGACCAACAGAAAGCTGCTTGGTTTGAAAGTGACTTTGAAGCAGTGCTTCATACTGTACATTGACAATACACTATTGACAATTTTTTGCCCAAGAAAATTCACAGAAACATCACTAATGTGACAGCACCTTAGCACCTAAAGCATTGTTAGTCACTTATGAGGATCAATTTCAGTTAACTTATGCTGCTGCCTATGTAGACAGCGAGGCAGCTCACTAGCTTTTGAAACTGAGCTAAAATCTTCACCCCATGTCTTCCGCTGTCTCATTTTTCTACTATGGTGTGCATTTCCCATAGGCGGGCAGACAACACCCCACTTCCTGATTCCCCAGGCTCTGACGGGGAGCAATCAGAAGACAGACAGTAGTAGCACACTGCACCTGCAGCAGAGACACTCTTCTGTCCCGCCACAGAGGGGGTGGACCCTCAAGATCAGTTTCCTGACGCCCGACTTGTTGCGCACTGAAATTCTTGATGACAACAACATATTGCACTGGAAGTGCTTCAAATGCTAAATCAATCAGCTTTCCTGTGAATGGAAATGATTAAGACATGGGAACAAGTCTCTTTGTTTTCCACTGTTTTAACAGGTCTTCTGAAGTGAAATGAGGCTTAAGCTTTGGCACATCAACAAACTCATGAGACACAATTTTTTAAGCGTTCCTACCAATATTTTAAAATCAAACGTTCCCCAGATAAATTCTATATAAAACATCTTTCAGTTGCTGAGTGCTTATTTGGTCCCCACTGAGTATAATTAAAGATGTTCCTTGAATTCTTTCATGTCTGGCTTCAGATTTATTGCTGAGACAATTAGAGTAATTATACCGCTAGAGTCTGGTCTGCCTGTTGGTGGCAACGGTGCTGGCAAGGCCTGACTTGTGCCTGACATGTTTTCTTATTTTCTCATACTTAATTGCAAAAGCAGCATCCCTTTATTGTATATGTTTTGTATATAATGTATATGAGGCCAACAACCCCTTTGGTGGACAGCCAGAGATCCCTGTTACATAATATATAAAACTGAGTGTCACATTTTAAGCCTGGCCTATAATACAATGCGTAAACTAGCATATTAATGCATGTACATTCTTTGTTATGATGTTCACATTGCAAAGCAATTAAATTCATTCATTAACTCAGGGGAGCAAGGGAAGGAAGGAAGGATGGATGGATGGAAGGAAATAAAATATCCATTACTGAAATTATTTATGAGTAAAGGACAATTACACATTTAGCTAAATGTTAACTTCTTAATTAGAGTGAATTGAAGTGGTCGAACATAATATTCTACTTTATTTAATGCATACTTTTATTTTTTCCACAAAGCTTAGATCTAATAATAATAATAATTGCCAGACCCCCTGCAGTACAGTTGCAGACTCCCTAATTGAGACTAATGCAAACCTCTTCTCTATAAATACACATTAGGTTACTTTCTGTAAAAAGTCAACACATCACAATTGCAGTTCTTGTATCCAGAGTAATATTTAGTATTCCTTCCAGCCCCATAACAAACATCATGCTCAGGTAAAATGCAGCCGTAAGCAATGAACAGGGGAAAAAAAACTCCCTGAGTCTGTGGTAAGCATCCCACCATGAAATTAGGTAAATTAGTGGGTGGAAAAGTAAAGCGAGAGTTGATAAGCAGAGCTCTATAAATTAAAGGGCAAGAAAAGGCCCAGCCCTGGTTACAACAGTCTCACGTAAAACAAACACTGGGTGTTTCGCAGACTTTGCGCTTTCCCCTTCAGGAGCATTTCAAAAATAATAATATTCCATGTTGAGTTAAGATCAGTAGACAGTATGTGTGGCATAATGTTGATTAACACAACACAATTCGATTCATCCATCATTTTCTTTAAAACATTTTTTTTTTATTTTATTTTACTTTTTATACAGAATGGATGCATTTAACTGATTAAATGTGACTAAATAGAGAGACAAATACAGAAATAACTGCAAAAGTTCACAACACAACCAAATACAGAAACGTGCAGGATTCTGGACTTTCGTATTTGGTTGTATTGTGAACCTTTGCAGCACATGTGTTGTAAAACTGATGAAGATGTTTTCTTAATTTGCTGATGTTTTTTCTAATCGCATGTGTTTTCTTCAGATGCAGCACGTTGAGCTCTCTCGGCCACCATCGTTTTTATTTATTTTTGATCAAATGAAATGACTAGAACTTTCAAAAACATTTTAAAAAATCTTACTGACCCCAATCTTTTGAATGGTGTACATAATTTTTTTCTGTTAAACGTGTTCAATTCTTAGAGTTGTAAAGCTGTGCTAGTTGTTTATGCTGTTGTTTTAGTAAAAAGCTATTGAGGCACTATTGACCCAATTTACTTCTATTGAAAGTTCCTCAAGCCGAAATTATTTGTGTGGTTATCAACTTTTTTGCCACAAATGCAGTTAATTGATAACTTATATACTATATATAAAATGACGAAACTTCCTTTAAAGCGCTCTGTAGAGAAGTTTGTCTGTTTAGGGCTACTGTAGAAACATGGCTGCACAAAATGGCGACTTCACTGTAAAGGGACCCACAGTGTATATACATAGAAATGGCTCATTCAAAGGTAATAAAAATCGGTTCATTATGTAAGGTCTTTATACACCACTGGAAACATAGTTATGCATATTATATTGCATTTCTGTCAATAGATCATCATAAATATTACACACTGCACCTTTAAGTTTTATCTGATTCTTTTTTAGTTGTGAAGACAGACAACTGTAATTAAATCAACACAGACTAAAAGAGACAAAGGCTTCTGCACTTCTGAGATCTCACACGATGAAATATAGCTTCGGCCAAAGGGTCAAAATACTCTAAAATTCAATTGAAATCACATGCTATTGACCGTGTGGTGAGAACATGGAATCCAGTAGCTGGCCGTAGCGCAATAGGAAACATATCGGCCACACTGAAGAAAGCAGTGCCAGAATCGAAATCATTAAACATTTATAGGAACAGTCTGAGATGCTTTATAGAGGGGGGAAAAAACAAGTTTGTGAGAGAAAGCTTGGATTAACTACAGTTTTGATGCTGGCTTGGTTTGAAGAGTTCACATTTTCCAGCTATGTAGAAGTTCCTTTCATAATTCCCAGGGCATAGACACAAAAGACAGGGGAAAGAAAGAAGAAAAAAAAACACAAAAACACATTTGCTAGGCTGCAAGCCCTGAAATCCTAAGCAGTCCCACTGGTAGAGTGAAGTACGTGGCATTCTGCCTTTCTGAAGAGCAAGAAGATTACAGGCTATATAGATTATAGAGGAAGGGTAGACAATAGAGAAATATCCTGCATCTCCCTCACACCATATACAGCATGTGCATATATACAGAATTTTTTCCAGTGATATATACGTTTTCATTGAATTTCTGACCCAACAAAGAACTTCATACATTTTACTCTTGGAATGATTCATTAGGCTTATATAATGTGTGTTGGTTAGACTGCTCTTATAGGAAGGACTGTTTGTAGAAACAAGGATTATGGAGAACTTTGAGACAGTTTCTCAATAAGAGCTTTTTGGGTGTTGGCTATTGTGAAGGTGTGCCTGTGAATATTCTATGGCACTCCTCCGCATGACAAAAGCCATTTCCTCTGAATCCTCTAACTAACATCATTATTCCAATGCCTAAAATATAATGGCTGCACACTGTTTTGCATTATTTCAGATTAGACACAAAACCATGTGCATCAACCAAAAATTAGATTCCAAAGCTCATATTTGCATATGCCGTACCACAAATGGGGTCACATGTTTTCTCAGGTCTATTGCCTATTTCTGCAATCCTGAGTAAACAGATCAATGTGTTCCTGCAAGCTGTTTTTGCTCAAGTGCTGTTCAGTCATTCGTCTACATCTCTTAGTCTAACAGGTTAAGATGCAGACTTTGTCACTCATTCAATTTTAACAGATGTTAATCTATTGTTAGGTCATTCCTGTTATGCAGTACCTTTTGACTTTTAAAAATGTAAAATATTTGCGTCTATGAAAGGGTATGGCAGCCAGGCTATCAAAAAAATATGCTCTGGTCAAGCTCAGCTACTTACACTTTATTAATTTGGTCTTGGCAATAAAATGAACAGGATGGAATCTAACAGGGTGGAAATAAAGAGCTTAAGTTAACCATTTCTCAGTGAGGATTGAGACTGAGAGGATTGAGGTGTCAAGATCATTTTGATATATTTTTAACTCTCTTTTGAAAGGTTGGTATTATCAAAGCAATATTATCTTATTGATTTATGTGACTTTGTCAAACAAGATTGAATGAGAAAACAATTAATACAGTAGAACATTAAAAAAAATTAATTCCTAGCTAATACGGATGTTTGTGCTGTAGTTTTTCCACTTAAAATGATGTCACTTCCTAGAATATGATTAAAGACCTGATTTCTGTTAGTTAAAGGGTTATTACAAAAGATGAGGGAATATATATACACATTACCATTTAAAAGTTTGAGGTCAGTAGGAGGTTTTTTTTTTTTTGGAAGACAGAAATTACTTATACTTTTATTGATCAAGGACACAAATTGATCAAAAGTGACAGTAAATACATTACATTGTTACAAACATTTCAAATAAATGCTGTTCTTTTGAACTTTCTATTCATCAAAGAATCCTGAAAAAAAATCCACAAAAATATTGAGCAGCAAATACGGTTTTCAAAATTGATAGTAATAAGAATGATTAATGAAGGATCATGTGACACTGAAAACTGGAGAAATGATGCTGAATTCAGCTTTGCCATCACAG
Source organism: Gobio gobio (assembly GCF_949357685.1). Taxonomy (NCBI): domain Eukaryota; kingdom Metazoa; phylum Chordata; class Actinopteri; order Cypriniformes; family Gobionidae; genus Gobio; species Gobio gobio. Next base: position 27,052,152 of record NC_137113.1, read on the forward strand.
GAATAAAATATAGCTGCAAGCAGCAATTGTCGGAGCCAAGCGCAAGACAATAAGATATTCCAACATGGCTGGGAGTGTCAAACCAACTGCAACAATGAGCCATTATAGACCTATTAAGATTATTTTAGATAAAATAGCTGTAAAATTATAAATACAGTCAATTATAATGATTTAAAGGTTTATCACTTTTGACCAATAGGTTACAAAATTGATGTGGTGTGGTCAGAATAAGGGAACAATGACACATGCAAAGTTTGGTGTCAAAATGTCAAAGCATTGCAGAGATACAGCCTCAGAAGTCATTTTGGCATCATGCCTCAAATTCGTTGCAGCGCTATACGAGAACGTTTGGTCTATCATTGCAAAATCCATAACTTTTTGTTGGCACGATCTGAAAATTATACGATTCAATTTTGGTGAAAATCGGACAAACGGTCTAGGACGAGTTTGAAAAAGTAGGTTTTTAACAAATAACAAGATGGAGGACAGGAAGGTTTACCAAATATGGCAAAATGGGTTTCTATGTTCTCGGCATGAGTCACGGAATGTATTATGACCAGTTTCATTACAATAGGCTAATTTAATAAAAAGTTATTAGCATTTTTGTAAATTTTGTTATATCTTTTGACCACAAGGTGGCACTGCCCTGAAACTTTTTGAGTACCTTCAAGGCATGGTGCGGAAGACACATACCGAATTTCGTAACGATGCGCTAATGTGTTCGTAAAATATAGCCTTTTCTGACAAAATTCAAAATTGGGTATCGTATGACTCAGTGTGATGTTTTGAATCTACAGAGACCAGTTTTGTGATTTTTGGCCAAAGCGTTCAGAAGTTATATGCAAAAATAGGGTTCAAAAGTTATGAGCACAAACATAAGTCAAACTTTGGACAGGTGGAGACGCTAGAGGGATTGAGTTAGAGACTCCAGATTTGCTATGGTGACAGCTCAAACTGTCCTCTATGAGTGTGCCAAGTTTCACAACTTTTTACCATACGGTTCTATGGAATGCCATAGACTCAAGAGCGGAAGAAGAAGAAGAAGAATAGGAACACCAACGATTACAATAGGTGCCTTCATACCTTCGGTGCTTGGCCCCTAATTAAAATAGAAAACAGTTATTTAAATTGTTTAAAATAAATACAATTATTATTTTAAGATATTACTTTTATTTTGACTGTATTTTTAAACAAACAAATTAAGCCTTGTTCAGCATAAGAGACTTTATATGATGAAACTAGAATATGTTTTATTCTAGGAACTGAATCTAGCATATTTTCTAATAAACTGTACATTTTTTATGTCAGAAGTTAGTGTATCTCGGGACAAGTGGCATCCGCTCAAAGCAAACTGGTGAAATGAATAAAATATTACCCCATGTTCACATAACTGTAGTACCATGATAGAAAAACTAATATGAATTCCAATATATTAAGACATATATGATGGGGACATAAAAATGTACTGCACAGTAGGAATGACCCTATGATGATATTCTCTTTGCTCTTGATCCTTCACTATGAAAGTCTATGGAGAGGAGCAAAGAGCCCCGATGCAGAGGCTTAAGAGGTACAATGCTCTGTGCTTTTCCTGGATATAGTGAAGCGCTTATCACAACACAAACAAGTATCTGCGGTAATCCTGGAAGAGGCAGAAGGAGAAATAGAAAGAATGTGAGAGAATAAGCGAGAGAGACAGGGTAAGAGGGAGGGAGTCCGCCTGCTAACACAGATTAGTTTGTGGGCATTTGAATCCAAGGCCAGTTACATCATTTATTTTGTCTGCCCAGCCTCGCCGTTACTCCAACACAAGCGAGAGGAAAGTAAAGAGGAAAGTCAAGGCCATTCAGCCGAGCAGTCCACATCCTCCACAGATCAGCTCTATCTGAAGCTGTAGAACAGATGTCTTCAAAGCTTCGGGTTGAGTTTATAGGAGTTAGTATTAGTGTACTCTGTTGTCCCCCAGTTGTGTGTTGTCCCCCAATTATCTCTTTCATTCAGTGTTATGTGTCAGATACTCTGGGACTTTCAGGGCCAATTAGTGAGTTTGTAACTACTAAGAACAGATAAAATGGTGCATGTAACGCCTGTGCTGTTATAATTAAGAATGACAATCAAGAATTTTAACAACTGCGAAAACAGTATTTTACCTTGTGCCTCATTATCAGATAATTATTCCCTGAGGTGCGCAACTGACAGTAACTACAGGTTATAAAATAGATCAGTGTTCTGCTGTTGTGCTCTGTGTTGCTGCTTATATACCCATCTGCTTTTAAAACTACACCAACAGAAGACACAACATAACAGAGATTGACTGATATAGTTATTTTTTTGTAAATGGCCAATTTAAAAAATAAATGGTAACACTTCACAATAAGGTCTCATTTGTTAATATTAGTTAATGCATTAGCTAACACGAACTAACAGAGAGAAATACATGTATTCATTTATTTATTAATCTTTGTTAATGTTAGTTAATAAAAATACAGTCGTTCTTTGTTCATGTTAGTTCACAGTGCACACAGTGTGTTTAGTAAATGTTGATATTAACATTAGCTAAGATTAATAAATGCTCTAAAAGTATTGTTCATTGTTAGTTCTTGTTAACTAAAGTAGTTAACTGACGTTAACTAATGAAACCTTATTGTAAACTGTTGACAAATAAATAAATAATAATAATTAGTAGTAATAGTAGTAGTAATACATTTCAAATCCTTAGTACCACAACAAAATAAATAAAATGCGTTATAAATATTATTTTTCAGATTATTTTTATTTTGATTATTTACAGGACAAGACTTTTTTATTATTATTATTTTAAAGACCAGAACTAAGCAAAAGCACTATAAATGCGAGTGAGCTCTGAGATGTCTTACGGAAGACTTAAGCTCTGTCATGAGAGTCATATCTTGGAAGGGAACAGATCTGTGGAAACTATACTGCCAGGGTAGATATCATTAACCTTGTGGATGCACAAAACCTCAGAGTATTCTGAGAGTAATACATTATGACAGACACCCCTGAAGCACATGCTTCCGAGACTATGAATCGAGCATCAGTATAAACCACATGAAATAACTAAGACGCTTTCAGCAAGATCCTGTGGCTACTAAACGGAATAAACACAATGCATAAAGACATGTTAATGGCACCAAATGGACAGTTCGAGTGTCTCGCCTTAGTCTGCAACTGGTAAGTCAAACATAGCCCCATCCGAACTCAAGCCAATGTGGTTGTGTTGTGATGTGTGGAATGCTCGGGACCACAGTGATAACATTTTTCAGGAAGTGAGTCTACAAAAAAAATTACTTATTTATATAAATCTGGGATTTAAGAAAGGATTTGTACATAACAAAATTACTTCAGCTTTATAGATTTTTTCATTTGTTGTGTAATTTAATTGCACTGCCTTTCCAATGTAAACATGCCTATTTCACACACAGTACAAAATCAATATCAACTAGAAAGTACAGCAGGCAGTAGTTTGTATTATGTTCATAATTGATACATTTAGTGGGAGATTATCTGCTTTGTGTTGTGATGGGCCAGCATTGGGCTTAGGCTATTTTTCAGTCTCAGTCCAGCCAACGCTATCTCACGACCAATTCGTATGCATTTTATGAGGTGGCTAATTTGTACAACCTCACTCGTAAGAATTTGAACGATTTGTCTAAACCCCAGTGATGGATAGGTTTAGGGGCGGGGTTAGGGGGAGTTCATTCGTACAAATTCATATGAATTAGGCAACTTGTAAAGTACGTACAAATCACCATGAGATCGGGTTGGTCCAGCCCTAGTTAATGTTACAGTAAACATAAATGTAATTTCTCATAGTTTGGACAACATAAGGGTTGTCAAGTAGTGGCTGGGAGCTGTTTTCCTCCTTTTGTCCTAAGGCTAAAACATTATTGCCATTTTATTTAAGAAAAAAACTGACATCCACAATAATAAAAAGAAAATTACAGTCATTACAGTTCCATGTTTGCAAATGCTGAAACTTCATTGAAATCAAAGCATTTATTTTGGTCCACTGTCCACTGGCCTATCGTCATTTTTTTCCATTCTGAATGGAATCAAAAATCCCTTCAAGGCAACGAGAATGCAAGGGAAAAGAATGAAATCTCAAAAAGTGCTTGTCAAGATCACTTTTCAATAATATACAGACTTTATACACTCCACTCTTGTTTTTAGGGTGACAAAAAGTTTTAAAAGTAAATTTTTCAAGATAGTCTGCTTCAGTGGTCTAACAGTTCTCATCGACAAAATGATTGAGATCAATCAAATCGAAGAAGGCGGGCTTTACTGTTCACTGAAGCCAAATGTGAATTCCAACATGACTCTTCATTTTTAACAGCGAAAGAGCGTAAGGTAAGATAAACAGATAAGATAAAGATTTTTTTTTCTAAAGTAAACAAAAAGCTGATTGGTTCTTTTAACTAAGGGGCGGGACTTCCATTCTTTTCTCCACGAGTGGTCCATCTCTTTCTCCTTAATCCATTGGTGGTGAAATTCATACGCAACCCTCTAAATCATGTGCATTCATACAAGGTTATTAAGTTTTAGTTCTAATTACTAAAGTTCTATCATTAAATAGTGCTTGATTATCATAATATCAAATCAATATTCTAATTTTCTGAGATACTGAATTTGGGATTTTCCTTAGTTGTCAGTTATAATCATCAAAATTAATTAAATATATCAGTCTGTGTGTAATGAATGAATATAATATACAAGTTTCACTTTTTGAATGGAATTAGTGAAATAAATCAACTTTTTGATGATATTCTAATTATATGACCAGCACCTCAATATATATATATATTAGTGGTGGGCATAGATTATTTTTTTAATCTAGATTAATCTCACTGTAAACTTGGAATTAATCTAGGTTAATCTAGATTAAAATGGCTCATTTGAATTCTGCCGAAGGCATTCAGAATATGTGTGCTCGTAAGTGATCGTTTGTCTTTTTGTAGTTTGAATAATAAATAACTTCTGTCCCTCTAAGAACTGACGCATGCATGGATCCCAAAAACTGTTCCTGTGAGCTGGTTACGACTGTGTTTACGTTAAAACTCACCAAGATGGGCATTGAGACATTTTTGAGTGTATTTGACAATTAATAAGATGGAAAAAGGAGCTCATTTTTGCACTTGTATGTCAGAGGCGGCTTTATTGCGGTCTGTGTGTGTGCGCTTCAGATGCGAGCGTGAAATCTGCGGGAATTAGTAGAATTAACGTTATGTGCAACCCCGAGCGAAATTCAGACTGGTCACACCAATACTAACACGCTGTCATGAAGAAAAATCCAGCAGAACACCCGTTCGCAATGTTCAGAGAGTTAACTGGACTGAATGAGAGGAGGCGGGTGCGTGTCAACTCGCTGTCGTCGGAGAGGAGAGTAGAGCGCAGCTGATATCGATACAGTAGAAAATGAGTATTGTATCGTTTCAGATATTTCAGTATCGATACATAGCGAAATATGGATATTTTTGACAACACTAGTAGGCATACACACAGGTTCGAAGACTCGTTCTCGCACCCCCTACAGTGCAATTCGGCTAGGTATACATCCGCGCTAAAATATCAAGGTGAAAGTCATCATAGCTTGCGTAGTATAGACCCAGCTCCCAACCCAACTTTGAGAATAGATTAACGGCGATATTTTTTTTATCGCCCGATAAGAGTCTCACGTTAACGCAGCACGTTATATACACATATATATATATATGTGTGTGTGTGCGCTGTCAAACAATTAATCGCGATTAATCCAAAATAAAAATGTGTGTTTACATAATATGTGTATAATTATTATGAATATGTACATGCACATACATATACATGTATATATTTAAGAATTATTTTATATATATATATATATATATATATATATATATTTATATATAATATAAATGATTTATATGCAAATATTTCTTATTCAAATATATACATGTATGTGTGTGTATCAAATATACATAATTATTATACACAGTACACACACATATAGTACACATGCATATTATGTAAACGCAAACTTTTATTTTGCAAGTGATTAATTGCGATTAATCATTTGACAGCGCTGATATATATGTATAAATACATATATATTTAAAATAGTATATCAGTCTGGTGAGCAAACTAAAAAATGTACTTGCCAGTGGCAATTCTATTGCCAAGGTGTGCGTACGTCTAGAATATATTTTGCATTAGCATCTCTCTTCAGTCAAACAGCTAAACGAGCAGCAAAGGAATGACTCATCAGATTAGCTTAATCAATGACAGCATGTTTGTCCAAAAATCCTGTCTAGTGTGACCAGGGAGGAGCTAATTATGGATGAAGCATGTCAGTGTTTCTGAGGAAGTGGGGCTGCAGTCAGCTACATGGTGGATCAACACTAATGGAGGTTTCATGAGTGAGAGATAACAGGTAAACACTCATTCATCTGATTCATTTAATTAAAACTCTCTGTAACTCATAGTCATGCACATGTTCTAAGATGCTATTTATCTAGTTGTTCTCAAGTGGTGGGCGCAGACAACATGGGGAAAAAACAATGCTAAATGTGAATAATAAAAAGCACTTAACCCAGGGTTTCTTCACATTTTCAATTTCAAAATTCCATACTATTCTCAGACTCAACATTTTAATTTTATATTTTAGAAAACTGAACAGGGGCCATAGTCTGGAAACACAAATTTTTTTTATACTCTTTCTTTTTCCATACTTGAAATTACTCAAATAATATTGCATACTTTTCCAAAATGCATAGGAACCCTGTTAATCGTATAATCAACCATAGGATAACAAAATAAATACGTCAAATATGCCTGAAAAACTAAGAACAGATCTACATAAGGTAAAAAAGAAAAAAAAAATTATATATCTTTTTTGGTTTTGCCAACCACAGATTTATTATTTATATATATATACTTATTTACACACCTAAATACAAGATAAAACAAAATGTTCCTATTCAAGCTATATTAGAATAATCTGTGTATTATTTGTAATTTTGCATATTTTTGGCCCCTTACAGTTCATAGTAATATTAATACATTTTCAGTAAAAACAAAAAAAATCCGTAAAACCAACCCCATCCAGTAAACTTTTGGCAAATAATAAACATTTTCGGTACTTGAATGGACATTTGTTTTCCACTGGACAATCTGGGTCAAGAAAAACCTGTGGAGAACCACTGCTCAAAGTCAGTGATGTAAGCTTGTCATGTGATATTTACAGACAGATGTCAAACAACGCAAGCAGATGAGAACAATTGTGTTGTTGTCCATTCGCTTCTATCTCGGGACAGAGGAAGATCCATTTTAAGCATTTCATGCCTCAGAGAGCAGCCTTTAATACACGTCTGTTTGCTATTGAAATCTCCTTTATCTTTAAATAGTGCTTGAGCAATGATGCATTCAGAAGAGCTCGCCTCTCCTACATTGAGTTCTTGTATCTTTTCTTTATTAAACCTTGAAGAGCCCTACTGTGGAAGTTCTTAAAAAACCACCCCCTCTGAGTGGTCCACCCACTAATCCACTCACGCACCCATTCATGACAGAGTTTCATTAATTCTGTTAAATAGCCTAAGTACTTCTTCATAAGCAGAACCAAATTACCTGCTTTCGAGGCCAATCAAACTGCTTTTATTCTATCAAATGTTCATAGTGAATTTGATGACAATCTAGCCAGTTTTCTATTTCAGGAGCTCAGTTACTCTGCCAAAAATACAAGGTACAAATGAATACATGAAAGAAGCATTTAATGCCTTTCCACACCTGCATAATGTTCTTTGTTCTGTAGATCATAAATGGAGATGTTATTTATGGTTGTGAGGTCGCTCGTTTCCATGCAAGGAAAATGAAAGGCAACTATGGGCCAAAAATAACTTTAAAAAATCGTTATCCCCTTCGCCATTTGTCTCTCATTTGGATAAGAGGAGCAGGAACATTCTGCTAAACATTTTATTTTGTGCTCCAGGGAAGAAAGAAAAATGTACAGGTTTGGAACAACATGAAGGTGAACAAACGATGACAGAGTTTTCTATTATTTCTAAGCTAATACGATTAAGAGAATTAAAGCTGATTAGGCAATTTCCTCAGGCTGTACAGTAATAAGGAAGGTCTGAGTGTGTGACATATTAGAACACGCGAGCATGAATCAAACGAAAGAAACTTGTCCAACTCAACCACACATGTTGCAAGAACACGTCCTTGCCTGACTTGTCAGAGAAGGCATGGAAAGCACGTAGACAAATCAGTTCATGAAAACAATATTTACAAAATGTAATTACAAGCAAAGGCAGAGATGAGTAAAGACGTTTGAAGTTTCATTTGGACTTTGATTATATTAGCAAACATCTGAGATCTTGTCCTCAACAAAGGTCGAGCAAGTCCTGGCTTTTAAACTATCAGAATACACAAGGATCTCAAAAGCAAGATGGGGGTGAAGTGTTTAGCTCGTGGCTAGAAGAAATAAGTGTGTCTTTGTTGGTCTGTGCTAATTATAGCAGGAACTGCCTGGGCTCAGACCTCCTCTCTCTAATAACATTTATCAGCTCCTTGTCACCAAAGACCCATTGTTCTCATCTCTCCTTAAATACTCCCCAAGAACAAACCAAGAACATCTCTGAACTGAATCCTCTAGGACACGTTCATACGCCTGCTATTTGGCTTCCTTGTCGAAGAATACAGAAAACAACATGGACATTTTACATTCATCTATATAAAATTCAAGAATATTGATCAGCTCTTCGATTTCATGCTCACACACGGAAAAGCATCTCATATTAAAGTTTGTCAATGCTAAAGCGTGTCTTTATGAATACAGGATGTCTGCAGTCTGAACACCAGCTTCATGGCCAATAAAGGCACTCAGCTGGCAGGACATACGGTCGACCAGCACATTAGTAATGATTCAGTCACCAAGGCTCACATCCTGTATACATTACTCTTTAACTGGTGGTGCTACGAAAAGCCATTGAGGAAACAGAGTGGATCTCGATGATAGTAATGAGACCACTAAGACATTAAATACTAATCTGCCAGAGAAAGCATAAGCAGTGTCTGTGAAACCGATAGTTAAGGCGCATGCAGATGGAGGGGCGCTGCTCTGAATCTGACAATGACACCAAAGATTTACTTGCTGCCATTTATAGATCCGGAAAATTACAGGGAGGCAACTATTATTTGTGCTGAGGGGTTGTCAAATCCGTAAAAAAACAACCTCCCTCCCTTTGTAACCTACATTTCAAATGGGATGTGATCCGTCCATTGTGGATCACTACGCAGACGACTATAAATCCTTTTTCAATAGCTGTGATCCCAGCATAATATCACACGATTATAATAACGGACTAGAATAGAGCAGATGAGCTAAAAGTACCACACAATGGTGTCCGTCACAAGATTTAATAACAGAGTATAGACAACTACAGTATATAGCACAGGAAATATTCCCATAAGACAATTAGATGACATCTAAATCTGGAACACAGGAATAGTAACTAATAAAGATGTAAAAATCAAAGCTGCTGAGATTATAGATGTTCAAACAACTATAATATTTAACCACGGGGAAGTTAGCAATTTCATTAACATTACTGTATCACTTACTTCATGGGCTTGAAGAGCGCCTGGCCATAGTTCTGGAATGTCATGATGAGCTTCAGCTGCGTGCCTCCGGATTTCATTGCTACAGAGAGAACAAGAGTGGCGCTAAACACTCGTCTCAGGAAAATAACTTGAGCTTTCTTACAATCAACCATTTAAGATAAGACTCATTATGCAAGTGGCAATAACAATGTGAAAGTTCAATTGCGAAAATTATTTGTCCTGTAATCGCAGATGGTTATAGTCTTGTATTTTGTTTTCTAAGTGTATTTTGGCCATACACACTGTCCTTTTAGGGAAGCTGATAAGACTTTTTTTTTTTTTAAAGCTTGTTGTAATGAATATGCAGGCAATCACAAACAGATGAAGGAAAACAAGGGGACACCGCCTCAAGTCACTTAAGAGGCTGCTGTGCCATACCAGTTTTTTTAAAGATCACTATCACCATAGATTAACATGCAACTTCCTTTAGATATAAAATTAAATAAACCATGATCCAAACCAGAGCGGCCTTTGTTCCTGAATGGATCATCCTAAATGGGTTTATTTTCTGATAATGGCCTAGTTACTGTGCATTCTTTAACTTATTACTCAGCAACTTAGAAAATAAGTAAATAAGTTGACATTAAATATTGATTTGAAAAATCATTTTATCAAAGAGAGTGTGGGTTGATATAAGTGAGATTGGTTGTCAAGGACACTGGTCAAATATGCAGTTTAGTGGTTATTATACAAAAATATTCTGACCACAGAATACAGCGATCATCCAATCAGAATCAGGTATTCAGAAAAGCCGTGTAATAAGTTGAGAAATTGACCTTGTGGCTTCACATAATTGCAGCCCATCAAGCACAAGACGTTGTGAATGCTTGGTGGGCGATACTTTTCCACAGCATGCCGTTTGATTAAGTCTAAATTGCACACTCTTCTCATTCATTTACTCTGTTGGAATCCACTACCAGTGAATCTCAGTCCAATTTTATTGATGCATCCGCAGCCAGAGTGCAGGAAGAGTCTAGCCATTATCTTGGAGAAACTTCATTCAAAGAATCTATTTAAATCTGTTTGGAGGAGCAGCACTGAAGGATGCATCACAACCACTGCAATCCTAAAAACACCTCCCTATTTATTTGCTATTTACTGTGTACTGATAATTGTGCTATCTTAAATATTGTCTTACCAACACTTGTGATCCTTTGCGACACCAGATCCTTCAGCATTGCGTCAATGACCGGGTTGTGCCTGGAGTAAAGCTCATACCGGTTTATCCCAATGTGGAAGCGGAGCCAGTTTGGGTACGAGTCTGAGGACATCTCGCCAGTAGGAGCATAATCCCCATCTTTACTTTCCCCATTCCTACGGTAAAACAACCCAAATGCAATGAACGATGTGCAAATGCATTTTTCATAAGCCCTTACAGAGATTAATCATAAATAGGGCTTCATGTTACGAATTGCATGCATCAATGCATGATAATAATAATAAAAATACGCTTGATTTAATTCACATTTATTTGTATAGCGCTTTTCATAATACATATAATTTCAAAGCAGCTTTACAGAAAAATCTGTTATCAGAGGTGACTCAAAGTAATGTCCAAAATGTAGAGTTCTAAGATAACACAAATCATTCAGTCAGTTAGCGAATATCATGTAATTATTATTAGAAATATTATTGTTGTTGTTAAAATTATTATGAGGAAATCTATATTATTTGGGGGAAACATGATTCTGTGCATTTAAGAGTTTTGTGTGTGCTATGTGAGAGAAAACCTCAACCTACCACTCTGGGTTCTCTGCAGCTTTAGGGTCAAATCTTATATCAGTGTTGACATTGAACAAAGTGTCTTCGTCAGTTAAAGTAGGCAATGGCCTGGTGTATAAAGGATGCTCAAAAAGCGCAGGGAGCCTCGAACCCTTCACAACTGCGTTCTTCAGGGTAGAGTCCCGTGTCGCGTGCCTCTTCTCGTCACCTGTCAACTGCTCAAATCTTTTCAAAGCCTCGGATCTCTCTCCAACGGTGATCTTTTCCAGCGAGTGAGAGGACAGGTTTGAGTTCGGCTCGTTGCTGAAGTCTTGAAGTATTCTGAGTGTGTGTTTATTAGGCCAGCCGGACTCTGATCCCGGCTTGGCTCGATGCTTAGCCCAGTTCAGCGGCTCTTCGCTGGGTGTGTGCGAACACGAGCACGCGCTACTGCTCCGTCTCTCCAGCTTCGGTAACAAGTCTATCATAATGTGCATAGAGCAGGCTATGAGAAACACCATCAGAATCAAGACGCGGAATTTTCTAAAGAGGATCATCTTCAGGGTCTCCTGTTCGAGAAATGACTTGTTTGGAATGGCAGGGATAAAAGTGAGCAAGCGCACTACATCGCCAACAGTACATAAAACACGGGCTCCCAAATGTATGAGAAGAACACATGGAACGTTTTCGTTTTCATTTGCCAGTTTAAGAGCAGAAATGGGGATTTATTTAGCAAAGGGCTCATCCACATCCATGCGAAACAATAATCCAGTTATTTACGTGCGCTCGCGATTAAATTCCTCCCGTGCAGTCAGTTGACGAGACGCGAGAACAATCTCCGACACAACCGCGTATAGTCTATTTTAACATTTAATAGCCTAACTGTTATACTGCAGGTATTTGCGGAATATAATTAAGTCAAGCCTCGTCAGACAAATGATCCACAAAAGTGCGTGTTCGCGATACCGCGGTCCACCTCACATCTGACGCTATTCATACAACGCACGAGATCTCTTTCACAGCTGCACAAGTTCATTCGCTTTTCTTATCCAGTACAAATCGAGGCTGTTCAGTCGTTGAAAGCGACGAGACGCATTGGCAGCCGTCCGAGGCAGGTTTCGAGAAAGTCTGGCATGGCAGCTCCTTCCGTCGATAAATGTGATTTGTGGAGAAAGTTTCAACGTTTCATCCTGAACATCCAGCTCGTATGGAGGTGATGCCTGCCCGTTGACAGGCGCTTGAGGAAATACCTCTGTCGGAGTTCAGGGTGGGTGTGTTAAATATCATGATGCTGAAGCCCCTCGCACATAGTGGATTGGCTGAGCTTTAAAACAGACAGCCCAGGCTCGCTTCCTGTAGCGTCAAATTGTGCAAGAAGAGGGCGTCTGAACACACACTACCACCCATTATTGTCTGAAATGACTTTTTAAGATGTACTTAACACGCACGCCCTAACCACTCTCTACCACCTATTTCGGTGGAAAATTTCTGGACTCTTTCTCCATGTGGCATGTCATGGAGCAGTTGACAAAGAGGCATCCTGCATGATGAGGTAAAATAATACGCTTAAAAAGCGTCAACGGGTTCATCTTTGTGTATGTTACTAATATAGACTGAGAAGAGGGATCACTCATTAAAGTGAGTTCGCCTTAAAATGAATATTGTTTACTGTGTTAATCCTAACATTATTTTCTTCCTTAAAAAAAAAAAAAAGGATGACTCATTTGTGAAGAAATTGCCCAGACCAGGCCATTGTGAACTGAATCATCTGATTCATTAATTTGCTCACCAATCACTGTAATGGAGTAGCCAACTACAGTGATACTTTTAGGTGTTTTATGTGTCCTTTCTGCATTATAGGATGAGTAATGATGACATTTTTGGGGGTTGGTCTATCAATTTAAGGCATATGAGTTCCGACAAGATGATCCAACCCTAACTGATTTTACCTCTAAAACAGGGGTTCTCTACTTTTTTTAATCCAAGGCCCTGTTATGCCTGATCGGTGTATATACACATACACATACATACTGTAGCTTATATTTACACACACACGTATATATATATATATATATATATATATATATATATATATATATATATATATATATATATATATATATATATATATATATATATATATATATATATATATATATACACTGATCAGGCATAACATTATGACCGGTGAAGTGAATAACACTGATTGTGTGGTATATATTAGGCAGCAAGTGAACATTTTGTCTTAAAAGTTGATGTATTAAAGGAAGAAAAATGGGGACGCCTAGGGATTAGAACGAGTTTGACAAGGGCAAAATTGTGATGGCTAGACGACTGGGTCAGAGCATCTCCAAAACTGCAGCTCTTGTGGGGTGTTCCCGGTCTGCAGTGGTAAGCATCTATCAAAAGTGGTCCTAGGAAGGAACAGTAGTGAACCGGCGACAGGGTCATGGGTGTAGTCCGATCAAACAGTCAGGGTGTCCACGCTGACCCCTGTCCACTGCCGAAAGCACCAACTATAGTAAACTGTTAATTTCAATCAGTTTGGGGTTGCCAGTTGGGGACTAGTTCACCACTGATGTCCGGTTAGAGACATGAAGAAGCAATAGGGGTTCAATTTCTTTGCTCTTTATTTCCAGCACATTGCTGGTTCCATATGTTTGTCTATGTGTGTGGTCTAAAACAAAGCATACAATACATAATCAATATAACATAACAGAAACAATTAATCAACTAGATAAATGTATTGAGAGGTAACAGAAACATTTAAAGCACCATCATGTGAATACATGAACACAAATGAATCATTACTTCAATGGAAAGTATCATTTAAACAAGGGATATCAACCAAACATAATAAACTCAGTTCATCAAACAGTTAACATAGACTTCATAGTAAGTACATAAATCAACTTACTTCATACTATATACGCACACATCAAAGGTGAAGCAAGCACAGAGTCTGTTTGAAACACTCATGCCATGCTGAGCTATTCACTAACATTAATCAATGCCACCTGCTGGAGATGGGCGGAGCAAAGTGTCTGCTGCTCAGACAGTGCGCTCTGACATTGGCTGATTGCCAGAGCAAGTCTCTCAGACACAACTTTCAAAATACAAGTCCCAATGGGCCTTTTTAACAGCCGCCCCCAGATTTCTAAAGACTGAGGAAATCTGCCCATTATAAAAAGGTCAAAGTCCAATTTTAGTCTGGAATCTCAGGTAGCTGTATCACCTTAGCCACAGGTCGCACATAAAACTTGTCCTTAATTCTCACTTCAACAGTCCTGATTCTGTTATCCACCCCAGGGAATACTTGAGAGATCTGCCCAATGGGCCACAGGGCCCTGGTGAATTGAGGGTCCACAATCATAACTGTAGTTCCCACCTTTATATCGGGTGACTCTACCTGCCACTTGCTACGAGTCTGAAGACCAGGCAAATAAAACTTGATAAACCGCTTCCAAAAGTGATCTGCTAGGACTTGGCTATGACGCCACCTACGTCGACTCAATAGTTCACTTTGAGGGTATATCACTTGAGGAAGGGACGAATCAGGCCGCCCCATAAGGAGCGAATTAGGAGTGATAGGATCTGGATCAGAGGCATTAGAGGAGATATACCCTAGGGGTTTAGAATTTAAGATCCCTTCAATCTCAATGAGTGTAGTGAGAAGAGTTTCCTCTGGTATCGGCTGAGTTCCCAGAGTGACCTGTAGAGCTTGTTTCAGGGACCGGATCTCCCTTTCCCAGCACCCACCAAAATGTGGGGCATGAGGTGGGTTGAAGCGGAAGATAATCTGCTGGCTGGCAAGCTGTTCCCGAAGCTCTGGAACTAGTTCAGCAAATGTCTGTTGCAGCTCCCTTTCCCCTCCTTTAAAATTGGTACCCTGATCAGATAAAATTTCCATAGGTCTCCCACGTCGGGCTATAAAACGCCTGAGGGCCATAAGGAAGGAGTCTGTATCAAGTCTAGGCAGGAGGTCAATGTACACTGCACGTGTAGTCATGCACTTGAACAGAATACCCCATCGCTTTTCACTTCTGCGCCCCATCTTTACCAAGTATGGCCCAAAACAGTCAATGCCAGTAGAATAAAAGGCCGGTTTGAATAGACGTAGCCTGGCTGGAGGCAGATCGGCCATTCTGGGTATCTGTGGATTTTTACGAAATTTCTGACATTCTGGACAATCTTTGCGTTGATAACGTCGGATTGCTTCCCTACCCCGAAGGATCCAGTATTTTCTACGCATTTCCGCTAGTACTCTCTCAGGTCCTGGGTGAAGCAGCTTTGCATCATAGTCCTTAATGAGAAGCGAAGTGACAGGATGATGGGGGTCAAGCACAATAGGATGCATAAACTCAGGCTCAATCTCTTCACAACGACGAAGGCGCCCTCCTATCTTAAGGAGTTGACTTGCAGAGTCAAGTTCAGGAGCGAGGCTAAGGAGTCGACTGTGGTTATGCAGTTGTTTTCCCGCTGTCAGCTGTGTCACATCGGAGGGAAAGCTTTCCCATTGAGCTTGCTGAAAGATAGCCATTTCAGCCCGTCGAAAGTCTTCAGCTGAGAGATTGGCCCCATTTTCCTTGAGAGATTCTGCAGTGGCGGTCAGTAACTCTTGAAAGGTCAGAAACTTGCTTGGATCTGGTATGGACAAGCGACGTGCAGTATTCATCAGACCACAGAATGTAGAGTTTCTTAGTTCATCACTGTCAATAAGAGAGGATGTGGGTGTAACCGGCCACTGGTCAGGTGAGAGATGAATGAATGGTGGCCCTGTATTCCATCGACTTTGTGGCCCTAGTTCTGCCAGCCTTTTACCTCTGGTGATATCATCTGCCGGGTTACTATCGGAGTCCACATAGCGCCATTCACAGTGGCTGGTAAGGTCCTGAATCTCAGTAACTCGTGTACCAACGAAAACCTTGAAACGACAGGATTCTGATTTAATCCAAGTTAAAACTGTGGTGGAATCAGTCCAAAGGAAAACTTGTCGAATGGGCAAAGTCAGTTCATTCTGCAGGATCCTGGCCAACTGGGCACCTGTTAGGGCTGCAGATAGTTCTAGACGAGGGATTGACAGACGTTTTTTGGGAGCCACTCTTGATCTGGCCACAATGAATGTGACTTCCACTTCTCCCTGCTGGTCTTCTGTTCGAAGATAAGCGACCGACCCATAAGCTGACTCTGACGCGTCACAGAAGATATGGATATCTCGTTGGCTGGATACATCATCCTTTGGTGCACTGCAATAGCATCTGGATAAAACTATCGTTTGTAGATTACCGAGCTCCTCTGCCCATCTGTTCCAAGCATTCACTAAATCCTCAGGTAACATGGGATCATCCCAATCTCTCTTTTTGTCCCATAGTCGCTGCACTATTACCTTGGCACGTGTGATGTATGGGATGATGTACCCAAGAGGATCATATTGGCTGGCGATCACTTTATAGATGTTACGCATCGTAACTTTATGGCACTCTATAGCACGGAGCTTATATGACAAGGTATCATTTTGACAGTTCCACTGGAGTCCAAGCACTGATTCATGATTTGAAACATTACCCATGGCGATCCATTGCTCAGCACTGTCAGACCTGGATGCCACTGGTAAGTGACTGATGGTGGAAGGTGCATTACTGGCCCATTGCCTAAGTTCGAATCCTCCTTTTGCCAAGACACTCTGCAACTGGTCTACCATGTGCCTTGCTTCATCTACAGAGGGCAGACTTTGCAGGTAATTGTCGACATAAAATGCCTTGTGTACAGCATCATGTACCTTTTCACCAGGCTGACTGTTGTCCAGGACATTCTTTTGCAAAGCAAAGACAGCGCAACATGGACTACTAGTGGTCCCAAAGGGAAGGACTTGCCATTCATAGACTCTGGGCTGCACTTCTCTTTCTTGATCTCTCCATAAGAAACGGAGAAGGGGTCGATCTTCGGGAAGGAGTCTTATCTGGTGGAACATTCCTTTAATGTCGCTGCTGATGGCGATTGAATGTTCTCTGAATCTTAGTAGCACAGCCAGTAACGAGGAAGTCAGAGTAGGTCCTGGAAGTAGCAGTTCATTAAGATTGTTTCCTTGGAACTGGAATGAACAATTGAAAACCACCCTATGTTTCCCGTTATGTTCAACCATATGGTGTGGGATATACCAACTCACTGGAGTGTCTTCTGCTCCTGACTGTAGTTCAGCAATGTAACCCGCCTGCTCCAGTCGTTTAATTTCAGCCTGGTAGATAGCTGCTTGATCAACAGACTTACTGAGGCGACGCTCTAGGCTTCTAAGATGAGGCATTACTGCTGCTTTAGGTGCATGAAGAGGGGGCATATTTTTAACTCTGAGCAGTGGGGTAGCATATCGCTGAATCCCATCGACTTCAACTCTGTTCGTTTTTTGTTCCAGCAATTTTAGTGACTGCTGGTCTTGTACTGATCGAGTACTCGTCTTCGCATCCCTCCATGGAAGGACATCCATTTGCCAGAGTCTTTCGACTTGTTCATGCAAAGTAGCAGAAGGTGACAAACTTGTGAACAGACATTGCTGCTCTGTGAAGCGATGTTGCAAAGCTTGAACTGGTCCTTGTAAAGTCCATCCAAGGAGAGTTCTAATTGCAGCAGGACCACCTGGTGGTCCCAAGCGAACCGGTTCAACTGGGGTAATTAAATGAGGGCAGTCTGATCCAATGAGCAAAACTGGATGAGCTGCTTCAATGTTTTGGAGGGGAAGTCCTTTAAGGTGACGGTACCTTTCCCGTAGAGCCTTAACAGGATGACAATGTACTCCAAGCCCCAGCTCTGATGCAGTGAAAGCTCCACTGATTGGATATACCTTGTTTGGTTGACAGGCTGGTGAAAGGTTGAAGGAAACAGCCGCCCCATGCAGGACCTTTAACTCTTGCCTGACTGTGCGCAGGGGCAGGTCCTCTGGCTTCCCTTTCAATTTCAGCTGGTTAGCTGCAGCGTGCAACAAGATGCTCCTTTCTGAGCCATCATCAAGAATGGCACAAGCATTTATGGATCGATCTCCATTTCTCAGAATGACTTTACACATTTTCAACAGTACCTTCTGACTTCCTAGGGGCTTGTCAATGAATAATACATCGTTGGCGGCCTCCCCCATGATAGGGTTTGCAGATGAATCCTCTCCTTCCACTACTTTGTCCTTGTTCCTTACATTAACCTCATGAAGAACAAGCAAGTGGCGGCCATTACATGATTTGCAGCGCATCTTGAGGTTACACTCTGATGATCTATGGCCCCGTCCACAGCGCCAGCATCTGTTGTGCCCCTTTATCCAATTTTGCCTCTGAGATTTGGAGAGTTGAGAGAAATTGGCGCAGTTATTCAAAGAGTGTTTGTTGTTATCACAGTAAGGACAGTAAGGATTTGCCATTGTGGTCTTAACTGTGACAGGTGATGGAGGTGCAGAAGGGTATTTCTCAGTGCTGAGTAGGACTTCGGTCCCTTTGTGGAATGGGTTTACCTTCCTTGGTGGGTCCCAAGATGATCTGGTTGAGTACCCTCTACCGGAGCGGCTTGTATATCTTGTGGAATCTTCTTGCACTTGGATTTCATATTCTAACCAGTCTGAGAAGTCAAGGAGGTTAGGAATCTTCACATTCAAGGGATAGATGAATCTTCTGAAACTGCTTCGCAGATCATGTGGCAATTTACTCAGTAGTCTGGACACATGAGATCCACATCTTAATTCCACTTTGCCAGGCTTACCTAATTGTCGCAACATTCCCACCAAGGATCTCACCCTCAGAGCAAACATCCGGAAAGTTTTGATGTCTCCAGTGTTGATGCTCGGTCCCTCCATCAATTCCACTATGCGCTGTAACGCCAATTGATGTGGCTGGCCATACTGCTTATTGAGGGCATCCATGGTGTGGGTATAAGGATGACGTGAACTGCTGTATGATTCAGCAATTAGCTGTGCTTCCTCAAGCTTCAGATGTTCTAGCAGAATATGGAATTTGAAGCGCTCTGTGGTATCAGCTGGCAGAATGTTTTCCAAAGCAATCTTAAGCCTTGCAAACTCTCTGGGGTTTGGGTGAATCAGGTCGGGAATCGTAGGAGTAGGTCCACGATATACTCTTTCTTGGTCAACCAATGAACTTGGAGAGTGGTGGTGCCTTCTCCTACTCTTAGATGATAGCTTATGCTGTTTTCTGGAGGAAGATTGTTGAGGCGGAGATCGGACATGACTTCTCGGAACCATGTTGGCCTCATGTCCCCCATCCTGCCTCCTACTAATCGTTCTTCCAGTTGGTGGACCGGGGTTAACCTTTTGTTGCCTGGTTGAGCTCAGGTGCAGGTTTCTCATGCCATCATCGACAGAAGAGAAAATACTTTCTTGACTGCTTGAATCCTCAGAGCTTGCCCAACTTTCCACTGAGCTACTACATTGTGATGTATCATGAGAGGCTTGTGCATCGCTTGGATTCGACCCCGGGCCCGTTACTTTTGGCCTCCGTGGGGCTGGTACTGGTTTAGGGCGGTCTAGGGTCTTTGATGGACCGGGTACAGGAAGTGAAGTTAATCTTTGAGGGAGTTGTGGCTGCTGAGTTTGCCAACTTAACAACTGTTTTACCTCTGCTTGTAGTTGAGACATCTGTGACGTGAACTTACTGTTGACCTGCTTGAAATCATCTCTTTCCTCCTTCAGCTGCTGAACTGTGGTAATCAGGTCACTATGGAGTTTCCTTAAATCAGCATTTTCCTCACGTAGTGCTTCCACATGCTGGTCCCACCGATCTGTGGTAAACCATCGTTGTGGACTGTGATAATCACCATGATATGCTGCTGCCTGTGGGGTCTCCATGCTGGCATCCTCTTCGGCTGAT
Source organism: Gobio gobio (assembly GCF_949357685.1). NCBI lineage: Eukaryota > Metazoa > Chordata > Actinopteri > Cypriniformes > Gobionidae > Gobio > Gobio gobio. Next base: position 27,072,362 of record NC_137113.1, read on the forward strand.
GGAGCACAAGGTGAATTTCGGGAATAGCTGGGTGGTGTTAAGGGTTTAGGTAGGTTATAACCAGTCAAGTCATAATCCTGCAAGTGTGCTGGAAGAGATGATTGTCTCCTGGGCCGCTCAAGGACTTCAGCTGATGGTTGCTTCTCCATAACTGTGGAAAACTCTGGCTCCGGCTCGAAGGACCATATAGTAAACTGTTAATTTCAATCAGTTTGGGGTTGCCAGTTGGGGACTAGTTCACCACTGATGTCCGGTTAGAGACATGAAGAAGCAATAGGGGTTCAATTTCTTTGCTCTTTATTTCCAGCACATTGCTGGTTCCATATGTTTGTCTATGTGTGTGGTCTAAAACAAAGCATACAATACATAATCAATATAACATAACAGAAACAATTAATCAACTAGATAAATGTATTGAGAGGTAACAGAAACATTTAAAGCACCATCATGTGAATACATGAACACAAATGAATCATTACTTCAATGGAAAGTATCATTTAAACAAGGGATATCAACCAAACATAATAAACTCAGTTCATCAAACAGTTAACATAGACTTCATAGTAAGTACATAAATCAACTTACTTCATACTATATACGCACACATCAAAGGTGAAGCAAGCACAGAGTCTGTTTGAAACACTCATGCCATGCTGAGCTATTCACTAACATTAATCAATGCCACCTGCTGGAGATGGGCGGAGCAAAGTGTCTGCTGCTCAGACAGTGCGCTCTGACATTGGCTGATTGCCAGAGCAAGTCTCTCAGACACAACTTTCAAAATACAAGTCCCAATGGGCCTTTTTAACACCAACAGTGGGCACGTGAGCATCAGAACTGGACCACGGAGCAATGGAAGAAGGTGGCCTGGTCTGATGATTCGCGTTTTCTTTTACATCACGTGAATGGCTGGGTGCGTGTGTGTTTCGCTTACCTGGGGAACACATGGCACCAGGATGCACTATGGGAAGAAGGCAAACCGGCAGAGGCAGTGTGATGCTTAGGGCAATGTTCTGCTGGGAAACCTTGGGTCCTGCCATCCATGTGGATGTTACTTTGACACATACCACCTATCTAAGCATTGTTGCAGATCATGTACACCCTTTCCCTTTCATGGAAACGGTATTCCCTGGTGGCTGTGGCCTCTTTCAGCAGGATAATACACCCTGCCAAAAAGCAAAAATGGTTCAGGAATGGTTTGAGGAGCACAACAACAAGTTTGAGGTTTTGACTTGGCCTCCAAATTCCCCAGATCTCAATCCAATCGAGCATCTGTGGGATGTGCCGAACATACAAGTCCGATCCATGGAGGCCCCCCTTCGCAACTTACTGGACTTAAAGGATCTGCTGCTAACATCTTGGTGCCAGATACCACAGTACACCTTCAGGGGTCATGTGGAGGCCATGCCTCGACAGGTCAGGGCTGTTTAGGAAGAAAAAGGGGGACAAATACAATATTAGGAATAATGTTATGCCTGATCGGTGTATAAGCACTGCTCTAAATGCAATCTTCATTCTGTCAGTGAATTTCACAATCCCAAGCTGTAAAGCTCCAAATAGGCATTTAAAAAATGTATAAGATAGACACAAACAATAAAACATTAGCAGCAAGGATGAACAGGAACAATAAAGGAACAAAAAAGACCAGAACCATCAAGATAATTAAATAAAATATGTAATTAAAATTCACTTTAATCTGATCATGAAATGAACATGTATCTCAATACAAAGAGCAGGTTCAGTACAAGACAGAGACAAGTAGACAGCACTAATCACTTAATTATAATATATTAGGTCAAATGTCACATTTCAGACAAGTTAACTGATGACAATGAATGGCTGATTGTCTTCGGAAGGAGTTTTTCTTAAATTCCCTGCTGAATTTGGTGACAATGCTCCAAAAACAGTGTTGTTTGGGTTCTTGCCTAAGGAAAGAGCTAATTAATTATCACTGATTTCGAAGGTTCAAGGTTCGATTTCACTGTGAGAGAGCTTCTGTTCTTTCCTCTAGTCACAACATCATTGCATTTCCTATGATTCTATGATAAGAACCTGAGCTCTAACTTTTTTTTTGTTCTAGAAACCATAACAGTTAGCCTCCTGCGGGGTCTGGCTGAACACAACCATAACACCCTCATAACAATAACTCCGCCGCGTCCTTCGCCAATGTGTCAAGCAAGGATGTCAAAAATGACTGAGACAAGCCATTCAAACCAGAAAGCACAGCTTGTGTCAACACTCGGTCCACCTCCGTTGTATCTCTCATATAGCGAGCAGGCCAGCAGAATGGCACTGGCTTGAGAGCTCTACAGATGGCAAAGGCAACACAGAGGATTTGTTCCTTTCAAAGCGCTGACTACAGCAGAGGCTGTAAATAAGCCTGAATAGATTTATGACCACTCCTGTATGTCTCTGCAAGGTATCAGGGTGGACCATTAGATACAGTTCTGTAGACAGAGATAGGGGATTATACTGAAGATAGAGATACAGATACAGATAGGGCGAGGGCATGAAAGCATTGGCTGACATGTCTATTCATTATTTAGTCAGAGATTTATGCTACAATTTGCTCAGATGGCGATAGAGAGTGAGAGCGTGGGTTTGATGGAAGTTGAAATTAATTTAAAGTATAGTCAATATGCTTCAACTTCAGTCAATGATCAGAAGAGAACAGCGAGGAGGTGTAATGGAATTGATTTTATTTTAAAATTAGCATTAAATTAAGACACATTTCAGTGGCAAGAAAATGCTTATATTTTTACTTGACCTACAATTCCCAAACTCCCCAAAGGGATGTTTCTGTTGCATTCAGTTATTATTCATATTATGAGACTTGCTTTATTATGCATCCAAAAGACATACTGAAATGTATAAAAACACAACTTGATAATGACATTTGAGATGGATCACAGTACTTTGTTCATTTTAAGTAATGCTACTTCTGCTTTTTGTTGAAGAGACTGTAAAATGTATGGACATAGTTTATGCACATTGCCACATTTTGTTTTTAAGAGTACTGAATCCACGAAGCTGATGTAGCAAGGACTGAACTGATGCAGAATATCTATATTAATGATGAACTAATGGCACCGGTTAACTAAGCCAAATAAATTCATTTTTTTATAACAAAACATAATTTTTTAACATTCGTTTTGAAGCCCTAAAAGAGGGAGAAACAAGCAGTTTATATATACAATGTTATAACCAAGGTTGTGACTAAGACAGATTTGAGGTGTGAATTAAAACTTGTTTTCAAAGAAATAAACACCATGCATGTGTAAATTAAACACTTTTGAATGTAAGAATTAATGTGCAAATTTAGGTTAATTAGTAAATAAAATTTAAATAAATTACAAGAGCCAAAACATGATAACTGCATTAAAACTACACTCACCTAAAGGATTATTAGGAACACCTTTTCAATTTCTCATTAATGCAATTATCTAATCAACCAATCACATGGCAGTTGCTTCAATGCATTTAGGGGTGCGGTCCTGGTCAAGACAATCTCCTGAACTCCAAACTGAATGTCCGAATGGGAAAGAAAGGTGATTTAAGCAATTTTGAGCGTGGCATGGTTGTTGGTGCCAGACGGGCCGGTCTGAGTATTTCACAATCTGCTCCGTTACTGGGATTTTCACGCACAACCATTTCTAGGGTTTACAAAGAATGGTGTGAAAAGAGAAAAACATCCAGTATACCTTGAGGCGGATGGCCTACAACAGCAGAAGACCCCACCGGGTACCACTCATCTCCACTACAAATAGGAAAAAGAGGCTACAATTTGCACGAGCTCACCAAAATGTTGCCTGGTCTGATGAGTCTCGATTTCTGTCGAGACATTCAGATGGTAGAGTCAGAATTTGGCGTAAACAGAATGAGAACATGGATCCATCATGCCTTGTTACCACTGTGCAGGCTGGTGGTGGTGGTGTAATGTTGTGGGGGATGTTTTCTTGGCACACTTTAGGCCCCTTAGTGCCAATTGGGCATCGTTTAAATGCGACGGCCTACCTGAGCATTGTTTCTGACCATGTCCATCCCTTTATGACCACCATGTCCCCCTCCTCTGATGGCTACTTCCAGCAGGATAATGCACCATGTCACAAAGCTCCAATCATTTCAAATTGGTTTCTTGAACATGACAATGAGTTCACTGTACTAAAATGGCCCCTACAGTCACCAGATCTCAACCCAATAGAGCATCTTTGGGATGTGGTGGAACGGGAGCTTCGTGTCCTGGATGTGCAACCCACAAATCTCCATCAACTGCAAGATGCTATCCTATCAATATGGGCCAACATTTCTAAAGAATGCTTTCAGCACCTTGTTGAATCAATGCCACGTAGAATTAAGGCAGTTCTGAAGGCGAAAGGGGGTCAAACACAGTATAAGTATGGTGTTCCTAATAATCCTTTAGTTGAGTGTATAATTCTGTCACGTTTAAAGTCCAAAGATGATGAAGATGGAGACAGTTTAAGAGTTTCAAAATAGTTCGAAGGACCCTAACTGAGCAAACAACTCGAGATGCCAACAATACTGGACCAAGACAGAAAGGAAATGAGGAACTTAAATAATCAATGACAATGAACTCAATAATAATAATCAGCTGTGATAATTATCAATGGCAACATGACTGGCAGGAAAACTAGAACAAAGGAAACAGACGATAAACAAACTAAAAGTCCATGAAAGGGAAACCAAGTGAACACAATTGTGACAGAACAGCCTTGTGCTGTAAAATGGCTGAGGAGGTGGTTCCAGAGGTGGATGAGGGACTGGTGAAGGAGGAAGCCCTGGTGGAAGGAACCAGGGTGGCAATGATGGTGGAAGGAAACAGGGAGGTGAGGATGGGAGGAGTGGCCAGGTGGTACACTTGAGCACAGCCAGGACGATAGCCCACAGTGGAAATCGACGGGGGGAGCAGACATGGTGGAGCTTTGGCTGACGACACCCATGGGATGACTTAAGGAGATGAAGCCACAGGAAATGGAGGTCAGGGCCCAGACGGGGACAGCCGACACCAATGGTCTAGAAGGCAGAGCCAGTGCTACTGAGGACCAAGGGGTAGCCGGAGCCAACTGGAGTGAAGGGGTGGAGAGAAGGAGCACAGATGGATGGCTTGAAAGTCCGTGGAACATGCTGACCAAGGTGAAGCCGGAGGGATGAGGGAGCCCAGTGGGGCTGTACGGACGATGGTCTCTGGTGGAGTCGAGGGAGGGAGGAGCCAAGGTGGAGCCGACAGGTCGAAGGACCAAGGTGGAGTGACAGGATCAGTGGCTGGAGGCGTAGCTGGGTGATCCACTTGCTTGGACGAAGCTAGTGACAGGAAGACCTGAGGCTTAACCACATAACGGCATGGGGTTAGGGGAGAAGTTGATGGGCTGAAGGGAAGCAGTGGAGGCGGGACTTACAGACTTGCTGAATAGTGGAGGTGGGAGAGGGAGGCTGGGCGGGATCAGCGACGATAACTCCATACAATACAAGACAATGAAGCAGGCTTATGCTGGGCAGGACAAGCAGCGACGATGAAGGTTCAGAAGGTACAGGGCAGGGCAGGGTGGGAAGAATTACCTCTATTTCCCAGTCTATCAAGCACTTGTCATTGTCCAGCTCCACCAATGTCCCCTGTCACAGATGTTGCCAGCTCACACACCTGGTCAGACTTACTTTGGGGCGGACGTGGTGGCAGGCTCAGCTGGCATTGGCTCTGGATCAGGGTCCGTGGTGGGCGTAAGCTCCCCGTCTGCGGTGGGCTCTGGCTTTGTAATCTGTGTGCTGCTCTGGGCTTGGCTGCATGGTGGGCTTTGGGCCTGCATTGGCTGTACCAGATGTTATCAGTTTGAGGTAGGCATACTGCAAGACACCGGAGAACTGCTTCTCTCCATGTTTCCACCTTCAGATCAGGTTCAGGATCAAGTCACAAGAAAAAAAAAAACTGCCCAAATCCAAAAAAGAGATTTTAAAGTCTCATTATCAAAGTCTGTTCATTCTGCAATCTGGCAAAAGCAAAATAAAAATTCAAACAATGGAATCCCAGAAAGGGCAAGAAGCTCTTCGGCTTGAGCCATAATCATTTTTAGGTCCGGTATTCTGTCACGTTTAAAGTCCAAAGATGATGAAGATGAAGGCAGGATGAGAGTTCCAAAATAGTAACAAGGTTTATTAACAAAAGCGAACAACTCGCATAGCAAACACCAACAATACCGGACCAAGACAGAAAGGAAATAAGGGACTTAAATACTCCATGATAATGAACACAATAATAATCAGCTGTGATAATAAAATGAATATCCATGGCAACGGATGAATGGCAGGAAAAATAGAACAAAGGAAAAAGATTATAAACAAACTAAAAGTCCATGAAAGTGAACCCAACTGAACACAATCGTGACAATTTCAAAACCCTATTTTGTGCATAAAGTGCAGCATATAAAAGGACATTCTTAGGTTTTGATTACACTTGAACTGCCTTTAAAAATTTTTTTTACTACAAATGGGAACGTCAGTAATACATAGAAACAATTAAGCAGTACAATCTAAGTATACTTTTTTAGATTTCAGATTGATTTACTTATAGCACTCTTCAAATACATTATAAAGAGGAAAAACAAACTGACCATTTTCTAAAATAAAATACAGGTCATTTTTATTTAATCTTCACATGCAGTCAGTTAACCATCAGTGTCTTATGATAGCTAGAAATAGGATTGATTTTTATGATAGCAGAAGAGGTAAACAGTGTACTTATGAAGAGATTGTACTCTTGGGCCAACAGATATGTGGTAACACACAAGACTAAAATAAGCCAGAGCAATAACATTATGAAAGATCTGCTTGTCCCTGCACTCTTACGCTTCCCCCACTCTGTTTCCCTTCTGTCCTCACCCTTTTATTTATAGCAACATTTTGCAACTAGCTACACCTTTTTTGCCTATATGTTTGTTTAAGCAAGCGTCGAGAAGTGAGAGGTCACATAACCGAGGCATGCAATGTTTATATCTTGAGTGGATGAACCAGAGAAATAAGTTGCGCACTACAGGCCCCATATAAAACTATAATTAGCTCTGCGCGGATGGTTTTAATGAGTGTGAGGTTTGACAGTGAAGCTTTCTAGCTCAAATGATTTCGTTAGGCTTGTGTTTATTCCAGTGTGTGGGTTTTAATGTGCGTCCCTAAGGATGGCTGGTCAGCAGTGATTATAGTAACAACCCCCTTGCCCTGTCCAAATAACAGTCATCTGTGCCACACTGTTTGTTATTTTGCTCAAGTACTATATATATATTCAACTGAAAATGACAGCCAAGGATTCTTGGTTTGTTGTCATAGACTAGCATCGCTAAGCGAAGGAACTCAGCTGGATGATTTGAATAAATGTAGGAACTATTCACTCATAAATCCGACTGTACAGCCGAGATTAAGAATATTACTGTTGCATCTGAGAGTTAATTTGCATATCTCATGGTAATTTGAAGAAGTTGTTGTCATTAGCACATAAATGAGCAAATTCTACTTGTGCGAACATGACCGCACACATCTGCTTAGGTTTGACTGGTGAGATCTACCTTATACCTTAAGCTAATCATTCTGTTGAAGATTAATATGTATTATTCAATAGAATCATTTGATGTGCCGGTGCAGATGATTAGGGCGCAGAGCTTCCTGTCTGAATGTGGCTGCAGTGTGTGGGCCACTCACCTTCTTATCCGCCACCGCCTGCTATTTTAACCTTGTGATGAGTCAGTAATCACCAATGGTCAGAGGGTTGCTCCCTTGAGTATAGACGGCTCTTTCCATGAATAGGGTACAAAACAGGGCCGGAAACTATTAAAAATGGAAGTAATTACAGTAACAGTAACAGGGCTACAAATTTAGCTTTAATTAAACTGTCACTCAATATTGGTAATAGCCAGTTTGGAACCAAATGTTCGTTTGTAGTTATGAATAAATGTACATTTCCCATAATTTAAACAAGAATATTTGCATGATGATTTTGTCAATTTTTATATTTATTTGTTTGATGACAAAATGTATGATGCAGCTATGTTTTTGAAAGTGAAAATATTTATTTAAATAAAATTAAACATTATAATGTCATTTTACAATTTATTGAATATCAAATCAATATATATATATATATATATATATATATATATATATATATATATATATATATATATATATATATATATATATATATATATATATATATATATATATATATATATATATATATAATTACTTTTATTATTATTTTTTTTTATTTCAAAGTTTGAACCTAGATTTTAATTGTTGGCTAGTTAGGGAGGTCAAGACCTCTGAAAACTAAGAACTGTTTTCATTAATTGAAATAAAGCTAAGATCAAATATAAATATTAGATTATAAATATGGATTATATAAACCTATATATAATATAAACAAATTCTCTTTATGTAAATAATGCTAAAATAAAATGTAGATAATTTGTGAGATTTTGTGCCTCTAATGCTCAAACTCGTATACCTTTCTTCTGTCATTTTCTCACTCCTTGAAGTCAAAGCTACCGTACTGAGGAAGAATTAATTTAAAATGAATGGTGTATAATATTATTCACTACAATTTCAAGCCCTTGACATGCATGTCTGACTCGCCTTATTGATGTTTTGGCAGGCTTTTAATGTACCGCTGAATTAATAAATAGCCATTATAATTTACTTTATGAAGTTTTCCTCAAACTTTCCAAAAGGTAAACTTTCTCTCTGCTGTCTTGACTGTTTCCTTCTCTCTACAATTGTACCACTCACAGCTACCCTACATGGCAATTATATGAATGCTGACTCGGCAGGTTATCTAGCAGCTTCTCACAGTTATAAGTTAGCAGACACTTGGCTGTGGCAGGTAGTAGTGCTTGCTAAGACCTTTATTACCAGGGCTGTCTTCCTGCAAAATGTCACCATGGTGTATTGTTATAGGAGGCTAGAATCAAATACCTGCATAAACATGAGGTTACAGTGCATTGGAAGAGCTGTTCTGCCTGAATTAGGCCGAGGGAGCTGTCAGGTCATGGTGACTTGACTCATAGTTCAGTTATTTAGTACATCACTACACGAAGTACATCACCGTGTGGCAGACACAGCAACAGAAAACCAGTGAAATACTCGCGACCTCAGCTTGCAGCTGCCGTACAGTAAACTGGCTGTGCTCGGCAGATCTTGATTACCTTTTTCCTTGCTTTAGCATTATTCTTTACATATTTCCCAGCACATGCTTCATCATTTCATAAAAAATATGCTGGTAAATGAGAACTGTGTATTCTGTGTAGTCTGTTATTAGCATTGTTTAAATGGGTGTGAAAGAAGCTAGACATTTTGAGGTTCTAGAAACTCTAAACAGATCTTAATAGTCTCAAACATATTTAAGTGGTTTTGTGCGTTTGCCAATTACCAGATTAAAAATAGTCTCTTGTATAAGAAGTCTGAAGACAAAATGCTAATTCTGGCACTGTGAAGTCTAAGATTGGCCTCATGGGCTAGAAGTCTAATGTGAGTGTCGTATCGGTTATCAGTCTTACAAAGAGACAGTGTGTATAAAAATCAAAGTTTAAAGCAGTACATAAATGCATGCATGTTACATATTAAGCAGGTTCTGTGTCATGACTATTAGAGGACAGAGCTAGATTTCATGAAGGTTGAGCTTTCCTCGAGTGTAACGTAGACTGACCTCTCTGCTTAAGTGTGAGGGACTTTCCCTGAGGGTAAACAGGAGCACTGCTAGTCTCTAACAGCACAAAAGCTTTATTGAAGAGCGATTGTGATTCTGCGTCCTCAAGTTGCCTCATCAAATGTCACGTGAAATCTAATGTCATTGTGTGTCCTTTTCCTTTACTAAATAAGCTTGTTTCCACCATGGAATTTAAAAAAAAGGTAATTTCGCTCACATTCTGACTTTTTTTCTTGCAATTGTGGGTTTTTATCTCACAATTTGGACTTTAAAACTCGTAATTGAGTGAACTTGTAAGACTAGTCTTAGCGGTTTATGCAACCGGCCCCAGAATTGAAATCGGAATTTCAAGAAATAGTCTGAATTGCGAGATATAAACTCTCAATTCTGAGAAAAATGACAAATTGTGAGATATAAACTCAGAATTGCAGGTGAAAAAGTCAGAACTGTGAGATAAAAAGCAATTACCTTTTACATTTTTTAAATTCTGTGTCAGAAACAAGCTTCCATTGTCAGGGATCTGCCAGGCTCCACCTTCATTCCCTCAATGCTCAATCTCACCGGAGTACTAATCGTAGCCACCTGTCACCAATTATCACACTCATCAGCACCCTCTTCAAAAGTCTGCACCACACAAACACTCTCTTTGTCTGGCCTCAACTAGGACTCACCCAAGCTTAGGATGTTATTCTTACCTGAGATACCTACCTCATAGTTGTTCTCTTTGTCTCCACTCCAGCCTGTCTCCAGTTCTCCTTGTGTACTCCCAGTCCCTGTAAGGAGAAACATATTCTTAATTCAGTTACTTGTGGGAGTAACCCCCCCCCCCCCCCCCCCCCCCCCCCCCACTGAAGTTTCCACTGAAGTGGTTTGGGGGGAAATTCTGTCAGGACCACTATCGTCAAAGATGATTGATTATTAGCATACAGTTTGGATTGATGGTATGGTTCTGTTCTGGGCAAGAACTCCCTGCGCATCCATGCAGCCTAGCATGGATAAGAGCAGGGAGAGCAGCAATGACCCCCCTTAGGGTAAACAGAACAGAACCAACGTAATGTATTGCAGATATCATTAATGTTGATATTTAAATGTACAAAATAATTTGGGAATTTAGTCTGATTCAAGGGGAATCAGAACAACAAATCCTGACTGGATGAGAGGAGGAGCTGGGGATGGAGGAGGGTAAATGAGCTCTGTAGAAACGCAATAGCTGCTGAAGGAGCTTATACAGTATATGTATGCTGTGATAGACGTCATATTCCTATAGGTATACGTGATCAGCTGACAGTCAACTGATGCGATCTTGACTAACATGAAGGCTAGGCTGCATGGATGCGCAGGGAGTTCTTGCCCAGAACATAACAGGAGAGCAGCAATAACCCCCCAAAACAAAACCAATGCTGATATCCCCCAAACACGAACCAATGCTGATATCCCCCAAACACGAACTGATGCGGAAATTTGAATGCCCTCTTTTTTTTCCTCCAATCTTATGTCCTTGCAGCAAGCAAGCTTACACCCCTAGCAGCAGCAAAATCTGATACAAGCATGTTCTTTGGTTTTTCCCAATCTTATGGGGGAAGCATCACCCCAAGCTGCAGCAGCAAGCAAGGACATAAATGAGCTCTGGAGAAACGCGATAGCTGCTTATAGTATTGAAGGAGCTTATGTATGCTTTGATAGACATTGTATTCCTATAGGTAGATGTGATGAGCTGACAGTCAGCTGATGCAAGCTTGACTAACATGACCTGCCAGAACTGACGCTACGCTTGATAATCACGCCAGTTATTCAGTCACTCAGTGGTGTGAAAGTGTGCATGTGGAGCACCATCCCGCTATTGGACTGCTTAAGCTTCATCCTCATCTTTATGGTTGTTGTCTACATGCAATATACTTACCTTGCCATTTACTTGAATGAATACACATTTGTATTGTTTCTCACTACTTTTGCAAGTCTGTGTTTCCTGACAGAAGACCAGACTCACACAGAAAAATTATCATCTGACGGCGAAGACTTCCAGGACCTAATGGATTCACTACAACATGTTTTCACCACACTTGTTACCACCAAACTAGTCACTGCACCGGTCCCCCCTACTCCGCTGATGTTTGTTACCAGTCTCATGGACAATCCAGCGCCCTACTGTGGCTCGACAGAGGAATTGATTTCTGCTATAATGCTCACTGGCCCTTGAGATGCAGTCTCACCGATTACCCACAGAGAGAGCCAAGAATGCATTCATAATTTCTCTGCTAACTGGAAGAGAGATGCAAGGGGCAGATACGATCTGGACCGGTCATGCAATCCCTCAACAGATTTGTGGCCCACTTCCATGTTTGGCAAACCCATTTAGAAGAGTTTGGCAAACCTATTGGCTATTCACCTGTTAGTGACCAGTTTGATCATCTAAGTCAAGGAAAATCGTACCTGTATCTGACTATGCCCTGAAGTTTTGTACTCTAGCTGCTGCAAGCAGCTGGGTCGTCAAGGGCTGACACCTCTACGACTGCATCTCAGTCGGAAAAAGCTCAGCATTCATGTCTCCCATCGTATGCAGGGGTGTCTGGAGACCACCCAGGGTCAGCATTCCCCCTCGCACCTCCAGCCAGAGCAAGCCAGCTCTCCAGAACCAGAACCCATGCAAATTGAATCCACTCAACTTCCCATGGCTGAGCGACGGCTGACCCAGGGGCTATATTGCGGCGCTGTTGGGCATATTATCAACTCATGCCCCATCCGTGCTCCACATCTTCTGGTGAGTTTTGTGAAAACTCTTTGTGTTAGTTCCACTCAACTTCGAAAGTGCTCATTTCTGCCTCCAATGTATCTATTTTAGTCACTGGGCTTATTGACTCTGGGTCAGCTGAGAATTTAATCTCTAAGGAAATCTGCCGTCAACTCAGTCTCCAAAATACTTTCAATGAGAGGAGTTACCAAGCCCAATCCATAACTGGCAGACCTCTGAACCTCAGCAATTTCACGTATCGAGTGGGTCCCATCCAGTTACAAGTTGGTCACCTGCGTAAGGAAAACATTCATCTTCTGGTTCTGGAGGATTCCACCACTGGCTTCATCTTAGGGCAACCGTGGTTAATCCAACATCACCCTGCTTTCTTGTAGAACCGGGGAAGTCCTAAGGTGAGGAGATGTTCCTGGAGAGATGTTATCCATCCTGTTTCCCAGAACTGCCATTTTGACACTCTTGTCCAATCTGTTCAAGTGAGTTGTACATCCATTGAAAGTCCCCTTGAGAAACAGTCTGTGGAGATTCCAGAGTGTTATACCCACTTCATGTTCTACCCCAAGAAAGCCTCCCAACGTCCACCGCACAGGCCATGGGACTGTGCTATTGATCTCATTCCAGGTGAGCCAGTGGCCATAGGAAAAATGTAACCATTATCCATTCCTGAGCAGAAGACCATGGTAGCATCCAGGAAGCTCTCCAACAGGGCTAAATTCGACCATCCACATCCCCTGCTGCATCCTGTTTTTTCTTTGTGGCAAAGAAGGATGGAGGCTTGTGGCCCTGTATTGATTACCGTTCCCTCAACAAGATCAACGTAAAATTCAGATATCCCATTCCTCTCGTCTCGTCTTCACAAAGCTGGACCTCTGTAGTCTTATAATATTATCAGGATTTGCGATGGAGATGAGTGGAAAACTGCTTTTGTGACCCCAACAGTCCACTTCGAGGACTGCGCTATGCTGTATGGCCTGGTCAACGCTCCCTTCAGTCTTCCAAGATTTCATGCATGAAATAATCAGAGAGTTTCTCCACAAGTTTGTATTAGTCTATATTGATGATATACTTGTGTACTCTTGAAATCTAGCTGAACACCGCTACCACGTTACGGAACTAAAGAAGCTACATCAGTTTAACCTGTTCCTAAAAGCGGAGAAGTGCCAGTTCCATCAGTCTGAAACCCAGTTCCTCAGTTACAACATCAATCAAGATGGCATCCCCATGGATGAGAGGAAGGTGGACTCCATCTGCAACTGGCCAAATCCCTCTACAGTTAAAGAACTCTAAAGATTCCTGGTCTCTGTCCTGGTCCACCGATGCCACAAAGTCCTTCGAAAAGCTATTCATAATGGAGGGAGATGCTTCAAACCCCGGGGTAAGAGCTGTACTATCCCAGCAGCAGGGGATGCCTTCTGTTGTCCACTCAGAGACCAAATACAAACTTTAGAAAATATAAAGGAAGAAACAATAATATTGATTTAAGCAAAATCATAACTGGAAAGAATAATTAAAAATCATAATAATTATATAGGAGGATAAATATTTATTAAAGGTCCCATGGCATGAAATTTTCATTTTATGAGGTTTTTCAACATTAATATGAGTTCCCCTAGCCTGAATATTGTCCCCAAGTGGATAGAAATGTTGATCGGTGTAAAACCGAGTTGTGGCTGTCTTTCTCTGCCTTTGAGAAAATGACAGGCCAGACTAGCCAATCCTGAAGTCGCCTGGTTTGACGTCCAAGCAGGCACGGTTTCCTCCCTTTCCTCCGCCCAGAGAATCTGGCACGCCCATGCAAACGCTCGAGAGATCATTGCATCATTGCTTGTGAACGAGTGAACGCTGGCAGTTTCTCAGTGTTTGGATGTACAAATGAAAACAGAAGTCTTTTTTCAGTTCCTTCTGATCTGTGATCAGTGATTTCTGATGTGTAGCTAATTATTTATTATTCGTGCACACAATGCGGCTTCTCTCTCTCCAGACAGAACGGTGTTTTCGTGTTTTATATCTTGTGAGTCAGTGTTTTTGTACGTCCTCGTCGCGTCTATCGGTTCTAAAATGTGCATACAGTCATGAGTTTCTGCTCAACATCAGCAGAGATAAACCTCACACACGCCGAAGCTCGGCCTTCAACATCCCCGACCCACAGTACTGCATCTGGCCCACAGCGGAGGCACCAAACGCGGCGTGAGATTAAGCAGAAGGGGGGTAAGCTTGAGCATATCCGGGCTAGCCAGCCTAGCCCCACAATAAACTGGATTACATCCGATTACTGCTGTTGTGTCTTTGTTTGCGCTGTGTACTCAACGCGCGTCACTGACGCTTTTATTTTATTTTAAAAATAATGCTATTATCAACACTTACTTTTAACTCGTTCATCTCGACAGCTGTAATGGTACTTTGCATGTGTTACAAAGTTGGTAGAATAATGATGAAGAGGACTCGGTGTGACTGGGACTCGTGTTTATTCAGAACTCTCAGATACAAACACAATAAACTCGCGCTGACTGACAGCGCTCTCATAACTCAGTAGTTACTATAAATAACTTTGTTAGCAATCGCTGAGCTCAGTCTCTGATACATTAGTGATGTCCGGTTCGCGAACGATCTTTCTTTTGAACCAGTTCTTTTTAGTGAACCGAATCAGTTCACCAAATCGGACTGAATCGTTCTAAACGGTTCGCGTCTCCAGTCAGCGCTGATCCATAATTTACTAAAGTTACTAACTTTCTGACATGAGTGACAGTCCCTCCGACTAGAAATAGACTAATAACCTAAAGTATATGCTGTAACTAAAACAGTTCAGACATGCTGAGAACTGATGTGAAGTGAACTCAGGTCCATCCGTCTCCCTGGCAGACTCGTGCCTGCTCGTGCCTCGATAAACCACGCCCCCTCCGCTCATATAAAATGCAAAGATGTCAGCCAATCACAACAGTGGGCGTTTTTACTGAAGTCTCACAGCAGACACGCCTCTTGAAGCAGGGCATTCAGCCACAGGGCAAACAGCAGTATAGAAAAAATGCCTTTTATTTCTAAATTATGACATTTTATGATGTAAAAGTCATACTAACAATATAAGTACAGCTCAGGAAACATTATAAAATAATAGAAAAATGCCATGCCATGGGACCTTTAAGGCTTTGATTATACATTTAATTTACATATATAAAATTATAATGAAGCGGCAGTGGATTTCAGAATCCACCTTTCAGTCCCCCTTAGGCCAATTTTGGGGTCCTGACCCCCACATTTGGTCTACCAATTTAGGCCGCTTCATAATTTCCATGTTACCCTGTCGGGTTTTAATTTAGATGAAACAGAAAATCTCCTTTTTCCTTCAAGGATTCAACTTCAGCAATTCTTAATCTTGGCTAAATTGGTTTTATCATTGACAAAACAAGCACATTTTTCCTCAGGAAGATGTGCTAAATTAACAAACCTGCAATCATAAATACCAAGATATATCATTTCAAAAATAAATAATACACTTTTTTTTTTAAACTTAGCTAGATGTGAACTTTGAATTGGAACAGTACTTGGGCAGCGACTGATGACATTTCACGAGTACATGAGAACACAAGTACAGACAAGAACGCATATTGAGAAACGGCCAATGTCTGATCTGAACTAGGACTCACCCAAGCTTTGGATGTTATTCTTATCATTTCCAGTCTCCAGTTCTCCATGTGTTCTCCCAGTCCCTGTAAGAAGAAACATATTCTTAATAAAAGGGTGCATGTGGAGCACCATACCTCTATTGGACTGCTTAAGCTTCATCCTCATCTTCATGGTTGTTGTCTACCTGCAATATACTGCCATTTACCTGAATTTGTCATTTACTTTAGTCTGTTTCCTGACATCCATACTTGCCACTGCTGACATAAAGATTGAAAAGGCATTTGTATCAGAAGAAAGTTTAGTATTATAAATATTAAATATAAATAAAAAAAAGGACTGGCACCAGTTTTTTTGTTCCACAGAAAAAAGTCATATATTTAAACTATTATTTTAAAAAGTGTCAGTTTTCTCAAAAACAAAGCATGATAACTTTTAGGAGACCTGCCGTTTGGAAGATAGCAGCCAGATTTGTAATGGCCAAATTATCAGAATTTGTCCATTTATGTTTACAATATGAATAGCTGACATAATTAATTCCTTTAAGCACTAATTTTATAATTACACTCATTTACACGGAGGGTGATTCATCTATTTATTCAGTTGAGCTAAATTAATGAATATATTATTTAAATTTCATTTGAAATATAAGATCTTGACCTTCAATTTTGAATTGTTTGCATACACCGTGATGAAGGATGCAATAGAACAAAATACGGAAGCTTGTGCACATGAACAATGTTGTATAGGCTAACATTTAAAGTCACCATGAAATAAACCAATGACAATTCTTAGTCCTGCCCTCATGCCAGTTAACACATCATATTTTAAAAAATATATATTTTTTAACAGGTAGTGATGTTTTATTAACACATTTCGGGAGGAGCACGTTCAGATACAGTGGGGCAAAAAAGTATTTCGTCAGCCACCAATTGTGCAAGTTCTCCCACTTAAAAAGATGAGAGAAGCCTGTAATTTTTATCATAGGTACACTTCAACTATGAGAGACAGAATGAGAAAATAAATCCAGAAAATCACATTGTCTGATTTTTAAATAATTTATTTGCAAATTATGGTGGAAAATAAGTATTTGGTCAATAACAAAAGTTCATCTCAATACTTTGTTATATACCCTTTGTGGCAATGACAGAGGTCAAACGTTTTCTGTAAGTCTCCACAAGGTTTTTACACAATGTTGCTGGTAGTTTGGCCCATTCCTCCATGCAGATCTCTAGAGCAGTGATGTTTTGGGGCTGTCGCTGGGCAACACGGATTTTCAACTCCCTCCAAAGATTTTCTATGGGGTTGAGATCTGGAGACTGGCTAGGCCACTCCAGGACCTTGAAATGCTTCTTACGAAGCCACTCCTTCGTTGCCCGGGCAGTGTGTTTGGGATCATTGTCATGCTGAAAGACCCAGCCACGTTTCATCTTCAATGCCCTTGCTGATGGAAGGAGGTTTTCACTCAAAATCTCATGATACATGGCCCCATTCATTCTTTCCTTTACACGGATCAGTCGTCCTGGTCCCTTTGCAGAAGAACAGCCCCAAAGCATGATGTTTCCACCCCCATGCTTCACAGTAGGTATGGTGTTCTTTGAATGCAACTCAGCATTCTTTCTCCTCCAAACACGACAAGTTGAGTTTTTACCAAAAAGTTATATTTTGGTTTCATCTGACCATATGACATTCTCCCAATCCTCTTCTGGATCATCCAAATGCCCTCTAGAAAACTTCAGACGGGCCCGGACATGTACTGGCTTAAGCAGGGGGACATGTCTGGCACTGCAGGATTTGAGTCCCTGGCGGCGTAGTGTGTTACTGATGGTAGCCTTCGTTACTTTGGTCCCAGCTCTCTGCAGGTCATTCACTAGGTCCCCCCGTGTGGTTCTGGGATTTTTGCTCACCGTTCTTGTGATCATTTTGACCCCACGTGGTGAGATCTTGCGTGGAGCCCCAGATCGCGGGAAATTATCAGTTCTCTTGTATGTCTTCCATTTTCTAATAATTGCTCCCACAGTTGATTTCTTCACACCAATCTGCTTACCTATTGCAGATTCAGTCTTCCCAGCCTGGTGCAGGTCTACAATTTTGTTTATGGTGTCCTTTGACAGCTCTTTGGTCTTGGCCATAGTGGAGTTTGGAGTCTGACTGTTTGAGGTTGTGGACAGTTGTCAAACGAGTTCAAATAGGTGCCATTAATACAGGTAACGAGTAGAGAACAGAGGAGCCTCTTAAAGAAGAAGTTACAGTTCTGTGAGAGACAGAAATCTTGCTTTTTTGTAGGTGACCAAATACTTATTTTCCACCATAATTTGCAAATAAATTCTTTAAAAATCAGACAATGTGATTTTCTGGATTTTCTTTCTCATTCTGTCTCTCATAGTTGAAGTGTACCTATGATGAAAATTACAGGCCTCTCTCATCTTTTTAAGAGGGAGAACTTGTACAATTGGTGGCTGACTAAATACTTTTTTGCCCCACTGTAATTAAACCTAATTAAACACGAGTGGAGCACATTAAGCTAATCAATTTAATCAACGATAACAGGTGTATATATATATAGCAGATTTACCTTCTTTCGTTGACCGTTTTTATTTTAGCATCCCTCCACCACCCCCTCTCCTCACTTTGATTTTAATAAACTATTATTAGACGTCAACACAATCCATAATACAATACAGTCTAGTTCTAGACTATCTCTATCACGGGAGGGATACTCTGGGTTCGGGCCAAAATTCCGAGCCCGGAGCCCTCCCCCAGACAGCACGCCAAATACGCATAATCTTTACTCTGTTTAATTTTATGTAAGTGTGAACTCGTGAAACACATTTTTGTTTTTATTATGTGCATAGATAAACCATTAAATAATAAATACTGCAATATTCCATAAAATAATCGTATTAAAATTATATAGTAGTAATATTTTATGAAAACCCACTCTGTACAAAAGCAGTAATCTGGCTGAACAGAAAACCTGAAAATACCAGCCCTTTATATTGAAAGTTAGGCATTCTTTATCTCAACTCATACATCTGAAACCTAATATTCTACAGCTTCAGTAGTGGACATGGAACAAACGAAAGGAGCAATTTACCCCATGCCCTTGTATGTGAATTAAGCACTCTCCTTCTTCAATGAAAGGACAATGCACATTGTTAAGACCAAAAAGGTCACGCTGTCTGTGGCAGCAATCTGAGAGCGGAATTTTCCAGGAGAAATCCAATTAGAACATTACCTCATGTGGTAGTCAGAAAAAACGGCCCAAACATGCCCACCTTTGTTCAACAAGACCTTTAACTTTAGTCTAGCATGTTGCTGCATGCACCTCCTGTGCTCTTCACCTGCAGAGGTGTGCTTTGTCAGGAGGTCAGGGTATATCAAACATCCAATTAGAGCATTGTAACAGATACCCACACACACATACACAGACACACATTGGTCTCTTCTCATTACACGTGGGAGCTGAACCTCTGTCTGTTAGCTCTGGCCCTGCAGGCTCACTTTCCCTCTACAATATTAGATCAGCCATCAGAGAATGCAGCATGGGTCCTTCAACACGTTCACAGTCAAATGCCATGGATCTCATTTCAGAGAAATATATGTAAGATGAAAACACAGAATGATGGCTTCCAGCATACATTTTCGTTTTCCACCCCTCCATAAAATGCATTTTATGTGAATGTACTTGTAATAAACGTATTCAAGGTTAGTGCACTGTAGGGCGAGTTTTGAGTAATGACATCATTAACTGTTCAGTTTGTTTCCAGTTACTAATAAAACTGAAACAATTAGACGCAAGATGTCCATTGAAATGAGCAAGTGTCCAAAGTATAATTCTTTTTATTAAATATATTTTTATAAATGTTATGTAATATAAACTCGATTTTTAAAAAAGTAAGCATGAAGGTCCACCCCTAAACATACCCATCACTGAAGCATATGCAGATTGTACAAAAATGTGCAATGATGAGATAGCCACCAATTCACCAAAACATAGTTAAAAATTGTCATTAGTTTTGGTAAAACCCCATTAAAATTGACTTTTTCTACTTTTCAAATCCTTTTATTCATAGATTTTATCGGTTCAGTTTTAAGATCTTTTGAAAAAATTGAAGTATGTCATGTTTAAAACTATAAAACCATCTTAAAGTGATAGTTCACTCAAACATTCTGTCATTAATTACTCACCCTATAGACTTTCCAAACCGCAAAACGTCTGTTCATCTTATTCAAATAAAGATATTTTAATGAAATCTAAGAGATTTCTGTCCCTCCATTGATTTCACACTAAATTTTTCAACTAAACATCGAAATAAATCTAATTAATAAACTAAATTAACCATTTAAACTAAATTACTGATCGAATTATTGATCTAAAGCCCACACTGTCACTGTATGATAATTGAAATGAACTGATGACATCAGCGTTTTTTCCAGAATGGCTATACAGCTGAATAAAATTATGCTGCATTATTTTCCTGTTTAACACTGTAAAGCTGCTTTGAAACAATCTACATTGTTAAAAGCGCTATATAAATAAAGTTGACTTGACTTGACTTGACTTGACATGCAACTACCACTTTGACACTTCAAAAAGTTCATAAAGAAATTGTAAAACTAATCCATATAAATTAAGAGGTTCAGTCTACATTTTCTTAAGCTATACAATTGCTTTATTTAAAGGGTTAGTTCACACAAAAATGAAAATCAGCCCATGATTTACTCACCCTCAAGTCATCCTGTGTATATGGCGTTCTTCTTTCAGATGAATAAAATCGGAGTTATATTAAAAAAGTCCTGGCTAATCCAAGCATTATAATGGCAGTGATTGTTGCTCTGTTTTTGAAGTCCATATTTAAAACGTTATATTGCACACCAGTTACTCGTCAGATGTAGCGTAAGTATTTTGAACTGTGAGAGACACAACACTTTTTCCGTAAGTTGAATACGGGAGGCGATCGGCCAGAAGCTAGATAATTTACTTTATAAAATTTTAAATATGGATATTTTTCTTACACAAACGCATCGATTTGCTTCAGAAGGCCTTTATTAACCCCCTGGAGCCGTGTTATATGACGGACAGACACATTTTTATGGACTTCCAAGAACAGAGCAACAATCACTGCCAATATAATGCTTGGATTAGCCAGGACTTTTTTAATATGACTGATTTTATTTGTCTGAAAGATGAATGTAATATACACCTAGGATGACTTGAGGGTGAGTAAATCATGGGCTATTTTTTTATTTTTGGGTGAACTAACCCTTTAATGAACCGATATATTTTATTCAGATAAAAGAATTAAAAGGTAGCTATACTCTGTTGAGTTTAAATGTGACCATTCTCAAGGTCTAACAAATATGTGGAAAGCATTTACTTACCCATTAATATAAATATTGATATCATATGATATGGGAAAAAATATTGTGATAATATTTTTTCCATATTGCCCACCTATTTAAAAGGGAATAAACCTTTGAAATTAAACTAGTATACAAGTATGAAAAGTGCATTTTAAGAGAGTTTATACTCGCCAAGAAACAATCATTATTTGAACACACTCTGTGTACTGCTACTTACCTCTGCTGTGTATCCGTCAGATGATAACATTATTTAGCAGATTATTTATCTTTCCCCTACTAGTCCCAGGTTGCTTTGAATCACAAAGACACCCCCCAGATCCTCCCTCCCTGACCTATGTAGTGCCCAAACAGTAATTGTCTACATCAATAAAGCTTTCATATTGCATCCAATTCTCCCCTTTACACTGTATCACTGGGTGGAGGACATCATAATTTCATTGAAAGGAAAATGGGGCAGAGGCTGAAATAATATCTATATTACTCTCAGAGACGAGGGGGGAAGGGACAGAGCTGTCCGGTTTGCGAGAGCCAATGATTTTTCTTTCTTTCTTTCTTTATGATCTGGCCTCCCAATTACCTGGCAGTGATCTTGTGTAGAGGGAGGAAATGGATCTATAACTCATTTACACTACTGTCAATGAGGCCACAGCGGGCCTTGGTTTCTTAGTAGCCAAGAAGAGGGGATAGATTACTGTCAAAGATGATGCTCTCGTAATAGGAAATGTCCCTCGTTTGTTTTGATATCATCTTTATGGGTCCTTGAATAACTAATGAGGTCATTTCTAAGCGTAGTTTAGTTCTAAATGGCCCATGATTGAGATGAGATTTATAATATAACGCATAAAAAAGCAAGCTAATCCACAAGTTCTTGATCAGGAAATTGAGAAAAAAAAGAAAAGAAAAACAAAACAACCAATTTTTGCAACCAAAATATCCATCACTTATCCTGGGAGGTTATTAAAACTCACTGTTAGTAAATGTCAGGATTCATTCTCATCTTAATAATCTCATTTTTTAAATAACTGGTTGCTTTTATGAGGTTCGAAAGCAAGGGGGGTGATTTTGACTGACCTTTGAGGGGATCAGAAGAGACTGCTGGCCACTGATTCCTGCTCACTCAAGTCACTGATGTGTCTTATAAAGCACAGTTTTGATTAAAACCGCAAGATTGAGACATGAAAATGAAATTCAAATTGAGATGAGCTTCAAAAGAAGATACATCAGCAAGTGAATTTCAATCTAACAGAGGACAGAAAGTTGAGTGGGAAGCTCATTGTGATAAAAAGTCTCATTTGAAGGATGTCCAACACCACTGATATAAGTGCTAAATATTCTTATCTGACATATTTCACAATGACTCAAAATATAAGATCTCCTCGATCTGTGACATGGCTGTAATGTTGTACTGGGAGTATTCGTAACAATAATAACCGTTGATAGGACTGTTTAACCCTTTAGTTTTAACAAACATTTACTTTTATATCAGCCTGCAACATTATCCAAATCAAATGTTTTACATTTTATTCTCTAAACATAAGTATTTTTAGACTATAATTGTATTGTATACACAGACAATAAATGTATTTAAAAAATCCCCCAAAATTTAAAGTAAACTTAAAGATAGCCCTACCATGATACCTACCAAGATTTTTGGATGATCTAACATGCTTCTGTAATCACACTTGAAGTCAAGTAATTTTGACGTGCAAAATTGTGCCGAATTCCTGGTGAAATATTACCAAGAAGGTCTGGATAAAATGTAATCGTATCTGTAAGCATTGTCATTCATCTCAATGGCAGTCAGTTGGCACAGGGTTCTCCGGATGGAGGATGCCATCTTTGCTTATATGAGCCCTGAATTACTTGTCATGTGACTGATCACATGACAAATGGCAGTGGACAGGGAAATATGTAAGTCCAATTCACACTTGGACTTACAACACTGCAAGCCTCCACATATAGTAAATGATAAACATGTATCAATGAAATGCAAAAAAAATGTATTACAATTTGTATGTTCATTTATATGATGCTTGGATTTTTATCAATATATTTATTTGTGAAAATACACATAGCGTTTTTGCCATTTTAATAGTGCAGTTAAAGTATCTACCAGCAGGGGCTATTGGGGCTCACCAGCCCACAAGTGTTCAAACCAGGGCTCCGAACCGGTTCAAGGAACGAAAACGAAAACCGGAAACGAACGAAATTTTAAGAGGAACAAAAACGAAAACGAAATCAAAATCAATTTGAATTGTTCTGAACAGAAACGTTAATTTGAAATGACCATAACCGGTTAATAACGTTATTTTATCGTTCTCTTTAATATTTTTATTTGGCAGTGACCAATCATGAATTGAGTAGTACAGCATGTGACGTTGATGGATCAAGCGTGAGTGAAATGCCCGCGCAACAGTCATCTATGAATCTACTGTCAGTGTAGAGCGCTAATTTTCATGCCTCAAGTACATTTCTTTCCCCGCTGAGGTCTACAATGAATGTGCAGGTATTGGAGGACATTCTTTTTGAACGTTTAAATAAGCAGTACGGACTTTAAGCTCAAATAGACTGATTTAGGCTAGTTTATGGATTCCGTTTAAGCCTATCCAAGTATGTTAGGCTATAGCATCTATCAAACATTTTTCCTAGTCTTTCAGCTTGCCAATACAGGACAGGTCAATGTTTTCTATATAGACGGTTGATGCTTCGTATTAAATGGTATGTTATATTGCATTAAAGGATCAAGCTTTATTAGCTGACTGAATTTGATTATGTGATGCAAGGACGTGTTGCGCAGTGTTTGCTTTGAAATTAGCAGTTGACGATGCATTAAAAGAGCAATGGTTATCCAGTTTATTTATTCTTTATTCATGCAATTTTTAAAACAAGTCGTGTTGAAAAAAAGTTATGTAACGTTACAAAGAATGTTATCACTCTTCTGAAAATAATTAGGCATAAGAGGCCACTTTCGATTGTCTAACGCTCCAAAACAGGTCCGCTGTTTATGCTTTGTAATTAATGCATTTCTGTTGTGGTTTTAAAAATGTTATGAAATAAATATTCAAGTTTAATTACATGTGTTATATTATTATTGAGTGAAAATAAGTCTATTTATGTTTAAAGTATAGGCTAAATTAAAATAACGTTATTAACCGGTATTTTTTCAAATCAAACCGTTTTCGGAACAGTAATGTTTATTGAGGAACGCAAAAACGGAAACGCTATAATATCGATTCTGCTCTGAGTGAACCGATTGATATTGTTTTCCGTTTTTAAGTCCTGGTTCAAACACCTGAATAAGCGAATCAATAGGTACGTTCAAATTAGGGATCGACCGATATGGATTTTTTAGTGCCGATGCCGATACCGATTTTTTTCCATCAGCCTTAGCCGATGACCGATACGGGCTGCCGATTTTCTTGAGCCGATATTTGGAGCCGAGACTGCTTTTGGTCCCTCAATTTACATCATAAAAATGACACAATGATCATGATGATAACATTTATTGAAAAAAAACCGGAGACGCAGATCCGGCGCTCAAACACATGACCCAGAAGGGATTTGTTTACAAGCAGAAGACGCGAGTGTCTAAGCGGTTGGATTCTACATTGATCGTGCTTTAGGTCTCAGCGTAGTTCTCAAAATGGGGCTTAAGTGTGCATTTCATGGATTCCCGAACGCTGGCGCTACGTCATATTCTCGCGCATGCGTCGTGGAGGCACACACGGAAGTAGGGCTGAACGATTAATTGCATTTGCGATAATATCGCGATATGCTATAACGCGATTTCCTAACCGCAAAGGCTGCGATTACAGTCTGGTCACGTGACACGCGAGAGTAAAGTCTGCAGAAGAAGCATCAACTTGGCACGTTACACATAGCCTATCATATGCCTGGCCTAAAAGGAAAAAAAAACTATTTGTGTTTGATCTATCTAATATGGTGTTGTTCATACTATACTATCATCTCTCCAATGATTCTGGATCGATTCTGAGCTTAGATTTTAACTGCAGGTGCGCGGTGGCGCTTATCCCTCAATAATCTTTCATTTATACACACACACACACAATCACGCACGAACCATAAAATAATATTTCATAACGTTCGGAAAGGTTGACGGCGCGAATTGCAATGACATTCGCAGGCTTCTTTGCACAGGATAAGCGCTGTGAGAAACTGATGTCACGCTTACAGTGTGTGTTTTCACCCGCCAGTATTTTCCTTACAAATGCTCAACGAAGGCTTCATTCATGTCGTTAGAAACTCACTGACAGAAGGCTTTCCATTTCAAATGCTCACGCGGCGCATTGTGAAGAGTGCTTGCGAGCACGCGTCTGTGCGCGTCTCAAAATGCTTTTATGACGCAAAATTAATGTAAACACCATCAGTAGCCTAATGTCTTAATGAATTAAACAGACAGGGCAAAAACATCTTATATTTCAAAAGAGATCTGTGCATTAGTGTGAATGCAGGTCTCCCGCTGTCTATGATGTCATGATTAATAATCAAACAGTAAAGCTGAGAAAGAGAAAAATCACTCACAGTTCAGACACTCTTAAATACTGAAAGCACTCTTTGTTCATTGCTTGTTATATGTTTTTTTGTTTCTCTTTATGATTTACTACTTTATGTTTTGCAGCTATATTAGTTTATATATTTAAAATTATTAACATGCAATTGTTTTAATTAAAATGTTATAATGTGTAGTTATTTTAAAAAGCTTATAATTACATATATCATA
Source organism: Gobio gobio (assembly GCF_949357685.1). Lineage (NCBI taxonomy): Eukaryota > Metazoa > Chordata > Actinopteri > Cypriniformes > Gobionidae > Gobio > Gobio gobio. The sequence continues at coordinate 27,098,534 of NC_137113.1, forward strand.
ATAAAAAACATATTAATTATTAATATTAATCTTATTAATTTATTTAAAAATTGAAAAGTTCAAGAATTGTTTTGGAATCGGATCGTGACTCCCAGAATCGGAATCGGATTGTGAGGTACCAATTAAAGATTTCCACCATTACTATACAATAATGTATTGTTGAATAATACAGAAGATAAAGAGTTTAAAAAATAATCGCATATTAAATCGCAATCGCAATATTGGTTTAAAAAAAAATCGCAATTAGATTTTTTTCCAAAATCGTTCAGCCCTACACGGAAGACAATACAAGTTGGATAAAGGTGTTATTTTGATTTTTTTTTGCGCACAAAAACTATTGTCGTCGCATCGTAAAATTATTGTAGAGCCACTGTGGTGAGATGGACTTTGTAACGACGTTTTAAGTGCCTTTTATGGGTCTTGGGAGTATTAATGTGAATGCCAATGGAGGCCTATCTGAAGCCTTTCTCAGCCATCAGCTTTCAACAAAAATATCTTCATTTGTGTTCCGAATATGAACGGAGGTCTTACGGGTGTCGAACGACATGAGGGTGAGTAATTAATGGCAGAATTTTCATTTTTGGGTGAACTAACCCTTTAATAAGATTGCTTTGGATAAATGTGTCTAATAATGCATAGATTTAATACATTCCTGATTCCTAAGCAAAATAAATCGACCTGTTCTGAAGTAAATCACAATAAAATATTTCATTTAAAACAAAAATATTTTAAAGTATCCAAAAATAAGACGTGCACTGCTTAATGTCCTTTATAAGATTACAACAACCTGCTCCTGAACACGTCAAAGACAACAGAGTTAGTCATCGATTTCAGGAGGGAAAAATACAGACATTCAATCCATATTCATTGGCGGGGACAGTGTGGAGAGGGTCACAGATTTCCGTTTTCTGGGAGTTCGTATTGAGAAGGACCTGACCTGGGGCATGAACTCCTGGTATCCTTCTACCACTCCACCATAGAAAGCATTCTCACTTACTGCCTTTGCATGTGGTTTTTTAGCTGCACTGTAGTGTATAAAATACAGCTTCGGAGGGTCATCAGGACTGCAAAGGAAATCATTGTGTGCCCTGTCCCAACCTTGGAGGACCTACACAGTTCCCGCTGCCTCAAGAGAGCTTACAGCATCATAAAGGACACATCTCATCCAGGTCACTCTCTTTTCAATCTGCTACCATTAGGCAGACGGTACAGATCCATTAGAACCAGGACAAACCGACTCAAAATCTGTTTTTATTCAATAGCAGTACAAGCTGTAGCAGTAATGTTACATTACCAATGTAGGGTGATTTCAGGGTGATTGGGACACTTTTTGCCATTGAGATGACTTGGAAAAAGTGTCCCAATCACCCTGAATTCATCCTATACGTACAGTATGCAATCAAATGTCTGCACATATCTGCACTTTACTGCACATATCGGTCATATTTGCACTGTTTACTTTTGTTTAATTGTAAATTTTCCTATGTGTAATGAAGGGTCAAGGGTCAAGTCAAACATCACTTGCCTCTTCATCAGACACATATCCTTCAAGAATGATTTTATGTTCAATATTAAAATTAGAATCAAATGATAATCAAGTTATAACCATTTCCTATATTTGATAAATCAGTTCACCAATAACCTCTCTATATTTAATGAGTGATTTTGGATACAGGTCTACGGGACTTTCGGGTCTCAGAAAAATGTACCTCTTTTATATGCTTTTCTTACTAAGAATAAATTCACTTCTGTACTAGATGTAGTATCAGCAGGTTTTGGAGAAGTGCCTTGTTGATAGTTAGTTAAGATGTTCTCAACCTTGAGGGAACTGTTATTCTCTGGTGCTTTTGTGTGTGCGTTGCATGATCGGTGCAGGCCCAATATTGAAGATGGACGTTTTCTGCATGCGACCCCAGACCTATAGACGCCTTTCTATGACCTCCTGGGTCATTGTGATCTAAATCTAGTCATGAGGCGACAACTAGTCTATGCATTTTTTGTGATATATGCTCCTATCTGTCTACGTGTGGAAAGTTGCTTACATTGCATGTTGTTAGAACCAATCAGAATCATTCCATATGACAGTAATGACGTGGCTAGACCTTGAAAACAGTATAACTGTTCAGAAATTGTATGTACGTTAGGCGGAGGCGGGGAGACTGGTAGAGGGAGTGCGGCCTACAAACTCCTCTTGAGCTGGCTTCTGCTGATGAAACTGCAAACTATTCTTCTGTAAATTTTTCTTTAATTAATCTGACTCCTGACTCTTGGTCTTCATTTTTCACTACTGGTCCTGGGTCCTAAGCTGTTACCCCAACAGTATGCACTTTCAAAATGAGACAAAATTTCATTGTACAGCTGTCTTCTATCTATCTAAGATGGCAAGCAAACAATCAGTTCTCATAATCACTGTGTTGGATACGGGTGAAATGGGCAGGAATAAAGATCTGAGTGACTTTGGAAAGGCCCAAATTGTTATAACAAGGCAACTGGGTATCTCTGAAACGACAAGGCTTGTGGGTTGCTCCCGGTTAGCAGTTGTGCGAATTTGCCAAGGGTGGTTTGAGAATGGGACAAACCACAAGGCGCCCAAGGCTCATTGATGCACAAGGGCAATGAAGGCTATCCCGTCTGGTCCAAGCCCACAGAAGGTCTACTGTGGCACAAGTCACACAAAATTTGAATGATGCTTACGGGACGAATGTGCCACAACACACAGCGCATCTCACAGCAGACCAATCAGAGTGCCTATGATGACCCTTCACCGTCTGAAAGCACCTACAATAGAGTGCCGAAGTTATGACGTCACTTTGTAGGCCAAAACGCGGAAGTGAGTTAGCTTTTAGCCCTTCCGGTTCCCTCGCCCTAAAGTCTATGGGTTTTTGCTAAATCGCCTGAAAAAAGGTCTGTGGTCAACAAAGCCTCTAAATATTTTCACGTTTTGATCTATGACATAAAACACATTAGTTAAAACCTGCTTGTGATTTTTTTAAACTTTATTGTGTCCTAAAAACGGTGGTTGCTAACAAGTTGCTAAAAGGGACTACATCCTTTGGCGGGGACTTTAGACTTCATCGTGACAAACAGGAAATCTCTCACTAGCCCGCGTTTCAGCCTCACTTATGAAGAACTTATGTGGCGTGAATAAATCGCGCTATTCACGCAAAGTTGGATGCTTGAACATTTGGAGTTTACTCGCTTCACATGTTCGTCTCGTTGAGAAATGGCTGACATGGGCTGTGTGTTTTTTTTTTTAAATCTACTGTTAATGTGTGACAAAACGTAGTTTTAAGACTTTTTCAGGTGATAATGTAGTTGTTTAAAGCTCAAATCTGTGGTTTATTTATAAGAAGAGTGCCTATTTGAACATTTTATCTGGCGTTTTCGGAGTTGTGAGCTCCAGACGATCAGTGGCGGTCAGCGCTCGTCAAAGCCGGCGAGGGCAACCTTTCCTCGGCCAGTCCTTCTGCCGTCTGCCGCTGGCTCTGATGTCTCTGTGGCGTCTCCAGCTATAATTCGTCTTGTAACGGGCGATCTTTGGTCTTATGGATCTATAATTTGTTCCCTGGCAAATCGTTTAGGCTGAGGGCAAAGTGAAGTTTCATTACTTGTTTATTTTTAGGCTATAACTTTACGTTAGCGTTTTATCCGACTAGCACTGACTTTGAATGTTTGACTGAATTGTTTGCTTTATTTAATGTATAGCTTATTATATCTTTTACTTATACTTTTGTATTATTGAACATACATAAACTTGCATTTAGCAAAAAGAGACTGGGTTGTGTTTTTCATGTCATTTAATGTTATCACAGTGATAATCATATTGTCTGAAAAAACATTAACAAAAGATACAAAAAATCTCAGAGAGGCACGCATAAACAAAATTAGTTTCTAACATTTTTGGAAAAAACGAATGGGCAATATTTCTCATGAAAAAGTGGATAAGTGTTCATACACAGCACAGATAATAATGAGCGAGCGTGTTTTTAAATAAAGTTTGAGGAAGCTTGATGATGAAGTTGATCCGCGACCATGGTGTGCTGTAGTCCATTTATAGCCTACCGTTAGCATTTTATATCTGACGGCTTTATTTAGGCTTCAAAATGTATACATTTTGGATTAACTTGTAAAGATTATCTTGATAGACAAAACGTGTAAGGGTCATAACTCTTTGTTGAACACAGATCTTATTTTTTGCGATTTTCCAAAAGTCTATGGGGAAAATGCATGGCTTTTCGATCGAGGGAACCCATGCGCCGCTAACTTCCGGGTTGGCCTACAAAGTGACGTCATAACTTCGGCACTCTATGGGCATGCAAGCATCAGAACACCTTGGAGCAGTGGAAGATGAATTCCGATGAATCCTGTTTTCTTTTACATCCTGTGGACAACAAGTGTGGCGTATACTTGGGCAATGTCCCGTTGGGAAAAACACGTGCCACCTACCTAAACGTGGTTGCAAACCAGGTACACCCCTTTATGACAATGGAGTTCCCAGGTGGAAGTGGCCTCTTTCAGCAGGATAATACATTCTGTCACACTGCACACAATGTTCAGGAATGGTTTGATGAATATGATGAAGAATTCAAGGTGTTGCCCTGGCCTGGGAATTCCCCAGATCTCAATCCAATTGAGCATTTACTGGACCAATGAGTTTGATCCCCGATGGCTCCACCTTGCAACCTACAGGATTTGAAGGATCTGCTGCTAACGTCTTGGTGCCAGATACCACAGGACACCCTCAGGGGGCATGTAGAGTCCATGCATCGTGGGTCAGCGCTGTTTTGGTCGCACACGAACGACCAACAGCATATTAGGCATAATGTTTTGGCTCATCGTGTATATAAACAGAACCATTTCCTACACATTAATCCTATATGTCTTTTGAAACAACAGTTTTTTTTTTGTTTTTCAAGGAACTAAGGCCTGCCTGCAACACATGCATGGCCTACTGTAACACTTTAGGCAATGCTCATCTAAAAATAAAATCACAAAATGTTCTTATTGTACATTCTGAAGACAATACTGTAGTTTTTATTGTCATAGCTGATTATCACATTACATTAAACCCACATGAGGCACAATGCTCAGTGAATTCTGTGTGGTAATGGTATAGAGCTGCAAAGCCAAATAGAATTAGTTAAGAAGCAGTAGAGATATTTGTGTTTCAAAAGCAATATCTCATTTGATATAGTACAGCCATATGGTTGAAGCAGATGGTGGAGAGCTTTCTCAAGACCTTTGAGAGAATTGTGTTATTGTTCCCCCGCATTACTCTTCACATCCCAGAGTAATCATATCTGCTCTCAAAGATCCGCACACTGGATTCAAGTGAACCCTTTTTGCTAGAAAAATACTCAGAGGATAAAGGAATGTCTTTTTTGAGTGTCTTTTTTGAATGTCTTCTGCCATCTCATATGAGGACATGAACGCATGAATGTCATCTCCAGAGCCACTGAGAGTCACTTCATGAGCATTTTACCGTTTCATTTGAGAAAAACTACCGTCATGTCATAAACACTGTGAAACTCAAAGGTCTTCACGGCAACCTGTCAAAATAAAGGTTTGGCCTAACTTGACAAATAAATTACTGTTATACAGCAGAATTTAGATACGTCTCAATGTAATAATAATACTAACACTAATGTAATAATAATAAATGATCAAAACTTTATTTTTTAAGTAATAAATTACACATTTTCTTCATGTTTTAATTTTAACAGTATAAAGCTCAGTTGTGCAGCACTTTGTTTGACAAAAAAATGTAATTAAATTAAAAGATAAATTAATGTCTTATGTCTTCATTTGATTACCAGAAAATATATAACATCATTTGTGGGAAATCTTTTCATAGAAATTAAATAAAAAATAGTAATATGGTTGTTTTTATTAATTAAATTAAGTACCTAGCCTACTATTTACTAGTAAATATTACAGTATACAAACATCACAGACAATGGCAGACAGCGACCAGGGCAGCTCTGGCATAATGTCAATAACACTTCTATAAATGACTTACAGTTTCTTAGAAGTTATTGATGTAAACATCCCTAAAGTACTGAAAAAAGTTACCGTTGGGTACCGGTACCAGTTCAAATGTGAACGTTACCCAACCCTAATGAATAGAGAGTTGAGCGGGACAGCATATATCTGAAATAGAACTCTTTTATAAATCTTTTAATTGAATGCATACTTTCTGAATAAAATTATTCATTTATTTTTCTTTTTTAAATCTATCTGACTCCTAACTTTTGAACGGTACTGTATAAATTGCAACTCGCTTGTTTTTCTTCTTTAAAAACAGATGGTGGTGATGTTTAAGAAGATTCCAAACAGAATGTTTTGCCATATGGGAAAAAAAGAAAGAAAATCACATCAGCAGCATCTTCCTGCAGCGCGGTTCCCGGGTCCGACTCCTCAGCTTCCACACAGCGTGTGCAGAGCCGGCCCAGCCACTAAGCGAACCTTGCAATTGCAAAGGGCCCCGTGGCCAGCAGAGGGCCCCCTAGAGTCATTGCTGAAAAAAAATCATACATCAAAAGTAACATAAAATAAATAAATAAAAAGAAAGAAAGAAATTGGCCTACAGCGCTCTTTATCAGGCATCATGATAAGCACAGTTGTTATTTATTTAGTTCTTTATTATGGCGAGTTCCCCGCTAATCTTGACCCCTGACTGACCCTGTGATGTCAGTCACATCATGTCACTCGTCACCTGTCAGTCAGTGACTCCGACGTCGACGATGTCTGACAACAAGAAACGAAAATATCTTTCTGGCCATGAAAAACGACAAAAGAAGAGGCTGGAAGAAGAAAAGAAGCAAGAAGATAAAGGTACGTAAACCTGTAGGCTTAATTTTCCGATACCTATGTATGTATGGATAATCTGCAGTCTAAATATAAGTTAGTCTCTCTCGCTCGCAGTATAGCGAGCCGGTTGTTATAGCGAATAAAAACCGCCTCGCAGCTCGCTATAGATTATCCCTCTTATTACATGGATACCTACCAAATCAATTAATAATTTGACACAAAATATTGATTTAAAAAGGAGTTTATTGATTTAAAAACGACTGTTGCTTCCGCTAAAGAAAATAGTCCGTTCCGCGTCCATAGCAACGCTCTGCTCAACGGTGTGTTATAGCTACTTCACAGCGGGCTGTTATCAAGACGTAACAGACCCGCATTCTACATTGGAATTCAACCAAGCCATGTAATAAATGCTAATAACATGCTGCATAAAATTGGTTTAGTATTATACCATTTGCTGTGATGTTAAAGCATTTAACAGAACAATACAACCCCAGTTTGGCTTCTTCATTAAAGGACTAACATTAATTTACTCCTTATGTCCCCTTTCCAGGGGCACTATTAAAGTATATGCTGCCAGTTAGCAAAGCTCCAGCTGTTGGTGAATATAAAAGGTACTGTAAAATGATAACCGTCTGCATTTTAAAAAATTAAGTCTAACTTTATATATAATTATTTTCTTTATTGCAGCTCCATCAACCACTTCTTTTCCTGGTTCACAACACAGTCATGTCACCCAAGAAGACACAAATACACAAGTTTGGATTTTAATAGTTCTATTGAAATGTTACCTAATTATTATTATTGTTACTTTTAATCTTGTTTGTGGTGTTTTAGATATTGTTAATTTTGTTTATTTGAAAAGTTAAACCATTTAAATGTTCTATTTATTATTTTATATAATAGATTATTTAAATGTATTAAATATTATTCTATTTGCTCTTTCATTTCAATTATATATAGGCTGTTGTTTGTGCCTCTTAAACTCTTGTGTCAATTAAAAATGTTTCTTTGATTGTCAGTGAAAATCACTTTATCAGTCTTTTTATTTAGCAAGTTCATCAGTGTGTTCATTGCACTGCACTGCCATTCAGCTCAGTGGTATCATAATTGTACTGTTAGACATCAAACATGGAACTCAACTCAAGAACTCAAGGTCTTTTATTGTCATTCTGTACATGTTGCCACATAAGAACGAAATACGTACTCAGGACCAGCAGCGTCAAAAAGAAAATTAGCATACAGTATACATAGAATAATTAAAACATAATTTAATAGACTAAAAAATAAAATAAAAACATAGTAGATATAATGTGTACAGTATAGTTATAAGGTAGTCATTGCTTTTCTTTAGGCCTTACTTAAAACGGTCAAAGGGGCCTCCAACCAAATTTTGCTTAGGGCCCCCAAAGGTCTAGGGCCGGCTCTGAGCGTGTGCATTTCATTAACAGAGGGGAGTCTTGTGTCTGACTTATGGTCAGTGGCTCGGTAATTATATTAATTAGCCTGAAATCTGCCATGTAAAGAAACCCTGAGGGATACATGAAAGACAGAATCCTGTGTTCTCTGTGGCCAACATGTCGTCAGCCCCAAACGCAGTCAGTCAGGCCTTATCTCGTGCTCATAGAGAGGAGCTAATGGTCAAGGCTGGAGGATGAGGTTTTTGTAAAATGGACGGAGCAATTAACGCCTGCCAGTACTCATTATCCTCCATGTCAGTGGGTAGAGGCTGGAGGCCAGGAGGTGGATTAGAGAGAAAATGAAAGGAGAATTAAAGACACTTAATGGATGCTGCTTTAGATTTCTCTGCAAGTTCTATTAACCCTAATTTAAATCAATTTTCTCCTTTCTGCAATTCTGTGCTAATAAAGCTATCTGTCTGACAGTGACTTTGTGTGTCCCAGGCGGGTACGTTTTGAGATACATTAGCCTGGGCTCATTTTGCTAAGTGCCCACAAAGCACACAATGCTGTTAGCAAGCGTAGAACTGGTCGCTAGACTCGCTACCCAGCAAACAGGGAACGTTCTCAGGTTATCTATAAGGTATGAACAAGCATTCTTCCAGATACAGTTATCGGGTCTTTAATAATGTTCTCAAAACATTAGCACAAAAAATTATTTTATACACAGTTGATATAATATTTGATGTTTTGCAAAATTATCAGATGGAATGTTCCCTTAAAGTTTGTATTTAAAAAAATTGTAACATTCATAGAACATTCAGAAATAGTTTTCATAGCTTAGCAACATTAACAAAATGTTCTTTGAACATACAGTATTTTTGTTAGCTGGGTAGCACCGGTGTCCTCTTTACCCTTCGATACGGATGCAACCATCTTTCTATTTGGGGCTTTGCCACGTCAGTCACGTCAAATATAGTAAATTGTTGCCATTTACAGTACAGGAAATCCCTGTCAACACCAAGCTGCTTAAAAAGTACATTAGCATCAGTTAACAGCTTTATCTCTCCTGCAGACAGATGATTATGCACTGAGTTATGTCATCCGGGTTGATTATGTGGAGTCTGAAGTACAATATTATATATTATTGGTCTGATAGGGACCTAATTAGGAGCATAATGGTATGGTAACCTATCAGTCAAGGCTAATTACTCTGGCTTTCATGCAAGAGTAATTGGGTTTTTAGTTCAGGGGCTGAGGTTTGGGACACTGGTATGAAGCAACAATTACTGGCGACAGAGATCAGAAGATTTATGAGTTGAAATTCAAGACGGAAAATGATGACATGTGATTCATCAAATCGCTTTAGCAACCCCCACCTCCATCACACACACACACACACACATCACAAAGTTCCGAGCTTTGGCTTGTCTGAGAACCCACTGCGCACTGATGCAGCTGAACCGTGCTATATATTCAGTTAAATGACTTGGAATCTTATCTGTTGTATGTATTAATGTTTAATGAAGGGTCAAAAACAATATGAAGTGGACAGTACGGCTGTATATTGTGAGTTGGGGAGAATCTAAAAGTGGCAAGGTTACATTTTTCAGAATGGGAAAATGGCTATTTTCAGTCTAACTTTTTTAGTAGCAAGCTACTTTATACAATGACTAGCAGAAGAGCAACCAAATGCTTAAACATGTTTTTATTGTACTCACCTAAATGGCTCCTCTCGCTTATCTGCTCAAGTTGTGACCCTTATGGTTGTAACGTAAGGAATAGTTTCAGAGTTCAAGCCTCTTGTTTTAATTTAGAATACGCTCTCAACAGCCGTTTATGAATACTATTTATTCATATCACACATTTAAGCTAAAAATATTTTTATGATATTATGTTTTTGTTTTTTTAGTATGAATATGTTAGTCTCTAGAATCGAAAGTGTCCCGTCCCCTACTACATTATAAATAGATGCTAAAGCTGTGGCTAAAATCGGTCAATTATTCACACATTTACAATTTTCTACATGATGAATGACATATAGGGCACTATATGGGATAGGGAACTATTCAGACATGAAAACATTTTTTAAAAAAAGAATGTAATTTATTACTCACCCTCATGCCGTTCCACACCCGTAAGACCTCCGTTCATCTTCGGAACACAAATTAAGATATTTTTCGGTCCATGTGAGTACAGTGGTTCAATATTAATATTATAAAGCGACGGTAATATTTTTGGTGCGCCAACTTATATAGTGATAACTGATTTCAAAACACTGCTTCATGAAGCTTTGGAGCGCGTGTCAAACCGCCAAACTGCTGAAATCACGTGACTTTGGCGCTCCGAACCACTGAATCGACTCGCTGATTCGATTTAGGTTTTTTTTGCCGCACCAAAAATATTATCGTCGCTTTATAATATTAATATTGAACCACTGTACTCACATGGACTGATTTAAATATGTTTTTAGTACATTAATGGATCTTGAGAGTGTAAATTGCTTTGCTCCCTATGGAGGCCTCACTGAGCCTTTAGATTTCAACAAAAATATCTTGTTCTATCTAATTTGTGTTCCGAAGACAATATATTACGGGTGTGGAAGGGCATGAGGGTGAGTAATAAAATGACATTATTTTTCAATTTTGGGTGAACTAACCCTTTAAGTCTGTTTTACTGAGCTCAATGGCTCTGGCTGAGCTGTGATATTAACAAAACACTATTGGCTATTTTAAAAAGGAGGAGGGGCTGTTTGATATGTCCCGCCCTGTCTTCCTGTTTCAGTGGATACTATGTCAACAGATTGAATAATGCTGGCGTTTCAAGGCACTTAAGTGGGCCTTTAATGATTCATTAAAGATGAATCACTGTCTGGCCATCTGAGATTTCGGTATGGACTATGGAGATAGTTAGGATCATGATTTTTAAGTAGCATATTAGCACTATTTGTTGTTTGCCTTAAGCATTTGCACCCTAAAACGGTGACAGGTCAGACTTAACAAGCAGATGGAAAGTCTGATTTATTCTAGTGAATTGGATTGTCATAATTGTCCTCTCTCTCATTGCAAAAAGTTTGATTTATTCTATTTATTGGTTCTTTCCAGCAAGTATTTTGTTTTGGTGGAATTCGTATGAATCATCTCATTCATACATTTAGTACAATCTGCTTATGCCACACTGAGGTTTAAATTTAGGGATGGACCTACATGCTTAAATTTTTTTCATAAGAATCAAATCATACGAATTCGCCACCAATTCTCCAAAAAATAAAGCTACATTTTCTCATTACACCGCATGGTTTGTTTCGGACAGTTCCTGAAAATGAACAGGATGATTCACAATGCTTCACTGATTTGACTTACTGTACTATATACTATATATTTTAACTCACTTATGTAAATTAGAGTGTTTTTGTTATATTTAGTATAAATGTACTTTTTCAAATTTGATACTGTCCCCCTGATTGAGTTAAGGGTGATGGTATATAGCAAAGATATATTCATTCAGCAACTATATTCGCAGTGTAGCCTCTACTGAATGTCACAATGCTACTGAATTGTTTTTTTTTTCCCCCTCACAATTTAAATTAGTTATAAATAGCAAGACAATAAAATGCAATTATATTTTCAGCGTCGGTTGTCTGTGGTGTGCTATCTGTTTACCATTCTCTTGTTTTCTTCTTTAACATGATGGAAGGAATGAGAATTCAGAGCTCCGGGTCATAAAGATGCCTGAACCAAACGTGCAATTTCAATTTGTTAAACAATAGAGAGAGCCTGGGGATGCCTTTTATTTAAATGTTATTTAAAATATTTCTGTTTGAATTAAACATATATTTCCAAATCGTATTGTAAATGTAATAAAAGTGCACTCTACGCTAGAATAATTTCTGATAATTAGCCCTGCAGAGGAAACCCCTTCTACTGGATTTCATAAGTGTGGTGAAGGACAGACTTCTACCTCTGTGGAGTTGCAGCATTTCTTTTCTTTGTTTTATACCGCAGGGATTCGGTACATCAAACAATGTCTATATTTAACTCAAACCTCTATTTCTTTCTATCTCTTCATGTTTCTGATTGATACACCCATTCCTCACAAAGATTTCACGCCCCAAAGAGTCTAAATGGGTCTGCTCCCATGGCAAACAAATCAATTGTTATAGACTTTAAAGTTGCTGGTCTTGAAAATTGTTTGAATACCTTTGAAAAACCAGAGAAAGATTCTCTAATCCAGCCATTTTTGGCACGTTGGATTGGTATCGACGTGCAGACCCCACAATACTTGAAAAGATGTGACACATCTATCTTACAGCTCCATAAACTGAAAATTGCTATATACTGGACTGAACCGTATGTTTCTAATGATATATGACACATAGACCTTCAGTTATAAAGTGTACTTTCCTACAAATTTTGCTGTGCATTATCATGTTTTTTAGCTTTTTATGATTTGTATGAGGAATAAAGTCACTCAGTGGAGTTTATCACACGGTTGTAATGAAGCTTCACAATTAATTAGTCACCTGCTGTGGTTTGGTTTTAATGGTGCATCATCCAGCATTTTAAACAAAGGAAATGAATCTGAGCTTTTGAAGCACCTTGCGTTCGCACATTATAATTCCTTTGTTATTAAATCATTAGATTGTGGAGTGTATCGAGCTTCTTCATCAGACTAAATTCGTTTGTATTATTTCCCCAGATATACAACCACGAGAGATTCATCATCAAGCTGGAATTTCATCCCCCCTCTTTGATATATTGCTGGATCTATCCAATTGCGTGTTTGTGTGTTCAAGCAGAGAGATAATCATTTGAAGGTAAATATGTTTATCATAACTTGTCTGTCATGAGGAATCAGTGCAAAGGCAAGATCAACATAAGTATGTTGGTGTTGCATGACATTAGTAAGCCGGATTTTTGTAATTTGCTGTCTATTGCTCTCATAGCTAGAGAAAAAAATGTCACTTTTCTCTAACAGCCACTCGAGTGTGTCACGATTTGTGAGTAACAAGTCACTCTTCTCTCATGCTAATCGTGACTCATGTGTCTTCATCCGCATGTTTCACACAAATGTATGTGATCTGAGCCATCCATAATATTGGAAAGGTGATCATGCAGGGAAACATGTTTTTCTCTTCAACAATTATTTAATGCAATCAAATGGAAAATATGATAAATCATTGTTTTCATCCAAGATAACAATAGTTTAAAAATAGTCCATCAATACCTCTGTAGGTTGAATTGAACTAGTATCTCAAGATAAGATTTTAAACAATTACATTAGATTTTAGACAATTACTAAATTAAGATACTTGATTTTAAATGATTTAAATGTGAGGTTAACTTTAGGACACAGTCCACAAAATAAACCCTGAAAGGTCATTGTCAGTACAATCTAAAATGATGTGATGTGCCAATTGCGTTTGTATTCGAGAGGCATGAAAGCAGTGCCGGTTTGCAGTTAGTCACCATGAATTCAAAATTGACAGTTTGTATTTTTTAATGGAATGTTGCAGGGTTTATTATCAATAATTTGTCCAGGCACATATTTTTTTTAATTCATGTGCCCTCTTTGTTCAAAACCATTAATTCAATGATCCCAGTGGTAAAGTCAATTCAAAGTAAAGTCCCACCCAACATTTTCTCTCGTTTGAGAAGCCGTTTCACTTGGATATACAACTTCCGTTTCATGCTGATTTAAAGCCACGACTTGCAAAATTACTTTGTACACAACACCGAACAGGAAATTATGTCATGCCCTAGGGTTTGTTTTTTATACAATCTCAGAAAAATGTGTAAAAATGTTACCTTTAGGGCTTCAACAGCTTGTCACTGGGGCAGTACCCTTAAAAGGCCATCTTTGTACCGGTAACACTTTACAATAAGGTTCATTAGTTAACTACATTAGTTAACATGAACTAATAATGAACTACACTTTTAAATCATTTATTTATGTTTGTTAATGTTAATTTTAACATTTACTAATGCATTGTTAAAATCTTGTTAACATTAGTTAATGCACTGTGACCTAACATGAACAAACCATGAACAGCTGTATTTTTATCAACTAATGTTAACAAAGATTAACTGATGCTGAACAGAGGTGTTGTTCATGGTTAGTTCATGTTAACTAATGCATTAACTAATGTTAACTAATAAAACCTTATTGTAAAGTGTTACCTTTGTACCTTTTTTGACCTTTAGGAGGTGCATATTATTACCTTATGTCTCGTTTCCACCGAGAGGTGGAATTATTTACGCAATTATTTAATGTTTATGTATATAATGTTTCGATTGTCAGAAGTTGTGAATGGTACCAAAATACCGTATCGTACCGTACCACATTTTTGGGACCCTTCCGTTGGGGTACCTAGCACAGTAGTCCAGGACCTAAAGGGTGGAGCTAGACTCACTGCAGAACTTTGATTGGTTGACAGAGAATTGTCACTTACACATGCTACAAGGGGAACGACAACACAAGAGATACCATTTTTTACTTTCCGGCATACACCACTCCTATAAAGTAAGGGTACAGTTGGCGGTGGAAACGGAAGACGGATCAGGGTCCCGAATTGTACTGTACTGTACTGTACCGCTCGGTGGAAACGAGCCATTAGAGTAGCAATATGTACCTTAAGGTACTACTATGAACCTTTTAGTGGCAAAAAATGTACAAAGATGTCCTTTTAAGGGTACTGCCCCAAGCTGTTTTACCCTTAAAGGAAAAACAATTCTGTCAGTGTATAGTAAAAAATTAAACAATACATTCAAATGATGAAATACACAACTTAACATAAGATTTTGTTATTTGTATATAGCCCGGAGATGAGATGTTTAGATAATTTATTGGTCAGAGTTCACCAAACCTGAACTTTCATTCACAGAATAAAGTCTGCTGTGTTCAAATTAGGGCTGGGCGATAAAACGTTAACGATATGTATCGCGATAGACACGTAATCGATATCAATAAAAAATGCGTTCGATAAAACGTTCAAAAAAAATTTTTTTTCGTCGGAAAAAAACAGAGGTTGCGAAGCAAGTTTGGTTGCATGAAGAAAGGCACTTGCTCTCTGGCAAACAAGCAACATAGGCTAACAGGCTACAGCCAATCATGTAACAGTATCAAGGTTGGTTACGCCATATCGTTGTCTCGTGTTGGATTAATTATTGGATAATTGGATAATTCTTCAGTAAACAGAACCGGCGTGTGATAAGTGGAAAATGAGTGCAGCAGCAAGCAAGGAAATTGTTGATAAAACAGGAAAACAAGTCAGCTCGCCAGTATGGCAGTTTTTTGGATTTTATAAGTCTGACCGTAGTCAGACCAATGTCGTCTCCAAATTATGCAAGACTGTCGTCCCCACCAAGACAATACCACAAACTTGTTTTACCAGCCTTGTTTATACTTTTGTCTGGCACCACAGCGCGTGCGCCTTGTTCGTTTGGGGACGTGTTTATACTCCACTATAAATGGCTGTCCCCTCAGATAATGCCCTATTTAAGGCTATAGGGGGCGATTTCGGATTCAGCCTTTGAAACTACATGGAGAGGTAATGTTACTCTGCATCAGTGCCTTATGACAAAGCATCTAAACAGTAACAGTTACAAAGAAATAACGGAGGCACTGCACCTTAATGTTAAGAGATAATTGTTAAGTGTTCATTGTGTTTTCCATGGTTGTGTTGACATTTCTGCCTTTATAACTGAAGGGATTATAATCAGAGGAAGGTTACGTTTAAAATAAAAATATATATTATATTAATATTTTTCTCCTGGTCCTTATTTTAAATAGGTCATAAAATTATCAATAATTATCGATATCGACCGATATGAAACACTTATATCGTGATACAGTTTTCAGCCATATTGCCCAGCACTAGTTCAAATTCATATGAATGGAGGTCAGTGGAGTTGAAAAGTCTCTAGTGTGTCTCAAGTGTGAAATATCAGACTGCTGACTGCTACAATTGACAAATTCGAATCGAGTATTCCAAAGAGCGGGTGATACAATTATAATAAAACATAAAAAATTATATTATTGTCAGGTTTGGAGAATGAGGGGTAATGAGGAGGCAGTGAGGGGAGGAATCACTGCAGCAGACTAATGTTATATTGACAAATATATTAAAAACGAGTAATCTACAAAAGAGTAAATTAAAATCTCAAGCACAACAGCTTCACATAACACATAAAGACAACACCGAACAAACAGAAGAACTGAAGGCTTAAATACACATTCATGAATAACTGCACAAGAAACAGGTGCACAACTCTAATGCTAAACAGATGACACTCATTGGTAACCATTCAAAAAAACAATATTTAAGCATTTCGATTAATAGTAAAATTCCATCAAATTGAATTGAATAATCCTTACTAGGGCTGCTCGATTATGGAAAAAATCATAATCACGATTATTTTGGTCAATATTGAAATCACGATTATGTAACACGATTATTTCACATGACTTTGGGAATGTGTTGCATTTATTAAAAATACACCTTTCAACAATTCAATTGAAATTGTAACATTTGTTGTACTTTTTGAACTATTAAAATAAATAATATAACATATATTCAAATCAAAGTATAAAAGTATTCACGTAAAAATGATAACCACAAATAAATAAGATCAACAATATGGTTCGGCTAGATATGCTTTTCAGGTATGTCTAACATTAGTTTTCAGGTACAGAAATTTATCAAAAGTAAAATAACTTTGCATATTTAAGTGCATAAATTAAAGATTAATTCTATTAAACTTACAAAAGCTATTCAATCAAGAGCGGTGAGTGATGTCCTTGTCTTTTGTTGTTTGACATTAAACAGACGGAAGTAAAGGCTACTGCACTAAACCCGGGTGAAGACGGCGAAATGGCAGCACTCGCATGCATTGAACAAAGTTTACAAAGAGAGAATTATTTGAAAAATATGAAGGGAAAAAAGGACGTTTACACTGCATCCCTGCTCTCGTCAGTTTTTGTTTCTTTATTAGATTGTCATAGGTCACTGTGTTTTTTCAAGTGGTTAAACAAATTCGTGATGTTCCCTTGCGTTGCAGTCACTACCAAATACCATGTAGCAAATCTTGCACGTAGCATGTTTCTGCTCGTCGTCTGATTCCTCGAAGCCAAACTGTTCCCAGACAACGGAGTTGGTTTTGCCTTTTTTGCTCACCCAACGCTGCTGTAACTGCCCTCCTTCTGGCATCTTTACTCGCGCCGAGTTTTTAAATTCCAGCGGATGATGTGCACACGAGTCACGAGACTCACGAACTGAGAGAGATTGTGGCTTCGGGAGGGGCGGATGAGCGCGTGCGCGTTTCATTCAGAACGCAAGACAAAATAAGACTGTTCTTGCAAAACTGAACATGGCAAAATAATCGTTTTTTCTCGATTGTACTATTTTGGTGATCGTTTGGAGGCAAAATCGAAATCGAAATCGAAATTCGATTAATTGCACAGACCTAATCCTTACATATTTTAACGGAATAATTGATTAAGGATTGTCCCATTAAAATTTGAGGATTATTCATGTCAATTTGATGGAATTTTACTATTAATTGAAATGTGTAATGAAACAAACACAATGAAAACGAAACATCACCGGACAATTATATTGAGATATGGTCTAGCAACACCTCTGAAGACTGAATTGTAACTGGTAATGTATCTTTAATAAGTTACTCATTAGATTTTGTTTGATTAGATTTTGTTTGATTAAAGTGTGAGGTTCCCTTTCGAAAGGGAACTCTCGCTGCGTCTAGCTGACGCTATGGGGAACGCCTCAGCGTGACTGGTGTCTGAAGCTACTATCGAATCACGGCAAAGTCTTTGACCGACGTCAGCCCATGACGTCATCACCATGCGACCCGGAAGTATATAAGGGCACTGTGCCAACACAGATACATCTTTTTCGTCTTCAGGGACTGTTTGTTTGAAGCGGTATCTGCGGATCTGGTAAGAATATACCAAAGAGGAAGATGAAACGCACAGAGAAAAAGCAGTGCTTTAGGAAGTGTGCCGACCCGTGTCAGAGGTTTCTGACACCAGGAGACACACACACTGTGCGTTTATTGCTTGGGCGAAGAGCATGCACAGGCAGTTCTCGAGGGAGCTGCCTGTGCAAACTGTGAGCGTTTTCCCGTGAGAACGCTCCGTTCTCGTCTGGCCCTTTTCTCGAGGGAAGAGGGCACAACATCTGGGGCTGCCGATGTGAGTCCCGCTCGCGCTGAGGCGGAGCGGCGGCGCACATCGTGGGGCTCCCAGATGGAGCTCGCTGATCGTCTGGAGAAGGGTGTGGTTCTCTCGGACGATCTGGCGGCTGACGAGAGCGAGCTGCAGGTCGACATGGAGAACGACAGTTCTCCGCCGAGCTCTGCAGCGGGTGCTCTTCGGGACAGGCAGGAGATGGCTGAGGAGGATGGTAATAGCGACCAGGATCAGCCTGGACCCTCTCCGCCACCCTGTCCCGCGTGCGCCGAGCTGCTGGATGCTATGGAGCGTGCCACGGACAGGCTGAGGCTGCCCTGGCGGCGCGCTGGGGGAGAAGTCGCTCGTGGAAGGCTCGACGATCGATTTCTCCCCGGTCATAGGCCAGCACCTCAGATGAGCCATTTCATTCCTTCCGGACCTGCATACTGAGGTCCGGGCGGCATGGAAGAACCCGTTCTCTGCCCGCATTCACCGACATCAGCGGGCAAGCTTCGCTGATGTCGAGGGAATGGGTAAGCACGGGTATGTGTCGATGCCTCCCATAGACGAGACGTTTGCGAACTATCTCGTCTCTGGGCAGGCATCGACGCTGAGAGCTCCATCTCTGCCATCCAAACCACTGAAAACTACCTCGCGGTTGAATGGCAGGGCATAAGCGGCAGCAGGTCAGGCTGGTGCGACCCTGCACACGATGGCGGTGTTGCAGGCGTACCAGGCGGACCTGCTGGAGGATCTCGACCAGGGGGCCGGGCTGTCCCCTGAGGCGGTTGCTGAGCTGCGCCGCACCACAGATCTTGCTCTCCGGGCCACCAAGCAGACTGCTGCTGCTATCGGCCGCTCTATGGCGGCTATGGTGGTTACGGAGAGGCATCTTTGGCTGAGCCTGGCCGATATCGGGGAGAAAGAGAAGGGCTTTCTCCTCGATTCGCCGGTTTCGCCGACTGAACTTTTTGGCACCTCCGTTGAGGCGGTGGTTGGAAAGTTCAGGGAGGCGAAGGCGCGCTCAGCGGCATTTAGGACATGCATACCGCTGAGATCCGCGCCCCCACCCAGGCAGGCGGGACCTGGTCCTTCACGGTCTGAGGACCATAGGCAGGACCAGAGGGCTAGCGTCTCCTCTCGTGCCCCCCCTCCGTGGAGGAGCAGGGCACAGAGGAGATGGGATTCCCGCGGGAAAAAGGATCTGAGGGAGGTGATCCAGGACAAACACTCTCGGCGTTGGTGATGGATCACTTCCCTTGAGGGCGGTTACATCCTAGCCCTCTCCTTTTTCCTTTTTAATGTCTTTTAATGACTTTTTCCCAGGCGCTTCTTACATCAGGCCTGAGGCGGGCCCATGATGAGTAGAACTATGTTCTGACGGCCCGCCCGGCTCAGTGAGAACGCCCCTTTCAGGCATGCAAGGGCGGTAGAACATGGTGGTGAGAACTGCACAATGAGTCTTCGCTCAACATGCCGCAGGTGAGAGTGGTCATTTTTTGTGTATAACACTAAAAATATGCATTTCTTACAGACCCCAGGTTCCTGTATAGAGTTGGGTATTTATGCAGAGAGAACTGTCTTTCCCCTGTTTAGTGGCTTAGCACAGCGCCAGGCTCTGGGCTGTGTAGGTAAGCGTGTGTTGGCTTTCCCTGGTCGGTCAAGATGGCGCCAGGTAGGCCACCGCGCATGGTTATCAGAAAATGGGCCTCCTCTCATATTGAGAGTAGTGTTTAGGCCGCCGCTCTTTTCTTTGAAATGTTTGCGGATTACTAGGCAGTAGCACACTTTTCTGATAGAATGGAGTGTTTGTCTACCGCTTAGGGTTACTATGTGTCTTCGGTTCCCTAAGCCACTGCAGGTTGGAGTAGTTTGTCTCTGTTACGACTGAGCGCTGTGGCGTCAGTTGGGATTTGGATGACGGAGGCGCGTTGCTGAGGCACCGTCACCGTTGGTTGTTCACTACGTGGATCTGAGGCCTCCTCTCATTGAGAGTCGTTGGTTTAAGTAGCAGCCAGTTTGTTTGTCTGGCAGTTATTTCTCGTCTTTGCAAAACTCGTACAGCTTGTAGGCTTTACAAGCCTCCCTGGAACGGGTCCCCATAGCAATGGGTAGCTAATCATGTGTTAGGCCTCAGCAGGCCTCCATGAAGACGAGCCGTAGGGTCTAATATTACTCCCACATTTTGCATATGTTTGTTCCCAGTTAGCAGGCCTCTAAAGTTAGGCCTCGCTGGAGGATTGCACCGATTCAAGAGTACGGTGACAGTGGTAGGTCTTATCAGGCCTCCATTAAGGCAGGTGCCGATGCTGAGGCATCAAGGTACTACTAGCCTTTCTGGCTATCAGGTTAAAAAGGGGCAATTACGCTCTCTTGAAGGTCTGCTGTCAATTGTAGGCCTCAGTAGGCCTCTTGAACAAGGTGCATTATCAGTTGGAAGGCCTCGACCAGGCCTCACTGGAGGTATGTACCGATCTGCGCATCGGGACAGCTAGCCTGCCGGCTATCAGGTTGTAGGCCTCATCAGGCCTCCCTGAAGGCCTGCTGTTAGTTGTAAAGGCCTTACTAGGCCTCCCTGAGGGTGAGCTCCCAGGTTGTGGTCACTCCCAGAGGCAGGTTGTAGGCTTCATCAGGCCTCCCTGAGGGTGAGCTCCCAGGTTGTGGTCACTCGAACAGGCCCGCACTGGGCTTCCCCAGAGGCAGGTAGTGGGCCTCATCAGGCCTGCCTAAGGCATTCCTGGGACCCAGTCACTTGAAGAAACAGTTAGCACGAAGTGCAAACAGGTAGCAGGCCTCTCCAGGCCTCCCTAAAGGCTGGTTATCAGGTAGTAGGCCTCAATAGGCCTCCCTTGAGGGCGAGTTCCTGAATCAGGATGCTCGGCTAGCCTGCATAGCTTGACTGTCAAGTAGTAGGCCTCCATTAGGCCTCATTGAGAAAACAAGACGTAACCTCAGCAGTAGCATGCTTCGCTGGCAGGTGGTAGGCCTTCCTAGGCCTCGCTGGAAGTGAGCTTGAACGCTCTGGAAATTGGCATTATTGCTGTCAGGTAGTAGGCCTCACTAGGCCTCCCTGAGGATGGATTCCCGAGCCAGGATGCTCGGGTTGCCAGCATGGCTTGCTGTTAGGTAGTAGGCCTCTATAGGCCTCCCTGGAAAACCCGCTATCAGGTAGTAGGCCCACGGGGCCTCCTTGAGGGCAGAGTTCCCGAGTTAGGCACTTCTTGATTACCAGTTCTCTGTGGAGAACTTGTGGTAGTTGGGCCTACAGCTGGAGGTTACCCGCCAGGCAGGTTCAGCTGCTCCCCTCAATGAGGGTCGTCTATGAGCACTCAGCCGCCTGAGCCTGGTCAGACGGTCGTAGGCCTCTCATGAGGCCTCCCTGGTAGATCAGTCCTTAGGCCCTTCCGGCCTCCCTACTGCTTTGAAACACAAGCACCTGGTAGATCCTTGATTTGAGCAGACAGACTCCCCTCGCTAACAAGGGTTCTAAAGCGCTACGCTGAGTATTGCTCTCTTGGATAACCCGTCTCTGAGTTCCGGGCTAAGTAGGACTGCCAGTTTTTCAGTCCCTTAGTTTGGATGCCCCCTGGGCACCATCCAGAGGCTCTGTTTTTGAACAGACAGGGTTGGCTAAACCGAAGTGTCCATAACACTTAGGGCACCAGGTCAGGCCTCCCTGGTGGCACTCGGGAGAACTGATTTCCCGAGTAGTGACTGGCTGGGGCTCCTTCGGGTCCCCTAGCCACATTCCCTTAAAGGGACCCCTTCTGTGGAAGTAGTGGTCCCGGGCCTTTGAGCTGTCTAGATGGAACCCCACGCAGTGCGTTAGGGTTCCGTTTAGTTGCATAGCTAGGGCTATGACCGTAGGGAGTGCTGTCACTGTCAGCCCAGTGTGACCTGAGGGGGAGTCGCTCAGGTTTTTCAGTTGAATTACTTGTGTTGACAGTTGTCACTGCCAATGGGCAGACACTCCCCTCAGCATGGCGGCGTTGGTATATCGTTCCCCATAGCGTCAGCTAGGCGCAGCGAGAGTTCCCTTTCGAAAGGGAACGGCTAAGGTTACGTATGTAACCTCTGTTCCCTGAGAACAGGGAACGAGCGCTGCGTCGCGTTGCCATGCTTCAGGGCCTATCTGCCATACAGTCCCTTCAGACGAAAGAGATGTATCTGTGTTGGCACAGCGCCCTTATATACTTCCGGGTCGCATGGTGATGACGTCATGGGCTGGCGTCGGTCAAAGACTTTGCCATGATTCGATAGTAGCTTCAGACACCAGTCACGCTGAGGGCGTTCCCCATAGCGTTAGCTAGACGCAGCGCTCGTTCCCTGTTCTCAGGGAACAGAGGTTACATACGTAACCTTTTCTTTAGGACTTTAACAATAATAATTTAATAATTTGATATGCATTTGTATGTCTGTCCAGCCAATGTGGAAATCATTTCACTATTACAGTTAAACACAGAAGGCACTGCTTTTACCTCATGAAACATAGATATAACCCATTGGGTAATTACAAATATTGATATTATGTAAATGATAGGAACACAAATTTAAATTAGTTCTGGGAATTATTTCCCCATTTACAAGACGATTGTTCAGCAGACAATCTCGTGCCTCCATTATTGCAGGTCCAAAGAAGAGGGCCAGCAGCCTTTAATAACAAGAGCTTATTATGGTCCCTTATGATCTTGACACTCGAGAGCGTCACATTTACATAAAATGAGGGAATATTTCTAAAGTCAATATTTCCTACAGAGCAAGGACACAAGCTCACAAAAGCTGAGATCACACATGAAAGAACACCTTATTCCTTTGTCGGAGACTGAAAGAATAATGCAGTCAGTAGATTGTTTCATATGTAAAGGAGCTGATCAGTCAGTCACTTTTTTCCTCATCTGTTTGATGTTTCCAGTGAGGCTGATGGGAGTTCAAGGGCAAAATGTGGAGGTGAAGCATAGGCCTTTGTGTCCGGTCTTCAGACATTTACCTGTATCTGCTGGGGCTCTGCAGAGAAATGACTGTTTGATTCTATTACACTTTCATTACAGCTGTAGTTAATGGTTGTGTCACAGTCTATTAGCCGCATTCATCTTTCCTGTGATACACAGCGAGACACAAGCGCACAGAACAAAGACAAATGACTCTGACTCACGAGAACAGCATTACAATTCAAACATTATTTTCTATACGGCTATAGCAACAGCAACCGAGCCACGGTGTGCGTTAGCCGTCCGGGCAGTCATGTCGTAATGGCGTGGAGAAATGCTTTTTCTAATCTAAACAAGTCAATTATCTGTAGCCCCACCATCCGTGATCAAAAACATTACCATAACCATATTCAATTTAAAAACACAATATTGCAACCAAAGGGGACAGGAAATAAATCCTGACTGCTCCAACACTGCTCTGCCTGTAATCTCTCAATGTGACTCTGGGGTTTGCAGTAAACCCTCACTCATTTTAAAGTTCTCCTCCGCTTTAGCACTTTCCCACTTGCCAAAAGTAATCGATTTAAAAATGCTTTTAACAACTTCATCGTTGCGATATTCTTTCACAATTTATGAACACCTAATCAATAAACAATGGCGCATCCACACAAGCGAATGGTAATCGGAAAACCGTTGGGAACATCAAAAGAAGAATGCTGATCCGTTCCTATGAAATGGATACCGCTTGTGAAACAGATGAAACGGATAGCACACATGTGACTTCTGGAGCTAATTTCAAAATATAAAATTCGTAAGAGCTATGAAAGCTGATATTTGGCGCTTGACTGCTGGGCCATTAGCCTTTAATAACACCATTTTGCGTACACAAACAGATTAGCTGACACTCGGAGAGCTTCATGCGGCCCCTTTCCGAATTGCAGTACACCCCAAATTATGCAGTTGCTAAAAGATTAATAAAGGCAAGTGCTAGAGCACTTTTTGATCGCATTTAATTATGTTTTTTTCCTGCCAGCCCTCATTCCAGCCTATATTAAATTGTATCGTCTGATGAAGTGCCGCTGACATGGGATAGGCGCCTCCTAAACTGCTCACACGTGTTCAACAGCAGTTTATTCACCTTTGTTTCAGTGATAATGGCTGCTAAATTAAGCTAACTAGCACTGTATTTTTAACAAGGTGTAATACACAAGATTATAGTTTTGCCTGAGGCTATTTGATTATCTTATCATTTTCACATATTGTAAACCCTATTCACCACAAGTATTGCAAAATACAAAGGTTTTGAAGTAGGAAATGAGTTGTGAACAAAGCTGCACAAAACAAATTAAAAGCACAATATTAATAACACCCAACAAACGACATCAGTGTTTGTTATTTCAAACAATTAGACTGCCTCGGTTCCTCAATTGATATTGAAAGTCACTTTCCTTGTTTCTCTACACCCTGGAGCAAAACTGCAACAGAATAATTTTGTAAATATAAACCATATATCACACCCAGTAGCCTGTTTAGTATTTTTGACAGCTCACTTCAACATAATTGAACATTTCTTAAGCTAACATGTTTTATTAAACCTCTCTGCATAAGCTTTCATCTCTTTGTAACTTGCCTTTTGAATTATTGCTAATAGCTCAATGTTTTAATTAGCGCCCCAGGTCTCGGGATCGGTGCAGTGAAGTGTTGTTATAAAATCAAGCTCATTACAATATTAGGCACTTTTACAGGGCACTGAGGCAAAGCTAATTCATTTGAAAATAACTCAAAAATATATCAACATACTGAAGTACTATTAACCACGGTCAGCTTGTCAATGAACTGTACTTTTTAACAAGCTAAAACTTTTCAATACTCTCACCACACCTACATTATATCAATGTTTTTTTTACAACAACAAATAGAAAGGACCTAATAAATTGATTATGAAATTATTTATTTGAAATAAAGGGTTGTTGTTACTATTAGAAACTGCAATTAATAAGTTGGTCAATAGAACACTGTTAGCGTTAGCACAGTAGCATTAAGTCAAGCATTACTTCAAGTAACCAAATTATTTTTATGTTTGATCTTTAAAGATCTTCCCTTTACTGAATTATACTTTAGCATTACACTTTAACTATAGTACATTGTTATATAATAAATATACTGTATACATTTTATTGTCAAAATTAATATAATATAATATAATTATAAAGTGTTTATAATGCGTTACGTAGAAATTGTCCTACATTTGATCGTATAATCACTTCTCAAAAGCGTACGTGTGATTCAGAGAATGAATGTACACACAAAAATATGCGTACGCCTTTCTTCCAGATGTGAAATTTCTAAATCGCAAATCTCTGCCTTGTAAATGCCGTCTAATTAAAGGCACAATATGTAAGATTTTTGGATTAAAATATCCAAAAACCACTAGAACAGTTATATATTTTGTTGACTTGTGTACTAACATTATCCCAAATGTTTCCAAGAATGTTTAAATCCAGAGAAATCAGCAATTTTAACCAGGACACGGTTAAAAATAGCAATCGATCCAGCAGCCTCATTCCGCTCCAACGGCTTTCAGCCCCGCCCTGCTTCATACTACAGTAACGTTAATAAATCTTTAATACATTAGCTCATCCATGAATTTGATTTCTGCCCAAGTCTCGTCGCATTCTTTTCCACCAGCTAGAAGGTGGTGAAGACAACAACTCCCATGATTCTGTGAAATCAAGGCATCATCAAGCTTTTGAATAAGCGACCTCTAGCAGTGAAAAATACATATTGTCATTAACATATAAAAGAGCACCAGTCAACGTCCAAATCCCAAGTGGCAAGAATTGCTTGGATTTCATCTGCTTAGGTTGCTGTGCTTACATAATTTTTTTTATAAATGAAGCCCTGGCTGCATACGAAATCCCATATTTCCCTACTATAGGCTATAGCAGAGGTAGGGCTGTGCGATATTGAAGGAAAATGTGATATGCGATATCCTTGTTAAATAATGCAATATTCGATACAATATTGCTTTAAGTGTGTAAAATCTATTTAAATTATATTTAAAAAAATATTTAAAAACTGAGAATGATACCATTTATATGTTTCACATTATTTCTGGGAAAAGAAAGCATCGCTACAACTTCTGAAAGTGACCAGCAGTGTTTTAGCAAAAATGTATATCTCAAATCTGACAATATAATTTTAACATCAATGTAAACAAACAAAAAATGTAATGCCAATATTTAAACACCAAAAACTCTTTGCTTGACTATATAGTTATATCAACCAAAAACTTAACATCAAGAACATCCAGGTAAACAAAGAGACCTGAACTAGGGGTGGACGATTATTTGTGTTATTTTAATGTATCTTTGTTATTAAACATTTGAACTAAAAACAGTAGTCTTCCCATAAATTAAATATACACTGATACATAATATAAAGCTACAAAATTTTTCAGCCAAGAGCACTGAGTGATTTTCTCTTTTTCTTTTGTTGTTTGACAGACAGCAGCAGGTTTCCTGTATTAGCAGGTTTACAGGTTTACTGTATTAGCAGGCTGTCACTTTAAGACCTAATGCAAGGATCCTATTGACACACATTCGGTTTCTTTACCCAACTGATATCGTTCACTTAAAGCATAACCGACTGTGTTTACATGAATACTCATCAAGACAGCCATTTTGACATAACTGTGTGTGTATTTAACAGTTTGTGTAACAAGACACGAAAAAAAGAACGGCTTGTGCGCACGTTTCGGTGTGTGTGTCAGACAGCAGACAGCGCAAGACTGCAAGGAGTTGTTGTGTTTAATAACTCTTTTTAACGTCAAGCAAGTCACATAAGTAACAGTCGTGGGGCCAGTCTATTCTCTGCTATATGCGTTGACCTAAAACGTACAATTTTCACAATGTTGAAGTAGCCTATTAAAATCATTCAGATATTGCGTGCCCTTGCAATATGCTATTGCAATATACATTTGCGATATTTCGATCATTTCGAAATATTGTGCAGCCCTAAGCGGAGGTATAGAAATACATAGGTTGACGAGCAGGTAGGACATCCTATCATTGCACTCGGACCGAATGCAATGATTGGAAGAACATTTTTGGTCCTGAAACTTCCACAGAAGAAATAGTTATTCAATATTTAGAACACTTCGATTATTGATTGCTATCAGGGTGGGAAGTGTTTCAACCAGTATAACAAAAAGTGTTTATGAAAAACATTGCCAACCCTGCCTTCCTGAAAAAAAATGTTAAAGGCAGTCATTATCTTGGTTTTCTGTAATTATATAATCCAAGTTGTTAGGGTATATATATAACGGTATTTATAAATACAAATAAATACATGTAGGCCTAGGCCCATTTATCTCCAGATCATCCCAAAATGATTTCCTATTCGTTTGACAAGAGTTACAGTAATTTATGCTCAAAAAATACAACAAAATCTTTCTGGAGTTTCTTCCCCTCTATAATTTATCCACACTGAATTCCATTACAACATGAATAGTTCTTCTTTAATGGAAAACAATTTCCTTTACATCAATTAATGCAGAGCAGACCCATTAATGTGAACTAGAAGTAGTCAGGGCTCATCCGTCAGACATCCTGTTTCCCTGATGGTGTGTTACTTTTCTCGCTGACACTGATGAAGACTAGGAGCCAATGACACTTTCTTGGCATGATAGAGATGCTGTCTCTCAGCAAAACCTCATCACTCTTCCTGTTTAACACTAACCTGATACAACTGTATGTCTGGGGCCAAGACAGCATGAGCAAACAGAGCACT
The DNA here is from genome assembly GCF_949357685.1 of Gobio gobio. Taxonomy (NCBI): domain Eukaryota; kingdom Metazoa; phylum Chordata; class Actinopteri; order Cypriniformes; family Gobionidae; genus Gobio; species Gobio gobio. The sequence continues at coordinate 27,126,651 of NC_137113.1, forward strand.
GCTGCTCAGCACCTAACCAGCTGAGGTTTCTTACTGTAATGAAGTTGTGTGATAAAATAGGATGAAGATAATGAGCAAGCCATATAATAAAGAGATAATGAGCAGACAATATAAAACACTGTAAAGAAATCATTTTCACACACAGCAGACAATCGTGAATATTTTTCCTTGCCAACGCTGTTATGAAAGCCACTCTCATTTTTAATCCATGAAACATGACGCATGTGAACAATTGAAGTGGGAGTCGAGTGTCCCAATCCCAATGATTGATTCTGCCGTTTAATGGCGCAACACACCTCCGAAGCTCTAATTCCAATTATCTGGCATCCTTCCAGATCCGATGAGACAAGGCGTATTCACAAATAGCTGATTGAAAACAATCTGGGATTTAATCTACAGGGCTATCACTGCCATGATCAGTAATTACTACAGGCTGTCAATTTACCACCCACTCGCAGGGGACCTTGGGAAAACAGTACAGAAACTCTCTCCGCCTGTACTTTTGCATTTCACAAACACTCTCGCATACTTTCAACGCCAGTGCTGTTCATTTGTCTCAATTGCCAGGGTGTGTCAAGTGTGTTCATTTAAACGAGACACTGCAACAGCAGAAGCAGATGGAAAATTTATGGCTTACCTTGACAGTTTCAAGCTTCCAAAAATTATGCTAACATCATTTTTTGCCAAATTTGCAGGGAGGAAAGTTTTGGATATTATCTCTGTTTTCAATCTAAATGAGATTTTACAGCAGATAGCCTGCCTCTATAAATGCTAAACGTTTGTGTTATTGTAAAGAGAGTATAAAAAGCTACAGTAAGAGTGAGTTTTTAGCCACAATCATCAAGGCTAAACCAAGGTCAGCCAAAACATGGGCTAGCATGACAGAAAAACAGGATATTTAGCAATTAGTAAGGTTTTTTTCTGCTATTTTAGCTCAGGTTATGTTAAGGGCAGATCTCTCATGAGAACTGAATGAAAATATATGTTTACTACTAAAAGTCAGGGACAAGGCCATTCCCCTCATTTCCTGCAGAGAGGGAGAATTGATTTATTGACAATGACAACTGTATTACTGCTTTTAATTATAGCTACAGTAGAGAGTCCAGGTACAATCTACCAATCACATACACGCCGAATGAGGTTATTTGTTCTACCATAACCTGACACCTTGATTAATTTGACAATTGTTCCCAGTGGCTAGTGTAACTACAGTTCTAGGTAGATAAGAATGTTATTGCGGATGATTATATGGCTCTGACCCTTTGAGGCGAGGCACACTGTACATATTAAGAACTTCAATCTCTCTTCTTTTTTTAATCTTAATTCCTCGTCACAATAAGGCATATGGAGGGAATGACCTTTGTGAAGTACGTGAAGAAGATATCCAGCAGGATATATGGACAGGTAGAATCACAGTGCCATGTAAAACATCTAACATTAGATGAATGTGCTTCATATCGTTCTTGATGAATGCATTGTAAGTCAGTTTTGCCAAATATTTTGTGAAGTAGCTTGTCTCTTGCCTAATGGATTTACACAGCCCTTAAGGCCCTTTCACACCATGAACAATAACTATAAAGAAAACTATAATGCTAACTATATTAACGTCCACACCAACACACGCTGCAGATATTTCACCTGCGGCTTTAAATCGTGAATTCTGATTGGCAGTCAATTTTTGTCATTTATCTGCTGAAATAAAAAAAAACATTCTGAAAGTGATTCCAACGATAAAGTTCCTATGTGGCATTATTCTCATGGAATTATAACAATTATTAAATCTTTATAGTTCACTTTATTGCTATCGTCCTTTGGTGTGAACGGGCCTTTAGCTATATATGATTAACATTTCTCAGTAGCGAGGTGGTAGCTATTTTTTCAATCATGTAGATTTTCAGTTGCAAAGATATTTTATTTTATATGTAGCTTGGTAGTGTTGGGAAACGCTACTACTTAACATTTTTCCTGACTATATTTCATCAATGCAATTTTGGCCCCACCCACTGGTGTGTTAGTGAGATGACAATGACAGAAATGCAATATACGGGATCAGCTGACTAAAAATAACATTACCTTCCTAAGGATTTTTAACATCAATGTAAACAAACAAAAAATGTAATGCCAATATTTAAACACCAAAAACTCTTTGCTTGACTATATAGTTATATCAACCAAAAACTTAACATCAAGAACATCCAGGTAAACAAAGAGACCTGAACTAGGGGTGGACGATTATTTGTGTTATTTTAATTTATCTTAGTTATTAAACATTTGAACTAAAAACAGTAGTCTTCCCATAAATTAAATATACACTGATACATAATAAAGCTACAAAGGTTTTTCAGCCAAGAGCACTGAGTGATTTTCTCTTTTTCTTTTTTTGTTTGACAGACAGCGGCAGGTTTCCTGTATTAGCAGGTTTACAGGTTTACTGTATTAGCAGGCTGTCACTTTAAGACCTAATGCAAGGATCCTATTGACACACATTCGGTTTCTTTACCCAACTGATATCGTTCACTTAAAGCATAACCGACTGTGTTTACATGAATACTCATCAAGACAGCCATTTTGACATAACTGTGTGTGTATTTAACAGTTCGAGTGTGTAACAAGACACGAAAAAAAGAACGGCTTGAGGTTATTTGAATTCTGAATTCTGATTGGCTGTCAATTTGTCATTTATCTGCTGAAATAAAAAAAAACATTCTGAAAGTGATTCCAACGATAAAGTTCCTATGTGGCATTATTCTCATGGAATTATAACAATTATTAAATCTTTATAGTTCACTTTATTGCTATCGTCCTTTGGTGTGAACGGGCCTTTAGCTATATATGATTAACATTTCTCAGTAGCGAGGTGGTAGCTATTTTTTAAATCATGTAGATTTTCAGTTGCAAAGATATTTTATTTTATATGTAGCTTGGTAGTGTTGGGAAACGCTACTACTTAACATTTTTCCTGACTATATTACATCAATGCAATTTTGGCCCCACCCACTGGTGTGTTAGTGAGATGACAATGACAGAAATGCAATATACGGGATCAGCTGACTAAAAATAACATTACCTTCCTAAGGATCCTAATGCTATGAAAGTGGTTATTTATTTTTCAACTATGTGAGTGTTGAATTATTTACATCATATATATACAGCATTATTTGTTTGTTCGGTTCATTTCACTGTGGATTCTTTGGTAAATAATTCACAATTTTGGGGCAGACTTTGCAAACAGACTTTTACAATATGGACTCGACAGTAATGCCACAACATGTAACTGTGTTAATTCTAATGTCTGATCTGTGACCAGTGATTTCTGATATGTTATGATTCATGTAGGCTAGAAACAGTACGTGTCAGTAAATCAAACCAGTGACTAAATGGTCAACTTCACATTGTTTCTCTTTGTACATTTACATGTACATTTATGCATTTAGCAGACGCTTTTATCCAAAGCGACTTACAACTTGGGGGTACAATAAGCGAATGGTCGTGAAGAGTCGAGTGAGCGCAACAAGTGCCTGAAATACTTAGTCCGTGTACATTTCTCAGTGTAGCACAGGCTAGAGTAGGGAGGGAAAGAGGAGGAGAAAGAGGAAAGGAAAGAAGGTTATTTTTTTATTTATTTTTTTTATTAAGAGGTTAAGTGCTCATGGAAGAGGATGTAGGATGTAGGATGCTAATCACTGATCTGAATATAATGCCTCTAATCAACACTTTTCACAGTTAGTTAACCTGAGGGCTGTAATAGTAAAAACTATTGCTAAAAGTTTTCTACAAATCAGAGGGGTAAAATCAAGTTAGAAAAAATGCCTTTTATTTCTAAATTATGCAAATTTTTGGATGTAAAAATCTTACTAACATTATAAGTGCACTCTGATCTCTTTTGAAATGGTTCTATTCCCCTAGTCTGAATTAGCAAAATCATACCCTGCATTTAAATAGGTCTGTACAATAGAATGTCCAACATCATAAAATAGTAGGCGAAAGTATGACCTTGGTACTACTTCCAACAAGATTTCTAAGTAAACATCTGATGTACACTTTATTATCCCATGAGGTCATGGGAGTGGAGTTGTGAATGGCAGTGAAGCAACGCAACTGATGCCGCAAGTCAACCTTTGAAGTTAGGTCAACCTAAAAGATAGCATCCCAATGGTTACCTTGACAAAAAGCCAATAGAATTTTTTTTCATTGGCTTTTAGATTATTTCCGAAAATAAGCTCTGTGACCAACAAAAGTTTATGATTCTTACACGTTTTATTCATCAAGATAATATTCACAAATTAACACAACTTTTATGAATTCTAAAGCCTAAATACAATTGGCAGAAATCAAAAGCTAAATGTATAGGCTATAAACGAACTACACCACAGTCACATGACATCAATGTCACCATCACTAATCTTCAAGTTCTGACAACTCTTTCAGTCTTTATCTAAAAAAACATTTTACCTGAAAGTTAAAAAGTGGACTACTGAGTTGATGAATTTACCTGATTGACGTGATGTTTTGTAATGAATAGTGCCGGAGTTTGAAGCTCAGAAAGCACATCTATCATCATAATAGTAATCCATACGACTCCAGGGGGTTAATAAAGGCCTTCTAAAGCAAAGTGATCGGTTTTTGTAAGAAAAATACCTATATTTAAAACTTTATAAACTATAATCACTGGCTTCCGACAATGGCCGTACATGCGTTCACGAGAGAGTCGTGTTCTGGCGGAAAGATAGCTGATTGGCTAAAAGTGGGCATGCGATGACATGACCAACACCAGCCGACTCTGCGGTGGGCATGTGTATTTAGTAACGCTGGGCTGCAAACTCTCACACTTTCAGAGTAGGCTCATTTGAGATGAGCAGAACCATGCAGGTTAGAAATGTGCACAGAGTGTGGGCAACCTTGCTCTGATGTCATGCTGACATATGTAAGTGTCGGATTCTGCAGTTAGGCACAGATGCTCTCCACCGACTGTGCTGATCAAAAGCATGATGGGAAATGACATGCTGACAACACAGCTTAATGCTCATTGTTTATAACAACTGTGATCTATTGTTCTCTTTTAAGATGTTACAAACTGATCAGAGTTGATTTTAAAACTCTGATATCATGTTTTTATTTCATGATACCGATCAGGCATAACATTATGACAGGTGAAGTGAATAACACTGATTATCTCTTCATCACGGCACATGTTAGTGCGTGGGATATATTAGGCAGTAAGTGAACATTTTGTCCTTAAAGTTGATGTGTGTAAGGATTGACAAGGGCCAAATTGTGATGGCTAGACGAATGGGTCAGAGCAACTCCAAAACTGCAGCTCTTGTGGGGTGTTCCCGGTCTGCAGTGGTCAGTATCTATCAAAAGTGGCCCAAGGAAGGAACAGTGGTGAACCGGCGACTGGCCCGTGTGGTCCGATCAAAAAGACGAGCTACTGTAGCTCAAATTGCTCAAGAAGTTAATGCTGGTTCTGATAGAAAGGTGTCAGAATACACAGTGCTTCACAGTTTGTTGCATTTGGGGCTGCACAGCCGCCGCAGTCAGGGTGCCTACGCTGACCCCTGTCCACCGCTGAAAGCGCCGACAGTGGGCACATGAGCATCATAAGTGGACCACAGAGCAATGGAAAAAGGTGGCCTGGTCTGACGAATCAAGTTCTCTCATACATCACGTGGATGGTTGGGTGCGTGGCTTACCAGGGGAACACATGGCACCAGGATGCACTATGGGAAGAAGGCAAGCCGGTGGAGGCAGTGTGATGCTTTGGGCAATGTTCTGATTCCCAAATTCCCCAGATCTCAATCCAACCGAGCACCTGTGGGATGTGCTAAACAAACAAGTCAGATTCATGCAGGCCCTACCTTGCAACTTACAGGACTTAAAGGATCTGCTGCTAACATCTTGCCTAGTGTTTCGAAAGCACCCATAACTAATGTTGTGAGAACATGAACATAAACAAACATGAATAATGGGCCAGCGCTGCATCGTCACAAGTTTGAGCCATGGAAATTTAAATACTCAAGAGCAAGAAGACGCAAAATGGAACTCAATCTTAGTTATTCACACCAGGGCTCGACATTAACGCTTGTCCGGGACAAGTGGACTTTTTGAAGGGGTAAGTGAAAAAAAAAATGTTACTTGCCCGACGGACAAGTGTCCTGGTTAAAACGTCAAAACAAAAAATAACTAGGGAATCACCGAAGTGCAATAATGATTCTACATTCAGTTAGTGTAAGTGGAGATCAATAGTGGATAATAATATAAAAAACGAACTGACAAGGTTCTGCTGTTGAGGCTCGCGCAGCCTCTCGAGGAGAAAATCGAAAACAAATGAGCGCCACTCCTACAAAGAAACTCAGTTAACATACACGGTTAAAATTGTGTAGTTTTTATATTTATAACATATGATACAGTTAAGCAACATTACACTAACAAGAGTGTTGTTTTCCTGAATACCATCACGACTGAAAATGACACTGATTTCATACGCCAGTTCCATAAACAATTATTTAACATTAAGTCACTTACATTTTAGATGCAATATGGACTGTTTTTGTTCTATTTCAGCAGCGAAAATAGTTCCAAACAAATATCACAGCAGAACCGTAACGCATCTCACAGCAACAGTGTGTGTTAGTGAATGATTCAGCGTTTTAATGAATCGGTTGAATCAAAGATTCAATGACCTGTTCGTAAACGACCGCCTAATTCTTGAATGAATCAGCCGTTTGAACGAATTGACTCAATGACTCACTCATTAAGACGGTCACATGCTGCCACCTACTGGCAGTTTAGTTTCATCTTTCCAACATGTCTTAATTGTATACAAAACATTTTTTAAATAATCTCATAACATTATTTAATGCAGTTGTAATTTTTCAGTGTAAATTATTTAATTTGATTGGTAACAGCCTATAGTGTCTTTTTCTAATTTAATTTATAGATCAAATTTAAGAATATAAAAGGACATCTGAAGCATCTCCTATATTTAATAAGATTATGGAAAAAATGCCCTTTATAAAAAGGTAAAAATATGAAAAATAGGCATATTTAAATATTTCAATGCTGATTAAACACTGGTGAGAATATTGCTTCAGAATAGATTATATTTACAAAAAATATCTGGACAAGCAAATGTTTTACTCGGACAAGTGAATGACAGATTCACTTGTCCGAAGGACAAGCGTGTGAACGGGCTTAATGTCGAGCCCATAGACTGTAAAAAAATATGGACGACGCGACTCCATTGACTTCCGCTGACCAAAGTTGAAGCTTTCATAGGCCCGCTCACGGCGCTGACATCTTGGGACCGAGTCTGCGCAGTAGCGATCTCGGGACCGGAGTTGCGCAGTAGAGAACAGGAAGTAGAGGCGCGATTATCAAAAGCCCGCCCACACTCTCACAGATGCAGAATAATTAATTATGTTGGTGTGAAATAAACAGTTATGGAAGTGTAGAAATGAAAGCTAAAGCTCCAATCTCCTCACAAAAATCCAGAAAAAAGTCCGTTAGTGCCTCAGTGACAACTTCACTCAGAGAAGCCGTCAATCTCAGCTTCAATTTCTGACTGGAGCACTACAGGCTTGGTCGAGCCCTGCACACGCTGTGTGTGGAAAGTTTTGTGAGCACAGGCACACATCCAAAGCACGTGCTTAGAAAGCTGTCTCAGACAGTGCATAAATACCTAATAACTTTTCCGTCCACTAGAGGTCGCCTGTTCGAAACAAAGGCGTAGTTTGATGACGCCACGTTTGAGCGCAGAATCTTGGGACATGTGATCTTCACCTCACAGCCGGTGGAAAAGAGTCAGGATAGGACTCGGGCAGAAATCATGTTCATGGATGCGATTATTAAAGCTACACTGTGTAACTTTTTTTAGTTTATTCTTTGCTAAAAACACTAAGTTCTTTCAAAAATATATGTGCTCATTAATGTATATTTACTTCTTTCAAGTAATAAAGTATTCTCGTAAGTTTATAATATGCCATTGAAAATACATACGGGTGAGGGGTCCGAATGCGGGTCGCCATGTTGCCCCTCCATCTTGACAGTACATTAGCCAAAGAGGGACATACCCGTAAATTTAAGCTTCGCCTTTCGCGTTTTAACACTCGATGGCACCGTGTCGAATGTGGACGAGGTCGAACTGGAAGCCATGTTAATCTTGGACTAAATCGGCCACCGTAGGAGTTAAAACGAAATCGGAATTGAGAGGAACAGAAACTAATATTCACTGGATGGTCATATACCTTTTCACCGCTAGATGGGGGAAAATATCACACAGTGTAGCTTTAACGTTACTGTAGTATGAAGCAGAGCAGGGCCGAGTGTTGTGGAGCTGAGCAAGGCCGCAGGAGCGATTGAAGAGCGGGACTGTTATTATGGCATAGTCGCCGGCGGGACTTTTATTATGACACGGTCGCCGGCACAACTTCCTCTTTTCCAGTCTTGAGTGTGAGGTAACTCAACTCTGTTTATCGTATTAGATATATCTGAGTGTGTTGAAAAGGAAGTTATGATGTTCGCTCGGCGGCTGCTATGACACTTGTTCACACTGCAGTGAGAGTACAGCGTTTCTGCAAAATAAAACCGGAAACCGAGGGTAACGCAGATATGACGCAATCGACAGGCGACTGCCTCAAATGCATAGCTCACACGGTTCCTTGGTTAAAATAGCAATTTCTCACGATTTACAAATAGTTGGAAACATTTGGGATATAGTAAGTACTCAACTGAACAAAATATATAACACTGGCCTAGTGGTTTTTGGATATTTTACTGCAAAAATCTTACATAGTTCACCTTTAAACGGACAAATGTGCGGAAAAAATGTCAAAAATGCCCATCTCTGCGATTATCCAAAAAAACATAGTTGGTTATGGCTTAAGTTAACGTAAACAGTAGAGAAAGATGTCTACTGGTTAAGGGGGTAATCCAGCCCCCGGAAAGCGTACCTTCCATAGGGGCGGCCATTGCTAACCAAGCCATCACCTGCTGTTAGCATCCCATTGACTCCCATTCATTTTGGCCTCACTTTGACAGCGAATATATTTACATCTGAGGCGTTTAAAGACCCCATTTGTCCATTGTTTATTTCTAAACAAACACGACAATATATAAAATGCTCCATTACCTTGTATCGCGACTCCGTCGCGCTGTATCGTATAGACCCGAGGAGAAGCTCGCAGGCAATCTTTTACTGTCTATGAGGCAATCGGGGGGACGTGGAGACACGCCGATTGAGATGTCGCAAATCCTGCTTCATTCATCAAAAGTTGCTCCTGCTCACTCTCTGTCTCTACAAGATTCGGTGATTCAGATTTCACTTCGCAAAACAACTAAAAGACTTACAACTGTCAGACAGGTTGCTCACGTCACATCTACGTCGTAAAGCTGTCACAATCACCAGTGAGAGTGCCCCTGATTACCACCTGAGGGCACTCCACCCCTGACTGTCACTCCATCACAAACTACATTACCCATAATCCTTTGCCCGGACTCATCATCACTCATTGTTTGCACCTGTGTTTCATCACCTCATTACCCCAGCCTATATAAAATTCTAAAGTCCAAGAAGTATTGTGCAGTGGCATAAATTAACTGAGTGGCTCAGATAGTCCCCCACGGAAGAAAATCATAAGACATTCCGAGTCCATAGTAGTCAAATGTGCCAGCTCAATAAAGTCCACTACATAGTCCTCAATAGGACGATCTCCTTGACGGAGACGCATGATCTGTGCAGCTGAACTCATTTATGGATATACTGTCACTTGGCTGCTGGATCTGTGCATGGCGAAGTCTTCTGTAACGTACTGCTCTGAGACAGAAGGTAGAAGACCTTCTTCTACCTTCTGAGACAGAAGGTAGAAGATCCAAATGCAGCTTTATTGGAGGGGTAATCCACACTCGTAGTCAAAAACAGGCAAGAGGTCATAACAGGTAAGCAGTCCAAACAGGCAAACAAGACATGAGAGACAGGCAAACGGGTAATCCACGGAACAGGCAAGAAATCCAAAACCAAAAGACATGAAACCAGGGAGAATGCTCAGAAATGCAGTATAGACAAACAAGACTTCGCAGTGAATGACAGCGTGAACATGGTTTATATAGGCTGGGGTAATGAGGTGATGAAACACAGGTGCAAACAATGAGTGATGATGAGTCCGGGCAAAGGATTATGGGTAATGTAGTTTGTGATGGAGTGACAGTCCGGGGTGGAGTGCCCTCAGGTGGTAATCAGGGGCACTCTCACTTGTGATTGTGACAAAAGCTCAGTGTGAGGCTGCGCAGTACATCAGCCATCAGGAAGTGAGTGCTTCTAACTGACTTCAATTTTCTGCATTGAAGTCTTTGGGGTCGCTGTGTCCATTTCTTTTACTGTCTATGCTACTGGTATCAGATAGGCTAATTGGATCTTAAAGTTACAGCAGTCTAATATTTCTGCTGCTGTATGTGTTTTTAATGTTAACAGCAAAGGACAAATGCTATTAAATATTGTAGCCTATTCGAATATTTGGTCTCATAAAAAACGAATACTCGAATATTCGTTTATTTAAATGACATTATTTTGAGAAAATGAGAAGACGTTTTTTTATTCATCAAGTTGTCCACACCATTTCTGAACAAACTCATGATTAGGTAATATACACAACAAGCACGTTATATCTTAAGGTTTTCATTCAGTTCAAAACAATATGTGAAAACAAAAAAATAGGCCTAAAGAACAAAAGCATTAACTTATAAGCTCAAGCAGCGCGAGCGGAAAAAAACACTAATAAAGCAGAGCGCCCCAGTTATCGTGCAGAACGTACATACATACACTCGGTTATCGTGTTTATATTGTTTCACATTATAATGTTGAGAAAAACAATAATATAATGTGGATGATGATATTCTCATTGCTGACAGACGTTGCAGAGATAAAGATTACGGTGTTAAGTGAAGTTTCTAATTAACTTTATGTTCTTAAACCCTCGACACAACTTAAAGGAAGCATCATTTTGCTATCATGTTATCTTGCTCTGTGCTTACCTGCACTCGTGAATGCAGTGATTGACAGCTGTCTTTTCTCAGTCGCCTGTTTGGATTTCAATTGATTTCTCATTGTGGTCGTGATGATCAGTTTCATTAATTCATTTTATCAAAAGTAACTCCATTTTGTAAGCTCATTTTCAATATTCATCTAAGTAATTCCAAATATCGAGGCAGACGACGACTTTATGTGATCAAATACACTCAACTTATTAGCACGCTCCACAGCGCCACCCAGTCGATTTAGTTATAACTGCGAGTTCCCTTAGTGGGATTTATCATGGATTCACTGCATTTACGGCCAGCAAAGCAACATAGTAAAATTCGAATAGTATATTTTTCTAATATTAATTACAGATCGAATATTCGTGCACACCCCTAATTTGATTACTTGTCTCTAGCCTACCTGAAAAGGTTAGTTCAACCAAAAATGAAAATAATGTAATTTATTACTCACCCTTATGCCGTTCCACACCCGTAAGACCTCCGTTCATCTTTGGAACACAAATTATTAAGATATTGAAATCCGAAGGCTCAGTGAGGCCTGCATATACGTTAGGCATCAATGAAATCTCCTCTCTCAAGATCCATGAATGTTCTAAAACATATTTAAATCAGTTCATGTGAGTGGTTCAATATTAATATTACAAAGCGACGAGAATATTTTTCGTGCGCAAAAAAAACTAAATAACGACGTATTTAGTGATAACCGATTTCAAAACACTGCAGCTTCGGAGCGTATCGAATCAGCGAGTCGAATCATGTTTTGGATCGCGTGTCAACCAGGTGTCAACCCGCCAAACTGCTGAAATCAGTTGAATCGACTCGCTGATGGAACGGCATGAGGGTGAGTAATAAAGGACATTGTTTTCCCTTTTTGGTGAACTAACCCTTTAACTGTTTTAAATGTATATTAGGCTTGTGGTTTTAGCTGTGGTATCGAAATTGGATAAAATCAAAAATATTGGTGTCTTAACTGTGCAAAAACAGTTTCATGGCTGGTAAAAAATATTTATGGCTGATACATTTTCTTTAAGTCACCGGCCATTGGCATGCAGTATTGGGAAAATTACTTTGAAATGTAATGCATTGCAATATTGCATTACTCCCTGAAAAAAGTAACTAATTGTGTAAGAAAAGTAATGTGTTACGTTACTTTTGCCTCACCTGGGCTGGGCTTGTTTTGGGTTTTTTTACAACAAAAAAGTTCTATTTTTGGGCAAATGTAAGGACCCTCTCACACCAAAATTCAAATAATTTGAAGCCTCAGGCTGAATGAAATGCAAATTCACTGATGTACAGTAGAGGATGCAGCTCAAACAAACCTGTGCCGCCATTCTGGATAACGGAAGAATGGGATGCAGGAGAAAGTTTAACCCTTACTTAACCAATAAAAACAAAAAGTCTAAAGTAATTTTGCTTATGGTTTAAATGAATTATCGAAGGTCAGCAGCAAGTAGGCTACATTGGTCAAAAAAGTGAGATTAAATGCATAAATATATTTGTTTTATTTGATATATTTAATTATTGGAGGTTTGCATAGTAGGCCTACTCTGATTTTGTATTTGACTCATTTTTATTCATTTTGAGTAATACTGAATCTTTTTTGGCAAGTGAGATTTGTAAATGCATACTCACATTTAGTCTAGATAGAACGACAAAAAACATCATGTTTGCATGCCCACAATGCCTCTGTGCTTATGACAAGAGAGCTGTAAGTCAGTAAATGGGAAAACAAAGTAACTTGCCTTACTTATTTGAAAAAGTAACTCAGATATTTTGTTGTAATTTTTAAAGTAATGTGTTACTTTACTAGTTACTTGAAAAAGTAATCTGATTATGTAACTCAAGCTACTTGTAATGCTTTACACTGTGGTATTGCAAAAAGTTAGTTTTAGGTCCTGATGGCTTGATGGTGAGTAAAATATGGGATCATTTTAATTTTTAGGTGAACTATTCCTTTAATCTGGCTACTGTTTTATGTTGTACTCCCGTTAAAGGTGCTTTGTCTTGATAGAATGCGCTCATGTAGCTAATGTCGCATAATTTTTTTACTCATGCACAACAAACGGATATATCATTTAGTTTTACACCTTTTTAATAATTACAGCTTATTGTTTTTGTAGCATAAATGTAGCAAGATACTGTACCTTTTCCATGTTTATAGTATACTGTACTAGCTACTTTTGAGTTAATTTTTTAGTAGTGTGCCCACAGTTGTGTTATGTTGCACATGAATATATAATAGGGTCTCTTTTTGAAAATGTATTTGGGTAGTCTTTTTTTAAACATAAATTACTAATAATGATTATTCTACCTTATATCTTGATATATGCGCAAATTGTGGTGTTTTCTGAGAAAAAGCATCTCTGGAACATAATGAATATTAATGGCTTATGCTGAAATAAGCATCAAATCCTTCACATGCACTTTTGTGTAAATGTACAATTAGGATATAGCCTTAGTCATTAGTCCGCTTCAGCCCAGCTGCATGGTCCGTTCCTGTGTGCTTTCCAATCAATGTGTAGATTATAGGAATTTGTCTCCATAGGGAACAGGGCTGATGAGGGTACAGTAGCCACAGTGAAGGATACAGTAAGGGCATTTAGTCCATTAATCATGATGCTGCAGACATTTACATGCTGTTGGCCGTCTATGAAAAAAATCCACGCTGAAGGCATTGGCAAGTGTCCTTTGACGAGAATTACTTTTTGTGCCTGGTAACAATTGCCGAGTTTTTCCCTCTCATTCCCATGACAAAATAACACTGAACACCATTGTAGGACTTGAATTACTTGCTTGTTGATGAAAACTGAAGGGCAAATTTCAGGCGTAATCTTTTGTCTGCTCAGACTAAGACAAATCAGTAAGAAGACAACTCAGGTGGTAATCACAGGTGTAGAATTGAAAAGCAATTATACCAGCTAATTAGCATTAGAACAGCACACTTAATGGAATGAAGTTTAGAACAACCCATGTGACAGAACACAGCAGACTTGATGGGTCTTCTTTATCTCTCTTAAGCTCTTAGCCCTCCCATTCTTCAAAGTGCCTGCCTCAGCATAGAAGAGCTGTGTGGGACTGAATTTGGTTTTTATTGCAGATGTTAAAGGGATAGTTAAAAAAAGGGGGGTGAACAAGGTTCAAATGATTATCTGTATTTGTTTTTATGTAATCATCAGTTATTGGTAATTCTTTAAAGTCAGGTTTATCTATATATTTTCACTATTTGATGGTTCTCTAAAGAAGAAAACACAACAATGCATCACTGTCACGAAGACAGGCAAAACTATTTAAATCACTATATACACCTATTCTTGGAGTATCCCACTTATGCCATGGGCACTTGCCAGGACTGACAAGTTAAAGGTGCAGACAGTAGGTGATTTCTGATAAATACTGTTGATATTTGAAATCAACCCAAACAAACACACACCCCTCTTCATTGCTCCGCCCTCAAAATACATGAACACACAATGCAAGAGTGGAAGTTCCTTTACCATAGCTGAAGCGGAGCATAGTCATTCTTTCACGAAAAATAAAGCGAAGAAAAAAAAATGCAACAAAATGAACATACAGTACTGGATATACAAGCAGCAGTTCATATAGTTGCCAGCAGCTCACCAGCTCCAGAAAAATAATAACTGTCAAAACTGTTCTGTTACTATGGCTAAAATTACAACAGCAGCATTTCTTGGTTCTGTGAAACAAAGCAAAACCAATGTTACTGACGTATGGATGGAGCAGAAACAGAGCATCCTTGCCGTCCATTTTCAGGCCTTCCCGCTTAGGTCTCTCCAGAGCTGGAAAGCTTTACAATATTAATGTGGGTTCTAAAGCTCTTGCCTGATCATAACCCAGTGATATTCCTCAGAACTTTTCGCTCTTGTAATGTCTCTCAGCCATCTCTCTTTCTACCGTCTATCTTCAAATCTCCTTCTTGCTCACTCTCTCTCCTCCTCCATCATGAGTGGACATGCCCCCTACTACTGATTGGCTACAATTGCTTTGTGGTGCTTGGTCTGATCCACTTTGGCCCTGTCCCAAATGGCACACTTCAAGTGCACTTTCGGTCTAGTGGACTTACAATGGCCACTGCGTGCAAGTGTCCGTTAAGTCGACGAGACCGCAGGGTGCCCCATTTGTCATTTTAGGTCTCAGAAGTGTGCTCGCGAGCGCCCCCTTTGAGGTCGATATGCGCCCTCGATGCGAACTTCTGCCGAGCCCGCACTGGTGCGGGTTACGCAGCGGATTTCTTCCCAGCAGTCAAAGCGGCATTACGTCATGAAAGTGCGGACTCAGAGGAAGACCGTGAGGGTTTAGGGTGCCATTTTGGGACAGGGCCTTTCAAACGGCCCTGCAATAGATGACTCTTCACACTTTTTATTTTCTAATGTGTAGATATTTTTAAATTAGCAACTAACTACTGAATGTAATAATAATAATAATAATCATCATCATCATGCAAAAAAATCTAGCTCAACGATCTCAGCTGGCTCAAGGTGTTGGAACGTGCAATAATCCCTACTTGGCTACAGAGATAATTCAGGATCATGATCAGTCAGAATCCTACTACATTTGGAATTTGTCATTGGGATGCATCTGCCTTCTTGTTAATAGATAATGCTGCTGTAATGGACAACAAAGTTAAATGGTGTTGTTTGACTTTTCTCCAGGCGATTGGGTGGACAGACAGAAGAGAGAAATAGTGTGAATGAAAGGCCTCCTTTTCTCATAGCAGTGAGACGGCTGAGCCCTGTTTGAAATGAGGGCCGCCGTTTGATGGCTATCAGTGAGATGGAAAAGCACCGCTGAGCTAGCTTCCCTCTGAGAGTATTAAGAAATAAATTGTGCCTGTCATGTCAATGGGGATAATATTAGTCATGACATTACATTAGCCTGCTGATGAAAATAGAAGCAGACGTACTTTCCAATTCAAACGGAGCACAGGAAAGAGATTCACCCATTTTTATGCATTCATGTATGCTCTATTGTTCCCCCTGCTCTATTGAACATAATAATCATATGCGCTAATCAATCACAAGGCAAATGGTTATAAAAAATAATACAGAATTTGATATGACATTGTGTTCTGTAACAGCTGAGGACTTTTTATTAGCAATTTCACAGTTTAAGAAAGCATAAACATTAGTTAAAGCCACCTGAATTATTAACCCTGTAAAGCCTGACACGTTTTTTTTTTTTTTCAAAGAGTTCATTGAACTTTTAGACAAAATACGGTAACACTTTAGTTTAGGGTCCAATTCTCACTATTAACTAGCTGCTTATTAGCATGCATATTACTAGGATGTTGGCTGTTTAGTAGTACTTATAAAGCACATATTAATGCCTTATTCTGCATGAACATACATAGAATTGGACCCTAACCTAAAGTGTGAACCAAAATATATATTTAAAAAAAAAAGTTATGAATATACGTTTTATTTTTGTATCATATTCAAACAACATACACATCAGGATTTACGGCTCATAGAGTTTTATTTACAGTAGAGGCCCAAACTGAGCAAAAATGTGTGATTTGGTGCAGATACTGTTTTTTATATAAAAACGTCAGACGAAAGGTAAGATGAAATTCCAATAGCTCGTATAAATGTTCACCTTCAAATATTACTAACAATATAATAGTTATTTCTTACATTTCCTTCATAAAAATAATTAAAGATTTCACTGCAAAAAGACACGTGTCAGAAGGGGGCCGTATTTAGAATAACTAAAGGCCTTTTACTTGCTAAGGTAGTAGATTGTGGACAACAGGTTTTTCAGGAAAGTTCATGTTGATCATTTCGAGACCTTAGAATTTCATGCATCAAATATGATATATAGGCTTCATAGGGTTAAACACTACTAAACATAATTTTTTGGTGTAACAGCCTCTAAAATCTCATCTGAGACTGTTGAACTCCTGATCCCATTACATACAAATGTTGGCAGTATAGAGCCGCGTCTGTCGGATTGGAAAGAGCAGCCGGTCTATGCGAGGAGGATTTGCTTTGTAAACTAGATTTAGTTGATTTTCCTTTTGTTTGTTTTTCTCTCTAGGGAGCGATGCTTTGCTCATTAGCTTGAACACATTGCTTGTAATGGAAGCTAATGGTTTATGCATATGGAGAAATCAGCAAGTGCTGCTATGATGTAGTGTGATGTTTGTTTTATGGAAATCAAATAGCAGGATAAATCGAGGTCTTCTTTATGCATAGACACTAAAAGAGCATACAATACAATATCATTTGAATCATTTCTCTGCATGACCAAATGGTTCATTCAGACAAAACTAGACAGGCCTTTAAAATATTTGTACATAATTCATTATATACATAAAAACATATACCCAACCTGAGCAATCAAGGTATAAACAGTCGACCTGCCCCAGTGCATCTCTGAAATACTATAAATAACCTCACCAGAGCATTTGTACAAACACCCAAATTTGCATGAATGGTCCTCAGTGAATTGAAGTATGAAATCTGTAATTAAATATTTAATCAGGGATTCCCAATGCAGAAATATCAGGTATTTTGATGAAGCTTGGCTAAAGCATTGGCTACATCATTAGCTTTTATTGTGCTTTCCTGATAGCGCCACGGCCCTGTTTAATAATCATTATAGGCCATAAAGAGAAATGGTGCAGGGAATGTTTCATTAAGACTGTAATCCCAGGATACCGAAGCGTCAGTCGGTCGGGTGACGACACGCTGCTGTGCTGCTGATACAGCAGGGTGTCAGAAAAGTGCCATTTGGCTGCTCCAGTGTTTAGCATAAAACATTAAGAGAGAATAGAGCAGGATTTCATCTTAGCTAACCAAATTAATTATCTGGTTTGGAAATAATGTACTAAAGATCAGCCATTCTGAATAATATTAGAATTTCAGATGAACATCAAACCAAACTCATAGAGCAAAAACCATAAGCAGGCCCAGATGGCAACTGTAGGATAATCTGTGTAATTGATGTAAAAATGGTCAAATGTGTTAAATGTGCACTATTTTTGGTAGATAAAACAATCAAATTTGACTGAAATGTAATAAACACAAGAGGATGGGGACATGTAGAACATTTTAAACAATGAGGATTCTGATTATGGAAATTAGCAGGACTTTGTGTGGATTCTTCACATGGGCCTAGTCACAAAATGGTTATGTTACGATTTTATTTGCAATAAAGCAATTATATTGGATATTATGAGTATATGGCAGACTGAATAGAGGTAATAAAGACACATTTTGAACAACCATTAGCTGTATCGTTAAAAAATAAAGCAAGTCCCCAAACTGAGTCTCCAAAAGGATTGTGTCTATCTCCAGGGCTCTGTGATTGGCTGAGATCAGCTATCTTCCCTGAGGGCTACACCTCATACACACACCTTAAGGAGCCGTCTCCCTTCACTGGAGGTGGAAATGAGCCGGACTTAAGATGCTCCTGGTGTCGGTCTCTCAGGACAACTAGGCAGACAGTCTGGGAATAATGTCTGCAGTACTGCAGCGCGAAAGAACACGGCGGTGCACGGTTTAATGTACTTTATCTAATTAACCCACCAGCTGGATATTATCATTTTATTCAGTCATTTCAGTTTCATTTGCATTGCATAAATATGACAATAATAGATCCCTAAAACATTTGTGGGCTAATTTGTGTTACTTACCAGCTTTTCATATAGGCTACATCAATTGTTGTGCTTTTTGATCCATGTGTTCCCTTTGAGGTAATCTTTAACCTCCTGGGACCCACGAATAGACTTTTGTCCACTGTAGTGGACGTTATATTTTAGGGAATTTCTCTGACATCATACATGTCACATGTCACAGTCTGGATGTCCTTTAAAAAGCACATTCGGGGCTTTGCAGAGATACCAAATGTTTGGAGGTTTCACCAGGACAACAACAACTTCTTGGTCTTTAAAAATGGCTGACATTAATGTTTAGCACTCTTATGGAAATATGATAATATTTTTTAATTATAATTTAAATCTGATTCATTTTCAAATTGTTTGTTATAAATCAACATCTCAGGAAAATGTTATGGGGTTTCTGATCAAAATATGATTTTCTGTTACAAAACAGGGCATTGATTTCATAAATGACCACTGTAGTGGACGACAGGACTTAAATCATGTTTATCAGGAATTCTGGAGACATAAGTGAATAGGGAAAGAAATGACATATCAATATTCCTATGAAATATTAGATATTATTATGAAAATATAGCCAATTATTACTCCCATTATTACACTTCTATTTTCATTACATGTTGCACCAAGAACACATTAATATGCAAATTAGATACAGCGTATAGATACATTGTATTGAATGGGAAAATCCAAGTATGGTCATTTTACCCTCATATTTCATAAAGTAAAATGGTATATCAATGTTTTTTATTATATCTTTCATAACAGAGTTCAGAATCATCTTTAGACAAAGTTGTTTAAAAAAAAATCCTGAAACCTATAAATGTATTGGTGAATTAAAAATAAATCCCATTGTTTTTGCCTATACAGTATACATGCAATTTCATGTCATTTTATTTTTTTAAACAACTGAGTCCTGGTGTCAACTACTGAGGACATATCATAACATATGAATAAAATATCATTTTTCAAAAATGTTTTTTTTTTTTTCATTTGTTTCTTAGGCTCTAAACAATGTAATGACATGAAAAAATACTAAATTCAAAACACTTTTTTTCTGGGTCCCATGCTACTCCTAAACATTGACAATTCTTTTTCTGCAGATATACAGTACACATTTAAAACATAGGCTGCATCTGAAATCGCATACTCCTCTATATTGTAGGTGAAAAATAGTATGAAAGAAGTATGTCCGAATTCACAGTATTCATAAAAGAGTAAGCAAAAAGTACCTGGATGACCTACTTCTTCCGGCTAGATTCTGAAGTGCGCGTACGATGGATACTTTACTATCCCATGAAGCCATAGGAGAGGATTTATGAATGGAGGTGAAGCAACGTAACTCACGCTGGTAGGTCACATGATAATGACAACATGGCGGATGTAGTATGCCCAGATTACATTCAAACTTTTTTTTAGTGGTTGTGAAGTAGGCCTCAAGAGAGTAGGCCTAAGCGATTTCAGACACAGCCATAGTCTTTCTCTTCAAGGAAAACAGACCAAGAATATTGATGACTCATCCTGAACACCACAGATTTTCATCCAATCAAACACTCTCTAGAATGGGATACACGTAGCAAATCATGATTCATAGCAGAGACATAACTTAAGCCTATTAGCTATTTTAAAAAGCCCCTTGATATGCCCCATCCAATCTTTGAATAGAAAACAAAGCTGCACTCATTAAGCCAATTTATGGAGTCTTTTAAAGGTGAAGTGTGTGGGTTAGGGTTAAGGCCTTGATATAGTAACAGTGAAGTTCTTTGTTTAGTGATAAAAGTTTGAAATACACAAGCAGCGATACACTGTTAGCGAACATCCGACAGCGCCCACACTGCTGAGAGTAGCATTTAGATTATCGTGTAAATATGTGCTGCCGGCTTTCCTCTCAATAACAAAAACACACAACAAAATAGAGTGGTGCATGATGTATGACATCACGTTGTAGGCCAAAACGCGGAAGCGAGCTAGCATGTTAGCACTTAATGAGTTTTGGTTAAATGGCTGAAATAAGGTTTATGATGAACATAAGCTCAAGACACTTTCACATTTTATTCTACGACATAAAATACATCAGTATTACCCCACTCGATTTTTTGAAGCGGTTACGTGTTTTGAAAAAGGCAGTTGCTACCAAGTGGCTAAATGGGACTCGAGGCAGTAGGGGAGATTGAACGTCATCACACCGAACAGGTAAACTCAGTCCGCTTTTACAACCTTATTATACTCATAATTGTGCTCTTATAAACTATTCTGACTCAAACGTTCTGGGGAAATGTTTTGAGATAAAAACTGAAAGAGTTGTCAGAAGCTTAGTGATGGTGACATTGAAATAGAGGGGCTATGCTGTAGTCCGTTTATAGCCTACCTTTAGCTTTTTACTTCTGGTGACTGCATTTAGGCAAACTTTTGTTAATCACAGAGCTTGTTTTTTGCGATAATCCAAAAGCATATGGGAAAATCCGATTGGGTTTTTCTCAAGGGAACCAGTGTGATACTAACTGCTGGTTGGCCTACAAAGGAACGTCATACCTGCACCAGCATTGAGAAAACAGCAGAATCTGAGAATCTGATCATAGCAACACTATGTTTGCATGAACTATGCAATTGAGCACTAAAATCACGTTTATTTATATAGCACTTTATACAAAAGATTGCTTGAAATCAAGCAGCTTTACCGTATTAAACATGAAAAACAGTTTTAGTGTATCATTTCGTCAGAAGTACGACTTCATTGTCCACTGTAAAGCAGCTCTGCAGTGTGTTCATGTTTTCACTTGTGGAAATCTGACCTGGGCAGACCCACCAGCAGAAATTAACCAGAAAACATTTCCACGTGAAAGAAGGTGGAGCCTCTGCGCACACCTTCCTATTACATAATAGCCACAGACCAATGATAGCACAAAGAACTTTTCCACAAAGCTGTTTCGAACTCCCAAAATGAACTCCAAACGAGGTTTGTTTTGGCCTGATTTTGTTTGAAATGACGTCACATCAGTTAGTTCTTCAATTTAGCTTGGAGTATATCGGGGACCTTTAGGGTTGTGCCTCTAACCAAACAAAATAGCAAAAATAATGACTGTTTTCAAACAGGTTTGCCGAATACTTTACCTATCTGCCATTGGTCAATCTAACAGAGCCCTGCCCCGAATCAATGGTTGAGTCAGTTTAGCTGGGCTGGTCAGGATTCTCAAACAAACAGAGCTATGCTTTGAAAGTGCCACAGTTTTTATACTTTCTTGGTAAACATTTTTTCCAATGGATCACTTTCTCTGTCTCTGACTGTTAAGCTGGGGCAGGAGAAAGAATTTAAACACAAAAATGTACTCACATTAACTTTGAACACTCAACATTCTGCAAATTCCCCCAGGAATCCATTAATGTCAGTCAAAGTTGTATGATCTATGATGAAGAGCAGAGGATCCGACGGGCTGGAATCAACCCAAGTAATGTTCGCTGACATTTGGCCAGAGTAAGTTGATTATCTTCTGTAGCTGCAGTGTCAGCATTTCTCCATCTAAACACATTTATGGAGTAGAAAGTGAGATAAATAAGTAAAACACAGTAAATAACAGTTTCCATTTCATCTGTCTATGGACTGATTGACAAGAGGCAGTGTATAGTAACAGTGTTTTGGACAATTTGGGAAAAGTTCACTGCTCAGCAACCAAAATGATCAAGAGATTCAAGTGTCTCTATTCCTCCCTTTAACAAACACTACACAGGTTTTCTCCTTCATCATGATGTCCCCTGAATCCCTACGATGGAGACTGAATTGGTGTGTGTGGTCCTTTCAGGTCTCTCTGAAGGCAATCCCCAGTCCACTCAGCCAGCTGTCAAGGTGAGACAGTTTTACATGTTGAAGCTCCAATGCCCTTGTCCAATTTCACTTTGCAGTGAATCTGGGCTGAACACGCCAATCCTCATATTACCAAACAAATTAAATCAGCGAACTGGGAGGAGAAGCGGAGAGAGATCCTGTCAGACGCACAACAGCCTCCCCTCCCAGCCTGTCAGGAGATCAGGGCACTCCAAGAAGAGCTTGGTTAATTGGTTTAGGACGTGAAGTGTTTCTGACAAGCACCCGAAGACAGAGGAACTGCGGAGAATGATTTCAGGAGAAGCGCTGGGAAAGTTCAGGTAATGAAGCAAATACTTCAGCAGAGGTTCATTTCAGAAAAGCTTGTACTCACCACTAGCCTCACCAAACAAAATTACACTATGTACCTCTCCAACCAGCCGGTCAATGAAATCAGTGGTTATTGGTTCAGGAAGAATGAATGTTACTGCAAGGCACTCAAATGCTGATACATTGACTAAATAAGCTAAGGACAGATTATGGACCGGAGTAATGGGGGCAAAATGTCCAGGGCCTCTGATTGCCAGGGGTCTTAAGCTGACAGGCTCGATACCAAGAAACAAGCCAATGGAGATGTATAATTTACAGGTGATGCACTGTTACCAAGTAAAAGTCATTTAAAGGAGCACCCCATGCTATTACCGGAAACAGCTGAGTGAATCCAGGACATATTATGGTCCTGTGATGCCCTTGGGCACCAGCCTTTTTGGGGGACCCATCTTGAAAGATGTCCAAAAAAGACAGTTGTAAATTCAAGAAGAATCATGATGATATTTTGTCTACTATATCAAGGGTGTACAATCCTGTTCCTGGAAGGCCACCTTCCTGAAGAGTTTAGTCTGAACCTAGTCCTGCGTAGACTAACGGCAGAAGGTCTGGACTCTATCGCAGATTTAACTTTTGACTGACATGTAACGCAACCAATCACAGTACGTTTCGTGAAAATGTAAAGTCGATGTCCCTGCAACAAGTGTGCCACACGAGTCCTGAAAATTGAAGTCAAAGAGTTGATCGCCCCCAGGTGAATGGATGCAGCTCATAAAACCCACCCTCTCCATGAAATGTAATGGGACATAGACAATATGTCGTAGAGTAAAATGTGAAAGTGTCTTGAGCTTATGTTCATCACAGACCTTATTTCAGCCATTTAAATAAAACTCATTAAAAAAAAAAACATTGACTTCGGGACGAGATTACCGAAAGTGCTAACATGCTAACTCGCTTCCGCGTTTTGGCCTACAAAGTGTATGTCATACATCATGCACCATTTTGTTGTGCATTTATTTTGTTATTGAGAGGAAAGCCGGCAGCACATATTTACACGATAATCTAAATGCTACTCTCAGCAGTGTGGGCGCTGTCGGATGTTCGCTAACAGTATATCGCTGCTTGTGTATTTCAAACTTTTATCACTAAATTAAGAACTTCACCGTTACTATATCTGGGCCTTAACCCTAACCCACACACTTCACCTTTAAAAGACTCCATAAATTGGCTTAATGAGTGCAGCTTTGTTTTCTATTTAAAGATTGGACGGGGCATATCAAGGGGCTTTTTAAAATAGCTAATAGGCTTAAGTTATGTCACCGCTATGAATCATGATTTGCTACGTGTATCCCATTCTAGAGTGTGTTTGATTGGATGAAAATCTGGGGTGTTCAGGAAGAGTCATCAATATTCTTGGTCTTTTTGCCTTGAAGAGAAAGACTATGGCTGTGTCTGAAATCGCTTAAGCCCCGGGTATACTTCACTTTCCGGATGCATCACGCGCACAGCCCTGTCCGCGCGTATTTCAAAGTATACTACACCACGGATGCGCGCAGATGATCGCATTCGACACATGTGCAGTAAATTTTTTTCTATGCTCTACCAGACATCGGAGGACAGCACTGAGTCCTGTCATCAACGGGACATTTGCTGGGCATGATCGGAGAAGAACTGTAGTGCATCCACCATTGCAACATAGTTTGGAAGAAACACTGAAGAATCAAAAACGATGGAGAAGGATATGCTTCTAAGTTTACTCGTCGAGTTTACCGTCCATTGTCGTGTTTTTCTCTCTTTTTTTCAAGTGTGTTGTTTTTAAACCGGTCTTTTTACACTCTTCTTCGACGGCTGAACACTGTGCTCAATACTGTGCGTATTGCCACCTAGTGGACTCTTCTGTACTGCTGGCGCATGCGCTGTTGCGCACGGACGGGGTGTGCGGCCGAAGTATACCCGGGGCTTTAGGCCTACTCTCTTGAGTAGGTACTTATTTTGAACAAGTAATTACTTCACAACCACTTAAAAAAAGTTTGAATGTAATCTGGGCATAGTACATTCGCCATGTTGTCATTATCATGTGACCTACCAGCGTGAGTTACGTTACTTCACCTCCATTCATAAATCCTTCACTCTACCGTTGAAGTAAGTGAAGCCACCCGTGTCCAAATATGGCGCTGGCATCTTGTGTCTCGAGTCTGCACAGTTGTGAGCTTAACTTGAAACGTAGAAATTAAAGTTAAAGCTCCAATCTCCTCCCGAAGTTCCCGAAAAATGTCCGTTGGTGCCTCAGTGACTACTTCTCTCAGAGAAGCTGTCAATCTGAGCTGTCAATAACATCACACCCCTATTTTTATAGCATCAAATAACCAAGTAACTAAAACCAAACTTATTTAAAGAACGAACACTTGAACTAACATCAGCGTGATTAAAAACTGCCCAAAATGTATTTGAAGTGTAATCTGATTGGTTAGATTGTATAGATTGTTTAGATTGTCTATGTCCCATTACATTTCATGGAGAGGGTGGGTTTTATGAGCCATTTATTTCTGAAAAAGTTCTAGTTAAGCTCACAACTGTGCAGACTCGAGACCCAAGGTGCCAGCGCCATATTTGGACACTGGTGGCTTCACTTACTTCAACGGAAGAGTGAAGGCGCGTCGTCCATCTTTTTTTACAGTCTATGCCCTACAATAACAGGCCGGCGTTGGCGTGCATCTATAAATTATTCATTCAAGAACGTTGTGCAAGTTTACTGCAACAATGGAGTCACGAACTTCACATTCTTTTGAAAACCCAGCGTTGTCACAGTTGTAAACACGACAGTGTTCTTCTTCCACGAGGGAGTTTGGCGTCACAGCATTTGTTTCCAGGATTCAACCAATCAGATGATGACTTTGAAACTCCTGAAGTGTTTCCAGATAAGTGTGCCGTATGCTTCAGACGTCAGGCTAACGGTCCATGGGCGTAACGTCTGAGACTAGTCTGAACCCAGCTAGTCAAGGTCTTCAGGGTTACTAGAAACTCACAGGCAGATGTGTTGGAGCAGGTTAAACTGAACTCTGCAGGAATGCGTCCCTCCAGTACAGGATTGGACACCCAAGATTTAGCTAGACCAAAGTTCACCATAGGGCTCCCCTGGTATCTACAACTTAATATCTTGTTTTTTGGACATCTTTCAAGAAGGGTCCTCGAAAAAGGCAGGTGCAAAACCTATCCTTGATCAGCTCCCAGTACTAGCATGTGGCGCTCCTTCAAATGACTTTTACTTGGTAATGCACCACAGAGCATCACCTTGAAAACTTTTGCCATTAATTTGTTACAGCAGAATATAATGGTTGCTCAACTGTATGAGAATTCTGCTATTCAGCAAAAACAATCCCAATTCAAATCCTGTGTAGAGGCATTAAATGAAATTTTCTTCGGTTCAAGGCACGCACGGTGAGATCGCGATAAAGACTCACACAGGATGCTGTAATTTGTCTAGGGTGTGAAAAAAGAGGTAATGTTTGTGGTTTATAGGTGACATCCTCCGGACACATTTGCTCATGTCAGCTTAGCGTTTAGTACTATCGTAAGCCTGCAGCTGTCAGCTCATAATGGGAAGCAAGGTCACAATCTGTAAGACACTTCAAAATCCATTTATTTGGATATTTTGATTTCACACTAAATGACTGAAAGGGATCTGTAACAGTCTGGTTTTATTCTCAAACAACTGGACTTGCCAAATAACCATGGGTAAAACCAACTCAGACTGGCTTTTGCTGGAATTATACCAGACACCCATATGAAGACATGAATGATTAAATAGCTTCATCACAGACATACTGCTTCCATTAGTATTTGGCCACATTTTTGTCCCAAATTATTCTCAAATATCTCTGTAAAAGATGGCGTAATTTCAGTAACAATGCAAAAAATGCAGAAACAAGTCTGTTAGTCTGGCTTTTTTTTAACCTCATAATTATAATGTCATAACTTGTTCATGTATGCTAAATGTTAATTATTTAGTCACTTAAACCAGGGGTTTTCAAACTTTATGATGTCAAGGACCCCTAAATATGATGAAACCTTTTATGAGGGACCCCCTTCCTAAAATCCATCTATATATTTTTATGTATGAAAAAACATTTAAACTGTAGATAAATAGTAAGTGTGACATTATAAATACAACATATTGTTTCCAAACTTAAACTTAAAGGGATGGTTCACCCAAAAACAATTTTTTTTATGTTGATCTGCTTACCCCCAGGGCATCCAAGATTTAGGGTCTTTGTTTCTTCAGTAGAACACAAATGAAGATTTTTAACTCCAACCGTTGCAGTGTGATAGTCATATAGTGCATGTCAATAAAATATCCCCAGAGTATGAGAGCAATGAGAGTAAAAACACATAGACATACGAATCCATATTAAACCATGCGGCTTGTGGCGACAATTTGATGTCTTAAGACACGAAACGATCGGTTTCTGCGAGAAACCGAACAGTATTTATGTTATTTGTTTACCTCTTATCAGTGGTTAAAGTGGGATTTGGCAGGTGGGGGAACCCTCACATTTTGTGTAGGTGCAACAGGGAAAAATGACTCACCGTGGGGCAACATATTGAGTATCGTGGTATAGCAATACTTTTTGGGATAAGTATCACAATACTTATTTACTTGATATTTTAATGGTTTTATTGTGGTCCATCTACATCTACAATGATATGATGACGATACTATGTTAAAATTGCTGAGCACCACAATATGGAACACAACCTTGTTTTTCACTATGTAAATTCAAACATAAAAATTGGAAGTCCAAAACTGATTCAAATGTAACACACCAAAATGGCTGAAGACACAACTACAACAGAAATAATTCACAACCTAGATAGAACTAATGCAGAGTCAATGTCAAAATGCAGAATCGAAAGTTTTTCTGTATCATAAAACAGCAACAAAACAACAATGTATGATGGTCCAAATATTGTGGCTATTCTCACATCCAGTCAAAATAGCTCCCATATTGACTGGTACTGTGATTTTATTTGTCCTTTTAACTCCACTGCAACCAGGCCTGGACTAAGAACACGTAGGGCCCTGGGGCTATAAAAAACCTAAGGGCCATAGTAGCCGATCTTGGTGCCGCAACGTTTTCTACCACAGAAATAATTCGTATTTTTAAAAAACTAAATCGTCAAAGCACAGAGATTCAACGAGTATATACTGTCTGAATATTACATTTTAATATTAAGTAGGCCTATATAAATATTCCAGACTGCAACACATTAACTCCAGATATGAGGTCAAATCAAACAGGTTTCCAGAAATGGCAACAACTTTTGAGCATACAACTGCCTTAAAGGGGTCATAGAATTACATTTTTGTACAAGTTAATATTATTCTTTAGTGTCTAAATGAAAAGTTTGTAATATACTTTAATTAAAAATTCTCATTAGTATTGTAAGAAAACACTCAATTTACCTGGTCAAAACCAGCTCCGTTTTCAGCAAGTCATTTCAGTGTATGTGACTTTAAATGATAATGAGCTTTGCTCACCCCGCCCCCTGTGATCTGGGGGGCGTTCGGTTCGACAACACCACAACACACGTGGAGTGTTGCCTTGACAACAGTTGAGGGTATATTTTCGAGAAATAATGGCAACGGGAGTCTCTGAAGACACATCTGAGCAACCTTATCAATTTGAACCGGAGTCGGACCAGGAACAGATGACGAACCCAACGAAGTTCGAACAGGACGTTTCTGAATGGTTGGTTAACGTCATGTTACTTTGATCTATCTTTGTACTGGCAGAGTAGCGTAGTGAGATATGAATGCTATGTGTTTACTGATGTGTTAGTGACAGATTGATGTTATGTTATAAGATTTTTTTTTTTTTTACATTACTTCTTAATCAGTAACAAACACCGTTATAAACCATGTACAAAAGTAAGCTTAGTGTAGTGTTACCATGTTAACTTTATCACCCGAGTAGTTACACAGTTTGTAATAACAAACATAACGCGTTGTTCATTATAAACGTGGGATTATGAATTATATTGAGAACGTCATACACAGAAAGCATGCCGTAATGTAACTTCCCCTGTAAACTTTAGCCTCATTCATCGTGAAGCGTGCAAGCGATTTGCAAAGATTAATATAAAGGTTAATAAAACGTTACACTCACATCTTCCTGAGGTGCAGCAGGAACACGATCCTTTTTTTCAAGAGCAGCTTATTAGCAAAACCTGCTTTATACTGACGCTCGTTTATAAAGCAGTCTGCTGGGAAATGATTCGCGCAAACATTGACGTTGATCGGGGGGAATATTCCCTTCTAAAACAAAACTCAGCAGCCACTGGGTCTTCAGCGGTTCGGATTTAGGAACATCAAAATGACTGCTGTGTTCGTTATTACACCCAAGAACACAACACCACAATCACTTAGACGCCATTCTGCTCCAGCGTATCAATAATGGCGGACTGATGACAGCTCGCTCGCTCAGGGCGGGTCTGTGTTGAAACGCTACTGTCAATCAACAATCTTAGGAGGGGCGTACACCGTGTAACGTCACACGATCAGACGGCTCGATTTGAGACAGGGGAAAATATATAAGGAGATTAAAAAAAAACACTGGATGTATTTTTATCATTATATGATGGTTGTGTACAGGCACTGCCAACACACATTTCCGTATAATCAACTTGTAAAAGTGCATGTACCATTATATGACCCCTTTAAGGAGTTTTAAAACCACAGAGGTCCCAAATAAGAGGGGTTCGGGGGGCATGGTCCCCCAATACATTTTTTATTTCTCTTATCTACATATAGTATGTGCATTTTAAGATGGTTGAAGGTTTAAAAAAATACGTTTTTAAAACCATGTTATTGGGCAGTAGATTATCTGTAATACCTGCTCTCTCCTCATTTCATCACTCTCATTTCCATCACTCTTTCTTTTGCCCTGTCTCTTCCCCTCCAAAAGCTGAGCTCTGGCTGATAGTCTTTTCATTTTCGTTTGTGTCGGTGAAATAAGTAAACATAGGGTTAACTGATATTTAGCCTATATTTAATTAAGTATTTTCTAAGTTAATTCACTGAAGGCTACGAACGCTAGGTAAATACGTTTAATAAATTAATTTACAATATGTACACACACATTCATTATCTTATGCCAAATCTGATGAAATTATTTTACAACATTTTTTATATACACCTCTGAAAAATACCGAGGTCTAGACCACGGCGACCTCATAGCTGACTATGGCCATGATTACAGTCGTGTAGGCAGCTGGCAGCCTATAGTTTACCTCAACGCTTCCGGAGCTAGAGGTCTGGTTCAGCTAGTTTCGCCACAGAGCCTTTACTGTACACATGATGTTGCGCTTATATCAAATTCAAATGGATAAAGCGGATGCCTGGCGCTCGTTATCACTTCAATAGAATGGCGAAAGCGCCAATAGAGATTGTCAGCGCTGTGCGTGAGACGGCCCAGCTGCTCTCGCGCTGCGACTGCTGGATCTATTTATTTATCTGAGGTGCCGGAATGCAGTTCCGGCCCACTTTAACCCCTGCCCTCTTATCAGACGAATGTCATCTAGTATTCCCAGCGCCATAACTTCCGGCGAATAAGGTCAAAATACTGGCGCGATCAAAGATATATATATACATACACGTAGATGCCTCATTCGACCAATCCACGCAGGCACTAATGTATCTATGTATATATATTGATGATCGCGCCGGTATTTTGCATGTATTTTGACCTTATTCGCCGGAAGTGATGGCGTGGGGACGGCTGATGCAGAGCCATAGATAAAAAATGTAATACATTTTTTTTTAACATGGATATTTTTCTTACAGAAACGCATCGATTCGCTTCAGAAGGCCTTTATTAACACCCCGGAGCCGCGTGGAGCACGTTATTTGACAGACAGATGCATTTTTTTATGGACTTCAAAAACAGAGCAACTATTACTGCTATTATTATGCTTAGATTAGCCAGAACATTTTTAATATAACTCAGATTTTATTAATCTGAAAGAATAATGCATATACAGCTCGGATGACTTGAGGGTGAGTAAATCATGGGCTAATTTTCATTTTTGGGTGAACTATCCCTTTAATGTTGGATGTATAAACCTGACCAACATTTTCAATTAAAAATGATTTGTATAAGCAACTTCCACAATAAATATATGCATGCAGCTCACGGTCAACCCCAGTGAGCAAGATAAAGGGGACTATAGTGAGAAAAATTCACTAGAAAGATACAAAGCAAACATATACGATTCTGGAAAGTATGTATAAACATTTAGAAATCAAACAGTTAGAATGTTTGATAGACTGTCCATTTTTGCTTTGTCTTTTTATTCTCTGAAATTTTCTGGGGACCCCTTAGAACCTTCTGGAGGACCAGTTTGAAAACCCCTGGCTTAAACCATAAACATTTCTTACAGTCGACTGCACACTCTCATTCCGGTTTCACTCAGATGTACGTCACAATACAGAAAAAAAGATTTGTCGCTACTTCAGCTCTTGTGACAAAATATTGCTTGAAATATTTTTTAAGTGAAAGAAAACACCTAATGTTGCCATGTCAGCGTGCCAAAACTGGAACGTGCTAACATTAAACCCAATCTTAATTAAACTGTGATGATAAAAGATATCGAAATATCAAACAATGACATATTTCAACTTTAATTTTCAACAAGGTTAATAACAGTGAAGGAATAATTCTCATTCAACTTCACTCCGAATTTGAGCAGGTACTTGAGGTCATCAAGTAAGATTTTCTTCTCTTTCATTGTGCTGCCAGAAGAAATGGTTTGTTTGTCCTCCATGTGTCTGCCAATCACAGCTCTCCCTGAGGGGGCTCCATCAATCAGTTTGCCCACATCCTGCTCCTATCAGTCTAGACATCAACGGGCAATACAGCAGGGGGTGGGGGTCATGACACATCTCTCACATTCAGAGTTAAAAATCGCAGCTCTTTCAAGTTCAGACAGTGCAGTTGTACATCAGCCCTCAGGACTGTTTGGTGGCAAAGGACCTCAAAAGGAGGACAAAGATGGGAGTGCATGGTCCCTGACTGATGTTAGAAAGTGGCTGGAGAGAGATCAGAAGAAGGAGGATAAGCACCTGTGCTGAGCAAGCATACAGGGTGAAGCAATGGTTTATGGGATTGAAGTCAGCACTGACAGCATGTGTAACTCTGAGAAGACAGCGCTCAGTGAGATATACTGACGGGGTGTAATAAAGAAGGAAAAGCATACGGAGATCTGACCTGACCCGAACGACTCCACGGCGTGCTCTCACTCAGGTCCTCTCCTGTACTTCAGACAATCAGTGAGAGACAAGGTTATTCTTTCCGAAAGTGTCCTTCAATCAACCTCCCACAGAGATGCACATCACACCCACAGACAGCACAGTTTGGGCCACTGTTCTTATGAAAACACAGACACTTTTTCTTTTCTTGAAAAAGAGCATTTTATTAAAACAAAATGCATATTTACATTGCAGAGGTAACTATTCATATGTTGGCACAAGATTCTGTACCTTTACAAAAGAGGGGGATGTATACAAAAATGCTTTTAGGTGCATCACTGAGATACAAACACTTTGGGACACTCCTAAAAAGACAAAGTTCAAAAACTTTGAGCTGTAATAACGGATAAATTATTTGTATGTGCTATGATTAACTAAAAAGGAGAAAACGATTATGATTTACTAAAAATGCAGAGCGACTCCTGTCTTAAGGCTCATAAGTCTTTGCCTTTCCAGAGTATTTGGAGGGGGACAATCTATGGTTGAATGTTTGACAGTAGCACATGACGGCTTTAAACTGCACATACCTGTAGAAAAGTACACAGCAATTAAGGGATGCAATGTCACTTTTACAAGTACAAAGGTAAAAAAAAAATAGGCCCACATACGATTTTAAATAATGACATACACATAACAACATGCTGAACATTTCTGAGTGTTGATTCATGTAAATTAGATTACTAAATTCAAAAGGCTGCCGTCAGAGAGAAATGGCAGAGGCGTAAAAGGAGAGCTTGATGGGAGTTGCATAAAATCTGCTGGGATAGCTGCTGTACCCTCTTCCAGTGTGGAGCTGGGAAAAGGCTGTGGAAACAGTATTTTCTTAAAGGCTGTCTTGTACCGTCACATCTTTTTGTGACAGTCACAAGTGTCTCAAAAAAGCACTTTACTAAGCTCATCAGTTTCACAATAGTCTCCGCCCCACCAAACAAAGCTGCTTTTAATTGCTGCATTTATCCCTTACCTGTGAATATAACAGAGAATACTAAAGATCTTAGGTAATATGTTCTTTTTTAAATAACAGTTTGTGCACTTTATGACCCCCCCCCCTTCTAAATACATTAACTCAAACCTAGACTTTTTTTTAACATGTGCAGGACAAGTTCATCAACTCTGACATTCTCTTTCACAGTATTGCATTTCTCGGAGACCTGCCAGGATTTCTTTCTTTACACAACCTACAACCAGGGGTGCCAGGCAGGGTCCATGCGGCACAGGTTGTCCAGGCTGTTGGCGGCTGCCACTAGCGTGTTTACTTTACTCTCACCACCCTCGAACTGGGCCAAGTTGTGAAGGCGGGTCATGATGGCCGTCACGGCTTTCTGGACCAGAGACACCAGCTGCTGGCTGTCCATGTTCTCAGGTTGTCCAGCTGGGGACAGAGGCATGGATGTGTCCTCCTGCGTTTTCTTATGCCAAGCGATGATTTCGTCCCGAAGAACTGCTTTCAAGATGCCATCGACCTGATTGAGAGGAGACACAGATTGAGAGTGGGTCAAGATCCCTAGAGACTGAAAGTGTGGAGACACATTCTGCATTACTCTTGTTCCTCATAAAGCGTACCTTGAAGTTAGGCTGAGCAAAGCAACGTGCTACCGCTATCATGGAAGCCGTGAGGGGTCCGGATACGCCAATGGTGGTCAGGAACTCAGAGATGTTGGGCGTCAACCTGAAGGGGACGGGCCGGTTGGCATCCAGATCACCAGTGGCATCATTAATGTCGAAGCGGAAGTATGATACATTGAGTTTTCCAGTGTCCTGTTGGGGAAACAACACATCAGGGTGGTGTCACTTGATCAATCTCTGAGAATCTGACCTTGTCAAACAGAAACTACAATTTGCAGACTTTGGTTAACTTTGAGAGATAAATATAATGTGGCGCCAAGTCATTAGTTTCCATCCAGAGAAATACAGCAAATTTGGGAAAGGAGCCTAAACTCATGTGGGACTCGAGTGGGACCAACATCAGACAACAGCTAATCTATAGCACTCTGGGAAAAACTGGATAGTGTTGTAGACATCCGACCACAAAAATGTGAGGATGTATTGATCTTACACCCACTGTGGTCTGCATCAGCATTTCAGCATATGAACAAAAATAATCTCCATTGGCCTTCGATGCCCTTGATGTAGAGGGTTGTCATCACCAATAAAGTATTTCAGAGATCACATGCTTAAGATTAACATTCATATGGGCGAGATCAGAATGTAGATTTTTATTAGTTTAATAATGATGAAGTATCACTCCAAGCACAATAAGAACGTGTTCAAATATGATTCAAGCACAGTATTTAGACCCTTCACAGGACTAAACTCAATATCTTAAGTCAAACGGAGAGCTACTCTGGAAGTGATACACCGGGGAAATGCATGATGGTTTGTGTGTGTTATTGAGAGGGAGACAGAGACAAAGACAGCACATATCTGCTTGTCCGCTCTGCCTGCCGTGGTAATCTCCCAGTGCCTAATGAGATCTGTAGAGTGGAACCGGCAGCAAGGGGCCTTACTATACCCACTTAGCCGGCCATTCGTCCGCCTGTCAGAAAACTGCAGATAAGAATCATAGGATGAGGTGCTTGTTTGACGCACATTTCTAATAAAAGACTTTCAAATGCACTCTACGGACCTGCTCTGACCCGATACCATATCGCAAATGTTGCAGGACAGCTGGAGAGTGGTCAACAAAAACTGAAGCATGTGTGATGACCCAACACACTGCTTTGGACTCATTGGATTAGGGATGGGCATTTTTGTCAATTTCTCATTTCGATCATCGATAGGTCTCAAAAACGAGTACTCGAGTAATTGGGGGCGGGGCATGTGCAGGGGGCGGGGCATGTCCGTCATTGAGATAATGAAAATACTGTTATGAAAATTGTTGTTGACAAATACAAACGTGACATGAAAACGGGTATATGAAAACATGAACATATAAAACAAAAAATAACTGCTAGATTATGATGCATAAATGTCTTTGAAAAAGAAACATCTTTATAAAATGACCGTCTCAAATAACCAAGTCAGTAATATCGAGCATTGCCTTTGAGCTGAAACTGTGAAATAACACCACCCTGCAGAGCTTGCTAGCTGGTTAATAAACTCAACCAAACGCACCCTAAATCAATATTAATATGAGATTATTATGAACCTATAACGACATAAATCAACACAAAAGGACGTGAATGCGCACGTGAACTTCAGCGTGCTAGATTTTACAGCCGAAGGGTTTGAAACGGAACATTTTGAATGCGCTCTTCCCTTAACAACGCTGATACACGGACAACGAAAGCACACAGAAACATTTTATTAAAATCCTGTTCTCATTATAATGCTTTGACAGATTGACTCTGCACATCATGCACTTCATTTTATTATTCATGATCGAGCGTTACAGACATCACTGCGCGTTTTCGAACTCATAGCGAAAAACCAACTTTAAATAAACTAGGTCTACTGTTAAAAAATACGAGAACAGTATAGCAGTGCTCCATTACTAATATCAATGATTCTGAGAAAGAAATAGCCTATCTGAAAAGAATATGACTGTCTCTAAACCATAATGTCGAGCATGAAATATGCGTTTGAGCTGAAACTGAAGAGAATGAACAACAGCCGGTATAACGGCAGCGCTTTTCTAGCTTATTAAGCTCAACCAAACGCTTCTTATATTAGATTAATCAGATATAGACAACATAAAAGTATCTTACAACGCGCATCTGCAGATAAGGACGCGAATGCGCACATGAACTTCACGCGCTAGTCTGAGTGTTATCGCTAGTTTCTCTGTGGATCAGCTGATACACGGGGAACTAAGCACAGATCATTTACAGCATTCTAATTTCCATCGTGTTTTCATTATAATGCTATGTAGGCTATGACAGATTGGCGCTGCATATCTTGCACTAACCATTTAATGATCTCATGATTCCAGACATCACTGCAGTGCACGCCTTTATTTCGCCGCGGTCTGGAGGCGTGCTGTAAAACGCTAACCAATCAGACCTCCGCAAAACGATGCAATAACCAATAAAAAAAGAGACAAATATATTTTTTTCAGGGCGATCATCGTTCTCATGATCGATGATCGCTGTCACGTTCGAGTACTCGATTACTCGACCACTGTTGCCCATCCCTACATTGGATACATGTATATTTGATGAAAGAGAGCTAGTATCAAGTATGAGATCAGTTTCATTATGTCAGGTACCTGTGCGATCTGCAGCATCTCTGGGTTGAGGCGGTTCAGGTGCAGCATGAACTCAGCCAGACCAATTAGAGCAAGCTGGATGGTGAACATTTTGCGGAAGGTCCAGTAGTCTGTGGCGTTGGGGAAGGTGTGCAGAGCCCATTCCTTCAACATGCTACGAGGAACCATGTTGCCCTGGACCTCCTTTAGAATGTCACGCAGGACCTTAAAACATGGACAAAAAAGATGACAGTTGAAAAGATAGAAAAAGCCATTTTATCGGTTCATTTACCTGCAATACCTGTTTGCATTAATTGCATATTAGGGTAAATGTGCAGTAGAGTTGGGTATCGAGAACCGGTTCCATTTCAGAACAGGTTCCAAATTTCCAAAAACCTAGGTTTCGATAAAACATTTCGATTCCTGTGTGCGAATTTTAATATTTGACTTTAAACCATTCAAGAGCAAGAATACCCACATGCCGTTTTCTGTACTGCACACACATCCAAAGAAGAAAAAGTGATTTTAATGTGATTTTAAACCGTTCAAGCGCAATACCCCCCATGCTGCACACACATCCTTGTATAGTGCACAACACTGAACGGAGTTGTCTTCCACGTCTTTTTGCACTTGAACAGACAAATCCACACAAAAATGTGTCAAAATATCCTAATAATCATAGGTCAGTCAGTTATGTCTTAAGTGAGCGTAAACAGTTGACAAAGAAAATGCATGTGTAACAGTTAGGGGTGTAACGATTCACTCGTTTTCTCGATGCATCGATCTTGAAACGTGCATTTTGAATCGTGAATCGTTTATTTTGGCCGATAATCGCTTTAAAATGCTAAGAATCGAATGAATCGCAATTCAATAGCGATTCAGTGCTTTAAAATGAACATTAGAATATATCTACTACATGCGTGTATTAATAGAGACGTTGTGCTGCGTCATCCGAGCCCTCACAGCTCTCCTTCACAGACGCGCTTTACCGCCTTCACTGGAGTGCTCTCACGCTCCGTCTGTCGCTCACTGACACATGTTTGAGCAGCTCACATTTGAGCTCTCCTCAGGACGGCCACTGCGACCACATGAGCAGATGACAGCGAGCTCTCTATTGAGACAGGAATAGTCCCGAGGTTTGTTCATGTTAGGTCACAGTGCATTAACTAATGTTACAAAGATATTATTAATGCATTAGTAAATGTTAAAATTAACATTAACAAAGATAAAATAAATGCTTTATAGGTGCAGTTGATTATTAGTTCATGTTAACTAATGTAGTTAACTAATAGGCATGTTCAGGCTAATAGGCAATTTTCATGTTGCGATTAATTGCTGAAGCTTTTATCACGGTATACGGTATTATCACGATATTGAAATAAGTTGCAAAAAAAGTGTTGTCATACTATAACAGGTTAAATAACTTTCTTATAACAAAATAACCAAAAATTTAAATACAATAAAAGCAATACACAAAAATGTATAAAGTAAACAAATATTTAAAACAGATTAAGTGCAGAATAATTATAAAGAACAATAGGTAACACTTTACAATAATGTCTCACCAGTTAATGCATTAACATTAACAAAGAATGAATAGCTACATTTTTACAGAAGTTATTATTCTTTGATAATGTTAGTTTAAAAAGGCAACTGTTAGTTAGTGTAAGCTCAGGTCCATTAAATAATACAGTTACA
This sequence comes from Gobio gobio, assembly GCF_949357685.1. Lineage (NCBI taxonomy): Eukaryota > Metazoa > Chordata > Actinopteri > Cypriniformes > Gobionidae > Gobio > Gobio gobio. The sequence goes on from NC_137113.1 coordinate 27,164,641, forward strand.
AATTTTGATTTTAAATTATTAAATGCTGAAATGTATATTTAACTAAGATTAATACATGCTTAAGAAGTATTTTTCATTGTCAGTTTGTTAATGAATGAACAAAATGTTAATTAATAGAGCCTTATTGTAAAGTGTGTGACTGAACTACAATCAGAACATATTCAAACAATATCTAGGGCATGTCATTTAGTCCAGATTAAAATATAAAATGTTTAAGTTTGAAAATGAATAGCCTTAAGTCTTTAAGTATTAAGTATTAGGTTATGTGATGAGCACCGTATCGTTTTGTTTACGAGGGTTACCGGGGAAACGGCTGCATTTCTGCTGTTCCGTCAGCGCCCTCTGCTGTCAGAGAGTGAATGTGCACTTCAGCGCATCTCCTTCACTTGTTCCGCCATGTGCTCGGCTCATGCACGGTCTGTTTACATCAGTGCGCGTTCCTCTTTGACGTGTTGTTCATTTTAAACGGTTGATGGGTAAAGTATTCTTAAAATGCATTCTAAAATTCGGAAAAATTCATAATAAATAATTATTCACAGTATTTTGAAGTGCCCACGATAACAATGTTGTGCATGTTCATTATTGCGGTATATCGCATTACCGTTTACCGGCACGTCTATTAACTAATGAATAGACTTAGTTTTTTTGCCCACTCTGACCTCTGAAGGCCGCCGTGTAATTCACACACTGACTAAGACACATTAGGGGAAGCATTTTAATAATCCTATGAATGCATATAAAAAATGCATAATCGAATCGCATCGAATTTTAATGTGAATCGACTCGAATCGAATCATTCTGAATTGTCAAAAATCATTCTTGAATAGAAAACCTATTAATCGAATCGATTCGCTTCCTACCCAAAGTTATTTTTTTTTATTTACTGTGTAATAGTGTTTACTTGTCTTTAATAAAGCTTGAAATGTATATTAGTTAGGCTAGTTTTTTACATGGTATTTTTAAACAATATGCTTTTTTATGCTCTAACATAATTAATAAATCATTAGGGATATTTATATGCCCATTCTATTGTTATCATGAATTAATAATGCATTTCACTAAAGTTATTAATTAGATGTGTATGAGATGTCCCAGTGGTGTAAGTGTTCATTAGCCTGTTGATTTTTGTTCATGGTATTTTGCTACAATTAAATGTTTTGCAATAAGAAACAAAATGTGAATGATATACAGTTTTTTTTTTACCTTATTGGAATCGATAAGAATCAGAATTGTTAAGCAGAATCGGAATCGTTAAAATTCAAACGATACCCATGCCTAATGCCCAGTTCATTTTCCTCCAAAAGCAAAAAGGGTAATTATTATTTTTCCAAGTTAAATCTATTATTATCTATTAAATATTTTACTATTATTATTCTCATTTCCATAATGCATCCAGATCTGTATATAAAATATAAATATAGGAAAAAATTAATTTGTATATAAATACAACTAAGATTATTATAACAGAAATTATAACCAATTTCACGAGATTCATACCTTTTTAATTGATATATTATATCATTCATGGCATACCTGATGGCTGGCTTGGGTTCCTCTGGCCTGAACAGTCGCAAGCCGGTCATAATAGCGGGAAATGGGGTTGTCGTGCTCAATGCCCTTCTTAGCACAACGTTGCTTGTAGATTTCCACCAGAGACAGAGACGATGGATTGTCCTCCACTAACCGCATTTGAGGAGACACCGCCACCACCCTTGGGACTGAGAAGAGGACAGATTTAAGGAGGATGTACTTTACTGGTATATAAAGCAATTCAAAATCCCACTGGCCTTTCAGCAGCTATTCTAATCATTTTTCATGAATAGCATATTATGGATTCTATTTGGCTTTGATAAAGGACTGTTAACCTGAAATATAACATCTCTCAAATGTTTTCACAGACCTGTTTATAAAATCATTCCATTTACAGATTCAGTTTTTAAACAAGAAAAATCAACAGCTGAGAGAGGGCACAAACACCTGTAAGGGTCTCTCTGGAGTAAAGATGGGACTGTATGAAAATTTCATATCACGATTATAGTGACCAAAATTATCACGATTATCAATATTATCACAGTTTTGTTAAAATGAGATGAAAGTGTTCAAAAAGAACGGATGCACACACTGAAAAGATTTCAACAAGTTTTATATTTGAAAATCAACATACATAAAATAAAAAAAGAGCAGCTCTATGCACTTTTCTTAAGCAAGACTATGTTCTGTGGCATTTCCTTCCTTAGAATGACCATTGTCAATCGCAATGCATTGTAACAGCGCACATCCACGTATCACAACGAACGTGCACTCTCGTTTCATTCAAATGGAACTTGCCATCTTGCATCTCTGTTTTTGATTGTATTGAAAATGAAATCAGAGGATTCTTGTCTGGACGATTGTTTTGTACGCTGTACAAAATGGATTTATAAGCAAGATTTAATTTTTTTTATCTCAATTCAATATGTCCCTGTAATTATTTATGTGGTAAAAAAACATCTGTGTAATTAGTGTACAATGAATATACATTATTATCCCTTAAATGTCACCCTTAAGTGTCTTGTTTGAACTTGTTAGTTCATCTTCATCTTTTCTTCGCGGAAGCTTCAGGTTAATTTCAAGTGAGATGTTATGCATGCCCTGCAGACAGGGTGACCATCCTCGATTAAGTTTCCCTCAGGACTTTTGTAAAAGCCAATATGACCACACCTCAGATTTGGTCCTTTTGGGAGGCTGAAAAAAATCTCCCGAGCGATGTCACTGCCTTCCACCATTTCTCGTCATTCAAAAAACTAAGTTGCGCGCTACGCCTGCGTCAGACTGATGCTGGCTGGACAGTATTTACCACAAGTTTTCAAAATCATGATAATCAAACCCGGTTTTAATTATATTTAAATTGTAAACGATAATACTAACAGTCAGAACATTTTATCGTGGTTTATCATGAAACCGGTAATCGTCCCATCCCTACTCTGGAGTAAAAAGAAAAGCATGTCACTTGACCACTGGGACATCTCACAACGCATCTAATTAATTACTGAAATGCATGAATTCATGATAAAAATAGAAAGTGCATATAAACATTCCAAATGATTATTAATTATGTTAGAGCATAAAAGTCAACCTTTTCATAATGTTTTATTTTTTTTTAAAGTACAGACGAAAAGCAAAAGCTAAAACATGGCACCCTGGACCTCTGACCGGAGAGTTTCATCTTTAATGTGTCCGTCACAAAAAGACAATTTAGATTTTCCTCCCTCAGTCCCCACAGGGAGAAGAGCAACCTAATTTTCATTCCTTCTGCTCCAGCTCTTTTCTTCTGTTACAACTACACAGCTTTTCTGGTACTTTTCAACTCAATCTTGCCTCTTTTTCTACTCTTCTATCTCCCCCAATCTGCCTGAGAGCAACTAGGCCATTGAGCCCAGCACTGAGGGCAAATGGACAGCAGTCAAAAGGGGAAGATCTGAACACATTTACGCCACAATTCAAAATAGATGTAACTAGAGAAGTGAAAAAAAAAATGTATTTAAAGGGGGGTACTAATGCTATTTCATGCATTCTGACTTATTTATACTGTTAAAGAGTTAAATTCTCATGCTAAAAATGGCCAAAATTATAAAAAATGAGTTGGACGTATGACAGTATTTCTGTGCCAAATACATCCCTTCAGGATTCGAATAGGTTTCGGAAAGTTTTTTTTCGACCCGGTATGACATCATAAAGGGCAGAATTCCTTGTATGTGCACTTCTCCCGGATGAGCGCATGCGCACATCAACCAGAGCGAGAGAGTGTCCATCAACAAACTTCGTTCAGGTTACGGAAGGTGTCGGCGGCGCTGTCATTTTGTTTCTAGAACATTAAAATCAACAATGTCACAATACTTTGGTATGTCCTTTATAACGAATACAAATAATTATTGGTTTTTAAAAAAAAAATTATCATTAAAAAAAAATCTTATTTCTGTCTTACAGTAAGCATTTTGTCATGTCCCTGAGGTTCTTTGCTGAATTTTAAATAATTAATAAAATGTGCACAGTGTCTATAATTTTCGGCAATAATGCAAGTATTTATTTGTGTTCTTTGCTTTTGAAAAAAAAAAAAAAAAGCACGATATTTGATAAAAAAAACAACTTATAAAGTTACGTCCCTCAGTCTGAACTCAACCCTGTCACGCCAACCATTCTCCGCCCATAATAATTTAGACTCCACCCATATGTGACATCATTCACAGGAAGTTGCATCATTCAACTCTCTTCAACAGCATGGTGCGATGAAGGTGAGTGATATCACACTTTGTATTCTTTTTTTAGGCGTATTATAGTCAGGGAGAGTACTGTCAAGCTTAACAACTCAACCCCATCACATACAATTAAGATGGAAAATTATGACTTTTTTTTTTATGTAGTTCAAAAATTAAAAAAGTCCAAGTTGAAATATTACCGAATCCCAGGAATGACCCATTTGTCTTTTATAAATATGATAAAAGTAAAGACTCTTCGGAGATATGAAGGATGCAATACTACTATATAGGTACTCAAGATTAACATGAGATTGGCAGAAACTGTATTATGTACCCTTTAAAATCATTTATTTTATTCTTTATAATGCTTTACTCTGCTCGCATGACACTTGCAATATCAATGTTCCGTGTGACAGTTTAGCAGTAAACTGCCATAAGCACTCCCACCCATTTCCATGGCCCAAATTAGATGAGTTCTTGTGAAATCAGACACGCTCTGTAATCTCTGCCAATCTAATTCTTTCTGAGAGACTTTAAGACGGTTTAGGTGCTTAATGACCAAAGAGATTTGACTTGAAAAGCATGGCTACGTGTATATGCAGCGGTCGACTTGGTGCAATCACTTTTGCACCATATATTATATATATATATATATATATGCTTTTAAACTTTAGGCTTGAACTTGGTAATTGAAATGCTAGGTCATGTCCAAAGCACTGACATAAATAGATGTAGTGAGTGCTATTTCATGAGGAAGGGACTGTGTGATCTGTGGTTGCCGCAGTACCTGTGAAGAAGAGGTGTCTCTTGGTGGTCTCTTTCCTCTTCTCCAGGCAAGGGTTGAGTAGCCGCAAGAGCTGCAACACACGCTCCTCTCTGCGGGACTCCGTCAGACATGCGTCATTCATCACCAAGTACGGATAGATCTTGCCGTTGTGCCCGCGGATGTAGAGACGTCGAGCAGCTGTGTTGTGCTTTTGAACAATCTCCACCCTGGGCATGAACCTTAGGAGGTAGAGTAAGTGGGTGTGAGAGAGAGAATGATGGGTGTGATGAAGAATGATGAAGTAATCACTGAGAATTAAGGTCTCAGCTGGAGTCTAGCTTAGAAGTCCACCATGCTGAACATGAGAATAAAAAAATATTTAATCAAAAACCACCTACGGGTCCAAGAGTCTATTAGGGACATGAAGCTAAATATTTTTAAAAATCACTAGTCAACTAATTTGTCTAAAGCAAGTGCTGAATAATTAGGCTAGTTTTGGTTTTTGCTGGCCCCTACACAGATGCAATTAGCAAAAATAAATGAATTAAAAAAAAAACAATAACTAGTTGGATGAATAGATAAGTGCAGCAGACTAGCTTTTTATTCTTATTTTGAGGGTTGATATTTTATGCAGCAAAATGCGTCAGGTAACGCTGAAACTAGGCAAATTATTTATGACTTACTTATGACAGATCGACTAGTCAGTTATTGGATGACTAAATGATCAGTCGACCAGCACAACCCCATCCCCAGTGTGTATTAATTGTTACCTGGCAATCTTGATGTAATAGTGTGTGGGCTTAGGCATGAGGAACTCTCCCGGGATCTCCACTTCAGCAGTCTGGGCCGAGAAGTTGCTAAGGAAACGGCATTTCTCCTCTATCAGGAAGAACTTGGGCAGCTGTTTCGTCTTGGCTTCCAGGATCTTGATCCACTTCTTAAGCTTTGAAATGAGATTGTGCAGCTTCATGGAGCCGGGAACACTGAAGTCAAAATCTGTGTACGGAAAGAATGACGGAGCACGGTAAAACAGAGGAACTGATAGGTAGCTAAGAAGAAAAAAAAAAATGCAAAAGATGATGGAATAAAAACAGGTGGTGGAAAAGACTCTGGATGTGTGAAAGAGGTACACGTGGCATAGAGTGTGTGATAGAGACGGAGACGGGAAGAGACGTTATCTTTGGATCAGGGAAACAGAAGTGGTGCACTTCCTCCCAGGATCCCCTTGCGACGTGATGGTGCCGATAACATCAGGGTTCATGAGGAGGGAAAAAAGGATTAACTGCTCAATGCAACTTCTAAATGACATTGTGCATTAAGTTGGAGAGCACACACAAAAGGTATGGTCGGAATGCAAGCCACGTTCCCAATTTTAGAGACAACCTCCAGGCCAGAACGTCTTTATCAAATAGGCTAAAAGCTGCTCCACTTTCATACTTCTGTTGTGCCACATTAATAAAACCACATACTGCAGATACTGAAATGGCTTGGCATTTAATTTTAGACATTTAAGAGGAAAAACACCCCCCAGAAAAAAAAATATCTTTGTATAATTCACGCTTTGGCAGAAGAGACTTTAATTCAAAAGCATCTTGCATTGAGCTGCCACTCATCTCAAAGCCAGTGAGATGTGGCTGCCACACATAATGAAAGGCCATTTAAGAAACTCTTACTGCTCGCATGACACTCGCAATATTGTCAATGTTCCATGTGACATTTTGTTTAGCAGTAAACTGCCATGAGCACTGCAGCTCCCACCCATTTCCATGCCCCAAATTAGATGATGTCTTGTAAAAATCAGACACGCTCTGTAATCTCTGCCAATCTGACTCTTTCTGAGAGACTTTAAGATGGTTTAGGTGCTTAATGACCAGTGAGCATTAAGAAAGAGATTTGACTTGAAAAGCACGGCTGCGCGTATATGCAGCGGTCGACTTGGTGCAATCATTTTAGAAAAAAATGACCAGACAATCCCCTGCAGCGCCGGTGGCCCGAAGCAGGTTTTTTTTTTCAGATAACGGCGCCTCCTGGGCAGCACGGGTTCTTTTCTGATAAATGTAGCACCTTTGAGCATGGATGGGGAGTACCGTGCGCTCAGTTTCAGCCTTTTCACTGACCCAGGATCAGCTCAACTCTAGGGGGATTTGAGCTCCCCGCTGCTGTAGAAAACAAAGTCTCTGCTCTCTGACCTGTGAATGAGATACACTGAAGGTGGAAGTTTTCTGCGCCTAATAATGCTCGGGCGGTGGAGGTGGCCAGGCGCTAAAAATACATCCCCCCATCGGCCGTCTGCCTGCGCTGCTCGCTGTGCAGCATTCTCCGGTGAATTCTCTACTTTAAATTCCATCACTGAAATGCCTGAGTGAACACAGTGTACAGCACAACAGGAGCCCTGAAACAGCCTCGGCCCCGCAGACATGCTCCTGCGTTAGATCAATGTAGACGACAAACGCTCGAGAACAGCACAACCCCGCTACGGTAAAACAAGCATTTCAGAAATATAAACACCACTAGTACTATATCACAGTACTATTACTAGCATTTTTACCCAGCACTACATTATTACTTTCAATATAAACTGAAAGATACACAATTTAAGATTTTAAAAATGTCTCCGTATATTGGGGATTGTAAAGAAAGAAAGAAAAAAAAAAACCTACAAAAATCTCCAAAAGTATATTCAAACTTAAAAATGTTAGGAAATGGCATTATCACTCCATGCGAGACTCTTTGGGATTTTAAATAGATGAAGCAAATGTAACAGCTTTTAAATTAAATTATTAATGCGACACTGCTCAAACGGGCATAGAAAATAAGAACAAACATTAGGGGAGTGTTAAAAGTATCATTACACCGTGCCTACACCGAGTGCGGCTGTTGTAGCTCCAAATCCATTTGTACTGTTGTCAGAAGTAGCGCAAGCGTGTGCAGTACATTATAAATACAATGGAGCATCAGTTTACTTTCGCATTGCCTTCAGTGTAGACCGTAACACTGATTCTAATGGGCTCTTGCCTTTTGCTGTGTTGCATTGTGCCACTCTCGTTCGGTGTAGACAAAGTGTTATGCAATCACACAATCGGTATTAAACCATGGGAAGATGTCAATAAAATGGCTTGTAAACAACTTTTCATTTAACATTCATTTACCTCAGGAAAATTACTTAATGTCCATAGTACACGCATTTTTTTTATTTAATTTGTATAAATGTTTTTTAAATATAAACTTTACTTAAAACATAAGTAAATATGTACATTTTATATTTTTTTAAATTCTCATTTTTATATTTCATATTTCTATATTTTTATAAATCCTTTACATTTTAAAATGTTTATGTTTTTAATGCAAGTTTAAAAAGGAGAAACTCTTAGGGAAAAGGAGAGAAGGATACAGGGATTGAATGGGCTGTGTGCTTTGCTGGTTCCCCTCCAAAACTCATTCCCTGTAGCACAAGGTGTCAGGTGAGTAGAGAAGGCTCAGGGCGCGCTGGCCATGCCTCACTGCCCAGAGACAGCTGGCACCACAACATCTGTTTTACACCCTTACAACCTTAACAGTCCTCTAAGGCCATGAACACACACACACAGGCCTCCGGATAGAACTTCATATGAAGCAAACAAGAACAGTAGCTCCAGGATTCAAGGTTTACTGAGGTGGAGAGACTGTAGGTGGACAGGGAAGGAAAGTATAAACATATTCTGCTCTCCTGAGCAGAGGACAGCTGAGGGGGAGTTTGTTTTAACATACGCCATGGATCACACATGCTCTTCTTCCTGAGAGCCAGGTCTACACCAGGGGCACTGAAAGGTTATTGTCGGGCAATGTGTACAAAACTGGCCTCAGGAAAGAGCCGTGCCAACTTCTTCCGTACTCAAGAGATTTTAAAAACAAACATCTCGAAGGACATTTGGGATTTAAAAGTAAAGTCACAGGGGAAAAAATATAGCATTTACCGTAAAACTTCAAATAATAGCCGAGTCCCAAATAGACGCCTGTCTCTTTTAAACGCCTGGTGTGACGACAGGTTTGGGTAAATAAAGGCCGGTCTCAAAAAGAGGCCTGGTCTGTTTTTTTAGTATCGGGCTGTATTTGATCTTCTCAAACCCGTCAGATCGTCTGTTCTTTGATTAGATTTCACGTGACAGACGGAACCGTTCATGAACGACTCATCACTATGGCAACATAACAAAGAGGTTAACGAACTTTCAGTCTTCAGTTTTTCTTAATTCTCTCAATACCACCATGGAGAAAAGTATAATTTGACATTTAAGCTGACAGTTGTCAAATTTCAAGCGTGGGTAAAGCTGGATACGGAGCGGCTGAAAAATTCCTTTAATGCTTGCGCGCAGACGTGCGCGTGTGTTTGTGTGTGCGAGGGAGAAGGAGGAGATATATTTCATTAACTTCGGGATGTTATCCTTAGGTATGTGGCCTGACAGTAGCTTCTGATGGAAGCGAGGTTCACCTTATCCATTGTTTCAAAGAGGGAGAGCAGTGCGCATCTGGGCGGGATCTGTTAGTGCGAGCAAGGCAGGCAGAGTTAGCGGAGGCTGGAGAGGGAGAAGTGGAGGAGGAATTCGCCCATGAACTTGAATCAAGAATCGCGGGGATGATGATAGTGATGAATAGAGTAATTTTCTATCACATGATTGCAGTTGTTTTACAGGGTAGCCTTCATTCTTTCTTGTTGATGTGTTTCGGGCAACAAGTTCATACGCTCAATGGATTTTAGCGGTAACTTATATTGTTCTACTTCTGCCCATTGCTGTCACATCGTTTCGTTTTTTGTGCTGCCAATAATCTAAGACATTTCTTACATTAAATGATTTGTTAAACACATTCAAATTAATTATAAATAAAACGTAATATAATGTGGTAACCTCCTACCGTCATGCTTGAACATCTCAACAGTAAATTAAAGGCCTGTCTCTTATAGACGCCTGTTTCAAATACAAGCCGGTGCAGTTCAGCGATTTGGGTAAATAGAAGCCCGGGCTATTATTTGAAGTTTTACGGTAGTTTCTCACAAAAAACTTGAATTATTAGAAAATAATGCACACCTGAGGTGGTAATGTGGCCATGACAGAGAAGTATGCATTATTGTTCAATAATTCAACGTCCCAGAGTCAGTTATTCATCTTATACTACGGTTACCACATCTCAAAACATTGTTCACTTCAGATGATGCATTTCAAGACATTTGTTAGGTTTTTGTCCTTAAAACACTCAAGTGTAGGACTAATTTCTTACGCATCTAATCCAAAACCTCTGTTGCTAATTCCAGAGATTGAGCACGTATCAATGAATTGAGTCTGTGTCTCTCAACAGTGTTCGGCAGTCTCTGTTAATAGCGAAACTAAGTTTATCTGCTCCAAAAACAGTGCCATTATTACATTATTAGTGAGAAATGTCATGTAGCTTTTAAGTTATTTTACGTAAGCAGTGTTACATAACTATTTTACCGAAGCACCGTTTCCCTGAAAATAATTGCACACCTTAGAACGTGAAAATATTAAATAAATAACATTAGGACATCCTAAACATTTTACATATTACCAAAACATTTTTTGCTCCTTCTTCCTCCAAACCAATCTACACATAATTGGCATGTGTAGTGTTTTTTTGGTAAGCATGTTGACTTAAAGCTGTGTAATTTCTTTACAGTCAACAGCACCTTGATACACACACAGTTCTGCCCAGTCATCTTCCCATTAAATCTAATCACATGGTTCACAGAGCCAATTATTCTCAGAGTTGGTCTGGTAGAGAGGCCTGTGGTTAACTCTGAGCAGAAGTGGTTATGCAGAACAGAGACAAGAGCGAAAGCATGTGTAATTGTGCACAGGGGACGTGATCCTTTAAGTGTGCTTGCCTGCAGTTTAGACTTCTGTGAGAAGTCCACGTGTGACAGATCATTTTCAAAGAGTCAGTAGACTTCTGTGCTTTTGCAGACAATGAAATTCTACAACATTTGAAGAAACGGTATTCGGGAATGCACTAAACTTCTGTAATATGCTATTTTAAAGTAAATTAGATAAAGTAAAATAGATTTTCGAGATCAAGATTAGATTGGATCATGAATTGGATCATTTTTACTACAACTGAAGAAAATAAAAAATAAATATTTTATATTAAACTAATAAAAACAAATTCAAAATAATAATAAATACTATAGTTATATACAGTATACATAATATGAAATCAACACTGATATTGACAAACTGTCTGATTTTAAAAAAAAAATTTATATAAATTAAAAAAAAAAAAATTGTATGACTTTTCCAGGTTTGGAAATATCACTTTTGAAATGACCTGATGTTTCTAAGTTTTCCATGACTGTAGGAGGACCCTGTATAATCTTTCCTCGCCTACAAACTCTGTCATGTTAGTTTCAGATGTGGAGAAAATTGCATTTCATAATTTAGAGGTGGAAAATGTTTTACTTTGCTGAAAGACATTTTGCTATGTAGAATAACATGCACAAGAATTGAATTCTGTTTTCTGACCTGTGGTGAACTGGCCCTTCATCTTCTGGAACACAGGGTCTTGAGCAGTGGCTTGAGCTCGGCGGGCTAAGGACTCTGAGGCGGCACTGGAGAACATGGTGGACACATTAGAGACATTCTCCAGGCCCACGCCAAACGTGCTGACCAGCTTTTTCACAAAGTTGAGTGTATGTGGAGTGATTTTAGCATCGGACACCGCGCCGCTCTTTTCGAATGCCACAGAGTAGCATTTCGCCAAGCCCTGCTGGAGCTGCCGCAAAACCTGAGGTAGAAAATGAGAGAAAAATGAGAAACCAAGAGACAAGGATGAATGGTTAACCAGTTTTTAGCAATTCACCATGAAGGATAACACCATTCCCACATATTCAATCCAATTTGCCATTTTGATAATACTAAAAATCCTTCAGAGGCGAAGATGTTCACCAGAGAGATCAGTAAAAGCCTGCCTCTACCGGTCTCTGCTGCAGAGATTAAGCTTAGACTTCAAGTGAAGAAGATCACCATTAACAGACTAATTTAGTCTGGGACTACACTTCATCAATGTCTGGAAAATTAAACCCATGTTTTACTTCACTGAGCTCTCTCAATGCCAATTTCTTTCATCCTCCAGTTCTCCTTGCTAAACTTTCTTTCCTCGCCCTTTTTCTGCCCTCTTCTTCTGCCGTTTGTTGCTGAGCGTCCCACAGGAGTGGGTCTCTTGCGTCCCTGTCCAGTCTGGGCGCATCACCGCATCAGCCCTGTCACAGCAATCCAATCTCCCCACGTTCAGTCTACACTCCCCTCACCCATCAATCACGGCGAGCTTCTCGCCAAAGCCCGATTAGCACTGGAGCGCCAATGTCCACATGCACCGCAAAACCACTTTTCAGCCTCACTGAGCCCCAATCGTTCCCCTCTGTCAGCTTTCATCTGGCCAGCCGGCCATCTGAAAACAGCTACGTGTACGAGAGCATGCAGCATGAGACGAAAGAACGTAAGCAAACCGGACAGAAAACGCATTCATGTCATGTTTAACTTGCGCTCAGGGCTGATGTGCTTTAAGAGGTAGCCACTCACCTTTGGAATACAAAAACTCTCTCTTTAACACATAAAACCACTCACCTCCTCATGCCAGTTCTCCCTGAACCAGACCATCTGGTCCACGATGCCCTCCAGAGAGGAAAGCAGGGTGGGGTGGAGCTCACGCTGCATGTGCATGATCCGACTGCAGCGCCACATGGGAGCAGTGGCACGGATGGGACCCGGGTCAGATGCAGAGTGGGCCTGGGCAGCCGCCGAACTGGGCTGCTGCTGGCCAGAGTCTGAGGAAAAGTGAGAGACACACAGCACATGAAGAAAAAAGTTGACTTTTCTAGGACATTATATTGTTCAATGTGAATGTTCTGGGGGGAAAAAACTCCAGTCATACCGCTCTTGTAGCGCTCCCTCTGCTCGATTTTCAGCGTCAGGTACAGGGTTCGGATCGGAAAGTACACTGCTTGAGGGTAGACACGTCCCACCTAAGAGAAACAGTTGCAGATTACATTTCAGATCGTCCCTGTGGGCTTGGGTCAGAGCGAGAAACGCTGTGCTGACATGTTTTGAAACTTCTCTGTGATAGTGCAGGCTTTTGAAAATGAAACCGTAGGGAGAAAGCAATGAGATGGACAAACATCAAGGGCAGATTAAAACCATGGCTCAATATGACACTCGCTAAAAGCTTGTCAAGTCGAGTGTACACTTTCTCCTTTTTTTGTGTCCTTGAACATCATCACAAAGAGAAGGTTCAGGATGTTTAATGCTTTAGCCCAAAAGCTCATGTATAAAAGAACAAAAGTCTTTTTTAATTAACGTTAGCGTAGGGCTGATCACGATAAATATCACAGTAAAGGCCTGTTCACAGCAAGGACAATGACTATACTGATATAGTTCTAAAAATCATTCTAAATATAAAACAATAGCAGAGTCCACACCAAAACTATAACGGCACAGAGAAATGATAATCGTTGGACTTACTTTCAGAATGTTTTTTTTCTAGCTGATGAACAATAAAAACATTGACAGCCAATCAGAATTCATCCTGCTTTAAAGAGCTTGAGCATTTAAAGCAGCAGACAACATGATTGCAGCACATGTTTAGAATAAACAGAATATATTTTATATATATAAAATGTTTGTATATATGAGTGGATGATTTATTTTTAAAGGTCCTGTTCTTCGTGATCCCATTTTTCAAACTTTAGTTAGTGTGTAATGTTGCTGTTAGAGCATTTATAATACCTGTAAAATTATGAAGCTCAAAGTTCAATGCCAAGCGAGATATTTTATTTAACAGAAGTTCCCTTTCAAAGCCTACAGCGAACGGCTGGTTAGGACTACATCCTGGTATTTCCTGCTTTAATTACGTCAGTAGAGCAGTATGTCGACTAACCTCCGTCCACAAGAACACACGAAAAAGGGGGCGTGGTCTTGTTGCTCCCGCGTGGAGAATAGGAAGTGTTGCGTTCGTATAGTTTGTTTGTTGCCATGTCGTCGAGACGCTGTTATTTTCATCCCGGAGTCAAGTCACCTTTGTTTGGCTTTCCCAGGGACGCTGTACTTAGAGATCATTGAGCACATGCATTCCCGTTATGGCGAGAGGCGTGACCTTTCCGGTAAAGTGCGCTCTGCGTGCCCTAAGCTGCTGTCGAATCACAACACGGGAACCGCTGGCACAATCAGAACTCGTTACGTATTTCTGAAGGAGGGACTTCATAGAACAGGGAAATTTTTCAAGCCATTTTGAGGACAGTGAAAACAGCAGTATACAGATAAGTAAATTGTGTGAAAAATACTGTGTTTTTTTACACGCGAAACATGAACACGTTATATTGCACACTGTAAACACAATCAAAGCTTCAAAAAAACACGAAAAACGGGACCTTTAACAGTGGATTAGGGTTGCGTTAGAGCTGATCCAAGACTCGCTCGCTCACATACATACAGGGCCTAAAATTAACACTCGCCAATAGTAAAAATCGTGAGTAAAAAAACTCGGCAATATCGAGTATATATAACTGTGTCAATCGGCAGTTGTCCGATAACATTTTTATGAATTCTACATGCAATGTTGTGAAAACAAGAACAAACGTGAGACACGCTCGAGACACTTCACGGGTCAGTGCTGCATCGTCACAAAAGCTTAAGCCTTGTCAATTTAAACATTCAAGCAGAAGACAACGCAAAAGGGAACTCAATTACTTATTATTATTATTGTGCGCTGTACCGTCTCAGATCGTAAACAGTTGAGAAAGCGCATGTGTACAGTATGAGTATATTGGACCTGTGCATTAGATTTAAAAGTGACAGCAGCCTAATATTCATGCTGCAGTGTGTTTTTCACATTGATCCCAAAAAAAAAAAAAAAAAAAAATTCACTGCCCTTGACTGAACAACTTTTGTACCTTTAAGGATGAATCTAGGTTTAACAGTGACGACTATGGAGAGTTATTAATTTTGATTACTCTATTAATTTTCTAAAAACTACAGACTACTGTACACTGCTTTTCATTAGTATCTTTGTTCTATTGTATTTATTTGTACTATTGCTTGTAATTTGATTATTTGTTCTTATTTTATAATTGACTTTGATTGACTTGTCTTTAATAATGATGTTTTAAATTTATATTAGGCTAGAAGTTTCAGCTGTGGAATCGAAATTGGAATAAAGAATTGTGAATTTTGACTGGCATCTAAAATTTTAGTGTCATAACTGTTTTTGCTAAATCAGTTTCGTGGCCAGTAAATTAAGTGGCACGACATGGCAACATTTGCTTAATCAATGGTATGTTTTTGAACAATCAATTGTAGATAGGCAGTGTGTTTGGGAAACCTGTTTGGAAGCTGTCCTTATTTTGACAACAAAATTTGGTTCCACAGAAATTGCACGCCACACATTTAAGCTTTACTCAAAGTACTAAGTTGTGAGGTCTATTTCACATACTTTGAAGAAAAAAAAGTCTGCCCCCAGTCTCTATACTTTAAACCCAACCAACAGGAGTCTGCCTCATAACCCAATTGTTGGATCCTTTTATTGTTATGTAATATTACAAGAAACATACTTTTCAACTTGTTCCTCTCTTCTTTCACTACTGGCACTGCAATATCTATGAGGGCTGTGAATGTTGTCCGCATCAGTACGAGGGGCGATGAAGACAAATATGAAGGCAGCAGACAGCGCTGCTCCTCAAACCACCCGCAACCCCTCTCAGGTCTCACAGCACCCAGCTCAAGCAGCCCATTAGAGTGGAAACACGATCTTTGTCAAGCAGACGGCGGAAAGCAGGCTGGCCTTTAGGTGTAAAGAGACACCTCGGAGTCCAGATGGGCTTTTACATGAAAAGCAGCCATGGCCAAGACCTTCTGTTAAGAGCTTGTTAAGTATTGCATTAAAAATGAACGAGGCAAAAGGGGAAGAGATCACCCCTAAAATTGGAGAGAATTCTCATCATATTTTAGGGTGTGTGAGTGCTGGCATGTGATGGGTGTCTGTGTGCATAAAGGTGTTGAGTTTTCCTCGCCTCAGTTTCATCTCAAGGCACCCCACGGCTCACCTTCATCAATATTTCACCAAACGTTTTTAAAACATCCCGCCAACTGAAGCACAGCTAAATAATTCAGAGCACGAGATAAAGGTGCTCCATCCGCTGGAGATTTCACTTGAAAATCAAGAGTTTTACAAAACATCTACCTTTCGCTCGTCATCGCTGCCTTAGATCAGACCCCAAAGATCCTTCAACAAGGAGACTTGTCATCCCTAAACCAACCTTGACAAGTCCATTAATTGAGATTATGGTGTGCAAACATATCCATTTCATTGGGTGCTTATCAGGGACTCAAGTGTACTTAATCTCAAAGCGAAGCATTTCCACTGCACGGGTGCGTCAGCGCTGAAATGGAGAGATTAAAAGTCGCTGGTCTGGCATGTGTACGTGAGAAAAGAGGTGGTCGAGCTGCATGCAAAACCCGTTTGGAACGTGTCAGTGAATGAGAGGGGGATTTAGCCGGGTTTTTTTACGTGGGTTAAGTACACAGATCTCTCTCCTCCATCTCCTTTTTCTCCCTCTCTCTTTGGGCCCTTGGAGCAGCTGTTTCCTCTTTGAAGTTCAGGAGCTTTTTAAATGGCTTGGAAATAATACTCCAAGGAGGGAAAATTAGTCTCTTGTTTAATTGGTGGTTCTGTTCCCACAGTGGGTGAGTGTTTGATATTAACCAAATAATAATGCTTTGCATAAATATTTAAAAAGGGAACCGGTAAAACTACGAATTTGACAAAGAGGGGACTGACTGAAGACAGCCTCTTATTAAAGACAGCAGAAGAAATTAATCTTGATTAGACGATATATCAAGCGTGAATGTGCTGCTAAGAAAATGTAATGTAGTGAGGAATCCAACCTGGCTTATGAGGTTGAGGAGTGGTTTCCCCTCTGAGCCCACCAGACACGTGAGGAGCTGAGGGATCCAGGCCAGCCATTGGATGGGCGGCACTCCAATGCAGTATTTGTCTACAGCGTCTGCCAAGGTGTTCTTATCGTCAAAACTCAACAGCCACAGCACCTGAAAAAGAAGAGAGACAGTCTCTTTTGGTAACAGTTTTGATTTTATAAATCCTGCTGCAGGAAAATTCATTTTGATATATTTACATATATATAGTAGGGCTGTCAAAAGATTAATCGCGATTAATCACATCCAAAATAAAAGTTTGTGTTTACATAATATATGTGTGTGTACTCTGTTAATTATTATTTTTATATATAAAATAGTGCTGTCAGTTAAACGCGTTATTAACGGCGTTAACGCAAACCTATTTTAACGGCGTCAATTTTTTTATCGCGAGATTAACGTTCTTTTTGGTCTAACAAACTTTGTAGTTTTTTCACATGCTGTTGCAACAACTAGTAACGTTAGAAAAACTACAACACCACTCCGGATGTAGCTAGACCGGAAACAAAACATCAGGCACACTGCGGCTGCCCGCACTCGTTTGGGCCATTAAAAGAGTAGACGTGGATGGCAAGCGTGAGACGCCGAAATGAGAAACGTATTAAGCCATGGTTTAACTCAGGGGTCTTCAACTAAAAGTGCTTGTCTTGAGCGCTGCTTTCTGCTCTGATGGTGCGTAGCCTACACACCAGACGCGAATGAAGCGTTTTGCGCGAGTGATTTAAGTCAATGCAAAGACGCAAATAGACATTCTGCGGCGCGAATTAAGCGGTGTGCATGTCGCGTCATTCGCGTCCGGTGTGAGCGCACCATCAGTCTCTTCTTCACTGCATGCTTGACCGCGCGTCTGGGTCTGAACGTAGTAACAGTGAGCATTGCAACGTTAACTGTTTCATTATGTCAAAAGGCTTCGCGGTCCGGATGGACGCATCTCGCGGTCCGGATTCGGACCGGAGTTCACTAGTTGGCGACCCCTGGTTTAACTGCACTATAGGCGGAGTCCTAGTTTACCTTGCATGTGCACTTTGTAATTTTATTTTGTATCACCCTGTTTTGATCCCTTAGAAAGGGCTGTTGAAGGGGCTGTTTGTGCAACAAAGTATTTGTTTCACCCTTTTATTGATGGGCAGTGTTACATTGTGTGAGATTATTTGCTCCAAGTGAGAATGTTGGTGTGAAATCGAACACTAAAGTATGCCAATGTTGTTTTCAATAAAACAAACATTTGAACAAAGCAAGCCGATCCACTTTTCTATGTTGATAAGAGCATTAAAATAAGAAAAAATAATGGGACAAAAAGAAATCAAGGGACATTTAGAATAAATAAAAATGTGCGATTAATTGTGATTAATTGTGAGTTAACTATGACATTAATGCGATTAATCGCGATTAAATATTTTAATCGTTTGACAGCACTAATATAAAACATTTATATTTATATATATTATAGATTATATAAATGTATATACAGTAAATAAATGCAAATATGTCTTAAATATATACATGAATGTGTGTATATTTATATATAAATAATAATTAACACACACATATATTATGTAAACACAAACTTTTATTTTGGATGCGATTAATCGCGATTAATCTTTTGACAGCCCTAATATATTAATGTAGCCTGGATGCCAGCCGAACTTAGCCCCGCCCACAACATTTTTACTCGGGCAGTTCGGTCTGGACTTGCTCAATAGAGAAGTAATTATGCCCGAACTGAAGCTGTTCGGACCAATGAAATTGTCAGGGCGGGCTTTAGAGGATGATGGACAGATGATCAACAGTAACGTAATCATCCACGTCATCAAAAGCCGCTTGGGTTGAATTTGTTCCAATCCTAACGGAGAACTTGTTCATATATGCATTCACCTTTACTATTTCTCTCAGAAATGATGATCGTGTTGGTAAGTACTCTGTGTATCCTTAAATTCTTTTTTTACAACACCGGCAAAGTTAGTTTACACTCATCTTTTTCTTCTAACGTTAGTCCAGCGTGCGTGCAGACAGGGTTGCCAAGTGTTTACAACAAAACCCGCCCAATTGCTAACGTTCCTCAAAACTAGCCAAAAACAAGCCCAATAGCTTTCCAAGGGGGTTCTCCGGGAAAAAAGGCATTTGGGGGGTAAAATATGTGTTATTTTGGAAGGACTGCCTGCTAAAATTCGCATTCCTGGGTCTGTATATCACATAATTGCGGTCGCTTCAACCCGTGGACTTGGCAACACAGTGCAGTTGAGTTCTGTTGACATTTGACAACTAACGTTATGCGTCGCTCGGTCGCTCCGTTGCTCTGATTGGTTGTATGTCTATCCAATTGAGGTCTTTCCTGGTTCGGTTGAAACACGCCCCATAATCACAGCCCAACGGAGCAGAATCAGACTCATATTCTGACTAGAATTGAGTATGACGACGTCAGGCTAATATAAATGTATTATGTTTAGAGATTTTCATAGAAACTGCCAGGACTTTGAGATTGAGATTTTAATTAGAACAAAATAAATGTAATATTTTATGCCATGGACATTTAAAATGAATAATATATTTTAAAATAATTCAATATTAAATCGGCAAAGGATGGATAATTTATTTTAAAAAAGGGCAAACATTCTTCTTTTTTTTTCTCTGGCACAAACATTCATAAATAGTAGATGAAATGTTCATTAACCTGTCGGACTGAACGGGTAACATTTTCATTTTAAACTAAAACTATGTCAGCGATTGAAGTTGAGGCCATCAGCTCCTTGAAATAGCTACTCAAGGGCTTAATGGCTTGTAAAATCATCTCGGCCGCTTCACTCCCACAGTCAGCTGCGGCTGCCTTCTCTTGCTATTGTTGGTGGGGCTCTGGTACGGTGGCTGGAGGGATGGTAACAGATAAACCATTTCTGCTGAGGCCTGATGGAGACATTAAGCACTGGACAGCTCGGGCCACACGGCTTACGGGTAATTACTGATAATCAGCGAGCAGCTACTCTCATTAATCACGTGTAAACTACGCCACCGTCTCTAAAGCTTCAGTGGCCAGCAGCACTCCAGACACAATCTAAAGTGCTCCTTGCATTCAAACCCATGCTGAAAAAAAAGGAAAAAGCCAAATGGAGCTGTTTGATCCAGCACGCAATACTCGACAGAGAGCAGGCTGCCACGTATATAGTATCCATACAAAACCCATCATCTAGTCTAATAATATAATTGCATCCATCTTTGGAGGTTCATCAGTCTGAATGCAGTGCATCCCCCCCGCCGCAGCTGCATTAATTCAGAAATGGCACTCGGTGACGGATATGCCCCCATTTAACAAAGCCGTCAGAGCAGAATGGGTTTACTGGACCACAAATGAGCACAGAGTTTGCCTGTGTTTTATGGTAAATGCGTTTAATGGTAAAACTAATTACAGGCCTGTCAAAAAAGATGCTATCCTATTATGACATGCTCTGTGCATCTCTGCCAACCATTTTTGCCAGTTTTTGACAAGTAAATCACTAAGCGCATGTTGACATCTAGATTACACAGTATGATAGTTTTATTGGTTTCCCCTTGTTGTAAAGGGTTAGGCTACCAGTGTTATTATCATTAAAAACTAAAACAAAATGTCTATATTAACTGAAAATAGCTTCAACCTAACTCTGAAAAACGGACAAATACCACTAGACCAGTGTTCCTCAAATCCAAATCCTGCTGAGTTTAGCTTCAACTCTGATCAAACTCTCTCTGAAGACATTGATTAGCTTGTTCTGGTGTCTTTGATTAGGGTTGGAACTCTAAAGGGCAGTGGCTCTCCAGGGCTGGATTTGAGAAACCCTGCACTAGACTGTGCTGAGAATTTTTACACCGTTAAACATTTAAAAAAAAATATGCCATTAGGCGCATTAATTGTTGGCAGCCTTAAAATAAGGCAAACAGGCTAAAAAGGAAAGCAGAAGACAAACTAAAGCCAGACTTGGTGCAACTGGATACTTCAGTGCTTTTCTCTATAGGTGGATCTTAACCACAAGATAATGATAGAGAACACTGATAGATTGCCATTTAACTCCTTAACCTGCAGCGCATCGCAGACCGCCCCAGATTATTGTTGTTTACATTCACTGCACGTTAAAACATCACGCTCTTACTTGATCGGGACAAACTGTGTATCATTAGAATGATTTAAGACTCCAGCTTTGATAAGATAAAACTCGGTTGCAGTGACATTTATTTCTTAATTTATGTCAGGAGTGCAAAATAATCAATCGGTAATTTAAGATTTTTGAATAGAATAAAAACACACTCCTATTCAGTCACGCCTGCTGTGGTTTATTTGTGTTCACACAGCTGCACTGAACAGCGTCCGTTAGAGCTCTTAGTACAAAAGTCTGCATATTTGGAGAAATATTGATTTATTCTCACATGTTTGAAAAATATTTCATCATACAGAATATCATTTAAATTCATTTCCCACTGAATTATGCAACCTGAAGAGCTGAAAGAGCGTTCAGGAGCACTGTTATGACCTCATTCGGTCTAGAGCTTTCCATCATATTACGTGACAATAATTCCTCCCCTTCTGGATGATGATGTCCTGTACACTTCCTTGTTCTGAGCAAAGAACATTCCATGAAAAACAAACCCAAAGAAACATTTCTACACTTAAAACGAGCTAATAAACACACGATTACTATAGTACAGGATTTGTCTGTGATTTTCATGTGATTTGGGGTATATTTAAAAAAAAAAATTAATTATGTTATAAATGCTAAGCAGGTGTAACGATTATAAAAGGCTATACATAACATATTTCAACAACATATTACTAAAATCCACATTAAAATCGCAATCGGAAGTTATTACAAATACTCGGTTGTGGTTTAAAGTGAGTTGAGTAAAAGCGTAATATTAATCTTTTAATCGAATGCACCTATTCGGCCAGGAGCTATTCTATTTCATATCTAATTTGTTAAAAGAATTCACTTAAGAATATGATTTTTTTTCTTTTTTAGAAAGACTTCAGATAATAGGTGGATAAATGAATGGTGGTGTAGATGGGCAAGCCATGTAATGCCAAAATAAAGGCTAATAATGGCTGAATAAAAACAAAAGAATAATGATAAAAGAATAATGAAGATTAGGTCTCATACCCGGCAGAAGTGTGAAAGGTTTGTTGAGTGAGAACAATAGAAACATGAATGGGGCAGTTCACCACACCATAGACAATAGAGTGCAAGTGGGTGTTTACAGGGCAATAATAAAAAAAATTATTAGCATCTTATCAGCCTTCTCTAAAAGCTTACATGACTTGGTCTTAAATGTTTCATAAAAATAGTTTTAGAGATAACATCCTCAGATTTGAAATCAAGCATGACTACACTTGCGGCTTCAGCTTCATTGTGTTTCTAAGCTTTTACAGAAAATCCACATCATATTTTTTCTACATTTAAAAATATATTCTTAATTTATTTTATATATCTCCATACTAATAAAAGTCTGAGTACTTTGAGTCTTGAACTGTAAACAAGTGTTTTTTTTTGTAAATATAGTGTTGGTTATGGGTCTATTCTGAATCACTTATGAGAAGCAAACTTTTTATTTTGGGTATGTTATTTATGCCCCACCTGCCAAAAGGGGGGTGTGGGAGAATGGTTTAACTATTTAACAAAGACAATTTGCCTGATTTTATACTGACATGGCCCTCATTGGTGAAAGAAACCTAGACAACTCAATGAGGTCAGCAAGAGAGAGGAGATCTTACCTTGGCCAGGTATTTGCGTGACTTGCTCTCGTTCTGATGGCGGCAGGCGTGTAGGTAACAGGTAATGGCAGAGACACCAAGGTGAGGCTGGCGGTCTTTCACAAAGATGTTCTCCAAGTAGTCTCCCCACATAGCCCAGGCTTTCACCAGAACATCATGCATCTGCACTGCAGCAGAGAATGCCTTATTTGCTTCCTCCGACCTGGTAGAAGAGATAAGGTGACAAATTGAATGAGTGGGGAACATGTCAGTTCTGATCATCACAATCTTGGCATCTCTTAAATGTAAAAAAATATGAGGAATTTGGAGGATTAAGCTTGAGTCAGAAAAATATATGCCAATGATGCACTGGTAAACAGGAAGCATGTAAAATTGATCATAATTGTATGTTTAGTTTAATGAGTGTCTGATGGAAAATACTTAATGAGAAACACTTTTACTTAAAAAAAAACAAGAAACAAAAAACACTATCCAGTTGGCCAGCACCTAACTGAAATTAGCTGACTGGGTCCAATATTTTTGTTTCATCAGCCATTTTAGAGCTTTGAGAATTTGTCCCCAAAGAGCATGTTTTTGAAGGCCTTTTTATAGAAGCAGTTTAAGAATAGAAGTTGAGAAAGTCTCGTAAAGGGCTTTATAAGGAACTGAAAGAACTGGATGAGACTCATAATCTGTGCTTGAAGCCTCTGTCCTTACCATCACCATCTCTAAATGTTACCCTATGACAGACCCACTAAACCAATCGCATATAATGGGAACTTTTAATGAGTATGTGGCAAGCAACAGAATTACACTTGATTGCAATGGGAGTCTGGGGAGGCCAAATCCACTGAAGCGTCTCGTCAGTCGTGGACATGTATAATATGTTTCTGCTCATGGCCTTTGCTGAGAGCCGGGCCTGGAGAGCACAAGTCCCCACGCCCAGTCAAGTGTCAAACATCTTCCTCCGACAGCTCTGCTGCTTTATCAAATCCCTACGTTAATATTCATAGAGAGTGAAAAAGTAATGATTACATTAGGCCCTGCTGAGGCTGGGGGAAACTTCTGCTGATCACAGAGATTTCACAAATTGCTATTGAGTTAATTATTCAGCATGTGTATTTAATAAGCTATTTCAATCCAGTGCCAGGCTCTGGGCTCGCCATCAATTCACCCATGAGGAGGAAAAGAGCAAGGCTTATATAAAGCTATCATGTTGCAAAAAAGCAGGTTATTATCATCAATATCTGTTTATTAGATAATTACATAATGCTCTGTTTTAGTCTGTATTAAATATTTAATAAAATGCAATTCATATTGACAAATCATTTGAATTCACCTCATGAAAAAAAATCTATTTCTGAATTAATTCACTTTGCTATCTAATACTTATCTGCAAATTTCTTCAAAAACAAGTGGCCTTGTAATATATTACACAATCATTACACAATCACTCAGAAAGAAGGGCATTTTGACAATTTTGTTTGTGTTTAACCATTTAAGCACAATAATACACGAAAAAGAAGTCAATTTGGTACTCGCAAGATATTTGAGAGGCAGCTTTAGGAGAGCGCCACTTATAGATCAGAGGTGCGCACGCTTTTGTGTGAGCGCAAAACCTGTGGGAATGAGAATAATTATGCCCAATACAAACACTAATCAACTGGAGCGAATGAGACGAGTGAGTGAGAGAAGGCGGGTAGCGCCAATTCACTGTTGGAGAGAAGAGAGCGAGAACGCCCAACTGGTATCGGTGTATCGATACGGCAGAAAAGGAGTATTGGAACCATTTCAGATATTTCAGTATCAATACATATAGAAATATATTGATATTTTTGACAACACTAATATATATGTATACACATATACATACATTTTTCTTCAATCATGTACGAAACTGATATAAAAAAAGGATTACATTTCTCAGAACTTAGCAGCAAATACTTTTGAAATTAGATGTTTTTAGAGATTTTTCCTGTTCGTCATCTTGATCCGTATAGGTCATTGACCACCCTGTTTGTTTAAATATCTTGTAGGCGGTTAAAACACCTGGCTTGATTGCACTACAAATTAATCTACAGTATTCTGAGATGGAAACCAATTACATGACAGATTCTCATCAGACCGACTCGTGAAAATGCCAGTCAATAGAAATATGACAGGAGATAATCACTCATCATAAGTTCAGTGTCATTATCCTCTGCCGCAGACATGCTATATAAGGTTAATTACTCATCATATTCTCATATTGACTGTTAACGACTGTTCTGACCTCATTATTGGAATAACGTTTTAGAAGTGATGATTAGTGGCACAAACACATGCAGACGCACAGATGTTTATCTTTACTCTCCGTAATGATTCTTTGTCAGAATTGTTCATTTTAAAAAGTGAGCTCTTAATTAGGGTTGTGCCGATGGACGATGGCTGACCGACATCACGATGGAGCGCGACCATCGTGATGCCACGCCCCCGTTGCGAGTGCGACACACACTAATCCTCTTCTATAGTATTAGTTAAACTAAAAACTTAGCAGGAATTGCTCTGTAAATTAAATTGAGAATG
The DNA here is from genome assembly GCF_949357685.1 of Gobio gobio. NCBI lineage: Eukaryota > Metazoa > Chordata > Actinopteri > Cypriniformes > Gobionidae > Gobio > Gobio gobio. Next base: position 27,189,883 of record NC_137113.1, read on the forward strand.
TAACTACTGCATATTTGCTATTTTAAATACTGTAGTCTATGCCAGATATATATAGCCTACATTTTGAAATCATTTGAGGCTGAAACATCCATATGCATGCGTGTTTATTTTAGCACTTCCGTCAGTGAAACAACACAGCCTATAAAACATTTAAACGATTTTCAGTAAATAATCGTTACCTCAAGAATATAAGAAAATTAAATATTAGTTAGAAAAATATTTTATTCATACTATTTCCCAGCAAAGATGCGTCATATACCACTCTGCGCTTTGAGAGGAATGTGGGACACAAGCTGGATAGACAACTTCTCGAATATCTTCATCTTCATGTGTTCTCCTGATGTTGCAAGGCAACACTTGTTGTAAAAGTTCTGAAGAGCGGATTTTATCTTCCACAAGGGCAAGACATTTAGGCAATGTTTGATTATTCACTGCCAGAGAAAACGAAACTAAAATCACAGCGGCGTGTGTGTGAAATGCGCTATTCAAATAGACCGCTATTCTTGACGCGCCTAACCAAGTTTAATAACAAGAACAAACTGTGTTAAATACAATTTGAAGTAAAAAGGTATTCGTCCTAGAGTGTTTTTTATACTTTACCACAGTAAAGGATGTGAATAGTTAATAGACTTAATTATAAGCAAACGAAAGGAAGAAACGATATAATCCCCTGCGAAAATGGCGACGTGAGTGAAGATTTATGAAAAGAAACGAGATGTCCATGTCCATTGGGATAAAATGGACTGGGCCTATTGTTAAAATTCACGGAAAATCAAGTGACCAGATCCAGATTGCAAAGCAGAATGAAAAAGTGCTCTCTGACCATTATTTCCTTTCTAGGCTAAAAGCTTTGTGCTTCACTCCTGTGGTAATATTCACGTGCAAGTTGCAACAGCATTCACATACAAAACACTGGGTTAGTAAAATAACGAAAGTATTTTTTTAAGAGTAGAAAATAGTATTTATGTAAAGAGATATATTTAAAAAAAAAAAGAGCTCAACTCTTAAGTGGAAGGAACCTATTTTTTTCCCCTCACGTGCAACCTAGCGGATGATTCATTATTTGGGTTAGTAAAAATAACGAAATGATAGTTTTAACTAGAAAGTAGAAAATAGTATTTATGTAGGCCTAAAGAGATATAGTATATTATCTACCTATTTACATAATTACCCCCCCCCCCCCAAACGACGATATTATCGACCATCACGATGTTTTACTGTAAACATCGTCAACTTCCAATTTAGGGGACATCGCCCAACCCTACTCTTAATGATCTCGCCAATTCAGATTCTTTAATGTCAGAGCAAATCAGACTTGCGAGAGCGGTGTCAATTAAAGACAAAGAAAGAGTGAATGAGGGTGATAAGGAGAAGACTCAAAGTGACAGGCAGAAAAGGAGTGAAGATGAACAAAGCCAGGGATCAACTCTTACTTATTGATCTGGGCTAAGAACATGCCCTTGAGAGCGTAGAACTCGGCGGTCATCTCCTTGGTGAAGTACTTCAGGTTGGTGGACTCAATCACCTCCAGACCCTGGCAAAACAACAACAATGATTGCATTTATAATTCCTCAAAATATTTCACACAGGGACACATTTTTAATTTTCTCATGCAGAATGATTCTACATGCCTCAAAAACAATGGGATTAATTTGTGCGACTGAGCCAATGTGTAGTTTTCTGAATTGTCCTAGAATTCCTATACATCAGAAGTCAACACCACTAACAACAGAGTATATCTGCTGTAGACATCTCTGTAGCTCAATCTAAGACTCCCAGGTGAGAGCCGGTGGCTTAAAGTGTGCCAGAGAAATGATAAAGAGAACAGAACAGGTCCAAGTGATAGCTGAGAGAGAGAGAGACTTATTAAATCCAATGGTACTTTAATGACTTGAGCTCAGTTGAGGCAGCTCCATTAATCAGGCTTAAGCGAATGCTGCAGCAAGCAGCCCATTCCTTACACTGTTTGGAATGCATTTCTTACTGTGACAGCACCGCAGTCATTCTCACCGTAATGAGAGCAGCGTTATTTGGATTAAGAGAGTCCGGCTAACAGCAAAATCAGCAGGTGAGTCGACAAAGTAAACTAGATTTGGTACAGAGGAAGTCAGTTTGACAGCAGCAAAAAAAGCGCATATTCTTTTAGAATCATGTAAAAAAAAATATTTAAATGCTGAAAAAAAAAAACACATTTATTTTAAGTATTGTAAAAAAGTACCGGAATTTGAAAAAATATGAACTTACGGATAGGTCACAAAGGACGAATAATTATACAGTTTTTCATATATGCCAAATCCTGCTTGGAGAAGTGAAATTCATTGTATTTAAATGCATCTCCTTCAAACAGCTACAGCCAAAATGACATTCGGATGGACATCTTTGGCTTTTGTGTACTTGACTCTTGTTCATATATATTCTGTTCAAGTCACCATGGACTCAAAAACGACAATTCTTATTTTTTATGGAATGTAGCAACGTTTATTATAAATTATTTATCTGTGCACAATTGCCCTCGTAATACTTAATCAAAAACAATAACTTCCCCTCCCTCTTACATCACATCTCTTCTCTGATAATGTGTGCACAGGTGTGAGGACTGGAGAAAAATCCCTCCCATCCAGCAACCTGTCACTCACATGAGCTTGCAGCAATTAGCAAAAGACAATGATCCAACAAACCAATAAATTCACAATGGACAAAATCAAGTCCTGCCCATAACCTTTGTTTCTCATTCGTGAAGTTTCACTTGGATATACATCAACATAGTGCAAGAAAAGAGTAGCGCAACTTCTGATGAAAATGCTGAATTTAAGGTGGTCACATTAGCAAAATATAGCAGGCAAATATGTAAAGTGTCGATTCTCAACACTGTAGCAATTTAATAGAAAGTAACTTTCAAACCAAGCCACTTTATGTTGGTTAATGTGGCAAATATGTGTCCAACTTGAATAAGCAGCAAAATCTGTGTGGAAATCTAATCGCCCTTATTCAAAAGTCCTAACCACGTGGATTCCCATTAAAATGACAATTCGTATTAGTTATTCAAGTAACTCAACGACTATTCGGTTTTGAAAATGTGTAGTCATGGTTTAAATTCACTCACCTGCATGCATTCATTCTTGCCCATGACTCCCGCCAACTGCAGGTAGCATTTAACCTGCTGACGGATCTTCTGGAAGCAGTCTACAATAGGCACGGTGGGGATGGTGTGGATGCGGCTCAGAATGTCCAAAGCCACATTGACCAGACCTTGTTTCCGTGCTATTTTCCCATACTGAATAATGGCTGATGCAGAGGCGTGCACTCCAAGCATGGCATTGTTAGTGTTTGGGTCATGTTGCGTGTTTGTTTCATAAGCGGTCACAATTGCTATAGAAGAAAACAAAAATGTTTTAAATATAAAATGATAAATCAGAATGTCACTGGAATTCATTGCCATATTCTTGCATACCTTGATAGTGGTGCTGCCGCCACATAAAGATGCTACTCCAATGGGAGAGGTCATCTGAGACAATTGGCAGCCTGTTTCTCCAGGTCTTCACCACAGTCTTCATATCATGGAGGCTGGTGTTGCGGCCCAGGTTGGCAGGCTGGAGGCCTGCATTAATCTGAGCAGCTTCCTGTAGCTCAATAATCTGCTGGGCCGCCTGAATGAGAACAATCCAAGAATAAATAAATGAGAATCTCAGTGTAGTTAATTATAAATCATCTAACAGGAAGATGCAACAATCTCAAGCTCTCTTCAAAGCTCTTGGTCAGTTTAATTCTGAGGGCTACAGTCACCCAAACATCTATACATCACACTCACAGGTTGCCATGTCTTGTGGGGACATTCCATAGACAATGATTTTTATACAATACAAACCGTATACTAACCCTAAATTCTAGCCTAATATAGATATAAATTCTAATATATATATAGTATGATTTATGAGCCGTTTTCCTCATGGGGACCAAAAAATGTCCCCACGAGCTCTAAAATTACTGGTATTACTATCCATGTGGGGACACAATCACACACACTAGCACAATCGCACGTGCACACACACACACACAGCACTCCAAAAATCCATTACTGTGAATGTATTACAGGCTTATGATTCCTATTGAGAAAGAAAAAGAAATAGAGAAACGAAGTCTCAAGGTAGCTGAACGAATGGATGGATCAAAGTATCTTAAAAGCCATTTACTCAGAGAACGGGCAGAGAGAGGGAAGCGCACAAGTGAAGCGTCTATTCCCCTAATGCCTAATCACGCTCTCAGACGACACTTAGACCACACCAGCAGAGGACAAAGACCATGGTGACCCAAAAAAGGCTACTCATTCCTCACAAACTACCGATGCATGACCTTAACATATCAACGGTAAACACACACCCTGCACTCTTACCCAAAAGGCCACAGGGATCTTTAATCTCCTCTGTGAATTGGAAAAGAAAGACGTGAGGGAGGGAGCCTGGCACTTATAATGTGATTTACAACATGATGGTTTACTACGCACACGAGGAGTAGCTTGAGCCGTGATAATGAATTATGCCCGCGAACACATACACGCATCCAAAAACAATCCGTTCAATAGTAATGCCTGCTTTACAAGATAAATGCCTCAAATCAGTCCACGGACTTGCCAAATCAAATCCCCCCAAACAAAATAAATTAAGCAATACAATATTTTTCACAATTATCTGTTAATATCAGCTGATGGCACATTATAACCTTCATTCTGAGTGCCCATTCATCATGTAAATTTAATTTTCTTGCAGGTATTTAATCAAACACTATCTGATGGGGAAAAGTAATTACGAGCCATTTTAAACTTGGTTTCTCACTCTCTCTGTCTCACGGCTGCTGTCTGCCTCTCCCGTCCATTCCAATTGTTCTTATTGGACTTGGTTCTTCTGAATGGTTGCATTAGGGGTGCAGGCGTAAACAGATTCAATTATCAGTAAATTCAATTATCACTGAAGTCAATAGCTCTGGGGCAAAGACTGAATTTCTGAAGGCCTGACTAAAACAGCCACTAAACTGTGGCCATTAACGTATGTTAATAACAGCTGGTTCTTCACCTACAATAATAAGAAATATTAAACTTCAGTCTTAATCACTTAAATGTATAGACTTTATTCGCTTTGTTTTGTGCATAAATGAAAGAATAAAATCTCCAGTTTTGAATGACCAGAAATGTAACTCATTACTGACGACACATTTGGATAATCAATTGTGATTTTTCACGTACCACGAAATATCATGATATTAAAATGTGATTTTGTGAGAAAGACGTCCTTCACTGTCAATTTGCTTTTTTATAGAAATAAAAACCATTTAATTCAGTTGGATAACGGTCGCTTCAATTGTAAACGTATGCTCTGCGCATCCAGCACGAGTCGCACAGACGCACACAGTGCAGCAGGAATCACAGTTCTCTGATCACGTGACAAGAGTAAGGTGAGATGACTGACAAGAAAGACCATGGTGGAGGATTCGTTGCACAACAGAGCCTAAGCGCCCTATAAATGTCTTATCTTGTAGAATGCGTGCTTAGCACCGCCGCTCCCTATACACGGAGTATGCGCAATCGCGAATAGAAAGTGAAAGTAAACGAGAGTTCCCTGATGCACACAAATTAGGCGACATACAATAGCCTATCTTAGGTCTTAGGTCTCTGTTTGCACTTTGAATATTGAGAGAGTATTATAGTTGATTATGGTTGCACTTGCACTTAATAAAACTAAAAACTTAAGATGAAAAACTGTGATATTTTTATTTAGGTCACACAGCCGCAATAAGAAGTTCTGGAAGCTCCTAATTCATGTACAGTAAGGTCTGAAGAGACTCATGTGAAATCATACATGAGAGAAGCCAATCAGTTGAGTTTGTGGCAAAACCTTTTACAGTGTTTGTATATTGTCTTTCAATGCATGATAATTCATACTCAGAAAGTAGAGCTGAAATGGCATTCATTACAAGATGATTAGTTTAATTCAAAATGCACCTGCAGACCATTTTTCCAGTCATTAATTTTGTCATTGAGGATTTCGAAAAATTACTGTGCAAAAATCTTGTCTTGTTCTTGTGAACCCAGTTTTGTGAGCTAAGTGTCTCATCACACCCCTAATATTTTGAGTTAAATTTTTTTGCATTGAAACCTAAAGAACATAAATAAATTTGATTATTAAAAAAAATTAAATATAAAATTGCAACAGTTTCTTTTGGCGCACAGTCTACAAATCAGGTAAAAAAATTTGGGCACGTCTCGTCTACAGCTACATTTTAGCACTGTTTTTCTGCATTACAAGCACTGATATTTCCTTCAGAAAATGCAAACACAATTATTTAGTAAATAATGGTCTCTTGTCGCATGTTCTCTTTGTTTCTTCATTTTAACACAGAGGAAATGAGAAATTAAAGAACCAATTAAATAATAATAATAATAGTTATAAATTGCAGTTTAATTTAGAACAATATTTTCATAATAATATTAATCATAATAAAATACTGATACATTATGTTATACAGTTTAGATTTACAAATAGTATCAAGCAACAAAAATCCCTTGCATACAAGATGTTCAGATTACATCTACTATATCCAACTCTTCAATCATGCGGATCACAGAACTATCAGCCATTACCCATAACACCCTGTGTGGTGTACTCACAATCTCCAACAACAACGCCTCATTTCCTCAATTTGGCTGTCATATTTGCCATCACACCACAGTCGAGCTCAAGAAGAGTGCTTCTAGTCTCTAACAGTCCCCAGAGGACGTGGTGCGTGGACAGCTCTCACACATTACCCTAATCTACAGGCACACATCACCTCAGCTCCGTCCCATTGTGTGCACTGCCTGATTATGCGTGTGGCAGTCAGGAGGCTGTTCTTTCTGCTGAATATTAATACAAGCTGCCTATTGAACACCACAATGGTGCAGTCAACACTATCTCGGCCATTTAAGAAAGGGCCAAAGGGCCAAAAAGAGGGAAGGAGGGAGGAAGGAGGAAGGGACCATGTCTAACAAAGGAAAAAGTGATATTGCGCAAAAATTCAGAGCGAAAAAGGCAATTATAAGAAAAATGTCTGCTTTAAAGGGGTGGTAAAACACATTCTTTTGAAGGCTTGACTGTGTTTGTGGGGTGCACTGTAACATGTTCATGCTTCGTTTTTAGAAAAATTGCATTATTTTTCATATATTTGACCTTTATTCTACACTGCTCTGTCCCTCCTTGTAAAACGGTCTGATGCTTTCCGGGTTGTATGAAGCCAGTCCCTCAAAAATACGCAGTGGGCTCTGATTGGTTAGCTGGCCCAGTGTGTTGTGATTCGCTAAACGCCTAGTGCACGTATGTCGGAGACGTCACGCCCCTTCCCTTACCGGAGGCTGTGCTTTGGTCAGTGAAACAACGGCGTCAATAAAACCATACCAATCTGAGCCCGAATCAGACCCAGAACATTTGAGTGAAGATGATCGAGCAGAACCTGTTCAGTCCTCAAGAGTAAAGACTGCGGATCTATAGTGATCGCTACTGAATGGCACTTTAACTTTTGTATTTTTAGAACGATTATAGCCAAATATCTGTCACAAGAACTAACCCAAAACAAACACTAAGCACTGGCTTTAACTAGTAAGTTAGCCAAATCACACACAGAACCATGTTTAGCATGCCTGTAGATAAACAATACATAAAAGCTCTAATCAAAGAATCATTTACACTAATGCCAAGTTCGCTGTTGAGATTTTAACGTTAGTGTTTGTAACGTTAGGAGTTCGTCGGATAACGTTAAGTATGAATGAGCATTTAACAGACTGTTGCAGAACAGCGTTGTCATCTGTTTACTTCCTTGCTACAACCTATTACAGGAAAACACATCGATGAAATATAAATCAGACTTACAGGTTGTGGCCCGTGAACAGCTTCTGTTTGTAAATCCAGCTTTCAGGACAAGCCGTTGTGCATATCCTGTATTGAACTCGCGAAGTTTGTGGAAGTTTGTGTTGTCCTCCGTGAAATGTGCAGCGCGCGCGTCGAGCATCCACGCACCGGCAGTGTTTTTTTCACGCAGCTGACGTTGTGCAAATCTGGCATTGAAATCGCGAAGACGGTGGATGTTTTCCTCTGTTAGATGAGCTGCAGGGAGCCCTTCGCGCGCCTGATTCCACGCTGACTCAAACACACGTGCATATAACATGCTGTATGTTAAACGCTCTGCAACGCACCCCCGTCCCTATGAAGGCTGAACAGAGCAAGTACCCCAGACCTGCAATCCGGATGAAAATAACAGCGTTTCCTCGGCATCGCGGCAACAACACTCCAGCCTAACTAACTTATACCACAACAGCGCCGCGATACAAAATGGCCTCACCCCCCCTTATTTAATATTCTCGGAGGAGGGGTTTATGTAAATATTGGGCCTGGTGATGTCAGCAAGCCCTGGAGGAATGTGTGTAGTCGCCTACTGGCCGTTTGCTGTAGTTCTTAGAAACTGATTTCTTTAAAAGCAAATATCTCCCTTTGCTTTAAACTTTGAACGTTGTAACTTTGCAGATGTTGTTTATGCTCAAGCAGCAACATTACACGCTAGCTAAAGTTAGAATAGTGAAATCGTGGTTTACCACCCCTTTAAGCACTCTCTCTGCTACAAGGGTTTGTATAAAGTCACACGCACGCACATGAAATGAGATTGCCCGAGTCTCTAGCTTGTCAGCGGTGATATCGGACCAGATGTTCTGCTTTTGAGATATCATTATTTAAAATTGACAATCAATTTAGATAAGATCGCTAGTGGTGCTCAGATTGAGTCCCCCTGCTCGAAAAAGTAAAAAACACCATCAAGAACATTAAATTACAGCTGGAGAACGTCTGGTTAAAGGGTGTTTGTCAGCTCACACACTGATGGTCCTCACCTGCAGCAGGGGCGTGTGAACGTGAGAAACGATGTGTGGCAGTCTCCTCCATTCTCTGATGGCCAGACTGCTGGCCATCTCCACCAGCCGCTCGATGAAGTTGAGCTGCTGTTCCTCTGGGTGACAGATGGCGAGGTAGCCACGATGCATGTTCACCTTCCAGGCCATCTCCTTTGGACAGCTCAGCTCCACCTGATGCAGACAGGAAACACAGCTGTATCAGCATACACTATCGTTAAAAAGTTTGGGGTCCTAACATTTCTTAAATGGTTTATGCTCACCAAGACTGCATTTATTTGATCAAAAATACAGTAAAAACTTGTGTACATGATGGGGTTAAAACAAATCTTAGCTTTAGTTTGATTGCTAGAAATAATGATTTTAAACTTGAATCCCTGTTATTTGAGCAGCACGTGTGTCCTAGTTTTTGTTCATGGTCATCTGGTCACCCTATTCCACAGTGGGTGCTGCACACTGCAATTCGAGCTAAATAGGTGGTCGCAGGAAGAATAAAAAGTCAGCACAGGTTGCTGGCATTGTACAGTATGACGATTTGGAGGGATTTACACTCTTTGGGTCAGTGTGCGCTTATCATGGCCGACATTTGATAAATAACCCTGCGTCAGGGCTGGCCTTATCCACCCGCCTTTAATTGAAAGAGGGGACATTTAAACTTCCTGAGAGCAACTGCTGCTGCCAAGCAGCCTGCCCTGGAACAGAGAAAACAAATCACTTCCCAGCAGATGTTTGAGCAATTATTCAAGCACGTATCCGTAAATATTAGATGCAAAGCGAAAGGAGAGGGAAGAGGAGGAGGAGTGGGAGGGTTGCTGGGCCGGACAATTTAATTAGGTGTCACCTTAGGACAGAAACCTGAATGGATTCGTTCCAAGTCTCCTTGAACAAGAGCCAAGAGTATTTATAATGTGTCCAGCCTCTATCGCACACTTTTTCTACTTTGTTTTAGAAGTGAAGCCCATAAATTACCCACCGACTGCAAGGCTACAATTCTGAAGTCATAAACAATTCAGCAAGCATAGTTAAGAGTGTGACTTTCTGCATAAAAAAGTGGTGCGCTTTTTTCGTTTGGCAATATGGTGAAGCTCCAATAATAATTTAAGAGTCACAGTGAAGTCGTAACTACGAAGTTATCTTACTGAACTGGAAGTGTATATGCAAAAATGCAGAGTATCTAAAAAAAAAAAAAAAAAAAAAAAACATTTTAGGGAAAACTCTTACAGGCCCTTTTTTTAAGAAGTTAATAGTCTTATTTAGAAGGTCACATTAAACTGATTAAAAGTGACAGTAAAGACAGCTACAAAACAAATTTGTATTTTATTTAATAAATATTTTATTTCATAGTGATATTTTCAAAAATCTTTGAAATAGGTTTGTTTCCACAAAATTTATTTCACCACTGAAAATAATAAGAAATGTTTCTTGAGCAGCAAATCAGCATTTTAGAAAGATTTCCGAAGAATCTTGTGACACTAAAGACTGGAGTAACAGATGCTGAAAAATCAGCTGTGTCATCCCAGGCTTAAATGGCATTTTTATTATTATTATATTCAAATAGAAAACAGTTATTCTAAATTGTAATAATATTAATGTTTTTACTGTATTTTTCATCAAATAATTACCTTGTTGAACATAAGAGACTTCTTTTAAGACATTAAAATAATCTTTCCGACTTCTTAACGGTAGTGTATGCATCTATAGACTGGTTGTGAACTTCGCTCATCTTCAGTGATGGTTATTAGATAGTAAGGTGGTAGTAAGATTAAGTAAAGACCACAAATAAAACATACAATTAGTCACAAATCTTAAATCCCTATATGTGTTGATTGCAGTGTGGTACTGAGTTTACCTGCACCAGAGCCTCTTTCATGGCGGCCCAGTTGGACACTCTCCAGGCACACTCCAGCACCAGGTATGGGTTGTTATGGCCTTTAGATTGCCCGTACTCAGTCAGAGGCTCCCACTGGTTAAGCTCTTTAGAACAGCTGAAAATCAACATAAAATTTAGATTACATTACATTATAAATTGATCAAATATTAGAATATAACAGATGGTCCAGAATGTTCATGCATTTTTTTTAAAATCATATTAGCTTTTGGACGGCTGACAATATCCATGTGTAACAATTAATTATTTTACACTGCAAAAAAGAAAAACGTTAAGCGTGTATTTTTGGTCGATCTATGTAAGTCCTTTGCTTTTGTTTGCATTGTGCTAGGTTGACCCACTCACAATCTTTTTGGTCCGTCTAAAACGACTACACCGCTGTATATCAAAAATAATGTGTCTTGTTGGCAGAGGTTTTGTTGCCTGCTGCAGTATTTTGCTTTCAATGAGGATGGAAAACCTATTTGACGGAGGACATATCAAGTGTTGAGTCTGAGCTGTGATCATTCAACTCACCGGATCCAGTGATCCTCCCACAGCTGGTACTCAGGGAAGATGGCGGGCGAAACATTGTGTTCTTTGCGAGCTTTCTCCATAGCCTTTTCATAGGTTTCTTGAGCCTAATGATGATAGAACCAGAAATGTTAACACCTTAAAATATGAGAGGGACAATACAAAGGTCCCTAAGAAAACCATTTGATTTTTCCCCCAAATTCTGTATTTTCTGAACGTTTTAATGGTGTAATTAAATGTAATAATCAAAAAGTATGCCTAATCCATTGAATTCCGAAAACTATCAATTTAATCATTTTAATAATAATAGTGACCTATGAAATGTTTTCCTTTTTTCCAGAAATTCCTTGTTGTCTGTTGAAATTTCTCAGGATGCTGTGTTTTAAGTATATACAAAGGTTTTTTCAAAAACAGTTGTTTATTATCAAAAAACTTTAACAATGGAATTAATCTTGTGAAATGTAATATTAAATAATATGAGTCTTTTTGCATTTTAATATTCACTGACATTATGTGTACAAGCCTTCTTTTGATTTATTCATCCAAATTTTGCCAAAATCCATGACATTCTACCATTATGACGGTATTCCACAATCCAATCCACATTTTTGGCAAAGTGGACATCATAGGGCCCTAAATACACGCCGATACTTGCTGATACATGCTGATACTTTCAGTCTCACCTGCTCAAAGAAGCCATGCTGCTCGTACGCAATAGCGGTGCTTGTCTCTGGAAACTTGCATCTCTTCTGCCACAGGCCCGCCCACATATCCTCCTCCTGCAGAAGGGAGTAGAGCTCTGCCAGCGAGTCTAGGATCTCCTGAGGGAATACGAAAACACATCTTCAAAGAATATAGGGGACAAACACATCCATATTCAGAGGTGTCCCAATGAGATGACTGTTTAGCATAAGCAGCTTGAATGCTGGGATACTTCAAACTGAACTCACTGACAGGTCAAAACAAAGCCAACTGGAAATTCAGCAAGTTCATTTTGAGCGACACCGGGAACCTTCAGAACACTTCAGAACTTCATCTGTCAAGAAAATCAACGGCAACAAAGACTGAAGAAGGGCTCTTGAATCACTTTACCTGCTGTGGAGGAGTGATGCTTTCCTGCTCGTAGAACTCTGTGCTCTGTTTGGGTTTGATGTGCAAGCTAAGGCCTTTCTCAAAGGCTTGCTGCTCCAGCATCAGGGTGGAGCGTAACCATAGATTGTGGGTCTTGCCTAAGTACTTCAGCACGCAAGGCCTGATGGGTATGGGCGGCACGCACTGAGACATGGCTTCCACAAAGCAGTTTAGAGCACTGGGCTGACAATCTCTCTGAGCTTGATGACTACCACTACATAGGAACGGACCCATCTCTCCTGACAGTGCCTACAAAAAGGGATACAAAAGTTCAAAATTCGAAATGCATGATATATTTGTACAATATTGGTCATTGGCTGAATTGTTATTGATTTTTATAGGCCATGTAAAAACTACAAATAAAATGTAAAAAAAAGGTAATATAAAACATTATAAAAGATATATTTTTATGATTTAAAAAAAAAATCATTGATTTAAGAATTAATTTTAGTTGCATTGGGTTAATGGCATCAGCCTGAATTTTTATTATGCTCAACCCCAATCAATAGAATAGCAAGTTTGATGAGAACTTTATAATAAAATTTAAAATAAAATGCAAAAAGCATCTTCAAGTAGTTCCTCACAAACCTAACATCACACCAAACAATGAGAATTTTCCGTAATTATTCAATAGGCATGACAACTCTAAAGAAACATATCCTGTGTTACACAAACAGTGTTGCATTATTATTATAGAAAATACTGGCGCAGTTAATGTGTCCTTTTTTAATACCTCCTACAAACAAAAGGCCATAAAGTGGAAGATTTTCATTTTGAATATGTTGTAACAGTCAACAGCCTCAGTCACTCCAAATTAAAGCTCTTTAATGAGAATTCTAATACTTAAGACATCTGGTCCATTAAACTCTGAAATTTGCATAAAAGGTTTAATTTCAGCTCATTAGCAAATGCTGCTTGTTTAAGTTCAGCAGCAGGAGCAGAAAGACAGCCCGTCGGACCCCCACCCATGCAAAGGTCTCCAAGATGAGCGGATAGGCGCAACCTCTGACACCATTAACACACATTTTGCATGCTGATTCTGCAGTCATATGCATTATTAGTAGTACGTCTATACTTTAACCACAGCAAAGGTCAGTTCAAAACCATCAGCAGTCATACGCTACATTTAGATGGAAAATGTTTAGATGAAAACGGCCACCTGTCAGCTCAGCTATTTTGGAGAACTGGGACAGTGAAATACTCACATGCTGCTGGCGGTCCGACAGAATCTTCCAGAGGCGGGGGAAGAGTTGAACCCAGGTCTTCTCGGCCAGTGGGGTGGAGATGTGGCACAACTGAACCAGAGCATTCAGCAGAGCTCCCGTCTGATTACACAGACACACACACACACACACACACGAGACTCATTTAGTGATAGGCAATTTATCAGCCATTAATCAACCGACATTTAGCCACTTGAGATTATCGCATTGGCTGATAACAGGGCTGGCTCAGCTGATTAACAGGAGTGCACCTTTAAGTTCCAAAGTCTACCAGGAACCCTTTGTCAATGTAACAATGAGCGCATTTACATGCACATTCATAACCCGATCATGCTTAATAAGCTGACAACGCACGTGATCATGTAAACACGTTAACCCGTTTTCTTTTATCAGAGTAAAGTCACAAATGGCTTAAGCATAAACCGATCGTCACAGCTAGATTTTTGCCCCTTGTGCCGATAGTCGATAACCTGACGGCTTATCGAAGTGTGCATGCGTGATATGTGACAGGAACACATCCTTACTGTAGATTTAAGTGCACCCAGAAAGAGCGAGGGTTTTGGAGTAAGGGAGGAGGAAATATAAAGTCGCAAACTCTTTCTTGACCCAAAACATTTTCACTTCTTCTGCTGCTGCACGAGATGAGATCACTTTTATAAAGTCTAAATGCTGCATCTCTAACTGCATTAGAGGATAACATATGATCCGTAAGTTTCCTGCTAACATGTTGCAATACACTTCTTCAGATTTTAATGCTTTATTTAACATCACATAAGAAATTAAATACTCGTATTCAGATAAGCAAATTATTACATTTTGATGTCACTACCAGGAAATAAACCTGATTTATTAATAAAGTCTTGTAAATTGGGTTATCGGTTTGCATGTAAACCCGGATATTTTTGTGAGTTATCAGCGTACTGGTGCACATGCTCAATGACCATTTTACTTTTTAATTCAACTGAATACATACGGTTACGTCTTAATGTCATTTTAGAAATGTGTGTTGTTTCTGAGTGTGTCTGTTGCAGGGAAAGGTGTGGCCTGCACTCAAGCCAGCAGAGCTCCTGATTGGTCTGGTCCTGATTAGGGATGTCACTTTACGTTCGAAAATCGATTGCACTTTCGATCGGACCAACCAACACCAGTTTCGAAAACGAAAATAGGGAATCTATTTTAACCAAATAATGTACACAATTCATTTTAAACTAATTAAATGAATAAAAAAGATAGATGTAACAAAAGCGACCTGCTTTTGTGGTGGAAGATTGGAAGTACGGAATACCCCCACCTTGGTCAAGTGGCAATGAAGTACGAGAGTCCCTCAGACATCAGTGCGGTCTGGAGTGCGTCTTCTCTACAGCTGGACATATAGTGAATAAAAAACACTCTGCTCTGGACCCCAAAAATGTTGATCGACTTGTTTTCCTGTCCAATAATTTTTAATAGGCCTAACTTTATTTGCACGTTTCATTATACGTCTGCCTAGCCTAAGTGTTGTTACGTTCAATATAAAAAAACAAAAAACACATAGCCTGTTCTCAAGTAAGTCCATTTAAAGTTTCATTTTTGAACAGTTGTCTATAATAGATTGAATCATTACGCAAAATAATTCAGGAGATTTTTGAATAGCCTAAATCATAAATGCATCCCTGTTGTAGACTGCGACATATGTTTCTAGTCCACTGTCTGATTTGGAGAATGTAGCGGCCCTGCGTGTTTATCCTACACGAACTTCACATTCAATGTAGGCAGTAAATGTAAAGTTTTATTTTCAACCTCTTTTCATGGGCTACAATCATCTATGTAGGCAAATTTTTCGTAATGTTTCGTAATCGTAAACACAGCCATGTTAAAGCATGCAGTAATGTTTTTCATTGATGTTATGGCAGTCCACTCTGCTTATTGTTCTTCGAGAATGTTGCACTCCTGTTTGTTATTGAGCACGAAACTTCACGCCAATAAATCATCAGAAATATTGCTGACTTGTGCGTTTCAAGCGCCCTCTTTACGTTCGTCCTAATGCCTGTTAGTTGTCTGTGGATTGGCCTATATTTGGCATTGAAAATGGAAACGTTAGACATGGAAAATCGATTTTAAAACCGATTCAATGAACACTTATGTCTCAAAAATGGCATCCTGGCAGTCCTGATTGGCCTATTCCTGGATCTGGTGAAAAGCACCACCCCAAATACTTTATGGAGGCCGAATGTGTGCCATTTGTTTTGCTCTGTCTGGGTTTCCATTTTGATTTTGTGTTCTTGGTCAAACTTACTTTTGTTTAGTAGGATTTTCAATTCTAAGCATTACTTTTTGTTTTCAGTTGTATTTGTGTACATATTATTTGTAAATACTCAGTTTAAAGGAAGTAGGGAGTGCAACGCCATTTCTTTTGTATTTATCGTTTGTTTTATGTTTTGGGTTAAGGGAGTTAGGCAAGTTGCATTGTAGTTTTCTTTTATTTTGTTTTCTTTCCATCCATCCATCCATCCATCCATCATCTTCCGCTTATCGCGGGGGCAACAGTCTAAGCAGAGAAGCCCAGACTTCCCTCTCTCTAGCCACTTCCTCTAGCTCTTCCGGGGGAACCCCGAGGCGTTCCCAGGCCAGCCGGGAGACATAGTCCCTCCAGCGTGTCCTAGGTCTTCCCCGGGGCCTCCTCCCGGTGGGACGTGCCTGGAACACCTCCCTGGGAAGGCGTCCAGGAGGCATCCGAAATAGATGCCCGAGCCACTTCAGCTGGTCCCTCTCGATGTGGAGTTCCCGAGTGACCGAGCTCCTCACCCTATCTCTAAGGGAGCGCCCAGCCACCCTACGGAGAAAGCTCATTTCGGCCGCCTGTATCCGGGATCTTGTCCTTTCGGTCATGACCCACAGCTCATGACCATAGGTGAGGGTAGGAACGTAGATTGACCGGTAAATCGAGAGCTTTGCCTTGCAGCTCAGCTCCTTCTTTACCACGACAGACCGGTACATCGACCGCATTACTGCAGAAGCTGCACCGATCCGTCTGTCAATCTCCCGTTCCATCCTTCCCTCACTCGTGAACAAGACCCCAGGGCGGATCTCATCCAACCCCGGTGCCTTGCCACCGAGGAGCTTTTTAACCACCTCGATGACTTCAGCCCGGGTGATGGACGAGTCCACCTCTGAGTCCCCAGCCACTGCTTCCTCAACGGAAGACATGTCGGTGGGATTGAGGAGATCCTCAAAGTATTCCTTCCACCGCCCGACGATATCCCCAGTTGAGGTCAACAGGTGCCCATCTCCACTGTAAACAGTGTTGGTAGGGCACTGCTTCACCCTCCTGAGGCGTCGAACGGTTTGCCAGAATCTCTTCGAGGCCGACTGATAGTCTTTCTCCATGGCCTCACCAAACTCCTCCCAGGCCCGATTTTTTGCCTCCACGACTACCCGGGCTGCAGTCCGCTTTGCCTGCCGGTACCGGTCAGCTGCCTCCGGAGTCCCACAAGCCAGCCAGGCCCGATAGGACTCCTTCTTCAGCTTGACGGCATCCCTTATTTCCGGTGTCCACCACCG
Source organism: Gobio gobio (assembly GCF_949357685.1). Taxonomy (NCBI): domain Eukaryota; kingdom Metazoa; phylum Chordata; class Actinopteri; order Cypriniformes; family Gobionidae; genus Gobio; species Gobio gobio. The sequence continues at coordinate 27,207,098 of NC_137113.1, forward strand.
GGTTCGGGGATTGCCGCCTTGACAGGCAACGGAGACCTTACGGCCACAGCTCCGAGCGGCCGCAGCGACAATGGAGGTGGAGAACATGGTCCACTCGGACTCAATATCTCCAGACTCCCTCGGGATCCAGTCGAAGTTCTGCCGGAGGTGGGAGTTGAAGATCTCTCTGACAGGGGGCTCGGCCAAACGTTCCCAACAGACCCTCACAGTACGTTTGCGTCTGCCGGGTCTGTCCAGCTTCCTCCGCCGCCATCGGATCCAACTCACCACCAGGTGGTGATCAGTTGACAGCTCCGCCCCTCTCTTCACCCGAGTGTCCAAGACATATGGCCGAAGGTCTGATGACACGACCACAAAGTCGATCATCGACCTCCGGTCAAGGGTGTCCTGGTGCCACGTGCACTGATGGACACCCTTATGCTTGAACATGGTGTTCGTTATGGACAAACCGTGGCTAGCACAGAAATCCAATAACAGAACACCGCTCGGGTTCAGATCAGGGGGGGCGTTCCTCCCAATCACGCCCCTCCAGGTGTCACTGTCACTGCCCACGTGGGCGTTGAAGTCCCCAAGTAGAACGACGGAGTCTCCAGTCGGAGCACTTTCCAGCACCCCTCCCAGAGACTCCAAGAGGGCCGGGTACTCCGCACTGCCATTTGGGCCGTAGGCACAAACGACAGTGAGACCCATCCCCGACCCGAAGGCGCAGGGAAGCGACCCTCTCGTTCACCGGGGTGAACTCCAACACATGGCGGCTGAGCTGGGGGGCTATAAGCAAACCCACTCCAGCCCTCCGCCTCTCACCATGGGCAACTCCAGAGTGGTAGAGAGTCCAGCCTCTCTCTCGAGAAGTGTGGTTCCAGAGCCCAAGCGGTGCGTGGAGGTGAGCCCGACTATCTCTAGTCGGTACCTCTTGACCTCCCGCACAAGCTCAGGCTCCTTCCCCGCCAACGAGGTGACATTCCACGTCCCTAAAGCCAGATTCCGTGTCCAGAGATTGGGTCGTCGGGGGCCTCGCCCTCGACTGCTGCCCGATTCACAATGCACCGGCCCCTTAAGCTCCCTCCTGCAGGTGGTGCGCCCACAGGAGGGCGGCCCCACATCACTCCTTCGGGCTGAGCCCGGCCGGACCCCATGGGGGGAGGCCCGGCCACCAGGCGCTCGCATACGAGCCCCAACCCCGGGCCTGGCTCCAGGGTGGGGCCCCGGCTGCGCCATGCCGGGCGACGTCACGGTCCTTGGTGTGGTTGTGGTCATAAGGTGTTTTCATTTGTTTTCTTTCATTTAGGGAATTTAGAGGGTACAAAATTTATGTTTGTTATTTTGGCCTTGTCCACTCCTGAATTGAATCCATTTGTTTGTTTGTTTGTGGTTTTCACTATATAATTTTTGTTTTTAATAAATAAATGTGTTGAGTTTATACCTTTGAGTGAGCTCACATTCATTTATGTTACAGCTGACCCTAGATGGTCATAATGCCATAATTAAAGTTTTTGTAATTTTGTTGTGTGCATTATCATTTTTTGTGTTATATCATTATTATTCGTTTTTGGTGGTTTTTAATGTCTATAGTTTAAATTTTATTTCAGTTTTAATTATTTTAGTACATCAAGTCAAACTAAATGGTTTTAGCTTAGTTTTAGTTAACGAATAACATTGCTAAATATTCACCGTTCACACTTGCTTCTGCATATAGTATATCACCCACTGCCACGTTTGCAGCAGAAATAGATACTTACAATTTAATCGTCACTTATGACACAAAACATTCAAGGGCAAACGAGACTATTCCTTCTCAAATATGACTTTTCATAAGGGATCAGTGTACTTTAAAATGCATGACCGGTCAAATCACATCTTGCCACTGAATAATTCTTAGGGCATAACTGCACGAAAAAGGTTTGGACCTCTGACCACAAGAAGAAGAGAGATGTTAGCATAAGTCAGAACTCAAATGTGTGCTGTGGTTCCTGACAGCGGCTCCGGTGGGCAAAGCAGGCAGGTCAGGGCTTTGAACTCCTCACTTCATCATTTATCTAAAGCCTGCTTGAGAGGTGCATATAAATCAGAACCGTGTCCAGGATTAAATAGAAATCAATGACGTTGTGACCTCAAAGCGCTCAGAGACAGAATCCCATGTTGCCCTGATCAAACTCTCTTTAACAGAGACGCTTATGAGGGAGCAGCCAAATGAGGAAGAGTAGGTTAGAGATGAAAGTAGCAAGAACCAGTGGCGCATATTAAAATCACTGTTCAAAAGCATGTATGACTTCTGCATGTGACTCATTCCCACGCATGTCCTCAATGTAACCGGTGTCCTTTTTTAAGTTTTTCTTTGTTTTTCTCACTGCTTGAGGGTGCACTCGTGAGGGCGACATATGTTGAGGTGATTGCTCACCTTGACCTCTCTCAGGGAGTCCAGGAACTTGTCGTGGCGGTTGGTGAGCATGTGCAGCTGGTTGCCTGTGTCTCTCTCCGCCTGCTCCTTGGTCTTGGGGAGGGTGGTCTGGTCTCCAGGTGCCAGTTCGATGTCTATCTCTACATCCTACAGATGAAAAGGTCACAAAAACATCAAATATTGGAAGAAAATGTGTTTACTTGCTACAGTTGCCTCTGTCGCCTTTTGGCTTGCTTAGTTGGGAACACTAAATAGTCAACAATATTACTAATCTGCCTGCATTGACAACATTTTATGATAATTGAACTGAGCTGGATGATGACATCACTGTTTTCTCAAGAGCAGCAGTACAGCTGAAACTAATTTTGTTGCATTATTTTCCAGTTATCACTGTAAAGCTGCTTTGAAACAATCTGTATTGTAAATAAATAAATTAAGGTTAATTGACAGTTACAGCAGGCCTTTATGAACTTGAGAACTGAGAATGTCTCTGAAATTAAATCTGAATTAAATTACAGAATCTGTTTAAATAGAGTAAAATAACAATGAAATTGTATAACAATATATAAATTTTTTTATATTTATGAAATTATTTTATATATATATATATATATTTTTTTTTTTTTTTTTTTATTATAATAGGGCTAGCCCCAACTAAAGATTTTCCTAGTCTACTGTTAGTCATTCATTTAAGCCATTAGTTGATTAGTCAAGAGAGAAATACTAAACAATAATAATGAGCATTTAAAACAGAAACAAAGCACTCCAGCATGTGCATAAATCTTGCCGCAATGACTGGCAAACATTGCATGAACCTTTCTGAAATCAGAATGCAAACAAAATAAAGAACCTATAATAGAAATAACAGAAGTATCGTGTAAACATAATCAGTCCAACAGAAAAGCAGCTTTAACATTGAATGAAAACTCGGAACACAAAAGCTATATATATATATATACATAATATATATATGTTGGAACATTTCGAGAGTGTAAAGAATGACCACAAATATATATATGTGTGTGTGTATATGTATATGTATATGTATACATATACATATACACACACACATATATATATATATATATTTGTGGTCATTCTTTACACTCTCGAAATGTTCCAACATTGGATTTTCTGCCTGACATATAACCGCATAGACAGCTGTGTTAGCGATCTGTCACTGTGTGACTTCGCCAATTCCTGTGGAGTTTTTTTTCTACGACTAACCAAATGATTCTTTGACTAATATTTTGTCGACTACTAGGGGTTGGTCCTAACATATTTCTTATATTATTATACATTTTTTGTAATTATGTTACATACATACCCCTTTGCAGTTCCCTCACAAACCCCCATTTTTTGATTCCCTGCTTTTAAATCTCCCCAACTCAAAATGTAGTCAAACATCAATATAGAATCAATTCAAAAGAAATTCCAACTCATTAAAAGTAAATTTTATATATATATATATATATATATTATGTATTCCTATATGCTGATGAAATGCAATTAAAACTTTCTCTATATATCAGAATTTGATATTAGAGCTGAAATGAGCTAATAAAGGCACAAAACAAGCACTTCTGTACAGATGTTTGTATACACAATATCACAGCTGACCTCCTCCTTGGTCTCGCTGTTTTCTCTCTCACGAGGTTCCTGTTTGATATGCGTTGCCATGGCGAAAGCTGCACGGTCATGGCTGTCAGCCAGGTTTATGACGTTGGTGATGGAGGGGAGCATGGAGCCCTGGCAGCTGGTGCCAATGGTGGTGTTCCTCTCACAGACCGCCAGCAGCAGCTGTGAAGCAGAGACGACAGAATCAAACTCTGAACTGCCACAATTGCTCAAACACACATGCAAACAGCTGCTCCGTCTGTGAGGAACACATCACATGGAAAAAAGTAGCTAACATTCACAAATAAATGACACCTGCATGAGCCAGCATTGTTTAACAGCTGCCATTTTTAACCACTAGCGTACATGCATCTAAATGCTTGACACCATCTGTAGAGCTCCAACAGTGAATGTTCTTCTACTCCATCACGGCAGGATGAATCACACACACAGCCGCCATGTATAGGACAGCATTAATAATTCAAGAGCCAGAGTAGCATTGATTGTGGCTGAGATTGATGGATTGTGACCTGACTTGAGCGAGAGCAGCCAAAAACCAGAGCTGTTACATTATGGTGAATGCATTAACACCAGAAATCCAGCTGAAGTTTTCATAAAATCATCAAGGCGAAAACTGCGACGTTAAAATGACATAGTATGCATATAGGTGCAATTCAAGGTGCAATTAGCTTCAGTGTAATTTAAGCATGTGCATAATTAAGTATTATCAACTCTGATTGGAGCATACAACATGATTGGAGATGTACCATATATTGGCATTTATTTATTTGTTTTTTTATAAATAAAATTATTTTTAGACACATCCTGCGGTGGCATGCTTTGTTATTCCTTAAATCCTAAAATGAAACCAAAAATGTTGATTTAAATAAATAAATAAATAAATAAATAGTATATCTATTGATTTATAATAATTATTTATTATATAATACATTCTGTATTTCATATTTATTTAAAAATAAAATATTTATTTGTTAATTTATACCAATCAACGTTTTAGGTTTCATTTAAGATTTTATGTATTATATTTACTATTTGAAAAAAAAAAGTCTAATAACTGCGTCAACTAGTCAAAAATAATTAGCAGGTTTCTCCAAAAATTTCAATATTGATGCATCTCTAACCAGCAACTAATTTTAAAATTGTCTCATGTGTTTTCCTTACTCTTTTTTTTTTTCTCAATAAAATGTGTCTGTACCTCAGTGCACTGTTTGATCCAGAAGTGGCTGCCCATGGCCTCCCAGTTCTGCGAGCAGCAAATATACAGAAGCCTCTCATAGACTCGTCGCTTCATTGAGGAGTCAAACACCTCAAAAAATTTCGCTCTTATCAGTGGCTGGGTGCAGCGCAGCCCTGACAAGAACGCTGGCTCCAGCTTGGATGTGATGTCACTACCTGAAAGGTTCTCATCTCTGAAAAAAACAAAAAGAAAATACAGAAGTGCTTCAGACATACTCTGCAAGACTGTTGTTGTATTTACCTTCCGAGACAGCATGAAATGCAGCGTGACGATAAACAGCTATGTGGATCTTTAGTAATCCACAGCTATTATGGACTGCATGTGTTCCAGCATAGATACAGAGCTGTTGATTTAGGCCTGTTTGTTCTCACTAGGATGAATTGATCGATGCGGGAGAAATGCTCTCTTGGCGAGGGTGACTGTGGCCCCTAATGCCTTTTGCCCCTCAGCCACCAAACACCCACAACCCCAACTTTAGCAATCAAAACTGGGCCTACCACCCACCAGCCGGAGTCTTGTTGCTAATGGCAATAGATGGAGGGCCAGTGTGGACAGCAGACCCTGTGATTAATCGGCGTAATTACCTGTAGACGTAATTAACGAGGTCCAGGAACTGGGCATTCAATTCAAGGTCATCAGGAAAGCGCTTCTCAATGTAGGTCATCATTTTCACCAGCAGAATGGACTTCTCTCTTGGATTAGGCACCTAGGAAAGAGAAATGAAGACAAAGAGAGAGAGTAAGACAGAAGAATAGAAAGGGATTGCAAGAGAAGAGGAGAAGAGAGGAGAGGAGGGGGCAACAGATTGATACAGTCCATTTATCTTTCATCTATCAGGAGAGCTGTGCAGCACCTTTGCTCGGCTCCTTTTTCTCCCTGTCTGCTCTCTCGCCTTGGGCTAACAGAACAGACACCTGAGTTCATCTGTCCGGGCCACAGCGCGCTGAATACACAATGCCTCATTTACAGCAGGATAGGCTTGAGCTCAAAATGTTTAATGCCAGTGTATTCAGAGTCGACACAAGGTTGGTTTACTATTGTGAGGTTAGCAAGTCGACAGAATTACATGTTAATGTAGCAACACCATGTTAATCAATAATGCATGAAATGTGAATCAGGTTAAGCCAATTTTAGTTGATTTGCCTAAAAATTGCAAGAACTGTAGCACTATATGTTTCTGTATTTCAAACAAACAATACTGGCTTAAGCAGTAACATGAGTTTGAGGTGGGATTATACAGCTAGACCAATTAGAGACAAATAGAAAACAGTCATTGTTTTTGCAATTCTGTTGGTGGAAAAAAAAAAAAAACACTCCTCGACTCTTTTCTTCCTCTTAGACCATATCTTGTACAAATTGACAATTTGAAAAAAATATTTTTTTTTTAAATAAAATAAAAATAAACATTTAAAGTCCCTTTTAATGGGTCTTGTCATACATTTTATTATTATTGAATGCTTTTCCCTGAGGTCCAGTTATAATTATCATTTTCTATCCTCTTTCTGACCTTGCTGTCGACTTTCATTTTAACTGCACCATCATTCAATAGCCTCTTTGCAAAGTCTGCATTACATTGTGACAGGACCACAAAACAATTCATGCCAAAAATGTACCAGTACCACATAAACTATCAAGGTCAGATTAAAATGATTAGAGATCTTATAAAAGGAAACTTCTGCTTGTACTCCTTTGGAAGGACATGCAGGATAGGTGCTACACACAGCCAGGAACAGCATATAGTTTAAACCATCTACACCAATTCTTAACCAGGAGGGTGGGGTCCTCAGCAAACTAATGGGGGCTGTGGAGACAAAAAACGCTGAGAACCAATGGTCCACACCGTAGGAATAATAGCATCATTCTTTTATCCTCCATGTTGCTCTGGGCAGCCAAAGCTTCTAATCACCCAAGAGTGATTGAAATGTAAATTTAATCTTTGCTGCTTAATTCTTTCTGTATTAGCAAAGTTTAGAGTTCTGAACATTGATGCAGTACGTTTTCATAGTACACTGAAATCTAAACTCAAAACACAAAGGAAAAAATGTATTTCTCATACGACACCAGATGCTGACAGATTAAATATTTTGAGACGTCAGCCTGACAAGAGTTTACCTGGTTGGTGGCCATGGGGTTGCCTGAGTTTTTGACCCATTCCTCCACAATTTTCACCACAGCTCGAAGAATCTTTGGGTCTGGAGATTTCTCGATGAGGGAGGTGAGAATGACCTGGATGAAGTTTTTTCTCATTTCCATATTCATGACCGACAGCCTCGTCTTCACCAGATCGAGACTGAGCATGACCAACTCGCTCGTCACTACAAACAGCATAGAAGAATGAGCGCACACGATTTTTTATATATATATATGTGATATTCAACAGAAATCTGTGATACAGTTGAACACTATTTTCCCTTTTGTTGAGCTTCACAGGACTTATTATTTTCCAAACCTAACAAAGAGGAAAACCTACACGTAAGCTTGCGTACACAGCCAAATATTACATAAATCTCAAAAGCAAGCATTGAACATACATCAAAAATTATAAAAGACAGCTGAGGATATGAACCATAAAATACGAAATTCTGCCTGCTGAAAATGGAGGAAAACGTGATTGAGTTTTAGCATGGAGAGTCGTATCAGAACGGAGACGGGTTATGAGTTTAGTTTGGCCTCTGAATGCATTTTCTGCTTGATTTGCTCAAGGTAAAATGTGATTGTTCTGATGAGTCGAACCCTTGGGAGAGAATATGTTAGAGGCTGATTTCCAGTTCGCCGCTGACTCATGCTGTGAGGTGGTCTTGGGCGACGCTGTCAGGGTGACATTGCAGTGTAAGTGTGAGGCCTTTCAGACAGTACAGGACAGGCAGGGCCGAGAGCATGCGAATGTGCGTGTGTCTGTTCAATCCCATCTCCATGTATCATTTAAAAACCATAATAGCATCTAGAAGGCACAGAGCAGATGGAATTGTCTGGATTTTATATTCCAGTGGACACAGTGGGAGATTTTTGACTTCAATCACAGAAGATGCGTCTCAGTATGGACGGATTTGTGGGCTGGTCTCAGAACATTTGATTGGCCCTCCTGCAGCACCCAGTGGTCAAATATGGACAGCACATGCTGGAGTCTAATGGTTCTCTCTCTCACACTCTGCTCCAAGGTGACAACGTGTCTTTTTGTCTTTCTGCCCACTTTTTAAACTACTCCAGATGACTGCAGACAACAGGATTAAAGCTGTCCCAGTAAGAGTGTATATTTTTCCATCATACTGTCAAAAGCCTAAATTTAAGACAGACTGTCATTTCTGGGCCAAGAGGAAGAAAACCCATTCTGTCAGACAAAGCAATAGATCTTAACCTACCTCAGCTGGCTTCCATATACTATCCAAAATAAAGTCAAGCTTGAAATCTTTAAAGGCTTGAAAACGGCCTCCTGGAAGGGAGGAAGTGATCTTAACCAAGTGCAGATGGGTTAATGACAGAAAGAGGCCAGTGCTAACGCACAAAATTGTTTAAATTGAGCATAGCATCTATATTGCATTAACTTTACATGGTTGCCTCTAGACAGCTGCCAATTAGGATTGATTCAGATGAATTGGCAATCCTCTAAGTGCCATCAACATACGAACGAATCTGACCTCTATATTGTCTGCTCGGTTTAAATTTACTTAGTGGATCAATGCCATAAGAGTCTACATGATACAAAAAAATCCTTTAAAAATCATGTTTCATATGTTAAAAAAAAAAAAACACTTTCATTCCATTTTCAAAAATGTTTTACATTGTAATAATTAGCAACCATAAATTAATAAGTTATTTTCCTTAAAACTTGAATACATTTGTGAACAAATTATTCATTTGAACAAATATCATGAATTAATAATTTATAAATATCATTCAGTTTTTGAGGAGTTGCATTACATGACATTTTACAATCTGAACTAACCTTGACTAATAAATCTGATATTTTCAGAGACTTCTTGATCTTGACAACCAGTGATGTGGGTCTGCAGGGGTCCTCTCTATGATACCATTACCCGTTTTTAATTTCCTGCGAGCTGGTTGCATCATATTCATTTGATATTTAAAATAATTAATTCTTATAATAAAAAAAAAAAAACTACACAAAATAAAATATTGCCAAACTAGAAGAAATTGTTGAATAAAGTCGTTGTTTGCTATTTGCACACACAAAAAAAAAGTAATTCTCGTCGCTTCATAAAATTAAGGTTGAATCACTGGAGTCACATGGACAATTAAAACAAATTTTTTACTACCTTTCTGGACTTTGAAAGTGTTAAATAAAAAGCTGTCTATGGAGAGGTCAGTTCTCGGATTGCATCAAAAATATCATAATTTGTCTTCCGAAGATGTCGGAACGTGTCTTTACAGGTTTGAAACGACATGAGGTTAAGTTAATTAATAACAGAAGTTTAATTTTTGGGCAAACTAACCCTTTAATGCGTCTTTGGGAAAGAAAAAAAACCTCCTTGACCCAAGTGTCTAAAGAATGGTCACCTGTGCTGGTTTCAGCGGCTCCGGGGTTGGCTTGCGGGCTCAGGTGCTCCCTCACCATCTTCTGCAGGGAGCGCATGAAGACGGAAATGAGGCGGTCGATGTAGCTGGAATTGTTGCTGCAGGCGGACTTCAGGATCATCAGCGTTCCTGGAAGCACAGAGGAGAGAGAAGCCGGTAACATGACGCCCCGCTGCCCTCACAACACTGTCAGGGACAGCAAGCGACATGCACCTGCTAATGACTTTGGGTGCAGCTCCTTTGTCCCTGTAGTTGTATTACAAGGACGTTTCTGGAGAAATCTAACCGAGTTACCGGGTAAGGATAGGGACAAAAAAAATGTATGAGTAATGCATTTCTTAGATCACAGCTCTGGGGAGGAAAGATAAATGTAAAAAGTCACCCTCGATGGAGACACATACAGTACATCAGTGGTAAGTGTAACTCTAGAGCACTGCCAGAGCGGAATCAGGAGGCATTTATTGACCAATGGTGCCATTTTGGGCTGAAATGAAACACCGGTAACTTTAGAATGTTATCCAATAGAGTTGTCACTTTTTTTGTTTTCAATTATGAAATAATTAAAGACGAGTATTCTTTTGTAAAATATCTCATCTGAAAGGGATCCATACTGAAGAATACCAACATTCAAAAGTTTGGGGTTGGTAAGATTTTATAATGTTTTAGAAAGATAGATTTATTTGATAAAACAGTAATATTATTATCACAATTTAACCCCTTAGCTGTCCACCCCCCTTTTTAAGAATACACATGAAAATGCACTATCCAAACTTAAAGGGCTGTAATTCAAGAATGCTTTGGAATATAGACCAAAGTCTTGTTTTAAAGCAGACACTCAGCAGATTATTGCTGCAGTGAAAGCAATTCAAAATATGAAAGTATGAAAGTTATGGAAGTTTAAATTTACAGTAAATAAAAAATACTATACTAAATATTTGTTATTTTATATAAAATATATATACTTTACAAAAATGTTTTAATTTAAAATTACTATAAATTCAAAGCCATATGTCTAACCAAGTTGTGTTCCAAATTTGAAGTTGATATCACAAAAAATGAAGCTCCCATAAGATTTTGTTTAGGCGCTGTGTCAAAAATAGCCACCGGTGTCATTGAAATTCCATTGATTGTTTTTTTATGCATTTTCCTGTAAATTTCAGTCCAAATATCACTTCCATCACAAAACAGTCACCAGATATGGAACCTTGAGACTCAGACCTTTCCAACGATATGCGTTTTGTCAAGATTAGAAAAGATTTTGATTATAAAGTAGTTAAAATAAATGTTGTAATATGAAACATGACACCGCCCACTAGGGGAGGAGCCCGCTAGAAGAATTTAAAGTACCATTTACAGGGTAAAGGCCTGTACACACCGGGACGAATATCGCGCGCGCTTATCTCCAGCGTTTTTCGTGACGTTTTTCGGCGCGTCTTGAGTGTTCACACCCAAGCGATTTTCACTGGCGCTGCGCCGAGTGAACGTGCACATTCAGTAGATGCGCTCCCGGTACACAAGATGGTGCTGCGGCACTTTAAGCCTCTGACACTCGCTTGTCACACAGAAGGAGAAGAGAGACAGTATTTACGTGCTTGCTAAAACCATAGACATATTATGTATTTGGACAAAAACATTCACACACTTTTTGCTAACTGGCAAGCAGCATTAGCAGTTCATCTTCTTCTTTGTCTACTTACTACTTCTTCGTCGTATCAATGTGTGCTCGGCAAGACCGATGTTGTGCTTGAGCGCCACCAAGTCGTGTTTTAATGTCACTTCAGCAGCTCCAGGCACGTGAACAAAAGCGCTGATCTCATTGGGCGGCCAGTTTTTAACGCGCCGCGTCAAAATAAAAAAACGAACCCGAGGCGTTTTTTTTTAAATGACGCTTTTACGCCTGGCGTTTTACGCGTCGGTGTGAACACTCGCATTGGCGCCCATTGTTTAGTCACGAGGCGTTAAACGTCGGCGATAAACGCGCGCGAAAATCGTCCCGGTGTGAACAGGCCTTAAGGCAACGTCTGATTTCAAAACGGTTTTCAAAGGATGAATTTTGAGTTCGTAAGCTTTCGAATGATACCTAATTTATGATAATTACTAAAAAATATGATACGAAAAAAGGCGATCAAAAAAAAAGAGATATAAAATAAGTCTCTGATGTTCCCAGAGTGTGTTTGTGAAGTTTTAGCTCAAAATACCCCACAGATCATTTTTTATAGCATGTTAAAATTATCACTTTTTGGGGGCAAGCAAAAGCATGCCGTTTTTGTGTGTCCCTTTAAATGCAAATGAGCTGCTGCTCCTTTCAAGAAGAGAGCGGAGCTTCAAAAGCTTGTGTTAGCAGCTCTGATAACCTCATGCAGACAGGCAATGAAACTGTTCAGCCTTTTATGGTCACTGGAGTTGGACAATGATGGTGAGACTCAAGAAGAAGTGACAATGTAGAATGCAACAGGACGTTTCTTAATGGTTAGTTGATTAATATATGTAGCTGATGCGGAGTTAATGATCTTTAAGTCATTAATTAGAATATTCTGTCATGATAATCTCACCCCCTTTGTTGCCTGTTCCCGGGGACAGGGTTTATGTAAATTCCAGGGTTAGTTATGTCATAAAACCGGGAGGAAGCTTGTGCAGTCCCTACCAGCCGTTAGTTGTAGTCCTTAAAGAGATTTCTTTAAAAGAAAATATCTCCCTTTGCTTTGCACTTTGAGCGTTGTAACTTTGCAGATGTTATTTATGCTCAAACAGCAACATTACACACTAACTAAAGTTAAAAAAGCCGAAATTATAATCAACTAACCCTTTAATATCCATGTAGTGTGTGGTCAGGTAGTAGAGCTATTAAATTCTCACCGAACAATTGAGTTGGGTTAGCACTGCTGGCTTTCTCGTAGTTGGTGAGGCCTTCATAAATGACCTTCCCTACGGCAGCGTACAAACACTCCAGCTCCTCATACTTGGAAGCAACGGAGGATGTGCCTAAAGGAAAACCAAAATATTGGAAGAAAAATGTACAATTACCATAGTTTTCAAATGACAGTGATCCAATAAATTCCCAATGGACAAAATCAAGTCCCTCCCTACATATAACTATAGAGAAGAAAGACTAGTGCGACTTGCATTTCATACCAATTTTAACAATGATTTAACAGTGACATCATATCCTGTTGATAATCACCACCATGTCTGGAGTTTTTTTGCAACCCCTGTGGAGATTCAACCCATTTATGTCTTTTAACAGCTGCTGACTATACTTCTGACTGTGTCTTGCACTCGAGCAAATCAAATGATGCAATTATTGTTTACCGTACACATCCACAGCTGCGCTCAACTAAGGTCTCCAGGAGAAGATATCAATCAGAACTCGATCTACTCACTGGGTTCTGTGGGAAAGGTGCTCATGAGTCTGGACAGGAGGGAGTGGACTGCCCTCAACACTTTGGTGTTGCCACAGGTCATGCAAGCTGCAATGCCACGCTGCAGGGGCTTGAAGTGTGCGAGGATAGCTGGAGGCTGCAGCACTGACAGAAGGAAGCTGAGAATCTCCAGTCCTGTGCAGATGTTGGAGAAGTTCGCCTGAGTTGGCTGCTCCTGAAAAACAGAAGAGGATGCATGCACTGATTGATGAGGTACAGAGGAACTGACACTAAAAGGTCAGTAAGATTTATTAATAAAGAACCGTTTCTTTCATGTGTTTAATATAGCTGTTTGTAAACGTAAAAGATGTGCAAAGTTTCAAAGTTCCAAAGCAAATCCACTACGCACGCATTTCCATACCATATGAAAATGAATGTTTTATTGTAGTCAATACGTTTTTTGGCGTATTGATTAACATTTGTATAACTACACAAATACCATATCGTTAAACTACGGATTTGAAGCAAAACCGTGGTTAATTTGTGGTTACAATTGAATAACTACAATAACCTTTATTTATTTATCATTATTATTTTGTTTGTTTGTTTTTGTTTATTGTAAAACCATGGTTAATTTATGTAATGGTAGATATATTCACTATGTATGTTTTCATAGCACTCAACTGACCCATTTGTTTGAAGGACAGCATTGGGCAAGATGTGGAATAGTGTGTTTTGTCAAAATAATAAATGGGCCTTTTATCCGATTAACTGAATTTTTTTAAACTAAAATTTCAAAATAATCGTTAGTTACAGCCCTATGAAACAGGTAACATTCATTTAAGCCAAGTAATGCATAGGCTTGGCACAATAAGTAAAAACCAGTGCTGATTAGGTTTCAGGGTCTGCTGAATATTGACAACTAAGGTCTGGCCCCCGAGGGCCGAGGGACAGGCAGACAGATCTCCACAAAGCCAAACCTGTCCCTGCAGCCTGTTCTTTAATCACTGACAAGCCAGCACAATGAGATGATAAAAGCCACTAAGATTTGCAGCACTGTTCATTAGTTTGGATAAGAGCACCTCACTTCTTCAACAGGGCTCCGGGGCACAGGCGATGAGTGACCTGTGTTAAACTCCTGCCACAGGAAGTGTCATTGACCCACTCTGAAAATAAAGATGGAAGAGAAGCCGGGCTCTAGACTGTGACGATGTCTTTTACTGCCAGTGGGACTCTTTTTTTTTTTTAAGAGGTCGCACTGGTGCCTCAACCAATTTGACTAACTGACAATTGCTGCCATTTCTGTTGCATATGAGATGCATTAAATGCGACAAAAGTGGAAAGAACAGTGCTACTCGTTTGAACCGTGCGGACGATTGATCAACTCTGCTCAAAAGACCAGAGTTCTTCTATGCAAAACCTTAACATCTCTGTAATTTAAACCAATGCCGACTCTCTCAACAACACTGACATGGAAAACAGGAATAACATAGTATCACAACAATCCAGTTAGAAGGCTTTTCAATGCATTTATTATAGTAACACTAACTGTAAACATGGTATTATTGTGGCATAAATGTGAGATAATCATAATAAGTTACGCAGAAAGTTTAAGGACTCTCGTAGTTCCAAATGACGTCATACGTTGCGCCAGTTACGCTGTTTTCATGAGTTGAAAATGGAAGCTAGATAATTCACTTTAGAAAGTTTTAAATGTGCTGTGCGCAGTATTTATGAGGATCTATTGACAGAAATGCAATATAATATACATAACTATGTTTTCAGTGGTGTATTATGTTTTTATGAAATCAGCATTTTGCATCACCATGTTTCTACAGTAGCCCTAAACTGACAAACTTCTCTATAGAGCGGTAGCTACTCCCTGCGGTTTCAGACGACAACATTTTTGTCATGTGTCGGCCACTGTATCTTCTCTACGTGCTTCAAAAGGGAGGGGTGAGCTGTCACAACCTCACTACTAGATGCCGCTAAAATTTACACAGAGCACCTTTAAATATGGATATTTTTCTGACAAAACTCCATCGATTCACTTCAGAAGGCCTTTATTAACCCCCCGGATCTTTGTGGAGAACGTTTATGATAAATGGATGCACTTTTTTTGAGCTTCAAACTCAATGGACCCCATCACTGCCGTTATAAAGCTTGGAAGCGTCAGGATATTTATTTTTAATATAACTCTGTGTTCATCAGAAAGAAGAAGGTCATATACACCTCGGATGGCTTGAGGGTGAGTAAATCATGGGATAATTTTCATTTTAAAGTGAACTAATCCTTTAAAGCAATAATTGAATACAAATACAGTATTTTTTTTGGTTACATTTTTTTTTGCATTTGTATTTATACTAAATGAGTTTAGGCTATTATAACAAATATAAAACCATAGTTACTTTTTGCATGATAGTTAGGTGTTATGTGTGGTTTTACCTGTGGTTATGATCTAAAAATATATGATACAACGGAGGACCAGCTTTAATAAGAGTAGAGTTCTAACTCAGTCAGAATACTTAGACTTGAGACACTAAAAATGTGGTTGTTTTGGGTACAATTTTTACAGATGTTAATGAAAATAAAAGTTACATCCACATCTGAAGCTACTGCTACTGTCAACTAATTTTACAGTCAAATGTGCATTTCCAAGAAACAAAACATATAATACTAATAATTCATATTATTATACATTTTTGGTGTAACCAAATGCTGGTGATGGTAGGGCGGTAATCATCAGCTTCTATGGCTGTTTGAAAACACGAGAGGCTGCATGTGTCAATGTGGGAGTCAACATATGTACAGATTATCACCATGTCATAATGATGACGTAAGCATGAACTTTCCAGGAGGACATGAAGGCATGGTCTGATCTTTTGACACGTAACGGGCAAATGAAAAGTCTGTGCAAGGTCCAGGCACACTCCTCAATGCCATATCACAGCATTTCAATCACTGGCCTACATGAGCATAGAGAGCCGCATAACTGTCTGCCATCCAAAGAATCGATAGAATGTTGCGTCCAAACAACAGGAAGCCCATTGCTTCATAACAGGTGTGGTGAGAGAGGAAGTGAGAGAGGGATGGGAGGTTACAGTGATAATAGTGCAGGTGGCTGACACTCAGTAACTGAGAGCTGTTCTCTCAGATGACAGCTGAGTTAGTCACACCAGTGAACCCTAAAGAAAGAAAAATCATTCATAAGAGTGAGGATATCGATTTGGCTGGCATCAAAACTGCTCTTGGAAAGGCACTGGAAATAATGAAGAAGGATGAGAGAGGAACAGGATATGGCGGTCTTCATCTCCAAAATGAACACTTCTAGTCGTGTTCACACCAAGAGGAAAATTTCAAACATTTTTAATTTGAATGACTGGCTGTTAATGAGTCTGTTCAGAACAACAAATTCGAATGGCGGCAATGCGGAATCAATTTTTCATTGATTCATTCTAATTTCTTTTCCATCACACTGCAAAGAAAACCAGCCAACCAATAGGATTCACGGTTTTGATCACATGCCCAGAGCAGCAGCTGTTAAATAAAACCACAACATGGTGGCACTCACAAGCAGAGTATTTTGCTAAGAGATATTTTGCTAATAGCAGATCTGGAACCAACTCTCATCTCTGTATCTTGTATGTGGTGTTCTCTGATTAAGACCGTAGAAATCGCAACAGCTGTTTGAAAACATGCAAATAGTGTTTGATTTCCTTTCTTCTCTGTTACAAGCAGGTGTCAGAAACAAAGTTATGTAGCGCTTTGTGTTTGGAGTAACTAGGGCATTTCTGCTTTTCGAAATGCACAACCTACTGCCAGAGAGTGAATTTGCACTAGTCTTAACAGACAAAAATCACATGGGAAAATCAGACTGAATGTTTACTTACATTTGTCAAACTTTTTTTCTTTTTACATTTCACATCCAGACTCAAATTTAGTTGTGGCCTAGCTGTTATACACTCAATACATTGAACATTCAACATTTCTGGTATAAAAAAAAAAATTCTAACTCACTACAGTCATGAGGAGCTTGTCGAACCACTGGAGTTTAAGTTCAGCACGGGGCCACATATCCGGCCTGAGGGCAGTCTTCATGAGGTTCACACAGCGACGGGACAGCAGCTCACCGGGGGAGCCTGCTACATTAGTGCTATCATTCACCTGCAAACACAGAGCAGGAATTAGTCTGTGCAAGTATTAGTGGACGTTTCAGTAAGATTCACTAAGCAGGTATGAAATAACTACTTGGCACGCGATGCGGATAAGGAAGTTGACGACGGTATCTGTGTGCTGCTTCTCCACAGGTTTGGTAAGTAAAGCCTCAGTGCCTGGCATCGACTGGCTGCGGCTAAAGACCTGCACATACCAACACAAACATAATATAGCCAATGTACTTCAACATGGCACAGGCCATCAGGGTAGAGCACAAAAGACTGATTACAGTGGTCACATTCAGGCTTCAGCGAACGGTTTAAGGTTTCCTCACCGTGCCGACAGTACCAGCAGCAGTGCGGAATCTCTTCACGTCTTGTGCCGAATCAACAGACATTCCTCTCTTCATAGCAGCAGAGGCTCCACTCGTGCCCTCCCCCACACTTACTGAATCAGCCTCCGATTCCGGCTGCAAAAAGAAATTGATACCCAATAAACTGCCGGAATCTAAATCACAACATATTTTAAAATCACATAAAATTCACCAAAACACTGATTTTGCCATCTTATTTCCTGGCGACAGACCTGTTGGTCTTTGATTCTCTGGAGCTCCCATTTGATGACCACCTCAGCTAAATCCACTGCCAACTTCCTCTGTTCAATAGTCACACTAGGGGTGAAGCCCAATCGCTGCATAGCACTGATCATGTGCTGAACCAGGTGATGTCTCACTGGGTAATATACCTGTAAGCAGAGACACATACACTCAAGCAAGCTACAAAAAAACGAAATGTTATTTGAACTACCAAACAAACTAAACAGCTTAAGCTATGCAATATAGATTGAACAATGTGAATAATGGATAATAAAAGTAAATAAGCAATATATCACCCAAAGCAAAAGTCAAAATATCAAGATCTATATCTAGACTATATATCCCAGCCCTACTAAACCTATTACATTAAAAGTCATATGATTACAAATTAAAATGCACTGTGGATATGCACTAGCTGTAGTATGGGAGACATTAGTATAACAAATATCTTTAGAGTGTTAAGTCATGTTACATACTCTGAAGTGCTGTACAATGAGATGAAGTATATGAACAAGTTGGGGAACTGTGTGGCCCTCCTCCACAATGATCTTGCGGGTCCAGTGCGTGAGCATTTGATGACCGTCCTCCATCCGAGCAGGTACAGCAGGTGTGAGAATTGCCATGGCCTGCCGAACAATGGCACGTGCCTCCATAGTATGAGCCTTTAGCAGACTGTGGAAAACCTGAACGGAACAGATACATTGACGTTTAGCAGCATTTCACAGTAGCTGACTAAAGTACTACTTGAAGTAGCAAATGCTCTATCCTTTGAAATACTGAGGTATGCAAGCAATTTGGGTTTATAATTAATTGGTGTGACCACAATAACATAGAATCTAATGATTTTTAAATCGTTTCAATAAATTGAGAACACATTGACTTAGTTTAGTTTGGGGTCAGTATGTTTTTAAAAAGTATTAATTCAGCAAGGATGCTTTAAATTATGTGACTATAAATACATTTTTAATGTTACAAAACAGCTTTATTTCAAATCTTTCATAAAAATATAAAGCAGCACAACTATTTTCAACATTGATAAGAGCTTTGTATTACCAAACTCAGAATATTAGAATGACCTCTGAAGAATCATGTGACACTGAAGACTGTAGTAATGATTGTTGAATGTTCAGCTGTGTCATGAAAAGAATAAACTACATTTTAAAATAAAAAAAGTTAATTTACGAAAACAATTTAAATAGTAAAAACTGTAATGTTGTGAAATATTATTTGTTGTATTGATAGAATAAATGCAGGCTTAGTAAGAAACTTACTTTAAAAACAAATTTTTAAAAAATTCTTACAGAAGCCAAACTTTTGAATGGTAGTGTACATTTTCAAAGGCATTTTTGATTCGCACAAAAAACAAAACGAAACAAAAAACACCTTTTTACAAGTAACATCTGTACTCTACAACCTATTTGTACTTCTATTTGTACAAAATGTTCAGTGCATCTGGAAAGTATTCACAGAACTCCACATTTTAGGTTATGTTACAGCCTTAGTACAAAATTTATTAAATTCATTTTTTTCCCTCAATTCTACAAACAATACCCCACAATGACAATGGGAAAGTTGTTTGTCTTTGCAATTTTATAAAAAAATAAATTAAAATCATATGTACATAAGTATCCAGAGTCTTTGCTCTATAGTTTGTTGAAGCACCGGAGTATGATGCTACAAGCAATTTCTCCCATTCTTCTTTGCAGGACTTCTCAAGCTCCATTAGGTTGGATGGGGAGCATCGGTGCACAGCCATTTTCAGATCTCTCCAGAGATGTTCAATTGGGTGCAAGTCTGGGCTCTGGCTGGGCCAATCAAGGACATTCACAGAGTACTCCTTTTTTAACTTGGCTGTGTGCTTAGGGTCCTTGTCCTCTTGGAAGAGGAACCTTCGCCCCAGTCTGAGGTCCAGATCACTCTGAAGCAGGTTTTCTTCAAGGATGTCTCTGTACATTGCTGCATTCATCTTTTCCTCATTCCTGACTAGTCTCCCAGTTCCTGCCGCTGAAAAAACTTCCCCATAGGCATGCTGCTGCCATCACCATGCTTCACTGTAGCATGGTATGGTATTGGTATGGTATTGGCCAGGTGATGAGCGATGCCTGGTTTCCTCCAGACATTCAGGCCAAATTGTTAAATCTTTGTTTCATCAGACCAGAGAATTTTGTTTCTCGTGGTCTGAGAGTCCTTCAGGTGCCTTTTGGCAAACTACAGGCAGCCTTTTACTGAGGAGTGGCTTCCGTTTGGCCACTCTACCATACAGGTGTGATTGGTGGAGTGCTGCAGAGATGGTTGTTCTTCTGGAAGTTTCTCCTTTCTCCCCAGAAAGGAGCTCTGTCAGAGTGACCATCGGGTTCTTGGTCACCTCCCTGACTAAGGCCCTTCTCCCCCGATTGCTCAGTTTGGCCTGGCAGCCTGCTCTAGGAAGAGTCCTGGTGATTCCAAACTTCTTCCATTTATGGATGATGGAGGCCACTGTGCTTATTGGGACCTTCAATGCTGCAGAATTTTTTTGGACCCTTCCCCAGATCGATCTGTGCCTCAATACAATCCTGTCTCAGAGGTATACAGACAATTCCTTGGACTTCACGGCTTGGTTTGTGCTCTGACATGCACTGTTATCTGTGGGACCTTATATAGAGAGGTGTGTGCCTTTCCAAATCATGTCCAATCAACTGAATTTACCACAGGTGGACTCCAATCAAGTTGTAGAATCATCTCAAGGATGATCAGTGGATTTCGTTTTTTATCAGTCGTTTTTTATTTTTTAATACAGTTGCAAAGATTTCAAACAAACTTCGTACACGTTGTCTTTATGGGGTATTTTTTGTAGAATTGAGTGAATTTAATCTGTTTTGGAATAAGGCTGTAACATCATAAAATGTGGAAAAAGTGAATTGCTGTGAATACTTTCCGGATGCACCCTACCTTTTGCCAATATCCTATTTGATTTCATCAGCTGGAGATTATACTAAATATGATTATTAAAATTTGTCACAGGCTTGCTGTTTTTTCTCCACGTCAAAGATTCAGTTATCAGCTGTTAAAGAAACTACTTCTCTTACTATTTTGGACCAATATTTTCTGCATGTGTTCAATCGGACAAAATCAGATAAAAGGCGTTTCATAGTACTTTTGGCAATTGAAATTTTGGTGCATCCTCACCTGTAGCACAATCTTCTTGTGAATGGCAAACTTGGCGATAATGTGAGCCAGCAAGAGGTGGCCACTGTACTTGCAGGCCGGATCCACGCAGGTTTTGGGGAGCAGGCATGGCCAAGCAAAGGTCATGAGACGTCTCAGCTTGCTGTTCCTGCTTTTGTTGTTGTCATGGATGTGGTGGGGGGCGTGCTCTACCAGCAGGGTTGAGAACTGAAGCAGGTAAATCCTCAATGAGTCTGCCAGATCTGCCTGCTTCTCAGGGTCAAGTACCTAACAAGAACGAGAGGTATATGTCAAAAGATACTAAAAAATGCATTGTTTTCAGTGTCGTGAGGCCACGGCTGTGATGTACAACAGATTTCTAAGTTTATTTTAACTTCAAGTTCCTCTCCAGCTGGAGGTGTTGAAAACAGACCATGTGAACAAACAGTTTGCTCCTTGAAAGTGAAAGTGACATGTGAAGGCCAAGTATGGTAACAAATAATCAGAATTTGTCATCTGTATTAGACCCATCTTAGTGCACACACATTAGGAGTAGTGAGTAGTGAACACACACACACGGAGCAGTGCGCAGCCATTTTTTCTGTGGCGCCTGGGGAGTGAACAATCAATTTAAGCATGAAATAAATGAAGGCTATTAACCTTCACCTCTGTGCCTCACTGGGTCAGTTTGAAAAACAAACACTATGGTCTTTAGCGTGGCCTTGAAATTTCTGCCAGTGAAATAACAGCCAGAGGTCATCCAAAATTAACTAGTGACTCAAAAAAGTGCTGGTCTGGAGCTGCTGGATAGGGTTTACCTTGGTTATGAAGACACTAGTGATGCTCTCAGGGTTGTCACCCTCTGGATTGGGCGGCCCAAGGAGTGGCTCGCCTTCCCCTTTCTCAAAGCTGTGCAGGAAGGCTGGGTTCAGGATGTGTTGCAACACCTGGACAAAGGACAAAATTAATATACAAGCTACATTTATTTATTTACATCTATAAACAGATACCTTCCCAGTGCTTTGATATTCTTCATCATAATTATCAATATAAAATATAATAATAATAATAATGTTTAATAATAAGCATTATAATAAAAATAATTAGTATACATTATATACACATTATTATTGTTAAAATACAATTATAACACCATTGAATTTGCTTAAATGATCAACACCAGGGCTGCTTTGATAGCTCCGGCATAAATAAAGCCATTAAAATAAAAGCCCACTGTTATTAACTACTCCGTTGATGATCATATTACCATCATCAGAATGCTCAAAAACCCAAATTCCTCGAGCCTCGACTTTCCAGATGTCACCCTGTTATATAATTAGTGTCTTTGAACACTAATTTAAGCTATGGGATAATACTAGCTTTTTACTTAGACAAGACAATAGTTTGTCCAGTCAGACACAATAATTGTGTTGTTTGGTAGCTGGAGTGTGCATCAGCATGTGGATTTATTCAAACATTGGTGCCGTAGGGCTGCAGGTGTTCCTTCATTATCCCTCGTCCTAATGAGCCCCTCTACCGTTAACATGAGTGATGGATCACAACAAATCCTTTTCTACACAATCCATCACAGCCCAAACCACCAAGGCACCAGCTGCCTGAAAACATCACCTTAAACGTGTATTCTGTTAAGAGTGTGCAGCTGCTGAGCTCTCCTGGGGAATGTTTGGGATGCAATGTCTGTTTGGCTGTTAGGGGTGATATAGCAGAGCAGGAACGGCCTCAGCCATCAAAACTGTGAAGACTATCCGACAATGAACTTCTACCGTTTCTCAATGTCATTGTAGAGGGTGGCATTTGGAGGAGAACATCCAGCTCATTTTAATGAACTGGCATTTGATCATTTTCTCAAACTTGATGGAATTCTTTCACATGAATAAACATGAATTGGGAATAAGCCTTGAATACCACAATGACCCGTTTACCAGTGGGTCCATGTACTCCAGGTAGAGCTCGCCCACTATAAAGGTAAGGTATAAGGTTGCTCACAGAATCACAACAGAAGTGACAATTTTCAAAAATGCTGCATTATCGTGTGATATGTTGTCATTTAAAACAAAAAGCAAGATTCGTTTAAATTTGCCTCAGTGATGAAATGCCACCAAAACAAGTTCAACATCTGAATTACTGGTGCATCCAAGCTAGAAGAAAAAGTTCCCATCTTCTCCAGGGATGATTAAAGGCAAATCCCTTAGCATTTGAGCAATGGCTATTAGAGTAATCTGCAGATAAATATTCATTAGCGTTCTTCAAAGACTTCGGATGGCGGTGAAGACGTGCCTTTGAGAGCCAAGTGTGTCATGCACGGCCAGTCCCTGTCACCTTCCCCTTCTCAAACATACATATTCATCAGGGGCTGGTTGTTAGCCGCATTAGATGGTCAGCGCTAAGAGAGCGTGAAGCTGAGCCACTCTGAACAGAAAGGTGAAATTTATAATGTTGACCATAGAGGTCCGTGTCGTATCATCAGTCACACTCCTGGGTAGCTCTTAATCAAAAATGAGAGGTCTTCACAAAGGCAAAATTCATTATTTCTCCTCGCATGTTAAAGCTCACAGCAGTATAACGGTATAACCTCACCTTCGCCTTGAGCTCATCGTTGAAGTGTGGGTCATTGAACTCCACAAAGCGGAAGAAGAGAGCTCGTTTGTGCGTGATGCTGTAGTTCTTGGGGATCTCCTCCTCCATGTACTCCTTCAGGAAGGTCATATTGCATAGAAAGCGGCCAGTGAAGGCTCTCAACAGCTGAAAGAGCAGCTCAATCTCAGAGTAGTTGCGTCTAAAGGAAAATGCATGACTTTAGTGTCAAAATCAAAATGTGCTGTATTAATGTGCCTTAATTACTTACCCTCATGTCGTTCCAAACCCCTAAGAACTTCGTTCATCTTCGGAACACAAATTAGTATATTTTTGATGAAATCCGAGAGCTCTCTGACCTCTCCATAGACAACTATTCAATTAACACTTTCAAGGCCCAGAAAGGTAGTAAAAACATTGTCATGTGACTCCAGTGGTTCAACCTTAATTTTATGAAGCGACGAGTATACTTTTTGTGTGCAAAAAACAAACAAAATAACTTTATTCAACAATTTCTTCTAGCCTGTGTCAGACTCTTATGCCGTTGACGTAGTGTAAACAGAGCAGTGTTTCCTAGTTCTACGGCAGAACGACTTGTGCACATGCGTCGTTGGTGCTCACGCGAATAGCGTCGGCCAAGCCGGCATTCTGGAAGCACTGCACTATTTACGTTACGTCAACAGCTTAAGAGTCTGACACAGGCTAGAAGAAATTGAATAAAGTTGTCATTTTGTTTGTTTTTTGCACAGAAAAAATTGTATTCTCGTCGCTTCATAAAATTAAGATTGAACCACTGGAGTCACAAGGATGATTTTAACAATGTCTTTACTACCTTTCTGGGCCTTAAAAGTGTTAATTAAGTAGCTGTCTATGGAGGGGTCACAGTTCTCGGATTTCATCAAAAATATCTTAATCTGTGTTCCGAAGGTGAAGGTCTTACGGGTTTGAAAGGACATGAGGGTGACAATTTTAATTTTTGGGTGAACTAACCCTTTAAAATATTTGCAACAACATTAGTGAAGCGTGTCATTTCTGCACCACCAATAAGACAACACTTACTTGCAGTAGCTAAGCAGACAGAACGCTAGAAGTTTGGGCTCTTTCCAGTTGGTTGCAGCCATGTTGTCTTTGCGGTGGCGTTCCTGGAAGGCCTCGCTGACCCATACACGTCTGAGTTGACTCACTAGAGAGTGTTGACCGGCCAACCAGCCTTCATCATTTTTCACAATGATGCTTATGATCTGAGGAAGTGTATGAATGCTCATTAATATTCAGGCTCTACAAACAAGCACATTACATCAAATATAACAGTAAATGATTCAGTTATGATAGTGTGGCCCACCTTGATGGCCTGGAACTGCAGATCAAGGCGTGCGGTGCTGGTGGAGGGAGACCCGGGTCGCACAGTTGCAGCAGGCCCAGCTGGAACCAGCAGAGGAACAAACCGATTTGGGTTAGAGGCTAAGACATCTCGAAGTGGCTTGGCATCTTTGTGTTTCAAGAAGCTCTGCAAATTAATAATAGTAAAAAGATAAGGGAAAATAAAACACACATAAGATATCATGGCAAGAGTTTTTTTTTAGCAAAGACACAAAATACAGTAGCGGTATGAAGAAGGGAAAAAAGAAACACACCATAAACATGCGACTCCACTGTGGGTCGTTGAGCGTGGCCTCCATCATGAACAGTTCTACTGTTTGAGATGGATGACGCGTCAGGAACTTGATCAACGGCTCTCTAAAAGGACTGCCTGCCTGTGGAGTAACAACACGGACACAAAATAATTGCATAAAGCCACAATATTCACATAATATAAAATAGCCTTCAAATTAGTAAGCTCACCAATGCTGCATTCATTTTGATCAAAACAGTAATATTATGAAATATTACAATTAAAGATAACTTTTCTTTTTTAATATATATTTTTAAATGTAAGTTCTGTGATGGCAAAGCTGAAATTTCAGCACCATTACTCCAGTCTTCAATGTCACATGATCCTTTAGAAACCATTCTAACCATCTGGTGCTTAAGAAACATTTCTTTATATCAATTTTGAAATCAGTTGTGCTGCTTAATATTTTTGAAGAAACCGTGATACATTTTTTCAGGATTCTTTAAATAATAGAAAGTTTAAAAGAAAAGAACTGATTTGAAATGGAAATCTTGCGCCACATTGTAAACGTCTTTACTGTAATTTTAGATCAATTTAATGCATCCTTGGTGAATAAAAGTATTAATAAAAAATAAAAAACTTTGAACAGTAGTGTGTTCCAATGAAGTCTATTCAATAATTCACAAATCTGCCATATTAGTCTTTGAATTATCAATATTTATATCAACCCACAAATGAAGATGTGATTAATTACTGGCCCAGTTCAAACAAACTGAACTAACATTACCTTTAGCTACAGATTAGACCAACATTTTTGTACCTCTATGAGCATTGCCCTCTCCGTCTTCATGACCACCTCCAGCAAAGGTTTGACCAGGGTTTGTGGAGCAGCTGGTATCAGATGGAAGAGATTTATAATGGCCGAACAGATCCTCATTTCCTACAGAGGTGAACAGAGGAATGCATCACAGTGATTGTTAGTGATAACCAGCAGTGGAAACCCAAGTCTACCTCCTGTAATATATGATCAACAGTGACAAGTCGGGGAACGTTTGCAGGAAAGTCAGAGTGGCAGGTAGGTTCCTGAAAAAACATCACAGATTCATTTGAGAGGGACCACCTCAGAAATGTGAAACTTAAGGATCAAACACAATACAACAGACACAGAGATACAGTTACAAAGACTGCACTAGCACAGAGTAAATCACAAGCACAATGAGAGCGGAGCCAATGAAGACCCCACAGCGGACCGCCATCTCACCTCTACACCTTCCATGGCAGGCTGCGCCAGAACAGGAGACAACAAACAATCAGCAAAGCAGTGTGGGTAATGAGCACTGTATGGATTGAGGGGATGGGTTCAGGTGAATGGTGGGTGGGTGTGTGTGTGTGTGTGTGTGTGTGTGTGTGTGTGTGTGTGTGTGTGTGTGTGTGTGTATTTCTTTTTTCAGAGAAATCTTCCTTCTGGGCTGCGCACTTGTTGCTTGTTGCAAAACCTCTGTGCATGCGCCAGTTCAGTTGTTATTCTTCCGCTGTCTGCTAGAAGCTAGTTATTTAACTTAATAATGTTATAAATATGGATATTTTTCTCACACAAATGAATCGATTCACTTCAGAAGGCCTTTGTTAACCCCCCCGGAGCCGTGTGAATTTCGTCTATGGTGGACAGATGCACTTTTATGGACTTCAAAAACAGACACAAACTACCATTCACTGCCATTATAAAGCTTGGAAGAGACAGGACATTTTTTTTTATATTACTCAGATTGTGTTTGTCTGAAAGAAGAATGTCATTTACACCTAGGATGATTTAAGGGTGAGTAAATCATGGGCTCATTTTCATTTTTGGGCGAACTTACCCTTTAACTGCAAAACCAATGATAGTTTCTAAACATTTAAATCACATTTTAATGATCTTGACAGAGTACAAGTACTGCGTAACCTCTCCATAATTTAATAACAGACGAAGGTAACATAAATACTTTAAATAATATTGTGGATGATTTTATATACACATACATACTTTACACGCATTGTATTTTATATTACACATCCACGTGAACCTCACAAAACCTAGCAAGAATTGTCAAAAAAAAATTGAGATTGAGATTATTTTCCAGACTGCGCACTGAATCCACTAAATATGCTTCACTCTATCAGCTCATGAACAAAATTATTGTAAATGCTTGTTATTAATTTCTTTGTTTCTACTTGAAATCACTGTCTGTTTACTTTTTTTTTTTTTTACTTTATTTAAAGCAAAAATAACTATATCGTGATGTATATCAGTATTGTGAAATAAAATCACTCTTATCGTGATATAATATTTTGGTCATATCGCTCACCACTAAATTAGATAAATTTACAATATAGACATCCTTAATCTTGGAAATCTCTATTCTGCTCTCCGTGGTCCGTTCTTCGTACGCCGCTTGACCTGACAGAACCAGTCAACAATCAAATCCAACTAACTGAGTTAGCGACGTACGAAGAACGGACCCCTGGGGCCCGTTCTTCATACCTCGCTTAATACATCTAAGATGATTTGACAGATCCCAGATCTTTTAATAGTGATAACTGATCTCTGGCTAATTTGGTTCTTCAAACGAATTTGCGGATTGGATTAAAATATCTGGATTAAATGATCTAAGATCACTGAATGTCTTTTTTTCCCTGAAGAGGGCAGATGCATCGATCCTCGAAACCACGATCAGCAATGCAGCGATTGGCTGGCGTCAAGACAGCAACGTAATGACATCATATAATTAAAAAGCCACCTGGCAAAAAACTTGACAAATTACACAAAAAAAACCCACAAATTTCTGAACCTTTATAAGGAAACAGCCAAACGACCAAACCAACATAAAAGTTATAATAGATAAATGATAAATGTTTTTTTTTTTTAACATGATAACCAATTATTTATATTCACGATTTTATACAGTATTTGTACACCCTTTACATTTTTATTTCAATGTTGTAATTTAATTTTTAATTCAATTTGAAGCAGATTTGTAACGTGACAGTATTTAAGTTTCTTATGGGTCAAGATCAAATTATCCTCTCTTGCGCTGCATCAAGCCACTCCCATAATATCCGTGATCACTTAATGCACGGCTCAGATTAACTGTACAACATGTGTGTAAACCAATAAAAACAAAATTATATAAAGTAATTATTCCATCACAAATAAATCGCTCAATCAAGTGGCTGTGTCTATAGTATTATACATTCTCATATAGGCTACATATACAATATAAAATTTTTATATTATTATTTAAAATTATTATTATTTCCCCTGGTTCAGTAATGCACTCTTGTAATAAAGTAGCAGTGGCTGGGACAGATTTTAAGTATCACCTCAAGATGCAATCTAATCCTGTTTACATGAAATAAGCCTGCTCCCGAGCAGGTTTAAGCTCACGGACCTGTTACTATGACAGCAAGTCCAGGATGAGCTTCGAAGAACCAAACAATCCAAGATCATGCCAAATCGTCAACAATCAAATCCAGCTAACTGAGTTAGCGAGGTACGAAGAACGGGCCCCTGTTCTGTTATATATTCTGGTATTTCTTTGTGTGGGGACAAACACTGCACTAACATGTATCAGAGTATTTTAATGAGAACAAGTACATGAGCATAGTTTCGGACCTGATACCGATGCCAGTATTAGCAACAGTGCCTAACTACAACATCAAGCAACTACAGTTTTTAAAATAAATTACAACTAATGCTGCAATGATGTATAAATGCATACTAAAAACCTTTTCTTTTTGCATTACAGTAAGAATTCAGGGGGTAAAATTAGTCAAACTTTCATAATGCCAGAATCTTAGCAGTCCTAATAAATAGCATATTCATGGAAAAAAATTCCTAGGGGTAAAATATGAAGTTTTTTTCACACATTGTTTTAGATACATTTGAATAAAAATGTCCTTTTATAAAGAATGGCACGGAAAAACAATGGTCTTCATGAGCCCTGAATGCATCATCTCACTATTTTTGAGACCCTGTCAAGATATGTTTACACTGAGGGAACATTAAAAAAAAATGCTACCACCCCAGCATGAGCTTTTACCGAGTATGTACACTTATGAAGGCTAAATCTGTACGCTCTCCCTGAATCGACCTTCTTTTTCTCAGTATGACTAAACTAATCTTCGGGAACTAGTGTTCTGAATGCTCCCCACCCCTCCAACCCTGAACCTGACTGACCCCACCTCATTGTCATGTATGGCTGGTCATTCTGTCATTGTTGTAAGAATATTAAGAACTGCAGGAACAGAGGGCCAATTTGCATGTAATTATAATACATTTTAGAGAAATGCAGGGCGTGAATGAGACAGAAAGAATGGCAGCTCGTTTTGAAGCGTGGAAACAGCAAGGCTTTTTCCCCCTTCACCTTTTCTTATTCTACAAGGTTATCTGTCCAACAAGATAACGAGGATCCAGAACTCTGCGGCTCGTTACTTAGGCGGCCTGGGGGTGGATGGCGCCTAATCAATCATTGATTGTAATATGGCCACTCACGGAGTCTGAGTGGGACGATCTGGGCTGGAGGGGGAGTCCAGTCCAGAGCGCTCATCTCAGCTCTCCATATGCAGAGACCCCTTTCGCTCACAGATAAATTACGAGGCTGCCACCCTTGTAAAGTTCAACATATAATTCAAAGTAAAGCAAAATACTGGCCTTTGTTGGAATCAAAGACCAACAAACCCCAGTGTATGCAACAGAGATATCAAAACAAGCTTATACTCACACTGCCATCACTACGCTGGCCTCCTTTATGCGTGATCACCACCACCTCCATCCATTTACGCAGATGTTGCTGCAAGAGCAGGAAAAACATGGAGTTCTCTGACTGTTTAAATTCTTTGAATAATGTAGTGCAGGGATTTTCAATCTTTTAGAAGCCACGAACCCCCAAATATGATCATCCCTGTGTGGGGGACCACCATCTTAAAATTTATAAAGGTTTCCGTCTTCTATAAACACTCAATTTATACAAAAAATTATATTATAAATCTAAAATTAGTTTAGTTACATTTGTATATATTTTGCTCTACTCAATGTAGTAATGTATTGTTATATGAATTATGCATTTCTTGTTTATTTATTTATTTAGAATCAATTTTTTATTTATTTATATTAATCATTGTTTATTTTATTTTAAATCTAATTTACTAAAAAAAATATCACTTTTATTCATATAGATTTAATGTATTGCTTTACTCTTATATTTTAATCTAATTATTATTATTTTCATTTTTTAACAGCTTTTTCCACGGAACCCCTGTCACTCTTGCGGTTTGAAAACCCTGATGTAGTGTATTTTAGCAAAACGCTCCTCTATAGAGTTTTATTTTTCTAGCTGACTAACAAGTTGACACTGAATGGCTTTTCTGAGATAAATGTAGCATTACGTGACATTGTTTACAAGCTGTTTCATTGACGTCTTTCTGTGGTTGAAACAACACATCTTTCAACATACCGTCTGATGTTCATTCATGTTTATTTTGTGCTGTAACTAGTAGTAAAGAGAAAGATATGATCGGTTCACGTGTGCTCCAAACTGGCACTTTGCTTGAACTGAGGTGCTACAAGCTAATGCTGCATTAAACCGAAAAAACTGTATTTATTGTTTTAAATTCATTATAAAATAAAGTCTCAGCTTTCAAATTATAAGTTAAAAAGCACAAGGCTTACTGCAATTTATTGGATGGGAGACATGCTACAAAGTTTTGTTCATTCGTCAGCTGAAAACAGCATAGACAAAGATTGATTCTTGTCATTTAAGAATCAATATATCGGTTCTTCAAAATGAGAATCAAGAAATCATTTTTAACCCAGCCCTAATTAATAGTCATCATTACCTTTATTAAGGGAACATTTTGGTTAAAACGTGACCTTTCTCTTTCATCATATACACACAATAGTACCATCAAACTTTGCTTCAAACTAAGGGTCCAAATTATTTTTAGGTGGTATAGACCTCAAGACGTATTTAACCCAAACTGGTTCTTATTTTTAGTATTTATGAACACTAAACTGTTTTACAGTATTAACTTACCATCATCTGGTCACAGAATTTGTCATTGAAGGAGTTGGGGAAGAGTCGCGTGACAGACGTCAGCCTGTTGACCACATTGAGCGTCAGACTGCGATAGTCTCCGAGCATCATCAGCAAGGGACGCATATGCGTGTGGATCTGATCGACCTCGATTGTAGCTCCCTCTAAGAACTGAAAAATGCATAGGAACATGAATACACACTGAGACTTCAATGCATATATAAATGGCCATTAAACACCCCATGGGTGCTTAATAGAGACAGCTGCTTTTACATGCCCTACAAGGAAGACTACACGATAATGGCATCTTAAAACCCTGTTTTCTCTACTGTCCTGTCAACTCACAGCAGCAGAAAAACTCTAGACCAGCTTAAAAAGAAAGGCCACGCCAGCCTTCCGCAATGAGACGATGCATCACGGCCAAATTCATTTTCCTCTCAGCCTGTTTCACTCCATCCTGTATTGATCTTTTTAGGCAGGACTCATTAGAGGCAGCAGGGCAGAGGAAGAGACAGAGAGATTGGAGAAAGGAAATAAGGCTGGTGGAGGGAGAGGGCTGACCTTTCTCATGCAGGCCTCTCCGGCCTCCTGGAGCTCACTGTTAGTGGAGTTGAGGGCCTTGAAGAGGGCAGCTATGATCTTCTCTCGGGACTGGGGAAGGTAGTTACAGGCTGCCAGAGCGTCTGGACAAACACACAAGGAAGGGTTAAACAGCAAAATCCTAAAGACTGACAAGATTACAGGCCTTAATATACAGTGCACATTTATTATTTTCTTTCAGTTACTTGGCACACACCAAAACATTACCATTTATCAGTATCATGTTTCTATTCAAACAATACTGAAAAATCTGAAAAAGTTAAGAAATCTTTCTTGAGCACCAAATTGGCATATTAAAATGATTTCTGAAGGTTCACGTGACATGGCTGCTGAAAATTTGGCATCACAGGAATAAATTACACTTAAAAATATATTAAAATATTTATTTTAAATTGTAATAAAAAGTCACAATAATTCAGTTTTTAGTGTAAATTTGATCAAATAAATGCAGCTAAAAGTCGAAAAATCGACTCAAGTACAGTTCAAGTACACAAAGTATCAATAAAACAAGTTAAATCTAATTAAACATGGACTACTTAAGCAACATGCTAACAACCAATACGCTGAGAGCCAATGCCTCCTATGCATTTTGTGTGAGGAGTTTTATCTGTATTGCTGCCTCTGTTAAATGTTTAAAAACTGATGTCGGGTTCCAGGTTCTTATCAGGTTCCATTTCAGATAGGATGCTGCTTTAAAGCTGTCTGTGTAGGCAGAAAACAGCAAGGCAGTCTACCATGTTTTGAAACAGAGCTTATAAAGTTCTTTGTACATATGAATGGAAAAAGTAGCACATACTAAGAGCGGCAATGCGTAGCGGCACCAGTGAAGGAAGGCTTTTATAACAAGGCAGCTTCATCAGGGCAGCATCTTCAGCTTCACACAAGTTCAGCAACTGTGTGGAATCAGAAAGGAAGTTCACAGAGCATCAACACATTGATGTATTCATATTACTCACTTCAGTGCAGAGAGTTTCAGACCGACCTCTGTGTAGAAGACTTTGTGCTCCACCACATTGAGGTCCATGGTGAAGAGGCGGGGCTGTAGGGTGGTGCAGAAGGTGTTGCCCTCCATCAGGCCGATCTGAGCGTTGGCGGGTTGATGCCGCAGCAGGTGTTTCTTTGGAGGAACCATATCCTGCAGCACCTGAATGAAAATAAGGAGAGCTTTAAACTTTCCCTAAATAGAGGCAGGAAGTTGACCTAATGTTCCTTGCAAGTCCTTGAAGGAGTTAAAGGAAATGTATGTAAGATTGTGGCCATAACTGGTACTGCAATCAATTTCAAATTACTGTAGAGCGATGTGATTGGTAGATAGGTGGAAGGTGGCGCTTCAGGTCAAAACACAACATGTCAACATCAGTTGAGGGCTGCAACTTCACTTTTAAATGACAATATCCTGGCTGGACTACTGTTGTCAGTGATATAAGTATTTGAAATTAACATGATTTCTTAATGTCTAGTGACATATCAGGACGATTTTATGCTTAATTGAAATACATTTCTTACATACAGTTCCTTTAAGAATAAGAATTGTGTGATAGCCCTGGGCCTACCTGGGCCTATGTTGAGAAAATTGATGGAACGGTCACTTGGGCAGTCTAGTGTTATCTAATCTAATAGAATATAAACATGTGTTGTTTTGTAAAAATAAACATTTGCTTTTCTGTGAAATATTGAAAACTGTGGCTATGAATTCTGCTGATTTAATTACCTCATCAATATAACTATTTAGCAGACTAACATATCTAAAAATTGCTTCATGAATTGGAGTTAAATTCTAGTAGTATATTTCCCATCTTTTTTTGCAAAATCTTTTTTTATACTTATTTATATTTTTAAATATAAACATTTCCATTTAAAAATGGATATTTAATTTGAATTAATACATGGTTTTTATTTTAGCAGAGAAAAATTAAGTAAATTAATATTTTATTTGAATAATTGTAATTACTTTTATTTATAAATAATTTCTATTTTAGAGAAAACTTTGAATATATATATATTTTTTCCTAACACATAATTTTTTTAAAAATAATATAATGTACCATTTTTAATGGCTGGGCCAGTGAAAATGTCACCAGGGCAAAAAAAAGTCTGACTGAGCCGGCAAAGAAATTCCTGCTATAATCATATTGAAGTGTATCATACTCACTTCTTTATGAGGCTCCATGATGATGGTGACGCTCTTGCCTGTGACTTGAGCCAGCACCTGCAGGGAGTGCATGGCCTGTTTGCGGACAGTGGAATTGGGGGAGGTCACTTCTCGTACCAGGTCATGGGTCACCAGGTGGAAGGATTTGTCCTGGGCAGACAGAAGCTCCTCAGTCTTCTCCTCATCCTTTAGAGGAGTTGCACAGCGTATCAACAGCTGCTCCAGCGTGGTCTTTGCCATGGCAACTGCACCGTTAGACACCTGAGAGGGACATTATGGGATACAGAAGTTCATGCAGGTAACCCAACGATCAAGATCAATACGTTTTAATGACATTTGAAAGTGTTTGTACCTCTCCTGTGAGGTCCATCATGACGAAGAGCAGAGCTTTGAGGAAAGTTAGCTGGTTCTGCAACACCCAGATCAGAGGAAGCCTTTCCATCAGGAACTTAATGGATACCACTCCACCTAACTTAGCATACCAGGCCTGCTCATAGCAACATGCACACAGTCGCTCCACTATGTAGGAGAACAACGGCAGCTGGCACGCCTAAAAAAAAAACAAGATCAAGCTTCAACAGAAAATCCTTCAAGTGTAATCTATCTTCTAAAAAGGGTTTGTGGGAAAAATAATATCTAGGAGATAACCTCACCCTTTCTTTGGAGCCCAGGATAATGCTGGCAACGTCAAAAATGACAGCAAGTGCCACTTCCCCAATCTTACACAGCTCTTTCTCCTCATAGGCCATGCAGATGGCGATGGCGTCGATCAGCACGAGAGGGTCCATGCCTTTGGAGCCGTTTTCTTCACTGTGGAACATGGCAGTGCTGGGCTGGCTGCCTGACTGGTAGCATGGCAGCAAGAAAGGACCTAAGGAAAGGAATGTTATGAGTGCACTTCTGATGTTTCACCCACACAGACAGAAAATCAAATCTAGCATCTTTGCTGCTTAGTAAAAAGTCATAAAACTATATCTGACATGAAGCAGAGAGGGGGCCCGAGGGCCATGGGAACGGAGCGAGGCCGGTGAAGTGACTGTTAAAGGGATAGTTCACCCAAAAATGAAAATTCTGTCATCATTTACACACCCTCAAGTTCTTCCAAACCTGTATGAGAACCTAAAAGAAGATCTTTTTAAAGAATGTTTGTAACAAAGCAGGGGAAATACTATGGTAGTCAATGGTTTCTCTATCTGCTTTGTTACAAGCATTCATCAAAATATCTTCTTTTGGGTTCAGCAGAACAAAGAAACTCATAAAGGTTTGGAACAAATTGAGGGTCAGTAAATGATGACAAATTTTGCATTTTTGGGTGAACTATCCCTTTAATGAGCGGCCCACACTGGTGTCATGGAGGAGCTCCAGAAGGATAAAAGGATGAGTGACGACAGTGGAAGACGAGAGCGAACAGTATCAACAGTAGAGAGGTAACCCACAGTATCAAGGCAAAAGCCAAAGAAGCAGCTTGTTTACATTTTTGGAGTATCAGCAGCCGTCATGGCAGATAGCGGCTTTTCTTGCAGCTTGAGTTGTTGTATGTAATACAAATTAAGCATCTCTTGTTGATTAGTAGAGTTAACTAAGAGGCGATCTGCCGCTGGAATGCGTTTTTGAAATTATGCTCGTGGCCGCTGTTTTCAGTATCGGTGGCTCATGCAGACGAGCGCTTCAATCGATCGCTGTTGCGGAGACTTTATTCGTTCTGTTGAAATCACAAAACGAAATGCACCCATTGTGATGTGTCCCTGTTCTTGATATACAATCACTGATTAACATCTTTGGTTTTCATGAGAAAATAAATAAACTATACACAGCAGATCTATGTATTTATTCACTAACATAAAGAATCTCTGCACTACAAAATATTGTGTTATATAGCAGATATAAGGATGAAACTATCATCCCATTTCTGGACACACACACTCCTATCGCAGATTTTATTTATTTATTGACCTGAGGGAAGGGTTCTGGCAGACCAGGTCTGCGTAGAATTGACGCGTTGTTACATTTTTGGAGAGGTGCGCGTCAGGGTACGTCGTAGGGTACGCGCGCAGCACACAGCCTACGGCGTACACTCGCAGATTTTCTGAATTATAGGTCGAATGAACAACTATGATCTATCTTCATGTTCACTATTTTCAGTACCACAGTCCTGAAAAATTTGCGGGATAAGGACCACATACATTAACAGGTTAGACATTTTAGTCAAGTTTATGGTCTAAAAGGAATGCTAATTACAGTTTTAAATAATCCAGATGCAGTCCATGTATTTCTATCTCAAGCAATGTTAAGATTGAACTTCAATGCACACAGGCCAAATGATTCCTCACCACACTGCTGAGCCACTGCCACCATGGTGTAATGGCGGATCAAGCTGGCAACGAACGGCAAAGCGCTGGGCCTGAGATCCTTGATGACCGCAGACATGAACGCCCCCGTTAGGGCCTGCTCAAACGTCCTGCGTGCTGGGGTGTCCTGGGCTTTGTACCGGTGGGAGATGATCACGTTAGGGATCCACTTCTCTGTGAAGCTGTTGAAAACCAGCAAAGGGATTTAGTTCATAATTTTGCATCGCATCCATGAACTCGCTCCATTACAAGAGCCTGAGGTTGAATAACCCAATCAGGCGATTTGATTTGATTACCGAGTATAAAAGGCTTTTTGTGTTTAGACAGCTGAGCCCCATGGGAGTCTGGCTTTGCATCTGGCTGACATTTTGTCTCATGTTTGGTTATTTACCCCAGCTGATAGCAGCACAGTGATGGAGTGAGTGTTTTATCCTTCCTCAAGCTTGCATTCTATAATGCCAAAGCCGGTAGCAGTGGTGATGGATCGCTCCATTTCATTATCGCTATTTAAAAGGCTTGGCTTAGGGAGAGGACTGAGCCAAAGAGAGCGGTCAGATCAATTCAAATTCATAACGCTGCCACTTGAATGGGACTCAATTATCCAGCCTGGCATTTGCAATATTAAGAGGGCATTCCGCCTTCTGAAAAAAGGCCCTTTTCATGATGACCAGCACAGTGTGCCACACTGAAAGAGGGAGAGAAGATGTCATGAATCAAGACATCTGACAGCGGCTCTCTTCCCGTATAAATGACACTCGGCTATTTCAGTTAAGGGGCCTGTATGACTGGCTTTTGGGGTAAACAGATAAAGTACAGTCAATTAGCCTCAGTGTGGAGATCAATGACTCTGTTATGTGACCCTGTTGCCCAGCCAGTAGAAACGGCTCTGAGTAATTAGCCCTTTGAACACTGTAGACAGTGGCGGCCAGGCTGAACGAGGCCCAGAGGAGCTGCAAACATAGTAAAAACAGTGAAAAATGTAGAGGCACATTTCAGTCTCAGAGTGCACAGGAATAGGCTGCAATTAATGGTTATTTTGATAATGATATGCTGATTATTTCCTTGATTCATTTTTTTTGTTTTAATATATATATATTAAAGGCTTTGAAAAATTGTGACTATGTAGGCTATGCTATATTTGCAGACAAAAAAAACCCCACTACATTAAAATAATAACATTTGGTTTGTTTCGTTTTTCTTTTTTTTAAGTTTAACGAGACTCTCGTTGTCAGGATGAGCCATTATGCAAAATGGAAATATGCACAAGACTTTCTAACATTTACAGATAAAGATATAACAGTAACCAGTTTAATATAAAAAAATTGTTTCATATTGAGCTATTCACACAGATTCCAGTGCATGATACATTGAGTGGTTGTCTTACTTGGGATGGGCGAGGAGCTGGTAAAGGGCATGTTTGTTGTCCTCCAGGCTGGTCATGGCCACCAGGAAGCATTTGATCACCTCCCAGGCCTGTCGTCTGTAATACGGCTCAGTATTGGCACTCTTTAGGCAATCCAATGCAGTCTCTATAGCCTAAATACATCAGGAGAACAGCATTAAGCGTTAGTGGACCAAACGTGCGCATCAAAAAAATGGCTTAATACATCCCATTTACGACGCAAAAATCTAGTTAGTGATAGAAATCTCATCACAAAATTACATATGTTCACGCACTTCACACATCATTTTTATTCAAGTTACGTTGCACATTTATACGACACTAATCTCCCTCGCTTGAGTGAAATTTTCTGTGATGACACTTAAAGACCCATCAAACATTAAAACATTCTGCAGTGATTAGATGCCTCTTAAACCCTTACATTATAAAGAGACAAGCTAAAGTGGTAAGACGCGTCGAAGGAGAAGATGAGCTAATTTATAAGATTCAAAAATAGAGAAGGCAGCTTGCCACAGAGCCCGTCTGACTGAATTATAGCCAAAGACAGCGTGACCACTGACAGACATGCAAGTCAAACCCCAAAAACAGCTCTTAATACTGATGTGCTCTGGGAAAAGGTGAAATAAATGGCACACGGGTTGAGGAAAAGAGGGCCATACTTCTCAGTACAGCACTGTTTTACAATTCCTGAGGGTCCTGGACTCCTGAGCTGTTCTGCCTTGTTGAGACATTATTATAAATGTCACATAACCTTGTACACATGTTCTTTTCCCAAGAGATCCCTCTACACAAACCATGTCATTTTTCAAAAGCTCAAGGCCTCTACTGTGGAGGCCTGGCCTATAAAAATGTGTGTGTATTAAATATAAAAGCATGTGTTTTTCTTTAAAACTCTTTGGGAGTTTTCCCTCAACATTAAATTGTGCCTTCTTTTCAGTGGCATCAAGCAAATGAGCCTAGGAACCCCTTGTAATGAACTCTGACACCATGTCTGAATGTTTAAATTTTGTTCAATAACATGATGCTTGAAAATCAGATAAATATGGGCAGGATTAATCAAGCAGTCATGCTGCAGAGAACCCATCAGTGCTGCTGGGAGACAATCGGTCTTTGACGGGAGAAGATACGTAAAGAACTTCCTTGAACTACGCAGCATTAGCTCTCATTTACAAATGCCTGGGTTCCTGGACAGGAGGAACGAAGTGTGGCTTCATATTAAATTGGAAGAAGACTCAGTTTGGCTGGTGTCTAAATCAAATTGCGCTATTGAGCGGATCCCCACACATATTGAAAGAAGTGAGCATGCTTCGAGAGTGAAGGCCGGTCCTATGGGGGACAGAATGAGTTGTTGTCTGTCTCGATCCAAACACATCGCTGGGCTCCGGGCGGCTGCAAACAGCAGCTGCCGCCTGCAGCAACCACAGGGCGCATGCAAATGAAATTAAGCAGCGACGGCACAACGGCGGTAGCATCCATCTTTGTGGAGTGAACACAATTACAGAAATGACAGTTTGCGTTTTCCCAAGCAGCGACGAGCAGCAGGAAAGGCCATTAGCTGGAGTAAATAATCCCGTCTGCACAGCAGGGAGAGATTGATTAGAGGGGGGTGGGTAGGAGGGAAGAGATGAGCACAGCTTACAGCCTGATGATCTATTTAATTACCTGGGGAAGACGATGTCTTTCTGCACACACTACACTTTGACAAGTATTCATTACATGACGTGAATCCCTCTTCCAACCCCTGACCCTCCCTATCCCTCTCACACACATATTGAGGGCAAATTGACACATAAAAGGAAGTGGATTTGTTACGGTTTATAGAGAAGCAAGCCAGAAAACAAAATTGGTGTTTACATATGCTGTGGTGGTTCGCTGCCTCTTATGGTTCTGTAAGAGTCCTTAAACATAACCAACACAAGTGGATTCATCGTAAATCAACCTCAAATTCAAATCTCTTCAGCATTGAAAAGGCGGCATTTAATATGAATATATTTATCAATTCCTTATTAAAGGAATTTATAATTAAACCATAAATGAAAATGTCACTTGAAGCCCATTGGACAGAATGTTTAAGAATATACTGGCCTTTCTTTTCCATGAAATTAAACCGAATTGGATCCCCTGCTGAAAAACTACAAAATAAACAAATAAAAAAAACTAAAAGTAATCTGTAATTTGTATTACTTGTGCACTATATTCCAAGTCTTCTGAAGGCACACTTTTGGTGGTATTTTGGGTTGTTCATCTCACAAAAACTATTGTATTTTGGACGTTTTAGAAGGCTCATATGGACCACTTTTATGGTGTTTTTGTCATACAAACAATGTATTTCAGTGTTTTTGTAGGCAAATAAATAAATGCTGGTTTCCGAGTGAAGTGTGGTACTATGCAAACATGTAATGTAATGTCATTTACACTTGTAAATGAGCAGTGTCATGCTACACTCTGAAACCTGCAGGGCATATATTTATTTCGGAGTGTCTCTTCACACCAAGTGCAAATAGTGTGCCTTGTTGGCAAGTGCTATCCGCACTAGCTCCGCCTAACAATGGCTTGTTGGGCCAAACAACATTAAAAAAAAACTTCAGTGGCACAATCAGTAAAGCGTATGGCTTAAGGATCTTGGTTTTGACGCGATCGAACCGGGTTCGAATCCGCCTTTTGCAGAGCTCACTCTTATTCCTTTTCTCATCACAAATCACATCAGAAAGGCATTTACTTTCAATAAAAATTAAGAAAATGTTCTAAATGGGAGGGCTTTTATCGTCCCATTAAGGCGGGATCCATTTAATAATTTAACTATGGTATTATTGCATCCTGTTAATGTACAACAATACTGAGGTGCGAATAGTATGTATCTGTCAAAATAAAGTATAAATTGCACGCAATTACCATTTACACATATGGCAAAGAACTGCTCCTTTTATATGGTGCAAATAGAATATATCACTATTTCCACTTAGTATGCCATTTCACTTAGTAAATAGCATCTACAGTTATTTGCACTTAGTGTAAATAGCAATTATCGCTAAGAAAATATGCTATTTTCACTGAGCGTAAATACACTTAGCGGCAAATAGCCGATGCCTATTTATTTACTCAAAAATTGCAGCCTGTGCAATTTCATAAATCACACTAACCCATATCACAATATTGATTTTATTTTTATGTATTGTGAGTGCCTACAAGGTACTACATTTATGATGCAATGACATCACAATGAGATGCCTATGAAAATTATAAAAGCATCACCTTTTCCATAGGCAGCTGAATGGAGGCTTTGCAGTCGGTGAACTCTGCCTTGATGCTGGGGCCTTGAACCTCAGTCACCACATACTGCAGCTTCTGTGACTCCTTCAGCATTTTCCGGTTACTTCCTCCAAACTTGCCCAGCACCCGGTAAGCAACATGGGAGATGGTCTCCGCAGGGTTACGAAGCGTTCTCCACAATGCCTGTCCATAAAGGCATTAACAAAACATTTGAACTATCCCTCAGGTCTATGCTCAGTTCAAAAGTGACAGGTCAAAAGGTTTTACCTGCATAAGTTCGGCTCGGACTGGCTGGATGTGGTCATAGAGGAAGTCAGGCTGCAGGTTGTCCACGCAGAGCTCCAGTGTGCGAAGGCCCTGGCTGACAAGAGTCTGGGAACCGTTGAGTGCTGACACCAGTGGGTCCATGAGCATGGGCAGGTAGGGCAGAAGAGAGCTCAGCCGCACAGGGACAGTGAGGCACAGTTCAACAAACAGATCCTTCATGTGCTGCTTATGGAGGCCACTCTGCAACATGTTCAAACCTAAAGAGATGCCACAAAGAATCAATACTCAGGGTGGTCATTTAGTTTAAGTGTTTTATGTAGTGTTTTTTCATAGTAAAAAAAAATATTTCAGTTTTTGATTTTTTTTTTTTTAAACCAGTGGTTCTTAACTAGTTTTGGTAAGATGTGAAGAGATGATATTCATATTTTATTTTGTTTTTGCATTTAAACACTGTTTTTTTTTATCTACTGTCCATGACCTTTTCAATAAGGCCATGACCCACCAGTTGAGAACTACAGTTATGAAAAACACTACAGTAAGTGATCTCACTTACCTTGCAGCAAATTAGGCAGCAAAGGCAGAAACTCCTGGTACAAGAGGTCATGGCTACCCCCCCCTATAGAGCGGAACAGGGCTCTCAGCAACAGGAAGTAGTTATAGGGCTCCTTGGCAGATTGAGCAAGCTCCATGGAACTGTTCACTATTTTATGAAGGTGAGGCTGTGAAAAAAATAGATTCAACACATACTTTAGTAAACACTTTTTAAAAAACTCTATACGTCATCGTCATTGTATGCAAGAGTGATTAAAAATGCTTTACTGATTAATTGGCATACATTTGACGATTTGGTGAAAATGATATCTTTTACTATACATGATATGATTTGACAGACACTTACATTACCATTCAAAAAGGGTTGGTAAAATATTTAAATGTTTTTGAAAGTCTCATGCTCACAAGGCTTCATTTATTTGATCAAAAATATTCCTAAAATTATACTGTGAAATATCAATACAACTTAAAGTAACTTTTCATATTTAATTTTTTTATTCCTGTGATGGCTAGGCTATATTGTAAATGTAAATGTAGTGTGTTGCACATGTTTCGGTTAGGGTTATATTTAGGGGTAAGGGTTGGGTTTAGCAATAGAAAATATCATTAACCTGACATAAAATGCAATGTCAAAGACTATGCAATGCCCTCACTAATATAGTTAAACAAATGTGTGTGTGAAAGAATATAGTTGAAAAGTAAACTGCATCCAGCTTAAAAAAAATAGACCATTTCAAAACAGTTACTGAATATAAGATGATAATTTCAGCAGGCAAAAGGATTGATGGGAAGTGAGATACAGAAGCTTCTTCCCTTCCACTATTTCACAGTGACCTTCACTTTGGTCTTTCCTGTCAATCTGAGGCACAAGTGTCATTTCTCATCAGAGGAGCTGACAGAACGCATTAAAATTAATGCAGCACGGTTACTGGCGCTGAGGCGTTAGACAGCACCGTGTCATCAGAGCTTGGAATGTGTGAGCGATCTAAACACTCTGAAAAAATGACTAAATCCTACTCAATCTAAATAAGCACCTTAGCCAACTAAAAGACAAAAGAGGCTACAATTTACTTTATAAACCTGCATGAGCACAAGACACAACACTCACCTTGAGCATTTGCTCATTTTCAGCAGCGAAGAGAGACACCGAGCCAAAGACCAGTTTAAAGAGTTTGAGATAGAGGTTTGATAACTCCACGTTAGAGCCCATCTCAGGCAGACGCTCCAACAGATACTCCACGAGGATGGTGGCAAACAGTGCAGAGGTGGTTAGGTTGGCCAGGAAAGAATTTGCCACAATCTGTTGAAAGATTGAACAGCCATGTCATATAAATGGTCAATGAATTTTACAGAAAGAAAAAGCCTTAAAAAGTCACTATCAAATTTAATTCTGCACTGAATGAAAACTGCAGCACCAGTACCTGTAGGGCATAGTTCTTGGATATGCGTTCAACCATGTATGGAACAGTCGTCTGGAAGATCTCTTTGAAAGTGAGAGGATTCATCATGGTGAAGACTCCTGCAAAGTGCTCCAAAACCTCCTTCTCTTCCTTCATCCGCACCGTCTGACAGTTAGCCACACGGATGTATGTCTGCCCATTGCCGGCAATCTGTACCTAGCCAAAAGGGGGTTGGCTCTGTGATAAGCTGTAAACTTCAGCTCTCTGTATCATGTGTACTTGAATAAACCAACTGTATTACGCTCTAAGATGTGGCAACATAACTGGACACACCTCTACAATTCAATTAGAAAGTTTAGGTTTGAGGATTTTGCTGTGGTAATAACCTGCACCAATCAGTGGACGGTCGTACCTGGTAGATATCCAAGGCCTGCATGGCATATTTGACCAGCTTGATGTAGATCTGTGTCTCTTTGGGCTGGAGTTGCTTGTTGGGAATGAATTGAGCCTCTGAAATACAACAATACCAACATTAAATACCAAAACAAATTATTTCAAATGGAAATACTGAGCAGAACTAACCCTTTAATGACTGAGATGCCCTACAAAGATGGAAAAAAAGATCACTAAAGCCAAGAATGTCCGTCCATCTCACCTCCAGGAGCTTTACAAGAAGTGATGCCCCACGTGATAGTTTTCACTCCACATACGAGGGTCTTCACCAGACTGCGACAGTCGGAAACCTGGAAGGTCTGTTTGTCCTCCTTTTCACCAGGTCTATCAAAAGGAGTGGCCGGGGGTGGTGCAGGGGTGACGGGTGTTGGGGGTGCAGGTGGAGGTAAGGCTGGTGTAGCTACAGTAGGAGTTGCTGGGACTCCTGGTAATGCCCCAGAGTCT
The DNA here is from genome assembly GCF_949357685.1 of Gobio gobio. NCBI lineage: Eukaryota > Metazoa > Chordata > Actinopteri > Cypriniformes > Gobionidae > Gobio > Gobio gobio. The sequence continues at coordinate 27,251,323 of NC_137113.1, forward strand.
ACCACACCCATCTCTGATTGGGGCTTACACTTCTTAAAGATGGATACCAGTTGGTAGCGTGCAATGGTGTGAAACTTCAACACAAAAACCTGAGGATATAGAAATTATAGAATATCAGATCAATGATTTTGTGCTTTACAAATGCATTGACAGATGGCCTGACAGTGGCATTTTGTAGCCCATTGTCATTACGATCGCAACATAGTTTACATGGGCTAATGTGGTCTCTCTCACCTCCAGCATTCTCATGAGAATGTCTCTGCCATTCCCATTCTCCTGTTCACTCTTGGATCGGATGCAGTCTACGAGGTTTAGCAACAGCTTACAGGACATGGTCTGGATACTGCTGGGAAGGGACTCATCGTCAATGTTCTTAGCGAACAGTTGCACCGCCAGGGAGAGGTCTGTCAAGGGGAGGTTCTGTCTAACATGGTGCACTAGGTCTGCTAGTGTGCTGTATGCCAAGGGCCTGAAACATCAACAGACTCAGTGTTAGACAACAGCATTTATGCATTCTAGAGGGTTTCTGTTAGGCTTAAACCAATTTCATGATTGTTAATTTCGATCGCAATTTCAATACCATGTTGATGTTCATTGATGGCCTCAACATTGTGTTCTTAGGACTGTGTTTACATGAATACCTTGCTAAAACAGGGATGTTTAACTGCTTTTGAATATTCACAAATGTACACTACTATTCAAAAGCTCAAAGCTTGGTGAAAATACAATAAAAACAGTAACATTGAGAAATAACAATTTAAAATAACTGTTTTCTATTTAATATATTTTTATAAAATTCAATTTATTCTTGAGGTGTCAAAGCCAAAGTCATTACTCCGGTTTTCAGTGTCACTTTCAGAAATCATTCCAATATTCTGATTTGGTGCTCAATAAATATTTCTCTGTCATCACAGTTAAATTTGAAGCTGCTTAAGGTTTTTGTGGAAACCATTTTTTTTTTCTTTTGATAAAAAAAAAAGTTCAGCATTTATTTGAAATATGAATCTTTCGGAACATTATAAATGTCTTTACTGTTAATCGATTTAATGAGTCCTTGCTGAACATAAGCATTAGCTTCTTTTTAAAAAAAAATCGTACTGACCTCAAACTTTTGAACGGTAGTGTAATTTTATATTACTATTGACTTGGTACATACATCTCTACTCTTGTGGTGTAGAACCTCCAGCCTAAAATTGATCAAAACCAACCCTCAAAGAGCAAATAGCTCTCAACCCTGGCTGATAATAATATCTTGGGTCAATACTTGGGGGATTTCAGGCAAAGTTTCAGAATAAACGACACTAATGGCTTTGACAGATTGTGAGTACTGCCAAATTTGCCCGCTGAAGGCTGATGGAAGCCGTGGATGAGAGAGAGGTGATGTTGGCAGGCATATGACATCTGGGGCAGGAAGACAGAGAGTGTGCAATGCCAGGACGGCCTGGCACATGAAGATGGGCACCTGGAGATCCTCTGCCCAGTGGGGCATCTCAGCTCAGTCAAGCACCATTAACTATCAATTCTGATATGTTGCATTTGATGAAATCTAACTTTCCTTCTTTTTTTTTTCAAGAAATTTGAGAGGAAAAGGATTGTGGCCTCAAGCCACACTGAAGAAATTATAATAAAATGAACACTTATGGCTCCTTTCCAAAAAACACCTACCTTGCTGTTTATGTAGGCAGCCACCTTCTAAGAGAGCAACCCAACCGAGAAAAAAAAAGTGTTTGACTTGCAATCCTCTACCAAAGCAACCATACAGTATAAACATGAGTCATTTAAATAGTGCTTTTTAGAACTCACAACAGATTTCACTGGAGCATGTTTTCAAGCTAACAATGTGATACTCTAGTAAGTAAAATACATAGCATTTACAAATATTGGCCATTATTAATTAAACAATCTTTTTTAAGAAATATCTTTGCCATCATCTAAAATGTACTTAAAGTGAATCTGTAAAAAAATAAAAGTAATATCAGTTAAAAATGATTATCCACTTTTCACACTGTATTTTATAATGTTGTGATGCCTAAAATCACATGCATTTTCTATTATTATTTTATTCATGTTTTTCCTTCATTGATTTATCCTCCTATTGTTGTAAGTGCCGGGCTGTTTTATGTTGAAAGTGGTTTCAATTGCATTCTGGGATTGTCTTCTCTGAAGAGCACAGAATGTACCCTACCTTAGAATTTGGCTTTAGAAAAGAGCCTGTTTTATGCAAGAATCTATTATACCTTGAAACACTGCCAACGTAGGCACCTTAGTACAGTATTTGGAAGTTAAATGTGTGCCCTGCAAATTGCACAGATTTCTTATATTGGACAACTCCATATAAGTTTGGAGGGGGTTAATCTGTGTTCTTACCTTAGTGTCTCTCTCGCAGTGTATCCTGAGCCAATGAGTATCGACTCATCAAAAAGCTTGTCCATGCATGGAATGAATTCTGCAACACAAACAGACTTTATCAGATGCCATCGCAGGCTCTGAAGCTCAACCAAAACGGCTCAAGGGCCCATGAACCCAGAGATGCATCAATGTCAGGTCTCAACAGTGAGAGTTTCTCATCGATTCATTTAACCTTCTCTACAGGATTAATGATTTAGAAGAGTGTATCAGATTCCTCTCTCAAATGCTATTGATTGAGGGGTGAAGCTCAAAGAGAATGCAGCCGTTACATATCAAAGTGGTACCCCATGAAGCTCAGTGGTGTAATTAACACCAGATGCGAGCGCTCCTACAATAGCGAACGCTTTGCATATCTTATTTGGGAATATCTGCCAACAATCTGCAAAGTGTTTAGCGGTGGATGACTCACGGCTGCGTAGATCTGTGGTGAGGATGTGCTTGGCAGCGATCAGCAGCTCTTTCCGCAGGTGAGCCGTCTCAGGGGGGCAGTTAGACAGCAGCTGCAACATCCCCTTCACCATCTGCTGGGAGTACTTCCCAACCAAGTCCTGATACACACACATTTCACATTAGTCACTGTTTGAGTATCTCAAGTTGAGAAAAGTTTAATTAACAGGTGGTCAAGCTATGGTTTCTGGAGCCACACTACCTGGTAGATCCGGATAATGTAAGCGAGGAATGACAAGGTCTTGATCTGAGCTGCGATAAAATCTGCATAAAGCTCCTTGTTGAACAGCTTGTGTTGCCTGTCACGGATAGAAACCAGAAAAAGCGTTAAATGTCACGGTGTGTTAAATTGCATCTATGAAATCCATTTCAGTGCATTAACAGTGATGTAACACCACACACTGAACGATACGAGCGAGGTCACTGACCGAGCCTGCGGAGACACCTGCAGCATGATGGTGTTCATGATAAGAGGCACAAACTCCGACACCACATTGTGAATGTTCAGTTTGTACAGCTAGGAAAGACATCAAACAGAAAAGCAATTAATGTATCAGTGGGCCACAGACAGAAAGCAGACCCCTGCTTGAAATGTACACACTTTATAAGATTCATGCACTCAAAACAGAACAGCAAATTCCTGTATAGATCTACCAATACATCTTAGCATTTTAAAAACAAATCATATTGTGGAATTTTTCATGCAAGATCCGGATATTTGTTGGTGCTATATTATAGGCAAAAAAATTGAAATAAACCTGCTGGTCAAATGTATAATAACAACATGCAGAAATAGTAAACCAAAAGCAGTGTTTGCTCCAAACATCAATTTATTTTCTTTACAATTAAAGCTCATTATGGCAAAGACACACAAAAAAAAGAATCACAACAACCCTTTCGATAAGCGTGCCAGGTTTAAGTAAACAATGGATTTAGCTAGAAAGTATGAGTTTCATTTGATTGACAACACCTTTGATAAATGAGCCAAATGTCTAAAAGAGGATGGTTGGTTTTTATGGGCTCTCACCTGATACATGAGGACTACGATGATGGGAAGCTCAGCCAACACTTTGAGTGACAGCGATCCCCGGGGGATTATGGTATGCTGGAGGACACAGAGGAGACGGATGAGGCCAGTGAGAGACTACACTAGGTGTCAACATAAAACCTTCTAGCACCTATATGGAGCTGTCTTTGTTGATAGTAAAAGTCAATTCAATTCAGGTTTATCTGTATAGTACTTTTCACAATAGATATTGTTTCAAAGCAGCTTTACAGAAAATGTTTGTTTCAGAAGAGCCGGATTGCAACTGCATTTTAGCACCTCTTTGCACAAAGTTTCTAAGCAGGAATTTGGTGCCCCCTAGTGTTCTACATAAAGAAGATGTCATTTGCATTAGAATCCTCAAGGAATGTAAAGTTTACACATGATGGCTAAAGTGGTGGGAAAAAATACATGTGCAATCAGGGTTCAAAACATTGTGTGACTGAATGCACAAACGCATGTGACAACATTGAATGTGTAGTGTCTTTGGCTAAATTCAGACTGTCGGATCCAATTTTTTGATATCAGTATTCATCAGTGCGCATTAGTGATCAAGTCAAAATCCACACAGATCAGCATTTGGACACTCAGATCTTATCAGTTTTACTTTCAGCGCCCAGGCTTATTGGTACTTTACAGTTTCTCACACTCACACACACACACACACACACACACACACACAGTACCATTCTCTGGACTAAAGCACATCGCTCACATCATTGTGTCTCTGCTGATCATATTTGTCAAAACTATTTAGATGAGGAGGATTGTGCAGTTACAGAGCATGTGTACTGACCGTCCGGGTCTCGCTGTCCTCACGCTCCGGTGCGGTCTTCACCAATACTGAGGTGATCATGCCCACCATTTCTGGAGAAGGCACTGTGTTTTCTGCAATAACCTGAGGATTCTCAAAATACCTTGTCTGACAGACAAAGAGACAGGTTCAGAAAACAGATACTTTAACACAAACAAATACTACAAATCCAACTCTGGCTAACAGCTTACCACAACTTTTGGCAGTTCTTTGTAAATTTGCTTCACAAAGTCCAAGAAATGATGAATCTGTAAGAGTTGACAGGAAGATGTTATTGAATAATATTTGAAACTATTTATTGAAACACAGGAAATGCAAATGCTAGTCAACATCCCAGAGCACCAGAACGAAGGCTGCATTTTACCTCTTGAGAGATTGGTGGGCGAAACTGTTTATGCAGTTCAATGATGATGCGTAAACAAATGAGCACATTCTCTTCACTTTCAATCTAAATGATAAAACACAGAAGCAATTCAGAAGCAATCCAGTCAGAACCATTATTTATATTAAAAAAAACACATGATACATTGTAAAGAAATGTAAAATTAATTATGTCCACAGATTCATTTTTAAGTAAACTTAGACAAAAGTGTCTGCTAAATGAATTAAATAAATCATCTATTAGAATACTCTTTAAAGTAATTAGCCTTTAAAGACTTATAAAATAAAAAAATTCAGTATTGTGGCTTTTAGTCCATGTATAAAAGCTTTGAGACCATCTAAAATACCGTTCAAAAGTTTGGGTCAGTATTTTTTGTTGTTGAAAGGAGTCACTTTTATTTAAATCAACAATACAGTAAAACATGAATATTGTAAAATATTACAATTTAAAGAACTGTATTCTATTTTCATGCATTTTAAAATGTTATTTATTCCTGTGATGTCAAAGCTGAATTTTCAGCATAATTACTCCAGTCTTTAGCCTGTCACATGATTTCTGATCATATTAGAAAATTTTTAGAATGCTTAATTATGGAAAAACTGATTTTTTTTTCAAGATTCTTTGATTAATCAAAAGTTCAAATGCATTTATTTGGAATAATAAATATAAACAGTGCAAGTCTGTAATGACCCTATCAATTGAATGCATCCTTGTTGAATAGAAGTATTAATTCCTTTCAAAAAAATATATATTACTGACCCGAAACTGAACTGTAGTCTATATATGCTAGAGTATTCTAAAAGTTGACAAAATGTTATATGCATATATCTATCTATAGCAGGGGTGTCCAAACTCGGTCCTGGAGGGCCACTGTCCTAGCTCTTACTTCCTCAACACCTGTCTGGAAGTTTCTAGTATGCCTAATAAGACCTTGATAAGCTGGTTCAGGTGTGTTTAATTGAGGTTGAAGCTAAACTTTGCAGGACAGTGGCCCTCCAGGATCAGGATCGGACACCCCTGATCAATAGCATCAGGCTATACTATAATATTGTCAATCTACACAGTTCAGCATTTGGACACTCAGATCTTATCAGTTTTGCTTTCAGCGCCCAGGCTTACTGGTACTCTCTCACATACACACACACACACACACACACACACACACACACACAGTACCATGCCGCGGACTAAAGCACATCGCTCTCATCATTGTGTCTCTGCTGACCATGTTTATGTAAAAACAGAACAAAAATGCTGTCCCAAAATTGCATTTACAAACATTTGTTCAATAAAATGCTTTGTAAAATGAAAATATTACAGTTTCTCTTTACATCAGACGAAGTGGAATTCAGGTAAAGAAAGCTGACCTCAAGGAAGCGGAACATGACAGAGAGGATGTTTTTGGCATGGGGCCGCAGATGTTCATTAGTTGGGATCCGGTGGATGATCTCCAGGACGAGTTTCCTTAATTGCTATAAGAGTCACAGACACACCAAGTTTATTTAAATGTCAGGAATGAGGCCTTAATGACTGGAGCAATATAATTATTATTTTTTTTTAAACACACCTGTGTTGGTTTCTCCTGAAGGAATTGCACTTCTCCATCCTGCAGAAACGTTAAGAAACGAGGGATGATGTGCTCCAAAAAAGTAGAATACTGTGGTGAGGATGTGACATTCTGAGGAGGAAGAAAGTAACCATCAATTACTACGAGAAAGCAGCTTTGATTTCAGCTTTTCATAAGCAAAATATAAGAGCTTACCTCAAAATTCTCACTGACTTCCTGCATCATTTTCAGTTTGGTTTCATCCGCTGATGTTTAAATGAAGGAAAAACACATCAGTAAGCAGAGACAACACAGAGACAACATAGTAACAAGTGAAGCAGAAGGAAATAGACTAACGCGTGTTGTTGTCAGTGAGTGCCGCCACAAACTGCAGGTATTTCTTCATGAGGGTGGTCTGGTCCACCACGGTGGGGCTCGGGGTGGGGACAAAAGACATGGTGGCGGCCGGGACAGACAGGATTGCGCTGAATAGGGGCAGACTAGTGTCTGCGCTCGTCTCAGTAGAAATTCATGTCATCTTTAGGAGAATAAACAAGAGGAACGGTCAATTTTACTATGCAACCTTGCAAAATGAAGGACAATAAATATACTATAGTACAATATCAGTACTCAACAAATGCAGTGGTACCAAATTCATGTACAGAAATCGCGTTCATGGATGCCGCTTTGAGAGGCATGGTACAAACATACAAGTAAATCAAGATGAAAATGAGAGATTCAAACAATAAGACTATAACAATGATTAGTTTTCTGTCAATAAAGGTCTCCAAACAGTTGCTCGCCTGTCTAACAAAATAAAGGTATCCAAACAGTTGCCCGCCTGTCTAACAAAACAGGTAATATATTAAAGCGTCTTTGGTGTTTCCATGGTTTCTAAGGAAGGAAAGGGCAGCGTGGATACGACATCATTGACAGGCCACGCAAAGACACGGTCCGTAACACTGGTTAAAATAGCTGATTTTTCTAGATGTTGGAAACATTTGGGATAATGTAAGAACTCAAGTCAACAAAATATATAACATTGTTCTAGTGGTTTTTGGATATTTTATCCAAAAATCTTACATATGGTAATATAAAGTAACACTAATTTAATTTAAATAAACACATCCAACAGTACAGTGAGTAGAACAAATAAAACAGTAAAAATTGGGTATAATTATAATTTTTTTTTAATTTTAGCATGGTCCCTTGCACAAGGATGATCATGTTTATGGGTCCATAAGATTAAAATCCCCTGGTCTACACTACAACAGTAATTTCACTGATGATTCAGAAATATCAACAAATGAAGACGAGTTTGAGCTGAATAATAACACTATAGTGTCTTCTGTAGAGCAGCTTTATAATTAAAATTGTTTCATAACGGAAGAATTTTGCAACATTGACGGTTTTTCCTGTTTATTACTGTAAGGCTGTTTTGAAGCAATCTGTTGTTTACAGCCCTACATAAACAAGCAACATGACTTGACATTGTATTTATAACAACTGTTATAAGCAAACAACAAGAATAATCTAAAAAAACAACAACATCTTATCCTGCACAATTACTTTCAACATGTTTTATTCAGACTAGTTGATAAGTTCTCCTCTAGTACAGGGGAAGCGATGGGCGCGCCAAACTGCAACAACACGCCTACTGCAGTCACGCTCACTGACATGACATGATGCGCTCGAGCCAAAGTATTAATATTAAAAACGAAATGAACCTATCTATCATATAACTGCCAAGGACACTGAGACTTTTACTCTTTCTGAAAAGGACTTTGTTTATTATAGCATAGAATAAGCTAGCAGCACACCAGGCCATTTACAGAAGAAAGAGCCTACTGTCGCTAACTGACTAGCCGGCTGCTAACCCATACCAAGTCCAAGACATTTTTCACGTGCAGAATTGAAGATTTTCACTTTTTACCTCAATTGGTGCAAATATCTAGGGCGGTTTTCTTTCAAACAATTGCTAATGAGATACTTCTGCACTCGTTATGTATCTAAATTACAAAATTACTCACAAAAAACAGCACCAACTTACCCAGCAAGGAGACCGGATGGAGTTGTAAATGAACTTCCGCTACACCGAATGAAATTTAGTGGAAGGGTTTAAATCAATCCGCCGTTGTTGTGTTTACTAATTGTGTGAATTGTTATATTTTGTAAACCATATCAAGCGAATTTTATGCTTTTATACTAGTGATTCTAATCTAGAATTGGGTGTCCAAGGTTCGTTTCAAGCAGTGGTTTTCATATTTAGACAGCAATATAGTTCCACGCGGACGGATACCACAAGGAGAGCAGGCGTGCGAAGACCATCGATAACGATGGTCTTCCAGTTTTCATTTCAACTGGTATATAAATGTTTAATTTAACGTTACTGCACCCTATGAAACAACATACAATTTAATAATCGATTCAGGGTGATTTAGAAAGAATACATTCGACACGTTTGGTTGTATCAGATTTATAGGAAATACTATTGGATAAATGACACCTAAAATATTTAATAGATCAGCTCCGTTGATGTGCTGGTTTTTATTAGATCCATAATAATTATTGTTGGATCATAATAAGGATTCTAAATAAATATATCTAACAGCAAATAACAGGCAGGTACATATATGACCACTTGTGGGCGCCAGAAAAGCTGGGACCTCAATGAAACTCATCCATGTGTATTAATCTCCAAAAAGACCATCAAAAGTCACTTAATAATTAATAAAACATCAGCATTTCGTGAGATAACGAAATATTTTGTTAAGAACTAACTTTCATTTCCCATTGTGATTCTGTTTTGATTTTGGCAACTGACCTTAAAACCCCTAGAATCTGCACAGTGGGGCCCTTTAGAAGTTTTGATATGCTCTGACATTTGCGCTTTTTTCAGTTGCTTATAAACATATTAATGGCAAAAGTGTCATTACACTGTATTCAGCACAAACTGGGCTACCATAATATGTGAGCAACATGTACATGCTTGTATTTTTGAGAGAATAACGTTTATGCATGTGTTTTTGAAAAAAAAACTAAAAACTAAATGTAAGGCCACAAAACACACAAAAGATATGTGTTCACAAGAATTTTGACTAATGCGTGTTGTTGTCTATAGTTTTTGCTTCGAACTGATGTGAGGTGATAAAATAATATATTGATAACATTTTTGTAAGACACATTTTCTTTACAAAGCCTGAATGATCATGAATAATGCAGTGATTTACACCTGAGGACAATAGAATCGAATAAGCCGCACAATGAGCAGCATAATGAAGGAACCTTTGAGTCAGGTAAGTGACGGAGGGAGCTAAGGAACAGGACAAAATAAATATGTTTTGTTGTAGTTTATTTAGAATATATCTAACAATCAGAGGTGGACAGTAACTAAGTACATTTACTTGAGTACTACTTAAGTACACTTTTTGAGTATCTTTACTTTACTTCAATAGTATTTTTTCTGGAAACTTATGACTTTTACTTCACTACATTTGAAAGACAAATATCGTACTTTTTACTCCACTACATTTCTATCAAGGCCCTCGAAGTAGAAAGTCGTAGCCGCTTTGAAAGACAGTGGATGATTTGTTTTCTTCTTTAAAACGTGATGTTTTTTGTTTTTTTGTTTTTGCAGACAGCCTATCAGTAATCACTCTTGTAGGATCACATGAAGTTCAATGATTTCCAAGTATTTTTTGAACACCAATCAATTGATGGCAAAATAGAAGGCGGCAGAACCATGGTTATTCTTAAAGGGGTCATATAATGGTACATGCACTTTTACAAGTTGATTATACGGAAATGTGTGTTGGCAGTGCCTGTACACAACCATCCTATAATGATAAAAATACATACAGTGTTTTTTTTAATCTCCTTATATATTTTCCCCTGTCTCAAATCGAGCCGTCTGATCGTGTGACGTTACACGGTGTACGCCCCTCCTACGATTGTTGATTGACAACAGCGTTTTAACACAGACCCGCCCTGAGCGAGCTGTCATCAATCCGCCATTGTTGATACTCTGGAGCAGAATGGCGTCTAAGTGATTGTGGTGTTGTGTTGTTGGGTGTAATAACGAACACAGCAGTCATTTTGATGTTCCTAAATCCGAACCGCTGAAGACCCAATGGCTGCTGAGTTTTGTTTTAGAAGGGAATATTCCCCCCGATCAACGTCAATGTTTGCGCGAATCATTTCTCAGCAAACGAGGGTCAGTATAAAGCAGGTTTTGCTAATAAGCTGCTCTTGAAAAAAGGATCGTGTTCCTGCTGCACCTTAGGAAGAAGTGAGTGTAACGTTTTATTAACCTTTATATTAATCTTTGCAAATCGCTTGCACGCTTCACGACGAATGAGGCTAAAGTTTACAGGGGAAGTTACATTACGGCATGCTTTGTGTATGACGTTCTCAATATAATTCATAATCCCATGTTTATAATGAACAATGCGTTATGTTTGTTATTACAAACTGTGTACTCAGGTGATAAAGTTAACGTGGTAACACTACACTAAGCTCACTTTTGTACATGGTTTCTAACAGTGTCTGTTACTGATTAAGAAGTAATGTCAAAAATGAGCAAAGCTCATTATCATTTAAAGTCACATACACTGAAATGACTTGCTGAAAACTGAGCTGGTTTTGACCAGGTAAAATGACTGTTTTCTTACAATACTAATGAGAATTTTTAATTAAAGTGTATTACAAACTTTTCATTTAGACACTAAAGAATCATATTAACTTGTACAAAAATGTCATTCTATGACCCCTTTAAAAGTTAAAATTCTGAAGAGCAGACATGGATAAGTCTGAAAAAGTGCGACAACACGAAAGTGCACACAGAAAGCTTCCTTCTCAGACGCCAGACCACTGAATTTTAGTCAATTGAAAACTAAAATCTTATTATAGTCAATTAAAACTAGACTAAAACAATTCAGATGCCTAAAATGTTCTAGTCAAAAGACTGACTAAAACTAAATCCAAATTTGCTGTCAAAATTCACAATGGTATGAAGGATGATTCGTCAAGTGATTTTTATAGATTTACAAGCCAAGTTGCCATAGCCTTGTGGATACAGTGCTAACGCATAGGTAACGTTCCACAATGATGTTAGTTAGCATGCAGAAACGTAGTTGGGCTAATAATGTTAACTGAAGTCCTTTCAGAAATATGTTTATACATAATCCTGTCAAATAAACACAATGTAGAAACCTTTCCTTTCTAGTATAATTTTGACTTTGATAAGAGCTTTGTAACTTTTAAGCAAGTATTTAAATGAGTTCAAGATATGCTAGCATGTCAGATGGAGCATGACTGGCTTAAACCACCATGATGGAACAGTGTGCATTCATACAACAATGCAACAATAATAAAATAATGTGTTTACTTTTACTTTTGATACTTTTAAAAGCAAGTACTTCTGTACTTTTACTTAAGTAAAAATCTATCTTTACAACTTTCACTTGTAATGGAGTAATATTTAACCAATAGTACTTTTACTTTTACTCAAGTAATGGAGTTGTGTACTTTGTCCACCTCTGCTAACAATATAAAGTGAGAGCCAAAGGCACATTACAAAAGCCTATTATTTTAAATTATCAAAAGATTTGACTACTAGTTTTAATGTTTTTGAAAGAAGTCTCATGCTAAACAAACAGTAATTTTGTGACATTGAACACAATTTGGTATTCAGTAAATACAATAGAATAATTTCTAATGATGAATGTTATAAGTAAAATATTTGGGATTTAAAAAAACATAATGCAATGCAATTATGATTTCAGTTTAAATCTAGACTAAAAATCTCTTTACTATGGCATACACATAAAACATTTTTAAATTATATTATTCAAATGAGTTAAATTATTGTTTTAGGCTGCATTAACTAGGTCTGCCATAACCGGGAACACTTCCCATAACACCTGATGTACTCATTACATCATAACAAGAAGGGTATCTACGCTAATGTTAGTCTCTCTGTTTATCCGGAGTTTTACTGTAGTCAGCCGGATCCGGGCCGTATCCAGATCAGATGGTGGAACTGGGCCTAGACACGACCAACGCATCTCTGAAGTGTCTGCAGATACCGGGTCAACTAGACTCTCCCCTGTGAAGGCCTCATCGACACAACATCCAGTGGCACTGATCCTCAACAAACCCTTCTCCTGCGTGATGACTCCGATCTTCAAGCAGATGGAACTGGAAAAATACTCTGAATGTTCCTATCTAATCTGACTTCTAACCTGTAATGTTTGCCTGAATCATAATCACACACTGTTTGTTCATTGGCCAGAGGAGAACTGGCAGCCCGACTGAGCCTGGTTTCTCCCAAGTTTCTTTTCCTCCATTCTGTCATCTAATGGAGTTTTGGTTCCTTACCACCGTCGCCTCTTTTGCCTTTGGCTTTTGGCTTGCTTAGTTGGGGACACTAAATATTCAACTATATTACTGATCCGCCCGCAATGACACTATATGATAATTGAACTGCGAACTGATCTTATGATATGTCCTTTCTTACTCGTGCTGTTCACTTTTCATAATCAACATAGATTAAATTAAAAACAACATTAGGCTATAATATTTAAACATTAATATGAAACAAAATACGTTTTAATGGCTACTACAAGTAGCCTATTGTACACAAAACATATAGCATCTGTGCAGAAATTTGTGAACAAAAGCTTTATTGATGTGACACTAGGCTATTTTACAGTAAACACTTCATAATCTGTCCAAAACAGGCCAAAGAAATCTTATCTAAACACTCTTACGTCTATGACATTTTATGTTGCAGCAGGATTCATATTTAAAAGGTCTTTGGTGGCTATTAATATTCACAGACACTAGCAGAATAAACTTACCTCACAATCATCGGCTGAATCCATTGCTCTTGGAAATAAACAACTTTTCTTCTGAGGTGAATTATTCCAGGATTATTCACCGTGTCTCAAAACGATGTAAAGTACATGCACTAATCTTGATGTGTTAATTCGAGTTGATGTGGGCGTTGACTCTGCTCGCATGGATCAGTATTTGGTGTCAGTATTTGACTTTCAAAGAACGCGTGCTCCGTGACCTTTCTCTCTTTTCAAACAGATTACATACACAGAGAATATTTGTTTTCTATTTTATTTAAATTATTTAAAACCTGATATTTCAATGTTTCTTTAGACATGTCTCATGTTTGTGTGACAAGTATTCACTAAGTTACAGTTCTGAAGAGTATCAGCTTGGACTTCATTGACAGGGAGGCTGCAGATCGCGCATTATGTTTGTTTTCTTTATTTTACAAAAAGCACAACATTTTGTTTTATTGTGAGTGTACATAAATAAAAGTATATACATAACAAATTATAATGATGTATAACACTTGCCTGAATGATAAAAATCAACAGAGTTATTTGAGTCTCTTTGGCACTGATAAGAAAAAAATTGAGGTGGCCGCGCCGGCATGATCTTCAAGGGGTTAAGGACTTTTCAGTGGATGTATGAAATCAGTTCCCCTTAAGGTCTGAACGCTATCTACTGAATGTGCACGTTCACTCGGCGCATCGCCAGTGAAAATCGCTTGGGTGTGAACACTCAAGACGTGCCGAAAAAAGGCCACGAAAAACGCTGGCGATAAGCGCGCGGGATATTTGTCCCGGTGTGTTCAGGCCTTTAAGTTCACACAGGTGTCCTATGCAGCTGTAGTTTATCACAATTTACATGTTTCTGTAATATTTATCAACCAGAATACTTTTGCTTTTTTAGGTGCCTTACTCAAGGGCACCTCAGTCATTTCCTGCCGGTATTGAGAATCCGACCCGCAACCATCGGATTACAAGTCTGACTCTCTAACCATATAGGCCACGACAGCCCCAATGAATGTAAAACAGACATAATAAGAAATCCACATAGCTATACATTTTTAATTTTCACATCGTCACAGCTGTCTATTACCAATCATACTAACTGAGTACAATCACAGCGGTGGTAGCAGATGTAATCCTAGTGGAGCTTCAACAGCCCAGATGGTGAAAGGTCACATTATCATTTCAATAGCCTCTCTGTTGGGCTGGGAGCATAAAAGCAGGAACAAAATCCTGTCTCCCACTGAACCTGTTAACTGATTCATGTGATAGTTTTACATGAATTGAAAAAAAAATCACACCTAGATCACACATATAGGTTACAATATAAAAGTAATGCAAGTGGATTCTTGCAAGGGGTTCTCAGAAACAGAAGTTGTCATAGTTGGGTATAGACTTCTATAGTGGTGAACAGAAACAACAAATAAAATTATTTTAGTTAACTATTATATATTTATATAGTTCACTTCAAAATGAAAATTTCCTGATATTTTACTCACCCCCATGTCTTTCTTTCGAGCCACAGAGCAGCGCAAGATGAGCAATTTAGGTTAAAAAGTATATTCATTTTTATTTTTCCTTGAAAATGACAGATCTTTTCACTAGATAAGACCCTATGCCTCGTCTGGGATCGCGCAGAGCCTCTGAAGCCATTCGAAGCCTTTTGAAACTGCATTGATTTGAACCTTCAACATTTTGGTTGCCATGGAAGTCAATGGTGTGGAGAAAAATTCTGGAATGTTTTCCTCAAAAAACTTAATTTTATTTTCGACTGAAGGAAGAAAGACATGAACATATTGGATGAGATGGGGGTGAGTAAATATCAGGAAATTTTCATTTTGAAGTAATCCTTTAAGAGGAGAGGTGATGATCTATTTGTTGCAACCAAAAAGGTACGACGAGATCCAGACAAGAAACATAAAACCAAACGAGAGAAAAAAACCCACAAAAGATTTACATAGGGACAGTGGCCCTACAGGACCAAGTTTGGAGACTCCTGGTTTAGAGCATAAGAAAAAAACAGATATATATATTTTTTTTTTTTGGAAAAATTATATTTTATTCATGTTATGCTATGTCCTCGTAAGTGAACACAAGGACTAAAAAATAAAATGACATGAAATGAATTGACATGTATAGGAAAAAATCATTTACCCATTAATTTCAGGTTTCAGATTTATTTTAACCAAACTTTGGTTCTCAGCTGTTTTATGAAAGATATAACGGAATGAATATACCATTTTATTTTATGCAATATGTGGGTAAAATTGCATTTTATATGCTTTTCCCATTCAAGGCAATGTGTCTATACACTGGATCTAATTTGCATATACATGTGTTCTTGGAGCAACATGTAATGAAAAAAGAAGTATAATATTGGGAGTAAAAGTTGGCAACATTTTCATAATAAAAATATTTTATAGGAATATTGATATGTAATTTCTTTCCCTATTCACTTGTTGTGTCTCCCAAAATGCCTGATAAACATGATTTAAGTTTTGTAACAGTCATATTTTGATTAGAAACCCCATAACATTTTCCTGAGATGCTGATTTATAACAAACAATTTGAAAATTAGTCCGTTTTAAATGATAATTACGAAATATTATATTTCAATAAGAGGGCTATATTTGATCATTCAGTCATTTTTAAAGACTAAGGAGAAGTTGTTGTCCTGGTGAAACAAATGATATCTCTGAAAAGCCCAGAGTTAAAACTGTGACATGTATGGTGTCAGAGAAATTCACTCAAATATAATGTCTTTGTACGTGGACAGTGGCATTCAGGAGGTTTAAAATGACTATGCACCATTAAGGCAAGTTGATGTAAAGAAAAAGATTCAAAGTAGAAAATTAATTCTAATAAAACCTCTAAAATTGATGCTGTGTGAGGCTCAGTAAGAGCACAGCGATGTTCACTAAACACCTGATGACTCACATTCTGCGGTAAACAGGGTCACGGGTTCACAGCACAAATGTGCTGCCACTGTAAACAGAGCTCTCATCTATTCAGTTTAATGAGTGTAGGGTACCAGACTCAAAATATAATATCTATAACATTTTCTCTGCGGAGTGCATCAACTCATTTAGATACGTTTTGTGAAGGGCCTTGTTTATTCACTGGTTTTTCCATCTCTCAGAAACATGATTGTATGATTTTTTTATTAGTCACAAGCGCTCTATTAATGGGCAAGGACTAATGTGTTTCTCATTGAAATTTTATTGATTAACTTTTCAGTTATATTATGTTTCCATATACTTGCTACTTTTTGGGTAAATCACATAGAGCAGTGTTTCCCAACCATGGTCATACTGCACATTTTGGTACCTTGTTTGATACAGTGTAGCCTGTGTCTAATTTAATTAATGTGCACTCTGCTAATGATCAGATGTGTTAAAACAGGTTCACTAGAAGATCACAGATTCCCAAACCTTTTCATTCTAGCACCCACCTAGAGAGATATAGGCCTATCAATCTTGAGACGCACCAAAAACCTTTTAGAGTGAAATATGAAAAAAAGAAAATGCATTTGTTCTCTTATAAGAGGCCAGGCAGGTAAAGAGAAAATAGAGAGAATAGGTCTTACAGGACAATAGAGAGAATGTAATTTTGTTTTCTTGGAGGCACTGCAAGTAAGAGCTTAATGGATGTATTGAAGAAATGATAATAATGTGGAACTTTCCTTTCAGTAAGTGAGTCATATTTTTATTCAGTATCCACTCTGATTCGGTGAGTTCATTCAGTGAATAATCCATCAAATAGATTCAATCTGGTAACTCCAGAGTTTGTGATTTTTCTTGTGAACAATCAATTAAAGAATCGATTAATAAATGTCATTTGACTGTGAACTAGACTACATTAGGCATGTGCCTGTATCAAATTTTCATGTTGCGATTAATTGCTGAAGCTTTTATCACGGTATACGGTATTATCACGATATTGAAATAAGTTGCAAAAAAAGTGTTGTCATACTATAACAGGTTAAATAACTGTCTTATAACAAAAGAACCAAACATTTAAATACAATAAAGCAATACACAAAAATGTATAAAGTAAACAAATATTTAAAACAGATTAAAGTGCAAAAGAATTATAAAGAACAATAGGTATGCTGAAATGTACATTTAACTAAGATTAATACATGCTTTAGAAGTATTTTTCATTGTCAGTTTGTTAATGAAGGAACTCATGTTAAATACTGGAGCCTTGTAAAGTGTGTGATTGAACAACAGTCAGAACATATTCTAACAATATCTAGGGCATGTAATTTAGTCCAGATTAAAATATAAACTGCAAGTTTGAAAATGAATAGCCTTAAGTCTTTAAGTATTATGTATTAGGTTATGTGATTACTGGGGAAACGGCTGCATTTCTGCTGTTCCGTCAGCGCCCTCTGCTGTCGAAGAATGAATGTGCACTTCAGCAAGTCTCCTCATTCCGCCATGTGCTCGGCTCATGCATGGTCTATTTACATCAGTGCGTTCCTCTTTGACGTGTTTTTCATTTTAAACGGTTGATGGGTAAAGTATTCTTAAAATTAATTCTAAAAATCTGAATAATTCGTAATAAATAATTATTCACGGTATTTTGAAGTACCCACGATAACAATATTGTGCATGTTCATCGTATTACCGTTTACCGGCACATGTCTAGACTACATAGGTTGCGTTTTGCTATATTATTTGTGTCATGATCCCAGCCTGTTTCCCTGTCTTGTGAGGACTTTTGTTATTTCCTGTCTTGTGTCATGTTTTGTAGTTCTTTGTAGTTTTTCATGTTGATTAGTTTCCCCAGGTGTTTCCCATTTAGCCACACCCTCTTGTTAACCTTGTTTCCCTTTGTGTGTATATACCCTAGTGCTTCAGTTGTTGTTTGTCGGTCGTTGCTCCTGTATACAGTATGTGTTCTTGCCGTTGGGCTCCTTTTGGTTCTCTGTGGATTATGCTCTTGTTCTTGGATTATCTGTGTTGTTTTTGAATAAATGTTTTGTACTGGCATTTGGATTCTCACTATGCCTGCTCATACGTTACAGAACGACCGACCAACATGAATCCAGCAGCACAGATTATGCGTCTCCGTCAGGGAGACAGGCCTATTGTGGAGTTACATCAAGGACTTTACTGAGCTGGCACATTTGACTACAATGGACTCGGCATGTCTTATGGTTTTGTTTTCGTGGAGGACTATCTGAGCCACTCAGTTCAGTCATGATATTGCACCTCCCTAATTGGACGCTGGAATCTTATATAAATCTGGCACTGAGTGGTCCTGCATTCACTGTGGGAGTTACAGAGGATGAATCTAGCACTCCTGTCATGTCCACCAGTCCAGAGTCTCATCCCGTCATGGCCGCCAGTCCAAAGTCTTGACCCGTCATGGCATCCACGCCCAAATCTCCAACCATCATGGTTGCCATGCCCACCATCCAGAGCCCAGTGACGTCTCTTGTCTCCGTCCAGAGCCCAGTCACGCCTCCTGTCTCCGTCCAGAGCCCAGTGACTTCTCCTCTCACAGACCAGCGTCCGGAGAGGGCTCCAGCCCGTGACCAGAGTCCGGAGAGGGCTCCAGCCCGTGACCAGAGTCCGGAGAGGGCTCCAGCCCGTGACCAGAGTCCGGAGAGGGCTCCAGCCCGTGACCGAGTCCGGAGAGGGCTCCAGCCCGTGACCAGAGTCCGGAGAGGGCTCCAGCCCGTGACCAGAGTCCGGAGAGTCCAGAGAGTCCGGAGAGTCCGGAGAGGGCTCCAGCCCGTGACCAGAGTCCGGAGAGTCCGGAGAGGGCTCCAGCCCGTGACCAGAGTCCGGAGAGTCCAGAGAGGGCTCCAGCCCGTGACCAGAGACCGGAGAGTCCGGAGAGGGCTCCAGCCCGTGACCAGAGACCGGAGAGTCCGGAGAGGGCTCCAGCCCGTGACCAGAGTCCGGAGAGGGCTCCAGCCCGTGACCAGAGTCCGGAGAGGGCTCCAGCCTGTGACCAGAGTCCGGAGAGGGCTCCAGCCCGTGACCAGAGTCCGGAGAGGGCTCCAGCCCGTGACCAGAGTCCGGAGAGGGCTCCAGCCCGTGACCAGAGTCCGGAGAGGGCTCCAGCCCGTGACCAGAGTCCGGAGAGTCCGGAGAGGGCTCCAGCCCGTGACCAGAGACCGGAGAGTCCGGAGAGGGCTCCAGCCCGTGACCAGAGACCGGAGAGTCCGGAGAGGGCTCCAGCCCGTGACCAGAGACCGGAGAGTCCGGAGAGGGCTCCAGCCCGTGACCAGAGACCGGAGAGTCCGGAGAGGGCTCCAGCCCGTGACCAGAGACCGGAGAGTCCGGAGAGGGCTCCAGCCCGTGACCAGAGTCCGGAGAGGGCTCCAGCCCGTGACCAGAGTCCGGAGAGTCCGGAGAGGGCTCCAGCCCGTGACCAGAGTCCGGAGAGTCCGGAGAGGACTCAAGCCCGTGACCAGAGTCCGGAGAGTCCGGAGAGGGCTCCAGCCCGTGACCAGAGTCCGGAGAGGGCTCCAGCCTGTGACCAGAGTCCGGAGAGGGCTCCAGCCTGTGACCAGAGTCCGGAGAGGGCTCCAGCCTGTGACCAGAGTCCGGAGAGGGCTCCAGCCTGTGACCAGAGTCCGGAGAGGGCTCCACCCCGTGACCAGAGTCCGGAGAGGGCTCCAGCCTGTGACCAGAGTCCGGAGAGGGCTCCAGCCTGTGACCAGAGTCCGGAGAGGGCTCCACCCCGTGACCAGAGTCCGGAGAGTCCGGAGAGGGCTCCAGCCCGTGACCAGAGTCCGGAGAGGGCTCCAGCCTGTGACCAGAGTCCGGAGAGGGCTCCAGCCTGTGACCAGAGTCCGGAGAGGGCTCCACCCCGTGACCAGAGTCCGGAGAGTCCGGAGAGGGCTCCAGCCCGTGACCAGAGTCCGGAGAGTCCGGAGAGGGCTCCAGCCCGTGACCAGAGTCCGGAAAGTCCGGAGAGTCCGGAGAGGGCTCCAGCCCGTGACCAGAGTCCAGAGAGTCCGGAGAGTCCGGAGAGGGCTCCAGCCCGTGACCAGAGTCCGGAGAGGGCTCCAGCCCATGACCAGAGTCCGGAGAGTCCGGAGAGGGCTCCAGCCCGTGACCAGAGTCCGGAGAGGGCTCCACCCCTTGACCAGCATCCGGAGAGAGCTCCAGCCTGTGACTACAGAATCCTTCATGGAACTTAAGTATTGCTCCGATGATGGAAATTGGAATTATCAATGCTTTAGCTATTTTCTTACAGCCACTTTCTATTTCTTGAAGCTCATCAATCTTTTGCTGCACAGAAGAACTACTTCGGTTTTACTCATTCTGATGGATGATTAAGGGAGGTTGGCCTTTGTGTTTCCTCATATTAATACTCCTGTGAAATAAAAGTCATGGCTAGACAATTGCATGCTCCTAGTCACCAAGGTGTGCCAAAAAGTGTAAATATTAATGGGAATCTACTTCAGATATATTTTACTCATAAAAAAATTCTAGGGGTGCCAATAATTCTGACCACAACTGTACATTTGGCAGATTATTTTTTATGATTTACCAATGACATTGGCATTGCTAGTGCCATGTTCTACTGCTGTTTGATGAAAAGAATAGACTGTACACACCAAAAAATATATATATATATATATAACCTAAAAATGGCATTTATTCAAGTTCAAAATATTATTTAACATCGCTGAACCATTCATTTATACATAAACCAAATTTTTTATGGGTTAGGTAGAAATAGTAGCCTATAGAAATAGTTCTTTAAGGTAACAATTTCAGGTTACAATTTTTTTTTTACAATAATGGCCCACTCCAACATAATTTTGTATTAATCAAAGGATATTATATGGGATCATTCAATAAGTGAGCCATGTATTTATTCAGTGTATTCAGTGAGTTTATTCAGTGAATAATCTGAACTAACAGATTTAGTCTGGTAACTTTTAATGAACAATTCATTAAAGAACCGATTGAAAAGTATTCTTTGTTCATGAACTGGACATGTTTAAACTGGACAACCGAATAATATGCAGTACAGATGGTCTCACCATTAATAAAATCGGCAGTTCAAAAAAAAATTATTACATTATTATATAAAATAATTATTTTTGACTGTTTTTTTTATTTCCATTACCATTCAAGAAGGTCTCTGTCTTGATAGTAACTTGCCCTGATTGTCAATTAATTTGTGTACTAACACATTCTAAAACAGTATTAATTGTGCAGTGTCCGTTTGACTGTATGTTCTTACCACCATTGAGAAGGTGTCAAAGTTCTGCCAGGCTCAGCAATAAGCTTAGGCTGCTCCCGGCATCAGTTTTCTCTGCAGTGGCTCTGGTGAAAAGCCAAGTTCTGATCATGATCCTGTAAAACCTCTGCTCCGGTCCAAAGGCACACCATGTTTAGTTACGTAAATCAACATTAGCCTAATATTTTTTCTTCTATTTATATTTTTATAAATATATTTATATTTATTCTGCTTATATAATTATGAATATTTGTTTTAAACATTTAAAAAATGAATAGTTTGACAATGACAACCATTGAGTAACCTAGCCTGCTCACAGCAGTGTGAATAAGCTTATAATGCAGCACTTGCTGTTTTGATTTCCATTTTACTGCAGATGACACGTGACCCCTCACAGTGACCTGTAAAGCTAATCTAAATCTCATTTAACTTCATCTTGCCTACATCCGTAGTAACAGAACATACGTAAGCTATAGGGGACACCGGAAAGTGTTCCGATTAAAATTAGTTTAACCAATAAGAATCGAGCAGAGGTGCAATCTTAAGTTGCATTTACAGCCAAATCTTTATGCAAGAAAAAATAAATTTGCATTTATGGATTTTAAAAAACAGAACAGGCATCAACCATCATCATTTCTGTTGTAATTTGTAATATAATTTGACATTAACCACACAAGATTTTCACTTAAATGTCTAAAACAAGCTATATATATTCTAATTTTCTATTTCAAGCATAACACCATTATTAAATCCCCTAACCCTCCTAAACACAACCCTCACAGAAAACTTTAGCATTTTGTAAAATTTTTTAAAAAGCTCTTTTCCTGCATGGGGACTAAAAATGTCAAGGACATTTTTGGATTTTGCCGTCTTTATTTGACTCCATAATGTAAGGTATACCTAAACCACACACACACACACACACACACACACACACACACACACACACACACACACACACACACACACACACACACACACACACACACACACACACACACACACACACACACACACACACACACACACACACACACACACACACTGGGTGTTCATGTTTTGTGACTTTCCATAGACATAATGATTTTATCTCCTTACACTACCCCTAAACCTATCCATCACATAAAACATTCTGCATTTTTACATTTTCAAATTAAAAAAAACATTACTTAGTATGATTTATAAGCTGTTTTCCTCATGGGGACCAAAAAATGTCCCCACAAGGGCAAGGAATTTGGATATTGCCATCTCCGTGGGGACATTTTGTCCCCATATAGGTTTTTTTTTAAGTTATGCCTTTATTGGATAGGACAGTGTGGAGATCAGACAAGAAGCCATGGGGTGGAGAGAGAGAAATGCATTTTATTTTTTATGTATTTTATTTTTTTTTAATAGTTGTTTTCAGTGGGGTGGTGATGGAAGATGGTAATTATTATATTACATAATTTTATTACTGCAGTTAATTCATGCACAAAATGTTAAATGTCCATGTTTTCAATTAGTTTTACAACAACAATGCCACTTTATGTAGTCTATAATGTGACAATAATTTAAACAGTTTAGAGCATAAAATGAACCTAGGCTACTTTAATTTAAAATAGACAAGCAATTTATAATATTCACATATTAGGCTATATCAACATGATAGATGTTAAAACAATCCACTCACCTATAAATACAATGTAAAATCCCCAAATCTTAAAGGTTATATAGTTTATTATCCAAGGCACTAAGTAATAGGCTACTCAAATAATCCATGTGTTAAATAGATTTAGGCCTATAACTTTGCTACTGGCCACAGATTAAAGAGGACTTTTGGAGAGATATGTACCCTTTGATAAGAAACTCTCTCGTTGTCATGTTGGATTAAAGCTACTTGATTTTTTTAGGAAGGTGATTTTATAGCGACAAGGTCTAGTGACGTTAATACTACAGCCAATCCGATTCCTCCAATCGCTGAAGTTCATTGTCGACTGTGTCGCTCTTCTTGTCAGCAGCAGTAGCGCGAGAAGCCGGAGTCAGTAGTTCAAAGGGCAAGGATCATCACTAATATCCACCGATGGAAATCTTTTACGCGCTGTGTAGTTTGAGGTAAGTTTTGGGATTCAACACAATACATTCGCATACAGATTGTTAAAACCTCCACGCGCGCCTGTTACATCGCAACAAAATGCTTCATCTGGTCGCCGGACTCATATGCGTCTATGCACTGACGTGTGTAAAAGTTGTCTATGGACAAAATGAAAAAGGTGAGCGTTTTCTATGTACTGTTGTCCCCATTGACAAGGATACAAGTTGCCCCGTGCAGTCTCTGCCTGTTCAAAGCTCATCGGTTCAAGAGGAGGAACTGAGAAACACGGTCATGCAACTTCGCGAGACAATTTTACAACAGAAGGAGACAATTGTCAACCAGTTAGGAACGATTAAAGAGCTGACGTCTAAACTGTCACGATGCGAGTCTGACTCCGAGACATTTAGGAAACTGAATAAGGACACAATGGATGATGTGCCTAAAGATGACACCATTGACGTTCTTGGAAAGATCATGCAGGGTCTGAAGGATCGACTGGAAAACTTAGAGGTAAGAAAGACATTATTTCAGATAAGTTTGACGCTTTGAAGTGTTCTACATGTGTAAGTAAACAGATTACATGACTAAAAACAGTTGTGCTGGATGTTTCTCTGCCACGACTATTTTGGTAATTACGCGGAGGCGTTAAAGATTTACAGGGATTATCTCATTAGTTAGTACGTCTCTAACTCTTAACCACAAATGGCAAAGTTACTTATGATGCCCCAAGCGACAAAACGTCTGGAATGTGTCAGCGCCACTTAAATGTCAGGTGTTAATCTGTCTGTGTGAAATGATGGATTGCATTGCATGATGCATCCTGTATTTTTCTTTCTTCCCATCTGGCACTGAATGAGTTTTTGTTAACAAACTAGTTTGTGGAAGTTAATTTAGTTAGTGTTTTAGGGTTAATTGCTTAAATGAATAGTTCACCCAAAAATGAAAATGCTGTCATCACCCTCAAGTTGTTCCAAACCTGTATGAATTTCTTTGTTCTGCTGAACACAAAAGAAGATACTTTCAAGAATGTTGGTAGCCAAACAGTTGATGGACCCCATTGACTTCCATAGTATTTTTTCCCTACTATGGAAGTCAATGGGGCCCATCAACCGTTTAGTTCCCTATATTCTTCAACATATATTTGTTTGTGTTCAGCAGAAGAAAGAAATTCATACAGGTTTGGAACAACTTGAGGGTTATGGTATTAATGGTTACATATAAATTAACTGGTTTTATTCAAGTTATTAAAAATGTTATTTATCATCACTGAACCAACATATAATTAACCAAGATTAATTTATATCAACAAAGCTAATGAAATCAGGTAGAAGTAGCTCTTTAAGGTAGCAATTGCAGAGCAGGTTAGCTCTTTTTAGAGTGTGCCTGTGTCATTAAAAAATCCTTAACCATACAGATAAATACTCACGACACCTAACAATTATTTTTTGTGTATTCACCTGAAATGTATCTATATGTTTTTATTGTTTATTTTTATTTATCCTGTGGCGTATCTTCAATAATACATTCTTGGCTTTTCAGAGATGCTACAAATGTAAAGGGTTTGGCCATGAAAACATCTTACTGTTTAAAAAAAAATGAAAAGAGGAATATTAGTTGAGCTCTTTTGTAATTATCATTAGCATTTAAATGATTTTAAGAAAAAAAAATTAGTGAGATTACAAAGCAGAATATGATATTTTTTTCAAGAATGACATTGCTTTCTTTGACTTCTTAGAATCAGTACAAATATTTTCAGGTGTTAAAGAAGAAGCTTGAAACCTAAAATTGATTTGTGAATGGAAAAATATTATCATCTTCTTGAAAAAAATACTTGCAAAAAAAGAGAGAACTGGATTATGTTTTAGGCCTACTTTGTAATATTCTTAGTTCAGAATGGAATAGGTTCTATCAAGCTAAGAAAAAGCCTTTGTTCAATTCTGTCAGCTATGTTTAGGAATCCAATGCTTGTCGTTTTTTGTCATTTCTTTCCAAAGCAACAGCAAATGCGAGCCAATGTCTCTGGTGCCTCCTTCCCTAATGAGCTGAGAAATCTACTGCAGCGTAGACTGGAGGACCTGGAGAATCAACTGCTGAAGAAGGTCAATGAGCTAGAGGAAGAGAAGTCCCAGCTATATAATGAGACAGTCGCTCATCGGCAGCGCACGGACAGTACCCTCAACTCTCTCATGAATAGGATCTCTGAACTAGAGAAAGGTCTGCTTCTAGTTATTCTTCTTTCCAAAATACAGGAGACTGAAAAGTGTTGTAACATTTTATTTAGAATGTTTGTAACTGTGTAGCACTATGTGCTTCAAAATTGGCTAAAATATTCCCATATTTGTCAGAGCTGAGCCTTGTGGGCATATATCTGGTGATCAGAGTTCTATTCCCAGGTTGAGTTCCAGTGCTCCATGCTTTCCTGTCTGATCCTCGACTACACTGTCCTATCCGATATATACACCAATCAGGCATAAGTAACATTATGACAGGTGAAGTGAATAACACCGATTATCTCTTCATCATGGCACCTGTTAGTGGGGGGGGGGGGGGGGGGTAGTGGGGGGGTATATTAGGCAGAAAGTAAACATTTTGTCCTCAAAGTTGATGTGTTAGAAGCAGGAAAAATGGGGAAGCATAAGGTTTTTATCGAGTTTGACAAGGGCCAAATTGTGATGGCTAAACGACTGGGTCAGAGCATCTCCAAAACTGCCGCTCTTGTGGGGTGTGCCCAGTCTGCAGTGGTCATTATCTATCAAAAGTGGTCCAAGGAAGGAACAGTGGTGAACCGGCGACAGGGTCAATGATGCACGTGGGGAGCGAAGGCTGGCCAGTGTGGTCCGATCAAACAGGCGAGCTACTGTAGCTCAAATTGCTCAAGAAATGAATGCTGGTTCTGATAGAAAGGAGTCAGAATACACAGTGCATCACAGTTTGTTATGTATAGGGCTGCATAGCCGTAGACCAGTCAGGGTGCCCATGCTGACCCCTATCCACCGCCGAAAGGGTGAACAGTGGGCATGGAGCCAGGGCCGTTTCTAGCCATTTTGACGCCCTAGGCAAAAACCTTATTGGCACCCCCCAGCCAAATCTTAAAAAGCAACATGGTATAACTGGTATTAATTTTAATCCTTATTAACAAATACATACATACATACCATTTTGGAACTGTAATCCTTATTAACAAATATATACAAATACAATTTGGAAACTACGTATAAAAGCTGTTCCAGTCACATGAAAGTAACAAGAATAAATATGGATTCAGTGTGGTCTTTGTTTCTCATTGACGCTTGAACTTCCCCTTTAAATAACGCAACGCTATGCCCTGTAGACACTATTAGAACTGCATGAAGCGATTCAGCTTTCAACACCATCCGTAAAGATGCATTAAATTCGACAAAGCAGTTTAATAAAGGATAATAAATATTGTGAATTAGCACATTTTATTATACTATTTTTTAATTAGCCGTTGAAGTTTTATATGGGACAATTACACACTGATCATTAAACAATGCATTAGCGCAAAAACACACACCTTTTGGAGGTGTAAGTAAGAGAAGAAAGCTTAATAGAGTCTAAATATAATGATATCATGAAATGCTAAAGTGAGTGAGGTTAGCCTACATCTTGCCTCTATAATACACACCGAGCAATATTACACTATCTGCCCATTTCACAGCGTGATTTCTCGACTGCCACAAATACGGCCCTAACAAAATACAGATTTGTGCACTTTTTATTGTACCTGTTTTTTTAATTGGCCTTTGAATTTAGCCTTATTGTGTTGTTAAAAAAAGCGTTACCTTGCCAAAGCTTTGACCGAGCTCTTTGATCAAATGGTGTTGAGCGCTCTATATGCAAACTTTACATGCAACATTCAGACAGTAATTGACAGTACTCTGATCCAATAGTGTTAGGGCAGGGGTAGGCAAGTTCAGTCCTAGAGAGCCGCTGTCCTGCAGATTTTAGTTCCAACCCTAATCAAACACACCTGAACAAGCTCATCAGTGTCTTCAGGATTACTAAAGCTACAGACAGGTGAGGGTTTTTCAGGGTTGGAGTCAAACTCTGCAGGACAGCGGCTCTCTAGGACCGAACTTGCCTACCCCTGTGTTAGGGGAACCAGTGGGGGTGGCAATCATATTTCAGGGTGGCCTTGACACCCTTTACACACTCCCCTGATATGCGTCCATTGCCGCCCCTTTAGCTGATGGCGCCCTAGGCGACCGCCTAGTTCTCCTATGCCTAAAAACGGCCCTGCATGGAGCAATGGAAGAAGGTGGCCTGGTCTGATGAATCACGTTTTCTTTTACATCACGTGGATGGCCGGGTGCGTGTGTGTTTCGCTTACCTGAGGAACACATGGCCCAAGGATGCACTATGGGAAGAAGGCAGGGCGGCGGAGGCAGTGTGATGCTTTGGGAGGCTGATGGAAATGGTATTCCCTGGTGGCTGCCACAAAGCAAAAATGGTTCAGGAATGGTTTAAGAAACACAACAACGAGTTTGAGGTGTTGACTTGGCCTCCAAATTCCCCAGATCTCAATCCCATTGAGCATCTTTATTCGGATCCCCATTAGCTTCCACAAAGTGGTTGCTAATCTTCCTGGGGTTCCACACAGTCATACAAGACAAAAAACATACAAATAAAATAAAATACAATTACACTAATAAAATCATCAAACTATACATCTTAGCAGTAGCAGCGCATCAAACATACAACATATATCTACATATTTGTAAGCATATCTTTACAATGTCTTCTAAATACATGTGCTTTTACTCTTTCGTATGTTTATTGGAACCGCAACAGAACCTTGATAAAGCACAGTTTTTTTCATGAAATTTGTGGGATAGGCTGAACAAACAAGTCCGATCCATGAAGGCCCCACTTCGCAACTTACAGGACTTAAAGGATCTGCTGCTTACATCTTGGTGCCAGATACCACAGCACACCTTCAGGGGTCTAGCTGAGTCCATGCCTCGACGGGTCAGGGCTGTTTTGGCAGCAAAAGGGGGACCAACACAATATTAGGAACCTTCATAATGTTACGCCTGATCAGTGTATATATTCCCACATTATCTGCTATAGTGTTACAGTTTGCTTCTTGGTTTCCTCTACATTAAATTCTAGTCCTGATCTGTCCACATTATTTTTCTTAATGTTTGATTTGAAAGAGTTTGACCTGAGGGGATAATTAGGTTGTTTTGTGGTCCGTCAGCATATATCTGCATTATTCCAGAGATGATACAATCATAAATCACACTTTTTGGCTTTAGGTGGAGGTGGATTCAAATCACCAGAGAATTTCAAGATTTCTCTTCCTCTTCGCACAAATTACCTTTTTGGACAAGTAAAGAAAAGCCTACCAGAAATGTACGCCTTCACTGTCTGCATGTGGCTCAAGTCCGGTTCAAGCCCTGGCATTGGAACACCATTTTCCTACGGAGTGCCTGGACAGGCAAATGAGATCGTACTGATCGAATGGGGCCATAACCCCATAGAACTGCTCATCAATGACAAGGTAAAGAAACAATGTATTAAGAAAAGAAAGTTTGGAATTGAATGTTATGAGGACAATTGCAGTTTATTAATCATCATTTAATTATCAGCATAGATAAGTGTATAAGAAAATGTGTTTAGTAAAATAGAAATGCCTTTCATACTTCTTTACAATGAGTATCATTTGCTCATTCATCATTATTTTGTTTTCCTGTAAAACACAAAAGATTTTATATCGCCAAGCTCCAAAAAAAGAAAAAGCAGCATAAAAAGTATCATAAAAGTTGTCCATATGACTATATTATTCTGAAGCCAAATGAGCTTAGTTAAAAAAAGATTATTCAAATTAAAATAATATTTCAATGTTAATCGTTCTATTCACTGCAGTTTTGAAATCCCATTCCCAATTGTGTAAAAATATACCGTCTAAGATGTGTTGCACAAGGAGGTCACGTGACCTGGGAACGTGACATGGAAAGTTTTAAAAGCACTACTGAGCGTAGAGGAAGATTATAAGTGTACAATGACTTAAAGGGATAGTTCACCGTCATCGTCATCATTTACTCACCCTATTGGCATCGCCCTGTATGACTTTCTTTCTTCTGTAAAACATTTTAAAAATATTTTGAAAAAATTGATAAAAACCAAAAAGGTCTGGTTGCAAACAGTCTTCAAAATATATTTTGGTCCCACTTTATATTAGGTGGCCTTAACTACTATGCACTTACATAAAAAAATTGTGCTCAAATTGTATTGCAAAACATTTTTGGTGATTTTGAGGTGGGATAGGGGTAAAGTAAGGGACAGGTGTGGTGGTATGGGTAAGTTTAAGGCTAGGGTTAGGTGTAAGGGAAGTGTCAACAGTGTAATTATAAATGTAACTAATTACAGGTGTAATTACATGCAGGTAATTTTTTTAATGTAAGAACATGTATGTACACAATAAGTGCATTGTAACAAATGATTAATTTAAATGTTAGTACATAGTAGTTAAGGCCACCCAATATAAAGTGAGTCTGTATTTTTTGTGTTCTGCAGAAGAACGACATAAGTTTAGTAAATGATGACAGATCTCGGCAGTATAAATCACCATCCATTTCCCTTGTGTGGAAAACTTAAGATTTCACTTTGTGTTTAATGAAAGAAAGAAAATAATATTGATAAACTATGTTTTAATACCTCTTGTTGTCAAATAGGTGACGCAACTACCTCTATCACTGAGCGATGGGAGGTGGCACCATGTCTGCATCACTTGGACTACCAGGGATGGGCTTTGGGAAGCCTACCAGGATGGCCAAAGATTGGGTTCAGGCGACAATCTGGCCCCCTGGCACCCTATCAAGCCCGGAGGAGTCCTCATCTTGGGCCAAGAGCAGGTGAGAACAGAAGCAGAGCTGATACAGCAGTTTCTGCTGCAATCCCAGACACAGTCACACTGTAACTGTAATATTATGCCATCCCTGCACAATAGTGTTACTGACTCATGAAATTTACATTTTAAATAAAACTTGACCTCAGACAGCAAACAATGTCGTAGAGTTAGCATGCACATGCTCTAAGAGTGAATAAAAGGGGATATTGTTGTTGTCTTAACGAGGCCTGTCGTTTATGGCCTCAACAGGATGTAGTAGGGGGTCGCTTTGATGCCACCCAGGCCTTTGTGGGGGAGCTGAGCCACTTTAACATCTGGGATCGGGTCCTGCGCTCAACGGATATCATTGCCATGTCAAACTGCTCTTCCTACATCCCTGGGAATGTGGTGGCCTGGACAGATAGTAACATTGAGGTGTTTGGTGGAGCCTCAAAGTGGCCGCTGGAGCTATGTGAAGACCGGCTATTTGACAATTAAAAGTGTTTGTGGACAATAGCGAGCGATATGATATCCTTTTCATCCTCAAAAAAGATTTATCTTCATCACTCAAAACAAGAAGTAGCAAAGTTTTTAAAAAAAATCAACCTAACTATATCAACAATATATAAATATTCTTGGACAGATTACAACATACAGATAAATGTAACCTTTCAGTTGACATATTTGAGGCTAAAGGATATTGGCATTACAGAAAGTATTGTATCAGATGGTACTACTCTGATAACTACCATGTAACTGAATGATCATTATGTACTATGTATTTACATGATACTCCATGGTACATTACCATGTCACCTTGTCGGTGTACAGAAAAGTACACACACACACATGCTTATCCTGTTATATAGCTGCGTTCATGGCATGTTGGAATTACTGGAATTACGAGATAACAACTTTCTTGTAGAACTTGTAGTTGCAACTCGTAAACTATGATTTTTAAAACTCATCATGTGGAAGCACTCAAAATGGCAGCTGCTTTAGCAGCAAAATGTTACTAAGCAGTTATTTTGTAATATTTCTGTTTAATAATTCCTATAATTGACTGTTAATATCTAAATAATGCAAGAATAATCTGTAAATAAAGACAAACGAAAAACATACAAGACAGTTTAATGTAGCTAGCACAGCGTTAGCATAGAATAACTATCTAATGCCCTGCTAAATAAACTATACGTTTAATAAGGCATTTGCATTACTTGTTGTATTAGGTTTTTGACGATTGATTACTAAAATTACACATTCTTTTTGCCGTTAATAGTGCTGCCACAGAAAAACATAATCCTGAGTTTGAGGACATAAACAGCTCAAAGTAGAACGTTCGTGGTTATCATCTAGTAATTGTGACATGGCATGAACACAGCAAATGCTTTCACATTTTATATAGTAAAGGGAGTTCTCACATCTTTCCATGTCCTCTTTGAGTTTGCATAGTTGCCCTTAAGGAGCCTAAGTCACAAAAGTCATTACATAGCTGTTTTTGATTTGAAGAACAAGGCCACATAAGGAAGATTTTGTACTGTACAAGTCAAAAGTCTAAAATTTGGTGACTTTGGTGAGGGAGATCACTTTTAAAGTAGGCACCTTTAGCCTGTTTAGCATTAGCGCAACCCATCAGAGCAAAAAATGTGGTTAAAGCGCCATCAATCTTTTTAAAACCTGTCACAGGTTCTTATAAACACATATCTATATTTAAAAGAGTGAATTACCCATGGAAGATTATAAATGCTTTAACTGTCAGATATTTTGAAGACAATGAATGAACTGTGAATTATGTTGCAAGGCCCGTTTCTTTGAATATATGATCATATTTTTATACCCTGCTTTTATATCAGATATGTAATTTAGTGTTGTTTTGTTTGTTATGCAATGTCAAGATACCCATATTTTGTTTAATGAAAAGCCTTTTTTGTTTACTGTGCCAATTATTCAAGGTTTGCTCGACACTGCTAACCTGTAATTGCCAATGAAAAATAAAGTTAGCATTGAAATCTTTTTGTTCTTCTGCAATATTTTCTATTATGGTTTAGTCTGTTTTTTCAGCACCAATAATAATAAATATAATAGTGTAATAGGCAGTAACTTTCTTACAGATATTGTTCATTTGCCCTGCTTGTTTGTGGAAAGGGTAAATTTGTTTTAAGTTTTTTTTTAACCAAATTTACCCAAAAATACTGTAGAAAAGTACTATAATGAGATATAACTATTTTCTGAATGTAACCTCAGTAGATATAACTGTGGTTGAGGTCAAAATGTGGAAAGAGAGCATGTAATCACACTGTTCTGATGGACAGGTGGCTCAGAGGGCATTAGCCTGTCTTAAGGGATGAGATCAGTCCCAAGCCAAAGCTTGTGTCACAGAGGGACATTTCACAAGACTGCACAAACAAAACTATTTAAAAAAAAGAAAATGACCTTTAGAGAGGTGGACATAACAATAAAAGTGGTGGGTGGTGTTAGAGGTCAGCGCATACAATATTTAGCCGGGGATGTTGAGAAGGTCTCTGGGTTCTATAAAACAGCTGCATCAGTGACCTTCACCAAGGGAGAGAAAATCTCCAGCTTCCTCACAGCTCACATCCCTGAGATAATTAACATTTAAAGATTTTTTTATACTCATGCTCTGCCAAATGCATTTCAGTCACACATCAACATTATGAGCTTTGAAGGGAAAGTAGATAATGGATTATACTGGCTGTGTGATTTAGAATTGGCAAAACAGCATTAATCTGAGTAAGGGAGAGTGATGCATTTAGTATTTGTTCAGATTTATAAACACATAATTTGATCATTTAAAACATTACTGCTAAAAGTATAATAATAATTTCAAAAGATTATGAATGTTTTTTTTTCATGAGGCACAGTTTATTGTTGTCACTATAAGAATAACATAAATGGACACTGTTTATTGAATTTAATTATAGGTCTCAAAGTTGCAGCTGTTTAAAACCTAATTCAATCAAACATTATTAACAATACAAAACAATTAATGTTAGAAGCACCTTAATTAAAAAAAAAAAAAAAGTAAAATCAAAGGTTTGAATTTATTGATTTGAGTTTATTATCTCCAATAGCTAGATCTATTACAAAAGCATTACAAAATGGTCTAATTTCCTAAAATACAGCATACCTAGATAATTACACTCTTGTTCAAATAAAAAAAAGAAATTAATACTTATATTCAGCAAAGATGCATTAAATTGATCAAAAGTGAAAGACATTTATAATGTTACAAAATATTCAATATTTCTTTCTATTACTTTCTATTAATCAGACAATCCTGAAAAAAAAAAAATCTGTTTCAACCTTTTTAACAAAACAGCATACTAGAATGATTTTTGAAGGATCATGTGACACTAAAGACTGAAGGAAGAATGGCTGCTGAAAATTCAGCGTTGCCATCACAGGAATAAATTACATTTTAAAATATTGAAAAGTTATTTAAAATAGTATATGAGTGCTTTCAATGTATTACTGTATTACTGTATTCCAATAAATAAAGCCTTTGTGAACATCTTCTTTCAAAAATATTAAAAAATCTTACTGACCCTAAACTTTTGAACGGTAGTGTAAGTTATGATAAATCAGTGTGTAGGTGACAGGTTGTATTTGAATTGGTTGACTGTTTCCTAAACGGAGACAAATCTTTGCTAAACTTTTGTAAAGAAACATATTCAAGTCCTTCCACATACATATGACTCCCGTAACACTTCCAAGGGCAAGAATAATGCCTCAGCTACTTTTGAGTTGAAGGGCACGGTTATTACTAGATGTATGATGCATAGCTCATCTGTAGCCTTTGACCTAGAGAGGTATTTTGCAGTCCCTTGTGGAGCTGTAATTCTTGTCTTCCTGGTACCTCACAGTGCAGATGGCAAATGTCATTGATCATCACAGCAGGAATATACAGGTCAGACCCATTCATTTCAACAGAAAGAGCTCTAGGTCTTATACAAGGAAACTCTCCCTCATAATCACTCGCAAAGAAATATGATCGTGCTATACAGCGGTGTGTTGGGTACATTTGGGTCAGGTTTAAAATTGTAACAATATTCCAAGGCAAGCTTGTTGAACTGCATGCAATCCCTCTAACCTCATGTACTTTCCTACTTTAAAAGGTTCATCACCAGTGTCAACATCCATTAGGATCTCGAGGAGTTTTACATTAACAAATGGAACCTTCATAAAGTGAAACCTTGAAACCCACTCAAGTATGAACTAAAAGAGCAGAGAAAACAGGAAGGAGAATTAGTGAGTTGAGTTCGCATAGACACAGAAGAGTGATTCAGACGAAAAGCTTTCATGGATTCTGTATTGTGTCGATTCATAGGATGGTGAGTCTATAACTACCTTTCTCTTAGCTTCAAATGTAAATAGATGTATTGAAAGGAATACTTCAAGTGTAATGTTGACCGAGGGGGGTCACAGTGAGACTAACAGGGTTGGGTGTTGTGGGAAGCCCCTGGCTGATGAAGAAGGGGTAGGGCTTCATTTGTCTTAGAAGCAGGAGAATTACCCCATTAAAGGGATGGTTGCATCCTTGACACGCAGCTCGATGTCTGTGAAGGAGAGATAATTCATATCTGCCACCTGCACAGACAAAAAGAGAAAAAATACACTTATTATATTTGCTAACGACAACTAAATCTACTTTCAGAGCATATATACTGTATATAATCTGATATAAAAATCTTATAATTAAACTGTCACTCTGCTGTTTTGGCTGTGCTCACTGTCACTTTTTATTTCCTGACCTGCATAACAAAAAACTTTATTGGAAAATTATAAAATAATAATAAAAATAAAATAAAAATATGATTATATATATATTTTTTAAATATGAAAATATGATTCTTATTAAATGAGTTCTAATGAAAAGTGTAAATTAGATTTTTTTCCCTGGCAGTTGCATAAACAGACACTATGTTAAGACTGTGTCTTGCACTCTTAAAAATAAAGGTTCTTTATTGCCAACAATGGTTCTACAAAAAAATACTTAATTTCCAAGGAACCTTTCCATTGCACGAAAGGTTCTTTATAGAGGAAAGAGGTTCTTTAGAATATGAAAATGATCTATTCTTTTAAGAACTAGTCTGAACAACTAGAAGTTAGTCAAGGGTGTTGACTGTCTTAATTATTTCTTAACATTTATTTAAACTAATTAGGTAATAGAGAAAAACAACAACTATTTAATCTAACCTTTTAAACTACATCAATGTATAAATATTCTTTCAAATCTCCTAGGGGACAGAAATGTTTAAAATGCTTTAAAATAAATATTTAACTCAAAAATAAATATATTTAAAATAAATATTTACTTTACTTACTTTTAAGACAATACATTATACTACTTCACCTCCATAAAAGAAAGGAAGAAGCATGGACTTGTTACTTGAAGGATACAAGCAGGATACAGATATTCAAAAGCATCTTCTAACAAAAGCTTAAATATTTTGTGGTACATGTCATCCTCTAGTGGACAAACCTGAATGTTACACTTAAAAGGATAGTTCATCCAAAAATGAAATTCTGTCATCATTTACTCACCCTCATGTTGTTCCAAACCTGCATTCATTTCTTTGTTCTTCTGAACACACAGGAATATATTTTTGTAAGAAACTTTGTAACCAGGCCGGTTTGGGACACTATGGAAAAATACTATGGAAGTCAATGGTGCCCCAGCACTGTTCAGTTTCCCACATTCTTTAAAATATCTCCCTTTGTGTTCAACAGAACAAAGAAATTCATTCAGGATTGGAACAACCTAAGGGTGAGTAGACTATGACAGAATTTTCTTTTTTGGGTGAACTATCCCTTTAGTTAAATCTATTTCTATAAAAACATCTTTGCTTTATTAGGACTCCCTTGAAAATGAGATGATGCTTCTCAAGGGGTTTATCCTAAAGAATACATTTGTTACATTATTCTCTGTTCTTATTCTCTTTCCTGATGTGAATCACTCACCGGTGCTTTAGATATGAGGGATTGCTGCTTTGGACGACATACGGAGACAGAGATGAATATGAGGGTAGCAACAATCACTGCAGCGCAGGGCAAAATGAAGATAAGACTCACATCTGAGGGGAAAATATATTTACATGTGAGATTGAATGTATAACACAAAAATATAGCATACAATGATTAGCGGTAAATGGAACCAGATGGCTGAGTCACAGCCTATTCAGCCAACATCATAGTCAATAGTGATATTACTTTTATACAGCAAACTGTCAAATAATCATGAAGCTAATATTTTGTAACTTACATTTTAGACACAATATAAGTTCTAAACAAAGTTAAAGAATTTGACTCAGAATGAACATGTTTCCAACCAACACAAGCGTTTCAAAACTGAATGAATCAGTGTTATTCAATGATCCAATCATAAAACCGGATGTGCGTTCACGCCATGTCGGAATTACCTTAATTACGAGATTGTCAAATGCATTCACGTCCTCGTAAAACTTGTAATTACAACTTGTAAACTCAGAATTTTCGGAGAGCTCTGACTTGTTGTACCACATGCATGACTATACCACATGACCTCAGCAGATTCATTGGCTGCATCCGAAATCATAAGCAGCTTACTTTTTGTCTCGCTACCATGACTTTGTAGGCAGCGTTTGTGCATACAGGTAGGCCTACATCACAAAACTGATATTGGACAGACTTCTGAGGAACCGTAAGGGTTTAATGATCTACAGCAAAATACAGTGATAATAGAAAACACAGGATTGTGGGATATCAAGCTGTCACAAACTCATCCTCTATGTCAGCACCAGATTCCTCAGCTCATACCTCTCATTCCCAGTCCCTGGAATATGAACCACATGCCCCTGTCATTGAGAACTCCCATATAACCTGTGTACACCGTGGTTCTATTGTCTTGTCTGATCACGT
Source organism: Gobio gobio (assembly GCF_949357685.1). Classification (NCBI taxonomy): domain Eukaryota; kingdom Metazoa; phylum Chordata; class Actinopteri; order Cypriniformes; family Gobionidae; genus Gobio; species Gobio gobio. The sequence continues at coordinate 27,288,876 of NC_137113.1, forward strand.
TTACAAGTGTCTGACTTACGCCGAGTTCACACTGCCCGATTTTAGCCCCGATTTTGAGTCGCGGACAGGTTTTACGAAATCCCCGACAAAATGCCTGAAATCATAGGCAACCCGCAGTGTGAATTATCAAAGACGCGATCAGAGAGAATCTGTATGAAATGTGTTCCGAGTGAAAATTTCATTGGCGATGAGAGAGCAAGATACAGCTGCAAGAAGCAGCTGCAGCTGCTTTCTACTTCAATGCTCACTCCTGTTTGAAATGCAGCCGCAGCGATTAACCACCGACAGAGCAAAGATCACATACATTATCTCTCTGCTGTTTGGCCGTGTGTTGCAGTGGGCGAAAACCTTATGGGATCAAGCTAATCCAATCGCACGCTCCCTCTATGCATTCATGACTCATTTCAGGGAAGTTTTTGGTCAGTCAGCTAACAAGATCTCAGTGCATTACCAACTATACAAACTTTGTCAAGGTAAATCTTCTGAGTATGCCCAGAAATTCCATACCCTTGCAGTGGCAAGTGGATGGAATGAAGCTGCACTTATCATCGATTTTACCATCAGACTTTCCCCCGCACTGCGGCTGCAACTCACTATATGATGTTTTATTAACAAAGTTCAGGAGGAACACATTGAAATGATCTATCCAATCATCACGTCATTCCAACCAGCAGTCAGCAATCTGTAATCAACATGTCTACCCAATCAGCATGAGTGGAGACTTATATAAATATACTGTCAACTCACCTATGTTCCTCGACAGTTTTCAGCATCCCTCCACCACCTTGTCTCCTCACACTCACCTGGTTACTTTCCTATCCAGAAATACGGGGGGAGTACTCTGGGTTCGGGCCAAGATACCGAGCTCGGAGCCCTCTCCTCGGACAGCACACCAAATACACATACTACTTTACTCTATCCAACTTATTTGTAAGTGTGAACTCGTGAATTACAATGACGTCATCTGTCTTGAGAATCTCATTCAGCGATCCATTCGCATCTTACAATGCACGAATGCCTATTATTCGCCCAGCAATCCCCGCCAGAATTCTCAGGCCAGTCACCACCAGCACCAGCCACTGAACCCATGCAAATCGATTCCTTCCACCTATCACAATCTGAATGTCAGCGTCACATCCAAAACCACCTGTGTTTGTATTGCAGAAAGGAATCTCCTACCTACCTCTACAGTCAGGCCCCCTCACAGTGAGTTCTGTCCAAATGCTGTCCAAATCCGGTTCAGCCATCTTAACCTCATGAAAATCCCCTGCCAACCTAACTGTCCATTCTATCATGGGCCTTGGAAAAGGCCTTATAACCCATTGTTCATAACCGCATAACCTACTTTAACTATTTGCATTGGCTGTACACACTATGAGTAGATTTCATTGATGATGCTGGATGATTAGAATGCTGACATCATCCTGGGACTGTGCCATCGACTTGCTGCTAGGTGCTCCTTTGCCCAAGGGAAAGATCTATCCACCGTCCATCCCAGAACAGAATCCCATATAGAGTATGTGGAGGAAGCTCTGCACCAGGGAAACATTCGTCCATCCACGTCTAGTTTCTTACTTGTTGCAAAAAAGGAGGGAGGTGTTCAGCCCTGCATCGATTACCGTGCCCTCAATCAACAAACCATTAAATATTAGTATCCACTTCCATTGGTTCCAGCAACGCTTAAGATGCTATAAGGTTCCCGCATTTTCACCTGCGTAGCTCGTCCAACCTAATCTGGATACAGAGGGGGAGATGAGTGGAAGACCACCTTCATCACATCAACTGGGCACTATGAATATCGGGTCATGCTGTATGGGCTAGCCAACTCACCCTCCGACCACCGTCTCCACATTACGCAGGTCCTTTAGAAGCTCAGAGAACAAAACCAGAGAACAGCTAGAAAATTGTGACTTTCACCACTCATCAATTCAGTTTCTAGGTTATATCATAGATGCTAACGGAGTGAAGATGGACCAGAGGACGGTGCAAGCAGTTGTAATGTCTGTTGTTTTGGTTTTGTTTCAAGTTCATGTTCACTGTCATATTTCCTGGTTTTTGTCATGTGTTCCTGTTTGTCATGTGATCCTGCCATCCTCCCTAGTCTCTTGTGTCATGTTGTCATTGGTTGTTTTAGTCATGTGTTCTTAGTTCAGTTCTGTCATTGGTTCATTTTCTTTATTGTTCACAGGTGTGTCTTTTTAGTCATTCGTCTTTGTGTATTTAGGCCCTCATGTTTGCCTTGTTCCCTTGTCGAGTATTGTTTCTTGTAAACCACTGTGGGTGAGTCTGTCATGGTCATGTTTATGTTAGTTTCTAGTCAAGTCTGTTCATAGTCAAGTCTTAGTTTTTTTAGTATATGTTCACTTGCTCAATAAAACTGCACTTGTGTTCATCACTTCAACTTGCCTCCAGTGGACTCTACGTTACAGAATACTAGACCATCTACACTCTTAAAAATAAAGGTTCTTTGGCAGTGTGTATGGTTCCATGAAGAACCGTTAATATCCAAAGAACCCTTCCATTGCACAAAAGGTACTTTATAGCGTAGAAAGGTTCTTTAGACTATAAAATGGTTAGAAAAAAATGGTTCTTTAAAGAACCTTTCACAAAACGGTTCTTCATGGAACCAAAAATGGTTCTTCTATGGCATCGCCTTGAAAACCCCTTTTTGGTTCTTCCTGGCACCTTTATTTTTAAGAGTGTACCATGAACCCAGCAGTTGACCTGCTTTGTTTACGCCTCGGGATTTGTTCCCTGGAGGATTATGTGGCAGACTTTTGTGCACTTTCAAACCTGGTGGACTTTAATGATGTGGCATTAAAGGACATTTTTCACCATGGACTTTCTGAAACCCTTCCGTTTAAATTACCTGGGGGGAAAATTAATTGGTCACTGGCAAAATACATTGGCCATGCCCTTCTGCTGAGTGGCTCTTCATTTACTGTGGGAACGGCGGATGAGGAGCCCTGCCAATCCACAGTACCCGCCACACCAGAGTGTCTCCATGCCCCCAATGACACGCCTGATTTTGTTCACGTCAGGCCTACCACACGTGATTTCATTCACGTTATGCCTGCCCTGCCACAGCCTGCCCACGTCCAGAGTCCAGCGACGCCACCTGTCCACGTCCAGAGTCCAGCGACGCCACCTGTCCACATCCAGAGCCAAGCGGAATCTCCTGTCCACGTCCAGAGCCAAGCGCCGTCTCCTGTCCACGTCCAAAGCCAAGCGACGTCTCCAGCCCATGACCAGGGTCCAGAGAGGGCTCCAGCCCATAACCAGCATCCAGAGAAGGCTCCAGCCACTGACCAGCATCCAGAGATGGCTCCAGCCACTGACCAGCGTCCAGCGACGGTTCCAGGTCCCACCCAAGAAAAATGTTGTGGCCCCCTGAACTGCCTGTATCGCCATGGCCGCCTGAACCGCCATGGTCCCCTGAACCTTCTCCACTGCCATGGCTTCATGCACTCCATGGCCCAGGTCCGCCCACGCTCCACGGCCCAGCTCCGCCCATCCCTCCCCCACGACCTCATCTGCTCCACCACCTTCCAGGACTTTGTTTTGTTTTGTTTTTGTTGGGCGTCGGGAGCCACCCTTAGAGGGGGGGAGGGGGGGGGGGATCTGTAATGTCCAGTGTTTTGGTTTTGTTTCATGTTCACTGTCATGTTTCCTGGTTTTTGTCATGTGTTCCTGTTTGTCTTGTGATCCTGCCATGTGCTCCATTGTCATGTAATTCCCTAGTCTCTTGTGTCATGTTGTCATTGGTTGTTTTAATCATGTGTTCTTAGTTCAGTTCTGTCATTGGTTCATTGTCTTTAATGTTCACAGGTGTGTCATGTTAGTCATTAGTCTTTGAGTATTTCAAGCCCTCATGGTTGGTGAGTCTGTCATGGTCATGGTCATGTTTATGTTAGTTTCTAGTCAAGGCTGTTCATAGTCAAGTCTTAGTTTATTTAGTATCTGTTCACTTTCTGAATAAAACTGCACTTGGGTTCATCACTTCAACTTGCCTCCAGTGGACTCTTTGTTACAGCAGCTAAAGATTGGTCACTACCCACTACCGTCCAAGAGTTACAAAGATTCCTTGGATTTGCCAACTTCTATCGCCGGTTCATCTCCAACTTCAGCCAGATAACCTCTCCATTAACTTCCATGCTCCACCATAAGCCCAATGATTCTCAAACGACTCAATGGATGAATCCGTCTCTCTAAATCTCTCCTTTCCACGAGCTACTCTGCTCAGATGGCTCAGTCTGTTGTGATTGGTCTACCAAGTACAGCACGTATTTTGGAAACAAACGGCCATTACCATAACTGAACTCCAGCTACGTCAGGAGGCTTCCAGTTCCTAAAGCTCATCGGCAGTACACACTGTAAAGACAGTAACGATGACGCCCATTGGAAGAACTAGTTATTCAACCCAAACCTTGAGCAGGACGTTTCTCTTGATGCTACTCAGTTTGAGGTACATTATGAGGTGTTTCACTGTAATTCCTCACAATCAACATTAACGTGTGTGTGTGTGTGTGTGTGTGTGTGTGTGTGTGTGTGTGTGTGTGTGTGTGTGTGTGTGTGTGTGTGTGTGTGTGTGTGTGTGTGTGTGTGTGTGTGTGTGTGTGTGTGTGTGTCTAATTTATTGCGGTGCACATGTGGGAACTGTATCAATAACAGTGCATACGTTAGCCCAGCTGATATAAACATTAACATTTGCAAAACAAATCTTGCTACATCCCTTATCTTTAATCAAAGTTGTAAGAATGACAGACATAATAATCCATAATCCATAATAGGGGCTCTTTAAGTAATTACAACTGAACTCTGATTTTCAGAGAGCTCCGACCACTGTACTAGGAGCTGTTCATGTCCTCAGACTCATAATTATGTGTTTCTAAGGCAACACCTATAAAGACTAAATTAATCTACAGCGGTCATGTGGTAAAAGTCATCGCTTTCAGTAAATGTAATTACAAGTTCTACGAGGACATAGACACATTTTACAAGTCAGAATCTCCTTAAGTCATTATTTACTCACTCTGCTGTTGTTTTAACGCTGTATGCCTTTCTTTGATGGACCACAAAAGGAGAATTTTTTTTAAATGTTCTTTTCGTTTATATTTTCTAGGCATTGTGCACAGCTGTGCAGAGAAGACCTACAGCCAAGATCAAGAATTTAATAAAATGTAGGTTTGTTTTTCACTAAACCCTATTGTATACCCCCAGAACACTTGGAATATAAGGCATCATTCTGTGATACTTTTGCTTCTTTTTCAAAAAGCTTGGTATAGCTGGACGCTATTCATTATATGGACAAGCACAAGCATGACATTTTTTTATTTTCCTTTTGTGGTCCATAAAAGAAAGAAGAGCATACAGCATTAGAACAACACCAGGGTGAGTAAATAATTTTCAATTTAGGGCTATCCCTTTAATTTTCAACCTGTTAAAAGTCATAAAACTTTCTTGAAAACCTGAATTGCAAAATGTTGTACTATTAGGTAATTCAGACATCTCCATGCTGAAGATGAATGAATCATGAATGAACAATCAGTGGCCTAAAGGTATATTCTGGAGACCATGCTGTTTTGCGTCATATGTGGTCAGACACAGTTTCCTGACGCAAACAGTGATTTTTTTTTTTAATGGTCATGCTCATTCACATGGCTCAGCTTTCCATGTATTAAAAGGGACAGTTCATCAGACAAAATATCTGTCATAATTATGTTTAATAATGTCCCTGGTCTTCATTCACTTTCATTGCATGCAAAGGAAAAGCTTGGTCATTATGCTAAATCATTTTGTGTTTGGAACAAGTCATAGAGGTTTGGAACGACATTAGGGTGAGAAAATGTCAATGATAACAGAATTTTCATTTGTGCCACAATATGTTCCAATTATGCCACAATATGACTATATAAACAATGATTTTCCACTTCCACAATGAATAAAAATGGTTGTAGATAATTGTATCATACTTACGGCTGCTCTGCACATAGATGTTGTAAGATGTCTGGAGGTTGCTGATATTATTTCTCACACTCAGGTCTAAGCAATGGGTTCCTACTGATGTGAAGGTGTAGTTCAGATTGAATATGTTCCTGTAGAGCCTGACTAAATTGCAGGAAGCTGGACTGGGTGTGTGGCAATCAGACAAAACTCTCCAGCACAGCCAAGCCGGAGGACTACACACATCACATGCAATAGAAAAAAATAATGATTGAGAATTAAAACACTATATGAATAAATTAACTGACTTTCCAAATATTATTATTGGTTTTTTTTTTACTTTCTTGAAGTACATTTTACCTTCCTCCAACTTGAATGGACAGACTGCTGCTTTCGTCCACATTATAAATTAAAGGTCCTCTCAATTCAATGCTCCTTATAGCATCTTCAAAACAAAAGAATCTTTGACATGTTAACCCCACTGGTACTATATAAATCAAATCAGAACACTGATGATAAGCGGAAATTATTATGCACCCACCTAACACAGTCAAATCTACAGAGTACAGCCCAGTCATTCTGGAATGTTGGGGTGGATTGGTTCCAATGCTCAATTTAAACGTGTAGTTCCCTGGTAAGGTGTAGTTATACTTCACAAAAGGCTCTGAGCCTTTACACACTTCCCTAAAAAACAAAGACAATGGTAAAGAAAACAATTTTGCAATTAAAATTTTATTGAAATTAACGACCAAATAATAATTACCCATTGCCCAAGTCCCATGTGTATATAAATGTGACAGAGTCCAGGTTATGTCTCGGGTCAGACAGCTCAAATGAAACCACGGTAGGTATGCAAGATGCCAGCTTCCCACTATCCCGCAAGTATGTTGAATTCCCTTCCATTTGATGAAAAATGATCTTTCCTTTGACATTTCCTATGGTGAAATAGAAACTATGTAACATCCAAACCTGCACCAGTGACAACCAAAAGTCAAAAGGGAAAAGAGGACTAGTCAGTTTACCAGATAACTGATGGGATAACTCAGGTATCCCAAAAGCAGAGGAAATAAGAGAGAGAAAAGTGTGAACCAGAACACTCCGGACCCTGATGGAAATCAGTTTACAGTTTAAAATATAAACATTCAACATAAATAAATGATTAGCCAAGATAATGTTTATCTATTACATAGAACTATAAGCTATATTTACCAGTTCATGTGGACTGCAAATCTGTACAGCTTGTGACTTGTGAGAGTATGACTGAGTCCTTCAAGCTTTTGTGTCTGTCACGCTGTTTGGTAAAGGCTTGAAATCATATTCTCGTGTTGAATCCTTATGCTCATCTGAATAATGATGTGCGTATTCTCTGTCAAAGAGAATATAATTCATGCAGAAACGTGACTAATTCACAAGACCATTTCTACACGTTTGAATAGATTTTTAAAGAACGTGCAAAAGTCTCTATATTATACCAAAGCTTTAAAAATATGAAGTGACTGTGTAGGCCGAGTCACACTTTTCAAGTAGCCTATTTCTCAGGGACTCTACAACACAAACTGCCACAAAGTGGCGCTGTAAAAAAGTGAAATGTTTATCAGATTCTCTCTGTCACAGAAATTAATAATCTGACACCGAAGGAATACGACGATATCAGTCTTCGATCACTCTCACTATCGTGCTTTTTAGAGTAGCCTACCAGTTTCAGTGCATAAATGCGCAAAGTGATCTTAATTAAGTTACTCAAGATTTTAAGAGCATTTTTGTTAACCCACGAAAGAAAACAGTCTTTTCATTAAATTATTTACTACTATTAATGTAGGCTATTATTATTATTATTATTATTATTATTATTATTATTATTATTATTATTATTATTATTGTCCATTTGTGCCTTGGAATTTGTGTAGCTAATTGTAAAGTTATAAGTGTGTGTAAAAAATATTAATGCTCAAAACAATATACACAAGTAACAAGCATCAACAATGAGAAAAAAAATAAAAAGATAAAAAAAAGATTAGACATTTCTGTTTGAGTTTAGAAATATATGACGTCACGGCTCCCACCTTTCCACGTGTGGCTTGAGGTCGCGCGGAAAGGTTTCATCCTCTTTCGGTGCATCAGTGCAGTATCGTGTTCTCCGCGAGAGCGCCCGAGCGCTCTGTTATCTGCCGCTTCACACACGTTAACAGGTGGGACGAAAACACAGCTTTACGATTTGAACGGGGAAAGTGAAAACAAACACATTGTCACCAAGGACGTTTGAGGAATACCTGCTAAAATGTCTCGAGCCCCGGAGGACGTGAACAAACTCACCGAGAGCACATATAAGGTAAAAGTCGGTTTAAACTGCGTGTGTGTATCTTTTTTGTCATTTACCACCTGTTACTAAACCCAGTACATACAGCCTTATCAAAGTTGTGTTAGTAATTTAAATAACGAAGTGCTATTTTATGGCATTAAGGTACGTGTAAGTTGTGCAATAGTGGCATGAGTGCTTTTTAAAGTGCTTCAGTTGGGTTTCTGGGTTGAGTAAAAAAAAACCTGTTTTTGCTGGGCTGTTTCTGTTATTGCATACTTGACTGTTCATTGTTTTGCCAAGGGTGTGTTCTTGGGAATTAGCAGAGGAACTGACTAGAATTACATTACAGAAGGGCATTTCAATTCAATAGAGACCCAGAGGGCCCTTGAGTTAGGCAGGACTTTGATCTCATGAGCAATATAATTATAAGTCAATGTTTAAACCTTGCTATTTTTAGCTACTGTATACATATTTTTAGAAAGTACTGTAAATCTCTGTTGTATTTTATTGCATGGACAATAAACTGTTGTTTACATGTGTCCTTTATGAAATGTGGAAAAAGGGATAGTTCACCCAAAAATGAATTACTCACTCATCGTCATGTTCCAAACCTGTGGGATATTATAACCCCACTGACTTTTATCGAATGGAAAAAAAACAGTCATTATTCAAAATACCTGGCCAGTTATTCAACACCTGCCCAGTTATAGGCACATTCATTGAAGTCAGTTTTTGAATATCTTAAGTTTTATTCAGCAGCAGTAAGCTGCTTTCCATGTAACTTTGAAATATGACCTTTGTTTCTTGCTCTCCCAGAATGTGATGGAGCAGTTCAACCCAGGACTGCGGAATCTGGTTAACCTGGGAAAGAGCTATGAGAAATCAGTGACAGGTAATAAACTCTCAAAATTGTTGTAATACACGCAGCTTGGATTTCAGTTCCTGATAATCAATATGACTTATTCACTCTCCTGCAGCAATGACCTTTGCTGGAAAGGCATATTTCGATGCAGTCTCAAAGATTGGTGAAACCGCTGCCGTATCGCCGGTTTCTAGGGAGCTGGGTGAGTACTACTCTTTAAATCGTTGCCCAGAGGTCCTAATCCGGCCTTCGCCGAAATGGATGTGCTCTGTGCACAGAGAGGCTTAACATTTCCTTGTAGATGAATCATTGCACTCAACATGTCTTTGAATATCCAGTGCCAGTTATTTCCTCATTTTGTCAATAGACAGTTCTACGTTTGCGCCTGTTGAAGCCAGACAGGTTTGGTTCTTGTTGACTTTTTGTGACTCAGCATCAGTTTGATTCATATCGTCTGGAAATAATGACAGACTTTACTGTGATTTATAAACTGCCGTCTGTTTCATGGCAACTTAGTGCAAATTACAAAGATTAATGGCTTTGCCTCCACATTAATCTTTTAATTTGCTAAAAAAAAATAAAATGTACACAACGTTCTTATTACAAATACTTTTTTACATACTGTAAATTAGCTTTTACTCTCCAGTGATGTGTCCTTTTGTGTTTTACTGAGCTCCTTTGGCTTTTGTCATTCCCTGTTCTTCCTGAAATCCCTTTCAGACGGCTCGGATGACCACCAGACAGTGTGAATTCTCTGCACATACCGGCAGCAAACTTGCAAAGCAAACAGTTACTCTTTGAGGCTTTGTCTGCAAACCTTTCTGTCCCTGACCCCCTTCCAAAAAGCACCATAGCTCAAATGTTCCATAGGAACATGCAAACTCAAAAGGCTTGTCATCTATATTAACATTTAGTTCAGTCATAAGACCATGCATCATATCAACCTCTAATGCTGTAGTGAATACTAGTGCAGCCATCTATGTCCACCTGTTTCGTATAAGGAATGCATTGCTTATGATTGCTTGTGACACTTGATTGACACAAGGACTTGATTAAGTGAGCGTTGTGTCAACATTAACACACCTGCAAGAAAGTTCCAGAATAGTTCCAAAAATAAATGTAGGTTAACACAATTGAAATAATTACTAATTTAACTTAGTAGTAATTAATTAAAACTCCAGACTGCATGCCTGGGCCACACGTGTCATCAAATGAAACTATATAATGAATTACCATTACTTAAACAGTGATTTCTCTAGGGAATTTAAACATTCAATTGAGGCTGTATGACTGGAATGTAAGAAGTGCTCAGTTTGGTCACCACCCTTTTTCTCTTGCTGACACACTCCTCTAAAATTAAGACCATGAACATTCAATTGCAGGAGTACTTTTGTTATCTTAACAAAACAAGTTCCTTAGAGTCAAGATGTTTGTCATCCTATGGTGGAATTGTGTGTGTGACAGAATTCCTCCATAAGGTTGGTAAGAACAAGGTGAATTTCTCACTTGTCAGAGACTGTTTGGTTTAGTTGCTTGATGTGAACTTGAGTGTTTTTTTGGCTGTGTTTGGTGAGAATGGGTCTTTTATCAACCCCTAGAGCATTGTACTAGCGATTTTTTTTTTTTTTCTATATCTTTACTGTGGTTGGCAATAGAATGCCGCTGTCGCACATTAATGCGTTTTAAACTCTTTCATTAAATCATTGTCTGGATTTTTTTTCTGAGCGATTTCTAATGTAGTTTAAAGGTCCCATGACATGAAAATTTCACTTTTCTTAACTTTAATATGAGTTCCCCTAGCCTGTATATGGTCCCCAAGTGGCTAGAAATTTCGATAGGTGTAAACCAAGCCCTGGGTATCCTTCTCTGCCTTTGAGAAAATGAAAGCTCAGACGAGCCGATCTGGAATCTTCCCTGTATGTTGTCATATGGGGAAAGGTTACCTCCCCTTTCTCTGCTTTGCCAGCCCAGAGAATTTGGAGAAAATGGATTCAGTTTATTTTAGTCGCAATGTCAGCACAGACTTTTACAATATTGATTTGACAGCACTGCCACAAACAGTGAGTAACAGTGTTCATTAATGCCTGATCTCTGATCTGTGATTTCTGATGTGTAGCTAATTATTCAAGTTCACACAGACTTTCTTTCTAAATCGTTTAATACCGCATTTTTCTCTTAGTAGCATGAAACAAATCTGTTATTTAAATTGTGATTAGACTACAGAGAGTGATCAAAGAACACTCTTTATAATGTTCGGAGCTGTCAATCACACATCACGAGTATATCTGCACACTTGCCCAAACTGCCGTTATTATGAATGACACCGTTATGCTGCACAACTAAGCTCTTACTGTATTCATATCGATATAGAGACAGAGCGACACGTGTCATAATCTGAAGACCACGCCCACCTGGGGGGGAAAACAATCGAACGCTCTCCATTGACTTTGCATTGCGTGAAGCGGCATCCTTGTCATTTCGGACTTATAACAAAAAACAGAACAATGTCTAAAAGCGGATATGTGACAAAGTGTACAGCAAACAAGCTAAACAAAACCCACAACCAAAAACCCAGAAGTTTTTATAAGCTATTGACCCAAAAAACGAGCGTTTAAGGACAAAAAAGTGGATACAGGCCATTGAGACAGAGCGCGACACGTTATATTACACTGAGAACTACACCTACTGGAGGGGAACGTCATCAGAGACAGGAAATCTAATATATAAAACTGACATTTGGATATTTGACTTAACAGTGACAACATATTTACTGCACACATAGGCATACTGAGTGTCAGGATCCCAAAATGTACCCATTCTTCCTGCTGAAGCGTCACGTTTTACTGCCTTTATCCACTTTTGTCTCCTTAAACTCTCGTTTTTTTTGGGTCGACAGCTTATAAAAACTTATTTTTGTGTTTTTTAGCTTGTTTGCTGTACACTTTGTCACATATCAGCTTTTAGACATTCTGTTTTTTGTTATAAGTCCGAGATGACAAGGATGCAGCCTCACGCAATGCAAAGTCAATGGAGAGCGTTGGATTGTTTTCCCCCCCGGTGTGGGTGTGGCCTAAATACGCTCTGTCTCTATTGTGTTTGCTGTTAGTTGTGGGGAAAGCATTTTGTGAGAGAAAAGGCGTTGCAATGACGAGATAACTGCATTCACGCGATCAACAGACTGTCTGTGTACTCAATGCGCATCACTGCAGCTTTTCATGTGATGGAGAAAGATCTAAAAATAATGCTATAATCAACACTTTCACGATTCGTTAATCTCAACAGCTGTAATGGTAAAAAAACGTACTAAAAGTATTCGAGAGGGGTTCCACATGTTACAAAGTTCGTAGAAGAAGACCGGGTCAGCGTGACTGGGACTCGTGTTTATTCAGAACTCTCAGATACAAACAAAATAATCTCGCGCTCACAGCACTCTCTACAACTCAGTACAATATTACTTTCTCAGCAATCTTTCTCTCTGGTCCACGAGTACCCAGTCCTCTCTCTGGCAGTGCTTGCAGACCTCACTAAACCACGCCCCCCTCTGCCACAAAATCTAATACTCATTTCAAATGCAAAGATGTCAACCAATCACAACAGTGGGCGTTTTCACTGAAGTCTCACAGCAGACATGCCCCTTCAAACAGAGCATTCAAGCCAATATCAGGGCTAATATCAGGATAGAAAAAATGCCTTTTATTTCAAAATTATGACAATTTATGATGTCAAAATCATATTAACAATATAAGTACACCTCAGGAAACATTATAAAATAATAAAAAAATCCACGCCATGGGACCTTTTAAATATTTATTTTTCTGTTAGTCACTATGATGCTTCTCAGTAGTTTTCATATGAACTCTAGGAAAGCAGAAAGCACTTGGACATCAAAGGACGACAAACGGAACCAGTTGCCATAAATTAGATGATAATTAGGGTTGCGATGTAACAGAAGTAGTGACAGATCTCTTTTCCTCCATATTGTGACGTACATCCGAGTGAATAGATTATCGAAAGGAAATAAAATGCATAGGGCAGGGTCTTGGTTCAATCTTTCAGTTGTTGATTGGAGTCTGGCATATGCCCACCAAGAGAAGTCAGTCGTTGGAAGATAGATTTATGAGAGACATTTAGATTAAATTACAATGTCAAAAAATGCATCTGATTATTTCACAATAAGATGAATAGAATTAATTAAAAAAAACTAAAATGGGAATTTCCATCTCTTGCTACCTTTACAGCACAAGACTCAAATATTAAAGGGATTGTTCACCCAAAAGGAAAATTCTGTCATTTACTCACCCTCAAGTTGTTCCAAACCTAAATGAATTTCTATCTTCTGCTGAACCCAAAAGAAGATATTTTGAGGAACATGGGTAAACAAACAGTTGATGGGCCCCATTGACTTCCATAGTATGAGAATAAATACCAGCCATATATAGCCATATTCTTCAAAATATCATCTTTTGTGTTAAGCAGAAGAAAGAAATTCGTATAGGTTTGGAAAATCTTCAGGGTGTGTAAATGATGACAGAATTTTCGTTTTTTTAACCAGTAGCCTTGTTATTTATAGAATATGTGTTGAATTTAAAGTCAACATAAGAGAAAATTGCCCTCATTTTATTTAATGCATGTTCATGCTCTTACTGTTACTGTCAATGCACATTATTACAAAAGAAAAAAGTTTTCAAAGTAGTTCTTTGTCATTACTTGCTCTTCCAGTCTGAAACAACTTTCCTTTTCCGCTGATGACGCTTAAGCCGTGTGGGCTATCCGATAATGCTAACTAATCACCATATAGCTATTTGAGCATTGTTTTAGAAAATTCACATTCTGTCTATTCTAAAATGTAAAAATAGGATGTTTTATTTCTCAATAAATATCTTGTTTCACTCAAATAAGTGTCATATTATAGAAAAAAAGCTATTTACTTTGACATTAACTTCACTAATGACACTAATTTCCTGCATTTGACATTGTGCATATTTCATATCAAAATGTTTTCAGTCTGCAAATGTTTTCTTCAAATTATTTTCCCATTGGAGGTGTCTGCATTAGTGAAGTGTGGCATTCATCGATCCCAGAGACATCCTGAGCCTGTTTATTTATGCTTGAGGCATTCTAATTTGACTTAAAAACACAATTCACTGACAATGTGCTGTACTTTCATATTATCCAAATAAATGCTGGTGCATTTGAAGGGAAAACCATGGGAATAGTTTGATTCGCACAACAATTTTAGTTGTTGTTGTAGCAAGGATTTACTGTCACAGATCAGGTCTCAGTTGCTCTTGCATAATATTAAAGGGATAGTTCACCCCAAAATGAAAATTAACCCTTGATTTACTCACCCTCAGGCCATCCTAGGTGTACATGACATACTCCATACTGACATAAGTTGAATACGGAAGGCGGTCTGGTGGAAGCTAGATATTTGTCTTTATATCATGTTAAATATGGATATTTTTCTTACACAAATGCATCACTTCGCTTCAGAAGGCCTTTATTAACCCACTGGAGCCGTGTGGATTACTTTTATAATGGATGGATACACTTTTTTGGGCTTCAAATTTTGGTCTGCAATTTACTGCCATTATAATGCCTGGATTAGCCTGGACAATTTTTTTAACATAACTCTGATTGTATTCATCTGAAAGAAGAATGTCATATACACCTAGGATGGCTTGAGGGTGAGTAAATCATGGGGTAATTTTCATTTTTGGGTGAACTATCCCTTTAACTTCCTATTGAAAGCATCACCTGTCATGTCCAGGAAACCCTCTTTTCCTTGCCATAGGAATTCATGGCATCAAAATTGCATTAGTGTGTTGTTTAAACAGAAAGAGATTGTATAAAGAACACCAGGTGTTTTGAATATGTTCATTCTCAAACCTGCTTTCAGTTTTAATAATCTGGTAGTGTAGTGTCAATGTTGAAGAAGCACAGTGTTGAACAAACAACAGCAGTTGTGTTTGTAATGTTTTTAGTGTGCTATTTTAGGTTGCAACCTTCCAAGAAAAATACTATCCCAGCTGTTGATGACATTAGAAGAGTATTTCCTGTCACTTTCACATATTTTAAGTCTAAGATAATGTGAACGCTCTGTGCTAATTGTCACTTTTTCTCACTTATTTAACTGTTTACTTCTTAATATGAACTCCTTAATATATATATTTTTTTAAAACAAGCTTACGAAGGTTGATAATGTTTAAGAAGCAAGCTATTAAAGTGCATGATGGACAGAAACAATGTGTATCAGCCAGATCACCCTGTAGACCAAGACTGGTTGCCCACTGAAACTAAGCAGGGTTGAGCCTGGTCAGTAACTGGATGACAGACCTCCTGGGAAAAACTAGGTTGCTGCTGGAAGAGGTGTTAGTGAGGCGTGAAGGAAGTGCTCACCCAGTGGTCTGTGTGGTTCCTAACACACCAGTGATAGGGACAGTATACTGTCAAATAAAAGCACAGTTCTTCGGATGAGACATTAAACTGAGGTCCTGACTCTATGTGGTCATTAAAAATCCCAGGATGTCCTTCGTAAAAGAGTAGGGGTTTAAACCCGGCATCCTGGGCAAATTTGCCCATTGGACTCCACAACTGAATTATTTTGGACATGGCCAATTTACCATCTACTGCTCAATTTTGAAATGTAAATCTGGGCGCATTGTCTCAAATACAAAAATGAACTTGGATCAAACCAAAATGGACAATTAACATTGTCCAGTGTCGTTTACATCTATGGCTGTTGGTTGGAGATATACAGCTTAATCCATTGTACAATCATCAAGGGCAGCAATAGACAGTTTGTCTGTGAGTTTTGTCTGTGTATGTGTCTGTTCAAGCATAGAATCTAATCTGAAATCAACATGACGTACATTCAAATCCCATAATATGACACATTTGTGAAATGGGATAATCATTGTGAAAAATTGTAGGATGGGAACTGATTTGATCAAGAAAAAAAACAGGGAGGCAGAAATTAAGGGGTACATTTTGATTTAATTTGCATTGCAGTTTTACATTTAAAAGTAGATTTTACTGATAATGATTCCCCATTTAGGCTTTTTCCATTGGCAGGGATGCCCTGTAACCTTTGTAAGGTTGTGTACCTTTTATGCTACATCTCTGGGGTTGTGAAAACATGGAGCAGGTGCTGACACTCTCAGTACAAAGACTGCATTTACCGACTCCCTCCGCTGACCTTACCATGCTAAATAATGATGCTTTTATAACTGCTAGATGAGTGATAATGCTGCAGCTCACTTCAGTTTGTTTGCTGTAGGGTTTGTTTTTATGAGCAACACTAATGGGGCAAGATGAAATGACACTGATCAAACTGAGTAAGAGAGATGCATGCTAAAGGTGTAGTCATAGAAACATGTCATACACAAGTAAATGGAAGTCTAAAGTACAACTTGATACCTATCTGAAGGCAACTTTGAACTGTTTATCCAGTTGAGATGGAAACAAAACTATAAAGAAAACCCTAAATATCAGTAATGTAGCAATAATGTTTAATTTTTCTTCTCAGGGGTCGTGCTAATGGAGATTTCAGAAGTGCACAATAAGGTCCAACTGGAGCTGGAGGAATCTGTAAGTATGCAAAGCTCTTTTATGAGTTCTTCTCTGCTTTATTATCTTGATACATATACATGTATACAAGTTAAAATTATCAATTAAAAAAAAATTTCCTGTTCAAAAGTTTGCATTCCCTTTGCTCTTATTGTATGTTACCTACTTTATTATTATTATTTAGCCTTGTGGAATGTCAGTATGATCTTATTAATATTTTTGTTCAACAGACACATTAGGTTGATCAAAAGTGAGCGAAAAGATATTTATAATGTTACGAAAGATGTCTGTTTCTAATATATGCTGTTCTTTTGAACTTCCTATTCATCAAAGATTCCTGAAAAAAATTATCACATGTTTCTTAAAATGATTTCTGAAGGTTCATGTGACTGAAGAGGGGAGTGATGGCTGCTGAATATTCAGCTTTGTCATCACAGGAATAAATTTACATTTTAAAATATATTAAATTAAACCGTTATTTTAAATAAATGTAAATTTCACAATGTTGCTGTAGGGCTGTGATAAAAATACAAAATCAAATTTGTATGAAAAACGTATTTGTCTGGTAACGGAGAATTAGGCTGTTGCATCCGGACTCCATTCATTGATCTCCTTGCCCTGCATATGGATGATCTGGCTGGTAAAGACGGGTGTCTCTTACTGGCCCTCTCCCTTAAAAATATACATGTATGTATTTATATACATACATTTATATTTTATTTTATTAAATAAAAAAAAATAAAAAACATATTTGTGTTAACCTATGAGCAGAACTGTTGCAGGCAATGCTATTGGAGGAAACCTTTAGGACATGAGCTTTGTGTATTTGTAACTTCAAACATTTTTGTAGTCACATGATTTGACATTATAAATCATACAATCACGATTTGCCTTGGGGATAGCGTGTGTGTGTGCTGAACTTATCTGTGGTATGTGCCTGTATTAAGGGGTGAACCTCTGCTCTCTTGATTTTAAGAGCATTTCTTCCTCCAAAACCGTTTTTATCAAATGATCTTAGGTATTCAAACTTGCAGCATTTAACCACTGAAGCTTATAAGATAACCCTTTTTGTTTAAATTCTCTACATAGTCGTGTTATCATAGTATTGGAATGATTTCATGCAATTTCATTGATATAGATTTTTGTCGCTGTGCAATGATGATTTATCGTCATTAACCTTGTTGTTACAGTTCATGAGGTTCCACAGAGAGCTCATTGCTGAACTGGAAAAGAAAACTGATATGGATATCAAGTACATGAATGTGAGTATTGCATGTTTTTCTCCACTTTATACTAACCTGTGCAAGGACATTTCATTGATGCTGTGGTATTATATTTCCTCTAGGCCACATTCAAAAGATACCAGTCAGAACACAAATTGAAGCAAGACTTCTTAGACAAAACACAGGCTGACCTGAAGAAACTGCGTAGAAAAAGTCAAGGGAAGCATTCGTCCAAATATGAGATCAAAGAAAATGAGGTGAGGGTTGATTTATTTTTTTGATATGAAATCTATCTATCTGGCAGTTTGTAGTCCTAATATATCGACAAGAATTAGCATTTTTGAACCACGGTTTCCCTCTGGGTTTTTAGGCTAGTGGCTTACAATTTTTGAGTAAAAATGTCTGTGATTTAATATTACTTGAACAGATATGTTCTCAAGAAAAAAATACACAGTCATACCTCAATTGTGAATTTTGCAGCTGCCGTGCTATTAATGTGTAACGAAAAAGAAAAAAAATGTTGGGCGGGGATTTGGTTATGTGGGCACTTGGTCATTTATGAGGTCATCTTTTTAAATGAAAGGCATGCACGAATGAATTATTCACAATAAGATCTATAATATGCATTTAGAAAACTTCCCTTAATGCCAATTTTATTAAAGACTACAGCTACCACAAAGATGTGTTTATATGCTTGATAAGCCAACCATTTAGTCCTTATATAGCATTTTAACAAAAAAAAATTTAATCAAAATACGTGTTTATTTTGTAAGCCAAAAGGTGAAACTCTTTTCAAGTTATATTCACTTCAGACAATATTTTACTTATAAATCCAAAATCTAAAAGCCAAAAGGAAGTTCTCAAGGGAACCCATGACAAAGGGAACGGCTCTATTCAATTTATTTTCTGGCTCAATGTCAGGAACATGATTTGACACTTAATGCACTCATTCTGCTGGGGTGGGCTCTTTTAATACACAGTTTGAATAGCTCACCATTGTGTTCCTCCTTTCAAAGGCGTATTGTTTCTTTGAACGGTTAGCAATGGAAACCTTTTTTTATGTAATGTGTTTGCTTCTGAGTTTCTTTTTTGACATGTTTGAAGGAAAATTGAACTGATCTGCTGCTGAGTTTAACAAAGCATCAACCACAATCATGTAAATTGTTTTAATAGTCAAACATTCCCATTAAAATGTCTTTTAGTCATCGTGCCATTTGTATTGGCTTTGCAAATCACAATAAATATGAAACTTGAAATTGCCATTGTAAACACAGTATAAAACTTAAAGCACAGACATATGGTGTGTTTGCATTTTGGGCAACCAGAGTTTGAGTCCAATTCCTCTCTCCCATGATTTCCTTTCTGTCTTCCTACCGTCCTATATAAAATTAAAGCAAAAAAGCTTTTTTGGTGGGAGCAGATGAAGTACATTTAAAAACTTGTTTCCTGCAAGTATGTATCATATCAAGTCACAGAATTATGTAGATCTTGAGTTGGTGAAATGTCATTCACCTTAGGAGTGACTAGAATCTTATTCAAAAACATGTCAAATCATGTCCCTTACAAAACCCACCGAATCATAATTTCATATAGCCATGAACTCATATCATGCATTCATATTGCACTGAGAGACAATACTTGTGGGACTTTCATGTCCAGGCATGATCTGTGAACGATTCTGAAAACAACTCCAAGGAAACAAGCAACATTCACGGTCACTATGACAACTTGCAGAGAACTACTGTATAATAGTGAGGGGAATCCTGTGAAGAAGAACAGAGCTCTGTTTCTAGTGTCATTTTCACAGGTCTGCTGGGTAACAGCCATGTTCTATAAAAGCATAGAATCCTTAGTCTGGAAAAAGAGTTACTCACAAGAAAAATTACTGCATTAACATAAGGTGTTGACTGTGTAGCCTTCTTAAATATGTTGATAAATCTCATTTTGTTAAATGTGATGTTTTGTTTGTATTTCTCAATGCAATCTGTCCCAAAAATGATGTATTTCAAGCAAGAAATCCAGTATATCTGTTCCACTCGCTGGCTACTATGAGTGTATCATGTGATGCAGCCATATCGTATGATTCATTTAATCTCTAGTGTATGGAGTCCATCTCATCCCGGGAGACAGACATGCAGAGGTTTATTGCAGAAGGATGTAAGGAGGCTCTGTTGGAAGAGAAAAGGAGGTTCTGTTTCTTGGTGGACAAACACTGTGGCTTCTCCTATCAGCTAGCAGCTTTCCATGACAAGGTGACCCACTGAAAATATTCAAATATAAAACGTACTTTTTTCCAGGTAATATTGATGTTAGACTTCAGGAATAAAAATAAATTAAAATGGTACATGATATGTACACTACTGTTGAAGAGTTTTGGTTTAGTAAAAAAAATTTAACTAAACTTTTTAAAGTAACTTTTTTAAAATGTGTATTTTAAAATGTAATTAATTCCTGTGATGGCAAAGTTGAACTTTCAGCAGCCATTAGTCCAGTCTTCCATGTCACATCACATGATCCTTCAGAAATCCTTCTAATATGCTGATTTGAAAAAATATATATATATATTTTTCAGGATTATTTGATGAAAAGAACAGCATTAATTGGAAATAGAAATCTTTTGTAACATTATAAATGTCTTAACTCTTTTGAATGGTAGTGTTTGCATTTCTTCCTTCCAACTGAATGTACACTTGCACCCACAGGCTAAGGAGATACTGACCGTCAAACTGCCCAGCTGGCAAGATAAGTGTACCGATGCCACCAGGGTGCCAGACACAGTGATATCCATGATTGAGGGTCTGCGGACTCCAATGTCAGACATACCCGAGTCATCGCCTACATTGAAGCACAGTGACCAGGTTAGTCTCATGTTAGAACAAGGTGTACCTCCATTAAATTTACATATGACTGTTTAAATGCTTGTTTTTTGTTTGTTTGAGAGCCACATAGCATTCACTTGTTTAACCCTTAAATGCCTGAATGTTTTGCAAAACATTATTATATATTCGGGTCTTTAGCGACCTGGATCTATATCTAACACAGATGGATCTCTACCTGTCGCGATAATATAAAACTCTTCTGATATTAGAGAAACAATAACAGAAGAATAAAATAAGGCATATCCTTGTTACCTTTTAGAGCTTGGAAGGGTTCAGTTTGATGTTTTATACAATCATCACTGTCCTCGTCAGCGCTCATTTCCCATCTGGCTCATATTCAGCATCTGGCTCATATTCACCATCTCAAACATATTCTCAAAACTATCTTTTTCAACGGCTTCAAAATCAGTATTTTGATCGCTGACAGCTTCTTCACCAGATCCACCATCAAGTGACAGTGACACTAATATTTGATTGCGTTCAGTACCTATTCTTTTGTTTTCTGCCTGTGGTAACTATGAGTGAAATGTCACTTCATCATTGTGTATCAGACATTGCCACCTTGTGGAATAAAGGTGAATTTCACCTATTCAAGTCTTACTAATGCCGAGTTCACACTGCCCGATTTTAGGCCCGGATTTTGGCTTGCCGTCAAATGCCCGAAATCATAGGCAAATCGGTGCTCATGCACGTGAGTGACAATCACACAGTGTGAATTATCAAAGACAAGTCGCCAACGCCCATGAGATATTTGGCATGCTAAATATCTGGACTTGTCGGCTATTCAAACTCCTGCTGTGTGAAATTAGCCTGGCTCCGCCCTCCTACGATCTTCCGCTCAATTTTCATTTTCCTTCAATACTTCGTCTGGGATTGCGGTATATTCTCTGGTTTTCGCTGGTCAAATTTGAACCGGTCCAATCAGCGAACAGAGGGAGTGGCTGAGAACAATGACGTTGATGTCGTGCGCTAGTTTGAGATGACATGCGTCACGACCAAACGTTAGCGATTGTTATGGCAGATCCAGAGTGTTATAGACCAGAACATCAGTATTTTAATAGATATATTTACAATTATATCAAACAGAAACAAAGCACAAACATGTGCTTGACCAGCTGCAGAAGTAGCACATTGCAAAATTATTTATTTACCTCATGCTCTCTTTGCAGAACACAATCCTTGCTCCCTCTGTCTCCCTAACCATTTCCTCCGCCATAATCTTTTGTCTTTTTCTCCTTTTCGCTGCAAATCAGTGCACAAACAATTTGGATCGCAAACTTTCTGCATTTTATAATTTTTAAAAACAATTCCAGTCTTGCGCGAGAACGGTCTGATGCACGCGCGATTTTGCGTTTAGTTGTCACATCTCACGTGTTTGGTTGTGAAACGTAGTTTGCGCACCGGAGAGAGTTGTCAGTGATTCTTCCTATTGTAAAGTCATGCAGTGTGAAACCTCCTGTCGCCAATCCATCGTGCAGTGTGAACACTGCTCTTTTCACACTCATTCAATCTCTGCTGTGATCCGATGAGTTTGAAAATCGTGCAGTCTGAACTCAGCATTAGTCAAAGATTCGGTTATTATTGTGCACAAAAAAATATCCTTGCACTGTCACACACCTTGGGTCATTAGCGACCCTACAAAAAATGAATGGGAAAACAGGCATTCTTTTATAATTTTATAATTAATTGATTGAGGAATACTAAGAAGTTGGATGTCTTACTTTAAAAAATGAATGAGGAGGAGGGTAGTGAATGATGTTCTGGGTCACTTAAAGGGTTAGTTCACCCAAAAATGAAAATTCTGTCATTAATTACCCACCCTCATGTCGTTCGACACCCGTAAAACCTCCGTTCATATTCGGAACACAAATGAAGATATTTTTGTTGAAAGCTGATGGCTGAGAAAGGCTTCAGATAGGCCTCCATTGGCATTCAGTACATTTACACTCCGAAGACCCATAAAAGGCACTTAAAACGTCGTTACAAAGTCCATCTCACCACAGTGACTCTACAATAATTTTACGATGCGACGACAATAGTTTTTGTCAAAAATCAAAATAACACCTTTATCCAACTTGTTCTTGTCTTCCGTGTGTGCCTCCATGACGCATGCGCGAGAATATGACGCAGATCCGGCGTTCAGACACATGACCCAGAAGTGATTTGTTTACAAGCAGAGGAAGTGTCTAAGCTGTTGAATTCTACATTGATCGTGCTTTAGGTCTCGGCGTAGTTCTCAAAATCGGGCTAAAGTGTGCATTTCATGGATTCCCGAACCCCGGCGCTACGTCATATTCTCGCGCATGCGTCGTGGAGGCACACATGGAAGACAAGAACAAGTTGGATAAAGGTGTTATTTTTATTTTTTTTGCGCACAAAAACTATTGTCGTCGCATCCTAAAATTATTGTAGAGCCACTGTGGTGAGATGGACTTTGTAACGACGTTTTAAGTGCCTTTTATGGGTCTTGGGAGTGTAAATGTACTGCATGCCAATGGAGGCCTATCTGAAGACTTTCTCAGCCATCAGCTTTCAACTAAAATATCTTCATTTGTGTTCCGAATATGAACGGAGGTCTTACGGGTGTCGAACGACATGAGGGTGAGTAATTAATGACAGAATTTTCATTTTTGGGTGAACTAACCCTTTAAGACCAGAGGTATGCATTTAAGGGTTAAGCCAAAACTGTTTTGTTTAGTTTTATTGAAAAAAGGCATCCTGACATTATGGTCTCTGCATCGTTGCATTTTTTTTTTTTCTCCTCAGACCAATTTCCGTTCGATTGTTCCGCCCCCAGCCCCGTCACTCAAAGCCCACACGAGCCCACTGGCCAGCATGTTCTCCCAGGACATTCCCAAAAGCCCCATCTCATCAGAGCACTTCTCAGGCAAGCTGACGGCTCCCTCACACTTAGATTTCATCACTTCTGCTCTCAACAATCAAGCGCACTAGCCTTTGTGTTGATGAGGCAGTCCTTGAAACATTGCTGTGATTACTAATTTAGCTGATTACTGCCACAAAATATCTTTAATTAATGTCACTTAAATCAACAGATCAAGACAGTCTAGATGGAAACGGCCTGTCTAGGTCTGCATCTGTGTCTAGCGGTATAGACATGGCCAAGAAGAACAGGGTGCAAACTATCTTCCCCCACACAGCAGGAAATAATGAGACCCTGCTGAGCTTTGATGATGGAGACATTATTACACTGCTTATCCAAGAGGAGCGGGATGGCTGGCTGTATGGAGAACTAGAACATACTGGACAGTAAGTTTGAAGAACATTCATTCAATTTAAAATTGCTTTTCACCTTGAAGAAGTTCACCCAAAATGAAAGTTCGTCATCATTTACTCACCCTCATGATGTTCCAAACCTAAATAACGTTCTTTCTTCTGGGGAACACAAAAGACGTTTTTGAAAAATGTTTTTTGTGTGCTTGTCCATAAATGAAAGTCAATGGTGTCCAATATTTGTTTTGGACTCCATTAACTTCAATTATATAGAAAAAAAAACAGTTGAAACATTCTTTAAAATATCTTTTCTGTTCTGCAGAAAATAGATTTGGAACAATATGAGGCACATTAAGGACGCTGCAACTTTTCATTTATATGTTCTTTGTCCATGGTGCCCCTTTGACTTGGATGTTAGCAACATTAGCTTTTCTGAGCTGGAAATACTGGTTCCATGCTTCTGTTCGTCAGATTTACTCTCCTAATTTGCACAATTTGGTAAGGTATGCTCGACATGTCAAACATGTACGAGGTGCTTACATAAGTTATTATGAGGGAACAAGCACACTGCTGCCGTAAGCCTTTTCAGGGCAGTAGATTTATTGGCTTTAACTTATTAGCACAAACAAAAGTGGTTCCATCAGGTAGACTTGATGAGGGGCATTCATTCTTCTGTTATCATAGTACATCGTTTTCTTGACCTGATATGTGCTTCCAATGTGGGTGGTGAAACAACGGGGCAAGCTGACATTTGACCTGGCACTTTTAGAGCGAGTTTGATTAAGGAATTATTTGTAAATGAGAATGCGAGATATGGCATGGATTCAGCACAGACGAGTTGATTAAGCCGATTTTCAGTATTAGCATGAATTTTTTTTGTTTATTTATTTTACATTTAGTAGTTTTTAAAGTCTGCATGAAATCAAAATTGACGCTATTTAGTTTGTTAGTGCACATTACTAGTCTTGTGAAGAATTAATCTGTGCAAGTTAATCCACAGAAAAATGTGTGTTGCACAGCTCTGCTTTATCATAAAAGCTCACAGAGACAGCTAAAGAACTGGCTCAGATTTCTTAATGCACATAATACATGTAATTTATAAAGTTCTACATTTGTACATTTTTTTATTAGACTGAAGCTGAATTTTGATTGGATTAGTTATCAGATTGTTTTTATTTTACCTTTTTGAAAATGACAATATTTGAATTTGATTTGGTGATGCTAGTGGCTTATTAAAAACATAATTGTAAAGCTAACAGGCGCATCTTTTTGTTATATTAATATTTGCATGTAATCATTTATTCATAGCGACATACAAATGAAAGCACAAATGATCCTACTGCAGCGAAAGCATGTGTCTGTGATTCTGTGTGGTCTTACATTTGTTTATTTTGAAAATTTAATGAGCAGCTCTGTTGTCACTGACCAGATCTGCCATTTCAGAGATCCAAGGTCCACAGATTTTCCCTCACTACCCATTATGCTGTCACCACTATTTTGAGAAGTGAAAATGTCTTAATGCACTGACGCACTCTTGAAGGCTCGGTTCAAAGTTATCCACAGCTGGCAGTGTGACAGTTCCTAAGCAACCGAAACCAAATGAACTCTTCATACTACATGGTGTTTTGAGCCACTACAGTGGTTTCTGATTAGTCATACAACTGCTGAGGACAGAAATTTGTCTTAATGCATATGGAAATGGAGCTGGCACCCATTTTTGTTTGAAAATCATGATGCACATTATGGATATTTTTTGCTTTCAATTACAGGCGGGGCTGGTTTCCCTCATCTTACTGCCGGACTTGCAACGATCCAGTAATCGCAAACAGGTGAGTTTGCTTTTTCTTTCATTTGAGAACTTCAAATAATGTTTATCTAACCATTAACAAAACAGTAAGACATCTATTTATGTACTTTGTTCAGTAGATTCGAGAGCCCATTGCGTAGCCAGAGTGCGACTGATCTTCCAGAGCAGCCGGAGGAAGACGAGGAGGTGGAGGAACCCGTGCTGCTGCCCCCGCCTGACTACAGTGACTCATCCAGGGACAGACCCATCACCCCCTCTCCACAGAACATGGTAAACAACTAAGAGCAAATTTAGTTGGAAAAGCAGCCATTTTCTGGAAAGCGAGACATACCCCTTTCCCACCAAGGCAGTGCTGGTGCTAGTTCGGAGCCAGAGCCTAGTTTCAAATCGGTTCTTTGTGTTTCCACACCCAAAGCACCAGCTCCAAGCCAGGAAAAGTGGTTCTTAAGTAGCACCAAAACATTGCTGGGCTAGAAGTAAGAACTGATTACGTCAGGCGCTGGGGGCGGGGTCAACCAGACGAGCACAAACTTGAGATCTGCCATTTTTTAAATAGCAGCTAATGGAGCTAATAGTTGCTGCTCATTTGTAATCTTTGTCCATACAAATTACGGCGAACTGCATGAATGTGTTGGATTCGCTGGGTTTTGATGCCGATGTAGGATTGTAAAGCCATGTGCATCAATACAGGGAGTGCAGAATTATTAGGCACGTTGATTTTCTGATCATATTTTTTTTCCAGGCACATTTGACCAATTCCAAACCACAGTAATCCTAATAACTACTATTGATTTAGTATTTAATAATGTATAAGTGATATATAATTGTTCATGAAGGCTGGAAATGAAAATCACTTTATATTCAGGTGTGCAGAATTATTAGGGATGTTTTCTTTTACAGATAAATTGAGCCAAAAAAGAGATTTAACTCAGACTGAAAAGTCAAAAAGTATTAAATGCCCATGAGAAGGATGCAATACTAATGCAATACTAGACATTGCAGTTAAGGCATGACCATTGGACAGTGAAATGCTCGTTGGGTCAGCAGGGTCAGACAAAAACAGGTGGTGAAGAAAAGACACCTATTAACCGTAAAAGAATTAAGAATTAAGGTGAGAATTAAGGGTGAAACCATCAGGAACCCTTTAGTCTCCAGCGCCACCATTTTCCAGAGCTGCAACCTACCTGGAGTCTCCAGAAGTGCAAGGTGTCAGGATCTCAGAGACTTCAGTTAGGTAAAGAATCCTAAAAAATGACCCCCACTAGATAAGAACACTAGTGTTGTAAAATACATGAAGCCTGCTTTTTTATAGGCTTTATAGGTTTTATAGGTTGAGAATGACTCTTGAAGGACCAGCACCACATCCTCTAGTACCACTGTTTGAAGAATTCATCTTCCAGAATCTGGCAGTATGTTTTGGGAGTTAATTTTAGTCCATCCTGAAGTCCGTTTTGCAGAGATGGACTAAAAATGAACTCCCAAAACGTACTGCCAGATTCTGGAAGATGAATTCTTCAAACAGTGGTACTAGAGGATGTGGTGCTGGTCCTTCAAGAGTCACTCTCAACCTATCTGTCCATAAAGCCTATAAAAAAACCTTCTTCAAGTATTTTACAACACTTCAGCTTATGATTCTTATCTAGTGGGGGTCATTTTTTAGGATTCTTTACCTAACTGAAGTCTCTGAGATCCTGACACCTTGCACTTCTGGAGACTCCAGGTAGGTTGCAGCTTTGGAAAATGGTGGCGCTGGAGACTAAAGGGTTCCTGATGGTTTCACCCTTAATTCTTCACCTTAATTCTTAATTCTTTTGCAGTTAACAGGTGTCTTTTCTTCACCACCTGTTTTTGTCTGACCCTGCTGACCCAACGAGCATTTCACTGTCCAATGGTCATGCCTTAACTGCAATGTCTAGTATTGCATTAGTATTGCATCCTTCTCATGGGCATTTAATACTTTTTGACTTTTCAGTCTGAGTTAAATCTCTTTTTTGGCTCAATTTATCTGTAAAAGAAAACATGCCTAATAATTCTGCACACCTGAATATAAGGTGATTTTCATTTCCAGCCTTCATGAACAATTATATATCACTTATACATTATTAAATACTAAATCAATAGTAGTTATTAGGATTACTGTGGTTTGGAATTGGTCAAATGTGCCTGGAAAAAAATTATGATCAGAAAATCAACGTGCCTAATAATTCTGCACTCCCTGTAGTAACACAACGTTTGCATTGTTGATGGAAGGCTTGTTCGCAGCGGTGCTGTGCAGACCGATCGCCGTATGACAACGAGTCCAGCGAGAGCATATGACTCCTTATGCTTTTGATTCACTCATGTTTTTTTTTTTTTATCATACGTGGATCGGTCCGCGCAGCGCCGATGCATCTCGAACAAGCCTGGTGTGTTTGTGTTTCCCACTGCCTCGCTAGGGTTGCTGAGAAAGATGAGACGTATACAGTGACGTAAGACCTGGCTCTGTTGTGGCTCTCAGCATGTGGAAAAGTAAACGGTTCTTAGAAGGCTCCTCCAGTCGAACCCACTATGAACTGGGACTAGCACTGGCTCTGAACTTGCACCCGGTTCATTCTGGTGGAAAAGGGGTAACAGAGGGGAGTATCTGTGTGTCTTATCCTTTTGTGGCTGAAATAAAGAAGGCAAAGTCATTCTGAGAGGTAGTCCCTTGATTGAATAAGGCTTTCCTATAGGGCAAAAATGAAACATCTTTGTTGATTCTGGAACAGCATTCCAGTCAGCCAATCAAATTTGAGGGACACCTGGTCACTTAATGTGATTTTACTGATCGGATAGCTATCCGATTAAAACTGTTCCATTTACACTTGGCCATCTAAATGTGTCTCCGAAATAAATCCGATCTTCAATTCCCGAGCTGTATGCTATTTTAAGTTCACATTAACAAAAGCAACATATGCGCTGCATTTTATTTATCGTCAGCTAATTTCAAGATCAAAGACTGCAATAGGAGAGAGAGCAGTGCCAGCACTAGGACGATAATTCGTTTTATTACTTTTAATAAAGATAATTGTGTGGTGAGGTTCAGGATGCAACGCCAAACTTTCATTTGCGGTAGTTTATGCATCCTGGTTGACTATAACACTCTCAGTCGTTTATTTAAAAAAAAACTATTTTGGGAGGTTTCGTTTGGTCTCAAACCACCTCCTGCAGTGATTTTAATGATTGGATTTAAATCACTCTCAAATGCAAATATATGCAAGTATTTTCACTAGTAGTTTCTTTTGGACCCCACTCTATTTGTTCAGTTATACATTAGGTTTTAAATCGTACAAATTAGATCTACATAGTGGCAATAACCACTTATAAGACCTGCAATAATGTAACCTTGTTGTTTGCCAGGGGGCCTAGGGAGGGGTTGATGAATGCTCTGCATTGCTATCATTGTGGAAAATAAAAAGACATCTGAAAAATGCTCCCTACCTGGTTTTCTCATTGTGAGGAAGATTGGAAACTGTTAGAGCTGCACTATATTAACTGGCACTATATTAACTATTGGCAAACCGTATTTGAGTATCTGGCTCCCTCTCCTGAAGGACCTCAAGACACATGTACTGCCTTGGGGCACGGAGATGAAATTGTTGAAAGTGTTTAGACACAACTAATTCACCTTGAATGTGATCATATGATTGTGGGCTGGTGACTCTGGTAGACACATGTGGACTGTTGTGGCAGGTCTATGAACTAAAGTCTGTCCTCTGATGAACAAAGGGTTAGTTCACCCAAAAGTAGGAATTCTTTAATTTAGTCTATTGAAGTGGTTTTCAATCCTTGTCCAGGGGATGCACATTTTGTATGTTGACGCTCTTGATTCAGATCCTCAGATCATCAAAACCACTGCTCTACTTTACTCCTTGCTGTGGAACACAACAGGATATTTTTTGAAGGATCTTTATGGAACTTTCCATAAAAATAAAATGAATCTGTTCCTTAAACCGTGGTATGACTTGTGGCCTTATTTGTTTTGTTTTTTGGTCCTTTTGGGAGTTTTGACAGCTTGTGGTCACTGTAAACCGTTGTTTAGAAAAAGGTCATATGAATTACTTTTATAGTATGTGCTTTTTTGGTTGTTTTTATGTTATTTATTCATTCATTTTTTTGATGTTTTTGAAGTTTGACAGACTATAGTCACATTAAACTGTTGTTTAGAAAGATGAATCAAGTGGAGTACTTTTATGGTGTGCGTTTTTTTTGGGGGGGGGTGTAATTTGACAGCCTGTGGTCAAGAAAATGACATTGGAATGACATGAATGAGTAAATTGTGACACAATGTACATTTTTGCGTCAACTAATCCTTTAATATGTTAATATGTCTCCTAGCAAGATTTGTCAGATTTTAACTCCAGGATACTTCCAGTACATCCTTCTCTCTTACTGTGCATGACTGCTTACAGGTCATCGTCTCTTGACGTAGTTATGATTAGATTGTCAGCAGGCAGAGAAAGCAAGCGTTTCTAGATTATCAAGATTCCTGACGCATATGATGAGGTCATAGGACACAGCGATTGTTCCAGGTACTTAGTCAACAGGTGAAGTGACAGAATTATGTGTTGACATCCTAATCGAACCAGTCTAACTGGGAAAATCAACTACGCTTTCATGTTCTAAAGAATGGAAGCACCGTTTATGCTGATCACTTTTTATTCTTTTTTTTTTTTTTGCAACAGGTGTCTTTGCCAAATGGTCACTCAATGCCTCCATTCCTTGGGTGAGTATCATAAACAGAATGGAATCCCCATATTACTACAGCACTCTAGAATTTAACCCATTCTCTGCAATCACAATGCTTGTTTTCCTCCTCAGGGTCGGGAATCCATTTGCCACGGTCAAACTACGACCCACTGTCACAAATGACAGATCTGCACCAAACATATGATGCGAGTTCATTCAGCCCCATGCCCCGATGGGAAGTTGTGTCTATATTGATGCATTGCAAATATGGCAGAACCACCAAATGAAAGGATTCTGTTACTGCATCAATTTTAATCCTTAAATTTTCTAAAAATGCAAACCAGCATATATACAGGAAGCATTATTTATAAGATTTTTAGACTTTGATTAAATTATTATTTTAAATTGTAACTGGATTCATACACTTCCAAAAGAATGCACAGCACCAACACAGGCTCTTGAATAGATATTTTCTGACCATATTGGTCCTATGTCTGGGGCCTTGTAAAGGTAAGCTGAAATCCCAAATGTATATTTTAAGGTTCAAGTATTGCAGCCCCTAATTAGAAAAACGACACATGACCAAATCATATTTCATTTCAAAATCCAGTGAAGTAGTGTGAGATTTGCCAGTTGCCAAATTGTTCTGGTTGGAATTTATTAATTTTAGCCTGTTTTTGTTATACAATGTCATTATTTCATTGTTTTAAAATGCTGATGTGTTCCTTATCCTTTACACCTTTCCCACGTTTAAAGGAGAGCACTGTAAATACACTTAGTTCAATTGTTTAGTCCTCATGTTAAAGATAAGTGCAATATGTGGTGATAACATTCATAATAGCTGCACAGGTGATTGTTGGCTTTAACTGGATATCATCTCAAACTTGAGCATTTTTCACCATGGAATAGAAATGCTTGGGTCCTAACTAAATACAGATTTTTTTTTTTTTAATGAAGTCTTGTAAGGTCATGTACATGTTATGCCTTTTGCAAGCATGTTTTATGTAGGGGAAACAGTCTTTTCTTTTAGACCTTTTTTTTTGTGTTGCAATATTGATTCATTGCCCCATTTCCTGTCATACCACATTACTCCGAAATAAAGATATATGTGTATATGTCTGTATGAAAATGCCTTGGATTTTTATTACAACTCTAGAGTATTGGATACAGTCCAAAGCACTCTTCACCTTGTAAAACTTCAGAGTTGTTATAAATGGGTTTTTATGAGGTGTGTGTATCATGTCACATGGCAGATAACAGTAATTTAATTTTGCCCTTCTCCTTCAGTGTTGTAGTCAAGGCTGAGACTAAAAGAGTTCAGCTATATTTGTGTTTGATGCTTGTTAATTCACCTATATCCACATATAATTATTCCCCTATATTCCAAGTAGGCTATACAGGGAGTGCAGAATTATTAGGCACATTGATTTTCTGATCATATTTTTTTTCCAGGCACATTTGACCAATTCCAAACCACAGTAATCCTAATAACTACTATTGATTTAGTATTTAATAATGTATAAGTGATATATAATTGTTCATGAAGGCTGGAAATGAAAAACACCTTATATTCAGGTGTGCAGAATTATTAGGCATGTTTTCTTTTAGAGATAAATTGAGCCAAAAAAGAGATTTAACTCAGACTGAAAAGTCAAAAAGTATTGAATGCCCATGAGAAGGATGCAATACTAATGCAATACTAGACATTGCAGTTAAGGCATGACCATTGGACAGTGAAAT
The DNA here is from genome assembly GCF_949357685.1 of Gobio gobio. Taxonomy (NCBI): domain Eukaryota; kingdom Metazoa; phylum Chordata; class Actinopteri; order Cypriniformes; family Gobionidae; genus Gobio; species Gobio gobio. Next base: position 27,321,136 of record NC_137113.1, read on the forward strand.
GCTCGTTGGGTCAGCAGGATCTGACAAAAACATGTGGCGGAGAAAAGACACCTGTTAACCGCAAAAGAATTAAGAATTAAGGTGAAGAATTAAGGGTGAAACCATCAGGAACCCTTTAGTCTCCAGCGCCACCATTTTCCAAAGCTGCAACCTACCTGGAGTCTCCAGAAGTGCAAGGTGTCAGGATCTCAGAGACTTCAGTTAGGTAAAGAATCCTAAAAAATGACATCCACTAGATAAGAATCATAAGCTGAAGTGTTGTAAAATACATGAAGAAGGTTTTTTTATAGGCTTTATGGACAGATAGGTTGAGAGTGACTCTTGAAGGACCAGCACCACATCCTCTAGTACCACTGTTTGAAGAATTCATCTTCCAGAATCTGGCAGTACGTTTTGGGAGTTCATTTTTAGTCCATCTCTGCAAAACGGACTTCAGGATGGACTAAAATGAACTCCCAAAACGTACTGCCAGATTCTGGAAGATGAATTCTTCAAATGAACTGTCTTTTCTTCACCACCTGTTTTTGTCAGATCCTGCTGACCCAACGAGCATTTCACTGTCCAATGGTCATGCCTTAACTGCAATGTCTAGTATTGCATTAGTATTGCATCCTTCTCATGGGCATTCAATACTTTTTGACTTTTCAGTCTGAGTTAAATCTCTTTTTTGGCTCAATTTATCTGTAAAAGAAAACATGCCTAATAATTCTGCACACCTGAATATAAGGTGTTTTTCATTTCCAGCCTTCATGAACAATTATATATCACTTATACATTATTAAATACTAAATCAATAGTAGTTATTAGGATTACTGTGGTTTGGAATTGGTCAAATGTGCCTGGAAAAAAAATATTATCAGAAAATCAACGTGCCTAATAATTCTGCACTCCCTGTATATAGTATATACTGATCAGACATAACATTATGAAATAATATTAACCTAATATTGTGTTGGTCCCCTTTTACTGCCAAAACAGCCCTGACCCATCGAGGCATGGACTCCAAGGTGTACTGTGGTATCTGGCACCAAGATGTAAGCAGCAGATCCTTTAAGTCCAGTAAGTTGCGAGGTGGGGCCTCCATGGATCGGACTTGTTTGTTCAGCACATCCCACAGATGCTCGATTGGATTGAGATCTGGGGAATTTGGAGGCCAAGTCAACACCTCAAACTTGTTGTTGTGCTCCTCAAACCATTCCTGAACCATTTTTGCTTTGTGGCAGGGCACATTATCTGCTGAAAGAGGCCACAGCCACCAGGGAATACCGTTTCCATGAAAGGGTATACATGTCAAAGTAACATCCACATGGATGGCAGAACCCAAGGTTTCCCAGCAGAACATTGCCCAAAGCATCACACTGCCTCCGCCGGCTTGCCTTCTTCCCATAGTGCATCCTGGTGCCATGTGTTCCCCAGGTAAGCAACGCACACGCACCTGGCCATCCACGAGATGTAAAAGAAAGCGTGATTCATCAGACTAGGTCACCTTCTTCCATTGTTCTGTGGTCCAGTTCTGATGCTCCAGGGCCCACTGTTGCCGCTTTCGGTGGTGGACAGCATGGGCACCGTGACGGGTCTGTGGCTATGCAGCCCCATACTCAACAAACTGCAATCCACTGTGTATTCTGACACCTTTCTATCATTTTTATTCTAACTTCTTGAGCAATTTAAACTACAGTAGCTCGACTGCTTGACCGGACCACACTGGCCAGCCTTCGCTCCCCACGTGCATCAATGAGCCTTGGCCGGCCATGACCCTGTCGCCGGTTCACCACTGTTCCTTCCTTGGACCACTTTTGATAGAGACTGACAGCTACAGACCGGGAACACATATATAAATATATATATACTGCTATTCAAACTTTAAAAAAAAAAGTTTTTAGAAGCCTTTTATGCTCACCAAGGCTGCCTTTATTTTATAAAAAAATAAAATAATGTAATATTGTGTAATATTATTAAAATGTAAAGTAACTTCTTTTTCTATTTGAATATATTTTAAAATGTAATTAATTCCTAAGATGTCAAAGCTGAATTTTCAGCATCATTACTCCAGTCTTCAGTGTCACACGTTCCTTCATAAATCATTCTAATATGATGATTTGCTGCTCAAGAAACATTTATGGTTATTATCAATGTTGAAAATAGTTGTGTAAAACTTTTTTGTTTGTTTCAAAACAATTTTTTCAGGATTCTTTGATGAATAGAAAGTCATGCACCTACGATGACAATTTCAGACCCCTCCATGATTTTTAAGTGGGAGAACTTGCAAAATAGCAGGGTGTTCAAATACTTATTTTCCTCACTGTATATATATACAGGTATATATATATATATATATATATATATATATATATATATATATATATATATATATATAATCACATCACTGATTCTTGAGATAAGGGACAAAACATGTTTTAAAATGTTAAAAAATTTAAACTAACACTACATTATTAAAAATTGGTATTTTTGTAGACAAAGGTCTCAGATAATGAACAGGGAACAGGTTTTTTTCTAAATATTTTTTCAAAATTTTTTATATTTATTCAGTCCATAACTTAATTTGTGTCAACTCCATCAGACACACTAAAAAGCATGCTAATTTAATTTAATCTATCCAAAAACAATGTGAAGTCTTCCGTTATGTATATGCTAGTGTTCAGTAAAGGATCTAAATCATAAAATACATTCTCTGTTTATTTTTTGTTTGTTTTCACACTATTATGAACAACCCAGTTTCTAAATTCCTTAATTTACCTCCCTCCTTTTAATATTAAACATATATCACCAATGTTCTTAGATTGACATATCATCATGTAGTTCCATTGATGTTTTAATATTTTTACACAATAAATTGAAAAAGAATAAGACAAAAACAAAACCTTAACAAAAACCTTCACCTGACAGTATAAAATATTGATGGAGTTGACAAATACTGATGGAGTTGACAAATACTGACGGTGTTAACCAAGGTTGAGCTGAGGCCAAATATACCGTATATGTACTGTAAATATAATCATGAAACAGCATTAGAAGAATTCCCCATATGCAAAAAAAAAAAAAAAAACATATTAAATCACATTATACAGACTTTTTGAGAGCATTTGTCAACTATATCAGACATAAAACCAAACGGAGTTGACAAAATTGATTTTTTTGCCACCTTAACCACGTGTTCTACAGTGGAGCAATTTAGTTTTTTTCTTCAGTTGTAGCTGCCTTAATAAACTTATCAAAATGGCAAGATTTATCCCACAAAATGTACAGAAACTATTACACTGCGCCGACTGCGATGACGGAGTTGACATGTTAAGGCTAGTGACCACAGAGACTTCAATATTGTTTGTTTAAAATATTTAAAAATCTACAACTTCCAGGACAATGTGTCCAACTGTGAGATCCACAATGATCAGGAAATAGCAAATGCTCCTCAGAGATAAAGCTGCCCATGACACTGCCTGATTTATTCAGAATTATAAAAAAAAATCCTGACGGAGTTGACACAAAGTGAGGACAACTTTTATAACTGTTGTTTTTTTTTTAATGGAAAATATAATTCAATATAAACTTGAAACTAAAACTAAAGATTTCTGCCTTTTAATGTAACTGTGTATTTTTGTATTTGTTGGATTTAACACTTTGTTTTACATCGTGACCTCATACTGAGGACAGGTTAAATTACATGTTTCCAAGTAGCCTACAGAGTGTGCTTTTAAAATAATATTAAAGAAATAATTTAAAAGAATAAGCAATGAATGTCCTGAGTATACCTACACATTTCCCTTAGATGTAACTTTTTAGTATTTTTATTGTGTTGGCATTCTTACTTTTTAACATAAATAGGGCTTTTGTGTGTGGGACATGTTTTGTCCCTTATCTCAAGAATCAGTGATATATAGCCTATATGAGTAAATAATTTTTATACAAAAATATGACAGACCTGTATCTTCTAGTAGGTGTTAACATTAAAAGAATTATTGAAAAGAAAAAAAAGTGAAACAAATGTGAGGTGTGGTATATGCTTTGAAGGCACCACAATAACCACCTTTACCGTCCCATCATCTTTTAACATGAGTTATTGGCATCCCCTGCCGGGCCAATAAGCCAGTGCATGCAACACAACACAATTCTGACCACTTCCTGTTTGGGATCTCTGTGTGGAGTCTCCACATCGGACAAATCACAGACAGATTTCGAAAAGCTGAATGGTCTCAAAATGACAACATAGGCACAGTGCTTACACCCTGACGCAGATAAGGTATGTACGCTGGACATCAGCTGATATACTGTCAGCGACACTGAGAATGCATTAACTCCCTATTGTGATGTACTTAACACTGTCACTGCGGAAGACAGGCAGGTGCAGTTATTAATTTCAATATGTTTCTTTTCTGACTGTATCCTAGTTGTATTCCTGTTTTCCCCCATTTAATATGTTGTTGTGAATTACTCTACATGTTTATCTCTTACGAGCTGTCATTGCTAGCTAACTTAACGTTAGCGTGCTAACCGGCAGTAACGTTACATCAACAAACAAACCCCCAACATGAACTGTCAACATATACAGCATATCTTATTGTTCCTTGTTGCATTAGTAACGTATTTTAAACGTAACTAACAAATTAAATGTTTTACATGGTACCATATTAATTCCATGTTTTATTTATTATTTTCCTTGCCATAATATCTGCAAAGTTACTACATAATTGACCATTTTCAGTACTAATATGATGGTATTTATAATATTTATAATAATTTATAAATTATTATTATTTTAAGTACCTTGTAGTGCTATGTTAATATAGTAATTGAACATGGAAATATTTCAGTTCCATGGTATTACAATCTAATACTAGTATAACATGCTTAACCTGGTACCAGCACATTAATGTTTTGTAAGGGTAGTCTGTCATTTAATTGGAGCTTTATAGAGTTTATTGTTTATTGCTGGGATCATGAGGTTCATATATATCTTGGGAAGTGTTTAACAGGTCTCCTTCAATGTTTTGGCAGCTTGAGGATCAGGAATGAGAATCGGCTGACTGCAGATCTGCTGTCAAAGCAGAGGAAAGAGTAGGCAGGAAATTCTGCTTCATTTGAAAGCAATTAACTTTGAGTCCTTGTTTCCTTCTAAACGTTTTTTGTAGCCACAAACTGATGCTGAGGTGTTTGTTTATCTGCAGATCTCTTTCTCTTGTCTGTTGCAGCAGGGTGCATCATGCCGAGCTCCCTCCTGTGGGCTGTTGATGTGTATGGGAGGGTTTATTGCCTTTCAACAGCTGGACATCAGTGGGAACATTGCCGTGATGCCCACTTGGAGTTCAAGCGCATCACAGCTGTGCAGCAGTGCTGCTGGAGCATCGCATGTGACCACAACATCTATCTGAATGTGCATGCCAGTGATGTGCCCATCCGCTACCAAGAGGAGACGTATGAAAACCAGGTGTGCTCCGCAGCAATATACAGACTGACATATGGGTCAATGTGTTTTTGTACTATCTTTTAATTTATTTAAAAAAGAAATGCATAAAAAAATCAGATTCATACGTACAATAACGTCTTTTGTGATTTGCATGTTTAATTTATTCAAACTGTAATATGAGATAAAAATATACATCAAATATTTTAATTTGAAATAATTTTACAGCAGTACTTCACTGCTTATTATTATTTGGAAAAAGCATCATGCAGAAGAAAAAAACCCTATTAACAGGAAATTTAGTAACCTAAAATAATACATAGTTTGTTTTAGGAAATTATATTAGACAACGTTTTTATTTAGAAAAAAAATATCAATGGACATTTTGTTTATTTAATTATTGTAAACAATGTATTGAAGTGATATTGTAATCATAATATATATATATATATAAAAAATGAAATACTGTTGAATATAGCCATTGCTGCTGATATGCTGCTGATATTAAATCATAAATAAATAAATAGTTTAGGTTGTAAAATGTTGTGTGGTGACTACCTAAAAACCCATTCATAATTCATGGCTGCTTTGATTTGATCAGAAATACAGGAAAAATGTTAATATTGTGAAACAAAATTACAATTTAAAATGACTGTTTTCTTTTTAATGTATTTTAAAATGTAATGTATTCCTGTGACGGCGAAGCTGTACTTTCAGCAGCCATTCCTCCTCTCTTCAGTGTCACATGATCCTTCAGAAATCATTCTAATCATTCTGATTTGGTGCTCAAGAAACATTGAAAACAGTTGTGCTGCCTAATAATTTTGTAGAAACTTTTTCAGATTTCTCGAATAGAAATGTCAAGAACAGTATTTATTTTGAAATAGAAATTTTTTGTGACATTTAAAATGTCTTTACTGTTATTTTTGACCAATTTAAGGTGTCCTTACTGAATAAAAGTATATGTTGAAAATATATTTTAAAAAAAAAGTAATAATATTACGATTTGTTCACTCACATGTATTCAAGGTATATAAAAACATATTACTTTTTACTTGATGGTTACACCACATGGCATTTTTAGATTTTTTAAATAAAGTCCTAAGAACTTTGCACATGTGTTTTAAACTAGACTTTATTGTAAACACTTTATTTGTCATTGACACTAGAGTACTTGGTGGTGAATGAGATTAATGTGTTTCCTGTTCCCTTACAGAGGTGGAACCCTGTCGATGGCTTCTCGGACCGGCTGCTGCCCAGTGACCGCTGGCAGTGGAGTGATGTCACAGGGCTGAAGCACCAGCCTCTGGGTGACTTTCAGCTGCCCTCTGACAACTGGGATTGGGAAGCGGACTGGCACGTGGATGAAAACTTTGGAGGAGAGACCACAGAAAAAGGGGTCAGTATTGATGCGGGTTTTGATGAAGGTTTTGGGGTCAATATATTGTTCTTATTATTATTATTATTATTATTATTATTATTATTATTATTATTATTATTATTTTAGTGCTATTATGTGCAGCAGATTGAACGAAAATTGTCTTCACCACTGTCTTCCCTCTGCATCTCCTTTGTTAATTTAATTTATAAAGAAAGTACATAGATAAGTTATAATAATATATATGTATTTGTTTACACTTTATTTTAAGGTGTCATTGTTACAGTGTAATTATATATTTAAGTACTGAGTAATATTAATTAACTACATGTACTTAGTATAGGGTTAGGGTAGGATTTGGATTAGGGTTAGTTGCATATAATTATGCATAATTTACTGTTATTACTATGGTAAGTACATGTAACATATGTAACAAGGACACTGTAAAATAAAGTGTCACCTTTTTTTATTAACAAGAACAGGTGGTATACTTACAAAGACTATACAAACACACATACATACAGATAAACAAAACATATGATCAAAATTATGTCAGTTTGGAGTGTTTTGAGGTTGTCAGTTCTTGAAAACATTTCCCTTTTTTCCCCCTCCCTTTCTTTTTCCATCTTCCTTTTTTTACTTTTTTCTTTATTTCCCTCTCCCTCATTTTCCTTTTGCTTCTCTTTTTTCTCTTCCCCCTCCTTTTCCCTTTTCCTTTTTTTCTTCTTTCTATTTGAAAATGAATGTATTAAAGCTACACTGTGTGATATTTTCCCCCATCTAGCGGTTAAAAGGTATATGACCATCCAGTGAATATTAGCAGAGCCCGTCTACGGAGAGCCTGCCCACTCCCTATTAAGCCCTGTTGTACAGAATTTTGGTTGTAGTACCACCAGAGTTCCACTGGGGGCGATCGCCATGAGTGCAAAATGAATGGAAGTCAATGGGGCTTGACGGCTAAATTTGTCTCTTTCACCCGATTGCCGTTGAGAAATCTCAGAAATGATTGTAGATTTTGCAAGTTCAACATGGGTTTTAGGTCGAAAGTTGAATGAACGAGTACTTATGTCCTTTTGATTTCTTACAGGTTGAGTTGTTGTTGTCCATAACACGCTAGCATTCTGCTAATGAACGCTGATTGGTCAGTGAAGGACTGATTACGACCAGAGATCCCGCTTGATGGCATCGTGTCATCTGAAGCGGGACCAGAAACAAACAAAACAAAAACTCTTCTAGCACGTGTATTTACCTGTGTCAGCTGTGTTGTCGATGCCTCGAGAGAAAAGAAAGTGCAGAGCGCGAAAGCACCAGAGCGACTGAAGGATTGCCGTTAAGCAGTATCTCTGGTCGTACATGTGTATGACGTCATTGACACTTTAAAAGACTTTTTAAAGCAAATAAGTGACTCTAAAAAATCTAACACCCAGCAATGTGTAATTTATTTGCATTTCCTTTCGAATACAACATTCAAATTACTAGATAAAAAATTATATCCTGAGAAAAGTGGATTTTTATTGGTATAGCGCCATAGACCTCCATTCATTCTGCACTCGTCCTGTGAGCGCCCTCATATGGAATCAGAGAGGAACTGCAACCAGTTCAGAAGCCGGAAGTTCAGTGAGAGTGAAACTTCTCGCCATATTAGACATTCTCTGATATTAGTTTCTCTTCCTCTCAATTCCGATTTCGTTTTAACTCCTACGGTGGCCGATTTAGTCCAAGATTAATATGGCGTCCAGTTCGACCTCGTCCACATTCGACACGGTGCCATCGAGTGTTAAAACGCCAAAGGCGAAGCTTGAATTTACGGATATGTCCCTCTTTGGCTAATGTACTTTCAAGATGGAGGGGCAACATGGCGACCCGCATTCGAACCATTACCAATACATTACCCGTATGGATTTTCAATGGCATATTATAACCTTACGAGAATACTTTTTGACTTGAAAGAAGTAAATATACATTAATGAGCACATATATTTTTGAAAGAACTAAGTGTTTTTAGCTAAGAATAAACTAAAAAAGTTACACAGTGTAGCTTTAACCTAGAACTAATTCAGTTAAGTTTATTTCTAAAGTACATTTAATAACAGCAACAAGGCTGACAAAAGTGCTGTAAAATTAAAAAATAATAATACCATAAGATAACAGATAAAAGGAAGCGGAGAAGAACAAAACAAGATATTACATATATGTTTTAAGACTAGATTTGAATGCAGAAAAGGTTAGAAGCAGCCCTAATGTGGTTTGGAAGTACCAGCCACAGAAAAAAGCTCTATTACCCCGGCACTTTAAGCAAGTTCTTGGAATTTGGAGTAAGTCTTGATCTTCAGACCTTAGGCGTTGTTAGAGATTATAAGGGTGGAGTAAATTAGACAGATATTTTGCCATTTGATTATGTCATTGTCTAAAAAAAACATGCACATTACTTTTCTTGTTGAACAACTTCAGGGTTCGGTACCGCTATGTGCTGTCTACATGACAGTTTCGAAATAAACTGCTAGTCTGAAAGCCCCCTTAAAGGGATAGTTCACCCAAAAAGGAAACCAAGCAGATCTCGGCAGCCATTGACTACCATAGTGGGAAAAAAATACCATGGTAGTCAATGGCTGCCGAGATATGCTTGGTTACAAACATTCTTCCAAATATCTTTCTTTTGTGTTCAGAGGAAGACATTTTTTTTTTAAACAACTTGAGGGTGACTAAATGATGACAGAATTTTCATTTTTTGGTGCACTATCCCTTTAAACCACAAAAAGAGCTCTCACTTGCGTTATGCCATTAACTGATCTTCTTTGTCTTTTTCAGGGATGGACATATGCCATTGATTTTCCAGCCGCTTACACAAAAGACAAAAAGTGGAACTCTTGTGTGCGTCGGCGCAGATGGATAAGATACAGAAGGTACAAGGCACAGGAAACTTGGGTCAAGGTGTGTACTAGTACAAAGGTTTTGAAAGCAATTATATATCTTATCTTCATTGGCTGTCTTTAACGTTGATGAAAACATGTCTCTACGTTCATTTTATATGTGAGAGCAGATCCCCTCAGAGCAGACTGAGTCTCTTCCTGACCCGTTTAATGACATCACTTGTGGTGGTTGGGAGATCACTGAGGAGCCCAGAGGGTGTTTGGCACTGTGGGCGGTCTCTCTGCAGGGAAAGGTCAGAACTCAGTTTATTCCAGGCTTACATGCTGTACCATGTCCAACAACATCCTGTGCTTCTGTAATTTATTATTTTTTCAGTTCTATACGGAGCATTATGGGTTCTTGGAACACCGATAAAAAGTTGTATCACGTCAATTTATCCACAAAAAAAGGGATCTAAAAGATAATTCTTTGTACATTCGAGCAGGTTTGGTTCCGGTGTGACATCAATCACCATAATCCTGAGGGCTCCTTTTGGGAGGACGTGCCCGTACCAGGGGAGGTTGTTCAGATCAGCTGTGGGCCTGGTGACCTGGTGTGGGCGGTCCTGTGGGAGGGTCATCTGCTGGTCAGAGAGGGCATCGGCAGAGATTGTCTCAAGGGTGAGCGTAGTGGTGTAGTTAGTACATTCACTTTTGCCAAGTTTCCATTTTTAAACGTAATAAATGTGTTTGAGTAGATAAAGTATTTATATCCCCTGTTTTATTTTATAATATTGTAATTAAAGGGTCATCATGGGTGACAGTGGAGTCGCCAAGCCCTGAAGCGGGAGCCGTACACATAGCTGTTGGTGTGAATGTAGTGTGGGCTGTCACTAAAGATCATAAAGTAAGTTAATTTGTTAATTTAATATAGTTACACTTGCACATAGAGTGCATAGAGTACCACTAGTAAAACGGCTCCTTTTTTTTTTTTACTATAAACAGTATATTATCATTCATGTTGTATTATCTGTACTAGAAATTGTATTATTCACCAAAGAATCCTGAAATAAAAATCACTGTTTCCACTAAAATATTAAGCAGCACAACTATTTTCAGCATTTATGATAAAATAAATGTTTCTCAGCATATTAGAATGATTTCTGAAGGAGCGTGTGACACTGAAGACTGGATAAATGGCTGCTGAAAAATTAGCTTGGCCCTCACAGGAATAAATTACATTTTAAAATATATTAAAATAGAAAACGGTTTAAATTTTACTCTATTTTTTTTTATCAAATAAATGCAGCCAGAAAAACATTTTTAAAAATCTTACCAACCCCAAATTTTGAACAGTTATGGACATAATTTTAATACATTTTTTGTTGTTACTTAGCTTGTTTTTCCTCATCTTCTTATTTCTAATAGGTCTGGTTTAGACGGGGTGTGAATTCCCATAATCCTTGTGGCTCTGGTTGGATAAGTATGGTTGGAGAGATGGTCATGATCAACGTGGGTCTCAATGACCAGGTCAGAGATTAGTAATGTTCTCTCTGGGGTTTACCTCATTAATTCCTGACTCTAATGTACTTTTTCCATTGAATAAGCATATTAATTATTCACCTTTAGAGGGGTCAAACAACTTTCACACTCATATGCCTGCACAAAAGGCAGTCAGCTATTATGGGTTGTTTGAAAAACGTTTTAATGGTACAAATACCTCTTATATGTCAAAAGATCAAGGTAAATTTGATTTTTGACCCCAATTAAGCATAAAACCCTTAGCCAGAAAATAACTGAATCAAAATAATTCATATGGATCAATGTATTGATTAAATAAATACATTTTATGAAAATGTGGAATAAACTTTTTTTTTTTTTTTTTTTTTCAATACTATGCCATATTCATGTATTCATCTTTCATGGATTCATTCATCATGTGTTTCTAGTGAGAATTTTAAGTGCTGAAACCATTTCAGCAGTTTATTGCACTGAGATCTCTGAAGGTCGATGTGTCTCTGTGCTCAGGTGTGGGGTATTGGTTTTGAAGACCGGGCCGTGCATTTCCGTCAAGGTGTGACTGCCAGCGAGCTGAGTGGGAAGGCCTGGAAGGTTGTGTCTGTACCCAGAGATAGTGACCGTTCCCACTCTAGCGCCAGCGCTAGCAGCCTTCAGAGGTTAGTTAGCTTCAGTCTTTAGCCTGTGTAGAATAGATGAATGTATAATGTTTTTTTTGTTTTGTTTTTTTTATAAAATAAAACCATCACCAGGTGGTGTAAATCATCCAAGGAAGACTATACATTTGTTAGTACACTTGGCAGTTTGCTTTCTTTAAAGACCGTACTTCACACTTAATCACTGAACAGCCTTCATCTCTGAAAAGAACAAAAAACTGATGAATTTCTAGAGAAAGATGTTTCTTTTTGGTCTTTTTTTAATCTGAAAGTGGACTTCAGCAATGCAACTGTTGTCAATAATTAATTAACTGAAAAAGACAATGTATTAAGTAGCATAACAGTTTAAAAAAAGCAATGTATTGTCATATGTGACAGAAATAATATTTATATTTTTCGTTACATGTCAGGTATATTTTTTTTAATAGAAATGGATTGTCATGTGACAAGAATATTTATATTTTTCATTAAGTGATTCATTAAGGTATTCATTTTACAGTGTTGCGGTGTTACAGTGACAGTTTTCCCATTGAGTTTTTATTAGAGGGCCCTTAACAATATATCTTTTGTTTATTTATTTATTTATTGGAAGGATTAGATCATTTTTTTAGACATTCTCTTTGTAGACTGGATTGATGGATACTGAAAAGGGCATCACAGGTTAAAACTTACAATTATTTGAAACATGAATAAAGTTTTTTTGACTATTTTTGATCAATCAATTATATAAAAGTGTCTTTGTGATTCCAAACTTATGAAACTGTATATGTTAACATTCTGTGTCACTACACCTCGCAGTGCTGGTTGTTTCTTTGGTGGTGAGGTGCGTTTGGAGCCCCAGGCATCAGTGTTGAGTGATGCGGACCCTGAGACTGAAAGAGCTGTGGGTGGAGTTGTCCCAACTGAAATGGGAGACAACCCTAAACCACGTATCCCTAAAGTAACCAGTGACAGCTTCATCTCTGAGCTTGTGTCTGATCGTGAAGGCCAAATCGGTCATCGTGAGGTCCCCCCAGCTGGCCCATCTATTCCTGAGGAGGATCACACAGAAAAAGAGGTAGAGGACAGGGCTTCCCCATCCCAGGTTCTGTCTCCTAGCCAATCAGGTGGGCTGAATCCTCAATGGAGCAATGTGGACCTGGAGGAAGCCCAGACGCACCTCGCATCCGGACCTGGAGTAGACGCAGCTGAAACCTGCAGCCTGTCCTCTGTAGCAACCTATAACTTGGCCTTGGAGGAGCCTTATGGGCCAGATGAGTATCCAAAATGGGCCTGGGTCAGTGGTGGGGGATGTTTGGTCGACTGTCACTTGCAGCTCAACTGGTTCAACTCTGCTATATCCACAGGTCAGCTGGGTCATTTGTGTATAATCTAGGGATGCACCGTTACCGATACCAGGACTCGGGTGTCGGTCCGATACTGTTGTGAAGTACTCGTACTCGTACTCATAAAACTACCCCGATACAACCGCACCCGATACCACTTTATGGCAACGCATCTTCGGATGCGGAGCCGCGCGGTAAGTTACATAATTCGCCGTGCACACCCGCACACCGCGGCGCCAAGTGCAAAGGGCTCTCGCGCTCTCAAAGCGCAGGACTGCCATAATATGGCTTCATTTTTAGTATAAACTAACCAATAAATATATAAACTATATTTTATAAACTATAAATTATATAAACCAGTATAAACCGCTCGTGAGGCAGATACCTCTCGGTAGTGAGTGCTAAAAGTGAAAGTCTGTTTAGTAAGGATGTGCGCAATGACCAGTCTAACCCCGGTAGTATAACAAGCCTAAGCAAGCTTAATTGCAGGGGTGTAGCACAAAATCCTGGGCCCTATGCATAGGCAGTCCTGATGGGCCCCCATGTTCCATGTTAAAATATATTCCAGACTTTTAAAAGGGCCCTCTCCCTAGACGGGGCCCTGGGTAGTCAGGTCCACTTTTCCCCCCACTACCACGCCCATGCTTAATTGTTATAGGTACTAGTTTGACATGACATGGAAGAAAATGGAAAAGTTTTGTGTAAGCTTTCAAAATCCTCCTTCACCCGAGTGGAGATTTATCTGAAGCCTCCGCGAGCGCCAGAGAAAACCAACGCATGCAAAACCTGAGGTAAAATTAAATGATTTTATTACACTTTTCAAAATAATATATTAATTTCAAGATATAACATGAACACGACAGTAATTTAAACATAGCCTTTGTAAAAAAAATTATATGTATATATATATATATATATATATATATATATAAAGCAAAACTTTAAATGTGCCAAAAAAATGTAAACGCCTATTTTCCAAGTCGTCTAGCAGCAGCGCTAACGTTTAATCGACTAGTCTCGCACATCCCTAGCTCAGTGTCACACATTGTACGGAGGAAAACAGAAACAGGCTCATAGCTGATAATGCAGAGAAGCTTCTTTTCATCAAAAAAAACCAGCCTCTCTCAATTTTCCGAAAAGGGCTGTATGGCTATGATAAAATCTAATAATTTAATTCAGTGGTTCTGCTACTATGTTGTGTGGTACTGGAATCCACTGAATGTTACAGGTTACATTTAAGTGATATGGGCAGCAGTGCCATGTTTGTTTAGGAAAACACCAAGTTGAATGTTAAAATGTCAGCAACAGCATAAATTTGTGTATTTACTTTATTACAGTCAGAAAGTGAAAAACATCTGATGAAAATGAAGCATTGTTATAAGAACTGTAATGGTATTATTAAGTACTCGTATCGGTACTCGGTATCGGCAAGTACCCAAATGTAAGTACTTGTACTTGTACTTGGTCTGAAAAAAGTGGTATCGGTGCATCCCTAGTATAATCTGTGTAATTGAATTGGATGATTCACTTTGTCCCTGACCGTGTCAAATGTAACTGTGTCCTCAGCCCTGAACTCCTCCATGCAGACCATGTCTCTCTCCATCACACCTGCTCAAACAGCAGCTTGGCGTAAACAGATATTTGAGCAGCTCAGCGAGCGCTCCAAGAGAGAAATGGAGAATTTCATGCATTATGAGCAGGCCATTGAACAGGTAGTGCTCACACACCAAACAGTTCACCTCATCTGATCCTTTCATCAATACTAACCAGTTTTGTCATTTATCTTGTTTTGATTATATCTAGACCGTCATTGATATAGCAACAGTAAGTGTCCATACAAGTGCGCTGAGAGTTAGTCGCAGTAGCAAAAATAGTTAAAAGTCAAAGCAGTCAGTTACTGTCACAGTGGCCCTCAGCTTGGTAGAACTTAATATTTACCCCAAGAAAATGTATCATTTAATAATTCCCCTGATTCCTGTCCTTTCTAGTCTGTGTGGGTGAAGAAAGGCACCATGCAGTGGTGGAGAGACTGGAAGCCTCATAAATGGGCGGATGTTCAATTTTCATTGGAGCAGTTCTCAGGAGCAGAGGGCAACAAGGATGGAATTCTGTTTATCTACTACACCTTTAATGATGAGAAGAAGGTAATCTTACATACAGAAGACCCTTATTGAATAAAAATCCATGTTTATTCATTTTGAGGCCATTTATTGTGACCAATGTACTGCTAAAATATTTTTTTTAGCACATAGATATTTAAAATGTACATTTGTTTTTTCTCTTCTAGGAAAATGTGCAAAAAATATTTATGCCACATTGTTTATAGCTGGAAAGTAAACTAAAGGTACAAGCCTTTGATATGTCTAACCCGTCTAACTTCAATAGGACATTCACCACCGTTCAAAAATTTGAGGTTTTAGTTTAAAAAAAAAAAAGATATTAACACTTTTATTCAGCAAGGATGCATTAAACCAAAACATTTTTGGTTACATCCCCCTTTAAACTTAAAAAAAATGCACACACACACTTCTGACTAATTTCACAAAAAATAATTTGCAATGTAACGGAAAGATTTTTCAACGGCTGTTTTCGGGGGGGTTTTTTCTTCTTTTTTTCTGCTGATCTCCTGCACCCCCCCTGCAGTACATGTGCGCCCCACACTTTGAGATCCACTCCAGTCATGTAAAATGTTACAAAAGATTTCCATTTAAAATAAATGCTGTTCTTTTGAACTTTCTATACATCAAAGAATCGTGTACCACTGTTTCCACAAAAATATTAAAGGTGTACTACCGTAAAACTTCAAATAATAGCCAAGTCCCAAATAGACGCCTGTCTCTTTTAAACGCCTGGTGTGACGACAGGTTTGGGTAAATAAAGGCCGGTCTGTTTTTTAGTATCGGGCTGTATTTGATCTTCTCAAACCCGTCAGATCGTCTGTTCTATGTTTTGATTAGATTTCACGTGACAGACGGAACCGTTCATGAACGACTCATCACTATGGCAGCATAACAAAGAGGTTAACGAACTTTCAGTCTTCAGTTTTTCTTAATTCTCTCAATACCACCATGGAGAAAAGTATAATTTGACATTTAAGCTGACAGTTGTCAAATTTCAAGCGTGGGTAAAGCTGGATACGGAGCGGCTGAAAAATTCCTTTAATGCTTGCGCGCAGACGTGCGCGTGTGTTTGTGTGTGTGCGAGGGAGAAGGAGGAGATATATTTCATTAACTTCGGGATGTTATCCTTAGGTATGTGGCCTGACAGTAGCTTCTGATGGAAGCGAGGATCACCTTATCCATTGTTTCAAAGAGGGAGAGCCGTGCGCATCTGGGCGGAGCTGTTAGTGTGAGCAAGGCAGGCAGAGTTAGCGGAGGGTGGAGAGGGAGAAGTGGAGGAGAGCGACGAGGAGGAGGAATTCGCTCATGAACTTGTAATTGAGAATCGCGGGGATGATGATAGTGATGAATAGAGTAATTTTCTATCACATGATTGCAGTTGTTTTACAGGGTAGCCTTCATTCTTTCTTGTTGATGTGTTTCGGGCAACAAGTTCATACGCTCAATGGATTTTAGATGGGCGGTTCTGCCCATTGCTGTCACATCGTTTCGTTTTTTGTGCTGCCAATAATCTAAGACATTTCTTACATTAAATGATTTGTTAAACACATTCGAATTAATTATAAATAAAACGTAATATAATGTGGTAACCTCCTACCGTCATGCTTGAACATCTCAACACTAAATTAAAGGCCTGTCTCTTATAGACGCCTGTTTCAAATACAAGCCGGTGCAGTTCAGCGATTTGGGTAAATAGAAGCCCGGGCTATTATTTGAAGTTTTACGGTATGTAACATTTTTTCAGTAAAATATCCAAAAACCACTAGGCCAGTGTTATAGATTTTGTTCAGTTGAGTACTTACAATATCCCAAATGTTTCCAACTATTTGTAAATCGTGAGAAAATCGCTATTTTGAACAAGGAACCGGGACATGTGAGGAAGTCGCCTGTCAATTGCGTCATATCTGCGTTGCCCTCGGTTGCGAGGCGTGTGTTGCGTTCATCTTATTAACAATCACTCCAGCGGCCTCATTCAGCTCCCACAAGACTCGGTCCTGCTCTGCTTCATACTACAGTAACGTTTATAATCGCATCCATGAACATGAGTCCTATCCCGATTCTTGTCCACCGGCTGTGAGGTGAAGACCACTTGTCCCAAGATTCTGTGCTCAAACTTGACACCATCAAACTTCGCCTTTGTTTTGAATAGGCGACCTCTAGCGGACGGAAAAGTTACATAGTGCACCTTTAAGCTGTTTTCAACATCGATAATAATAACAAGACATGTTACTTGAGCACCAAATCAGGATATTGGAATGATTTCTGAAGGATCATGTGACACTGAAGACTGGAGTAATTTGCCATCAGGATTAAATTATATTTTAAAATATATTAAAATAGAAAAGAGACATTTTAACTACATTTTAAGTAGCATTTTAAGCAGTTTTTCTTGTGTTTTGTCAAATTAAAATAATAATTGTCATAATTAATATATCAAATAAATACAGCCTTTTGAACAGTAGTGCGTCAACAATGTACTGTGATTTTCATGTAGTCTCGATAGACTCATTTGATCAATTCAACCTCTATTTTGCTTTGATTCTTTGCCCAGTATCTCCACGTGTTCATAAACGAAGTGACAATCCTGGTGCCGGTATTGAATGACTCCAAACACACATTTGCTATCTATACAGCAGAGCGGACCAAACAGAGATGGCCTATCCGCCTGGCTGCGGCCACAGAGCTGGAGATGCATGACTGGGTGAGGCGAGAGCATGAATCATGGGAAATATTTTTCCCAAGAACTTGCACTGAACTTTGTGATTTCCTTGCTGTTTAACTGACAGTTTGTTCATCCTATCAGCTGGCTCTGCTCAGTGTGTCCTGCTGTGACTCTAGAGGTATTCAGGGCCCTCCCTCGAAACAAGCCATCTGGTCGGTCACCTGTAAAGGGGACATCTTTGTGAGCGAACCAACTAAAGAACTAGAGGCATCTCCCTACCCTACACCATGTGATCAGATGTAAGAATCAGATGATAGATTGATTTTATGTGAAGTGTAAATTCTTCAATTAGGGGACTACATAAGTATATGGTTTTTTTTGTTTTTGTAACTTCCTACTTTTAAGAATTATAATAGCTTTAAACTTAAAAAAGTTAGTTCACCCAAAAATTCTGTCAAGAATTACTCACCCTCATGTCGTTCCAAACCCGAAAGACCTTCGTTCATCGTCAGAACACAAATTAAGATATTTTTGATGAAATCCGAGAGCTCTCTGACCCCTCCATAAACGGCTATTTAATTAACACTTTCAAGGCCCAGAAAGGTAGGAAAGATTGTTAAAATCGTCCATGTGACTCCAGTGGTTCAACCTTAATTTTATGATGCGACGAGAATACTTTTTGTTCTCAAAAAGTCGTTCTTTTCACAATTTCGTTCTACCAGTCTCCTACGCAGTTTATGTTGTAAAAACATTATTCTTTATTGTTGAGTAAAGTTGTTATTTTTGTTTGTTTTTGCACACAAAAAGTATTCTTGTCGTTTCCTAAAATTAAGGTTGAACCACTGTAGTTATATGGACTATTTTAACAATGTCTTGTACCTTTCTGGACCTTGAAAGTGTTAATTAAATTGCTGTCTATGGAGGGGTCAGAGAGCTCTCGGATTTCATCAAAAATATCTTCATTAGTGTTCTGAAGATGAACGAATTTACGGGTTTGGACCGACATGAGGGGGAGTAATTCACGACAGAATTTTCATTTTTGGGTGAACTAAACCTTTCATTATTAAAAAAGTCTTCAAATGTTCCATTGCCAGAATTGAATTTTTTGGGCTTGTCCCCAATGTAAACTTTTAGTTATTTTTGGGTGAACTAAACCTTTCATTATTAAAAAAATCTTCAAATGTTCCATTGCCAGAATTGAATTTTTTAGGCTTGTCCCCAATGTAAACTTGAAGTTTTCAAATCAAGCAAATCTCGAATGCACCTTTTCCTAAGATTATTTTCGCTAATACTGCTGTTATTACCAGCACACCAAGCTAAATTTAATGAAAAATGTAAAAAAAAATGTTTTTTTTTTATGTTTTTGAAAGTCTCTTATGCTCACCGGTGGTGCATTTACAATTAAAACGATTTTTATATTAATATATATCTTAAAATGTAATTTATTCATTTGATGGCAAAGCTGAATTTTCAGCAGCCATTACTCCAGTCTTCTGTGTCACATGATCCTTTAGAAATCAGTATGCCTTTTATATCATTTGGTGCTCAAAACATTTTCATTATCAATGTTGAGAACAGTATTTTTGTGAAAAACTTATTTTTTTCAGAATTATTTGATGATAATTGCTTTTAAAAGAAAATTCTTACTGACCCCAAACCTTTGAACAGTAGTGTATATTCATCAACCTGTTACATTTGTCCATTGTCTTGCTGTGTTGTCATATAGCAATGAATATGCAAATATGACTGCTCTCAAAAATAAAAATAAATAAAAATCTTTGTTATCAAGGTTCTGGCGTCAAGTTGGAGGGCATTTGCGTGTTATTGAGTCCAACAGTCTTGGTGTGGTGTGGGGGATCGGCTTTGACCACACCGCCTGGGTCCACACAGGAGGCTATGGAGGAGGCTTCTTTCAGGGTAAGTGCATCACTTCTCTTTCTAAACCAATAATTGTTCATGTACTTTAGTAATGTTACGTGTTTATTTCACTCATAAAGGTTTGGCAAGCAGTACAGATAACATCTACACACAGACTGATGTGAAGAGTGTTTACATCTATGAGAACCAGCGCTGGAATCCTGTCTCTGGTTACACTAACAGGTTAATATAGAGCATGATGTTTGCTATCCAGAAGTGTTCAGTGCACTCACTGCTGTTCCTCACTGTTTCTCCTCCAGGGGTCTCCCTACTGACCGTTACATGTGGAGCGATGCCTCAGGTCTGAAGGAGTGCACTAAAAACAACACTAAACCACCCTCCCCCAACTGGACTTGGGTTTGTGCCATTATCCATTTTCTCCCAATACATAAAGAAGCTTGCTTGATAGCAGAAAATTGTTATATGTGTTGATACTTTGCAGGTATCCGACTGGACTGTTGACTATGCTGTGGCAGGAGGGACAGACAGAGAGGGCTGGCAGTACGCAGCGGATTTTCCTGCGTAAGTTATGTTGGCCATCAGCATCTTTTCAGCTCTTTTATTACCTAGGCATTTAAACACAGCAGTTTTAGTATTACCTTCACGTGTGAGAGCACGCTAACTCCTTTTTGATTTTTGTGAATGTAATATTCACCATTCTAGGTCATACCATGGAAATAAAACATTGAAGGACTTTGTACGCCGCAGACGTTGGGCAAGGTATGTAGTAGTTAAGTGACTGTATAAAACGGAAGTTGCGGTTGTCTTTTCTTCCCTACTGTGATGTAAATCCGAGAGAAAGGGCTTTTTGAAAAAAGAATTGTCCATTTTAATTTCATAGTCTGCTCTCTCCAGCTCTGTTTATCTATCGTCCTTAGGTTTTGGGCATTTTTTAGGTGTATTTCGTTTTTTATGTCTTGCATAGTTTTGTATTAATTGTGCAACTCTTACTTTGTTCTCACCATGACATGGCATTAAAAAAAATATATAATTAAGAAGTACTGTAAGTGAATGTTTTTTTCCATTGCGTTTTGCCTGTGCAGTAGCGTACTGAAATTTGGAATAATTAATTTAGTAGTGCTGGGCAATCAATTAATCGCATCCAAAATAAAAGTTTGTATAATTATTATGTATATATAAATACACACACATGCATGTATATATTTAAGAAAAAAATTATATTTATTATATATAAAATATTTATATATAAGAAATTATATAAATATATATACAGTTTATACATGCAAATATTTCTTAAATGTATATACAGTGAGGAAAATAAGTATTTGAACACCCTGCTATTTTGCAAGTTCTCCCACTTAGAAATCATGGATGGGTCTGAAATTGTCATCGTAGGTGCATGTCCACTGTGAGAGACATAATCAAAAAAAAAAATCCAGAAATCACAATATATTATTTTTTACCTATTTCTTTGTATGATACAGCTGTAAATAAGTATTTGAACACCTGTCTATCAGCTAGAATTCTGACCCTCAAAGACCTGTTAGTCTGCCTTTAAAATGTCCACCTCCACTCCATTTATTATCCTAAATTAGAGGCACCTGTTTGAGGTCGTTAGCTGCATAAAGACACCTGTCCACCCCATACAATCAGTAAGAATCCAACTACTAACATGGCCAAGACCAAAGAGCTGTCCAAAGACACTAGAGACAAAATTGTACACCTCCACAAGGCTGGAAAGGGCTACGGGGAAATTGACAAGCAGCTTGGTGAAAAAAGGTCCACTGTTGGAGCAATCATTAGAAGAGCTGGGACCACCGTTTCCAAGGTTACTGTTGGCAATACACTAAGACGTCATGGTTTGAAATCATGCATGGCACGGAAGGTTCACCTGCTTAAACCAGCACATGTCCAGGCCCGTCTTAAGTTTGCCAATGACCATTTGGATGATCCAGAGGAGTCATGGGAGAAATTCATGTGGTCAGATGAGACCAAAATAGAACTTTTTGGTCATAACTAAACGTGTTTGGAGGAAGAAGAATGATGAGTACCATCCCAAGAACACCATCCCTACTGTGAAGCATGGGGGTGGTAGCATCATGCTTTGGGGGTGTTTTTCTGCACATGGGACAGGGCGACTGCACTGTATTAAAGGGTTAGTTCACCCAAAAATGAAAATTCTGTCATTAATTACTCACCCTCATGTCGTTCGACACCCGTAAGACGGAACACAAATGAAGATATTTTAGTTGAAACTGATGGCTGAGAAAGGCTTCAGATAGGCCTCCATTGGCATTCAGTACATTTATACTCCCAAGACCCATAAAAGGCACTTAAAACGTCGTTACAAAGTCCATCTCACCACAGT
The DNA here is from genome assembly GCF_949357685.1 of Gobio gobio. Taxonomy (NCBI): domain Eukaryota; kingdom Metazoa; phylum Chordata; class Actinopteri; order Cypriniformes; family Gobionidae; genus Gobio; species Gobio gobio. The sequence goes on from NC_137113.1 coordinate 27,343,309, forward strand.
GGCTCTACAATAATTTAACGATGCAACGACAATAATTTTTGTGCGAAAAAAAAAATCAAAATAACACCTTTATCCAACTTTTTATTGTCTTCCGTGTATGCCTCCACGACGCATGCGCGAGAATATGATGTAGCACCAGCGTTCGGGAATCCATGAAATGCACACTTAAGCCCCATTTTGAGAACTACGCCGAGACCTAAAGCACGATCAATGTAGAATCCAACAGCTTAGACACGCGCGTCTTCCTCTGCTTGTAAACAAATCGCTTCTGGGTCATGTGTCCGAACGCCAGATCTGCGTCATATTCTCGCGCATGCGTCGTGGAGGCACACACGGAAGACAAGAACAAGTTGGATAAAGTCGTTATTTTGATTTTTTTTTTGCACACAAAAACTATTGTCGTCGCATTGTAAATTATTGTAGAGCCACTTTGGTGAGATGGACTTTGTAACGACGTTTTAAGTGCCTTTTATGGGTCTTGGGAGTATAAATGTACTGAATGCCAATGGAGGCCTATCTGAAGCCTTTCTCAGCCATCAGCTTTCAACTAAAATATCTTCATTTGTGTTCCGAATATGAATGGAGGTCTTACGGGTGTCGAACGACATGAGCGTGAGTAATTAATGACAGAATTTTCATTTTTGGGTGAACTAACCCTTTAAGGAGAGGATGACCGGGGCCATGTATTGCGAGATTTTGGGGAACAACCTCCTTCCCTCAGTTAGAGCATTGAAGATGGGTCGAGGCTGGGTCTTCCAACATGACAATGACCCGAAGCACACAGCCAGGATAACCAAGGAGTGGCTCTGTAAGAAGCATATCAAGGTTCTGGAATGGCCTAGCCAGTCTCCAGACCTAAACCCAATAGAGAATCTTTGGAGGGAGCTCAAACTCCGTGTTTCTCAACGACAGGCCAGACACCTGACTGATCTAGAGAAGATCTGTGTGGAGGAGTGGGCCAAAATCCCTCCTGCAGTGTGTGCAAACCTGGTGAAAAACTACAGGAAACGTTTGACCTCTGTAATTGCATACAAAGGCTACTGTACCAAATATTAACATTGATTTTCTCAGGTGTTCAAATACTTATTTGCAGCTGTATCATACATACAAATAAATAGTTAAAAAATCATACATTGTGATTTCTGGATTTTTTTTTTAGATTATGTCTCTCACAGTGGACATGCACCTACGATGACAATTTCAGACCCCTCCATGATTTCTAAGTGGGAGAACTTGCAAAATAGCAGGGTGTTCAAATACTTATTTTCCTCACTGTATATACATGAAGGAGTTTGTATTTATATATACATAATAATTATACACAGTACACACACATACAGTATATTATGTAAACATGAACTTTTATTTTGGATGCGATTAATCGATTGCCCAGCACTATAATTTAGTAAATTTTTTGTCAAAATGTTTAGTGGTAAAAAAATAAATCAATGTAACCAAAACAGCGTTGTTTTAGTATTTCTGTTTAGTAGTGTATAATGAAGCATTTATTTGGGTTTGGTGCAGTTCCTTAAAATTTATAAAAGATAAAAGTTTGTTTTTTGTAATCGTAAAGGAGCACTGTATGTCATGGTCAAATTTGATTTCTATGGCCTATTCTCATATGTTCTTTTTTCACCTTAGAAAGTGTAAACTCACAACAACCGGCCCCTGGCAGGAAGTCCCACCTATAGCTTTGAGTGACATAACAATCCTGCCGTGCGGGCCGAAGAGCACTGTGGAACAGGTGCCATTATGGGCCATCAGCAACAAGGGAGATGTCTTGTGCCGCTTGGGTGTCACCTCACTAACCCCTGGGGTAAGAGCCAAGTTCATCATTTTCTAGTCAATTGCTATTCGGTTTAGCTTTCAGCATTTCGCATGCAAGTAGTGTACAAATACTGTACAAACTTAACACATTATCACTGTAAGAGGTTTCCCAAAATGCTGTAATCCTGACTGATGATGTGGCTTGTTCGCAGGGGTCCTCATGGTTGCATGTGGGAACTGACCAGCCTTTCAAGTCGATTTCCATAGGTGGCGTTCACCAGGTTTGGGCCATCGCGAAGGATGGGTCTGCGTTCTATAGGGGCTCTGTGTCCGCTCAGAACCCAGCAGGTGAGGGAATAACCTTCTATCACAAAGCCTTTGATGGGTAAATGCATCACCCCATAAATGTGCAGCAATATGCACTTCTCTCATGTTACATTTTTAATGCAAGTCATTCCTGTCATGCTGATTTTACAGCTTTGCCTGTGGTATTTCTGCAGCAGCATTAGAAAGGTTTGATCTGTTTGCAGGAGATTGCTGGTACCATATCCCCTCTCCGACCGGACAGAAGCTTAAACAGGCGTCAGTGGGCAGGACGTCTGTATACACAGTGGATGAAAATGGTACACCTATACACATCACACCGATAAAAAGGTGTTAAAGGATTAGTTCACCTCAAAATTTTAATTTCCTGATAATTTACTCATCCCAATGCCATACAAGATGTCCATGACTTTCTTTCTTCAGTGGAAAAGAAATTACGTTTTTTTTTAGGAAAACATTTCAGGATTTTTCTCCACACAATGGACTTCAATTGCAACCAAAATGTTGAACGTTCACATCAATGCAGTTTCAAAGGGCTTTGAAGTGCTTCAAATGGTACTGCGTGATCCCAGCTGAGGAATAGGGTCTTATCTAGCAAGACGATCGGTCATTTTCTAAAAAAAATTCAAATGTATATACTTTTTAACCACAACTGATCGTCTTGTGCTGGTCTGCAACGAGCCAGGCATTACATAACTTATGTTGAAAAGGTCATGCCGAACGTGGGCAGAAGTACCGCCCCATTGTTTACAAAGCGAACGTTAAAAGACTAATACAAACGCGTTTTAAACCTAACATGTAAAACAATGATAAATTAAAAATAAATATGTCATTCAACATGCAATAAAATTTGAACGAGCCTCCTTCTCCACACTTTTAAACAATGGGGCAGGACTTCCGCCCACGTTCGGTGTGACCTTTTCAACGCATGTTATGTAATGCCTGGCTTGTTGCAGACCAGCACAAGACGATTTTTTAAGAAAATGACTGATCGTTTTGCTAGATAAGACCCTATTCCTCAGCTGGGATCGCGCAGTACCATTTGAAGCACTTCAAAGCCCTTTAAAACTGCATTGATGTGGTCGTTCAACATTTTGGTCCTTTAAAGGATTAGTTCACTTCCAAATTTCCTGATATTTTTCTCACCCCCATCTCATTCAAGATGTTCATGTCTTTCTTCAGTGGAAAAGAAATTAAGTTTTTTGAGGAAAACATTCCAGGATTTTTCTCCACATCATAGACTTCCATGGCATATATATATATATATATATATATATATATATATATATATATATATATATATATATATATATATATATATATATATATATATATATATATATATATAATTTAAAAAATCATCATGAGCAAATCCATGCTTACTGTGCGGTCTAAAGCAATCAACAGTGCTATACATAATCTTAATTTAAAATTGTCAAATAAAAATGGACAATATTTGTTATAGTGATTATTATATGTGTGGTCTTGTATGAGCAGGTAACCTGTGGTACAGAAATGGTGTGACCCCCAGTTACCCTCAGGGCTCATCATGGGAGCACATCTCCAATAACGTGCGCAAAGTGTCTGTTGGACCTCTGGACCAGGTCTAGACCATTTCCTTGTAACTAGTTGTTGCAGTCTAACCACTGTAGGTTTGCTGCTCTGCTAAATGCCAGATGTGTGTGTTTTTCCTAAGGTGTGGATCATTGCAGATAAGGTCCAGGGCAGTCACAGTCTGAGCTGTGGGACTGTGTGTCGCCGGCTGGGGGTGCTGCCGATGGAACCAAATGGACAATCGTGGGACTATGGCATTGGGGTGAGCACTGCTGATGTCATCTTTATGTTCAGTAGTAGTACTGTGCAGAAAATAAGAAATCATCTGTTTCTCTCAGGGTGGATGGGATCACATAACCGTTAGAGGAAATGCCATGGAGGCACCTCGTATCCTGATGCCGTCCCTGACTGACAATGGAAGCAACCAAACAGCAACACGCAGCCAGCCAGAGATGAACGGAAACCCAGTGGGCTGTTAGTCAAACAGCTGAGCTCTTCATGCTAGTAGCCATAAATAGTTTTCATCCCTACTGTAGCGCTTCTCTTGTATAGACCAGAGTTAATCATTTCCACTCAAAAAAACATTTGTCTCAAGTTCCCGCACATGTAGACGACTGTGTTTTTGCTTGTATTTAGGCTAAATTCAAATTCTCTAGTTAGCTTGAAAGACTTTTTTCTTGTTTTGAGGGCTCTCGTGCATAATGAGGCCACTCCAGTAATGCCCTCTCCTTTTTAAAACGCCCATCATTTGTCATTTTTTTACATAGCACTTTTGGTTAGAGGACCTTAATTTAAGGTTTCTTTATTTGTCTGTGGTCAAATCACAAAAGCCCATTAGCTTTTTTAAAATTCTTTATTTGAATCCAGGGGCATTAAATACAAAAATTTCACAGTGTAAGCTGCTGAAGGTACAAGCCTTTTATATTGAACATCACACAGAAAACCGTTTTAAAGAAACATCTGCGTCTGGGATGTTGCAGCTCGGCTGCAGTGTAGTAAAAGAGTCTGTAATACTTTCATCATCTGCTTGTATCAGGTTATTGGTTATTAATATTCTTGATAAGAAAGCTGAGACAGCACAGTGATACTATACAAATACACCACAGTTCCAAAGTTTGGGGTCAGTAAGAATTTGTTTTGGAAATAAATATAGGCTTTTATTCAGCAAGGATGCATTAAATTGACCAAAAAAGACAGTAAAGACTCAACAGATTACTATTTCAAATAAATACTGTTCTTTTGAACTTTCAAAGAATCCTGAAAAAAAAATATGTATCAGGGTTTCTACAAAACATTAAGCAGCACAACATTGATAATACGAAACAATGTTACTTGAGCACCGAATCAGAATATCAGAATGATTTCAACTGAAGACTGGAGTAATGACTGCTGAATATTCAGTTTCTCCATAACAGGAATACATTACATTTGAAAATATAGAAATATTTCACAATATTACTGTTTTCTCTCCATCTTTCCAAAACAAATTCTACTGACCCCAAAGTTTTGAATGGTAGTCCAAGTTCAGACACTTTAGCTGTATTTAGTTTAGGCTTGGCAATGTGAAGACAATTTTGTGAAACATTTCTTTTCTCAGGATGTCAGCATATTTCATTCATACATAGATGTGTATGTGGTATGATTCTGTTTAAAGGCAGCACAAATTTCAGAAAGTAACAGTATTTATACTTAATCTTTCCAAATGGTTTTTATCAGGATGAATAGTTAGTTTTATTCCAATTCTGATTAGTTATGTTGTACATGTGGATGTATAAATTTGGATTATTCATGAGTAATGGTCCTAATGTGAAACTGCATTAATTGTGTGATATCCTTTATGGGCATTATTTAAGGTTGCTTCTGTACATAAAAAAAAAAGAAATGATATGCAGGCATGAGAGAAACCACTGGAAAAAGAAAAGGATAATATAGTTTTAAATTATTAAATGTAGACAAATAACAGGGTAAGGACAGTGGAGTCATTATTTAAGTACAGTAAACTCCTCTCAGTGTCATATGTGCATGGTTCTTGTCCTCTCAATAAATATGAAATCTGTTCCACAGCTTTGCATTTTTAATATGAAATGCTTACCCTATTAAAAGGATAGTTCACCCAAAATGCCTGTATGAAGCGAGCTCTGTGACTATTTTGCAGACAACAAAAGATGTTATGTATTGTCCATTCAATGAACGTTAGGGGGTCCGGTGTTGATTTGGACCCCATTAACTTTCACCATGGGCATCTTCTTTTGTGACATTTTTGGGTGAACTACATTAAGAACCAGTAGTTTGTGTCCCTTCATAATCCAAAGAGTCACTGACTAACAATTTAACATCCACTTTGTTTGTGGGCAACAAATATTCTGTACATAAATGAGCCTATTTATGGACCAGCTTTAGCTTGTAAACTCGAATGCACCTTTGTGTTAGTCTTAAGAGCTGGTATTCATCATCATGCATGTAGCGTGCATTTGTGTTTTACACTTGTCGTTTAGTGCTCAGTGAGTCTGTTCTGTGGCAGTGTGTGTTAGCTGCCCTGGCTGAAGCTGTGAATGTGGCTCAGGTAGTTGGACAGGTCTTCCTCTCCTTCCTCCTGTAGATGCTGCTGATAGCACTGCAGGATCCGGGCGGCGTTAGCCTCCATTTGACTCTCCGTGTGAGGCAGGCAGGCATTAGACATGCCCAAGATAATGGTGGTTAAGGCCTTGATGTAATTCTTGGCCAGCGTGAGAGTCTCGATCTTGGAAAGTTTCTTGTCTGTTTTGACATGAGGAATGGCCTCCCGTAGGGCCTGAAAGGCGTTGTTGAGTTTGTGCATCCTCTGCCTCTCTCTCTCATTGCTCTCCAGTCTGCGGACGTTGCGTTCCTTAGCGTTGCTGTGCTGCCGCCTGCGGCGTGTGCCCACGCGGGTACGACCATGCCCCTCACCCCTCAATGTTCTCCACGTCCCGCCCAGCCTCACGGACGCCTCTGAACCCTCCTGCTCGCTGGAACCTGGCTCTGTTTCCAGCGTAAAGTCTGGGTCATCCTGCTCTGCCCAAGACTGTCTGCTCCGCTTTGACCCTTTTCCTTTGGACTTCATACTTGACTCCCCCACACCCTGGTGTAGGCCCTAGAATATTATCATTCACATTTGATTTGAAGACATGCACATGCAAAAATAACATCATATATGAGTATAAATGGCTTTAATAATGTGGATACTGAAAATTAGATGCTAGCCTATATGAAGAATAAGTAGGCCTATGTCTCAAGTGCTTTCCGAATACTTGATAAGCTTAAACTGATTAGATTTGAAGACATACTCCTGGGTAATGTGTAATATTCATCCCTATTGGTAGCATCTTATTCATACCTAGTTAACTAGTCTGTTCAATAGTTACAAATATAAACTGAAAATGAAATGTATAATATTAAGCTATGCTGGTAAACTAGATTCATCAAATGAGCAACAGGCACATCACTACACAATGTCGCGGCTGTCTTATAAGCTGTCAATCAATCATCCCTGCTTTCGAGGGGAAAAAAGTTTTGCTTACCTCGAAATAAATTTCCACCAAACTCGAGATGATGTCCGAGCGATAAGAGCCTTTCGAAGAGCGATAATTAGTTGACGGGAAGCGCTGTTGTGGTCCTGACAGCTGCAGTCAGAATGAAATGATAACGGTCACGCGCTGTACCTGTTGCTGCTGGATGTCCACGTAGCGCTTTTGTGGCCAATCAAAGGAGAGATCCTTTTCTTCTCAAGTCACCCATGAACTGGCGCAAGCATCGGAAATAGCGATCTGAAACTTTGTTCACGCTTTCAGATGATGATAAAAGCGATCTGTGGTACTGCTGCTGTTGCTGCAGGTGGTTTTGCACTATATACTTTTATTTTAAAGCTGTGGAGTTGTTAACCATGCAAATCACATACTCGGGTGCATTACATTAGTGGGGACTTTCCATTGATAAACGTTAATACGTTTATTTAGCTTGTTGTTTCGCAAGAAAGAAAGAAATATGCAGACATTGCCGTGGTGTGTTTCCTGTAGATTATGTAATTGATAGGGTTTACTATTTCCATGGCACTTTATCAAGTTAAAACACTGTTTAATATTTGCCTAGACCTTTGCATTTCAAATGGGCTTTACATATCATTAAGCACTTGCCTTATTGTGCTATATGGTATGGTTCTTTGGAGATTATGAATATTATTAGGCTATCATTGTACTTTTTTTGTATTTATTTCCCGTTTTGACTGTATTTTCAGATCCAGTATTAGTTTATGTAGCCTACTCTTTATTAAAGCAACAATTCTAAATCAAGGGAACATATATTACAGGAGGTAGGCTGCTTGTACATTTCTGCTTAAATATTTTGAATTTGGCAGAAACATTTTTTAGATTAAAAATGAGCTGTGATTAATCTAATATATTCTCTCTCTCTATCTCTTTCTAAAGCACCAGAACCACGGTTGACCAAAGATCAAAATGTTAGAAAATAAAAAGTCCTTTGTGGAACCTGCTATAGTATCAGACTTTTAAACTCTTCTACTTGGAATCATTATTTGTACAAGTGTAGATGTGTGCAGAGAACCACCCTTTTCATAAACCGTGGCATCAGACAGATCAAACACAGACGTGTTTATTTTGTACCTGAGTACAGCAAACCTGTTCTAAGTGCGCCAGCATTAAGATCAGTCCATTTCATCAATTGTGTTTTTGATTGTGTTTTACAATGTAGCATGAAGCACAAAAAGAAACCAATCACCATTTTGAGTATAGGGTGGATGGACTGATCTGGTCACATAATATAAAGACACTCTAAACATATGACATACGGTGTGGGGCAAACAGGATATTTTCACAGTTTCTGGGAACGTGTACATTTCACACCTGTTTAACTCACAGCAGTTATCAGCTCAAATGATCCCTCCCCCACATCACTGATGGCCTTGGTCGAGCAACGTTTGGACACAGGCTGGGCAAGACTGACTCCCTGCTTCGGTCTAGTGTGCAAGGGCTCAATGCTGAGGCTATGGAAACAGTTTCTATCCCAACCCTCAGTTTATTTAGTGTGGAACCTCCGGTATACACCACTTACACTGATAACAATCTGCCTGTAAGCAAAGAGCTTAGGAGACAGCCTCATACAAAACCATGCTCACAAACAGGCATAAAAACCATATAAACATAACTAAAGAACACCTGAACATTCATTCATGCAAATCCACCCAGGTATTCACTTTAGTAGTAGGCTAGCTTAGTTTATCAGCAGTTGGTAGAACTGATACCACAACTTGTATAGTTTACAACTGTAGTACACCGTTGTGTTATATTTCAAGATAACTATTTGATTTGCATCCTCCACACGGATGTAACTTTAAAGTTCTACTCACATTTCCCTTGAGTAAATAAGTCACTCATTAGCAACCACATGCTAAGTGCTACATTCCAGTCAGGGGAGCTTGTGAGATGTAAATGACAAATGAAAACACTGTCAAAAGCCTAATGGGGTGTTTGATGAGAACTTAAGGTGATAAGGAACCATGTACACAAACTATTTTGATTGGTAAACAAATGTTTCATTGCTCAATCAAGTCCCAAAGCTTACAGTTGGCTGCCTTCAAGGCTAAATGTAAAAATAGCTGTTTAAACATGGAGCCTTTCTCTGCTGTTCTGCACACCTGATGTTTCTTCACACAGAACAGTGTTTAAATGAAGCCCAAGGTAAATTGTTCAACTGAACGAATGCTGACTTGAAGGATTAGATGTTAGATCTGAAAATTACTAATTAAATTAATTGACAGTTAATCAGAATGAAAGTTCTGTTATTTACTCACCCTCATGTTGTTTCCATACATGTATGATGTTTTTTTTCTACTTGTGGATCACAAAAGGAGATTTGTAGCAGAATGTTCACATTGCTTCTTTATCAAAAATAAAAAGTAAATGCTAATTACTGGCTGTATATTACAATTATATATTACAAGTATATTATTTGTTTTTTGGAGTTGTTTGATATATGTGAAGGAAAAAAGACGGATCACCATTCACATTCATTTTATTGAAAAGAGCAGGGTGAGCATTCATCCTACATCTACTGCATCATATGAGTTTGGAACAACATGAGGGTGAGCAAATAATGACAGAATTATTCCAAAAATGATCTGGCATGCTTCACCTAATAACATTGTCCTAATAATGATCTTTGTTTTGCTTCCTCACAATTACATACTGATTAAAAACAGACTAGTTTCAGTGCATAAACACATTTTTGATATCCTAATCTCATCTGAAATGTGAGCAAATGATGATGATATTGATATTTTTTTATATTTTGATGATATTTTTTTATGTTGATGTCATACTGCCACGTCATCACACATGATCTGACTGGACAAAACAGCAGCCAGGAACCAGTGCATTAAAGTCTGACTCACGCAGCGTCATAAAAGGGGAAAGTGGGGGACAAGTCAGTTTTTCCATGACCCAAAAGCCGGTCAGACGTGAGTGGGGGGAGTAAAAGCTGTTATGTCCGTTGGGCTTGAGCAGATGCTAAGGAAATGCTGCATCAGACCACATCCATCCATCCATCCATCCATCCATCCATCCATCCATCCATCCATCCATCCATCCATCCATCCATCCATCCATCCATCTGTAATATAATAAATAATAATAGTGTATGATCATTTCTTGAATAATTTAATAACAAAGCAAATTCTGAATTATTTTCACATTTCACTTGCAAAATATGGTGTGTAATATGAACCATTTAGCTCATAACATGCAAACCATTACAGTTTTTCTGTCTCTTTGGTGCATTTCTCAGATAACAAATACAATTCTTAAAACTACTTGTTCAACCTGTGAATAGCACTGATTATTTCTTCATCACAGCACCTGTTAGTGGGTGGGATATATTAGGCAGCAAGCGAACATTTTGTCCTCTACGTTAATGTGTTAGAATCAGGAAAAATGGGCAAGCGTAAGGATTTGAGCGAGTTTGACAAGCCAAATTGTGATGGCTAGACGACTGTGATGGCTAGACCCCTGAAGGTGTGCTGTGATATCTAGCACCAAGATGTTAGCAGCAGATTCTTTAAGTCCTGTAAGTTGCGAGGCGGGTCCTCCATGGATCGGACTTGTTTGTTCAGCACATCCCACAGATGCTGGATTGGATTGAGATCTGGGGAATTTGGAGTCCAAGTCAACACCTCAAACTTGTTGTTGTGCTCCTCAAACCATTCCTGAACCATTTTTGCTTTGATGCAGGGCGTATTATCTGCTGAAAGAGGCCACAGCCACCAGGGAATACCGTTTCCATGAAAGAGTGAACATGGTCTGCAACAATGCTTAGGTAGGTGGTACGTGTCAAAGTAACATCCACATGGATGGCAGGACCCAAGGTTTCCCAGCAGAACATTACCCAAAGCATCACACTGCCTCCACCGGCTTGCCTTCTTCCCATAGTGCATCCTGGTGCCATGTGTTCCCCAGGTAAGCGACGCACACGCACCCAGCCATCCACGAGATGTAAACGAAAGCGTGATTCATCAGACCAGGCCACCTTTTTCCATTGCTCCGTGGTCCAGTTCTGATGCTCACATGCCCACTGTTGGTGCTTTTGGCGGTGGTCAGGGGTCAGCATGGACACCCTGACTGGTCTACGGCTATGAATCCCTATACATAACAAACTGTGATGCACTGTGTATTCTGACTCCTTTCTATCAGAACCAGCATTAACTTCTTGAGCAATTTGAGCTACAGTTGCTCGCCTGTTTGATCAGACCACACAGGCCAGCCTTCGCTCCCCACATGCATCTCTACTGTGAATAATAATGTATACTGTACATTGTATACTATTATTATTATTATTATAGCGTAATGTATATTGTTTAATGTATGTTTTAGTGTGTATATTGTTTAAAGTATATTGTTTAAAGTATATGTATATTGTAAGTATGTGTATATTGGTTAAAGCTGTGAGAACCACACTCACATTGTGTAAATTATTTATTGTTTATTGTAGAGTTTACTGTGCTGTGAGTAATTGTGGGCGCATCAGTGTAATCTGATGCTGCTCTAAATGTTGTACATGTCATGTCGTGACTACTATGTTGCTCGGAACTGCACCAAGAATTTCACCTGCTGTTGCACTTGTGTACATGGCTGTGTGACAATAAAGTGATTTGATTTGATTTTTGATTTTTGCATCAATGAGCCTTGGCCGCCCATGACCCTGTCACCGGTTCACCACTGTTCCTTTCTTGGGCCACTTTTGATAGAGACTGACAGCTACAGACCAGGAACACCCCACAAGAGCTGCAGTTTTGGAGATGCTCTGACCCATTCATCTAGCCATCACAATTTGTCCCTTGTTAAACTCGCACAAATCCTTGGGATTGCCCATTTTTCCTGCTTCTAACACATCTGAGGGCAAAATGTTCATTTGCTGCCTTATATATCCCACCCACTAGCATGTGCCATGATGAAGAGATAATCAGTGTTATTTCACTTCACCTGTCATTTTCAATCATTGTCATCAAAATCATAGCCATAATTTACTTCTGAAAATACTGACAGAGTACACTGTTAGATTGACAACATGACTAAGCATTTGGCTATCTTGTTTGTGAACAATGAAACAAGGACTTGTCATTCTGATGACGCTGATGTGTTCATTGACATAAATACGTTTGAGACATGAACTAAGGATTTTAAGCAAGTTACAGGCTTTTGCAGGTAATCCATTGTTTTGAGAAATGCATTTACTTGTTTGCAAATCTTAAGGATGATTCAAGAAATGTACTAAAGCAAATGAGAAAAACTGTAACAACCACTAATAATTATTGATTATAAATAATGCTTTTGAGAGAAAAGCAGGTAAACACTGACTAATCCTGCAGCTGTAAGGGGATGCCTTACAGCTTCAGAAGGCATGAATTTGTGCAGTAGGCGTCTCCACCTGCTTTGTAGAATTGGTTGGGTTTTTTTTTATGTGGATGGTGTCAAAACAGGAAATATTGTCTTCATCTGCACACACTGTGCATTACTTGGTAGCTGTAAATATTTGTATAGCAACGCTAGGTCTTCTGTTATGACGTTTCTTTTCTCAGGAAACCTGTAAAACCACTTCATGATTTATCATTCGACACACTGTTGGAACCAAACAGGCGTTACACAATTTTCCTAAAGTTCAGTTCTGAGTGATGCTTATTGGAAAATAATATTAATATGTTTTGGTTTCAGCTTTGTCTTTGACTTGAACATCAGAATTCATATGTATAGTGCATCTGAGGTTTACGAGGGTAACTTGCATCTTTCTTATCACTGGTAAGCACGTCTTTCATGAGGGAGGTGTTCATGAGAGGAGGTGTTGGTCTGTAGGAGGAGCATCCAGCTGTACTGTCCTCCAGACGGGCTAATTAAAATGGCTATTGTTTTAGCTGTGAGGTTACTAAATGATGCCTCAGTGAATGTGAAGCAACTTCGAAACCTGATGTCTTCTCAATTTGAATTACTGAGAAGGAACAATGTTTTCAATTAGAGCAGTCATTCCCAACCTCTTAAGCAGATTCCGGTTTTAGGGAATTAACTTCACTTAATATTAGGTCTTTTTACAGCTATTAGAAATATTAGCACTCAGGGCTGTCGAAAAATGTAAATGACTGAAATAATAGTTCAATTTAAGAAATAAAAATATACACCGATCAGGCATAACATTATGACACGTGAAGTGAATAACATTGATTATCTCTTCATCACGGCACCTGTTAGTGGGGGGGATATTTTAGGCAGAAACTAAACATTTTGTCCTCAAAGTTGATGTGTTAGAAGCAGGAAAAATGGGCAAGCGTAAGAATTTGACGGGCCAAATTGTGATAGCCAGAGCTGCAGCTCTTGTGGGGTGTTCCTGGTCTGCAGTAGTCAGTATCTATCAAAAGTGACCCAAAGAAGGAACAGTGGTGAACCGGCAACAGAATGATGGGCAGCCAAGGCTCATTGATGCCCGTGGGGAGCAAAGGCTGGCCAGTGTGGTCTGATCAAACAGATGAGCTACTGTAACTCAAATTGATCTAGAAGTTAATGCTGGTTCTGATAGAAAGGTGTCAGAATACACAGTACATCTCAGTTTGTTGAGTATAGGGCTGCATAGCCACAGACCAGTCAGGGGCCCCATGCTGACCCCTGACCACCACCAAAAGCACCAACAGTGGGCATGTGAGCATCAGAACTGGACCACGGAGCAATGGAAGAAGGTGGCCTGGTCTGATGAATCACATTTTCTTTTACATCTCGTGGATGGCCGGGTGCATGTGCGTTGCTTACCTGAGGAACACATGGCACCAGGATGCATTATGGGAAGAAGGCAAGCCAGTGGAGGCAGTGTGATGTTTTGGGCAATGTTCTGCTGGGAAACCTTGGGTCCTGCCATCCATGTGGATGTTACTTTGACATGTACCACCTACCTAAGCATTGTTGCAGACACTGTACACCCTTTCAATGGTATTCCCTGGTGGCTGTGGCCTCTTTCAGCAGGATATATTGTGCCCTGCCACAAAGCAAAAATGGTTCAGGAATGGTTTGAGGAGAACAACAACGAGTTTGAGGTGTTGACTTGGCCTCCAAATTCCCCAGATCTCAATCCAATCCAGCATCTGTGGGTATTGAACAAACAAGTCCGATCCATGGGGGCCCCACCTCTCAACTTACAGGACTTAAAGGATCTGCTGCTAACATCTTGGTGCCAGATACCACAGCACACCTTGGAGTCCATGCCTCGATGGGTCAGGGCTGTTTTAGCAGCAAAAGGGGACCAACACAATATTAGGTCACAATGTTATGCCTGATCTGTGTATACAAAATGAAGGTTAAAATAAAATATTAAAATACAAAAACAAATTAATATATGTGCATTTTAAATGGATGATGGAAAATACTTTGTTTGTCAAGGTTGTTAGCAACAATTCTCTTTATTTGTCTCACAATACAACGTTTTCCAATTTTTGTGTCTCATGTCTCAGCCAATGCAATTATAAAACAACAAATCTAAAGCGGTTTGTGATTAAGCTACTTAGTGAGTCTGATTTTTATTCATACAATTATTTAAGCATAAACGTGAATCCCAAAAAAGACCATTTTAATCATATTAATAAAATATGCTGAATGATATCCAGTTTAATATGAGTCAAAATTTAGCCTATGGTTTGGTGTCCATGAAGGGATACTTGAGCTTTGGAAGAAAAGGAAAGCTTTGGAAACACTGATTCAGAGTAACCGAGTCCCACAATACATCAGTTTTAGGAAGTTGATGCATGAAAAACAAGGGAAGTTCAGAAGCAGCAGGTAAACATTTTTTACGGATGGCCGAACATCCATGCAATCATGTGAAATGCATCAATTATTTTCTCTTGCCCTCTTACTGCAGTGCTTGAATAAATATCGAAGCCAGGCATCAGCGAATGCGCAATAGGAAACATTTCCCCGCCGCTGTCACTAGGCAACCTTGAAACGGATGACTCAGAGAGCTGACTCAATAGGTACTGTGACGAAGTCAATCAAGAAACACACACACACACACACACACACACACACACTTATACACTCACCATCTGTATGCATAGAGGAAATCTCTCAGTTGAGGTAGAGAACTAATCCCTGCTTCTTTACCTGTGGCTAAACACCTCTGTGTCGATATCTTCTAACAGCCTCCACCCAGCCTTCTCCACACCCTGTAAATAAATACAAGCGTGCACTTACTCGAAAACTTTGTTGAAACAACTACTTTACAAATAAACATCCCACATTAATTAGCTAAGCATTTTAGCTCATTTAATAAAGATGTATATTCAAATATAAAGTCAATTTCAACAGCATGCAGTTAAAATATTGCAGAAATACATAGACAATTTTCACTGCAAGTTTTGTTTGTAAACAACTGAAATAATTGTTTTCCATGTAGCTGTAAAATAAAATATGTATTTGATATAAAATACATCAATTTCAATATGTCACCATGAAACCAAAATGAACAATTCTTCTTTTTATGGAATATTTCAGTATTTAGGCCTATTATAAATCATTTATCTGTGCACATCATTATCATTTTTTTAAATGAATGTGCCCTATTATATTTAATCAAAAAACCTTCCCCCTTCACTTGCAGCGACATCTATTCTCATCTTTGATGACGTGTTTACAGATGTGAGGGCGGGACAACCTGTCACTCGCATGAGATCACAGCAATAGAGTGCAACAGTGCCCGCCCACTTTTTCAGCAGCGTTGGTTCCGGGAGAATTTGTTCCGTTAATTTCTCTCATAGCGATTTAAAAAATGTCTTCATTAAATGTTATAAGCCATGAACCAAACCAATATGAGGTGAATCATAATATATTACAAACTTTGATTTGAAGCAAAAAAAATTAAAATAAATGTTTTATGTTATGCAGCACTTCCACAAGAACCAATGAGGTTTGAGTTTTGTTCTCATGTGTCAAGCATGTTCGGTTGAGCTTTTTTTGTGTTCCCTAATCAATGTTTATATGTGAATAAAAGCCTAAATTCAATCTGTTCATCATATAAAGCCATAGAGTCTCTTCAGAAAATTTGGACTAAACAGCTCAATTCATATGGATTAGTTTTACGAACACTTTATGAACTTTTTGAAGCGTCAAAGTCTTAGTTGCGTAGCTGTCAACGGAGGGACAGAAAGCTCTCAGATTTCATCAAAAAGATCTTCATTTGTGTTCCGAAGATGAACGAAAGTCTTACGGGTTTGGAACGACATGATGGTGAGTAATTAATTTTCATTTTGGGGTGAAATATCCCTTTAACATAGCATTATATTGTACGATGATCACGCCTTAAAGGCACAGTATGTATTTTTTTCTGCTAGAGGATGCTTATTCAAAGCAAAGGTGTAGCTTGATGACGCCTTGATTTCACAGAATCATGGGAGTGTCGATGGTACTCGGGCAGAAATCATATTCATGGATGAGCTAATGTATTAATGATTTATTAATGTTACTGTAGTATGAAGCACTAGCGTAGCTACAGGTGGGCCTAGGTGGGCTTTGGTCCACCCAGATTGACAGCTCCAGGGAAATACATAATTTTTTTTTAAATAATACTAACTTCTAATGTTTAACAATTCTTAAATAATTATTTTAAATGTGATTTATTTTGTCATGCATTAGAACTCTATTCTAATATTAATAGAAATATGCTAATTTGTCTCTTCAGTTTGGTCACGCCAGTATGTTATGTTCTTCTTCACGGCAATATCCGGATTCGATTCCAACTAGCAGCGCCCTTCTTTTGTTATTAAAAAAATGGCTAAACTGCCATTAATGACACATTTAAAAAAGAAACACGTCTTTACAAAGATGACAGGACGCCATAACACGTTTGTCGTTTGATCAACATCTTCAATTCAAAACTCAGCCAACTCCGACTTGTTAAGAACAGTTACATTTGAGTGTGTTGAAAAAGTTATGTTATAGTGCTTCTCTGTGTGTCCGCTCGGTGGCTACTATGAGACACTTGTTGCACACTGCAGTAAGCTAGATTGATATTAGCCACGGTAAAGCAAGAAAACGAGATTTAATTAATAAGACTAACTGTGTTGAGTTATAACGATTCCTTTTTCTGTCGATGAATGTATCCAAACAGTTTCTCACCTGTCTAATTAAAACACATAGTATATTAAAGCATCTTTGGTGTTCCATGGTTTCTAAAAAAATAAAACCGGATATTGAGGGTAACGCACGATGTCATTGATAGGTGACGCACAAACCCGATTCGTGTCCTGGTTAAAATTGCTTATTTCTCTGGATTTAAACATTCTTGGAAACATTTGGGATAAAGTATAAGTACACAAGTCAATAAAATGTATAACATTGTTCCAGTGGTTTATAATCCCCCCAAAAAATGACATATTGTGCCTTTAATTCACGGGTAGGTTCATATTTTTTGCTTTTCATTGAGAGTTAAATCTCTCTTTTTGGGGGGACAATTTTATCTGTAGAAAAAAATGTCTAATAATACATCTAAATATAAGGTTTTTCACTTTAAGACACACCTTCCCTCATGAACAATTGTGACGATTGATCTGGTTTGGAATTGGTAAATTGTTCTTGGAAAAATATGATAAAAATGTATGGACTAACAATTAACCACTCACTGTAGTAGTATTGTAGAAGTTTTTTGGTCCCCTCCAGTAAGCGGTAAACAGCAATAAGTGGCTAAACAAAATAACAGCATTTGCTTAGACAAAATTTCGCAGATTCACCTCATGACTTTCTGCTCTTTTTCATGCATGTAACAAATACGGACAAGGTCCTGGGTTGGGCGTGGCGTCCTCTGCTGGACATTATAGAAAACACAACCTCAATTTGAATTTACGGACACCCCGTGGCCAATCATGAACACAACACCTTATGGAGAATACTAATGTAGTTTTTGTGTATTTGTTGCGCATATTTAAATATATAAGTAGGCTTTATTTATATAAATAATATATTTCAGAGTCATTCATTGTTGAACTAAGAGTGAAATATTTAGATTATACAGATACAAGATATGAATTTAGAATAGCTCCCACAATTTCTCAGGCATCTTCGCACTGCAGATCAGGTCGAGCGAAGCTCCATCTCTGAGGACACACAGGATGCCCAAGGTGCTCCTCTGGCAACAAAATCACTGATGCTGGAGTTTTACTCAACACACTCATTCAGCATCAGGATATTGTTCCCAGCTGACAACATATACACACATGCACACATTCCCATCAGGCCTGAGCGTGGGGAGGAGCAAACATGCAGCTGGTAATTCAATCAGATGCATGACAAGAAGGTACAGGGAGCCTCTGGCTTCATCAGGAATTCTGTACACTTGTCATGGTTTTGCTCCAAGCTTCTGAAACTGAAGACCCCTGCTACCATTAAAAAAATGACCAGCTAAAAGCACCGAGGCAGAGAGAGGGCTGCTAGTGGAGCAGATTAATATTATTGCTAAACCAGAGGTTCCTGATTTCTATATATATTTCTAATGAAGAAAAATGACTATGACCTGTGCCATGAATCAACATACCTCATGCAACTTTTATAAAATATAAAATGTCATAAATACCAGTTCTGAGACTAAAGTTCTCACATATATCACTTGGGATTGTGTTTCACTCTCAGAAAAAGCGCTTCTCTTGCAGCCTTACTTTTTCTTAAATAACTGAGGGTAATGTGCTCATCCCAAAAGAAGTTGCACTATGGTAACAGACCTTGTGGGGGTCCCGAAGCCTAGTATGCTACCAAAAATGGAGGAGGTTCACTATTTTAAGTGGGTTTGTGCTGATCTTCCACCAATTGAGTGGTAACACTTCACAAAAAAGGGGCCCAGAACCTCACGCTATCCTTTTACACATGAAGAGCAGAATCATCATATCCCTCAAACAGATGATAAGTGACACCGAACAATCCATGAGAGCTGTGTAATTGGATGCCTTTGGGCTTATTCTGAGCATGCAAATCAGAGCCAGTGGCGCTGAGAGTTACATGCCCCACAACAACATCAACTCCACTCGTCTGGTGCCCCATTGCACTCTGGGTAGGGGACAAAAATGAAAAGTCAGCCTTGGCTGTCGTAACCTTTTTTGGAAAAGTTGGGAAGTGCCTTGTACAGCAGCTCTGGTGTACAGACGTTCTGAATAGTGTGAGTAATTCAAGATGGATTTGTAAACACAAATATATTACCACCTTCTGCTTAAATTAAAACGGTGCCTTACTTTGCCTCATTAATTTATTTGTTTATGAATCCGTCCAGTGACCTGCCAAATAAAATTTCAAGCTATTGTAAGCCATTTGAATTTAATACATTATGAATCACACCATAATAATTTTCTTTCTATGTAAACTTTGAATCCTCCTATTTTAATTTATAATAAATATGTTAGTATATATTAAATATTGTTTAACACTTTCCACACATGCCAGGATGACGAAACTTGCGTGTATTAGTTGCCATATCAACATTATTTTGAGAAAAAAAATTGTGTCAAAATTAAAAACATCTTTGGAAGATATCACTGAACATTTATTTAAACATAGCAAAAGTAAATTTCTTGTGTTCATTTTCATCTCTGTTTTTTTGTTTATTTAAAATAAGACAAATCTGATATTATTTTAATCTTATATCTGTTATTTAAGAGTTGAGATCGTTCTTTAATGCTGATCTAACCAGCAGAAGACACGAGTTTGGGTTAAATCCCAGTTGTGCAGGTGGGGCATGTTCTAATACTGCATTACAATGTGCCCCTTTTAGAAATAGGCTATTATATTCTACACTTTTATGAATTCTATTGAGAAACCATGAGAAAAATGTGAATAAAGTCTGTGAGTCAATGTTAAGAAATGCTTAATTATTATTATTATTATTATTATTCTTTAAAACTATGCTGTATAGCTGTGTTTTGAGATGTGTTTGTTGTCAAACTCAAAAATGTGTTTATTTTTAATGATTAAAAAATGCCATTATTTTTATTCGAAAAAGTTGATAATCGTATTTTATTGACTAAATATTTTAGTTTGTCATGGATATTTTTTTTTAATTATATTAGATAACATTTTAAGCTGCCATATGCTAATGTGCCCCTCACATGTTACAATGTACCTCATATGGGGAATGTTGTCACATTTCACTTCCATTCTTTCGGGATAAATCAAGAAAAAAGTATACACTGTATTAATTAAACAAAACCAAAAATTGTACTAGGCATGTTGGAAATGAATGTGGCAAAGAATAAATACTCTGAACCCCAAGTGGATTTACACAAACTGAGAAAGTCAAAAAGTGCTAGGTGGTGCCCCGCTCTCGCCTAATATACAACTATTAATTATGTTTTATTTTAAGGTTTACAGTGTACTGTGTAGTAATTATTAATTTAAGTAGGCTACTGAGTAATATTAATTAACAACATTAGGAGTAGGGTTGTGTGTAATTACGCATAATTACTGTTATTACCATTGTAACATGTATACGTGTAACAAAGGCATTGAACAATAACATGTTACAATTGTTTAAAAGTAAATAATAACATTTTATTCATATTTATGCAAACAAACATAAAATATCTGCAATGTTCGGCCAAAAAGGCTGTTTAATCCGTGGCAGATTGATATACTATTATCATTTTTGTTAAAAAAAATTGTATGAGATTTTTTAAATATTTATTTTCTGTATTCATTTTAGTAAAGATTTTAATTAAAGTTTATATATATATATATATATATATATATATATATAGCTTTTTATAAGGTTTATTAGTTATTTTAGAACTTTGACTTTAAACGTAAATGAGTTATTTATTTATTTTGAGGCTTTCAAACAATTAATCACATCCAAAATAAAAGTTTAATCAAATAGAAAATCTGAAATATATACATGCATGTGTGTGTATTAATGTATACATAATAATTATACACAGTACACACACATATATTATGTAAACACCAACTTTTATTTTGGATGTGATTAATCGCGATTAATTGTTTGATAGCCCTAATTTATTTTATTTCAGTTAATGTTTATTTTAAGGTTTTAGTTTCAGCAATATCTGAAACAGATATCCAGTAATATCCCTGATCTGAGGCTGGGTTGATTTGGCACTTGGTGTGAACTACTGAGCAGTCTAAACGAGAGTGGTAGGAAGTTGGCTGTTAGCCATATTAGCGATAGCTGCAGCAGAGAGGCCAGTTGAGGCTAACTCCACTTTAACTATTTACAGTCCTCTTGGTGTGACATGACAGAAGGATGAACATGTTATGTTATCAAAACCAAAACCACCAAACTTTATATATTCGCTATAATAAACTTGGACTCTAAAGTTGGACTCTGTTGTTGTAATACACTGGGGGTGAAAAAAATGACAGTGATGCTACAAAATCTCGATAAAGTCAGCTTGAAGGGAATGTTAGTTTTTTTTTGTTCATATAAATAAAAATGAATAAACACCTTTTTTATACAAAGCTGTACATTGTGCAGCGAGAGTCCCTCTAGTCTAGTGGATGAAGTGTCTTCACGTTTGGCCCAGAGATTTTATTACATCTCAGTCTCTCTGTCACCTTGATTGGAAATACAGGCTATTTTAGATTATAATGAAATGGACTGAAGTATTATTTTAGAGATGCCAAAACACTAATTTGAAGAGAGCCTCAACTATATGATTATAATAATTCTATTCTATTAGAGAATTAGATTAGCAATCAGATCAAGAACCATATTAGTTTTTACAGGGAACATATCAAAGTGTAGCACTCTGTATTCTCAGTTGTTGGCTTTACATCCTTAATCTAATCCTGTACGGAAGCTATATAAGGCCAGGGATGTTCAGTAGATTTTGCTGTATGCTGTGTCACTATAATTTAAAAATAAAAAAAGCTCTGTCAGTCTCGGCAGTTTGCCTGCCTTTGCTCTGCATTCATGGATCGGGTTTAGGGTACAGTGAGTGAGAGGACACACTCTGTAGACATTTTAAAATTTTTGATTTATTTTATAATCAATCATTTTTTCAGAAAGACTTATACAGGGTGTGCATATGTTGAGCCGCTTTTATGCACAAGAAATTAGATAAGAGAGAACCATTTTCTAAAAAAATCAGTTATTTTGGAAGGCATCCAGAAATCCTTAAAATAATCTGGATCCACTTTACCTTGTTGTGTTAACTCACATTACTACATGATGCTGATCAGATCATTCGCTTCATGTAGTCTATAAATAAACTGAAACGAAAAAAAAAAATTGGTCAGCTTCCATATGAAATCCATATGAATTTTTATGTAATTCTGTTTTTTTTAAACATATTATTTAAATTAAAGATCAAAGGGAATCCTATATAATAATCCCCTTTATTTGACACATTTTAATGGCCGGTCTGATATTGGGAATCACACATTTGCAACCTTTGCACTATAAACTGTAACCCAAGCATGTTTTACTTACTGGGACCCCTTGCCTTCTATTTGCCCCTCTTCACTCTGTTTACAAGATAGAGTTTATGTTAAGTAAAAAGCCACCTGTTTTGAGTCTGGCAGACATCTCACTTACTGGAGCACTGAAACTGCCACATGAGATCTGTACCAGGCTGAGAACATGTACGTGTTCTCAAAATAGAGAAAGGTGAAAACATTTACGATATAAAATGCTATAAAAATGTGATGCCAGGTTTGTATCCAGTGTCATGGCTGTGTACTGCCATTCTGCTAAGTGTGAAGTCCATCCAAGAGATACTGTCATACTCATAAAAACAAGAGCCAGGCATGTGGCGGCTCAGGGAAACCCCAAAGGTAGCTACTGTACAAGCAGAGGGACAGTCACCCAGTCGTAATGCAACTGGCATGCCCTGCACCTGCCGCATGGCTGAATGCATTTCGGGCCAAAACTCATTGAATGAATGATACTACTTGGGATGGCTTTAACAGACTGCACATTGAGCTTCAGCGAATTTCACAGTTAGCGCTACGCTAAACACTGGAGCATTCTTTGGCATGATTAAAAACAAAACCGTCAACGGAGAGAGCATTCCACCAAGAAAGGCTGGTGATTTTACACACAAACATCCATTCCCATAATGCCACATGTATGCAGTCTGTTTGGTGAGCTTAAAAGGAGACTATGTTAATTAGGGACCAAGCACCGAAGGTGCAAAGGCACCTATTGAAATCGTTAGCGTTCTTATTATTCTGCTACTTATTCTTCCGCCATGGGAGTCTATGGCAGCCCATAGAATCGCTTGCGGGAAAGTTATGAAATTTGAAATTTGACACACAAATAGAGGATAGTCCCAACTGTCGCTATAGCGAATTTGGAGTCTCTAACTCAATCCCTCTAGCGCCACCGTTTGTCCAAAAATCATAAAAGGGGTCTCCTTAGATTCGGGACATCATGCCGAGTTGACTGATATCCAGTTTTACCATATCAACCATTTTGGCTGTCGGCCATTTTGAATTATGTGCTAAAATGCTGTATTTTGTGAACACATGAACGGATTGTTATGAAACTTGGTATGAGTCATCAGCATGATGCCTTGAAGGAGCCTGAGAAGTTTCGAAATAGCGCCACCTAGTGGAGAATTTTTTTCTTTGGGTGTGGTTGACTTATTTTCATGGGAGTAACTTTTTAGTCTCCTGAATCCTTGCCGAGTCCAACGATACCAGACTTGGCAGGTTTCGGCGTATGGTTTGTGCAGCGTGGTAATTTAGCGCTTAAAAAACATTAGCTGATATCTTCGAAAATGCTAGTCCGATCGAGACGAAACCAGCGTCAGAAGTTTGAAAACATAGGTCGATAACTATATGTTAATGCCCAAATGTCAGAATATTGATAGTAAGGGGTAGTAAAATCCAATCAAAGTCAGGTGTCAGTCATTTTTTATGTGTTTTTTCATATAAATGTCTATAACTCCACAACGAAATGAGATATTTTCACCAAAATTGACACACACATGTATGGGCTCACTCCGAGGACACATAAAAAAATGGTAGGATTGTGCCTCTTTGTGGCGCTATAATTAAACAAAATATGACATTGGCTCTATACACGGGTTTCCTGTTTACAAACATTACAGGGTGCGTGCGCATCCTGGAGGCAGAAAGACAGATCGCTCAGCTGGTCCGCTACTGCAACAACCTTAAGTATTGAAGCTTTCCTTATTGTTTGTATATAACTGCTGACTCAATAAAACGTGATTTTAAATGCATGGCAGGGTACGTCTACCTAACAAAATGTACCTGCAATAACAAAAATAATTTTTTGGCAAACGCATGCTTCCCCCTAGGTATGTTAAACATCAGGCACCCAGCACTGGCTCTGTTGGTACAATTAACCACGCAGCAACTCCTTGGCATTTTGACTTACAGACACGCCGCTACTAACCTACAACACGAGAGGTTTCTTCTTTCTGCCTCTCGAGTGCGTGCGCAAGCAGTGATGACGTCGCCGAGAAATCCATGTATACAACTCAATGTTTTAATGTGGGGTTTTAAGATTTTTGCTTAAAATTGTCTTAAAATGTCTTCACTCATTTTTTCAGTTGGTCTGATGCTTGCTTCCTTGTTTGCTTCTGTTGCGCTTGCCCCCGGTATTGCTGCTTGTAGCTATATTTAATACTGATGTTGTTAAGTTGACAGTCAGTATTAGCTATTGTGTGCTAAGCACTCAATATAGAAAGCTTAAAAATCTTTATCAGCTGTTATTGAGAAGCTTGTTTTTGGATTTTTAACTGTGAATTCATAACCTTTATCAGTCTGAATACTAATCCAAACCATTCACTTTTATGGGATATTTTGAAGAATTGTTTTTGTCTGGTAGTTCTGGCAGGTCACGTTAGTCTAGCTTGCATCAGCTGACTGTCAGCTGATCACGTCTACCTATAGGAATACGACGTCTATCACAGCATACATATATATGCTTCTTCAGTACTATCAACAGCTACCGCGTTCACCAGAGCTCATTTACCCTCCTCCATCCCCAGCTCCTCTTGTCCAGTCAGGATTTGTTTTTCTGATACCCCTTGAATCAGACTAAATTCCCAAATTATTTTGTACATTTAATGTCGACATTAATGACATCTGCAATACATTATGTTGGTTCGGTTCTGTTGCTGCTCTCCCTGCTCTCATCCATTCTAGGCTGCATGGATGCCCAGGCAGTTCTTGCCCAGAACAGAACCATACCGCCAAACTAAACTGTATGCTAATAGTCAATCTATCATCTGTGACGATAGTGGTCCTGACAAAAACAATACATGTCAATGGAGATCAAAGTTGACTATGAACTTTCATTGTATGGACAAATTTAAAAGACCTTTTTTTTTGGCTGTGTTCCCCAAAAAACAAAAGTCGTACAGGTTTGTAATGACACGAGGATGTGTAAATGAGATGGAAAGGCGATTTTTTTGCATGCCAGCATGGCATTGGGTAAGACCTGGAGCTCCTGGGGGGGCTTTTCTAATTTTCAACAGCACGAAACCAACTTCTCACAGGCTTTGTTGGAGATGACATGAAATCCAAGTGTCCGACTCATGAGTGGCATTACTCAACTGATCCAAGTCTTGGTGATCTCATTGTGGAGGTCCAGGACTCTCTCTGGCCTCTTGCCACTTTAACAGGCCCCCAAGGGGCATATCAACGATCAGCACAAGGGGAATTCGCAGCCTGGCAAGATAGGCTCCTCAATTAGCGCCTTCATGTATTTCACAGACGTGGAAGTGGAGCAGTCTGTGGCTACATCGCTCACGTGCAGGGAGAATCGTGGGACAGGTGTTGCGTAAGGCCTCATATCATCAGCATGTAAATCAGACGGCGAGGAAGAATGCACAAATGTGCTCTAAATGTGTTTGTTTTGTGTGTGCCATCAGATTTACGGCTAATGATGTGATCTGGGCCGAGGTCACTTCAGGGTGTCCATACATGCACACACAAACATTCCAACTACACACACTTGGTGTTGAGTGATTAATGTCGGGGAAAAGGAGGGGCGGGAACTGAAACTGAGGCAGCCGTCTTGGCTAAATCTGAGAGTCCCATCGGCATGCTTCTATCGCAGCTGGTCAGCTGAAAATAGATAGAGATGCAACTAAACCCGAGAGACAGGGAACAGCACAATCTCTGCCCTCATTTATTAAAGACATAATCAGCTTTAATTAGGGGTAGCTTTTGAAAGGTATCCCATCTTGAGAATCCCTCATTGTTATTGTCTAATGCCCACAATGACAATGCTGTTGGCAGATCAAGAACAATTGATGATACATCAAACAAGTTGTAAATCAAAAGAGGCTTAGTGAGAAATCTCAATATGTTACTGAGAACCTTGGCCTGGAATAAAAGCATCTCAAAATAAAACAGGGCGTGTTCCAGACATGTAATGATTTTAATACGGTAATTGCAACACATTGCTCACTTATCGGCTTATTAATAATTTATTTTACCCCCTGACCAATTTAAGTATTTATGAAAATAAACACAGGAATTAATTAATTAATACATGGGTTATTGATGCATAAAGTGCATATTTCAACATCAAGCGATTTAAAGGGATATTGTGCAGAAGCCTACATTCTTACAGCATTCATAATCTTTGTTAATGTTAGTTATTAAACATGTTCATGTTAGTTCACAGTACATTAACTAATGTTAACATATATTACTTTTGATCTTAAAAAATGCATTAGTAAATGTTGAGATTAACATTAACTATTAATAAATGCTAGAAGTATTGTTCGTTGTTAGTTCATGTTAACTAATGTAGTTAAACAAATGTGACACTTATTTATCACAAGAAAATCTGTCATTTACTCACCCTCATGTCTTTCCAAACCTGTGTGACCTTATGACGTTATTTAGTCTTTATTGTTCTTATTTTGAGTACATGATAATTTTCATTTTCATTTTTTGTGAACAGTGTGTATCCATCACACTGTATTTTCCCAAAGCATCAACTACTTTTACTTTTAGGGGTACAACAGCTTGTCACTGCACCCTCAAATTGACATTTTTATACCTTATCTACCCCAAAAAGTTTCATAGTAGTACTTTAAGGAGGCATATAAGGGTATAATATGCACATTTTGGAGGTAGATCAGGTAAAAAGTCGTCCCTTTATGGGTAAGCTGTTGTATCCCTAAGGCAAATAAAAATAGCTGCCATACATTCATTCATGGAAAGACACATTCAAATCATCAACGAACAACCGGCATTAAGTTTGGTTTGTCCACTTACACTAGCACACTATTCACATTTTAAAAATAATTAACTTGTCATGAAATATAGATTTGACATAGTCATTATGCTGTTCTTAAAACAATAAAGACTCAAAGAGAAGCAAAACAAATGTAATATGTTGTTCAATTGTACAGATTTAAATAAATATCATGCCAAATAATGTTATATTCAGAATCACCTTTACTCACCAGGTCAAATCTTTTCCCTGTCCCTTTAAAAAGCCTTTTTAGTATGATATGGCTCCAAACTCTCGTGATGCACCTGATGTAATGTATAAGCAAGGACAAAGAAAAAAGGTGTTATTGAGAATATGAAAGTCCAGCCCCGATCCCCGTCAAATCCCTGTCACTCAGGAAACATGGCCTTCCTGCAAACAAGTGGTAGTATGGAACGGGACAAGGCCACAAGGGCAGGTAGTGGGCTGGAAGGATGTTTTTGTCATTGCTTTGGCCCCTGGTTGGCAGCCCGCACAAGCAGGCAGACGTCCATCCTCAGGAAAAGAGCCTGTGGAGGAAGTGAAGATGACGTCACATCAGCTCACTGTAGATCAGCACGTGCAGAAAGACAAAGCAAAAACAGCTGGACTTCATATTGTGTTTCAATGCTGTGATCGAGCCATAGGCCTTTGATGTGTGTGGAAAATAAACATATTTCTCTGTGCAAAATCCTCCATTCGGCCGCAGCCTTTAAATCATATTCTGTAGGCACACGTCCAATAATGACAGTGAAGCAATAACAGGATGTTTACAAAGATATTCACTTCAAGTGAATGAACCAAATATAACCTGCTGATATTAAGTGACACATCACGTCTGATATATAAATCATGAGGCTTTTTTTGTGTTTGTTTGTTTGTTTGTTTGTTTAATTCAGTAGATTGTGAGGGGCTTCACTCGAGTAACTATTACAATGGCTTGTCCTACTGTGTCCTGGACAGGTCAGGTGGTGTAAAGGACACAGCTGCAGGTGACATACAAACACTGGTGGTTTTTGACATTACGTAGTGACGTTCAGACTGCAGGCTTTTCTGTTATAATCAGGGAAGACACTGTTGGCAGGCATCAGAATTTCCTCAGATCCGTTGGGAAATGGCTATCACAGACGTCTTGGCTGCCTCTGATATTTCAACTGCCATTAATGGATGTAAAGGTAACGTATGAATGATGTTCCAGTGAACTACTTGAGATTCATCTCTGCGAATTTGTTTGAATTGAACAGTGCTGAAAGATTTCCTTGTTGCAAAGTTGTTTGATTTTAGTCCGAATTTTTTGCAATATTCAGCCTTGATTTTTTTTTTTACTCCCGCAGCAAAGGATTCTTTCAGTCCAAAGACGTTTTTTGCAACAGTAGGTTTGTCAAAGAAGTCTCCACGTGAGATCGAGAAGGTCTTTAAAATGTTGGACCAGGACAAGAGTGGGTTCATTGAACAGGATGAGCTACAGTTGAGTAATTTGCTTTTTTCATGTGGCAGAGCGACTGAAAAACTGTTCAATTGGAGATGATATTAGTGCACAATCCTGTGATATGTTATGGATAATATGTAATTATTCAGCTTAGAACACGGCAATCATTTTTATATGGAAATTAAATATTGATTTGAGTTGAAACTGTTTTAAAATCTTACCTGTATATTATCTTAAAGCAAGATAATGCATTTCAATATATAAAACAATAGGCCTGAACAATATTACAGTCAATAGTTCACCCAAAAATGAAAATTCTGTCAGCATTTACTCACCCTCAATTTGTTTCAAATCTGTATAAATATTTTCTTCTGCTGAACACAAAAGAAGATATTCTGAAGAATGTCTGCAACCAAACATTGAATGGGCTCCATTGACTTAGACAGTATTTTGTTTTCATACTATGGAAGTCAGTGGGGCCCATCAACTGTTTGGTTACCCATATTCTTAAAAAAATCTTCTTTTATGTTCAGCAGAAGAAAGAAATTCATACAGGTTTGGAACAATTTTCATTTTTGAGTAAACTAAATGGTAAATGGTAAATGGACTGCATTTATATAGCGCTTTTAACAGACCAATGGCCATCCAAAGCGCTTTATACATTGTCTCACATTCACCCATTCACACACCAACGGCGTTGGTGTGTGACGTATCCCTCATAGTCCTCAGACTTCATTTCTAATGCCACCGATAACTGATATGCACAATGTTGTGTGTGTATGAAACAAGAAGAGTAACAGTTACCTGGATGAGCGCACTTATATACAGCGTTGCCATGGACAACAGTGAAAATAAGAAACATTTTCGATTAACCAATCAGAATTAAGAGCCATGGAATAAATAAGTGACCTTTTTATTCCTTATATACTGAATACATCTATGACACATTTTCCAGGTTGTTTCTACAGAACTTCTCAAAAGGGGCTCGTCCGCTTACAGCAGCTGAAACCAAGGCCTTCCTCGTGGCTGCAGACATGGATGGGGATGGGAAAATTGGCTGGGAAGGTTGGTATCAATCCTCAGATACTTTACAAATATGATGTGTAATGTAAGAGATTAATCTACATCTCCTCATTTCCTGTAGAATTTACAGCCCTTGTTAATGCTTCCTGAGACCAGCTGTTACAGTCAAACATGGCAAAGAAAAAAGGCTGAGTTTTTCCACTGGGATCTTGTCAGTATTGCCGTTTTCAAAGTTGAATTGTGCAGGATTGTGCTCTGTCTTGAATGTTTCACTGTAATGTTATTGTTTGGCCTTGGAATTTCTACAAGAAAAAGTAATACAAAATAAACATGTTCAAACAATATTTCTTGCATATGTATTGTGTAATGTTGCAAATAAGTCATCTTGAATATGTGTAGCCTATAAGAAGTGATTTAGACAATCATTTAGTAACTTTAGAATATTTTTTATCATCCAAACTAAAATAGTTTTGTTGCAGCTATTGAGTACAAGCGAACACAATAAAAATCACAATGATTTGAGTTTGTCTTGTTTTGCATCATTTTCTGCATTGCTTATCAGTGTTGAATACACATTTAGGTATTGTGTGAGAAATCCTCCTTCCTAAACAAACTCATAAGTGTTTCATCATATTTACCAGTCATCTGAAACTCTGAAACGTTTGCTCCTGTCCAAGCCCCCAGCTGTCACCGAATCTGCTTAGCATCATCTTGCATGTAGAATATATATAGTAAAGAGACTGTAAATGTGCCCCCCCCCCCCAAAAAAAAATTTTTTTTTTAAAAATAAAATAAAAATAAAAATATAATCCAACATTACACAATATTCGTACATATTTCCCTGCATGGTCAAAAATGCAACGAATAAAATAAATCTAATGAGAACAATAATTTAATCCTACAGGATAGGCCTACTAATTAAACTGCAATAGGAATTTAATTGTATCCAGCGGGATCTAATGTGCCTCTTTCTAAAGGATTTTTTATTTTATTTGACCGACCACAACAACTGGTTCCATATAAACGGGCAAAATACGACAAACGTTTTTAATAGGAGAACTAAATGGAACTAAATGACATTGCGCACATTTTCATGCTAACACTGATGTGCGCTAGGATGTCCCTCCTATGTTTCCCATAAGGAATCAGAGCATCCGCTTTTGAAAGGATAAAAATACATCTATATGACTAGTGGACACATTTTTTCGCAACTTTACCCAACCTAAGCAAATGGTGTCCGTTACAACCCCAGAGACAAAAGTATAAAAGCCGGGCCCATGGGTGCTTTGGGTAGTCGACTCACATCTGTGGAACAGTTGCCAGCGCAGCGCAAAGGTGAGTTTACCGGATAGACCATGAGGATCATACACCAGGGCTTGGTGAATTTCTCTAATCACCATGGAATATGATCAACGAAAAATGGAGGGACAAAATGAGGATGTAAAAGGACTTGCAACAGGACTGAAAACGCGATAATACACCAATTTCTTCACTTAACCAAAAAGGACCTGCTACTTTCTGAGATTTGGGAGCTTGCAATGATCCATTTTTTTTTAATGAATCGTTTTTTTCAGTAGGCTGGCATTCTCGCATGATCTCACAGAGATCATATTTTGACTTTAGGAAGAAGTTTAAGTGAAATGGGAGAACTGACTCAGAACCGATCAGCTTCATGTCTGCTTTGCGTTTTCTTTCTACGGAATTATTAAAGGGGGTTTCAGTAAACGTTCCAGTTTTTGCGATGTTACACAGTTTTTTTCTTCTTCAAATTGAATGTCGAAAACCTTTATGCATCTCAATGTCTCATCATCTTATGTGGGTCTTATTTCCAGATAAATCAAAATGGCATTTGCTGGAATTCTCAAGGACGAGGATGTGGCTGCAGCCCTTAAGGATTGCGCTGGTAAGACACATCTGCTATAACTCACCACAGAGAAACAATATAGACAGTTGATAAATTCGCTGATTTTTAATGCATTTTCTGTGTAATTCCAGCTGCAGACTCCTTCAACTACAAGAGCTTCTTCGCCAAGGTCGGCCTGAGCGCAAAGACTCCCGAAGACATCAAGAAGGCCTTCTTCGTCATCGACCAGGACAAGAGTGGATTCATTGAGGAGGATGAGCTGAAGTATGCAAGCAACAGACTTACAATTATTTAACTAATTCTAAAGCTAATATTAAAATATATTATATTATTATATTATATTATTATATTATATTATATTATAATATTATATTATATTATATATTATATTAATTATATTATATTATATTATATTATATTATATTATATTATATTATATTATATTATATTATATTATATTATATTAGGCCTATATTATATTATATTATATTATATTATATTATATTATATTATATTATATTATATTATATTATATTATATTATATTATATTATATTATATTATATTATATTAATATAGGCCATTTATTGAATGTTCATTCTCTCATTTACGGAACATTTTCCTCAAGTTTCTCATTTGCATTCTCCTCAATGTTCCCAGACTGTTCCTGCAGACCTTCTCTGCCAGCGCCAGGGCATTGACTGATGCTGAGACCAAGGCCTTCCTCTCAGCTGGTGACAGCGATGGTGACGGCAAAATCGGAGTTGATGGTACTTAACCTCATATTCATAATTTTTTATGACTTTGTCAAAGCATGATACGACAATACATGATTAAACCTATGCAATCAAGCTTAAAAACTGATATGAATGAGATGTCAAAACGATCAGTTTCAGGCTGTAATTGTTTTCTTTATCATTTTCTTTCCACAGAGTTTGCTTTGCTTGTAAAGGCCTAAGCATTCATGGACCCTTGTCTTTGGAACCAGAGCTCTGCTTACCTATCATCTTTTTTATATTTATTTATGAATGCCCTGCAAACTCCTCCTTGCAAAGAACGCACCCTCAATGTCTTGAAAAGCTATTTATTATTAATGTTGTTTCATTGCATTGTATTGTTCTGTAAAAAAAAAAAAACCTTCTTTGTGCAAACTTACAACCTCTTTTGCACTTTAAGGAAATAAACATACATTTGATTTAAAACATCATTCTTGGCTTTCAATATCTTACTCTGAATTTTACATGTGGGAAGAAATATTTTAAAACTTTCAAACACTTTTAGTGTTAAAACTGTTACTATGAAAACAAAAGTGTCTAAACATGGACAGTGGTGCATTAGCACAACAAATACATTTAAAAAGAAGCTTAGGCATCAACACTTTAGTGAATGAGTGTGAATGAGTTGGTCATTTCATTGAAATGACAGCGGTATAAGCAGTTTTTGAATGAAAACAATGAATGGCTTAGTATGACTATACTCACCATGAGGACATTTGTACACATGCTCACTTAATGTCCTCATGATCAACAGGAAGTGAGCTAATGAGCCTTGCACAGGCATCACTTTACAGCTCTAAGTGACTGAGTGAGAATGTCACTTTATACTCCCAAAGGCATATCACACACAACATGACTGAAGCAAAGAAGCAGAAGCACACTTTCTCTTCTTGAGTGTACTTTTAACACAGTCCAATTGCTATACTAACTAAAAAACAGTCTTCAATTTAAATCTTTGCCTCTCTTGCCAAATAAAGAAAGTTTATTCTCCAATCAAGAATAAAAATATTTAAAAATGAATCGCATGCCATTTAGAAACACAAGTCATTCAGCTTTTGATATTCTAATATCAATCTAGCTTAATGCATTTTGCAACAAGCGAGTAACCTTATAACTTTCAACACACTCAAAGGTATTTTTAGCATGATTGTTTTGATAAAGTAAACAGCTCTGCATTACCCCACAATTAGAATTCGTCAGATAAAGTGACCTGTATGAGTGATTCAGCACTTGCAGCTGTTTCATTAGAATGAAATAAAATAATGTGAAATTTAATTGAAGGAGGTAGACGTTGAAAATAACTTTAACCGTAAAATAAACATACACAATAAAGCGAAAGGAGCGTCAGCAGCCGACTGCGGCATATGAGCATAATAAAAGCTCTGGAGCTCCTCCATGGGACTCGAGACCATTGTGTCGTGCAGGCGTCTCTCATTCCGCTCCCACAGCTCTCAGCCCCGCCCTGCTTCATACCATAGTAACGTTAATAAAACGTTGACACAGCTCACCCATGAACACGATTTCTGCCCCGCTGGAATCGGATTGCTTTCCATCAGCTGTGTGGAGGTGAAGACGACAACTCCCATGATTCCACACTCATTCACGGTGTCATCAAGCTACGCCTTTGTTATTGTTTTAAGTAAGCAACCTCTAGTGGCAAAACTGTGCTTTTAAATGACACATTAGCTATTTTTAAACTAGCTTTTCTATATTTACTTTATCACAACTTTAAAGAGAAATTAAAGTCAATGTTTAAAAAATCATGTTTTACTAAATGTTTTTCAAAATTTTACATTCTTTAGGTAGGCTATTTATGTGCACAATTTGAAATTTAGTTATAACAAAGAATCACTGCCCCCAATATCATTATCATCATATTTAAATGGGAGTTTGAATTATAGATGTTATTAATCTAAGTTTAAAAGACAATTAATATTCAGTAATATTATCAATTTAACTGCACAAACTAAATTTTAACTGAATTGAGCTGAATAATGACCCTAACTTTACAACATTGTCACAGTTAGTGAACTAAATTGAAACAACATGTAAGCTGAATAAAGACTATTCTCTTCTGTAGAGCTGAATTATGGACAGCTGAAAAGATGTCCATAATTGACGGAATCAATTTACAACATTAACTGTAGAAAAATGTCAGTATCACACACAACAGCAAAAAAAAAAAAAAGGTGATAATCATCTTTATTGTAGCCTAGATATGGTAGCCTAATGTTTTTGCATGATGAATATAGGCTAGCCAAACATGAATTTTCAGTAAACCATGCTAAATAAAATAACCATCAATAAAAATTCATGAATCAATAAAAAAATAAATACAAATAAAAATAAAACATTTTATCATAGGTCTGATTCAGCATATAGATGTCTTTTTTATGACTGAAATCAAACGTGATGTTGGCAAGAGGTGCTCAAGAGAAGCACACATCCATGCGGTATACGCAAAAGAAAGAAGTTTACCTTTGCGTTTGCATTTACCTTACATTTCCAAAGCACACAATACGGAAAAGTCAGTAGCCTATTATGGGTTCATTTGTGATTCATGCGCTTCCTCGTGAGCGTGTGAGATGATTTGCCCCAGTTACACGACTGTACAGTGAACTTGGTTTCTCTCTTGGTTCACTCTTGCCGTTCATCTACAGGGGGCTTTCATCCATATCAGCATCGTATATTATTAGCCGGCGCGATATTAAGGACTTATACATACGTACATTTTAAGCATCCTCATTTAAGAGCATATAAATAGAACACCCTGACTACTGAACAATTTTTTCAACCAACAGCCTCCCATGCGGTGTCCATTACATTTTGCCTTATATTTCGGCTGAGAAGTGGTAGGCTATATAAAGTGGAAGCCACGGAGTTGGTGCTCACTGCAGGAGCCAGTTTTTTCTTTGTGAATCCAAACTCAAACCCTAAAGACAACAAGAGGTGAGTGTCTTCAAAGATGAAACTACACAAGCTCACAATATCTTGCAACGAAGAAAGAAAAACGACGAACATCAACGGCATAGGCTACGACTTTGGGCTGATCCGGAGAGGATGGTTTGACCTTTTAAATCTCGGCCACCTGGCGTGGGAATAATTTGTGTCTTGGAGTTTGGACGTGTTTGGATATTGCGCTTTATTAAACGGTTTGATTACTCCAGGACTGGGTGGGATTTATCATAACACACTCTATGTTGATTTACCAAGCATATGGGAGCAAATCATTTCTGATGATCGGGGTGCCTGGAGTATTATAAAGCTGAAATGTCAATTTTCTTGATTAAATTGAAATGCGGTGTGTGTGCGCGCTTATGTAGCCTATAACCTGTAAATTAATGTCAAAGTAAAATGAAACCCTCTGCCATTTTTAGGCTAATCATGGCATTCGCTGGTATTCTGAAAGAAGCTGACATCACTGCAGCCCTGCAGGCCTGCCAAGGTAACCTGCATGTTTCTGGTCCCTTTGACCAACAACCGAGAATATCAATTTCATGTTGTTCCAAACACACTTGACTTTCTTTTTTGAGTGGAATAAAAAGGCAGAATGTTAGGGACTGACAGTCTCAGTCACTATTCACTTTCA
The DNA here is from genome assembly GCF_949357685.1 of Gobio gobio. NCBI lineage: Eukaryota > Metazoa > Chordata > Actinopteri > Cypriniformes > Gobionidae > Gobio > Gobio gobio. Next base: position 27,379,364 of record NC_137113.1, read on the forward strand.
TGTAGCTATGAACAAAGATGCGATGAAAGTGAATGGTGACTAAGACTGTCATTCTGCCTAACATCTCCTTGTGCTCCATGGAAGAAAGTCGTGTGGATTTGGAACAGCATGAGGGTGAGAAAACGATGACAGAATTTTCATTTAAAGGTGTAAATATAATTTGTTAGAGCATGTCATGTTTTTCAAGACCCTTGAAGATGTTTTTTTTTTACCATTTATCTCCACCATCATGCTTAAAACCTGATGAAATTACCTTCTAGCTGCTGACTCCTTCAACTTCAAGAACTTCTTCGCCAAGGTTGGCCTGGCCGCCAAGAGTCCTGAGGACATCAAGAAGGCTTTTGCTGTCATTGACCAGGACAAGAGTGGCTTCATTGAGGAGGATGAGCTCAAGTTAGTCCGGTCTTAAATTGCTTTTTCATATTAAACTGACCTGTCTACTGGTTAAAACCCTCGAACAATGCTTGAGGTTGATTGTTTGCTTGTGCTCTTCAGGCTGTTCCTGCAGAACTTCTCTGCTGGCGCCAGGGCACTCACTGATGCAGAGACAAAGGCCTTCCTGAAAGCTGGAGACTCTGATGGTGATGGCATGATTGGAGTTGATGGTGAGGAATTTGCTTCTTGTTGAATATAAATACATAATTGCTCAAATATAATTTCAACCGCTCAACAATGTCTTCTGATTAATTGTTCCTCCTTCATTTTACAGAGTTTGCCGTCTTGGTCAAGTCATAAATGGCACCTGACCAACAACTTTTGCTGACAACAAGTATCGTAGCCTGAGATCTCCACTTTTTTATCTTAGTGGCTGATTTTTATACACAACCCTGACTGTCCACTCCCATGCTGCACTCCGTCCACAATGACTGTCAACGACACATGATCTTTCGCATTGTAGATATGAATGTTGGTTTCTGTAAAATCTTTGATCCCGTTTTTGGGAAAGGACAATGAGAAAATAAATACTATTTTTCATTTTTGAGTCTTTGTCTTTTTTATTGTTTGAATATATTACAAGTAGAGTGCTCAAGGAAGATGTCAAAATCCAAAAGACTAGTTCGCCACTGGTTCCCTCGATATTTTTTTTACATAACCTACAACTTGAGGATACTTAACATTTTTCTCTACAACGTAAACTACTCACACCCCAAACATTCATATAGTCACGAATAAACATAACTGCTTCAAAATTCACACTTTAGATATGGGTGTGTGTAATATACACTGTAGAGCAAAACATTAAAGTATCGTCAAGTTATGTTTAAAACAGACCTTATTTCACTCATAAATTGAAAAACACCATTATAAAAACCCACAGGAAAATCTCGAGGGAACCTGTGGCGAATTAGTCTTTCGGGTTTTGTGGTCATCCCTGCAGCCATTGTAGCTTAGCTACTTTCAATTATAAAAGGTGCATCTGGGATCAAACAGACTAATAGATGGCTGTGTTACAGTAATACTATAGAATAGAAAGATTTAGTAAAGTGTAGCAAATTTCAAAGACAGCATGAAACGGAATGTCTTTTCTTGCCTATTTTGATGTATATCCAAATGAAACAGCTTCTCAAACAAAACATTTTTTTTAAGGCAGGACTTGATTTTGTCCATCTTGAATTGATTGGATCATTGGATTATTGTGGTTTGCTATTACTGTGATCTCATGTGAGAAGAGAAGAGAAGAGAAGAGAAGAGAAGAGAAGAGAAGAGAAGAGAAGAGAAGAGAAGAGAAGAGAAGAGAGGAGAGAAGAGAAGAGAAGAGAAGAGAAGAGAAGAGAAGAGAAGAGAAGAGAAGAGAAGAGAAGAGAAGAGAAGAGAAGAGAAGAAGAGAAAAGTAATAATGATTAAAATATAAAATATGTGCACAGATCAATCATTTATAATAAATAGGGTTATATTCCATAAAGAAATACGAATTTTGATTTCATGGTGACTTTAAAAAGCATGCATGGAACCAAACTGAGGTAGGTATCTTGAAATACAATGTGACCGCCATTAGGTGGCGTCTGGTGCCACATTTTCCTTGCACTTGCCAGCAGCCTCTCTCTACTGTATACTTTTTTCGTTTTCTTTTTTTGCTAGTTTACTGATTCAAACACCAAAGTTATCAAAGGCAAAACTGTGCAGTTTGTTTAGAATTTAAATCATTTGTCATTTGTTTTATTTTTTTGTATTTGTTATTAATGTCAACTCCAGACTCAACAAAACACAGCACAAGACATGTTGGCTGTACTGTACCAACAAATTAGAGAATGTAAAAGGATAGATCACTATACCGTAACACTACCAGTCAGTTCAGTGCATTAGAGTTTATTGGTGCAGCTCCAATGTCCTGTCTTCCCCTTTCCATTACAGGCCACAGGCACTTGATAATGCCATTTCTTCACCACTTTCCAGATTTCTACATATCTGCGAAATTATCATAAAACATCTTTGCAAAAAACAATAAACATTTTTTTTATTTGATGCATTACATTCAAATATGTAAATAATGTAGTGGATTTTGACACAGATGGTTTATATGGAAACTGAGTATTATTCAGTTCTCACATAATGAGATTCAGTAAGTTGTCCATTACCAAGCTACTTTTTTTCTTTTCTTTGAATTCTACTGATTTTCCTGAACAGTAAATGATGTAGAAAATGTTTTGTCTGTAAGCTCAATCATTACTCTGTCTGATATTGGTCAGATTAGTGACAAAGTGAAGAGTGTCAAGTTGCATGAGTAGATGATTAGTCTCAGTGTCTATACCTAAATGGATTGGACTACTCATTTAAAACAAAGACAAAGTGAATCTCATTACATGTAAAGCTATTTCATTTGCCAAACGAACCAATAAATCAAGCATAAGAATCTAAGTGAGATAATTGTGAAACAGCAAAACATCAGCATCAAATACTCTATCTTACAGTATATTGTTATTAATTAACTGGTATGTTGCACAAAATAGATGACAAAGTTAACTAAATCTTGTGAAACAGGTCAAAGGTGATTCACACGAGGTCATAATCAATGCCTGTGCATGTGGGTCATTCCACAAAATGGCAACCTTTTTCATTTTGATATATGATTTAATGCATCAAGTACATTTTAAGATGTTAAAACATTCTGTACAGTACACAATTATGCAGGGTGGACGTTATAAAGCCATCCACTACTGAAAAAACTAAATAACAAGTGTTCCTTTAGCTATATATATATATATATATATATATATATAGGCCTAGTGTGTAAAATGTGTAAAATGTGTAGCGTGAATCCATTAAATGTCACTATAAAGTTTAAAAATGACAAAGTAATAAAAAGTGAAGACACTTAATTTAGAAGGAATGAGGACGACATTATGAAAGTTTTTATTTATCATTATTTATGGAACTATCATTTCATGTGTTAATGTCATTATAAATATAAAAAACTATGAAAATGAATATACATTTTATTTATGTACTGTATGTAAATGTACATGAGACGTAGCCTCACAAACAATCTTTGTGTTTACAAGAAATGTCTTACTCACAGCAAAAGCAAACATTTATCATGTGTGCGTGTGTCCAATGAGATGAGACGTTATAAATGTGTTTACAAAAAAGTCACAGCAAAAGTGAAAAAAAACAACCTTTCTTTGTTAAAGTAATTGATTACAGATATATTCATTAGAGAAACAAGAGGCACGATAGTGATAAGACTGACTCACACGCACGCGCGAACACACACACACACACACACACACACACACACACACACACACACACACACACACACACACACAGCGTTTCTGTCCAAGTATGCACTATTAGAGCGAAGTGCAGGTGTGTGCATTCGGTCTGAGGCTCATTTAAATAGTAAAGGATAATTAGTTAGGCAAGAAATTCAAGTCGAGCTGTGCAACACGAATTTGATACACGGACAGGTAACCCAAGCATCTCTCATTGTCCGTCCCATTAGCATATACATATATATATAAGTTGTCAGTGGATGAGAGGCGCCATCACACAGCCTTTCCTCTGGATCAGCGCGAGGAGAACTCTTCACAGGTCAGATGCTGCTTTCCGCTTACCATCAAATAACGTTTTACTATTTTTTTGTTTTGTTTAAAGTGATCTATTTCAGCAAATAGATGACAAGTGACAGAAAGTAGACTAGAATAAATAGGGTATTTTAGTGTAATGAGCATGTAAACAAAACAACATTTTAGAATGTGAATGATGACGATTTTAAAATGATATAAATGATCTGCCTTTTATGTTTCTTAGGCTATTATTTTTGAACAAGACAATTCTTTAAATTGTGTGTGTTCACAAACTGTACAATTATATAAATATATAAACATAATTCGTTACAAATCCATAAAGAGTACAACATCTAAAATGTTTTTTTCTCCAACAGCTTGAATATGTCACTTACTTCCATCCTCTCAGCTGAAGCCATTGAAAATGCTGTCAAAGACTGCCAAGGTACGACAATGATGAACCAATTAATAATCATAATTATTAATAATAATAACAACAATTTTGTCTTATGTTGAGATTATCACATATGCTTTTCTTTAACAGCTCCAGACTCCTTTTGTTATAAAAAGTTCTTCCAACTTTGTGGCCTGAGCCAGAAAAGTCCCCAAGAGGTGAAGGATGTCTTCGGCATCATAGATGAGGATAACAGTGGATTTATTGAGGAGTCTGAGCTCAAGTATGTTGTTTTATACTGAATTTATGAGTGACATCAAAAATAACTGTGAATGTGATATGATTTCAATGTTTGCTAATAGCCATGTTGTTTTAATTTCATGTTACTCGAGGCACAGTTCCTAAAGTTTTATGGCGTCAATATGCTGCCTTGTTGTTCAGGGTGATCAGAGAAAGCACTTCTAATGCTAAAAAATACTATGCTCGCAATAGACATGCATGAAATCTGGTGCATAAAGAGAATCACTTTCGCTTAAGCTTTACATTAAATGTCCACATCTTACCTGATAATACCAGAGTTCCATTTAAACTAAGCCCTTTTCAAATGTAATCCATGCAGATGCTGTCATTATGTTTTTTCTGTCCCTGCTTTATGTGATTTATCTGCATTATGTAATGACTAGAACTCAGGGCTGGAGAGATGACATTCACAGCTTTGAGGCTTTCATTTTTAGCTCACATTTTAGCCAGAAAAGGTGAAAGAGATCATATTTGACCATTTAATTGATGCGTTCAGCTCTGTGTGACTGCATAGAAGATCTGAAGTAGGAGAGAAAGAGTTCAGTGATGACCGCTTCATTTTTCTTATCAATGGATTTATGTGCATCAGGTTCTTTCTTCAGAGATTTTTCCCGGGGGCACGAACCCTGACAGAAAAGGAGATTAAGAGCCTCCTTACAGCTGCAGATGATGATAGCGACGGCCGGATTGGAGTAGATGGTAACTTCATTTGTTTTATGCATCTGCATGTTTTACCATTTTGTATATGTACAGTTAATACGATTTCAGTTTGTTTCTTTAAAATGATGGAAAAAGAAAAAGGGAGTATTTATCTTACATTGCATCTGTTTCTGTTATATTATGTCCTTTGCTTGATGTCTATTATGTCATTTCTCAGATCATTACTGAAGTGCTAGGACTGAACAGCTGTCTTAGATCATGGAAACTCTAGTGAAAAAAAAATCTAGCACTGCATTGCATAAGAGGATCAAAGATCAGGGTCACCTCAAATTATTATTTCAAGCCTGAGTAGCGGTCACGCACGGTCTGAGACAATACAAAGTCTGAAAGCAGCATGCAAATGACTGAGAAAGAGATTTCAGAGTTTTGTTTTAGCGTTATTCATTTATTAGTGTTTATATCACCTCTTTAGGACATGTTGAAACTAGAACAGATTTAGTTAAATCGGTCTATATCATTGTCTACATTTTAAATCCTGATGTTCCTCCTCTACAGAGTTCCAGACTATGGTGTTATCCTGAAAGACGACTGGAGCCCTCAGCTATAAGCACTGCAGCCTCATCTTTCATTTGACTTTTTACACTTGATTTCTTTTCAAAATAAGAATCAGCACATAAAGTAAATGTACTTGACTTTTGCATACACGTGTCTGTTTTGTTGGCCGATACAACCCAAATGACCAATGACAAAACTGTTCAGGGAAAATTAAATAAAGTCACTAAACTGATGCATCTTGTTTACTGTGTTTTAAATCTGCTTATAAATCTAGAATTTAAGATATGTTGTTATTCTCTGATATTCACATATAAGTTAACTACCAGTATGTGACTGTGCATGAACTTAACTCTGTTAGACATTTTTCACGTTAAGCTTTGACAAGCTACAGTTTATTCATCTGTGCACTACGCATAAGCACAAAACAAAGAAAATGCACTTTTACTTTTGTAATATACACCGTACATCAGCAAAAGGTGAGATCTATTACATTAAAGAGACCTTAACAACCTTATAACTAATTCATACAAACAGCCAAGTAAAGTCATTCTTGATAGTCTCCTCGAGTCAGTTCATTTCAGAAAGCATGTTTAACCTTGCACGCTTCAGCATCGCTATTTTGCAGTTATATGACAATAATATGCCTACAGTAGTGTATAATGTGGGCTGTGAGAGATTGCTTTTTAAAAATATGAATAATTGTTATAAATTAATACAGAATACTAACAATGTTCCAATGCCCTTAGGTAAAACCCAAAAGAAGGAATCCTTGATTTGTTTCAGATTGTTATGCTCAGATTGTCTGCAAACCTTTGAAGTGCAATGATATAAAACAATAAAAACAGAATAAATGGATCTCAAATCATTTGTGAACATAACTTGCAATGTTTCATAAACATCTTGTTGAATTAGCAGTGTGGATGGAGATGGCATAGCATCTTTTAGTCAAGTTATTTCAATTGGTCCTTTGATTTTTAAAAAAAAAAAAATTTGCAGGCAGGCAGTGCATTTTATTCTTTTTTCTGTCTTCCAATAAATACAATATAGCTCACTGCAAACTATAAACCTTTAAATCCTAGATGTAACCAAAGCCTTAAAACAAGGGAGTTCAAATGTAAAGCAGACTAAGTAGGCACAAAAGGTACAGACATTGAGAGCAGGTGTACGTTTCAGTGAAGAGGGCCTCTCAATACTGAATGGCAAGGATATCCCGCTCAGGTTACCGCTTAGCCCATTAGAACAATGGAATTGAAAATGCTGCATCAATCCTGGTTTCTGATTATCCCCTTTCTGCACTGAACCCAGAGACCAAAATGAGCCAGGCAAACATGTGCCTTAATGGCATCAGATCCACTGAAATAATCCCAGTATGCATGGCCAAATATGTTAGATTTAACAAACAACTAATGGGGGAGATTGTACAGAAATTATACTACAAAGCTTATTATTCAGCAAGAGGTCACATGTTTAAACATAACAATGTTTGGATTATTTAACTTCCAACATTCCATTTACAAGACAATTTCTGTAACCACTGGACTGGTGTGTTGCAAAACTTTACTACTTAGGTACCTGGGGCTCATATAATTGGAGGTACAACAAACAATATCCTTTCACAGTAAAAGAATGACTGGTTTCAGGTTATATATTTAATGTTTAACATATAGTGTGTAACACACACAGATCAGGCATAACATTATGACACGTGAAGTGAATAACACTGATTATTTCTTCATCACGGCACCTGTTAGTGGGTGGGATATATTAGGCAGCAAGTGAACATTTTGTCCTCAAAGTTGATGTGTTAGAAACAGGAAAAATGGGCAAGCCTAAGGATTTGAGTGAGTTTGACAAGGGCCAAATTGTGATAGCTTGACGACTGGGTCAGAGCATCTCCAAAACTGCAGCTCTTGCGGGGTGTTCCCTGTATGCAGTGGTCAGTATATCAAAAGTGGTCCAAAGAAGGAACAGTGGTGAACCGGCAGCAGAGTCATGGGCGGGCCAAGCATAGATATCCATAATAAAGGCTAGATGTCTTACGGCGGAGTCTCTAACGTCATCAACGGCGGCCATCTTGTCACAGGCAAGCTTTCTGGCGGGCTCTGTGGTACCTGATGTAAGGTGAGTATTCTGCACAAACACAAATGCTCTTATCTCGCTGAAAAAATTCTTACGAACGTTATTAACGTGGCTATAATCCTGGATGCTTGAACAAATTATGAATAATTATGCATAAGTATGCAGTGTCATAATTGCATCTCTGACGTTTATAACAAACCAAACAGTTTGTAAATCGGTAGAAAATTGAGCAAGTTATGGTTATTTAAAAAGTATGTGCACCATCAAACCACAATGTTACGAGTGAGCGAGCTGACTGTGACAAGATGGCCGCCAGATGCGGACGTCGACGTCCATTTGCCAGCAGCGCGGACGAGACATCTAGCCTTTATTATGTATATCTATGGGGCCAAGGCTCATTGTGTCACATGTCTGTCTTGTCTTTGTGTGAGCACATGGCTGGTATTTGTCATTGTTAGTGATGTTACGTCTGACACCGGCGCTCCGAAGCTTGCTTCAAACTCGAACGGTCCTCGCAATGAACCACTGCTTCGGAGCTTGTATCATTACGTCATTAGTCACGTGAAAATGACGTCTGAAGCAAACACACTGGTTCACTCCTGTAGTGAACCACCAGACTGCTTTGACAGCCCAATCCAGTGTTGACAGGTTTGAAACCTGGCGGACTGAATTTCTTATAAAAGTGAAGCTAAACCATGGCAACACCGTGGGTTGTAGTAGTCGGCGTTATTGTTGAGGAGAGTGGATTGAGTTTATTTCAGTGTCACCCTCTGCCACATTTTTTATTTTATTATTATTAATTAGAGAACATATGAACATTGTTACATAAAAACATGCATCAAATAGCCTACAGAAACTTCAAAAACCCTCTGCTACATTATACAAGTACAAAGCTAAACAAGATAAAGCTTTCACACATGCTACTGCCCTGCTAAAAAAAAAAAACTATAGAAACCATTACAGGAATTCTATTGGATTTAATGGTTTTCATGGGAATTGTATTGGTTGTAATGGTAATTATAGTGGTCTCTGTGGGTCTCTACTGATATGTGTTGGGTTCTATTGGTGGGGGCATTAAATCCTAATGGAATATGTCCCAAACACACTACAAAAAATAATTCTGTAGTGGTTTAAATAGTAAAAGCCAATGGTTCCTATTGGTATTTTAATAGAAACCATTAGAATTTCTGTGATGGTTTCCAACTTTTTTTAAGCTGGTCTGATCTTCTGTCCTTGTCTAAATAAATAATTACACACACACACACATCATGCTTAATGTTTTATTATCAAGGTGAACACATTAAATTCATCAGTATCTGTAAAATGCACCTACATAAATGAGTTTCACAGCACTAACACTGCTTCAGCTTTGATCGCCTCGGTAAACACGTAATAAACGGGGCGTTAACATATAACTTGCATTTTATGGTTGTCAGCTTTGTTGCATTACATTTACTTCACCAGGAGATGGTGCTACAATTTTTATCTGAATGAAGCTTCGAGTAATGAACCATTTTCGACACAATTGTATCAGAAAGCAATAATGCTTCGAAACGCTTCATTTGGCCATCACTAGTCATTGTTGGCCATGTGCTTGTGTTTGTCATGTTTGCAGTGAGCACATGGCTCAGCACCTGTTCCTTGTGTCAGGTGCTCTCCTGTCTATTGTCTTGACCCCACCCCTCTTGTTATCTGATTATTGGTTAATTTGTCCCACCTGCTTTCCCTCATTATCTGCCTTGTTTGTTCCCTATTAAATCTCCTTGTGTTTGCAGTCCTGTGCTGGATCGTTGTCTTCTGTTTCTCGTCATGTGCTTCCTGTTGGCTTCTTGTTCCCTGATCTTGATGTTTTGTAAATTTTAGTTTGTTTTAGTTTTTTTCATTTAATAAATCTAAGATTCCACCTGAATTTGAGTCCTCGCTTCTGTTCATCCAACCCAGTCCTGACACATTGATGCACGTGGGGATCGAAGGCTGGCCCATGTGGTCCGATCAAACATACGAGTTACTGTAGCTCAAATTGCTCAATAAGTTAATGCTGGTTCTGATAGAAAGGCCTCAGTGCATCACAGTTTGTTGCCTGTGGGGCTGAATAGCCGCAGATCTGTCAGGGTGCCCATGCTGACCCCTGTCCACCGCCGAAAGTGCCAACTGTGGGGATGTGAGCATCAGAACTGGACCACGGATCAATGGAAGAAGGTGGCCTGGTCTGATGAATCACGTTTTCTTTTACATCACGTGGATGGCCGGGTACATGTGCATCGCTTACCTGGGGAACACATGGCACAAGGATGCACTATGGGAAGAAGGCAAGCCGGTGTGATGCTTTGGGCAATGTTCTGCTGGGAAACCTTGGGTCCTGCCATCCATGTGGATTTTACTTTTACATGTACCTAAGCATTGTTGCAGACCATGTACACCCTTTCATGGAAACGGTATTCCCTAGTGGTTGTGGCCTCTTACCACCACGTAAGATGAACCACATCCAACAGGAGTCACTCTCATAGCCAACTTTGGGGTATTTTGGAGGAGCAAGTCAGAAAATGTTTTCCTTCACCAGTATCACACAGTGAACTGGCCACTGTTTTGGAAGAGGAATGGCTCAAAATCCCTCTGGTCACTGTGAAGGACTTGTATGAATTCACAATGTATTGGCAGCATAAGAAGGCTAATACATTATTGTTGGGTTTCCATGTTTGACGGGGAATTTCTATAGAGATTTTATACTGTACATACTGTAGATTCTTTTGACCAGGGTTAGGTGCTTCTGCATCAAGTCACCTTTATTTAAATAGCACTGTATACAATACAGATTATTTCAAAGCATCTTAACAGTTTTAACAGGAAAACAATGCAATTCGGCTGTTGCAATGCTCTCTTTTTGCTGTGCAGGAGCTGGCTGGGGTTGCTCCCGCCCAACAGTGATCAGCAAGTGAGGTAGTGTTGAAATGCTACCACTTACTTTTTAGCCTCCTGAAACGACAGTATTTATGGAGTACCAGAAGACTCCGGCGATAGTGGATAATTAGAATAATTAGTTGGAATCGATAGTTAGAATAATTAGCTGGGGACTTGTGGACGGTAAAGCCAGGCTGAAAAGGGTTTCTTCAATGATCTCGACACCTCAGTGTGGATATCAGAAATAAATGGTAGGCCCCAACATGGAGATTGAGAATGTACTGTTTTCTTTTGGGACAAACGTCCTGCCTCTCAGTAGGCCAGTTGATATTGAACTTGGCCACGTCACGAGTTAAAACCTCCACAAGCTCCTCGTAGGCAGGAGAGTGAGGTGGCGTATCCTCAACTTCTCCTGCATAGATACTGGGCACATCCAAATCCTTAAAGCTGGATAGCTGGATAACTCTTACTCCAGGGAGAAGAAACCACAGCGCATCCAGAGAGAGCGCTAGATCCAAATTCAAACACACATCATGAAAGACCACACAGTTTTCATTAATGTCCATCAGGTCTCTCAGACTGGGGTGAATCCTTAAATACATCACATACAGATGAAACAACTCTACTGAGTGCCCTTTTTTAAAGAGATTTTAAAAAACTGCAGCATGAATTTGTGCAGGTAAGTAATGTACACTTAAGTATTGTGCACTGCACACAGAACCCATCATTTAACCCCATCAAGGAAGGGTTATTTTTCCCCCGGTATGGTGGTGAAAGGTTTATTATCTCCAGCCCTATATGTCAGGATACCCCTCATTAAAGCCTTGAAGGCCTGTTACCTAATTGATGCAGGGTCTGTGAAAGGATGGATTCACCATTCAAGAAGATTCTTCCCTTGCTCTCTTGCAAGAGAGGACATAGCCTGTGATGTGGACGAAGTGCTTTGGCTAGATCCAGCTATAGGCTAATAAGAGATTTTGTCTGTGTGTGTTTTAAATCACGCTTTCGTTGTGTCAGTAGTTCAAACAGAATCAGATTGTATGAACCATCTGCTTGCCATACGGTGTCAAATTTTTGAATGAAGTGTTTTGTTTGGCAAAAGAGCTGAGGTGTTCAGCTACTTGTGTTTGTGGATGTTTGAATTGTGTGTAATGTTTTGACAAAATAAGCTTTTAAAATCCTGCAAAAAAAAAAAAAAAAAGTAATAATAATAATAATTATATATATATATATATATATATATATATATATATATATATATATATATATATATATATATATATATATATATATATATATATATATATATATATATATATATATATATATATATATATATATATATATATATATATATATATATATATATATATATATAAAAAGTGCCATCAAGGCTCTTTTAAGCCAACTGAAACACTGGGCAAAATATTTGTGTGAGACCATAATATTATGATGGAGAGCCTCAGTCCTGCAGAGTTCAACTCTAACCCTGATAAAACTCACCTGCCTGTAACTTTCTAGTAACCCTTCAGACCATGATTAGCTTGTTCAGGTGTGTTTGATAAGGGTTGAAGCAAAACTATGCAGGACTGTGGCTCTCCAGGATCGACTTTCACCACTCCTGATATAATGCTTTCCGTTAATATATAAAAAATATTATTTCTGATAAAAAAAAGAAAAGAAAGATAACTTTCAGAAGACACTCAAAAAAGGAACATGTCTATGACAGAACTATGGCATTACTAGAGTCTCCATCTTATGTGAGTCTAAATGATTTTATAACACTTTTCTTAAGTAGGCCAACTATTCAAAACGTTTTAATGGGGTAAAAACTGAGTCACAGGACTAATTGTTATACGGAACTATGTTTGCACAGCGGATGTAGTCTACCCGAGCGGATCAAACTGTAACACACAGGCGACTGCCAAGAGCAGGAAGTACATCTTTTCCACTGATCTCAGCTCTGCTTTTCCTCATGAAATAGCAAATTAAGCACTTTGTTTCAGTTGTCATGCTGTAAAAGGTAAGCACAAATTGGCCGAACACCCTTTGTGATAGTTGTCGCTTTTGAAACAGGATTAATACTGCAGCTAACCAGCTAGCTTGCAAGTAATGTGCTAATTTGTCTGACACCGTCATTCTCCAAGGAAAATGAAATGCTTTTGATTCCTTTTGTTTATTTGTAAATTCATGTTTCTAGCAGCTAACTTCCTTGTCAGCAGCAGTTTTAAAAAAGTAGAAAAGAAAAGGGCAGTTTATTCGCTTTTCAAACAATCTTAAACTAAATAATTAAATTACATATTGTTAAAAAAAATAGTTTAAATTCAACCTTTGTCCAAGGTACATGTAAAAAGTAATATTGTCTAAAAATATTGTAAGGAATTGGCTAAATTCTTTCACCTTCACTCTCTCCACGGAAAGTGAGATGCTTTTGGTTTCCTTTTTGCCTCAGTTATGAAAATCATGTAACGTTTTGCGTAATAATTCTTTGTCTGTTTCTCGTTCATTCGTCTAAGAAGCAACTAACTTTCTTGTCAGCAGCAGTTTATTTTTTCAAAATGTAGGAAAAAAGGGCAGTTCTTCACAGTTGAATTGCTTTTCTTAATCACAACAAACCTAAACTAGATCATTAATTATTTATATAGTTTTAATTAAATTAAACTCTGGTCCAAAAGCTCCATGGTACATGTAAAGAATAACATGGTACATGTCTAAAAATATTACATTAAGGATTTCCATGAACATACATTTTCCGCATATATTATATGTTCCTTTGGAGTGGATGTGGATGACCACCTCAATAAAGTGTGTTCTGTTTACAGGTCAAAGGCATGCACTCCATAGTCAATGAAAAAAGCGGGAACCGTAGACTCAGACCACACTAATGCTGATGATCAGGTATTTTCATCAATGGTACTGTCATTAGGGTCTAAATAGGAATTATTCGACATGGTGTGTTAATGATCTGCTTTCTATTCCTGCCTTATATCATCTTCTCATAAGCCCAAGAATGGCATCTGGAATGCAAGAGAAACAGTACACACCATCTTTGCTCAGTTTTTTCATCTATAACCCTAAGTTTGGACCACGTGAGGGGGAGGTAAGTAGTCTAAACAATATTGTTTTTGCATAACTCTTCTGCATAGTGTTGTTTTATTCTTCACAGTTAGGCTGATATAGAATCTGAGGCCACAGAAAGCGTAAAAGTGTAATGTTCTCATCTCAGTGTAACACATTTAAAATCCTTTTAAAAGTTTAAATCATTACACACGTACTCAAGATAATTCAAATTGACCACAGCAAATGTTTACAAAATGCATTTGGGCTTGAGTTATCTGAAAAGTGAAAAGGTAGAAGTCATGTTTTGGTTATTATATGTTAATCATATGTTTATAGAGCTGTTATTGTGCTTTGTAGGAGGAAAAGAAAATTTTGTTTTACCACCCCATCGAAATAGAGAAGAACGAAAAGATTCGCAATGTTGGACTCTGTGAGGCCATCGTTCAGTTCACCAGGTTAGCACTTTACTAATAATGCCATGAAGAGTGGTGAACAACTTTTATTAAATGAAAGGCAGACATGATTGACAGAGATTTTCTTATTTACAGAACCTTCTGTCCAACCAAACCAGCCAAATCCCTCCACACTCAGAAGAACAGACAGTTTTTCCATGAGCCGGAGGATCATTTCTGGATGGTTATGGTACATCTATCAGTGTTGTAGAGATTTAGCGAGAGGTGGTTTTAATATTGAGTGACATGGCATCTGACGCACAAAAGCCAAGTGATGTGTCACTTAAAACTTGTGACATGTGTCACTGACATAGTCGCAAATCACTAACACTGAGTCGCGGAACAAGTCGCATTATGTTGTGACAGCTCCAGTAGTGACTGACAGATGAGTTGAGCAGCTATACTGATGTAATTTTGATAATTCTAGGAAGGACATGAAATAAATCTATTATGGGTCACTACGAATAACAAATTACTGTAAACCTTTATTTTTGCATGATGCTGCAGGCATGATGGTAGGTGTCAGTGTAAGTGTAACACTGGCCAGCGCAAGATTCTCATCTAACTTTTTTTTATGGAATTATGTAATAAATTAAACTCATTTTTGTTGTAATTAATTCCACAATGTAATTAATCATGTTAAACAGCAAATCTATTGGCACATCACAAGTTTTAGTGACACATGCCACTACCCACTTGCATGTACAGCATGTGCCAATGGATAGTGGTATGTGTCACTAAAACTAACTTGTCTCTTTATGTTGTGGCACCTCCAGTATAACACCTGCATCTGTCTGCCGGAGTCTAATGCAGATTATGTAACACATGCACTTAACTGCAGAATATATATATATTTTTTATTTAATTAATAATTTTCTGTCAAACATGATTTATTACATTGCTGAGTTAATTTGTACAACAAAAATAGATTTGATTTATTACATAAAATAATTTTTTAAAATATTGAAGCTATACTGAGGAAGGTCCTGCGTGACTAATGCACTGAGCACATTTTTTTGCATTTGTATAAATAGTCAATTTTTGGATGCGTAACAAATGTTTTTCAAGAAATTGAGTTCTTGTGCTGGCCAGTGTTAAAATATCACTAAATTAGGCTATGTATTTAGGATTTTGTCAAAATTACATCAGTAGCTACTCAACTCATTTGTCTGTCACTACCGGAGGTGTCACAACATGCATACTGCGACATGTTCCGCTGTGTCAGTGTTTTGCAACTATGTCAGTGGCACATGCCAAAGAAGACCGGATGTGCCAATAAGCATAGCGTCATGTGCCATTGGCTTCTGTGCCATGTCACTTAATGATAAAACTGCTACTGGATTTAGTTTCAATTTAAAAGCCAAACAAAAGAACTTGGAATAAAATCAAACTAGCCTGACACAGTGCAGCTGAAGTATGTATTAAGCAGCTTTTGAATTCCTCTGTCAAGGTTGTACGGAATCCAATGGTGGAAAAACCCAACAAAGATGGTAAACCACCCACTGTAGAATACCAAGAGGAAGAGATTATTGTAAGTAATATGTGGAATGTTAGTTACACACACCATTGTAACTCACATTAAAAAGATTAATGTTTAGACTAGAGTCAGTATTTAAAAAAAATAAAACTTTTATTCATCAAGGATGCACACAACTGATCTAAAGTGACATTAAATACCTTTACATTGTTAAAAAAAAACAATTGCAAATAAATGCTGTTTGATTTTTCTATTAATCACAAAACTTAATTGTATCATGGTTTCTTCAAATATTTTATTTATTTATAGTTTATTTTAATAGGGACAGATACAGTAAACATAGATAATCTTCTTTATGCAATCCCATGCCAGTATCAAAGTGTTTATAGCCAAAGGCTAATTTGCAACACCTGTCCATAGAAGAGCTTTTTGTATTAAGATATTACACTAAATGCAAATGAAAAAGAGAGAAACAATACATTGAATAAAAAAAAATCAACTGTTTTAAACATACATATAGAGCCTATTAGAAGCAAATTAGAGAGAGTGGCTACTGAATATTCAGCTTACAATTAACTAAAATATGAATTTACGTTTTTAAAATGTAGAATATTTCACAGTTATATTTCACTGTATTATTAATTAAATAAATGCTGCATTGGTGAGTATAAGAGATTTCTTTCATTGAAAACATTGAAAAAATCGTACTGACTACATTTTACGTTGTTCTTTTAGACTTTGTTGTAGTGTAGACTAAGTTGTTCCCGTCTTTTGTTTTCTAGGATTCAGTTTATGGGTCTGTATTACAACAGTGCTACAGCATGTATAAGGTAAACACTGTTCAATCTATTAATCACTTTTTTTTTGTTGCTTTCTCTTTAATGCAAACAGTGGATGTTTCTAACAGTTTTTTGTTGTTGATCTTTAGCTCTTCAACGGCACATTCAGCAGGGCATTTGAGGCTGGTGGAGTAGAACTGCTTACCCAAAAGCTTGAAAAGTTCTTTTACAGGGTAAATAAAGTATTAATTAAGAGAACTCAATCCTTCAATCAGATAAAAGGTAGACGGTATGTACCTCTTAAAAGGGACAACCATCAATTTTTGTGCTCTTTAGTTTCTTTATAGTCATACTGTTGTCCTGCCATGTGAGCTTGTTTGCTAGACTTCGCAAGGACATCACTGATAATTTGACTTTTAAAATAAAATTCCTGCAGATAAGCAAAGAGAAAATCTGCAATAGTTCAAAATTTTGCGGATGTGTGATGCTTTATTTCTGGTGTCAGATTCAACATATTTGCAAATGGACAATGCAAGGCATATAATATATATGAACAGGAGGCCCAACAATCTCATTTGTCCATGTTTGTCTTATTAGTTCTTCGGTTCAGATTTCCTTGCTGAGGGCATCATGCTTACTCACCTGTCTAAATAATTCAGCTTGGGTCAAGGGAAACCCTCCGCGTCACCCCTCCCTAACCCATGCTGTGCCCTGAAGCTCTCAGTGAAAGTGCAATTTGTGCCTTAGGTTAAATGTCACTGACTGCTGTGCAAAGTCACACCAGAGTTGCATCTCAGCACGTCAAGTTGTCAGATTACATTACGTCAGCCTTATCAGGGACGCTTTGGTAATTTCATCCATGTTTGCGGTCATAGAGTTGTTGTACAGTTTCTTTTGGACCTGATACTGTACTGTTCTTATCTATACTGTTTTTTTCTTTTATCTGGTAATTATGGAATTATACATTAATTATATACAGTAATTTTTTTTTTTTTTTAATTACATAAAAAAAAAAATGTAATTTGTGGTTGTCTTCTCTGTCTTAGTACCTGCAGACGCTTCATCTCCAGTCGTGTGACCTGCTGGATGTGTTTGGGGGAATCAGCTTTTTCCCTCTGGACAAGATGACCTACCTGAAGATCCAATCTTTTGTCAATAGAGTAGAAGAGAGCCTGAGTCTGGTCAAATACACAGCCTTCCTGTACAACGATCAGCTGATCTGGTGAATGTCAATCTATACACTCCAAACAAGTGCCCCTATTATGCTTTTTCAAATATTACCTTTCATGGTTTGTGAATGTAGAATGTCTGCAAGGTTTTAAACATCAAAGTGCACAGCAAATAAAGTTATTCTCCTAAAAGAAAGAATCGATTCTGAACTGCTGAAATTAATGGTCAGCAATTCCAGTCTCACCTCCAATTGCATAACTACTTAACAATGTAACACATTTGCATAATGCCAGCATGTGGTTTTCATTTGCTCTCGGCGAATAACGTCTACTTTGACCCGTCCTCAAACACTGCTCTGATTCAGCTCTGTGAATCCACTTTGCATGCACTTCAAAAAATGATGGTCATGCTGGAACTGATATGGAAAAACCGACACCATCGTTCGTATCACTGCGTATCAAATGCTGAGGAAGCATCCAGAGCTGAAATTCAGATATGGTATTAGTCGTTTAGTTTCCATTACGTGCTGTAAGCGGTAGACCAATCACAACAGATTTGGCCACCTGACCAATCAGAGCAGAGTAGACTCTCGGAAAGGAGGGGTTTCGAGAGACTGAATCTTCAAACGAACCATTTTCAATTCTTTGAGAAATTAGGTGACGTATAATGTATATTATGAAAAAATACATAGTGTCACCTTGGATACATATAAACCTATTGTTGGAGAACTCCAAAACTAATTAGGAACCTTTAAAATGGCTTAATAGGGGCACTTTAAATGGATATTTCACCCTAAAATAAAACCTCTTTTAATCACCCTTATATCGTTCCAAAACTAAATGACTTTATTTCTTCTGTGGAATACAAAAGAGGATATTTAGCAGAATGTTCACGCTGCTCTTTTCCATACATTGAAAGTGGATCATGATAAGGGGCTGTCAAGCACTAAAAAGGACAAAAGAGCCATATTTGAATATGTCAGTATTCAAATCACACATTTGAGATTTGTTTAGGTGGACTATACCTTTACTTTAAAAAGAATTTTCCCTGAAACCTTTATAAACATCAGTCCTACAGCAATTGTGTGACATGAATGAGGGTTTAGTGCTGTAGAGGATATGAAGTATGAAAGAGATGAGACTGCAGGGACAGCCAAAGCTTCTTAATCACAAACTGTCTGGCACAGGGATCCAGATAGACTTAAAATATGACTTTTAATCCTCTTTGTTAAATTCACATCATGACTTTCATATCTTGTTTTCAAAAACTGCTTTCACAGAAGTGCCCGTCTTTTAGCCTATTAAATGTTGTTTGTCTTATTACCAGTTTAAGTGAAAGCGTCTCATTGATAACGTATTACCAGATACCAAGTTTTGTAAGACATAAGATATTTAAACAGAATTATAATATATCTGAGTTTTAGTCTTACGTTTCTGTGCTGTATTTTGTAGGAGTGGTCTAGAGCAGGACGACATGCGCATTCTCTACAAATACCTGACGACCTCGCTGTTCCCGCGGCACACTGAACCTGAGGTGAGACATGGATAGAAAGGCCATTTTAGTTTCCCTTTTAACCCGACATTGTCTAAAACTGTTTATACGGTAGGCACTAGGGGTGCATTTCAATGTGTTAAAACTAAATTGTAATCTTAATATAATTTGTTTGTCTTTTTGACAAACAAAAATTTGTTTGTTGTTTGCCTCCTGTTTGTCTTTTTATCAAGTTATTTTATTCGCAAATAGTATCATATGTGTGAATTGTTATACACTACTGTTCAAAAGTTTAGGCTCAACTTCTTTTATGCTTGAAAAGTCTATTATGCTCACCAAGCCTGCATTTATTTAATCAAAGTAAAAGCTGTAATATTCTGAAATATAATTGCAATTTTATATTAATTAATTTTATATTCATAGTTTTCTATATAAATATATTTTAAAATGTATTTTATTCCTGTTATCACATGATCCTTTAGAAGTTTAAAAGAACAGCATTTATTTGAATTTCAATAGCTTTTGTAACAAGATAATGTCTTTATTGTCACTTTTGTTCAATTTAATATGTCCATGCTGAATAAAAGTATACATTTCTCTTTTTTTTTTAAACCTGTCCTGCAAACTTACTTGGACAATAGTGTGCATTTAAATTAATTTTATAATTAAATTAAACATCTGAAAAATTCACACACATGATACTACAGCAAATCCAACTGATGTTTCTTGTCTCTGGCCTGTTAGTATAATCGTTTGTGCCTTACTGTATGTATACTGAGTTGTAAATCTACTAACCTTATGTATGAAATTATTTAGCTATTCTAAAATTCTGTTGAATATATAGTAGGAGGATACAATGTAACTGATGTCATGCAGTAATCATTCATTGTATGATTTTTGGAATGTACTCCAAAGTCACGTGCCGTCTACAGCTGTGTTAATTAATTATCTCTTTCTCTCTCTCTGTGTGTGTGTGCGTGTGTGCGTGTGTGCGTGTGTGTGCGTGTGTGTGCGTGTGTGTGCGTGTGTGTGCGTGTGTGTGCGTGTGTGCGCGTGTGTGCGCGTGTGTGCGCGTGTGTGCGCGTGTGTGTGTGTGTGTGTGTGTGTGTGTGTGTGTGTGTGTGTGTGTGTGTGTGTGTGTGTGTGTGTGTGTGTGTAAACATTCGGCAGCTTGCAGGAAGAGACTCTCCACTCAGGCCAGAGGTGGCTGGGAATCTGTTGCACTATGGGAGGCAAGTATCCAAATATTTCCTCCTGAGTTCAGGGCTAGAACAGCAGGCTCTTGGCCTTCTGCCTGTCTGCTTGGGCTCCATGCTTTGGGGACACAAGCAGCCAAGCGCAGCGCTAAGACAACACAGATCAACCAACACTGCTACATATCAGATTGCACAAGGGTAATTTAATTGCTTTGGTGGCAAAGAGAAAACAATGAGCCCAACAGAGTTTACACATGCCCATCTGATTGTTCAACGAGTGGATGATGGCACAATGGGGTCGTGTTCGACTGATAGCAATAAGATTTATAGTAGAGCTGCAACTAACGATTATTTTTTCTGTCGACTAATCTAACGATTATTTTTTCGATTAGTCGACTAATCTAACGATTATTTTTCCAGATTAATCTTATTATTCTTTTTTACTGATTATTGTATTTCAAAGAGGGTAGTGAATTTGTATATTATTTTAACATGAAATCAATGAATGATGACAATATTAATTGTATTTCAGGAAGGGTAGTGTACATAGTATGCCATTTTATAATGAAATATATGAACACAAGAAGCTTTTTAAACATAATATATAATGATACTATTCATCATAAAATGTATACAGAGTAGGCCTAATTAGGAAAAGTTGTTTACTATAATAGTCGAGTATGATTTACTTATTGATTTGTGTCAATAGTAAACGAAAATGCACTTGTATTTATCTGCAAAAGGTTCACATACAGGAGCTTTCAGCATAGTTTTAATATAGTATAACTAGTCGTCTATTTTGAAGATACATGTGCATAAACAACGACTAAAGCTGCCAGAAGTTTTTGCCCAAACTTCAAAGACACATTTAAATGATTAAAGCTAGAGGCATATCTTAACTTTAATGTTACTTTAATCATGCAAACTACCTATATACAGCATGTTATTATGCATATGTGTTTGGGACAGAGCGGAACCAGGTCGCATTAACAGGAGATATATGCAGCCCATAATAAATAAAGGCACGAGACGTACTGGGGTCAGAGAAGAACCATGAGAAGAACCCAGGAAAATGTGACCGTCTGTTGCAATACACGCGTGGCGCGTTCAGCTGCGCGAGAGAACACTGGCAAACACAACAAAACCCACCCATTCGTCACTCAAAACTAGCCCAAAACAAGCCCAATCGCGTTTCGGGGAGGTTCTCCGGTAAACATCGCGTTCGGGGGGTTAAATATGTGTGTTTTTTTTGCTTCAAACCGCGGACATGAGACACAGCCCGCGGCAACAGTGTAGAAGTAGCCCAATTCCGCGGAAAAAAGCGGACTTGGCAACACTGACTGCAGTGTGAAAGTTCCCGCTCTCCACGCGCACAGCTCCTGCTCTGTCACCGCGCGCAGTGTGAAACCGGCATTACAGAGCGAACAAAGCACAGTTTTATTCGGCTTCTGTTTAAAGTACTCCCACACTTTTGAATGTCGCGGTCTGGCTTTATATGATCAATGATCATTTTCACTATGCCCGGGAGCAGAAGCTGCCATTACTCTAGATCTTCTGTTCCATTCTAGAATGTAAATAATGTGCCGCCGACGCGTCGACGCATTTCACGCACGCATTTCACGTCGACGCGTCGTTGCAGCCCTAATTTATAGATAATTCTCCTGAGATCGGTCAAGGAGTGACTGATGAATAATTTTCAGAGTTTCTTTGTTGGTGTGTCTATAGTATGTAATGTGGGTAATGAGAAAGCACTCTTCAGAGGGTTGGCTGTGACTCATGAGGCCCGTTAACAGGACAGTGTTGCTGGTAGCAACTGTTAGGACCAAAAGCTGTGACTTATTCAGAGGCCTTGGAGACAATCACAGATTATTCATCATTTGAAAGAGATATTTGTGGATTGTGGACTACATGTGAATATTTGTATTACAAGTGAAATGTTCAGAATTGTACTGACGTCTTATGTTATGTTATGAAAACAGATTTTTAACTGGACCAGCAAATCTTAAAGATCCAGATGCAAAATTCAGATTTCCTAGGATATATGTGAACACAGAGGACAATTATGAGGAGCTACATTTGATTGTCTACAAGGTGAGAGAAACACTCAAACTTAACTTAGTTACTCTTTATGTAATTGAATTAATGAACTTATCATGATCTTGATTAATTACCTAACATCCACGCTTTTAATTATTTATTATTAATAAATAAATAAACTGGGTTTTGTAAATGATTTAATATAATAATAATAATAATATGTATTATTACATTACATGTTAACCTATTATTGTTGTTTTTGTTAATTCATTTATTACACCTGGGCAAACTGACACAAACACTGAACTAATAAGAGAGACAAAATATTTGCTTATTTGTTCAGTTGCTCGTTCTCATTAAAGGTGATGTTTGTAAATTTAAGTTAAAATCTAGCAACATTGACTCCAATGTCATGGGTTTTCTGTGAAGATCTGAACAGTAAGTGTTCAATAGTCAATATTTTTGTTGCTAGAGGGAAATACACTGTTCTTTAATGAAAAATGCAAGTTCACATTTTACATAAATGTTATTTCTTATCTAGGCAATGAGTGCAGCTGTATGCTTCATGGTAAATGGTAAGTGTCTTTTGAAGCTATTTTAACTCATTTTTTGTGCTTGTTAACGGTTGACCTCATATCAGGAAATAAGTCAAATGGTAACTCTTTCTTCTGTGCCCATAGCGGCAGTGGATTTGAGTCGTGAGTTTTGTGAGCAATTAGACAACCTGGTTGGTCCCCAACTCACCCTACTGGCATCTGACATATGTGAGCAGTACAACGTCAACCGGAGGATATCAGGGTCAGTACTACTCCTGAGCTTTACTTCAAGGCATTGAAAGCCCTTGAACCACACACACTCACCTTTATAAGTTATTATTATTTATTAACATCTGTTAGATAGTGGGGACATTTTATATCTGGTTTAAAAATATTGCTTGCAGCCCTTCAAACTATTGATATGTATGGTGAGCTGTGTAGAGGAATTTACAGTTAAATGAATGAAGACCCGGAGTCGGAGGTATAATAAATAGAATAACATTTTAATGAAGAATAGTTTGCGGTTTCATCTGCAGAAGCCAGCTTTAGGTCTCACAAGGAGTTCTTAGGCCACGCTCCCATACATACAATTTTCCACCACAATTATATTCTTTTCCAAGGTCTAGCTACATCATTACTTCGGGTTAAATGATTCTCACTGACTAAGAGAAAATGAATAATCAAAGTCAATTTCCACACATGGACTGATAGGCAGAAACACACCATATTGCCAAACGTATTGGGACACCCCTCTAAATCATTGAATTCAGGTGTTCCAATCACTTTCGTGGCTACAGGTGTATACAATCAAGCACCTAGGCATGCAGACTGCATCTACAAACATTTGTGAAAGTCCATTGTTGAAATTTCCTCACTATTAAATATTCCACGGTCAACTGTTAGTGGTATAACAAAATGGAAGCAATTGGGTTCAACAGTAACTCAGCCACAAGTGGTAGGCCACGTAAAATCACAGAGCGTGGGTCAGCGCATGCTGATGCCAACTTTACAGTCAATAGCCCCTAACTTCGTGTGGCCTTCAGATTAGCTCAAGAACAGTGCATAGAGAGCGTCATAGAATAGGTTTCCATGGCCGAGCAGCTGCATCCAAGCCTTACATCATCAAGTGCAATGCAAATCATTGGATGCAGTGGTGTAAAGCACGCCGCCACTGGACTCTAGAGCAGTAGAGACGTGTTCTCTGGAGTGAAGAATCACGCTCTGGCAATCCGATGGATGGTTTGGCAGTTGCCAGGAGAACGGTACTTGCCTGACTGCATTTTTCCAAGGGTAAAGTTTGGTGGAGGGGGGATTATGGTGTGGGATTGTTTGTCAGGGGTTGGGCCTGGCCCCTTAGTTCCAGTGAAAGGAACTCTTAATGCTTCAGCATACCACATTTTGGACAATTTCATGCTCCCAACTTTGTGGGAGCAGTTTGGGGATGGCCCCTTCCTGTTTCAACATGACTGCACACCAGTGCACAAAGCAAGTTACTTTTGGCAATATGGTGTTTATCCATTGTTCACGCTGCAGACACTTGGACCCCGGATTTAAGCACGTTGTGACCTTCCAGGTCGTAGAACTGCGTTTCTAGGTGCCAGCTTGTCTGGAACAAAAAATCAGTCAATCTCCGATGTCAGTTGTCCACCTCCAATACTGATCTGTAACAAAGAATTCTAGCCGACATGCATAGATACACAGCGTCTTCAAGGTTGGATATAAAATAAATAAAATATATATTTATAAAATATAATATAAAATAAATATATAAGCAACATATAATTCTATAAGTAAGTAAGTCTCATAAGTCATTCAAATAATTTAATATGTAGAAGGATAAATATTGATTAATACCTTGATTATAATCACTCACAAGATATACATTGAAGCGGCAGTGGATTCCAGAATCCACCCCCTTCAGCTGTCATTGCAACTCTTTCAAATGAGTCCTGCTTCACTGCTCGGACATGCATCAATCTTAAATGACTGGGTCATCCTGTGACACAGGTAACCATTCAGAAATATAGACACGGCTTTCACTCTCATGCATTCTACTGTATCATCTCTCTTCCAGTAGCAGTTACCGGAGCTTATCCATTAATCATATCTAAACGGTGTGTCCTTATCTTACCTGAGCCCTGCGTGGTGCACAGTATTGTTTTGTGTGGTACAATCCCTCATATCAACTTACATGCCACTTATCACACTTTAAGGAAACATAACTGCTTTAATTCTTCCATGCATGTTGCACTAAGAGGGTTGCACTAAGAATACTGAGCTTCATTAATCCTCTCAAAATTGTTGTTGCAGGCCAGAGAAGGAACCTCAGTTTAAATTCATCTACTTCAACCACATGAACTTGGCTGAGAAAAGCACCATCCACATGCGCAAGACGGCCAGTGTGTCCCTCACCTCTGTCCACCCGGACCTCATGAAAATCCTTGGAGACATCAACTGCGATTTTGCACGGTAAGCAGTGCCATTGATTTATTGAAGTCATTGTATGTTTGAATTGCATTTTGTAAAGGTATTTAGTAATAATGCTGGGTACACACTGCACGATTTTCAAAGTCGTCGGCTCGCTGTTCTTCTCACTACACAACTGTCTGGGGTACCATTTAGGTGCTGTTTTGTGCACATTACACGACGGATCGGCAACAGGGGGTCACAAATTACACAACATTTCAATAGGAAGAATCGCTGAGACCTCTGCCTGGTCTACATTTCACAACCAAACACGCGAGAAGTGTTACAGAAAATAATGTAAGATCACGCATGAGATGGGAGTTCTCGCGCAAGACTGGATTTCTTCCTGTTAAAATGATAGCCCGCAAGAAACTTGCGATCCAAGTTATCTGTGCGCTGATTTGCAATGAAAAAGAAGAATACGTTGGAGACTGGTTACTTGCTGATGTTCTGTTGCAGGTCTATGACTCCTCCCTTGAACTTCCCCTCGCCCTGTATCTTGCTCTCTCATTGGCTGTAAGTCATCACCGATGTAATTTCCAGTTAAAACGCAATTCACACTGCTCGGCTCGCTTAACTTTGGCTCGGTTTGCTTTTCCACTGCAGTTTAGTACCACTTCAAAGTGGGCGGATTAATTATAGATTAATTTTTATAGTTGCGCTGCCTCGTAATGAGCCATCCATGCAGTGGAAAATCGCCATAAATGTCTCACAGACAGCGATGTCCACAAAGCTGTTGGTGACTGAAAATCATGGCAAAATTTGTGCAGTGTGTACAAGGCATAAATATAGGGCAAAAAATTAACATGGGCGCAAATAATATTTCACCAGAAAATACACCTCAGTGTTTATTGAGACAGTGGCTCTCAATGACTAATAATTCCATGGTTTAATCGTGTTCGTACGCACATAAGAACTTCCCCCTAAAAGCACACCATTTTTTTTCTTAACCTCATTGTAATGAAGCACATTTCCTGTGTTGACAAAGGTGATTTTTCAGCATCATGAATCTATTTTCAGTGTCACGTGATCCTTCAGAAATCATTCTATTGATTTGCTGCTCAAAACATTTTTGTTTTTTAGTCACCTTCATTTATATATCGCTTTTTACAGTACAGATTGTTTCAAAGCAGCTTCACAGTGATAATAGGAAATTAAGGCAACAAATATTTTGGCTATACAGCAGATCTTGAAGAAAGCCATTGTCCAGCTTGAGTAAGTTTTTGATTGATTCGTTTCCGTTGTAAAAAGCATTAGTTATTAACTTGGGGGCCGCTTTCACAACTGAAAACAGAGAACCTCCAATGCATTCTGGCCGCTCATTTACACGACGACGGCATTTTGGTGGACTGAGAATGAAAATTTTGAAATGGGTTTCAAAGTGCAAGTTTTGAAAACGATACCGTTATCATCTAGTGTAAATTGAAAGTGAATCTGTGAAAACTGTGACGGCATGCACATGTGTATTACATGTTTAGTCCAGTGGTTTTCAAACCTGCCCTGGAGGCAAAATGTGTGCATATGTACGGTTAGTGAATAAAACCCAATGTCTGTGCATGTTTTGTAGGGTGGATGAGGACGAGGAAATCATTGTTAAAGCGATGACAGATTACTGGGTTGTTGGAAAGAAGTCTGATCAGAGGGAGCTGTATGTCATTTTGAACCAGAAGAATGCCAACCTCATTGAAGTGAATGGTATGCTAAGTGATATAATGGTGTGAGATTGTTTAAAGTTTACTAGTTCACTAGTTTAATCACTGTTTTTTTTATGTTCATTTAAAAGTTAGTGTGTTGAAAACTTGACCTAAACGCTCATCAAACTTCTGTTTGTGTTACAGAGGAAGTGAAAAGGCTGTGTGCAACACAATTCAATAATATTTTTTTCTTGGACTGAGGAGATATGATGGGCATGGACTACTTCACTACACTAAAACTGTCAACTGTTCAGGTTTTACTGACAGCATCAGTGTAATGCAATAATTGCATTGTAAAAATGATTTTTCACATCATGCAATTTTTTAGATTTTTATTTAATCTATACTGAAATGTGGTTGCTTCCTTGTAATTAATTATAAAATCTGAATTTTACTGTAATTACCTCTTTTCATTTGTTTGTATGTACATATTGTCATGTTTAAGTATCCATCAGCTATCCTCTCTTTTGTGTTTCATTCCCATTGTTCAGATTTGTTTTATCATTTAGATGCAATTAGGATGCAGTTCAGAATGGGAATCTGTCAAACTATATTTTTTCTCTTATTTTAAATGTCATCATTATTGTGGTTTAACACCCATTACTTAAAAATAAATTTACAATTTCATTAAATGTAGGTTGCTGTTCTTGTTCAAATACACTTCACTGTTAAAATTGTTATATGATCTTGAATAACTTTTCTGTTACACTTAAGTTTTGATATAGATTTCACGCCTCTGACTGCCTCATGCTGATTAAGACGAGGGTTGCATGAAACATATCTGATCCAGATTTTCCTTATTTATTATTATTCCAGCTTTCATGTAGCCTAAAAAGTACTTGATTCTGGTTTATAATAATTTTTATACTTATGATTTAGTGTCACAAGTAATTTGATGATTTATAAGTAGTTAGCCTGCAAAATTAATGTTCTATGATGAAAAAATATTACCTTACATAGCTTGGGAAGAATTATGTGCTAATTGCATCATACAAACAGCCAGAATGTATGATTATATCCGAACATCTGGTCAGGGTCATCCACCTTGACTTTTATCCTCAGCAAGAGGATTAGCATTCTGAATCATTCAAAATCATA
Organism: Gobio gobio; assembly: GCF_949357685.1. Taxonomy (NCBI): domain Eukaryota; kingdom Metazoa; phylum Chordata; class Actinopteri; order Cypriniformes; family Gobionidae; genus Gobio; species Gobio gobio. The sequence continues at coordinate 27,407,713 of NC_137113.1, forward strand.
ACGGACAGAGCAATGTAGCATGTGTGATTTATTTATTTATTTATTTTTGGAACTTAATGGAGAAGAACAGCTGGAACCAAAACCAGAGCAGCTACAGGTAAAACCTCTCAATTAAATTTAGAAACATGCAAAAGAAGTTTATTTTCATATGTACACTACTGTTCAAAAGTTTGAGGGTCAAGTCTCATGTTCACCCAGGCTGCGTTTATACAGAAATGCAATCAAACCAATTATATTTTGAAATGATAACATTTAAATGTGCAATACAAATCTTTAGAATTATCCTTCAGAAATCTTTTTAATGTGCTGATTTGGTGCTCAAAAACATTTCTTATTATCACTGTTTAAAACAGTTGTGCTGCTTAATATTTTTGGGAAAACTGTGAAACTTTCTGGATTCTTTGCATTAAAAAGTTTAAAACAGGAGCATATTTTTTGTTGTCTTTATAGTCTTTAAAGTATTTTTTATTAATATCAATTTAAGAAAAGTAATTTCTTTGAAGAAAAAAAAATTTAATTGTCCCCAAACTTTGGAAGGGCAGTGTACACTTGATTTAAGAGCCCATGCAGAGTAGGCGTGGGTGATATGACAAATCTTATATCACCATATAGTTATTTTTAAGGTTATGATAAAAGTTTGAGACCATTGAAATTTCATAATTCTTCTCACCATTTTCAATATCACAGACTACTATCCCAAGTAAAAAACTGGACATTATTTGAGCATTTTTAAAAGGGAACATCAACCCACCTAAAAGTACACATTTCCCAGAAGCCCTGCAAGTCAATGCAGTTTTTTTTGTTTTGTTTTTTTACAGAAAATATACAACATTTGTAACCTATACAACTCACAACAAATAAGAAAACTGTACCAGCAGCCATATCAACCTGTAGCCCAAGACTGGTTTCCCACTGAAGCTAAGCAGGGTTGAGCCTAGTCAGTACCTGGATGGGAGACCTCCTGGGAAAACTAGGTTGCTGCTAGAAGAGGTGTTTGCTCAAATGAGGCCAGCAGGGGGTGCTCATCCTGTGGTCTATGTGTATCATAACACCCCAGTATAGTGATGGGGACAAGCACAGTCCAAAACGAGGTCCTGATTCTGTGGTCATTAAAAATCCCAGGATGTCCTCCGTCAAAGAGTAGGGGTATAACCCCTATAACATCCTGGCCAAATTTGCCAATTGACCTCTGTCCATCATGGCCTTCTAATCATCTCCATATACTAATTGGCTTCATCACTCTTCATCATTCGTCTCCTCTCCAACAAGCAGCTGGTGTGTGATGGGCGTTCTGGCTCAATATGGCTGCCGTCACATCATCCAGGTGGATGCTGCTCATTGGTGGTGGTTGAGGAGATTCCCCCCTTCTATATGTAAAACGCTTTGAGTAGCCTACCTAGAAAAGCGCTATATAAATATAACAAATTATTATTATTGTAAAACAAATATATGAGGAGTGTATAAGGAAAAACAAGTTATGCCAAAGATAAACAATTTCAAGTTAAAGTGCATGACGAAATGTCTTTTTTTGTTTTTAATATATAAACTAGTGCCATATTGTTTAATTTCTTTTATAAAATGATCACAATTTGGCTTAGCTTTAGCCTATTTCTTGAATGTGATATTTTCCAAAAATGTCCTCCAAACATCCATCTGCCATTAGTCGAAAACCTAGGCAGCTGACTTTGTTGCCTCGCTGCCTTATCAGGCAATGAATTGTAAGGCAGCGCAAGTGCACAAAGGTACCTCACAAAACTGATTTCAGACAGACTTCTGAGGCAGCTTAACAGTTTAATGATCTACATAACCTGATAACAAAAAAATGATTTAATTACTACAGTAGTAATGTTTCCCTAGAAATGACATCAGAACATCAAAACATACATTTACACACAAACTGACCATCAAATGCAACTTTCAGATGCCATCTTTCTTTTTCTACCTCAAATGTCACTGAATGGAACGCACAGGATTGTGGGATATCAAAAGCAGTGAAGGATACATATATGCTGCCTTCAAAAATCAATTAGATGAAGGTATCTGGTATCTGAGTAATGGCTGCTGAAAAATCTGCTTAAAAAAATTCAGAATGATCCTTCAGAAATCATTCTAATATGCTGATTTGGTGCTCAAAACATTTCTTATCACTGTTGAAATATTGTGAAACTTTTTTTCTGGATTCTTGGATTTAAAAAGTTCAAAACAGGAACATCATTTTTTTTGTTGTCTTTTATTGTCTTTACCATCACTTAAAAAAAAAAAACATCCTTGCTGAATAATATAATTTTTAAAAATAAATATAATCTCAATGTCCCCAAACTTTGGAACGGTAGTGTAATGTTTGAATTAGAGCCCAATACAGAGCATCATTATTGTTTCTTTCACTGTTAAATCATCTGTGAGAGCTGATCAACTTCTAAAATGACACCGGTAGCTGCCTGTGGTTAAACCAGTTGCTGTGTGTGATTTAGATTCAAGGGTTACAAAAACGAGATCAACTGTTAAATGTCCTGCAGCGCCCTCTTCTGGGAGAGAGAAAACCATACAGGGTATAAGGCTAAGGTTATGCTCTACTGGCATAATATCCCTAATATCACTCACATAATGTTATATGTAAATATAATGTAATATAACTCACATATGGTTTGTTGAGGGGCACGTGGGCACTCACTTCTCTCTTGCACTCCTGTCTCAGCTCTTCCCAGAATTGTGACCAGTCAGGTGGATTTAAATCTTTCCATTTAAATCTAAGTAATTTCCTCTTTGTCTCCCAGATTTCCAGTCATGGAAATTCACTCAGAATGTTGATCAAATTAAATATTTTATATAGATGTACAACTAGTAGATCAATTCATTAAAAAATATCATGACAATTTTTATTAATAAAATCTTAAAGATTTATTAATTTTTATTTTTAAAGGCCTGGAAACCACCATTTTATGTTTTAGCATTATGTTTCTGCTTCGGACGCGAAGTGTTTATGTGGGGAAGACATTTCATTTAACCACGGATTCGTTTGTAAACAAGAGACTGGATTTGCAGACAGGATGAGATTACATGAATGAATGAAGTAACACTAATGTGAGTAAAAAGGGTTTTTTATATGTGATAGTATTGCATTGTTACAGATAGTATTGATATAACTATAGTATTGATAGTCTAACTGAACATACCTTAGCACGCTGTCAAAGGCTGATGAATCCTTTATTTGTGGTGTTCATAAATTCGGGATCAGACTCGGACATGTTTATGGGCCAATGCTCGCAATGTTCACTCTCTTGACTTGATATTTGAAGGGCTGTGCGGTTCACGGTTATATTCATCGATCAGAGGGGCCAAGTAACGTTAATAAAAAAATAACATTCCAATCAATTATACTAATTATCAATTTACTTCCAAGTCTTCAGTGCGGCATGCCCATAAAAACTGAGCATTTCTTGAGAGAGGCTCAAAACCAGGGCAGAAAATAGCCTATTACTTATTCATTATGATGTTTCTGAATGTAAAAACCACGCAAACGTCATAAGTTGACCTCAGACAACAGTATACATTTAAAAAAAAAAAGCCAGTTCATGACCCCTTTAAAGAAAGAACTGACTCCAGTGTGCGATGCTATGCCTCACTGCCCTTGTCCCCCTCTGTCGCCAGACCCCTGTCAGAGCAGGCTGCTGTGGAACGCTCGTCCTTTCCTGGCCTCCTCTTCACCCTTCACAGGCTTCCATTCAAGATGTTGACAGCCAAATGCATTTTTTAATGCGTTCGTCCGTCGGATTGGTTTGCAGCGATCGACCTGAAGGATGCGTACTTTCATGTCTCCATTCTACCTCGACACAGACCGTTTCTACAGTTTGCTTTTGAAGGGCAGGCATACCAGTACACGGTACTCCCAACAAACTCTCCCCCGTGCAGAGGATCTCTTTTCTCTGTATGGAAATCGACTGTCGCCATGTACGCGCAGCTTACGAGCAAGCGCGCACAGCACTGCTGAATTGTCCGAGTCAATTCAAGGGCAAGAATGCGGTTCCACTGAAACTGTTTCGGAGGCTCCTGGGGCATATGGCATCCACAGCAGCGGTCACGCCGCTCGGTTTGCTTCATATGAGACCGCTTCAGCACTGGCTTCACGATCCCAAGTCCCAAGATGGGCATGGCAACAGGGCACGCTCCGGGTGCCAGTCACACATTTTTGGTTGACGAAGCGTGCCTAGAATTCGGGCCGGCTAACTCTCACATGATCTTGAGACCCCAGCCTGGATATGTGCCCAAGGTTCCCACCACTCCTTACAGGGATTAGGTGATGAACCTGCAAGCACTGCCGTTGGAGGAGGCAGACCCAGCCTTGGCACTGCTCTGTCCAGCACGTGCGCACACATAGACAGAACATGGTGTTTCAGGACCTCAGACCAGCTCTTTGTCTATTACGGAGGGCAGCAGAAGGGAAAGGCTCTCTCCAAGCAGAAGTTGTCTCACTGATTAGTGGACGCTATTGTCTTAGCATACCAGGCGCAAGGCCTGCCATGCCCCCTGGGGGGAAGAAACACTACACTTAGAGTGTTGCTTCCTCCTGGGCGCTAGCGCATGGCAAATCAGATTCGCGAGATTCTACAATCTCCGTGTAGAGCCAGTGTCCTCTTATGTACTCTTCTGTACCATTCAGTCAGTCACTACGTGTTATGTCAGTGACTGGTTTGCAGGGGAACTTCTCAGTTACGTATGTAACCATCGTTCCCTGAAGGAGGGAACGGAGACGTTACGTCTGCATGCAACTACCACTGTAAAGCTGAAACGGCCGGGACGCACAGTCTTGGCTCCTCAGCAGGTAACATAATGTGAGATTGCACTCACAGCTCCTTTTATACCCACACGGTGGGGCGGAGTTCACGATGCAAATTCCGCAGACCCATGGTATTTCCCATACAGTTGGCTCGTTTTCTTATAATCAAAGGTGATAGGGCTCTCTGACGAAACCCCCCATTCCGTCAGTCACTGACGTAACGTCATGCGTAACAGAGACGTTTTCCATGACTGTGGGAACCACTACTCTATCACAACTTCTGAGAGTTGTCAGCATTGTAACTATATTTAATGCTTGTCCATAACCTTGTTGTGTTTCAGATGTCAGACAATGTGTTGCTGTTCATCCCAGAGCAGAAGGAGAGAGTGAGACACTCAGTGTGTGAACGTGACCTGATCACAACTCACAAATCCCACAAACAAATAAATGCACATCCACTCACTCTTTGAACGTGGATCGTTTTTTCGTATTTTATTGCCATTCACAACATTTTTAACGAGGCAAAAAAAGGAATAAAACTATGTACTTCCATTCTGTAAATTTACTTCTTATTCCAGCTGGTGACTGTTTTGAAATGACAGACATGGTAGAGTTCACAGGGGTCATGGGAGAAGGGGGCGAGCGATGTTTGGAACCTCTCTGTCTCCATCTTCGTCTCGTCCCTCCTCAGCCTCCAGCGGTTCTGTATGTCTGTAATTGTAAATTATAAAAAATATTGGCTCCAAAAAACATTTATTGGAATCTGGGGGATTTTTTTTAAATACCTTGCTTTGTCAGCATCAGCAAGAGCACTTGTGTTTTTTTCTGTCAGCCTGAGTCTCTCCTCCTCCAGCTTCACACTGTGCTCATATGCAGGGAAGAAGGTCTGAGTGAAGAACTGCTGTGTTTTCTGCATCCAGTCTTTCTCTGAGGATATGAAATTAGTCCACTATTAGGGATAAATCAGACTCAAATCAGATTGTATGGCATTTATGGTTTGTGGAAGACATACATTAAGTACTATCGCTGTAGTAATCTGAGACTAGCTAGAGCTGTAGTAATGTAGTTACCTTACACATGCTAGATGATTAATCGATATAGTGCAGTGGTTTCAATCTAAGGAGACCTAGGTTTTTTTTCCTTTTCAAAATGTGTTTTAATCTATGGACACTCCTACTTCCATTTCTGTAAAGGTTTTTTTTAATTATTTAATAAAAAAAAAATTGGATTCTAAACTCAATTTCTAATAAAATATCAGCGCTTTGCATAATAACTAAGAATGTATCAATTTACATGAATTGTCCAGGTGACACTTTTAAAATTAGGCTACCTCATTTGGTATTCATGTAGCATATGCTTTTATCCAAAATGACTTCCAAATGAGGAATACAACAAGCAAAGGTAATAATGTAAGTGCAAGCAATACAATGTTTCAAACATTGTCCAGAATAGTACAACCCTTGATGTTTATTTTGTCTTATTTTAAGTCACCTTGAGGCCCCTTTGGAAGTTTGCTGAGGAATTCCTAGTTGAGAACCACAGATATAGTAACAAGACTGACCATGAATTACATCTGTGAAGTCAAACCTTTGAAAGCAAGCACAGGACTTTGTCTTTGCTCCATCTCCTCAGATAGGGATGACTGAAACATTTCAAAAGACGAGAGCACCTTAATGGAGACAGCTTTCACCCCAGCTAATATAATAATCCACAGAAATGTGATACTGAGTGATATCTACAAATCTCAAATTGAAAAAACACCTCATTTAAATTATGTAACTATAAATCAGTGATCTGGGACAGAAGGAGAGGCAGCACAGACCTGAAGTGAACTCTGCGCTGTGTCGTCCCAATGACTTGCATCAGCCTGGCTCTGAACATCAGTTTGGATTCTCTGGCCTTTCACCTCAGCACAGCCCAACAATGCCTCAAAGAACTCCAGAAAGCTCATCTACAACCAAAATAATTTGCCATATCAATTTAAAATAATATCAACCAAAAAAATATTTCTTTCAAGAAAAGTCTGTTCACTCTGCGGCCATATTTGCAACACCTCCAGGCAGCTATTTCGGGCATCCAAGACCAAGTCCTATCTATTTGAATGGGTGAATCCTGAAATCTCAAAAGCTTGCTGAACTCACAATTAAATAACATATTTCAAAGCAGCAACAAAATCTTGACACCTACTGTAAATGTTGGGACATAATTGTTTCTAATGCTCAAATAGCATTAAAAAGCTTATTTTTCAGGCTAGGCCATCCAATGTGCAGTAACTAAGTACTAAGTACTAAGCATGAACTTCTAGCAACAGCTGCAGTGATGTAATGACTTGACTAATCAGCGATTGGCTCTTTTACTTAGAAGTCGGGATGAATTCCGCCCTATATTGCGCATTGCAGTTTCTCCCATTTATAAGTAAAAGGAGTGAACCGTCTTTCTATAGCTTGGTCTTTGATATGAGTTCAGCTACTGACCTCCAGGTCCAGGTTGCTGTAGATTCCATCATGAATTGCAGGACTGTCCACAGAGAGGATCTCTAACACGTTGGACACGGTTAGCTCACTGTCATATAGACAGAGGTCCTGTGAACACGACTATGCATAAGAATTATGTATGAATAATTCTTAGAAAGACGAGACTATAAAGTAAGAGGCCTGTTACCTTGAGCAACCAGACAAATTGCCTTGCAGTCAAGGTTTGGTCGGGCTGGATTGAATTTGCTTTACACAGGGCCTGGTAAATTTCCCAGCATCTGTCTGAGTAGTGACATGCAACCGAAGCATGAACAGGATGGCAGAACAGAGAGCCTAAAAAATAAGATAGATTTATAATTAATACAACCCCAAATCAGAAAAAGTTGGGACAGTATGGAAAACGCAAAAAAAAAAAAAAGTGATTTCTAAATTTACTTTGACTTGTATTTCATTGCAGACAATATGAACACAAAATATTTCATGTTTTGTCTGGTCAACTTCATGTAATTTGTAAATATGCATTCTTTCCTGTCATTCAGACCTGCGACACATTTAAAAAAAAGTTGGGACAGTAAAGCATTTACCACTTTGTAATGTTGCCATTCCTTTTCACAACACTTAAAAGACGTTTAGGGACTGAAGACACCAAGTGATGAAGTGTTTCAGGTGTAATTTTGTCCCATTCTTCCTGCAAACAAGTCTTAAGGTGGGCAACAGTACGGGGTCTTCGTTGTCGCATTTTGCGCTTCAAAATGCGCCACACATTCTCTTTTGGAGACAGGTCGGGACTGCAGGCAGGCCAGTCAAGTACCCGTACCCTCTTCCTCCGCAGCCAGGACTTTGTAATGTGTGCAGAATGTGGTTTTGCATTGTCTTGTTGAAATATGCATGGACGTCCCTGGAAAAGATGTCTTCTTGAAGGCAGCATATTATGCTCCAAAATCTCTATGTACTTTTCAGCATTAATGGTGCCTTCACAGAAGCGCAAGTTACCTTTGCCAAGGGCACTGACACAACCCCATACCATGACAGACCCTGGCTTTTGGACTTGTTGCTGGTAACAGTCTGGATGATCCTTTTCTTCTTTGATCCGGAGCACACAGCGTCCATTCCTCCCAAAAAATACCTGAAATACTGATTCATCTGACCACAGTACACGTTTCCACTGTGTGATGGTCCATCCCAGATGCCTCCGAGCCCAGAGAAGTCGACGGCACTTCTGGACACTTAACATAGGGCTTCCTTTTGGCACAGTACAGTTTTAACTGGCATTTGTGGATGTAACTACGTATTGTGGTACTTGACAAAGGTTTGCCAAAGTAGTCCTGAGCCCATGTGGTGATATCGCTTATAGATGAATGAAGATTCTTGATGCAGTGCCGCCTGAGGGATCGGAGATCACGGTTGTTCAGCTTAGGCTTGCGCCCTTGTCCTTTACGCACTGAAATTCCTCCAGATTCCTTGAATCTTTTAATTATGTTATGCACTGTTGAATGTGAAATATCCAAATCTCTTCCTATCTTTCTTTGAGGAACATTGTTTTTAAACATTTCAATAATTTTCTCACGTATTTGTTGGCAAACTGGCGATCCTCGGCCCATCTTTGCTCCTAAAGGATTAGACCTTTCTTGGATGCTGCTTTTGTACCAAATCATAATTACAATCACCTGTTGACATCACCTGTTCCAAATCACATCATTATTTAACCATTTTACCTCATTACAAGCCCTAAATTGCTCCTGTCCCAACTTTTTTTGAAATGTGTTGCAGGTCTGAATGACAGGAAAGGATGCATATTTACAAATGACATGAAGTTGACCAGACAAAACATGAAATATTTTGTGTTCATATTGTCTGCAATGAAATACAAGTCAAAGTAAATTTAGAAATCACTTTTTTTTTTTTTTTTTTTTTTTACGTTTTCCATACTGTCCCAATTTTTTCTGATTTGTGGTTGTAAATAACAATAGGTCTATATCTAACTGGGACCATTTTTTATAATACAATCTGTATCTCTCTACCTTTCACATTCTTTGCATTGGGAATGATGTTCTGCCTCATGAGCTTTGATAAACATGCAGTGAGTATGTTATTAGAGGACCTGAAACATGACAAGTGATCTGTGACTAGACAGAAACTTTCAAAAACATAAAAAACAACCCTATCATTGTAGGAAAATACTCACTCAATATCTTTGTGGCAAACATGATATGCTACAATGATAATATAGCTAATGCACTCTCGCGGTAGAATGGCAGTGAAAGGAGAATGAACCTGATCTGGATTCAGACAGTGACAACAAGCAAAATGTTGATTACAAATCACAAATAAAAAAAATATCATAAACCACTATGCTTAGAGACATTACCTGTGATAAGACGATCTATTTGCGCTTGCGTGACTCCGTGCTGGTGAACTTTACAGTCCATGAGAAATCGAGAGAACTGCAGGTGGGTCAGTGGGAATATTTTGTCTGGAGATTGCTCATGTCCAAGGCTGCTGTAGAAGCTATATATTTCCCTTAACAAACCAATGTGTCTCAGCACTGCAAATTCCACCTGCACAGATGTAAATAAAATAATAGTTACACACCAACACAGATTTGGCTCTGGATTTACCTTAAGATTCATCTCAAATAAGGCCAAAAACCTGTTGGAGTTCTTGATCTCTGTGGGCCTCAGGGACTTTATCTAACAGGGTCTGGATGTTCAAAACCATGTCAGATCCGAGCGGTGAGTTTGTGCTGGACTGGGAAGATGTCTTGGATGAATCATCTAATGAACAGAGATAGACACTTTTAGAAAGTAAAACAACAAAAACATCTGACATACTGTATGCAAGGGACATGAAATTAAATAAACAGTATTAGACAGTGTATATAGTACACTGTAACCCACTATTTTTTGCACTAAAATAAAACCTCTGATAAGTTAAACGAATCCGACACTTTTAACATTCAAAGGTTTTTTTTTTCTATGAATCAATGTTCGACGTTACATTGTCCTACTACTCACCACATAAATTAAGAAATGGACATTCATTGTTCATTTTTTATTCAGGGCTCAACAATGAGGATGTCCAATGTGAGCATGTTTCACGTCATTTGATGGAACTGTCAAATTAGATATTTATTAGACCAGCACTATAGCTTACATTGATTTTGCAGATGCACTTTTGTGCTTTGCTTGCTTAAGCATATGATTTTCTGTGACATACTGTTTTCTGTTTCATGCCTACTATTATGAGTAGGCAAAATTATAACTAGCTAATAGATGAGGTTTTATCTAAATTGATTGAATGACTTAGTAGTTTAAGAATTTAATGAAAATGATAGACTGATGAGTAATGTTTTGCCATGAATTTATTTATAATTTTTCTGTATTTATTTATTATAAATATTTTTTTAAATAAATGTAAAAAGTACTACATTTATATATACATATTAAATTATACATTTCAATTTAGCTATGTAGGAAATCATTTGCAAGGGACAATGGTCAGCTATATTGTTTAGTAGCTATTAATTGAGCAGAATCAATTATTTTGGAGAGCTAATAATATTTATTACTTCTGGTCATGAATATTACTTAATACTTTACTCTCGTCTGGAAAAGGAGTCGTAATCCCACTCAGGCCAGGAGTGAAGGCAGGAAATTCAGCCATGCAGTCCTTATTAAACTCCCCTTCATATACCCGTCCATTTTCAAAAGTGTACCTCCCCTGCAAAAGACCATCTGTAGTGTTGGAATCACACAACCATCTCACATCTTCATAGTTTGAAAGGCGGTTTACCTGTCCATGTTTTTTGTCATGTTTCCACTCTCCACTATACACAGCCCCACTGGCATATGAGAACTGTCCTCGACCATGACGCTTGCCCTGAACAAATTCTCCCGTGTACTCATTCATACGAGGGTATTGAGAGCATGGAACTCTTTTACAGAACCATGTGTGCGTTCCTTTTCCATCCTACATTAAATAAGAAACTTCTGCTAAAATTTTCAGTACAAAATGATTTTAAAAAATCTGACATAATATAGGGAATGACACTAAAAACAAAGGCAAAGTAAGTAAATGACAGACCTGGATGCCATCTACCCACTGTCCACTGTATTGTTGATCCAACTGAACCCATCTCATTGTTCCTTCTCCATGTCGAACATTGTTCCTCCATTGTCCTTCATACACATTGCCAGATGGGTAACTTAATGGGAAACAAATATATTTTCTTCAAATATACATTTATAAAGAAAAAAAATATTTATAAAGAAATTATTACAATCACATACCACCGCTTTCCCCAGCCCTCTCTGCGGTTGTTCATCCAGTCTCCTTTGTACCATGATGTGGACGCTGGGTTATAGTACATTACCCCCTGTCAGCATCACAGGACACCAGTCAAAATATTTGTTATTAAATGCATGTGAGGGAAGTTGAGACAATAGATGTGTGGTACGTACATACCTGCCCTTGTCTTTTGCCCAGATACCACTGACCTCTGTACAGAGTAGAGGTTTTGAAACATTTGTACATCCCAACACCATGACGGACACCTCGGTGTACCTCACCCTCATACGTGCTGCCATCTAGCCAGGTGTAAGTCCCTTGTCCCACGGGAACATTTAATTTAAAATCACCCTGCCGAATGCAACAGTTTATTTCCCATTGAATAATTAATGGCTCCAAAAAAACTTGTATATTATGCGACTTATCCAATCCAATCTAATGTAAATTTCCATGTACATTTTTAAACAACTGAATGACTTCCATGAACTCTTTGCATACCTGATACTTTAAACCGTCTGACCAGATATATTCACCAGAGCCATGCATTAACCCATGTGAAAAACTTCCCTAATGAATGCAAAATGATAGAAATCAGTTAATGAAATAATGTTCATGTTTAATTTAAGCAGAATCTGTGGTCTACTTAAAAGGTGAAATATATTATATAGACTCATTGCATGCAAAGTGAGATATTTCAAGCCTTTATTTGTTATAATGTTGATGATTATGGTTTGCAGCTTATGAAAACCCCAAATTCAAAATCTCAGAAAATTTGAATATTACATGAAATCAATAAAATAAAATAAAATAAAAGGATTAATACAGAAATGTCGGCCCTCTGAAAAGTATAATCATGCATATGTATTCAGTACTTGGTTTGGACCCCTTTTGCATGAATTACTGCCTCAATGCGGCGTGGTATGGATGCTAACAGCCTGTGGCACTGCTGAGGTGTTATGGAAGACCAGGATGATTCAATAGCCTTCAGCTCTTCTGCATTGTTCGGTCTCATGTCTCTCATCTTTCTCTTGGGAATGCCCCATAGATTCTCTATGGGGTTCAGGTCAGGCGAGTTTGCTGGCCAATCAAGCACAGTAATTCCATGGTCATTGAACCAAGTTTTGGTACTTTTGGCAGTGTGGGCAGGTGCCAAGTCCTGCTGGAAAATGAAGTCAGCATCTCCATAATGCTTGTCTGCTAAAGGAAGCATTAAGTGCTCTAAAATCCCTCTTTGCGGAGGGTGTCAATGATGGTTTTCTGCACAACTGTCAGGTCAGCAGTGAATTGTACTGAACCAGACTGAGAGACCATTTAAAGGCTCAGGAACCCTTTGCAGATGTCTTGGATTAATTTGCATATAGTGTGACACTTTGAGCCTACAATACTGAACCTTTTCATAATATTCTAGTTTTCTGAGATTTTGAATTTGGGGTTTTCATCTAAATTTTTTAGTTGGCCAAATTGAATTTCTTGAATTTTAATTGAATTAAATTGCATCAATTCACAGAAATTCAATTTGGCCAATTGAAAAATTTAGATCTGATCGGTCACTAGAAAATTTCCAATTGGAGACCTGATTTTTTTTTTTACAGTGTTAGAATGTCGTGGAAAAGTTCATTTATTTCAGTAATTCAACTTAAAAGGTGAAACTAATTTATTATAAAGACTCATTACATGCAAAGTGAGATATTTCAAGCCTTTATGCGTTATAATTTTGATTTTTTTGTATAATTGTATTTTAATTATAACAAAAGATCAATGTCAATGTTTTTAATAAAAGTTTAAAACATTGTAATTAGATTTACATTTTTATGGGTCTAAATTTTGGAAGCCCCTAAATTATCGTCCATCACTCACCTTGTAAATGTGTCCACCTTGAAAATAAGCGGCACCTTCTCCATGAAATATTTCTCCACACTTATCACCCTCATATCTGGGAGAGAGAAAAAACAAACACTACAAAACACTATTTGTCAATAAATCTGAGCGTTATCATTTCGCAATAATGTCTAACCTTTCCACGATTATATGGTGAAGAATGGGGACTTTACGGCACTGATCATGCTCATTGTTTGGTCGAGGGTCATTCGTGTGCGGAGACACAGCAGAGCTCGATGAGTCTTGTCCATCGTCAGGCTCTGTGACGGACTCCGACACTAAACTGGACGTTGAGGACTGTCCTAAAACTTTACTTAACGTTGGTTCTGGCGTAGATCTGTTAGAGCTTTTCATTCTGTGTCCTTTAGCCATCGCCCATTGAAAGTGTCAGAAGTAACTATTCGCTAGTTCACCAACTAGCAGGCATCCCAGTGGAGTGTACATAGTAACACGCTATCGGTTGCTAAGCAATGGTAGAGTATGGCAAGTTAGAAGGGACAAAAAAATTATAAAGGGGACCTGTCGGCTGTAAAACATTAAAATATTATGGGTGACCAGGGCTAATCGTCACATATTTTACTTCAATTAAAATTTCTCACAGTAGTTTAATTTCTGATAGTCAGCTTCTGTACAAGCACATAGATTCAAAGTACAGTTCACACAAAAAAATATGATTTACTTTATTCTCAGGGGGAGAAAAGCTGGTAACCAAATATTTTTGGTGACCCATGACTTCCACTGTATGGATAAACAAAACAATATATTTATCAAAATGCCTTATGTTCCACATAATAAAAAAAAGTCTTGCAGGTTTGGAACGACATAAGGGAGAGTAAACCATGACAATTTACATTTTTGTGTGAACTATCCCTTTAAATCAATTATTAATATTCTGTACAAGCACTAGGGGGTTATAGATTTGCACCTTTAAAAATGTTTACTCATTTTAAAGAAATAATGGTAACACTTCACAATAAGGTTGTATTAGTTAACATTAGTTAATGCATTGTTAACTCAAGTTAACAAGATGTTAATAATGCATTAGTAAATGTTAAAATTAACATTAACAAAGATAAATAAATGCTTTATAAGTGCAGTTCATTATTAGTTCATGTTAACTAACGTAGTTAACTAATGTTAACTAACGAACCTTATTGTAAAGTGTTACCGAAATAATAAATACAAAGCTTCCAAAAATAATTTGTCATTACAGATAATTAGATAAAGAATTACGACAATAAAGCTTCAAACGCATCATGAAAAACAACACGAGAAAGATACTTTATTATTCAAAACACAAATAATAAAATCCTTAATTAAAACAATAGTGTTTGACAGTCAATATAAAATTCACCACCAAACTTAGCAAAAATAAAGTGTTTCAGTCAGGAGAAACCATATCCAGATTAGCGAGGTGTCTCATGGTGGGTCTACCATGTGGACAATTCCAGGGCTGTTCAATTTCCCCCATGTGCAGTACAAGTTTCTTCATTTCACTGATGTTGAGGGCAGTGCCAACCATCACCTGTCCAAACAGAAAAACATTCACACACTGTTCATATAAAAACTTTTAAAAAAGAACACATATGCAACGGCTCAATCACAGGCTCTGATCTTCCTTTATAGGTTTTTATTTGGGTTCAGACAGGTGGGTTAGAACAGAGCCGCAAAATATTCCTGACGGGAAGGAAAACTAGCTGCACTCACCGATTTGCGACAAGCCCTGGATGCAAACATTTGTCTCACTCGAGAAGGTCGACACATGATTCCTGGACTGTCGCTAAGCATGAAGATTAGTTCTTCAATGTCATTTGGGCCAAAGGTCCAATTCTTGCTTGTCGGTAAAGACACCAGCTTCACCCTCTCCATAACCTGAGCTGATAAACACCACCATCCCACATCAATTTGAAGGAATATGTACCAGATACGATCATGAAAATCTACTACAGTAGATAACTCACCATCTTCATCAATGAGGAAGTCAAAACCATTCTTTCTGAAGATTTCAAGGTTTTCCATGAGGACTGTTTCACTGATAGCTGGGAGGTGGAGACTTTGTGGACTGCATATGAAGCAAGAAAATATAAGTTAAATTGAAAATAGATTCCAGCTCCCAGTTCCACTTGTCTGTGCAGATTGTGACTTACACTATGAGCCTCTGTCCCTTTAAGACTGTATTCTGTTGGAGCATCTCAAAATTGTACTTTTCGTCTGTGGCATGCTGGTCGATTATGAAAATGTCAGATTTCAGCTTGGTGATAATAAAACCCAGGTTGAACTGACCAATGATATCCATATGCTTGAACATATCTTTGCTGTAAAGAAAAGTTGAAACCTTGTTAATGGCATATAAACACATAAACATCATGATTCCGGTACTTCAAATGGATAGTCTACCCAAAAATGTACTCATCCTCAGGTTGTTCCAAACCTGTATGCATTTCTTTCTTCTGCAGAACATATTTTGAAGAATTATGGTAACCAATCAGTCTCGGTTCCCATTGTAGGGAAGAAAATACAGCGCAAGTCAATGGTAACTGAAAGGGTTTGGTTACTAACATTATTTTAAAAAAAATCTTTCATGTTCAACAGAAGAAAGTCATACCAGTTTGGAACAACATGAGGGAGAGAAAATGATGATAGAATTTTCATCTTTAAGTGGACTATCTCTTTAAAAGGTATAACTAAAGATCGTTCTAACCTTATTTCTTTCTTAAGCTCGTCCTCAGCACTATGATTTTCTCCAGGGTTAATCTTCGCCCTGAACCGTCTATATTTTGGCTCTCGGCCATTGTTCTCTGTCTTCTGAGCCTGTAGTCTCTGGATCCTTTTAGAAAGTTCCTGCAGAGAAAACTGCAAAAGCACGGTTTTCTTCTGTATGCTGACAGGTGAATCCAAATGCAGGGAAGCATTCTTGTTTTTGGAGTCCACCAGACAGCCCCATGCGGGAGGTTCATCTTCTTCACGTCTAGCTCTTTTAGTGTCAGGACTGAAGATTCTGTCCTGGTGTTGTTCTGACTTTGTCTCTGGCACCAAAGGTTCACGACTCCAGAACTTCTCAACTACAGGCTCGTCAATAGTCTCAGCTTTAACATCAGTTTCATATATAATAGGGTGTAAAACTGGCTTGTTTTCTGAATTGTTTTCATGTAGAATCTCTGGATCATCTTCAACAGAACTTTGGTTTGCAGCCCCAGAATCATCAGCATCACTATCAAAGGTGCTTTTATATTTAGCTAGACAAACAGTCGATTTAATGGAAGTAACAGCAGCAAAACTTGGAGAGGATTTTAAAGGCGGCTTCATAATGTCCGTCATTTTTTTAGAGCAGCTCACAAAGGAAAACATCTTCTTCTGAGAAGGACCAGCACAAGCATCTTTATGACTAGACTGCTTTGACCCACTTCCTGGGGCCTGATGGTTTGAAAATGCTTCTTTAAGTCCTGCTAGGTTGATGGAAGTCTTTGGGGGCCCATCATCTGGAAGAGCTTCAGAGACTGAACCTGTTCCACAATCTTCTGAACCAGTGCTTGTCTCGGTTGGTCTACACAGGCCTTCAAAAGCAACATCAACATATGTAAAGACACTTCAAGACAACACATGAGCTGTCTTAAAAGGTCTGAAGTACTTACTGGTAATGGCTGGAGAAATGTGATTGAGACTGATTTTATTGACACCAATCTCAAACATGGCAATGAGTGAGCTTTTCAAAATGGCCAGCAAGAGTTTTTCCTCTTGTAGAAAGATTTGACGTTTGTCTGGAGTGACATTCACGTCGACACAGTCTAAAGTGAAACAAAGAATCAAAATACAGGATTAAATTACAAGTTTAAAAAATATTGCATTTAGCATTTATAGTCTAAATACTTTGTATTATACTACCGTTTAAAAGTTTAGGGTCTGTATGACTATTTAAATGTTTTTAAAACTACAGAAATACAATAAATTGTTAAATATTATTATTAGAATTTAAAGTAACTTTTCTATTTTAATCTATTGTAAAATGAACAACGGGATCGCAATGATGAATTTTCGGCAGCCAATAGTCCAGTTTTCAGTGTCACATGATCCAGAAATCATTTTAATATGCTGATTTGGTGCTCAAGAAACATTTCTTATTAGTATTAATGGGTTTCTTATTAGTATTAATAAAAAACAGTTGTGCTGCTTAAACTGTGATCTATTTTTATTTTTTTTTCTTAATGAAGAGAAAGCTCAGAACATGTTTAATTGAAATATATATTTTTTTAAATAAAATTGTGTAGTAGACTAACGTTACCTTTTGAGTTCTCCGACCACGGAAAGCAAATTTTGTGTTTTTTTGTGCAAATTTTATACAAAAGAAAAAACAAAAGCATAAATGGTTCTTGAAAAATCTTACCAACAGTATGACACATTTATTTCAGGTGAGGTTCAAAGGTTTACATTTAAACCCCACAAAACTATATTTTAATAGTATGAACATGTTGTATATAATATATTAATAATGAAAATAATAATAATACAAAAAAAATCTATCATAAATTTACAAGAAAAAAATAAATCACATTCATCATGGAAAAAACGGGGCAAGGATTAGCCAGCCCAGGGTTAACTGTAGGCTATAAAAATGTAAATAAAATGCATTATAGCTCAACTTACTCACCAAAATAGGCTATGATTATTTGTACAAAAACATGCCAATGTGTGTAGCTGACCCGTCCTCTCAAATAAATCAAGGAGATCCGCGGGACTTCAAAATCCGTGATGGTATACATTACAGTCCGTTCGTTTTTAGCCGGGACAGATGGAATAGCGTTCTGTGACTGTGCGTTAAGCTGGAGAAGGCTGTATGCGGGAATTTTGAAAATGGCTAAGTAATTTTATTAATACATTAATTTCTTCTCCTCTGTCAGCCATTTGGGGTTTGAAAAAACGCTATTAAATCTACAGATTTATCTTGTGACGTTTGACTAGGCTTCTAGTTCGCTTTCTGACTTTCCAATCAAAGGACGTGAAAATGCAGACGTTATTGTACGCCAGCAAGATGGCCCCGCTGTCGCCAACTCAAAATCTGATTGGCTGATTAAATCGGAGTGGTTATCTGATTGGTTAAAGCGCTTCATTGGTTTCATTGTCATTCATTTTAAGCTAGCGGCGCCCGCAATATTGATTCTGAAGGTCTCAAGGCAGATTTCTTTGACCTGGCAACACATGATGGCTAAATATGATTGGATAAAAGCTCTAACATAAACAAACACAACTGGAAACAGCGCAACCAAGAGAAAAAGCTATGAAGTTAAGAAAATAGACTATTGGGAATAATTTAACACACATTAATGGAAAAAATATATTCAAATTTAAGTCCGTGATTCTGATAGTGATTAGGCCAGCAGAGAAGGCCTTGCTGGCCCTGACGGCCCACCACTGATATACAGTAAATACAATTTCATTTCTTTATTTTTTGTTGTCTTACCTGAAGCGACAGTGATGTTTAGAGCGACAAATGGGTATTGATGCCGATTGTACATGTGATAAACCTCATTCACAAGCTTGGAGACCTGCAAATATATCGATAAATATGAACACATCATACTTATTACATATTATAAACGCAATAATACTTATATAAAAAGACCACACCTTTACTGGATCACAGGGTCTTTTGTTGATAAAGAAGAACTGTCTGTCAGTAGCACTTCGACCAACACCATGATCCCCTTGTGACACAAACCCTTCGATGCTAGATTGAAATAATGCCAATAAACATCACTTTACACAGGAATATTCAAAGTATTCCAAGTTCATTACCTAATTTGCATAGAACTGGAAATAAGTCAATCTTAGATAGAAATTAGACCAAACAAATGTATGTTTACACTGAAAAACTCACATGAAAAGGTCTTTTGGAACATCTACCCCACCGAGACCATAGTCTTCCTTAATTGAGTCATTGGGAGATATTTGTTTGAAGGGAATCAAACTTTGTAGCTGAGGACAAATAAAAATATGACACACGTTACCCTCAAACAACAGGGACAAACAATAATGCAGGTACTTTGTGACAATAATATGACAGTGTGTTCTGTTGGTCAATTTTGGTTTAGGAATTATTCTACTTAAAATAGCTGCTACAGAAAATAGTTTCTTCTCACCTGTTTAGGTCCAAACACAGCTCCAATGTTGTCTCTCATGCTGTTACTGCCGCTGGTGCACAATACTGTGGTGCGCTTGCCTTGTCCCATCTGGTTGGTGCATGTAATGCGCACACCAGTGGAGATGATGCAGTAGGATTGCAAGACGAAAATCATCTTGGAATATTCCTGTGAAGAAACTAATTAATTCCTTCCTAAACATGGATACAAACCCATGTACCCATATACACAGTATCCCAGCAGACCTTTTTGATGTTGCGCTGGAACTCCTTGTGACGAACAGGTAATGTGGAGAAGAGCTTCTGAAGTGTGATGGTAGTGCCGTGCTGACGGGGATGCGGCACACGCTGAGTGAGATGACCATTGTGGTCATACACCAGCCGAGCTCCAATCTGAGCGCTTTCATGACAGGTCACGACACTAAGATCACTGCAAATATAGAACAGTGTATATTAAGGAAGCACTAGAAAGATTAATCAAAAATATCAATACATGTTCAATTGTGAGATCATCACTGATTATGTAATGCGCATACTAGGAATTAAGAAGACATATCCAAAATAAAGTGTTACCTAAGAGCACAAAGTGAGCTGAGAGCTTCACCACGGAACCCAAACGTCTCCACGTGTATCAGGTCGGAAAAGTCTCTTATTTTAGAAGTATGATGTTTTAAAGCTGCAGATGTGGAGAAGACAGATAGGTACACTACTCATCAAAAGTCTGGAATCATTCATATTTTATAAAGTTTTTAAAAGAAGTGAAATATTATTACTACTAGTATTTTTTATATTTTAATACTTTAAAAATGTAATTTATTCCTGTGATGGAAAACGTCACATGATCCTTCAGAAATCATTCTAATATGCTGATTTGATGCTCCAGAAATTTGTTTTATTATCAATGTTCAAAACCATTGTGCTGCTTAAAATTTTTAAGCTTAGCATTCTGTCACCTTTGATCAAGTTAATGTCTTATTGCCGAATAAAAGTTTCTTGAGCAAACAGCATATTAAATTATTTCAGAAGTATCATGTGACACTGAGGACTGGAGCAACGTCTGCGGAAAATGTAGCTTTGCCATCACACAATTAAATTACATTTTAAATGTATTCAAATAGGAAACAGTTATTTTAAATTTTAATATTACTGCAATGGCATGCCAGACTCTGTTATCTCCAGTGTTCAGAAAAAGGCAACTTACTTAGTCCCTCAAAGTTTTGCTCCTCAACACCTTTTCCGTTGTCGGACACTTCCACCAACTCTGTTCCACTATCTTTTAGCTTGACATCTGTATGAAAACAAAACAATTTACCAAATGTAGCATGATCTCAAGCACGTTTTCTCATGCTGTCATCCCTTGAGCTCACCAACATTAGTGGCACCAGCATCAATGCTGTTCTCCACCAGCTCTTTCACAGCTGTGGACAGACTCAGCACCACCTGTCCAGAGCAGATTTGATGCACAGACTGTTTGTCTATTGCCTTTATGGCTCCAGCAGGATCTGTGCTAGGAATTTAAAATACAGACAGCATTAATCCTTAGTAAGCAGTACTGTACTGAAGAGTAAACAGTGTTTCCAGTATAGCAGATAATGTATTTCTCGTTGTTATAATGTAGCAACCTATTGCTAAAAGAATATGCAAAGCTATAAAAACTTACCACGAATCTGACATCCTTTCTGTAACAATATATGGTATCAATCACAGAAGCTTAACTTGTAAGCTTTGCATTGTGGCTATTTTGATAGCTTTTGCACCTTGTGGTATTTAGAAGAAACAAGGAGCGCGAATTGAATGTGTTTTTCATTGCTCAGTGTGAAAAACCAATGCTTCGCCAAGAATAAAGTTCTGCTAAACTACAGCGGAACACACTCACACATTACCAATAAACGCACGCGCATAACTGCATGGCTCTATGCTCCTCTGAATACGTATGACGTTTCCCGCCCGCTTCGTGACGCAAAACGACAGGTTTTGCGTCCGTGACATGTGATCAACTGTTGCCTACTATGGGGCAGAATTTTAATTACAAAGGCTGAGGGTATCTCTAGACTAACTTATGCAGCAATGGCTTTACATCTTAATAAAAAAAATATGTAAAGAGATTGATAAAATACTGTTTGACTTTATATGGGAAAACAAAATACATTACATAAAAAAACTGTTATTATGAATTCAAATGAAAATGGCGGCCTATTGGATTTTGAAACGTTGAATAATACATTTAAAGTTAATTGGCTTAGTCAAATTGTTAGAAATCCTAATTCTATTTGGAATTTTATCCCCTCACATATTTTTTCATACTTTGGTAATATCGATTTTCTTCTTGGTTGTAATTATAGTATTGACAAAATACCTATGAAACTATCTGAATTTCATCGTCAGGCCTTTTTATCATGGTCCTTGATCTACAAACACAATTTTTTCACCACATAAGTATTATATGTGGAACAATAGGGATATATTAGGCAATAAACGCAAATCATTATTTTTGAAACATTGGTTTGATAATGGCATTATATTGGTGGATCAGTTATTTAATTAAAATGGCTTTCTTTTCACTTACAATGAGTTTTTGGCACATTATAAGATTCCTGTAACACCACTATGCAAAAGTTTTTGGTGCTATATCCCCTAAAATGTATGTTGTTTAGACATCAAGAAAGACTTAACATTCAACAATGGTCCCCACCTACTATAGTGAGTTCTTATGTAATATTTGTTTTTCATTTAACTCACAAAACAGATCCATAAGAGAGTTATTTCAAAGAAACATTGTGTCTTTGACTTATATTTACTCACATTGGAATCGCTTTTTAGACTCTACTGTATGGTCTGGCTTATACCTAATCAATATTTAATTACAAACAAAGTCAAAGAGGTATCATTTAAAATTATACATAGGATTTACCCAGTGAAACATTACTTTGTAAAATCTAAAGGTGATATTGATTTTAATTGCACTTTTTTTGTGACAGTAGCCCTGAAACTGTGGTTCATTTATTTTGGCACTGCCCATATGTAAGACAGTTTTGGCAAAATGTTTGTGATTTTATCACAAAGAACATTGATAACAAATTTGTGTTATTCTGGAGACATTTATTATTTGGGCTTTTGGAGAACTATAAAGACAAACGCACTCAGGTCTATATAATACATTTTATTCTTTTAATGGCAAAATTCCATGTTCACAAATGTAAATTTTCCTGTAAAAAAACCATTATAACATTCAAGAAAGAAATGGAGCATGTTTATGTTGTATTGTCTTTGTCATTTTTTTTGTAAAAATTGTCTTACAATAAAAAAAAATAAAAATAAATAATACAAAAAAAAAAAAAAAAAAACTGTTGCCTACTGTACTGTCGGCTTAACCAGACGGAGGTTTGACCACACAGGGTTAAATAAAACATTGTTTCTGTTAGGTAAAACTCAATCAAATGAATGTTTGGAATGTATTTTTTTAAATATATATATATATATATATATATATATATATATATATATATATATATATATATATATATATATATATATATATATATATATATATATATATATATATATATATATATATATATATATATATATATATATATATATATATATATATATGTGTGTGTGTGTGTGTGTGTGTGTGTGTGTGTAAAGTAGTTTCATTGAACCTTAAATCCATGCTTCATACTCTGGTACAGTAGGTGGCGGTATGCACCTGATAAGTTATGGTTGCAATCCGCCATAAAGCTAAATGAAGATGAAGGACAAGCACTGTCGGCTTTCATCCTTTTTTTAAATTACTTTATGCCACGTACATTTTTGTGTTTTAGATTTTTTTTAACGTTCATGTCCTATTCTAGGAAACGTGTATTTACGGCAGCATTAATGCGGTTTTTTCCCTGCGAAGTCTGTGTGGAACCAAATTTTCCCCAACAAATGTATATATTCTCCTAGTTTATTGATCAGTTAATGTTATTGATGTATCATATTGTGATGCTTTGTAACAAAACCAAATACCGATTTTAACGTTATATTTTGAAACATTACATCATCCTGCGCGTGATTGCCTGAGCAGGGACTGTGTGCAAAGTTCAAATCTGATAATAGCCGAAACTGACACTGACTCAACAACGTTGTTGATATTATTGTCTTCTTATGTGTATTTTTATATAGAGATACAAGTTTTTCGAACCCATAAACAAAACGTATATTCGATTAACGTTTTGATGCATTATTGTCTTGTTTTGTTCATCATATATGATACAAATTTTGAGATACTTCCTTACTCCTGTCCCTTGAAACATGGCAGGTTACTGTCAGTTTACGGTGATATTTTTAATCGGCCAGTTTTAAAACTTGTGAGTGGGGTTGTTTGCCCAATCAAAAGGGTTGGGTTTTTGAAAGTTTGCCCTTTCTGAATGGAGCTACTGAATGTAATGCACAGAAGTGTCTTTGAAAAACGTCATGTTTCACACAACAGAGACACTCATGGCAGCAGAAAGTTCGAGTAGCAGTGTAGTTTCCAATCTGAACAGCCGCAGTAGCCTTCATATCAGACGGGGCATTTTCACCCAAGACAGAGGACCTACAGGAGGAATGTTCAGCCTGACAGATACGGAGGATGACGTCCAATTTGACAGTGAGTCCACTCCAACAACAATATTAAGTACAGCCCCTTTTATTCCATGACATTGCACTGTTAACAGAGTAGTCATGGTTAGAGTCTGGGCTCTTAAAACAAAACAGGGGGTTGGCGTTAGTTTTATGATTATTTACTTTTTTTGGATGTTAGACACCAAATATCAGGTGCAAAAACTGTTAAAATAGTATGTCCAAATGACTAAAATGTAATAATGCAATTTTAAGATGCCCCCCCACACCCCCACTTGTTAGGGGTGTGGGGGGTAACTTGAAACTGTTTCAAGCTGATAAGTTACTAAGACCTTACCCACCCCTGATGTTCACACAAGATGCAGCATTGGTATATTTCTATTTGCTCAGCTGTTAAGAGTACAGTAAATATATGGTGTCTGAATGGATTCAGGGGAAATGGACATTATGGCTTTAATTGCCAAAGTTATTGCTGAAGGTAAGACATATCCAATCCAAGTCGTTTAAGACTCATTTTGGTCTTTTTTTTTCTCTTCATAATTTATATTCAAATATGGTCAAACGTATTAGGATTCATCCCCCTTTGTATTTTTCATATAAATGCAGCCTCAGACTCAGACAGTAACTGTGAGGTGTTGCTGGTGGGGAAACAGTATCCGTCGATCCAGGAATTTGCCTCTGCCATTCCCAACCAACTGCTGCTGGGATCTCTTCTGGAACACTTGTGCTTTGTTTACGAGAGTGATCCCACACGCTCACGCATGCTGTTTAAAGGTAAGCCATCACTGATATTGGCTTATAAAAGGCAAAACATTTTTATTTGCTATTTGTCTTAAAATGATGTTTCTCAAATGCCTCTGATGTTTCAGTGACGGGCCAGCATTTAGCAACCATGAACCTCCTCTCTCCACTGGCTATCAGTGATGAGTTCAGCACAGTCCGACTACAGCATAACCGGGCGTTCACAGAGCTCCTGCATGCGACCAGCTCATCACTTTTCCCCCAGGTAATCTAACTTAATTCGTCATCAATGTAATTTATTTGTTTTGCGATATCTGTCCAGCTGATGCTCTCTAAACAAAACCAAAAGAAAGTAAATTCTTATTTTGTCCTACCTGTTCATCTTTTGGATTTTGCAGGAACATAGATATTTGAGTACAGAAGACCAGAGTCTAAGGTGAAAACATTTACACTTGTAGCACCTCCACTTTATATTCAAACATATTAGGATTCATATAGCATTTTCAGATAGCATATTTGTATTTTTCATATAAATGCAGCCTCAGAAAATAACTGAGGTGTTTGCTGGTGTGGAAACAGTCATCTTTTGAATATTACAAAATTGCTTTGTAATACACTACCGTTCAAACGTTTGGGGTCTGTCAGTTTTTCTTATGCCCACCAAGGCTGCATTTATTTGGTCAAAAATACTGCAAAAACAGTAATATTATGAAATATTATTACAATTTAAAATAACTGTTTTCTATATTAATATATTTTAAAATCAAATTTATTCTTGTGATGGAAAAAACAGACTAAAAATGGTTTGAATAAGCTGATTTGGTGCTCAAAAAGCTTGTAATTATCATCAATGTTTGCTTAATATTTTGTGGAAATCATTTTTTTCAGGATTCTTTGATGAATAGAAAATTCAAAAGAACAGCATTTATTTGAAATAGAAATAATCATTTGTAACATTATAAATGCTTTTACTTCTACTTTTGGTCAATCTAATGCATCGTTGCTGAATAAAAGTATACATTTTTGCATTTTAAAAATTGTACTCACCCCAAACTTTTAAACGACAATGTACAGTATTATAACATTTCAAATAATTGAGATATGCTTTTCTATCCTAGACCCAAAGATGGTCTTTTCCAAGCACAGACATCCCGTTACCTTAGTGAATTTGAAGAAATCGCAACATTGGGTAAAGGATCCTATGGCAAAGTGTTTAAGGTAAGAAAAAGTTTTAATCATATTGTCCTCCAAAGATGGAAACCACATATTGTTGAAAGGTGCGCACTAAAAACAGTCTTTTTCTCTTTCACTCATACTGTTTTAGGTCACAAACAAGCTTGATGGTCAGGAATACGCTGTGAAAAAAATTCTAATCAAGAAAGTAACAAGAGACGACTGCATGAAGGTAAAGTATGTCACAGATTCAGTTATTATAGTTCTAATGTACCCCCATGATTTTTCTATTATGTCTTTTTTATCTCCTCGCAGGTTCTTAGAGAGGTTAAAGTTCTCTCCAGCCTTCAGCATTCCAATATCGTTGGCTATCACACTGCATGGATGGAGCACGTTCAGCCTGCTGTGAAAAGTACATTGTTCTGATGATGTGCTCTCAATAACATTGGTTACATTAGGTGATACACCTGGAATCGTGCAAAATTGTAAAATTTTCTGTTTATCTTACTAGATCCCAAATCCCTTGTTTCACAAACGTTTCCAGCATTAGAGAAACCATCACAGAAAGATGGGTAAGATGGTTTGACACATTTTTTTCCCAACACAAATAACTCATTGTAACGCATTTAAAATAGTATATTTGAAAATGCATCTTGCTTCAGGTGCGCACAGGAAAACACTAACAGCAGCAATGGATCGTCCATTGTTTTTGAACATTCTGAACAAGCAGAAGCCAAAGAAAATCAGGCTACAATAGAAAGCATGTCAGTGAAGCCCTCAACTTCAAAAGAAGAGATGGGACATGCTGTTTGCCCCAAAAATGTCCGCAACCCACAGAACTTTGTTCCATGTGTGTTTCTGGGAAAGCCTCGCTCTATGGTGAACAAATGCCCTGCAGCTAAATGGGACAGCTCAACACTCTCAGAGGACGACCTCAGTCAAAATAAACTGGAATTGAACAATAACAATAACTCTTACATTGATATGGACACTACTGAATGGTCTGAAAAGCAGGCGCAGGAGGTAAGCGGTCCACTAAATGTTAAAGGAAAACGCCACTTTTTTTGAAAATAGGCTCATTTTCCAACTCCCCTAGAGTTAAACAGTTGAGTTTTACCGTTTTCGAATCCATTCAGCCGATCTCCTGGTCTGGCGGTAGCACTTTTAGCATAGCTCAATTCTCAACTGTTTGTTGGAAAATTAGCCTATTTAATTTTTTTTTTTAAAAGTGGTATTATCATTTAACCATTAATTTAATTAAAATGTTGTAATATTTTATGTTAATATTATGTTTATGCTTGTTCCTGTCTATAGGTTCAGTTCCACTTAATGCTGTATATACAAATGCAGCTTTGTGAGCGATCTTTGAAAGACTGGATACAAGAAAGAAACTCAAGGACCACGGCGGGACTCTTGATGTCAATAGGTGAGATCACTTTATTCATATGAGTC
Source organism: Gobio gobio (assembly GCF_949357685.1). Lineage (NCBI taxonomy): Eukaryota > Metazoa > Chordata > Actinopteri > Cypriniformes > Gobionidae > Gobio > Gobio gobio. The sequence continues at coordinate 27,435,230 of NC_137113.1, forward strand.
ACTATAATTTAGGGTATTTATACTTCCTTCTTTAGATGCCAATTAATAGGTAGTATGTCTCATATACTTATCTACACGCTTTTCCTGTTTTTGCATGGGCTGGAACATGCCTAAACATGAAAGACAAGAAAAGCTGATTTGCAGAGTTAGATGTTTTGAATACACAATCCCAGCATATAATTATATTGTTGAATTATTTTGAGCATTTTTAACCAATACATTCATCCACAGATCCTTGTGAGTCAATAGACTGTGAACGGGCATTGAAGATTTTAAAGAAAATACTTGAAGGAGTGGAGTACATTCATTCCCGTGGAATTATGCACAGAGACCTAAAGGTATGTGAATTTATTTTGTTGGTTTACATAACTTGGTATTGTGCACCCTACATATATCTAGTTCCTGTAAAGCTTGTTGGCATAAAAACTGGATCATTCGTCTACATGGTAGGAGGCCTAGAGTTTTAATGTTGGACAGGTGTGGCACAACAATGTGCAAAGCATACTTGTGCTTTTGAGGTTGGACTTAAAATAAATTGCTCTTAACAATTGCTTTACTCATTTTACTCATACATCCAGTGGCCTCATACCAGTTTACATTTACATTTATGCATTTGGCAGACGCTTTTATCCAAAGCGACTTACATTGCATTCAAGGTACACATTTTGTCAGTTCTTGCTTTCCCTGGGGATCGAGTCCATGACCTTGGCATTGCTAGCGCCATGCTCTACTGTTTGAGCTACAGGAAAAGCTACAGTTTATAGCCAGCATAACATTTAAAGGAGTAGTTCACTTTAAAATGATAATTACCCCATGATTAACTCACCCTTAAGCCATCCTGGGTGTATGACTTTCTTCTTTCTGATGAACACAATCGGAATTATATTAATAAATATCCTGATGCTTCCAAGCTTTATAATTGCAGTAGTCCATTAACTTTGAAAAAAGTGCATCCATTCATCATAAACGTACTTCACACGGCTCCGGGGGTTGTTAATAAAGGCCTTCTGAAGAGAATCGATGGGGTTTTGTAAGAAAAAATCCATATTTAAAACTTTATGAAGTATATTAACTAGCTTTCGTCAGACCGTCTCACAGTTAAAAACGCTTGCGTCCTACGACGGTTTCTCTCATACTAAGCCGTGACGTGAGTAACATATACAATTTATTTTATTTCTTATTTTTCCATTGACTTTTGCCAATTCTTTTCTTTGCCCCAAAATTTTTATTTTTATTTGCTCTTGTTTATGGGAAAATGGAACTCCTGAACCTGGGGATCTTGAAATGAAAATGAATGCAGCATTTACGGTACTTCAAAGATTTTTTCATTTAGTTTTAATTCTTTTGATTTGTTTATCACTTGAAAGTTTAGTGTGGTTGTTTAGTTGTTAATTTGCCATTTTTTTGTGAAATACAAAAACCCTTTCTAAACGGGATATGTCCTTTGTGATTTATATTGAGTTTATGTAATGAGTGGTATTTATGCTATCTGGGTTATTCTCTTAAAATATTGGCAGGATTGCCTGTCTGGCACCCAAATTAATTGACCTTACTCTAAGCTAAGCTAGATATTTTACTTTCTAAAGTTTTAAATATGGATTTTTTTCTTACAAAACCCCATCGATTCGCTTCAGAAGGCCTTTATTAACTCCCCAGAGCAATGTGGAGTATGTTTATGATGAATGGATGCACTTTTTAGAGATTCAAACTCAATGGGCCCCGTCACTGCCATTATACAGCTTGGAAGCGTTTTTATTAAAATAACTTTGATTGTGTTCATCAGAAGGAAGAAAGTCATATACACCTAGGATGGCTCGAGGGTGAGTAATGTCTTGCGGTCATTTTCTTTTTAAAGTTAACTACTTCTTTTACAGAATTAAAAAAAATTATAATAATTTGACAAGCACTTTTCTTATCCCTTACAAGCACACTCTTTATCTGTTTTTAACAGGAAGGTTTGATAGTTCTGGTAATACCCCCAAATCCCCTTTGGATCTTCACACACACATTTTAGTTAACAAAAGGCTAGAACACACAGTTACCTATGAAATTCTTCACACACAAATCTAATTTTCATCAGAGATGAATATCTTAAAACTGTTAATTTAGGATATTTATTACTGTGGATGTCCTATTTGTGTAACAATAAAAACCTGATATATATATTTTTTTAATTTATAATGCAAAATCCATACTTGAACTGCACATTATGGGTCCTCTCCATATTATTTATTTAGTTTAATTAAACAGTTAGTGCTAGTATCATCTCAGTTTAAACTACTCTATTTAAAGTTGCTCAAATTCACTGTGTTTTATAGTGTTTGTTGCAAATTAAAATGTATATGTATTTATTTACAGCCTAGAAACATTTTTTTACATGGACCTGAGTGCCATGTGAAGATTGGGGACTTTGGCTTGGCTTGCCAAAACATTATAATGGACGAGCATGAGCAGCTGCCCTCCAGCTCTCAAGCAGGTGTAAACACAGGTGACAGCACTATTCACTAGAGCAAATTTTATTTTAGTTATTGCAAATTCTGAAAATACTTTTAGAAATTGTAGTTTGAATATTCTTATTTTTCTGTTTGCTGGTTTAATAGCAGGTAACATTAGATGGCACATGGCAGCTGTGAATGAATGCAACCTTGGACTAAACAATTTCTGATCACACTTTTCAGACTCAGCTCACACTAGTGGAGTGGGAACTTTTGTTTACGCTGCCCCAGAACAACTTGAGGGTTCTCATTATGATTCAAAGGTAGGGTACTGTAAAGCTACAAAGTGTTATAATGAAATTTCTATCTAGTTATTTCTGTTGTTTTATGTGCTGTACTTCAATGTGTGATTGTTTCATCTTAGGCTCATACTAAAAATGTGGTAGTACTTGATGCTCAGTACTTGTTTTTATTTATACAGTCAGATATGTACAGTATAGGAGTGATTGCATTTGAGTTATTCCAGCCATTTGGGACTGAGATGGAGCGTGTGCACACACTTGGAGAACTACGACAGGGCAAGATCCCTAACACACTGTCCAACAACTGGCCACTTTTGGCCAAAAATATCAGTCTGCTGACCAGCTCTGATCCCTCAATGCGACCAAGTGCATCTCAGTTACTTCAGAGTGACATTTTCAGCTCCAGTGATATGGTATGCGTGGCTTTATATATTTTAATAGCGTTGTTAGTTCACCCAAAAATGAAAATTCTGTCTTTAATTACTTACTTATTGTCACTATATGATAATTGAAATGAGCTGGATGACATCACCGTTTTCTCCAGAGCGGTTATACAGCCGAATCAAATTCTGTTGCATTATTTTCCTGTTTAACACTGTGAAGCTGCTTTGAAACAATCGGCATTGTAAAAAGTGCTATATAAATAAAGGTGTTGTTGTAATTACTCACCCTCATGTTGTTCCAAACCTGAAATGTGTTCATCTTCGGAACGCAAATGAAGATGAAACTTTTGGAACATAATGGAACACAAACTTTTTGATGAAATCTGAGCGGTTTCTGTCCCTCCATATAAAGCTACGCAACTAAAACTTTGATGCTTCAAAAAGTTCATAAAGAAATCGTAAAACTAATCCATATGAATTTAGTGGTTTAGTCCACATTTTCTGAAGAGACTTGATCGCTTTATACGATGAACAGATTGAATTTAGTATTGTATTCACATATAAACATTGATCAGCAAACATAAACAGAAGCTCAACTGGACTTTCTTGATGCACGAGAACAAACCTCTTGACAATGAAACTCATTGGTTCTTGCACATCAAGCGAACATGCTTGAGCTTCCATTGGTTTACCACAACTGATGTGTGAGTTGATGAATTTTTATATGTGAATAACAGCCTAAATTCAATCTGTTCATCGTATAAAGTGATTTATATGGATTAGGTTTACGATCTCGTTATGACATTTTTGAAGCGTCAAAGTTTCAGGTGCGTAGCTGTCTATGGAGGGACAGAAAGCTCTCAGATATCATCAAAAGATATTCATTTGTCTTCCGAAGAATTTTCATTTTTGGGTCTCTAATGTTTTTACCCCCATAAATTGAACAAAACAAATGTTAGGCTACATATAACCTAATTTTAGTTATCCTCATATTTTGAAGAAACTTTGGAACTTGTAACTCTGTAAAAAATGTGCTTTCATTCTTTCTTGTAGGTTATCCACAGTTTAAAGCGCAAGATTGATGAACAAGAAGAAGAAATTGTTCAGCTCAGGAGGCAAATCAGTGAGCTACAGATCTCACAAAATGCAATAGACAGTCCAGAAAAGACATAATAACAGTAGCTCTTTTGTACTGATATAAGTGCTCTCAATACTTGTAAATCTTGTAAATTGTTGTTTGGAAATGGTTGTATGTGTGAGTGCAGCTATGTATGTATATGAATGAGTGCCATTTTTAACTTTACAAAAGATCTGTAAAGTAAAGTCCCATGCCAATGGTGTATTAGTCTCCATTTATCTGACTCTTGAAAGCTAAGTAAATAGTTCCTCAAAACAGCCTTACACTACAGTAATATTCATTACAATTATTGCATGTTTTAATAATTATTATGAATATTAATAATACTCAAAGCTACATTATACAATTTTTTTAATAATACATTATTAATGTGTTTAAAATGTAATGAGGTCATTATATATAAAACAAAAACATATATATACAAAACTTTAACTTAGAATTACATTCAATGAGGTAGTAATTCTATCATTGTCAAGGTGGATACTGAGATGCCATAGCCTACCTACCGTACGATCCACCAACACCCATTACCCACTATTAGATATTAAAATCTGCCTCTACAATTATATAAATATGTACGAAACACTAGTTGTCAGCTTTTATCCACGGAAACAGCTTGTTGTTATAAAAGTAGTATTGTTTCCGTATCGACGAGTTGACAGCAACAAAAAGATATTCAACTGCTTTGACGGCTCTTAAGTAAGGCCACATCCACACACCACTGGGTTGGCTGACATTACGAAAGTACCCGGATGGACCCGTGGGGAAACTACGTCATTGTTCACCGCCGGACGCTCTTTGGATTTTAGAATGGATGAACTCATTTAAATTAATCATAAATTTACAGGTACGTGCATTATTTGAATCGAATATGGTATATGAAAGCTGCATGTTAATTTTGGAGAGCGCACGTTGTGTGGTTGAGTTTATTGCGTGGCACGAAATTGAAAACACCGGGTTTCGCAATGAGTCTACGGCGGCGTTGCCTTCTCGGCCACGGCACCGGTGGATTTTAACCGTGCCCCTCCTTTCTACCTGGTTCCGATTAAAAGCATATTTTAGCTAATTAAAATGAGTGCGTTTGTAGTGATGCTGTTTGTGAAGGGACACGCCACATATATCAATATCATCTTTATGCACGGACAGGCTTCTGGAAGTGCGTGACCATGTTCATGTCGCGTTCCATCTGTATTGTTACGTTTAGCCGTTACCATGGCGTTTGTAGCTACAACACAGCGGTGTTTAAATCAGTCAGAACTTCTCGCGCCAACTAAAAGGGCGGCTAGCCAGTTAAATTTCACTCACGCATTTTTGCCTACATTAAATATCACGACAAATGCTTGTATTGTTTGTATTTCGTGTTTAAATAACGTGCGGCAGAGGCCTAACTCGCATTCGAAGCCTTTAGCCGAGCACGCTAGATAACAGTTGGTGGACGTGCGGAGAGAGTGTGTACTACAGGGTCATTTCCTCGTACAAAATTCACACACGGAACCGCCACTGTAGTTGTTAAACTGTGACGTTGTTTTGAGTGTCGTAGAGTCTGACGACCTATTTGAAGGTACACACATTTTACTGGGGTTTTATTCTGGTATGTGTTGATATGAGTTTACTGTAAACTGTAGCTATCATGAATTAGCCAAGGCCACGGGCCCATTCTGACGCTCAGCTCAATAGACCAGCACACACTGGCTATACACACACACAACACACATATTTATATATGTGTATATATATATTTAGCTTATTCGATCAATGCTTAATTGACTGTTCACAAGAAAATAAATATAGACACATGTTTTGCGTAATAAGGGCCGATTGATGTGTTTGAAGTTCAACGTTCACTTATGTTTGTGGTAACTTACTTTCACTTTGGCGCGATGTCTGACAGGCAACTGTTGTCTTTGACGCTTTAATGGTGACTTTTTTAGTCTTTTGCACTGTATTTACTTATTACGAGCTTATCTGTCCGAGACTGTTTTTATTTTGATATTGATTTAAATAATATGGACTTTAAAATGAAATGGCTGACAAAAAAAGCATGTAGTCACGAAAGGCAACATTTTATCAAAAAACATAAGCCAAAAGATTGCTGTAATGATATATTACATAGTAACACGCATTTACTGTGTACTGTAACTAACAACGATTCATGTATATTTGGTCAATTCATTATTTTCTTGTTCTAACCTGTTTAAAAAAAGTTACACGTTTGACTTTAGTTTCATGAATGAATATATCCGTGTTTAAAACTATATATTGTATTAGATAAAGGGAAAGTCAGAAGCAGCTTAGTCTATTGAGATCTTCACTTGTCAGGAGCAAAGCAACTTTTTGGTAGAGAGAGTTTTGCTTTCCTTTCAGTTACCTGTTGAATATGACACTAAAAGACTAGCTTTGTGTGAATCTGTGCCTTTCTGCCTTTAAAACCACTTCACATGCAAATGAAAAATCTGTCTTTCTGGTCAAAAAATGATTGAGTTGACACATCTATTTTTCCACAGAAAATGAATAATGACCATAGTTGACAAACCTCCAGAAAAGTCTGACCTGGAGTCAGTGCGGTGCAAGCACTCCAGCTCCCTAACACCTTTCTCCTCCAGAGACATGGAGAGCAGTAGTTCGAGCTGGAGTGTTGGCACTTCTGCCACTGAGCTTTCAAGGGCCAAGACTGCCTGTATGGCCCCGACCATTGGAGCGACTGTGAACGGTAGTAATAACACAGCACTCCAAGTCGAAAGGCCCCGAGAACAAGGCAAGTGCTTGTCTTTACAGTTGATGTTAAAAGGCTGCTGTAGCACCGTTTCTAAAATACAACAATGGGTTATGTTGTATTCTTGATGTGTAATGTTTTTTCTTGTTTTGTATCATACAGTGGTGATGAGCAGTGGGGATGGCATTGCTCTTCCTCAAAAGGTCCTGTTTTCTCCAGAGCGGCTCTGTTTGAAATGGAACCAGGGCCACCGGATTGGAGCAGGTCTCCATAACCTGGGCAACACATGTTTCCTGAACTCTACCCTGCAGTGTCTGACCTACACGGCTCCCCTTGCCAACTACATGCTGACCAGAGAGCATTCCAAAACATGTAAGTGTGCAAGATTTTGCAAGATTGCATGTAATACTTGCCATTAATTTGTTCTGAAATTTTACGTGCTTTCTCTTTCCATGCAGGTCATGAGCCTGGGTTTTGCATGATGTGTACCATGCAGAATCACATCATCCAAGTGTTCGCCAACTCTGGAAATGTCATTAAGCCAATTAGTGTGCTTAATGAATTGAAACGTACGTGCTACGATTAACATTTGTTTTGAAATCATCTGACAAAATTGCTATTTACCTGCTAAAACTACTTTTAAAGTTTCAAGTGCTACATAAAAAAAACAATTCCAAATAAGGTACTAGAACACTATCAATGCTAGATTAAAGAGTTGAGTGTTAATAAAAGATAATTATCAAGGTTAAACCATGACGTTCCTGTTTTTTGTTGGAGTTAAGTGTTAAGGAATGGTCTGGGATGACAGTTATTTATATCATTGTCCACTGACCTTTTGTTCTTGTCCTCAGGGATAGGAAAGCATTTCAGATTTGGAAGCCAAGAAGATGCCCATGAGTTCTTGAGGTACACAGTGGATGCTATGCAAAAGTCCTGCCTGCCTGGAAACAAGTGAGTTCACGCAATGCAATTTTATTTGCCAGTTTTTTAAGTCAAGTCGCCTTCATTTACAGGGAGTGCAGAATTATTAGGCACGTTGATTTAGTACCTCTAGTACCACTGTTTGAAGAATTCATCTTCCAGAATCTAGCAGTACGTTTTGGGAGTTCATTTTTAGTCCATCTCTGCAAAACGGACTTCAGGATGGACTAAAATGAACTCCCAAAACGTACTGCCAGATTCTTGAAGATGAATTCTTCAAACAGTGGTGCAAGAGGATGTGGTGCTGGTCCTTCAAGAGTCACTCTCAACCTATCTGTCCATAAAGCCTATAAAAAAACCTTCTTCATGTATTTTACAACACTTCAGCTTGTGATTCTTATCTAGTGGGGGTCATTTTTTAGGATTCTTTACCTAACTGAAGTCTCTGAGATCCTGACACCTTGCACTTCTGGAGACTCCAGGTAGGTTGCAGCTTTGGAAAATGGTGGCGCTGGAGACTAAAGGGTTCCTGATGGTTTCACCCTTAATTCTTCACCTTAATTCTTAATTCTTTTGCAGTTAACAGGTGTCTTTTCTTCACCACCTGTTTTTGTCTGACCCTGCTGACCCAACGAGCATTTCACTGTCCAATGGTCATGCCTTAACTGCAATGTCTAGTATTGCATTAGTATTGCATCCTTCTCATGGGCATTTAATACTTTTTGACTTTTCAGTCTGAGTTAAATCTCTTTTTTGGCTCAATTTATCTGTAAAAGAAAACATGCCTAATAATTCTGCACACCTGAATATAAGGTGATTTTCATTTCCAGCCTTCATGAACAATTATATATCACTTATACATTATTAAATACTAAATCAATAGTAGTTATTAGGATTACTGTGGTTTGGAATTGGTCAAATGTGCCTGGAAAAAAAATATGATCAGAAAATCAACGTGCCTAATAATTCTGCACTCCCTGTATATAGCGCTTTTTATACACAGATTGCTTAAAAGCAGCTTTACATTGATAATAGGAAATTAATAAGGCATGAAGCAAACATTTCTCATCCATCAATGCATTAACTGTAATGACTACATAACTTAATTCAGTTTAATACTGCATTATTTTTCTTTTGTCAGACTGGACAGGCAAACTCAGGCAACCACTTTTGTACATCAGATATTTGGGGGTTATCTTAGATCCAGAGGTAGGTCTTCAGATTCTCGTTTGTTGTGAGTTGGATTTGTAAGTTTAATTTTATCCTTTCTGAATTGCACATGCTATGACAATAGTCTACAAAAGGCACCTTTAAATTTAATGATGATGTAATGATGGTAATAATGATATTGAGTTTGTACTCCAGCTTTCTCCATCTTTTGCTACAGTTGTTAATGTGCACTTTTTTTTTTTTACAGTCAAATGTTTGAATTGCAAAGCAGTCTCTGATACTTTTGATCCTTATCTGGATATTTCACTGGAGATAAAGGTGACTGAAACTTCTCGTCATTAATTATCTTGCAGTTGAAGAAAGCAATTTTTAGAGTGTTGGCAAAATGTTTTGTATGTTTATTTTCAGACGGCTCAGACTCTCATTAAGGCGTTTGAGCAATTTGTTAAGCCTGAACAACTTGATGGGGACAATGCTTATAAATGCTCCAAGTAAGTTTTTTTGTGCATATTCATACCACATTATTGTATTGATCAAAAATGTAACCACAATTCAAGGGCCTTCTTTTGGTTTTAACCTGTTTTGACTAATTTTTGTTTTTCCTTAATGGAATTTGTTGGTGTGGAATAGTATTGTGTTTTTATTTTTACACTTTTTTCAGTAATCCTCTTTTGTCTTGGTAGATGTAAGAAAATGGTTACTGCATCAAAGAGATTCACCATACACCGCAGTTCTAATGTTCTCACAGTCTCACTGAAGCGGTTTACCAACTTCAATGGCGGAAAAATTACAAAGGTAAACTGCATAAAGGTCATAATTACAAGTGTTTAGTAGATAATTCTGAACTGCTTATTAAGATCCTGGACAAACTGGTATGCCTAGATCTAGGGCTGTCAATAACGATTATTTTGGTAATCGAGTAATCGGTCGATTAATCAAGTAATCTGGTCTATTTTTATTACCGCAAAAACTTAAGCCTTTAAAATGACTAAAATACATACATAATAACAATGAGGCAATAATATTTGGTTCAAATAAAGTATCAAAAGCTAGTAATTTTATGGTTTTATAGAACAACACGTTTAAAATGCATAATATACATAATATAAACAATCTTATCTACAATGTTTTATGGTGGTGTTACACTTTACAGTAGCTCAAAACCTTGTTTAATATTGGCTATTAACATTTAATTCAAATGTTCACTTAATCTTTAATATTTGTCCACTTCTTTACGATAGAAATGCTACAGCCACTGTAATTTTTTAGAACATGTGGACATCAAAACATACAAACTCAGAGCGAGGTTTTAAGCTTACAAATCTGATGAAATGGCGCGCATTGTGTTCCCAGATGAACGTTATAAGCAACCCAAACTCACAGCATATGCAGAGATGGAGTTTGAGATGCGCTCAATGGAATATGGAATGCGCCACTTCCAGAATTTTGCCGGTTACTCGACACTGGTAAATTGCAATCGAGTATTTTTTTAAAAATCAAGTACTCGAACTTAATCGAGGAATCGGGACAGCCCTATAAAACATCCATATTTTTGAGATGTCACCTTGATGCAGGATCTTTAATAGGACTAGGTCAATCTGTTTAAATGGATTAAAAAACATTAATAGCATTAAATTGTCATTAGTTAATGCATTAAGTTTGGCAGCCTTAATTAGGATAATTCTCATGCCTCCTTCACAGGATGTGAGATACACAGAGTATCTAGATTTGCGGTCATTCATGTCTCAGTCTCATGGGGAGCCACAAATCTATGCTCTATATGCTGTGCTGGTTCATTCTGGTTTTAGTTGCCACGCTGGACACTACTACTGCTACATTAAGGTAAGTCGTCATGTACAGACCTGCATCCTCTTTTATTATGTGCTTACAACATAACTTATGTTTGAAATAATATGATGCTCTGTTCTAGGCTAGCAATGGGCAGTGGTATCAGATGAACGACTCATCGGTATCTCTCAGCGATATAAGAACAGTGCTTAATCAGCAAGCATACTTACTGTTCTACATTAGGTAAAGGTTTAATTAACTTCTCTTGACTCAAAACTAAAGGGTGTTTCTGAGAAGTCTCTTCAGAGAAAATGCCTATTTTAATTCAGGTCACCTGATGTGAAAAATGGAAGTGACTTTAGCCAGATGAACCATACTCCAGGCCAGTCATCTCCACGACCATCCATTCCACTCAAGATGAATGGGCCTCAGTACACCTCCACATCCTTCATTGGTCCTCAGCTGCCACCTCATATGCTGAAGGTACTGCAAGACAATAACACATTCAGACAAACTACAATAGTTCAACAAATCAGCCCTGAACTGATCAGCTAGGTTTGTTTCTTCTTTTCACCCGGTCACTTTTTGTGTTCTTTGCAGAACTCGTCATACACAAATGGGAATGGTTCTTCAAAAGATTACCATGGTGGCTCCAAACCCAACAGAAGTTTCTGTGGTGTGACCAAAATAGGCTCTGGCCCATCTCATACATCCTCTTCTGCATCTGCCTCATCTTCTACTTCGCTTGTTCGGCCCATGGGCATTCCCGACTCATCCAAGAGGCCAAAGTTGACGTTTCTCATTGGTCAGGGCAAGCCTGTGAGACCTGCTCAGACTCAGTCAAGCCCTAATTGCTCTTTGTCTACAGCCTCTCATCCTCAGCCCACATCCTCTAGCACCTCAACGTCTACCTCAGGCTTCCCACAGGTCAAACAGGTCAATGGAACTCACTCTGGAGCTTCTTTCTTGGTTCCTTATGGGCAGGAATCATCTGAGGAATCCGACCAAGAGGCTGGAGCTTTGGAGAATGGATCAGCTAAGCCTCATCTTGCTCCCGAGATAAGCAATGGGAATGGGGTAAAGGATGATGCCCAATCCCACAATTCCAGTTCACTGCCTCAGCTTACCTCGAAGACAAACGGATCTAATGGCTTTCATGTGCGTGAAAGTGGATTAGAACCTGCTCACAAATCCCAGAATGGTCTTCCCAAAGCGAATGGTTTTAATCATACTGATAAGGTACAACATTTTTACTTATTTTGTGGCATGTATATATCTGGATATTCTTTATTAAAGTATTTCTATTTATTTATTTGTTTTCAGGTTATGGGCACATCACATTCTTCATCCCACATTTCTAATGTGTCTGATAGTTCAGAACTGCAATTCAGCGTAAAGTGTGGAAACAGTGAATCAAGGTGAGATGCACAACATAGTGTGACAGTTGACAGGGTTCTTTAGGTAATATTTGCTAGTATTTTACTATTAATAGATACTAATATCATATTGATATGGTAATTTTTTTATTTAAACTTATTTTAATATTTTAATTTTTCATTTAAATAGTTTGTTTTTTTATTAATTTTGTGCTTTTGTCAATTTTAGTTGTGTCCTTTTTTAAATATTTCTACTTGGCTTTAATTTTAGTCATTTTAGTACTTCAGCTTATTTTATTTCAGTTAATTGCCTTTGCGACTTTTCTAATTTCTGTTTGTTTTTCATCTAATATTTAATCTGCTTTTGTTCCATTAAAGAATATTGTTTTTTTACATTTTAGGCTGACAATAACACTGCCTGTAGCGTTTAATTTGATTTTAAATTTATTTAGACCAAATACTATGACATTTTATTACTGGACATTTATTAATTATTGGCCACAACATTAATGAACTATTTCAGCCATAATTTTAGTATTGGTAAATTGCTGTCATTGGTTTTTAATGTTATCGAGTTTCTGATGGAATAAACTTTTTGGGGTTTTTTTATTCATTGGCAGCTCTAAACCGCCAAGTACTGATGACCAACCATGCTCCTCACCGTCAAACAAAAGGATGAACCCTCCTTCGGATTCTTTATCTCAGTCTGGTGCACATGTAGAGTCTGCACCTTCATCTAACGCCTCATTGGTCTCAAAGACTGCAGGCACTAACCTTAATGGCCAGACAGCTTCAAAAGCTGAGCCGATTCAGAGCAATGCCACTCATACAGCGGCTGGCATGTCAGACCTTCAGGTCAACAACAGTCTCAGCCTCCATATCGGTGATGGTCACACAAGTCCATGCAGGTTAAAAGAGGTGCTCAGGTGCAGTGAAGGGGAAAGCAAAGAGTCAAAACCATCACACTTAGACAAGCTTGGCTCTGGAGATGGGCAGAGACCGGATGAGCACCGGAATAAAATTTTAGAACGGCCACACTTTTTTTCAACCCTGAAGGACAAGGACAGGGACAGGTACAGGCACCACAGGGAATACAGCGAAAGAAACCGGAGCCGTTATGGGTACAGCCAACGAGATAGCCGTCCCAATAGAGAGCGCTCTTCCAGTAGAGACCGGCATCACAGAGATCGTGAGGTAGAGAGACACTGGGACAGATTCTCACACCATCGTCGAGAGCACCCCCACTCCCAAAGAAGACCAAGAGAGGAACGCAACTGGAGTAGAGATAGGAGGTTTGTGTGTGAAACTTATCGTCCTTCTGGACACCATAACAGGGATGGATATTCCATTCACAGCCATCGTGGGGTGGAAGGTGCCCATGGAAGAGCGGCCCATACAGTGAACAGTTCAAAAGGCAGACCCTCATCTTCCCGCTCTCTCAGCCCACTGTCCAGACATTACAAGCGGAAACGGAGTCCGTCGGTTGATGCAAGAGAAAGCTCTGATGAATGCAGAGCGAAGAAATTTAAAAAGAAAAAGAGAAACAAAGACAAATACAGGTGAGTCATACTTTGCTACTCGTTTCCGATCTGTTGATTTATTCAACAATGTTTCGAAAAAGCACCTTTATTTATAGTTTTTGATATAATAATATTTATATTATTATTATTATTGTTATTATTATGAGGAAGCTATTATAGGGTTGGTTTCACAGACAGGGCTAGATTAAGCCAGGAGTAGGCCTTAGTTCAATTAGGGGCTTTAATAAATGTGCCTTAGAAAAAATCATTACTGGTTCATCTTGAGACAAAACAATGGCACTGACATATTTTAAGATATATCGTTAAAATATATCAGTTCAGTTAAATAAGCTCAAACATTTATTTTAGTCTGGGAATAGCTTGAGCCTCGTCTGTGAAACTGGGGGGGAAATACTTGAACAATTGCTTCGCTGCTTATTAATATTTGAAATACTTTTAAAGCTTGAATAAAACATTTATTTATTTGTCATTGACCATTTACATTTGTGAGAACTTAAAACTTTGAAAAAAATTATAAAAAGACTTTGATCATTGTGACTTACTGCTTATAGGCACTCAGAGAAGGATCCATCAGAGGGAAACGAGGACAGCAGCTCCAAGAGGCATAAGAAGAAGAAGAAAAAGAAAAAGAGGAGGAGGGAGGATGAGGAGAGGCCTCACACTGGGAGAGATGTCGCTCTGAGGCGGGAAGAGCATGATTCTAGAGCTAGGAATGGTTCAGAGAGAGGAAGTCAGCACCACAGCTCTGAGTCTCTTCACAACGTCCACCGAGACCAGCAACAGCTCAATGGACAAAAAGGTGCATCGTTGTTAATTTCTTAGGCATCTAGTTTTGACTTGATGTTTTTTTTTAATAGAACAGATTATAGCTTAGGCATAAATGTTTCAGTACAATTTACAGTATATTGATCATTGTAAGTGTACTTGTGAAGCTGATTAGCACTTTTTTTTACACGTTCAGGTCACATTTAATGCCTACATAAAAAGGGAACAAAGAAATGATTAAAGAATCATTACATTTGCTTTGGGCCTCATTCATTAAACTACCGTAAACATACGAGGAAATTCAGAATAATTTGCATGTAAAACGGACCTTCCCAAAACTCCTCGGATTCACAAATGCTTCATAAACAACCGATTTGATAGTAAAACGTGTGTATGTTAGCGAATTCCAATCATTCGTAATCATATGCCTAACAATAAATATTCAATTAACAAAATATTTTTAGCCAGCTTAAAAAATGCCATGTGCTCTTCTGAAAACAACCAGCTGGTGGCACTTGAGAGCGCCTTTGGAGGTGCAGCATTTGTCCAGCTAAGGCGCTTTGGTTGCTATGATGATACAGGAGATGCCAGGCAGTAATGTGCCATCTCATTTTGAAGAATAATACTGAATATAAAAATGCAGCAATATTAACTTCTCCATTGCTGTTCAGTCGTTGTACAAGTAGGATGTTTGGTTGGTGTAATATTTGTCCCACCCCTCCTCCACTGTGATTGGACGGCTGGGTAAAGAGTGACCGTGACAAGCGCTACGTTTTATCCAAAGTTGAACAGTTTTCAACTCTTAGCAAGATAACAAAATAAATAAATAAAAATAACAAACAAACTCATGAAATGGCCAAAATTCAGTGTTATCAGTTTGCCTAAAAGAACATGTTTTATGCACCCTTCACACATGGTAGGGAGCTGGTGTAAACTTCCTTCATACCAAGTAACATTTTGAAAATCCGAAAATTTACGTCAGAACGGCTTTACAAATGATTTACACAAATCCATTCTGCTCGTGTTTCATGAATGAGGCCCAATGTTTTTATGGCAACATTGCCATAATTATAAGGGTTTTGTGTAATTTCCATTTTCCCCAGTGGTGATTGTTGAAATGGCAAATGTGGCATCTCTATGCATGTCTTTCACGTGGGCAATGTTCACCTGGTGTCTGGTAAACTTCATTTGTGATTTAGATATTTTTGACTTCGACATTGCATGGGTCAAAACTTAGCAGTGTCTTACAGATAGCCGACTTGTGCTGACACGGAAATGTTCCAGTAGGCTGATGGTATCGCCTGATGCATTAAGCGTCTCTTTGGTTCAATTGGTTTGCTAGTGATTTACTACAATTTACAATCTGGATTTTTTTTGTTTCAATAACCCTCTCCAGGTTCACACTTTTGATCTTGGCATGACTTTACACATTCACATGTACTTACTTTGTACTAATGTTCTTTGTGTAAATGTTTATTGTTTCAGCTAATGGTCTGAGCAGTTACAGTGGAAGTGAACTTGATCTTTGTCATACTGGGATAGAAAAAGATGTGAAATACAAACATTTTGATCACACTACCACTGTTGACAGCACAAAGACACTCTCAAATGGAAATGGAGATGTGGACGGTGTCTATCACAGGACCCTTTCAGGTGTTGAAGTGAGTGGACTCTCTCTGAGAGGGCATTTTATGCTAACTCAACCACAAAAATACAGTATTGTAAGCAAATGTAGGCTTATTTCTCAGAAAACCATTAAAAAAATATACATAATAATTTAAGTCATTATAGTATTTGTAAAATGTATTTTATATAGTTGCACAAATCTGACTGATCTCCGGTTTTTACAGGAAGTCACACATCCTCATTAAAGGGAAACTGATTTCTTGATCACACTTAAGGTAAGAAATCTTGTCTGTTTTACTTGTTTAAAAGTTTGTACAAAATAAGCTCCGCTCTAATCGTCTCGTTCCCTTTCTGTTTTTTTTAAAGACTCTGAAAACCACCCATGCAAGCATGTGAAAGACAGGAAATCTACAGCTACAGTTCCTGACATGGTGCTTAACATTTAGAACATACTGTATTTTTACCACGAAATGAATTTTAAAGTTTCATTTTTTTGTTTTTATTTTTAAGGCTATGGATTTTTTAGTACACTGTACATAAACGAACTTTGATCATGAAAAAAATTATATATAAAGTTAATATATGCGTTTAAAACAAAAGCCTGGAGCTTAACATCAGAATTGCTGCTCAGACATACAGACTCAGGATTTTCTCACTTGTGAAGATGAGACAAGCGCTCCCTTTAAAGATACAAACCTGGGAACGACAAGAACATTTATATGCTGCATCGGCGGAGAAAGACTGCTTGTCTTTTGACTTCAAGTTATGATGTCACCATTTTCACATATCGGCTGAGAGAACTGTCTCAAAGGAGCAGCCTTTGCTATTGCTACATGTGCACTTACATCACAGTTAACCTGGACACACTTGAGGACATAAGATGTTTGCTTTGCTGTCTCTTGTACCTCTCCTTTTTTAGCATCTCACTGTATTACTCTCTTTCTGAAATTCCTCAATCACACCTATGTAGAATGCAAGTTCATTGCATCTTTTTAGTTTTTAATTCTCGCTGTTTCGTTTTCTTGAATCCACTTTAATTTTAGTCAAGATAATACTGTGAATTTAAGTTGAACTGTACTATCAGTTGTTTGTTTTTGGTCCTGTATCAGGAGTTCAATAGAGACACTTTCTGTAAAGCCACTCGTAATGTAGACCATGTTCTCTGAATGTTTGTCAAAGTGTTTTTTTTTTCCTTCAGCAAAATGAAAGACATGACAATGGTTATATTCAACTTCTTCATTTGACTGTAGCATGTCAAAGTAAATGTATACAGTGTACAATATGTTGAGTGAGAGGAAACAGCCTTAATGTCTGAAATTGTAATATTTTCTCTCACTACGTTTACAATATTTTGTTGGAGTGAATGAACATGTATGTGACGAAGAGAAGTGTTTGGTTTTGTAAAGGATGGGGTTTCCTTTTTACATATAAAGAATGACTTGTGGGATTTCTGTTTTGTGTGAAAAACATCTCGATTAATATTAAGGTGCATGGTTTTTTGTTTTAGCTACATGGTAAGAACACAGTCATAGCTTATCAAGACGTATACTTTCACATTTTATATACGTCTACCTTATACACCAGCAAACCAGGCTGTAATAATTTATTTACATCTCAAAACAGTTCTGCTTATGGACAAAAAACATACTGAAATCAGCTTACTATAAAACCACACAAATCATATAAATAGAATAGAGTGCACAGTCCTTGCAAAGCAATAACATGCAAAACAAAACAGTTCTTTTTTACAGTGCCCTCCACTAATATTGACATCCTTTATAAATATGAGCAAAACAGGCTGTTTATCCTCTTAGTGATACACTCTGTAATGGAGAAATGATCAGATCAAAGTATTAAATGAAGGCGTTGCCAATATTTGTGACGTATTTTAGAAAATAATGCTTTATAATTCACTTTCAATTATTTAACTTTTGATTTTGTAAATATTTTGAATAAAAAGGCTGAGGATAAGCAGTAAAGATTTTTTTCAATTTTTATTAACTGTACAAATATTAAAGGTGCACTATGTAACTTTTTTTGTTCAAAGTCAAGAGACAATGAATTCTTCACCCAAAACGTGTTTTTTATAAGTGTTTGTTTTTAGACCGAGCGGGGTGCTTTTCGCGCGGAAATTGCGCACTCATCTCGTCATATCCGTAAATAGAGAAAAGTTGCTCTGGCTACTTTGAGGGGTGGTCAGACTGCACTTTTCGTTCCATTGACTTCCATTCAAACGTAAGCGCATGCGAAAAGGTTTGCATTTTGCTGCATTCATTAGTGAACAGTAGAAGATCGATATGTGACTCTTGGCTGAATTAAAATAATATTTTTGCAGTAAAGTCGAGTAGATTGTATATTTTTTACATTTTCAGTGTATTGCTATTTGTTATATGTTGAATTCATGTTTATAAAAAACATAACATTTTAACATGTTTCAACCATAAGGCCTGTTTACACCAGGACGATTTTTGCGCGCGTTTATCGCTCGTGACTAAACAAAGAGCACCAATGTGAGTGTCTACACCGACGTTCAAAACGGCAGGCGTAAAAGCGTGATAAAAAACGCCTTGGGTTAGTTTTTTTGTTTTGACACGGCGCGTTAAAAACTGGCCGACCAATGAGATCGGCGCTTTTGTTCACGTGCCTGGAGCTGCTGAAGTTACAGTAAAACACGACTTGGTGGCAAAACTTGCCGAGTCTTGCCGAGCACACATTGATACGACAAAGAAGAAGTATGTACACAAAGAAGAAGATGAGCTGCTAATGCTGCTTGCCATAAAAGTGTGTGAAGCACGTAATACTGTCTCTCTTCTTCTGTGTGACAAGCGAGTGTCAGAAGCGTAAAGTGGCGCAGCACCACCTTGTGTACCACGAGCGCCATCTACTGAATTTGCACGTTCATTCTGCGCATCGCTTGGGTGTGAACGAAAAACGTCTCGAAAAACGCTGGCGATAAGCATGCACGATATTCGTCCCGGTGTGTACAGGCCTATAGACTGTAAAAAAATATGGGCGTAGTGTCCGTGACGTCACCTGTAGGTTTCTGAAGAGCAGTTTTGAAGCCTAAAGTCGGCTGTTGCCATCTTGGCAGCGTCACCGCTCGTCACTCCCGGAAAACTGAAAATGGGCAAAGAAGTGGTATGTGTGTCGATCTGAGGTGACTGGTTGTTGAAACCACGCCCACCTAGCTTGACCATAGTGGCAATCCACCTGTCACTCAAGTGGCCACGCCCTTAATTATTCAGAACGTTAAGGTTTAATATAATTTATACGGATGAGTTATAAAAAAATTCACCCCCCTCACAGTTCTCATAAAGGGCAAACTTATCTGTATAGACTAAAACCCCTTTTTGTACCAGGCTGTAAACATATTTTTTTTCTGCTGTAAAGTTGGCATTTTAACATGGGAGAGATACAGATTTCCTCTCTAGCGGACAGTCGATGAATTGCAGTTTAAGTCACTTCCGTGTTGGAACAGAGGAACTGCTCAGTAGTAAACGCGGGACCGGAGTCTGCGCAGTAGAAAGCAGGAAGTAGAACCGCGATATCAAAAGCACACTCTCGCAGTCGCAGATGCAGAACAATTCATTATGTCAGTGGGAAATAAACAGTTATGGAAATGTAGAAATTAAAGCTAAAGCTCCAATCTCCTCCCAAAAATCACGAAAAAAGTCTGTTGGTGCCTCAGTGACAACTTCACTCAGAGAAGCTGTCAATTTCATCTGTCAATCATGACATGACATGCCATGGGGGTTATGAGCTATATTGTGACCAACCACCTGGGGGCGATCGAGACGTTTTGGCTTCACTTTTCAGGACGTGTGAGTCATGCTTGGGAAGCGCTCATCATATATTACTCAGAAAAAAAATTGGATAACATAAAAAAAGATGGACGACACACCTTCACTCTCTTCCATTGACGTAAGTGAAGCCACCAGTGTCCACTGTCCAAATATGGCACTTCGCTCAGAGAAGCTGTCAATCTCAGCTGTCAATCATAATGCCACCCCCCTTTTTACAGCATCAAATAACTAACTAAAACCAAACTTATTTGAAGAATGAACACTTGAACTAACATCAGTGTGATAAAAACTAAAATGACAGAAACCATCTTTGGAAAAAAAGTATTTGAAGTGTAATTTGATTATATAGTTTGTCTATGTCCCATTACATGGAGAGGGCGGGGTTTATGACCTATACTGCATCCAGCCATCTGGGGGCGATTGAAACGATTTGTCTTAACTTTTCAGGACTTGTGTGGCACGCTTTGCAGAGGAGTGAACTCCAAGTGGGCAGAACCTCCAAAAGTTGGCGGGGTCTCCACGCTCGACCACGGGTCTCCACGCAAAGACTTTCGTCATTGGCTTCAGCCAATTGACTTACATTTCAAAATAAAATTTCATAAATTAAACATAATTTCTAGTTGATCTAAAATTAAAAGTTATAAAATATGCTGTATTTTATAACTATAACTAATATATATGAAAATTCCTATATAAATAAATATGCTCCATGAGAGAAGAGCCTGGAGCTTGTGGGCAGGGGCGTTCAGAGAGAGTTTGAACCTCTGCTCAATGATATAACAATATTTTATAACACTTCGCCCACAAGCCATCCCAGTGCAGCAGGTGGGAACGTTTTACTCTATCGCTGTGTTCTAAGCAACGGGGTTGTCCCAGGGCTCGGGATTGGCAGGGTAGGAGGGGTAGTGATGCTCTCTGCAACTATTGTCCGGCTAGGTCCGGTTGGGGAGTTACGGGGATCTCATGTTGCATAATCTTATTAAATGCATATCTCCTGAAATTACATTATTTTAGCACGCTATTCATCGTAAATCCTAGCCTAGAAATCTAGATGCACCCTAGCGGCAGCAAATCTAATTTGCAGCCAGGGTAGTCTAGCAACTCTTCGTTGGCTTGCGAGCTGGAGAAACCATACTCTGGTCAGGCCAATCACATCGTGTATAGAGTCGGTGGGCGGGCTTAACATAATGACGGCAGAGTTGCGGCGGTTCCGCTTGCTACTTGTAAACAAAGAAGCTGTTGAACAGTGGTCTTTCGAATCGGCTTTGGCCACGACTCTGGAAGACTTGGAGTTAAGCTTTTCTTTGAGAAAAGAACAAAGAACGCCACTGAAGTCATTCATAAGAAAGGAAGATGTGTTCAGAGTTTTGCCGACCGGATACAGCTTAAGTTTAATCTATCAACTAGCTCTGCTTCACCTTCTTCGTTGCTCTGGTTGGTTGTAGCGCTATCCTATTGCGTGCAGAGGGAATTTGAAAGACAACCGTTTTCCCCGCCCCTCGGATTGAGCCCTGCCAATGGTGAGTTCCCAGGCCCAACATCTTGATGTGTGATATATGCATGTCATGTGCCTGTCAGTCAATGGGAGGAAACCACAAATGTTTAATGAGCAGAAGGGTAGCCATATTCATCCACACAGTCACGTGAGCCAAAGTGCAACCAAAACAATGATCTTCTGCTAAATGCATGTAGTTTTGTTTTTTAACAGCTAGAGGGCCACGAGTTACATAGTGTACCTTTAATGGGGTACAGGCACACTATTGCATCAACGAAACAAAAAAACACACACACAAACCACATTTGTGTAATTGCAGTATCTGCCAGCAGGGATAGTAAACCAGCCAAACCTTGACCCCTTTCTGCCACAGCTGTTCCAGTGAGATGACCCTGAGCACTACCAGTTGAGATGCAGGAAAGCAGAATACAGGAAGTAGACACAGGACAAGCAGCACAATAATAAGAAATAGCTGCCACGTGTCCTTTCTTTTAATTAAATCCAACCTTTGTTTGAATCTCAACATAAAATGTTTATTGAGGTCATGAGTTGAGGTCCAATGGCTTGATTGACAGGACTGTCAAACCTGCATCCATATTCTATCTAAGAAATCTGAATTCTGATTTGCTGACACAGAGAGTTCTGAAATACAGTCTTAAGAGCATGCTGCAGAATTACCATACAAAATGTTAAGCAGATTATAAGTAAGGATATTTTACTTACTGTTACATTATAATAATAATACAAAATTACATAGGCCTATTACAAAAACTCAATTCTAAGCCTTAAATTTCAGACAGGTTTGGTTGCATATCATTATGGCTTATCACTAACATGTAAAATCAGAAAAGGAAGCTGCACGGTTTGTAGAATTTGTCATAAATCTCTATACTCCACTATGATTAGTATTGCAGCCCTAAATGGAACTGGATAGCGATGATAACAGGCAACAAGGGCTGTGTTCACTTTAAACTAGATGAAATTATAGAGAAAGAATGGTTGATTTCATTTGTATCATATGGATTCATGTTTTAACAGTGGACAAATGTCAGAGTCAGTGTGATGAGTATATCTACCAGTATTTCCTTTATGCTCTGCAATAAGCCATTGGAATTATGAGTTTCAGGGTTACAGCGTTATCAGTCTTCCCTTAAAAGCTCACAGCTGATTAGCTGTATTTAAAAATTGCATATACATGTACATCGGTTTTAGATCCTTACCACACATTACTCTGTGTGTGTGGTTCAGGTATTCCCTACATTGAGGGGACAAAATGTCACCACAAGGAAAACAGCTTATAAATTATACTAAGTGATTTTTTGCAAATGTAAAAATGCAGACATTTTTCTGTGAAGGTGTACAGTATAAAAAAACATTATGTCTATGGAAAGTCCCCATAAAACATGAAAACACAACATGCGTGTGTTATTTACAAATAGTAAAAAAAAAAACAGATTGACAATGTTACATAAATACCACAAAATATGTTAACTTGTATAAGCAACTATTTAAATCAAAAAGTGAATACAAACAGGTGTTTGTACTCTTTTTGAAAAGGCGTCAAATAATTAGTATAGTAATAAAACGTCAGAATTTTTTTTTTTACAGTTTTTTTTATATTAAGGACCTTAAACCATAATAAATATAATATGAAAAAGCTTTCTGATTATTTTCTCTTCCAATTCATGCAACCAGGCCTGCTGATTTTGATGACTATGACATGACACAATTGAACATAAAACCATTTCAAACTCCTGATACAATTAAGACAATGAATGATATATTATGCGACAGCACTAAAAATGATACTTGGCCTGATTCCCTGCCATAATGAATCTATTTACTATATTCATAGACTACCAAAAATGTGACTGGAATTGACATCATCAGCAGTAGTTTGGTATATTTTACATACATTTCTTGGCCATCTACTCACTGCCAGATCTAATTCAGACTTGATTTGAGAACATTACATAACGATACCTGGAAATTTGTGATAGTAGGTAGTTAAGTTCCTGATCACTCTATATTGGACCCTCACATGAAATATATATTGTGGCAAAGTCAGTTTCTTAAAGTTCTTTTTGACAAACACAAATTGCACCATTACCATCATACTCCCCATACAACTCATTTGGAGATAAATATTTAGTACATACCCTTTAGTTTAGCACAGGACCTACACAGACACCATCATTTTAAAAATCTTGTCCTTCTTTATCCTCAGAGAGCTGTTGCCTCTGTCTGTCACCTTCTGCAGGGTGCAGGATCCCATGTGAAGGTTTACATTTTAAGAGTGATCATTAAAACCCAAACTGTAGCTCTACGGCTCACTTTTTAGCAGCCACTCGCCGTTTCCTAGTAGCCAGCATGTCGTAGAAAGGATCCCTGCTAATGCTTGCCCTGTAGGATGACAACAATTAAATAGGAATTATTCAAGTGAATCATGTTATTAATAAAAGTACACATCCATATAAAACAATAACAGGCCCAGAGTTCCCGGCAGTCCCACAGAACATGCTGAGGCAGCTTTTACTGTAAAACGCCAGGCTAAACTGACCACAGAACAGTTCCACAATCGCAGTTGAGTCAGAGGACATGTGTTAACTAGACGCCTACATAGACGCCTGGGTAGTTGACAAAGAAGCAGTAAAAAAAGGTTTTTTTTGTAAAACACCACTTCTGAAGACAACCTACATATTTTTATGTAGTGTGAAGTGTGATGTTTGAGAAAATATAAGGCGTCACTAACTTTGTCAATTCTTTCACTGTTTTTTCAACATTTTACTGATATGTGCCCTATAAAAATATAGGGGTGTCGCACCAAAGGACAACAGAAATTAACACTTTTATAGTGGTTCAAAAAGGGTTAAATATTATGAACAATCTGAGACAAAATCTTACCATGTGTACGTGTCATGGGCTTCACAGTAACATGACCTTGAATGGGGTCCTTCAACTAATTAAACTCGTCAGTGGAAATACCCGATTTAAATCAGGATATGGCGTCACACCGGAGGACATGGTTTTTAGTGACAAATGTTCTTACGCTTTTAAAAATATATGGATGAAAAAAATGATTTACAAAAACAGACACTTAAAGAGGTGTTTATTAACATTTGTATGCTTTTATTTTTAATTTATAAAAGTTGTAATTTATTGAAATGATAAGATGTTTTTTAAGATATTAAAAAATCTAAAGACAAAGCTGTTTTTATATGAATAGGTCTATGTAAAACAAAGAAATGTTTAACCATTTACTACATTTTAAATGATGACAATACTAATTATATTCATTTTTATCTTGTGTGACAGTGAAAATGCCATGTCACGTCAACAACCCGCCTACAGTGCCACAGATCTTCAACAATAGTACACAAATGGCCTTAAGAGATTTTCGTGTTACTATACACTACATAAGACCTGAACATACATATGTAATTTCATTTAAAACAAGTCTGTTTTTGACCAAGCAGGAAAACAAAACCAGAGCCATGGCCAACAGCAAGAGACTAAGGGGTCTTTGGCTTCCCTTTCTCCAGTGATGAATGCTGATCTATCCTCAGGAAAGACCATTTGACCTTGAGAGGACGTGGGTCATTATAGTCTTGTCAGCCCTTTAGTGTGAGGTCTGTATACCCTCCACACTGCGGAAAATAATGTATTTTGTTGTGTTTTCCAGTAAAAACATCCAATAGCAAGATACATTTAATTAATCCAATTCGTGAATCCAAATTAAGACTTTTCAGAGAATTCATTTAATTAATTAATTAATCTATCCACTACTTTAATCAATCTTATAATAAGTACGGACTTCACTTAGTTGTGTTAGATTTGTGCTTAAATCAAGAAATACATTCAAATATATTCAAATATTGATCTTATTTTAAGCATTTCTACTGGAAAACAAGACAAAAATATTACTGCAGTGCACAGCCAAGGTCTAAAACACTGAAAACACTCGCTTCACCTTATCAGCATGATGGCGGTGTTCTTTGATAAGAGAAGTCGATGCCCCTTTCTGAGCATCTGTGGGTGTGCGTATATGACCTACAGCCGACACACATCGGTTATCTGAGAAGAGAATAATGAGGGCTGACATGGTGAAGCCTTACTTGATGGATTTGATCCACTCTTCCTTCTCCTCCGGCGTGGGTGCGGATATTCTGTACACGACGTGATTCCCCTCCACCACCTTTCCGTCAGCTTCCGTCTTGCATGCCTTAATTACTTGCCCCTTATGACTTGAGTTGTAAAGCTCAAAGCAATTCTGAAAGGTCAAAGCATTAAACGGTCACTTTTACTTCTTTATTTCTTATTGACTAACTTAAAGACTACCTATGGTTCAACCAAGAGCTTGAAGAGGAACATACTGGTTTTCTTGGTTCCTCCACCTCTCTTATACTAAGATTCTCCAGTGGAATGATCCCCCGAGGCTCTTTGTCCTGGGAACACATGAGTTAAAGACCTTAAATCCACTGTTTATTTGTTATTAAAGCAATTACTTCTAGGACTTAATGTACAATGTTTCTCTAAATGAGATTTACGGAAAAGGCATGATTAAAAAAGTGAAGGAACTATGTGCACATTAAGCAACCACTGTCTGTCTCTTGGTCTAAATCTGGCACACAACAAGGGGAAAAAATGCATTGTTTCCTTCCACTTTGCTGATGAGATGACACAGCGGGAGGTTGTTGCTTTGAGTGTTTTTGGAGTTTTAGTCCATGCGTGTTAACTTTGAGGTCATGTTTATGCTAGTGTACTCACAAACACAGACAACATTGCATGTGTACAACATGTATTTACTGATGACTCATCCTGCACTACACAGATTTTTCCCCAATCAAATTGTCAAGTTATTTTATTGGATCTTGCTTTAAACTAGCCAGTTTGTTCAGTTCAAATCCCTGACGTTGTGCTTTTTTTTGGTCTTTTTTGGTGAGGATGCAAATCACTTCTTTCCTGTTCACTTGCTCTTTTTCTCTCTGACTTCCTTGTCTATCTGACCTTCCTCCTTTTCATCCATATCGTGCACTCTGATATCTATTTTATTGATAAATCTTAAATCAATTAATTTCTCAAACAGGAAATATCATGGAGCTCTACTTACTGTTGTATATTCAAAATAATATAGACAGTTATCTGTCAAAATGAACCACCTCCTCTTCCAAGTCTTCACTCTTCCCCCTGCAAGTTCAAATATACATAATAATAAAAAATAACATACAGGAAAAGTGCTTAAATAGTGGCAGATCTTTATACTGTAAATAAATCATTGCATGACATGGAATTAGTATAGTCCCTGTTTCATACCAACTAACATTTGCCAAAAGATTTGATGATATTAAAGGAAATAAGTGCCATAAAAGCTATAAAGGTCTGCCAATAACAGCATTATTTATACATTCAATCAAAAAAACAAATCAAAAATCAAGGGAAACTCACAATTTTGATAGATGGAATTATAGACAGAACTGACATACAGATAGATATACAGACAAACAAATAGATACACTGATAGGGCATAACATTATGACCACCTTCCTAACATTGTGTTGGTCCCCCTTTTGCTGCCAAAACAGCCCTGACCTGTCGAGGCTTGGACTCCGCCAGACCCCTGAAGGTGTGCTGTGATATCTGGCACCAAGATGTTAGCAACGGATCCTTTAAGTCCTGTAAGTTAATAGGTGGGGCCTCCATGGATCAGAATTGTTTGTTCAGCACATCCCACAGATGCTCGATTGGATTGAGATCTGGATAATTTGGAGGCCAAGTTAACACCTCAAACTCGTGCTCCTCAAACCATTCCTGAACCATTTTTGCTTTGTGGCAGGGCGCGTTATCCTGCTGAAAGAGGCCACAGCCACCAGGGAATACCGTTTCCATGAAAGGGTGTACATGGTCTGCAACAATGCTTAGGTAGGTGGTACGTGTCAAAATAACATCCACATGGATGGCAGGACCCAAGGTTTCTCAGCAGAACATTGCCCAAAGCATCACACTGCATGACACCTTTTTATCAGAACCAGCATTAACTTTTTGAGCCATTTGAGCTACAGTAGCTTGTCTGTTTGATCGGACCACACGGGCCAGTCTACACTCCAGTCACACGTGCATCAATGAGCCTTGGCCACCCATGACCCAGTTGCCTTTTTGATAGATACTGACCACTACAGACCGGGAACACCCCACAAGAGCTGCAGTTTAGGAGATGTTCTGACCCAATCGTCTAGCCATCACAATTTGGCCCTTGTCAAACTCGCTCAAATCCTTACGCTTGACCATTTTTCCTGCTTCTACACATCAATTTTGAGGACAAATGTTCACTTACTGTCTAATATACCCACACACCCTAACAGGTGCCGTGATGAAGTAATAATCACTGTTAATCACTTCACCTGTGTAACTGGTCATAATGTTATGCCTGATCGCTGTATATAAACCAAGGTTTAGCAGACAGACAGATATACAAACCTAGTTTTAGCAACCATCCCTCTCTGTCTGGATTAAAGAATGTATGAGTTAGATCATTCCCATCATCTTCAGGAATTTTGAAAGGCTCATTCTTAATGCTTTCATATAAATTCTGTGGGGGAAAACAATATGTAAATGCATATTCTATCAGTACATAACTTGCAACTCTCTCCATCACAGTATGACGCAGAGACTCACTCTGAGCAGCTCCTCAGGCAGATCTCCTCCCTCATTGATGCCCCGATTCATGGAGATGAACCTTTCCACTGTGGGCTTGTCTCTGACATTAGGGTTGTGCAGGCTGGTGTTGAGCATGATGACGGAGAACGAGAGAACATAGCATGTGTCTGTGGAGAGAAGAAACTCTATAGGTTGGCAAATTAAATGGAGCATGCATATTATCATATGAAGAGCACGCAACCCTCTTTTTTTTCTTGTTTTAATTTTTTATTAGTTGACTACTAAATGAAAGCAGATTGTTTAATGCAACATACAGGCCATTTTCTTTATGTTTCTGCATCTTTATGCATGACTCTATGCTGAAAGAAAGATATTAATGCTTTGGACATTCACAGACTCTGTTTATGAATAAATAATCATTTTGTGCTTTGTTTTAGCACAGTGCCTTCAGCCCATTTCTAGGGTGTTGCATTTTATAGAGTCTCTAACAGTGTGTTTCAACATTGCCCATATTTATCCCAGCAGTCATAAAGCACTGCCTTCATTGGACCAGATTTTGTACAGAGTGAGCTATAATTCAAGAGATTGGGCCTAGCATGCAAACTATACAGTTTTAATATTATATATGAAATATTTTGTTAATTAAACTATAAACATATTGATAAAAAATATATTTTGGGAATGAGGCTTTTATAAGGCTGAGCTTATAGCTTTAGGCCAAAAATGAGGGGTTCAGGTAGAAGTCAAGTTTACTACATAAAAGTCATACCTGTGGACTGAAAGACACCAGGGTTACACTGGCAATATCGAGCAGCAAAGGCCTCCATCATTCGATCTATCTTCTGAGCTTCACCAGGAAGTCTGAAACTCCACAAAAACTGCCTGCCAGGGAGAGATGGGAATGACACTTCGTATTATAATGGTTATCTGATGGTCCTTTGTCTCAGGGAATTCATAAAAGAATGTATGATTTTATTTGCATCTAGTAATGCAAAGACAATGAATTGCTCTAATCACATTATGCCCTAATCATGGAATATTTTTTCTCTTTTGATTTTGATTTTTTCGGATGCAATACATCACATTTGAACATTCATTCAAAGTTATCTGGTCTTTAATAATGGTTTACCAATTATGACATTTGCAAAATGATACAACTTTTGAACATTAAGAAATCTAATTTTCATAAATTAGGGGCCTAAGAAGACTTTTTATGTTGTTCATTTGCACGACAACAGCATTTTGGTGGCCTGAAAACTCAAACTTTTGAAAACAGGTGTGAAAACAACACCCTTATCATCTCCGCGTAAACTACAAAAACGCAAATCTGTGAAAACAGTGATCCCATGCGCATGTGTATTACGTGTTTAGTCTATAGGCTTTTTTTTCTTTGAATGAAAGGATACCGATATTAACAGTAAGAAATAAGGGGGGGGGGGGGGCATACAGACATCACAAGTGGTTATAAGAATTACACAAATCAACATAATAAACATATACTACTGAATGTTCAGTTAGCATTTTCTATAATGTTTAGATAACCAAGGATAAAAACATTTAAAAACTATTTAAAAACTGGATGTTTTGAACATTCAGAAATAACATTTTCATAACTTAGGGGCCCTTTACACGACACTGTTTTCAACTAAAAACGGAAGACTTTGTATGCATTATGGCTGTTTATTTGCACAACAACAGTGTTTTGGTGGCCTGAAAATTCTAACTTTTGAAAACGTACTTCAAAGTGCAAGTTTTTGAAAGCGACACCCTTATCATCTCCACGTAAACTACAAAAACGTGAAAACGGTGATGCCATGCGCATGTGCATTACATGTTTAGTCTATATGCTTTTTTTTTGCAAATGAAAGGATAAAGATATTAACAGTAAGAAAAAGGGGGGGGTCAACACACAAATCAACATAATATAAAATTTTGACATCATGAGAAATGAATGGTTACTTTTTGTTTTCGAAGCTTTTGTGTTCAAAGGTTTTGACATTTTCTTAAAGGAAGTAAAAAGGGACTTTATATATAATAATATAAAAATTGGGATTACAGTGAATGTTTCTGGCTTTGTGAAGATGAAATTTACCCAGATGACAAAGTAATAATACATTATTATCAAGAATAACATTCTTAAATGAAAATCGTACAAAAAAACAGAGATTATGTAATTTGTGTCTATAGGCATGTGTGTTTGGTTCGAGTGCACTGTAGGAAAAGAATGTGTATGTGCGCAGGCGTGTACTCTTTCTTTACAAAGTGACATCGCCAACTACTTGTCTGGCATGCATAATACAGCGTTATTAGACGTTTTTCCGTGTGAATGGGGATCGTTTTCATAATGTAGTCATCTGTACAAAGAAAAAACTTTTCCGTTTTAAGCACAATGTTGTCATGTAAAAGTATACTTTAATGGAAATGTTAGCAAAACGTATTTGGGGCCGTACACACAGAACATGTTTTTTTTTTCCATTCCATTGTGCTTTTTCCATTGTTTGTCTATGTTTTGCTTGACCATTCGGTTTCGCATCTTTGGCAAAATCTCATGCACGACACGCCATTCTAAAAACATAACACTCAAGTTAAATGAAGTTCAACTTTTAAAAAGGCATCTCTAGACCTTTTTTCTGTTCTACTGACCTGCGTTTTTAACCACAAAAACTCGCTGTGTCATTGGACCCTTTAAAAATGTATTAATGTTAACTGGGCAAAAATGATATAGGGTTTAGCTCTGTATATTTAAAAAAGATTCAGATCTTACAGGATGATGGATGCTCACATGGATGGACAAAACGGCGGTCTCACCTCAACGCTTGCACCAGATTGAGGTCAGCAAACTCATGAAGCTCCACAAATGCCTGCAAAACCTTAATGTTGAAGTCATCTCTAAAAAAAAATGTGAAAAAATGTTTAATCATCTGTAGTTATTTCCTCATTTGCTCTGAGCTCCATCTCCAGAGATATACACACACACGCTTATTTTTATCTGAGGTCAATCAAAAGAGAGTGTAGACTCTTTAGTAGTCAGTCGTGACATCTGCTCCGTTTTTTTACAACAGGTTTCACACCAAATACAAAATGTGGACAAGAACAATCATGTAAGACCATGTTTGGATATTAAAAAATTATCATTTGAAAACATGTAAGGGTCTTAAAAAAGCAGTGATAGGAATATTAAAGGTGCAGTGTGTGAATTTTAGCGGCATTTAGTGGTGAGGTTGTGAATTGTAATCACCCACCACTCACTTTTCCCGCTGTCTTCCCGTTTTAGTATTTTCCCGTAAAATATCCCGTATTTTTACGCTCTGATTGTGTTAACTCAGAACACGCAACTATCTGTGTCTGTGAAGTGGCTTGCACTTGGGTCGCTATACCTCCAGTCAAGCAGGTGGCAGTACACAGACAGTAGCTTAGGCCAGTGTTTCCCAACCGGGGTGCAGCGAGAGCAGGGGTGCCGTGTAAAAGTCCTTCAAATAAATTTTTTTGTTCAAATTTTTCAAATAATTCTCTCTTTGTAAACTTCAAAAATGCACTGTTCAATGCATGCGAGTGCTGCCGTATGTTCGAATATGACCAGTCATTTTCGTCGTCATCACCCGGGTGTAGTGCCAGAAGACGCGAATGAGAAGTCATTTTTTGACAGCGCTGTGAGAAAATGTGTCTCTGTGCACTCATCCGAAAGCGCGCACACGTCTCACAGCGCGCAAATATTGAGTTCTCTTTCAAGTCTTGCTCTTGAACGGACAAACTCACTCAAAAAGTATGTCAACATGTCCATCTTGATGAGTATTCTAGCAGACATAGTCTGTATCCTGCTCTTGGAGGGCCACTCTCCTGCAGAGTTTAGCTCCAACCCCAATTAAACACACCTGTACCAGCTAATCAAGGTCTTATTAGGGCATACTAGAACCTTCCAGACAGGTGTGTTGAGGCAAGTTGGAGCTAAACTCTGCAGGACAGTGCCCTCCAGGACCGACTTTAGACACCCCTGGTTTAGGGCTACTGTAGAAACAAGACGGTGCAAAATGCCGATTTCACTGTAAGGGGACCCACGATGTATGTAGATAGAAATGGCTCATTCTAAGGTAATAAAAACATAACGGTACATTAAATAAGGTCTTTATACACCACTGAAAACATAGTTATGTATATTATATTGCATTTCTGTCAATAGAGCCTCATAAATACTACACACTGAACCTTTAAATGTAATGAAATGATGTACCACAGCATACGTCTGATTACACAAGCTAAGATAGAACCACGTCTCCAAACTCCTCTAATCAGAAACACAATAATTACAGATTCCAGCTCTTACTCGTAAATACAATTAACAGTAATTGTATAGGCATGTTTTGTGACCATACTTTAGAGCAGCAAATGAAATGGATGACTGTACAACTGAGCTTCAGGCTAGAGCATAGCCAAGACAACGGTTATCAACTTGGACAGGATGCCTATGTAGACAAGGCTATTTTTATATCTAGCAACTATTGCACTGTAGTTCAAGCTTACTCTCTCTTTTTGTCCACTTATTCAGTAAACCTGCCTCAGGGGGCGACGTTGAGCATCTTTATGACTACAATTACACTTTCATTTGACTTGATATTGACAGAATGTAGCACTCTGTCGCAGTTTTGAGACAATAATAATGTTTTATATCTAGTCATGTGTTGAGTGATGCTGGTAAGGGTGAGATAAGGCGCCTTTCATGCTGTCTGGGTGATGTGCTAAATATTGTTTTGGATGTGGTCATTCTCAGCTGTTTCAAATAGGGGAAGTCATTTCCTGACACTGAGAGCAGGATCTTTTATGTAAAACGCCTTATCTAACATCACACATATATTTTACACAAAGACTGGTCTTGCCATGTGAGCAAGAGCGATGTGACTTACCGTTCCCCTAAATAATCTCCTATGACAGTTTTGTTTAAGCCTTCGCCTTTATAGAGGAACTGAGCGATGTCCCCAGGTGTGTGCTGCAGAAGATCATTCTCCAAAAGAAATTGGATTCCCTGCAAGGATGTTTGAGATGTTAACCACTTCATGATGTTTGCTTAAGCTCTAAATAATACATGACCCTAGACATCATCCTGCGAGGACTCCAGATGACACAAACTCTGAATCAACATGCACCAATGCAAAATGCTCTATATATCCTAATCATTTGTTAACAACATGCTTGAATGATCTAAACGTTTCCGCCTTGAATTAATACATTGTTAGCTAACTCTGTGATTTGTATAATACATAACTTGGACACAGTCACCTCTGATAACAGATCACTCAAAATTGTAATGTAGACACATGCACTTTCTGTAAAGGAAATGTAATGTAATGTGAAAAGCGCTATACAAATAAATGAGAATTGAATCATTTTATATGGTAAGGTAAATAAAGAAAAACAAACCATAATACCTTTTTAGGATCCATATTGAATTTCTTTCTTCCAACAGCAATCTGCTTGTTCCTCTGAGTGCTTTTGCTGTAATGTGATGTAAAATGACATATATGAACTAATATTATCTTAGTCTCTATACTAAACAACTCAAACAAGAAGAAACTTACGTCTCTCTGACGCATGTTAAATGCTCAATCTCTGTCATGACTTCTGAGATCTCAAACTTTAACCTCTGAAAGAATAATAGAGAAAGTGGAAACGTATGTTATAGCACTGGTTCTAAAGTTTATCTAAAATCCAATGTAAAATAAAACAGCCCCCATTAGAGGGGACTTAGGTGAGGTGAGGGTGACATGATACATGTCAATCGCTGAGATATCTTAATGATAGCGACTACATTAAAGGTGATACCTCAATGTCATCTAGCAGCTCCTTTTTCCTTCGTCTAATGTTGGACAGTTCATCTCTCTCTTCAAGTGAAAGATCTTCAGGCACTGTTGGGAGACAAATGTGACATTAAAATGGTTCATCTTATAACCAAAAAAAATACAAGACATTGAAAGAATCCAAAGAAGCTGTATAGCCATATTCCTGCCCTCTACTCAAATCCCAAAGTGCTGTGTAAAATATAAAAATCTAGAGCACATTTATCCTCATAAATAATGTTAATTAAACTAGCCTTGCAACCCAAAACCTAGTAGCGACTCAAGAAGGAAGCTTTTCTTTTGGGCTGAAAAAATGTATATTTTACATAAGTACTACACTCCTGACCTTCCATGATGGAAGTGATTCTGCATCTAAATAAGAGACTATAAGCCAGTCCAACGATACAACATTAAAGTGCCCACTGAAACACAGAAAGTTTGAGTAAAGAAAACATGTACTGAGCATCATATACTCCTCTGTGGGTGTTACATAACTCATTTGTGGAGGTTTCAGATACTTAAGTCACAACAGACCATTAACTCCTGAACTGACTATATATATATTTTTAAACTTTCACAAGTAGGAGAGTGTTTTGGATCTCAGCTGCTTGTGGCTCAGTACTTGTAAACGTGGACACTATGAGTGCATTATGTAATTGCACATCAGGCGCAGCAGGATTAGACAAGAGACGGGCTAATAAGGGGGCAGGGGGGAATTTCCTGCGGTTGTCTGGTTCTGCCTCATGACAATGGAGGGGAAGTTGAGAGTGAGTGCATGAATCAAGGTTCAACCTTAACAATAACATTATAGGGTGATTCATTGCAGTCATTCTGCGCTTTTATATTGAGTGCAATGGTCTTTTTTCATTCTTTTATTATGTAAAAGCCATACTAAATCTTAATGAGGAGCCATTTGTTTATTACGCAACAGGCTCTGGATATGGTCAAATGTAACTAGTATGGAAGAAATGGGGTAAAAATAGAATATTCCTTCCAGATATGAGCATTCTGTGCCTATAACTTGCCTGTGGAGTTGGCAAAAATCATTAGAACAGAAGTAAATTCCCTTCTCGTGAAATTAAGCCACATTGCCCTGCGGCTCATGGTGAAAATTAGTTTGTCTTCATTAAGGCGTTGAATTCAATGATAGGCATTATTTAAATATTATCAAGCTGCTTTCTATATTATTCATATAAACTGTATGTTGAATTTAAAAGAAAAGAAAAAAAAGTAATGCTATAACATCCGTCACTAGTGCTGACATCACCACCCTTGCACCTTGTCTTGTGGGAAAAACAGGAATGTCGACTGCATGCAAAACCATTCAAAAGCTTCATTCCATCAGCATGATGAAACTTTGCTTGGAAACTATTACAGCTGTTGGTGAAAAAGACTGCAGTGTATTGAATTCAGCATAGCCTAAATTAGACAAAAGTTTTATGAGCCATTTGTACTTTTGACCGCTGTAACGCCCCCATGAGGCCGATTGGGGCGAGCCTTGGTGACATTGTAGGTGGTGTGAGTACTACCAGCTCTCAAGGTTTCAAGTCTCTATGACTTATGGTTTGGTGTAATTTGTAATTTGCAGCCAGGTTCGTCTAGCAACTCTCCGTTGGCTTGCGAGCTGAAAAAAAACATATACTCTGGTCAGGCCAATCACATCGTGTATAGAGTCGGTGGGCGAGCTTAACATAATGACGGCAGAGTTGCGGCGGTTCCGCTTGCTACTTGTAAACAAAGAAGCTGGTGAACAGTGGTCTTTCGAATCAGTTTTGGCCGCGACTCTGGAAGATTTGGAGTTTAGCTTTTCTTTGAGAAAAGAACAAAGAACTGAAGTCATTCTTAAGAAAGGAAGATGTGTTCGGAGTTTTGCCGACCGGATACGTTTTGCAAAAGTTTAATCTATCAACTAGGTCCGCTTCACCTTCTTCGCTGCTCTGGTTGGTTGTAGCGCTATCCTATTGCATGCAGAGGGAATTTGAAAGACAACCATTTATCCCACTCCTCAGACTGAGCCCTGTCTATGGTGTGTTCCCAGACCCAACATCTTGATGTGGGTCTGGCTTGTCAGGCTACTTTTTATCATTAACAAGGCTGCTTTTATTTGATCAAAAATACAGTAAAAACAGTCATTGTAATAATGAGATCTGTTCGTGTGTTTGTTTTGGGTGGGTTTTCACATGTTTTAGTTGTTTCCTGTGTTTGAGTTTGTTTCTATAGTAAGTGTTAGGACCGGTGTGGTTGAAAAGGAGTGAGGACTCAAGTGCAATAAAAATGGAGTTTTATTAAATACAAAATAGAATAAACACAAACAAAATACCCACGAGGGGGAAATCAAACATAACGTAATACATACTAGTGACCAGGAGAAAACAAACGTGATGCAGGGAGCAACCAAACAGGAACAGATGACATACCAACGATAACGAACCAGCACAGGCCCAAAGACAAAAATAGGGGACAAACAAGAGGGGTGGGGTCAAGACAATAGACAGGAAAGCACATGACACAAGGAACAAGTGACGAGCCA
Organism: Gobio gobio; assembly: GCF_949357685.1. Lineage (NCBI taxonomy): Eukaryota > Metazoa > Chordata > Actinopteri > Cypriniformes > Gobionidae > Gobio > Gobio gobio. The sequence goes on from NC_137113.1 coordinate 27,471,698, forward strand.
TGTGCTTACACCAAACATGACAAAACACAAGCACATATAAATATAATAACATAAAATAACAAAAACACAACATGTGCTAAACAAGACAGACATGTGACAGTAAGGGGTTCAAGCATGTAACGCTATTGCGTTAATAGCTAAGTGTAATTAGCATTCTCTCCTAAAAGTGATCTGGCAGACCAAACCATAAGTCATAGAGACTTGAAACCTTGAGAGCTGGTAGTACTCACACCACCTACAATGTCACCAAGGCTCGCCTCAATCGGCCTCATGGGGGCGTTACAGCGGTCAAAAGTACAAAATGGCTCATAAACCGTTAGGTGTAGGCTAAATATTATATCTTTGAAATCCTTGGCTCAAGACGGACAAATGCATGCCTCCGATTTGCTCGTGGTTCTGGAGAAATTTTTCCGGAACCAAACCAGTGCATCAAGATTCTCTGGAGTCTGATTGTCAATAGTTATCAACAGAAAGTTGAAATTTCTGTTCACGCTCCCTAAGGGCCGCCAAAATGTTTGTATGCAGGGCTTTTACTAAAATGGCTATAATTCGTGACCGGAACAAGATTACCAAATTTAGGACATATGTGTTTGAGCTCAATCTGAGGTCATGTGAAAAAAAAATTGACAATTGGTCACTTGGTGGAGCTATAACAGGGGGAAAAAAATGAAAATGGCTATAACCACCCAACCGCTATAGTCCGATTGACTTTTGAAAATTGGCATGCACTGTCTTTGTCCAAGGTGCCATGATAGTCTATGAGGACATTGTCGTGTCTTAAAAAACATGGCCGCCATCGGCAAATGAGGTTTGAGCACCTATTAGACAAGGTTACCGGAGGCCAATTGGAACGAAACTTGGTGAGCATGGTCGACTCATGGCTGTCTCTATATGGTCTCTATATTGTTAGTTTGTTCTGTTCCAGTGTATGGCATTGTATATTCCTAGCATATTTTGTTTATTTTAAGTTTGGTTATAATCAATTTACTGCTGCGACTACATCCAGCTCTTTATGGCATCCCTGCTGCCTGCAACCTACGCTGACAAAAATTCTATGAAATAATATTACAATTTAAAATGATATTCTATTTTAATATATTTTAGTGCTGACAAAGCTGAATTTTCAGCATCATTACTCCAGTCTTTAGAGTAACATGATCCTTCAGACATCATTCTAATATACTGATTGGAGCTCAAGAAACATTTCTTCATATTATCAATGTTTAAGCTGAGCTGCTTAACATTTGTATGGAAACTGATGAATTTTTTGATTAATAAAATCTTTTAAAGAGTATTTATTTTGCATAGAAATATTATAAACTCTTTTATCAATGTATTTACTGTCACATTTGATCAGTACAGCCTTGCTGAATAAAAGTAATCATTTTTTAAAAAGAAAAAAAAGTTTGACCTCAAACTTTTGAATGGTAGTGTAAGATTGTGGGAAAAGATGAATTGGACTCATGTTGACGTTCTGTGTGTAAATATGGATATTAAGTGTTTGCAGAAAGCTTTGCATCCTTTAACACCCCTTTAATAAACACACTGGCCTCAATCCCTCTAACTATATCTTATCCTTATTCTCAATAGCCGCACAGACCGCCAGCTGCTCTAAATCCACAAGCTTACCCATTGATATTATCCACACACTCAGACCAGGACCCACAGGACAGGAAGTGTGCTGCACACATAGATGTGTCCCAGCCACTAGCCTATCTAAACATGATAAAAGCGCACAAAGTGCCCGTGAAGGCTTATTTGGGCTATATGTTCATTGCTGAGTTAATGCATCTGTCAATGATAATGAAAATATTACAATAATATAGCTGATAATAAGATATTTAGTACCAAGATTCAGCGATGATATGAGCTTATGCAATTTTAGTAATTGTACACTTAATACCCTGTTTTTCAGAATAAGGAAGGATACTTGCATTACTGTTAACCAGTGAGACAGATGGACTGGGCAGAGAGCTTATCTCTTTTCAAAAGAGAAAAAAGTTGCTTTCTAAACAGTGTGTGCTTCCCTTTATCCTCTTAGAGTCCCCTGAATGCGTATTTATCAAATAACAGTATTAGCAAAGAAACATTTGGGATACACCCACAAGTTAACATCTGCTTCTATATTCACAGTTTTGGGGTGAAGGCAAAAGTCCACTTATGTAAAACCAACAATCCACGACCTTTATTTTATGGGTTATTCGAATAGAAAATGTAGCACCTCTTCATAAAATACTTTTGAAATACTGTCCAAAAGTTTAGAGTGAGTGAGATTTTCTTTTTTCAAAGGAATTAATACTTTGAAAAGAAAAAAATGATCAAAAGTGACAGTGAAGACTTTTACATTGTGCAAAAAAATGTTTGTCTCAAATAAATGCTGTTCTTTTGAACTTGCTAGTCAAAGAATCCAGAAAAGAATCACAGTTTCCACAAATATATTTGATAATAAAATGAAAAGGGCAGCAAGTCCACATATTTGGAAAGAATATTTTAAACAGGCATAAATTACATTTTTAAAGAAAAAAACATTATTTTAAATTCAAGTAATATTTCACAATATTATTGTTTTTACTGTATTTTTTGACAAAATAGTAGTACATATTGAAAATGTTTTTTTTTATATATATATATATATATATAAAATATTATACAATAGACAAAATCTATCTCTAATACCAACATCCCTTTTAATGTCTCTTTCTGCATTAACAAAACCTGCAAATGATAAAGCAGTAATGCCCAAGAATGCACGGCTGCTGAATCCAACATTCCTGACATGAAAGAGATGGGGCTCTGGGACGGTCCTGACTCAGTGGGTGGAAAACTGGACAAGGTGTCTTTTGTACTACTGACAGTTTGTTTTAAAATCTCCTGCTGGGACAAAAGGTTTTGACAACCCCATCAAATAGCTATTTAGGTTTTTAACTTTCCCCTTTCACATTTTTGATTAAAATAAAAATATTTGCGTGCATTAACAGTAATTCACAATCCACTCATTTCACCACCGTTCAACTGGTGCTATATCTCACAAAACGTCTTGGAAGGCCCTCAGTCTTTCTTCAAATCAATGCCATATGTGGCACTTAAAACAACACAAACAATGAACGCTGAAAGCTCTCTTTCATTCTCCATCCAATGACAATAATAAGGATGCGTCTACATTCTAAATATTTAACATCATCTTAAAGTTTGTGATTAAATCTCATTTCAAAATCTCAATCGGCAGCAAATATAAACATCAAATCTTGTGGAGCATGACGTCTCAGATCTATCAGTAATCAGAATGGATTTTACACAGCAGTGAAACGAAAACACTACAATGTTTCTGATAATAATAACATGGCTGACATTGTCTTGACCTTAAGCAGATTTGCCAGGCACGGTGTCCTTCAGATCTCTGCTGGTGCAGTCACACCATTGATGAGGTTTTGACCACTGCCTGTGTCATGCCTGGTGCCAGACGGCTCCTCAGGAGAGCCTGGACCAGACACCGGTGCCATCAGACACACACAATGTTAATGAGTGCCAGGCCACACTGCCTCTCCTTTAATCAGTCTGAGAAAGTCTGCCTTTTTGTTGGTCCTTAGCTCAGGACAGAGCAATGCATTTTTTTTAAAAAGGACATAAATTTGTGGTTCTGATAATAGGGCTGTCCTTGACGTCCTAGCGGTCTTTCTTTGCAGTCAACCATCTGTCACAGAAATTGATGGAAAATGGTTTTCCATTTGGTTTTTCCCACGGTAAGATAAGACAAACTAGCCATCGAGTCCAAGGCTTTGAAGTTTTCAGGATCATGATACAAGAGGAACTGGAAAGACCTACTGAGCTAATGGTACCTCTATCTCCTTGCTTTCTTGTTCCTGTAGACATTTACAATAGGTCTTGATCAGATAGAGTGATTATGGCTGTAAATCAATGAAACTGGCTGCATGCTCAAGGGTGCTTGTCTGGCTTTTAGGTCTTGTTTCTGGTTCTGTTTTTCAGGGGGTTTTTTTTGACACAGATATACCAAAACAACTCTCACAGAGTAACAGCCTCACACTAAATCACTACCATTATCTCCACAGTCTATTTAGATGATCCCATATATAGTAACTGAAAGCAGAATCATTGCAGAAATATCTGAAAGGTGCTGGTGCTTTGTTCAAATTGACAAAATGTGTCTTTCCAGAACGGTTATCACAAAAACCCATGGACCAGATGTCTACAATCAGTGTAGTAAAGTTACATTTAAATTCAAAATAAACAATTATCTAAAGAAAGAACAATATAACCCAAAGAAATAAACAATATCGTCCAGTCCCTTACAATATGACCAATGAAACCATATCCTATCCACCAAAATACCATAGTTGCTATAGTTATTTGTAACTATTCTAGATATCAAAATACATGACTATCTCAAATGGTGGAAGCTTTCAGAATATCTGTCATTTTTAAATATTAAATAAAAATGTAAATATTTAATTAATTCATTACATTATTACCGTATTAACAATAACGGTAGTATATGGAATTACTCTATACTAGGCAGAACTGTGTCTAAAATCGTTTATAAACTCATATAGTTCACTGTAGTGGGGGGTTGGGGTTGGTGCTGGTTGGGGGTCCCCCTCTCATTCCAGGGGTGGCGGTGGGGGATGTCCATGGCTGTAGCCTACCTCTAGTGCATAACCAATGTACACGTAACGACTAGCCACTAGAGAATAACACTGTAAGTGTTGCAACAAATTAATTCTTGTGTGTCACCAGAAGATTTGCCAACTCTTTTATATTCACTCATTCCAAAAGCTTAGGTAGGCATGCTCCCTCATCAGCCAATGCTTCTCTGGTGGCATTTGTGCACAAGAAAATGATTTTGGACAGGCTTCTGAGGCAGCGTAATGATCTACAACAAAATAGAGCAAGCTTTGGTAATAACAAAGTGAATATTTAATTGCGAAATAACATCAAAAGTGGAAAAAGTTGGACAAAAACGTACAAAAGTACACACAAATGGACCAACAACCGCAACTTTCAGACGGCATATTAATTTTTTTAAGATCATCTGATAAGGAATGGAACGCACAGGATAGTGGGATATCAACGCAGGCAAAAATCGATCAGATGCAGATTATTTTCAGCTTTCTGTGTCTATGTCTATGCTAAAGCCACAATATGTAATTGTTCGCAGCTAGAGGTCACCTATTCAAAACAAAGGCGTAGCTTGATGACGCCTTGAATTCTTGGAGCTTTTATTATGCCGCTGGCGGCCGTTTTCGCCTTTTCCAGTCATGTGTGTGCAGCGCTGTTTTATCATATTAGATACATTATTTGAGTGTGTTGAAAGTTGTTATAATGCTTCTCTGTGCGTTTGCTTGGTGGCTACTATGAGAGACTTGTTGCATACTGCATTAAAGCTACACTGTGTGATATTTTTCCCCATCAAGTGGTGAAAAGGTATATGACCATCCAGAGAATTTTTGTTTCGGTTCCTCTCAATTCCGATTTTGTTTTAACTCCTACGGTGGCCTTTTTAGTCCAAGATTAACATGGCTTCCAGTTCGACCTCGTCCACATTCGACACGGTGCCATCGAGTGTTAAAATGCGAAAAGCGAAGCTTGAATTTACGAGTATGTCCCTCTTTGCCTAATGTACTTTCAAGATGGAGGGGCAACATGGCGACCCGAATTATTTAAAAACCCCTTACCCGTATGTATTTTCAATGGCATATTATAAACTTACGAGAATACTTTATTACTTGAAAGAAGTAAATATACATTAAAGGTCCCGTTCTTCGTGTTTTTTTGAAGCTTTGATTGTGTTTACAGTGTGCAATATAACATGTGTTCATGTTTCGCGTGTAAAAAAACACAGTATTTTTCACACTATTTACTTATCTGTATACCGCTGTTTCCACTGTCCTAAAAACGGCTGGTGATTTCCTTGTTCTATAAAGTCCCTCCTTCAGAAACACGTAACGAGTTCTGATTGTGCAAGCGGTTCCTGTGCTGTGATTCGACCACAGCTTAGCGCACGTGAAAGTGGTTCCTGTGTTGTAATTTGACAGCAGCTTAGCGCACGTTGGAAAGGTCACGCCTCTTAACGGAGAGATGTATGCGTTCAATAATCTCTACAGCGTCCCTGGGAAAGCCAAACAAAGGTGATTTGACTCCTGGATGAAAATAACAGCGTCTCGATGACATGGCGATAAACACACTCAACGCAACAGTTCCTTTTCTCCACGCGACCGTCCGCTTCTCCACGTGGGACAGCAACAAGACCGCGCCCCCTTTTTCACGTTTCTTTGTGGGCGGAGGTTAGTCTGTTCTACTGCTCTACTGACGTAATTAAAGAAGGAAGTACCAGGATGTAGTCCAAGCCAGCCGTTCGCTGTAGGCTTTGAAAGGGAACTTCTGTTAAATAAAATATCTCGCTTGGCATTGAACTTTGAGCTTTATAATTTTACAGGTATTATTTATGCTCTAACAGCAACATTACACACTAACTAAAGTTTGAACAATGGAATCGCGAAGAAGGGGACCTTTAATGAACACATATATTTTTGAAAGAACTAAGTGTTTTTAGCAAAGAATAAACTAAAAAAGTTACACAGTGTAGCTTTAAGCTAGATCAATATTAGGCATTTTAAAACATTGTAGCTACTTGCTGTAAATCAAGAAAACAAGATTTAAACAATAAGACTATATAACAATGATTAGTTTTCTGTCGACGAATGTATCCAAACAGTTGCTCATCTGTCAAATAAAACACATACTATATTAATGCGTATTTGGTGTTTCCATGGTTTCTACAAAATAAAATCAAGGGTAGCTAATGCGGACATGATGTAATTGAAATATTTGGGATAGTGTAAGGAAACAAGTAAACAAAATCTATAACTGTTCTTTTGGTTTCTGGATATTTTAATACAAAAATCTTACATATTGTACCTTTAAATGTTTATAAATGCCTATGGGGGGGGGGCATTTTCTTTGGTGGAGAGGATAACTAACTGGCATTTTATCTTAACCCTCTACTGCATAGCGTTGCTCTCAGGCAACGGAAAGTGTTTTTAAGTTTAATTTCCAGTACATGTTTCTTTAAATAATTGCAACCAATCAAAATGGTCAAATGATTGCTATAGAATGGTCCAATAAGGTGTGGGAGTCACTATCAAGCATCATTTGAAGGCGGGGCTTCCTTTTCTGACATGTGGTCACATGAGCACATGGTGTGAGAAGAAGGTAAGATTATTTGCTTCAGTAATCTTATTTACAATGACATGAACTGTAAATAAAAAATATATGTATGTGCATGAAGGTGTAGAGAAGTTGTTTGTCAAGTTTTATTAACTTTTTTTTAATTTAGCATGTTTAGAAATTCAGTTTTTCTTCTTGTTGCCTCAGGGCAACGTTATGCGATAAGGGGTACTTTTTATGGAGGTCTTTGCTGACAATGTGTTTGGATGTTATCACACATCATTACATGTTATTTGTGCACAATATGGTAAAATTATAATAATAACTTCATAGCCACGCCCTAGCAACCAGTTACAGCACCCTAGCAACCATATATCAACATTAACGAGCCATATCTCAGTACCAGAGCATTGTAGAAATACAGAGTTGGGCTCTTTTGACTCAGACTGGCCAATAGTCTTTCAATATCACCCCATTAACTGTATAGCCACAACCTAGCAACCATTTAGAGCACCCTAGCAACCGTATTGCAACATAAATAAGCCATATCTCAGCCCCAGAACATTGTACAGTCATGAGGGTGGGCTCTTTTGACTCAGACTGGCCAATAGTCTTTAAATATCACCCCAAGAACTGTATAGACACATCGTAGCAACCATGTACAGTACCCTAGCAACAGTACAAACACATTAATAAGCCATATCTCAGCCCCAGAACATCCTACAGACATGTTGCTTGGCTTTTTTGCATCCCAGTAGCATCCGAGAGGATTTTTTTTGCCACGGCAAGCACCACTCACATTTTCTTCAGGAAATGTACATTCTAGAGTGAGAAAGTGAACTGTTCAAACAGGTTCTACAGTGTTTGAAAAAAGAAAACTACCTCTGTTTGATGGATTGACAAATAAGTTTTAGTCAGATTAAATACTTTTTACTTGCTAAGACATATTTGAAGTGTTTTTAAAAGGAAAATTACCACTGTTTGATGTGTGTAAATGGACCAAATGCTACAATTAAATATTTGAAACCCATTATTAATTGAAAAGAGTGCCAGTTCCCTCTTGATTTTCCTAATAAACATTGAGACAATATTACATTTTTCTCTGTGATGTACTACCTATACTGCATAGCGTTGCCCTGAGGCAACAAAATAAAATCTGCTAAGGGGGTGGGTTTTTAAAAAAAAAATTTTTTGTTTGTTAATCTGTTATCTTAAATCTTCAAGAAAATAAGATAAAAAAAAATGTTTTATGCAAAAACATAATTCATGCATTAGAGGGTTAAATGTACGTTACTTAGTTATTGTTTGTTCAACTGCTGTATAAAGCAACATCATTCTCCAAGTTGTGCTGTTGTTTTGAATGAGAACGCCGCTGGTTACAGAGTGTTGCATGGCACTCATGTGATACTGCTCAATTCTAAAAGAAGTATTTTCTAATTAATAAACTGGTAATTTATGCAGTGCTCTATAAAAACACAAGCACTTGACTAATTAAATGCCTCATAATCCCTATTGGCACTACAGCTGTACTCATAAACATCTCGCGAGCTACTTCAAAGGACATCCACATCAAACAAACTGACGACCTACATATGAACAGCCATATGAACAGCCTTATGAACAGCTCCGGTGTGACTGATGCGACGTTCAAAATTCTTCTTAAACACAGTGACAACAGCGTCAACAAGAACACTAGCAATTTCACGTAAAAATGAAACACCTTTCATAAAAAGCAGAAACTGTTAAAGTGTAAATAAAGTATCATTACTGATCCAGTAGATGATAATAGGCTAGCCTATTAAAAGTAAGAATAGTAGGAAATATATTTACGTTTACTTTTTTTCTTTCTTTCTCCAACACACCTCGTTTAGTGCTGATGATTGATGGATATCCTTCATCCGAGTGAGTCTAGTGTTTTGGGCAATCAACTGCACGCGCCTGTTACGCTCAAAATGCTGTCTAGATAGGCAGCTCATTCGGTTTTGAGACAAACCAGAGACTGACAGCTGCTTATGCTTGCAAATAAAACAGAAACCTTACCTCGGTTATCTTCATCCATGTTCATGCTGCGAAGAGACTTGATGTAAATAACGTCCTACAGTAACAGATTAATACCCTAATAATATAACACTGGTCTGTGAAACACAAAATTAAATTACATTAGGATACATATTGAGCTCATCGTAACCCAGTTCAGGGGCAGCTCTAAATATAATTCGCATAATCCATAAATTGCTGCATAGATGGACGTAAATCCTGGTGAAACAAATGAATATGTAGCCCGCTCTACACCAGCTTCCATTCGCCTTCATCCATAGAGAGACTGTGAGAGAAACCGCTTCATTTAGCCAACGAATAGAGGCTCCGCCCATCACCATAATCTATGAATATAATATACTATGATTCTGAGTGATTGCATCCTGGTCTTTTTACATAGACTAAATAAGCCATATCATGAAAACGTCTGAAGTGAATAAAATATAAAAATAAAACATAAAACATTCTATATTCCTAATGTGTTGGTGTTGAAAGAGAGAGGCATGCATGATATGTATTTTATATGAATTATATAATTAGTTTATGATTAATATTATATAATTTAATTAATGTAATACAATTCATTAATGAAAAGTATTTTTTTTATGAATAGTTATATCTTTACCACATGGTCTTACTAAACACTATTTGATGTAAATATGTCTTATAGGAAAAAAAGACCTAATGAGGTAATATGCAATCATATCCTGAGCTTCATATGCAAGAGTGATGTCAGCAAGAGGTGGAGAATCCCAGGCCCCATAATGACTGAGAGTACAGGAACGTTTTCCGGACACCACTTGTAAGCCAGCTATATTAGTCACACAGTTTGGTAAGCTGAGGTCATCATCTCTCAGTTCATGTGTCTTGAATTCCATTTCTTACCTTTTGTTTGATAAATTCTGTCTTAAGTTCAAAGAGTTTTGTGGCTTTGGAAAAATCTTTTAACATTCAAATAGCTCAAAAAGGTGATTTTAATCTAAAACAACCTGTGATATTTAATTTCTTTTGCAAATTTTCATATTTGTATTTTGCTGTTGGCATAATTCAGTCAAAGGAGCTGTTGTAAACCTTCAGTTCAAAAGTTTTGTCCCTGTCTCCTAAACTGACTTTTAATTGTTTAAATGATCTCATCCGAAGGTGTTATATAAGATATAACTGGATATGAGGACCAAAAGAGCAGAATGTAATGTTCTGTGACTGCAGCACACAGCCAGGCCCCGTGCATGAGGGAACAACTATGAAGTAGGTGTAGGGAAAACAGGGGCTTCAGGGTGGGAATGACATCCTGTGTGGGAAACAGATATCCGCTGAAGCTCAGGAAGAGAATGTTGTTCGCATTTTCTTCCTTTTTTCCAGGGAAAAAAAAACTCTCCCATGAACTTCACTTGTAACACCAGTTCACTAGACTAGACCAAACAAAGATGCACATTTATTTGGTTTAATAATGGAGCTCTGGTGCTGAATACACTATTAATGTCAATCTCTTAAAACAGCTGACAAGAGGTTGTTTGTAGAAAACCTGTTTAGCCTGTCTACAATAGCATGACCTGGATCTGTTGATTGACATTAAGTCTGAAAGTTTACTTATCAATACATTATGTGAATTCAAGGACAGTGGGTTGTACAAATTGCACATTTTCAATTAGCACCACTAGAATATAAATATTTAAATACTGGCAACCAGTGTTAGGGAAAGTTACTTTTAAAAGTAATTATATTGTGTTATTCCCCTTAAAAGTAACGAATTGTGTTACTTTGGCATTACTTTTTCTCAGCTTGTTTGTTTTTAATAACAAAAAAGGGTAACACTTTACATTAAGGTTCCCGTTGTAAATGGTTTATAGGTGTTTGTTAATGACTAATAACTAATTTACAAATGCATTATAAATCGTTGATAAGCAGTTTAATCTGAATGAATAAAAAGAGTGAATTTTAATACCTGCCAAATAGTGAGTCATTTGAACTTTTTGTAGCCATTCTATGATTTTCTCATTAAGATCTCATGACTACAATTGTCTTACTATGTTGCTTAGCAGAAGTTCCCATTAAGTCAGTCACGTTCGACTTTACTCTGATACAGACGTAATGGGGTCTCAACGTAATGGCAATCACCTCCAAGTAACTAAATGAGCCAATGGACAATTATGGTTTGTAAATATCACCAGCATTACTCTTCTACCTGGACCAGCCCCCACGGACCTCCCACTCCTCTAGCGTGCCATGTGCCGTCGAGTTGGCGTAGGTCCCTCTCATGGGTCCCACTCTTGTGTCTCATTCAGTGGTCCGGATGAGGATCAGATGTTGATCGCTGCATTGGAGAGAGGACTTTTGTCCTATGGAGAGGATGATGAGGCTGAGCAGGGGTAGTCTCTCACGCTGAATCGGATTCAGAGCTGATGGCCATGCTTACCAGGGCCGCCGCGGGCATTGGGCTCGAGTGGTATCCTCCACCGTGCCCCGAGTGCTCATGGTTGGATGATTGGTTCCTGGGTGCAGCGCATGAATCACAGCTGCATTCCGCATCCCCATGCCTTTCTTCCCAGAGGTGCATAAGGAGGTTCAGAAGTTGTGGAAGGCACCTTGTACTGCCCAAATTTGCTCTGTCACTCTCACTACCCTCGATGGCATGGCTGCCAAGGGTTTCGTGGACATTCCACAGGTGGAGCGTGCAGTTGTGGTGCATTTATGCATTTATATTTATTGGAACCAAGTCAGGTGGGGGGTTATGGCCAATTCTGGATCTACGTGTCTTGAATTGGGCCCTGCACAAGCTCCCGTTCAAGATGCTCACACAGAAACGTTCGCCCCATGATTGGTTTGCAAAGATTGACCTGAAGGACGTGTACATTAATGTCTTGATTTTACTTCTACACAGACCGTTCCTACATTTTGCATTTGAGGGTCGAGCACATCAGTACAAGGTCCTTCCCTTTGGGCTGTCCCTGTCTCCCTGCATCTTTACCAAAGTCGCGGAGGCTGCCCTTAGGTGGGCATTCGCATCTTAAACTAACTCTACAACTGCCTCATTTTAGCTCACTTTCGGGATCAGTTATTCATACACAGAGCATCTATTTTCTCGGTGTGAAGTTAGACTCGGTCAGTATGACAGCATGTCTCACAGTGCTGAACTGCCTGAATACATTCAGGCGGAAGACAGTGGTTCCACTGAAACAATTTCAGAGGCTCCTGGGGCATATGGCATCCGCAACTGCGGTAACACCTCTCGGATTGATTCATATGAGACCGCTGTAGCACTGGCTACAAAGTAGGGCTGCTCGATTATGGAAAAAATCATAATCACGATTATTTTGGTCAATATTGAAATCACGATTATGTAACACGATTATTTCACATAACTTTGGGAATGTGTTGTATTTATTAAAAATACACCTTTCAACAATTCAATTGAAATTGTAACATTTGTTGTACTTTTTGAACTATTAAAATAAATAATATAACATATATTCAAATCAAAGTATAAAAGTATTCACGTAAAAATGATAACCATAAATAAATAAGATCAACAATATGGTTCGGCTAGATATGCTTTTTAGGTATGTCTAACATTAGTTTTCAGGTACAGAAATGTATCAAATGCAAAATAACATTGCATATTTGAGTGCATAAATTAAAGATTAATCCTATTAAACTTACAAAAGCTATTCAATCAAGAGCGGTGAGTGATGTCCTTGTCTTTTGTTGTTTGACATTAAACAGACAGCAGGCTACTGCCCCTTTAAGACCTAATGATCGGATATGCGTCGTCTTTATCGACTGTATAAAGTTCACTTAAGGCATATACAGACTATGTCTGCTAGGATACTCATCAAGATGGACATGTTGACATACGTTTTGTGTGAGTTTGTCCGTTCAAGAGCAAGACTTGAAAGAGAACTCAATATTTGCACTCTCGGATGAGTGCACAGAGACACATTTTCTCACAGCGCGCGCGGCTTCTCATTCGCGTCTTCTGGCACTAAACCCGGGTGATGACGGTGAAAACGACTGGTCATATTCGAAAATATGGCAGCACTCGCATGCATTGAACAAAGTTTACAAAGAGAGAATTATTTGAAAAATATGAGGGGAAAAAAGGACGTTTACACGGCACCCCTGCTCTCGTCAGTTTTTGTTTCTTTATTAGATTGTCATAGGTCACTCTGTTTAATTTTCAAGTGGTTAAACAAATTCATGGTGTTCCCTTGCGTTGCAGCACTACCATGCAGCAAATCTTGCTCGTAGCATGTTTCTGCTCGTCGTCTGATTCCTCGAAGCCAAACTGTTCCCAGACAACGGAGTTGGTTTTGCCTTTTTTGCTCACCAAACGCTGCTGTAACTGCCCTCCTTCTGCCATCTTTACTCGCGCCGAGTTTTTAAATTCCAGCGGATGATATGCACACGAGTCACGAGACTCACGAGTCACGACCTGAGAGAGATTTGTGGCTTCGGGAGGGGCGGATGTGCGTGTGCGCGTTTCATTCAGAACGCAAGACAAAATGAGAGTGTTCTTGCAAAACTGAACATGGCAAAATAATCGTTTTTTCTCGATTGTACTATTTTGGTGATCGCTGGGAGGCAAAATTGAAATCGAAATCGAAATTCGATTAATTGCACAGCCCTACTACAAAGCTGAGTCCCGAGATAGACATGGCATCGTGGCACACTCCGTGTGGTCATCACACTGAGCTGTTGCCAAACATTCAGTCCTTGGTCAGACCTTGCCTTTCTACGGGACGGAGTGTCCTTAGAACAAGTGTCTAGGCATGTTGTTGATACAACTGATGCCTCCAGAATGGGTTGGGGCACTGTGTGCAACGGGTGTGCATCAACCACCAAGGCGGAGTATGCTCATGTCGCATGTCACAACTCGCCCGCCATCTCTTCCTCTGAAGTGATGTTTTTCCTGGCAGGAAAACCCCTCGAAATGCCAGATCAGCTCTGTGCTTTCCTTTCTGCAAGAAAGGTTGGAGCGGAGGCTGTCCCCCTGCACCTTGAAAGTCTATGTTGCCGCCATCGCAGCACATCCATGTTGATGGCAGGTCATTTGGGAAGCACGACCTAGTCATCAAGTTACTGAGAGGCGCTAGGAGGTTAAATCCTCCCAGACCACAACTCATCCCCTCCTGGGACCTCTCTGTGGTCCTTTCTGGTCTACAGAGAGCCACCTTCGAGCCGCTTGAGTCAGTCAAGCTTAAGATCCTGTCTCTAAAGACAGTGCTACTGACTGTGATTTCTTCCTTCAAGGGGATGGGGGACCTGTAGGCATTTTCGGTCAGCGAATTGTGCCTTGAGTTAAAAGTGCTCAAATGATCAAGTTATTTGTGCCCGGATAAGTGCCCAAAATTCCCACCATTCCATTCCTTTCAGGGACCAGGTGGTGAACTTGCCAGTGCTGCCCCCAGAGGAGGAACACCTAGCCCTTGCATTGTTGTGTCTCTCATTCGCGCATTGCGTTTTTACGCTTCAGAAGCTCTGAGTAGCTCTTTGTCTGCTTTGGAGGTCAGCAGAGGGTAAAGGCTGTCTCCAAACAGAGGTTCGCCCACTGGATAGTGGATGCCATCGCCTTGGCGTACCAGTCCCAAGGTGAGCTGTGCCCCCTTGGGGTGAGAGCTCGCTCTACTCGGGGTGTTGCTTCCTCCTTGGCTTTGGCGTGCGGCACCTCTCTGGCAGACATTATTTCTGGTCTGCCAGAGAGGTACCATGACACCTAACACATTCACGAGATTCTACAATCTCTGAGAGGAGCCGGTTTCTTCCCGTGTGTTGGGTAATGTGCGGGAAGGCTGGCTCGGTGTCTTGCTTGCAGCGCCATTCCCCTCTATCGGGGGGATACAAGCACCTACTTGCTCTTCAGGAGTTCCCCACTTGGTGAACCCTCGAATTCCTCCAGCATCCTTCGGCCTAGTACTTGTGTGCATGCCCGGCTGGTCAGCCCTTGTACTAGGCTAGATGCCCATATGCTGTGATTCCCCCTTGGTAATACCATATATGTACTTTCACAATATGGTTTCCCTGTCTGTAAACACATGTCTTTCCCATGGCAGTTTCCCTGGTCTGCCCCATCTCTGCATCGGTAATAGCTCCTCCCTGGTTAGTTAGGACCTACTTCAGAGATCTTTAATTTGTAGTACTGTCCCTCTGGTCAGTCCATATGTGTA
Organism: Gobio gobio; assembly: GCF_949357685.1. Lineage (NCBI taxonomy): Eukaryota > Metazoa > Chordata > Actinopteri > Cypriniformes > Gobionidae > Gobio > Gobio gobio. The sequence goes on from NC_137113.1 coordinate 27,487,078, forward strand.
TCCACCACACGTTACCTCCCCTTCGGCAGGGTGTGACCTCCGTAGCATCCCTCTCCTTTGGACTAGTCACACTTCCCCTGTGTTTACTCACTGGTTATGGCTGAAAAGCAATGGGAAGTGAGATCCAAAGCACTCTTCCCAGTGAAATGTCACGATAGAGGAACAGCAGCTACGACTGTCCCCAGGGTAAGCCCTGTCCCTTCCATCCCCCCGGTATGGAGGACTACTCTCCTTGGGCTTACATGGGGTGCTGGGTAGGTTACGACTGTGTGAGAGCAGTTGCCAAAAGGGCATGCTACCGCTTGCCAGCATCTGCGTCTCCGACACTCGTAACAGTGGCGCTGTGGCACAGAACAGGCCATGGCGCATTCCATAGGAACCCCATTACGTCAGTATATAATTCCAATATTAAGCCCCGTTTCCACCGAAATTACCCGGAACAATTTGTACCAGGAACATTTTTTACAGGAACTTTTTTCCCCCTAGACCTGCTACTTTCTGTGTTTCCACTGCGGTCTAAAGTACCGTGAAGATTAGGCAAATTAGTCCGGTGATGTAGGACTGCGCGCGACTGCTCCTCCCAGTCAGCGACAGACAGTAGCCAAATCTTTTTTGCGCGACACTGTCTGCAACAATAACAAGTATGGAGGAGATTCAAGCTGTGCTGCTTTTGCTGGTTATCGGTATGTATTGTTTACTAAAGTGGTAATTAACAAAACGGCGGAAAAGACACAAGCACTGATACTAAAGCGTATTCTGCTTATAAAGCTTGTAAAGATAGATTTAAAATAAGAGAATGTATGTTATTACGGACAGTGACTGTGAGATGGCTGAGACGAACGAGCACCATCGGACAGAAAGAGCAAGACTATTTACTGAACACAGAACGAACCTCGCAAAAGACTTTTAAAAATGCTGGTTGAAATAAAATGCTGCGTGAACTCCGACAATCAGCATGTTCAGCGCCCAAGTCCCACCCCCGAAAGTTCCTGATTTTTTAAAAAGTAATACCTCGTGAGCAGGTACTTTCGGAGGGTGAAATATTTACCCGGAACTTCATTTAGACCCTGGTTCCTGTGGTCGAAACACACTGAGTACCACCCCAAAGTTCCTAGTTCCTGGGGAAAGTTCCTGTGGTGGAAACGCTGCTTTAGTTACCTGTGAACCTTGATGTAGTGGATACCTGTGAGCAGCAGTTAGCAAGTGTGTGTAATACCAACAATTCCCATCCATGTACACCACTACAATCCACCGTCAACACGGCAAATCCTCATCAGCTTGATGGGAGGCGTGCTGTATTGGTGATGAGAGAGGTGGAGGAGAGGTGAGAGAGGAGAAGAGAGTGAAAAAGAAAAGGATGTTTTGGAGGTCTGCTTCAATTTCTCTTGCCCAATAGAGTTGGTAAGGTTGAGAAAGCTCAGGGTGAGATAGTGGAGCAGAGTGATAATCTTCATGATGTAGCCTTTTGACAGCTTCAGCGGAAGTTGTCCTTGTGTTAATGGTCATGGTTAACATAAACACAGTCGGTTATGTCTAAAGTGAAAGTAAAATCGGCGTGTGTCTGTAATATTAGATGCGTGCAGGTCTTAAATTGACAGCAGCACAGACTAGTGAAAATGCTGCCGCTTGTCCTCAAAGTGACAGTTCACCTCTAAAATTATGTCATTGTTAACTCACTCTAATGTTGTTCCAAACCTGTATTTATTTATCCTGTTGAACACAGACAGTTGAATACCAGACAGCTGATGGTAGCCATTGACATAAATAGTTTTATTTCCTACAATGGGGACCAGCAATGTTTGGTTTCCAACATTGTTCAAAATATATTTTATGTCCAACAGAAGAAAGAACTTTATTCAGATGTAAAACAATTTGAGTGTGAGTAATCGATGACAGAATTCTCATTTTTGAGTGAACTGTTCCTTTAATGTTAATAAAACAACAAAAGACAAAGAGAAAAATCACTCACTGCTCTTGACTGAAAAACTTTAATAAGAATCAATGTATATATATATATATATATATATATATATATATATATATATATATATATATATATATATATATATATATATATATATATATATATATATATATATATATATATATATATATAGTGAAGTCTATGTAGTGTTTTATTTTTACATTTATTCATTCAATTTCATACTTAAATGCTGCTGTACAGCTCTGAGCTGCCAGTGTAAATCTTTATATATATTTATTTTATATTATAGCAACTATAGGCCTACAGTAGGTAGGAATGTGTACAAGGGTTTTTTTTTTAAGTAAAGTACTTTAAGTAAAATTAAGAAAGAGTATTGCAATAAAAATAGTATTTTTCTCCTTAACCTCTTGCTGTTCCTGTCGCCTAAGAATAAAATAGAAAAAAACTGATGTGACAAGCCATCAGAACCAATCTGTGAGAGAATTTCCTAAGAATTTACAGCCATACACTGTAAATATGACATTTGATTTTTTTTTACTTTGGAGTATATTTTCAGTAAAAATATATTTGTGGTTGCATCAGAGGGTTAAGTCACAAGTGATGCACAACACCGCCATCTGGTGTAGCACAATACACTTTTTAATGAAATCTTTTAAAGCATATAGTTCTTAAATTTTGTGTTGTACTGCTTTTGATTATTCACGATTATTACATGCTTTCCTCATATTATCCGTGGTTTATTCTTTACCTGAATCTGTTGTGTTTTGACCCGGAAGGTTTTGTGTCTCGTTTTTGAGGCTGGCTTCACAGATAAGTGTGTGCGTCATAGGCGGCACGGCAGGGGGGGCATGAGGATTTTGGCATTGAATGAATGTACAGGTGAGCAAGTTACGGGTATTGTCGGTGGAACAGGTATTGCACAATCGAAATGAAAATAACTTATTTCCTCATGAACTTTCTCATCACTTCTTTGAGCGTTATGGTTGGTTTGTCATTTTCTAAACTCGCCAGGCCAACGATACCGTCGCTAGCGCATTACTTTGGGACAAAAGGCAGATACGAGGAAGTGAACCCACATCTATTAGATGACATTTTGTTTGTAAACAGATCGCTGCTGGCTCCCCCCTCTCCAGATTGCCGTGCCATTCACATGGTGTCTGTAATTCGCCACGGGACGCGCTATCCAACCACCAAAAATGTGAAAAAGATCGCGCGATTGTTTGATCTGGTCGTGTCTGACGCGTCGGGTTCAGGTTCAGCCTCGTGGCTCAATGACATCAAAACATGGAATATGTGGTACACTGAAGACATGGACGGCAGACTAGTGGAGAAAGGGCGAGATGACCACAGGCATTTGGCGATGAGACTGGCACAGTCATTCCCCACCTTGATTTCTGAGGATCACCTCCGTGCCAACCGCATCGAGTTCATCACCAGCTCCAAGCACCGCTGTGTTGATAGTGTTAAAGCTTTCCAAGAGGGTCTTCACAGACTCTGGGATGTTCAGGGTAGGCTCAGTATCACTTATTTTCTAATTTTAGCTTCATAAACATTTTACATGAATAGTTCATCCAGTAATTAAAAATCTCTTATCATTTACCCACCCTCATATCGTATGCCATTCCTTCCTTTTAAAGCGTTAGAAACTTATCCATTTTGGTGACCATTGACTTTAATTGTATGAACAGAAAACTGAGACATTTTTCGAAATATCTTCTTTTAGCCTGTGTTCCACAGAAGAAAGAAATTCATACAGGTTTGGAATGACATGAGGGTGAGTAAATGATGACATTCTCTTACATACATAGACTGTCAGTACTTTAAATAACATAAAATTATAATAATTCAACATGTAAACCTTTTTAAGTCGACATGTTAACTTTGACAAGCCTAAAAATACATTTAGTAAAGTAAAACACCCTCAAGTGTTTCACAAACCCCCAGCATCCCAGATGTGCCAGGATCCATGATTTATCACACATGGGATAAAGTTCGGATTATAACAAATATTTGCAGTGGGGACATTTAAAATTTACATGGAATTTAAATGTTTTAATTGTTTAAAACCCTACAACCTTCAGGTTCCAGATTTAAATAAGATTTTTAGAATTTTTTTTTTCTTCAAGTAGCTGAATTCTCATTTAACTACAGCATTTTAGGCCAAACAGCTGGCATTTAAATACACTGAAACCCAATGAAGGATTTCTTTCCTCAGCACATCTGCCATAAGGTGTCTGTTGTTATCTGTGCATAGCCTACTATGTAAACAACTGCACCAGGTGTGGTTGATCTATGATCCAGCTAGCTTTATAATTGAAGTAATGGCCCTTGGTTATTCAACTGTTTTTGAACTAACCACACTTCTTGTTTTATAGATATGGATTACAAACACTATGTGGATGATTCACTCATGAGATTCTTTGATCATTGTGAGAGATTTGTTGAAAGTGTTGAGAACAATAAAACAGCTTTGAAGGAGGTAGAACGCTTTAAATCTTCGGCAGAAATGGATGCAGTACGGAAGAAAATATCCAATCGCCTTCAGATTCCGTACAATCAAATCACCCCAGGTAATTTTGCACTGAAGTGCTAAATGTTCATCTATCGAGTAAAATAGTCAATAACAAAGATGCTTCCTGATCTTGATTTAAATTTTGTTCCAAGATATGGCAGAGGCAGCTTTCTTTTTGTGCTCCTATGAGTTTGCCATCAAGTCTGAGAACTCTCCATGGTGTGATCTGCTGGATGAGTCTGATGCTCAAGTACGTATGTTCGTTGGAAATTGAAAACTTCCATTAATGACTGTTATTAAAGTCCCCCCGTAGTCAATAATTTTATCCCTTAAAACCCATCTTCGATCACCAAAATGTGAATTTGTCAACCTGTGAATTTTTTTGATTCATTCTTTAAAATAGCTTGAATTTAACTCTACACCCTTGCTTCATTTATTATATGCAGACTCACGATATGCAAATTATCCCTGCCTCCACTCAATCACACAAGCTCAGAGATCCACTTGCTTAACTTTACTGTAGTAAACGCTGCACAATGGCAAGTAGAAATAATGGTTTATATATAGGTCATATATGTTTGAACCAGAAACTGATTCAGAAGGAGAAGTGGGAGAGTGAATTATAAAGGCTTGTATACAAGTCAATGTATCAGAATGGTAATCCATTTTATGTATCACTCTCTACAAAGACTGATACATAACGGTAAGTGATATGATTAGCCTTTACTTTGACTATGTTATCAAACAGCTAATAATGACAGCTGCCTTCTGAAAACCAGTATCCTTAGAAACACTTTAAACTACTTTGAACGTCAGTTGAGAAAGGCATATAGTTCATCTTAATATACATCATAATCATAATTCACTATCATAATTCATTGCTAATTGTACCCGATTTTTCATATCAACTGAAAAATATACCGGTATAATAACCTCTTGAGACTCCACTGCTTCAGAGTGGTTATAGTTAATGATATGCTAAAGCCCTTCCACACGTTGACGTGATTGGTTACAAGGTCGTTTCTGAAGTAACACTCGAAAAAATGCTGGGTTTAAAATAACCCAAGTTGGGTTGAAAATGGACTAACCCAGGATTTGGGTTGTTTTAACTCAGCAATTGGGTTGTTTTAAGCAAACATTTAACCCAACCGCTGGGTTAAAACAATCCAATTGTTGGGTTAGTCCATTTTCAACCCAACTTGGGTTATTTTTAACCCAGCATTTTTTAGAGTGAAGAAACGCCAGCGATTTCAAGCCGCGTCTTTTCACTGCAGTTTTAAGGAGAAAATACCCAGAAATGGTGTTGACTTATGAATTTGTACATGGTCCTAAAGCATATTAAAAACACCACATAGACATATAAACAACATTAAAAACTGGATTTTTACACTTTAAGATTCAAAGTGTAATTCCATGTCAGCTCTATTGCATATAATTGTTTTAACGCAGCATTTGTTACATATTATTGCAGTGATGACACAACTATATCTTTACAGTTTAGGGAATACACTGAATTTAAGATTAATTGAAATTTTAGAACAATCGGTCATAAGACCAATTCACACTGCATCGACAGATGCAGACCAACAGGTTTTGGTGGAATAGTCTGTCGTCGTATCTGTTGGCGTTGGGTGGTGCATGTTTTCACTGACTGAACATGTTTCTCCTGTGTTTCATAGCCAGATTTACCTTGGCAACCAAATGCATGTTCTCTAACATGTTTTTGGCCTCTTATTAGGTCCTGGAGTATAAAAATGAGCTGAAACAGTACTGGAAGAGAGGATACGGACATGACATCAACCGTAAATCCAGCTGCCCTCTCTTTCATGATATTTTCAAGCGTCTTGATAAGGCTGCTAATGACTACAGGTAAGGAAATTAAGATGTGGACCAGTTTTCAGTCAGTTATGGTGTATTTGTCCACTTACAATACTCCATAGAACGTGCTATAGATGTTTGTGTTTTAAAATGTCTCCTGTAATCGGACAGATTTGGAGAGGTCAAAAAGACTGCCACCATCCAGGTTGGTCATGGTGAGACCTTGCTGCCTCTGCTCTCTCTGTTGGCCTTTTTCAAGGATGAAAAACCTCTAACTGCAGAGAATTTTTCATCACAGCACAACCGCTCATTCCGCACCAGTCAGATTATACCTTATGCTGCAAACTTAGTCTTTGTCCTGTATGAATGTAGTGATGGAGTTAGAGTACAGTTGTTTCTCAATGAGAAGCCCATGACTTTTCCCAGCATCGATCATTCGGCTCCACTGTATGAAACAGTCAGAAAGCATTACTCAAAGCTCCTTCATGGCTGTGATTTTAACAAAGAATGTGATGTGCCTCAATCAAACCTCAGGAACACTGAGCTGTGAGTTAGGTTATTAAATAGTGGATTACAGGGATCAATTACTGTACACTTGCAATGACTGTATCTTCACTTTTGATTATATTGTTATTTTCATACTGTGGCTGAAAGTCTAGTATACAGTTTTATTTATTTTACAGGCTACCAAATTACCAAGGGGTGTACATTTATGCTTTAAAAATGATCTAAGTGTTCTTTCTTGTTTGATTTGCCAAAGTACTAAAGAAATGTGGTTATAAAAATGCCAAATAATTTGTAATTTTGTATCTTGTTATTTTAATTAAACTGCATTGTACAATATATAACCTTTTAAACAACCAAAAGGTAGGTTTTTATAGCTAAAAGTCATTTCGGCTATCAGGTTATGAAATCTCGGTTTTGATCTGGATCAAACCTTTAGTATGTGTGTTTACAACCTTTTAGTAAGATCAGGATTATCCTGATTCCAGGGTCCAGTTGCTCAAAAAGTTTAATCTGGATCAGAATTATTTATATTTAGATATCCAGGATCAGGTAATCACATTTTACTTTTGTCCCAGTGCAATGAACTCAAAGGTTTTTGAGAGTGAACGCAAAATTTCTCTGGGGAGTGCAAAACATTTGCAAGAGAACGCAGAAGTATTAAAATAATTTTCTGCAGCTCATATATTATGTGATCTCTGATCCGATAGACATAATCTAGAATGGTGGATCTCAAATAAAACTTTTTATTGAAACATTTATGTTTTGCACATGATTTGTTTAACCATTACAAAAGCGTTGCCTGACCAGCAAAAATACAATTCCCGGTTTCACAGACAAGGCTTAAAGGGATAGTTCACCCAAAAATTATCCCATAATTTACTCACCCTCAAGCCATCCTAGGTGTATATGATGTTCTTCTTTCAGACGAATACAATCGGAGTTATATTAAAATAAATGTCCTGGCTAATCCAGTGACAGTGAATGCCAGCCCAAAATTTGAAGCCCAAAAAAGTGTATCCATCCATTATAAAAGTGCTCCACACGGCTCCGGGGGGTTAATAAAGGCCTTCTGAAGCGAATCGATGGGTTTGTATAAGAATAATATCCATATTTAAAACTTTATAAAGTAAAATATCTAGCTTCCGGCAGACTGCCTTCCGTATTCAACTTGCGCAGAAAGTGGACGGAGATGCTTGTATTATTTTATTGTGCTGTGTTCTGTCTCTTTGAAGCAAAAAACAGTGACCCAAGCACTGGCTTTTCTACTGGTAGTTCTTCATAGCCAACTACGTAGTCCCATTAGGAGCACCGGTAATTTGGATTTCGTGATCTGGAATGGTTTATATCTGAGTCAGAGTGATCCAATTCAATCTTGTATTCAAAAAACGTGAATACACTATGGTGCTGGTTCTTCAAGAGTCACTCTCAATCTGTATGTCTATAAAGCCTATAAAAACCAGCCTTCATGTATTTTACAACACTTCAGCTTGTGATTCTTATTAAGTAGGGGACATTTTTTAGGATTCTTTAAGTCTCTGAGATCCTGACACCTTGTACTGGAGACTCCAGGTAGGTTGCAGCTCTGGAAAATGGTGGCGCTGGAGACTAAAGGGTTCCTGATGGTTTCACACTTAATTCTACAATTTAATTCTTAATTCTTTTGCAGTTAACAGGTGTCTTTTCTTCGCCACCTGTTTTTGTCTGACCCTGCGGACCCAATGAGCATTTCACTGTCCAATGGTCATGTCTTAACTGCTTAAAATCCTTCTCATGGGCATTTCATAATTTCTTCAGTCTGAGTTAAATCTCTTTTTTTTGGCTCATTTTATCTGTAAAAGAAAACATGCCTAATAATTCTGCACACCTGAATATAAAGCGTTTTTCATTTCCAGCTTTCATGAACAATTATAGATCTTAAATACAAAATGAATTGTAGTTATTGAGATTAATGTGGTTTGGAATTGATCAAATGTGCCTGGAAAAAAAAACATCCCTAATAATTCTGCACACACTGTATGTTGATATTTCAACTTTTCACTCAAATTGTTATGCTGATAATATAATTTGACTACTTCAACAAGCAAAACATGAAAGAGTGGTTTCTGACCTGAAAATGTACATTTATGTATATACAATTTTGTCATCAAAATAAAAGGATTAAGTATATTGTGTTTTTGTGTAAATGCTAATTTTTAACAATTCCAAACAAAACGTTTTCCCAAAGTAAAGAAAAATCTTTGTCAATGTTCTCAATAACAAATAGAGATAAGTCTTTCCACAGTAATTTATGCACCAAAAGTCTCTGGGTGCTGTTTACAAAAAGAACAGTTTATATCAATATGTTTTGTGAATTTCTTTAAAAAGGTGGACAATTCGAAAGGAAACTTCTCTCATCTTATTAGGAAATATTAGGAATCAGCCAAATGTTCCTCCAAGGAATATCAGGGACAAAAGCATTCCAATAAACTGTGACATTTGGAATTGCACACTTTCATTAAGAAATAGTAAACGTATTAGTCTATTAGAAGAAGTGGATGCAAAGCAATATTTCCCCACCGCTGAATGAGATTGAGTAGAGTCGTGATGGTGACGTGAGCAGCGCACGCTGATCTGAGGGTGGGAGGATTTCAGGAAGAGCGCTGAGTGCTACGTGTCCAGTTTATCCTGCTTTCCACTAACTTCTCTTTCTTCTACTCACTGTTAGTCTCTGAAGGGTCACATCTTTAGAAAGCTCCGGCCTGCGTGTTCGCGTTGTGGCATCATGTCTGGTTTGAAAAAACAGAGAACGGTACGTTTGCCCTTTTCCTTCTTTTGTTTCTCTCGCTACACTTTTAAAAGTTGTATCGATACGAACTACGACATTTCAACAGACTTTAAAACATCAGAAGTCTTTTGTATTACTAGCCTAGTGGTGTTAAAGAAACAGTTTATTTTGAAAGGCTTCACACAAAGTAAGAGTTGCTCGAGTATAGTTAACTGATCCGTGTAACTTAAGGAAATAGCTACTGGATAAATATGGAGTGATGACAGCCACTTAAAATAACACGAATGTTTCCTTTTGGCAGAACGGATATTGAAAATTTAATTCTGTGGTGATTTGGCAGGATGTGGTTAGGATCTAGTTTTATCCTTTTCATCAACTTATCTTTTGGCATAGGACTTAAATGCATTTGTATGGCTGATGTTGTGCTTTGGGGTTTGTTAGGGGTCACGTCTTTTACACTACAATATCTGTCTCTGTTTTACATGCCAGGACTATAATATGCATGCCAAGTGTTTTCTGGTTATCTATCCACACAAATCCCATGTAAGATTAATGTTATTTGTAACTATATGAAGCCACATTTTTCACATCCTCAGTCAAAGGGACACTGTGTACCAATGGGAATGAGTTACTTGCATCAAGCTGGGATTTCCTGTGTATACAAGGGGCCTGGGGGGGGGGGGGGGGGGGGGGGAGAGAGAGAGAGAGAGAGAGAGAGAGAGAGAGAGAGAGAGAGAGAGAGAGAGAGAGAGAGAGAGAGAGAGAGAGAGAGAGAGAGAGAGAGAGAGAGAGAGAGAGATGGCTCTGATCCATCTGGCCACCTCTTCATTGGCCTGCATGAATGGTCTTTTTTGTTTCTTCATTTCTCTTTCCAAAGCCCCTCCCTTCTCAAGCCTTCCAAAGAAAATTATATTTGTGTTCTTTCATGACATTGCTGTACCAGTCAAATGGCTCTGAGAAGCTATATTATTTTTTCATGAAGTTATAATTAAAGGTTCAAAAACATTTCATCAGAAGATTTTGGTGACCATTGACTTCCATAGTATGGACAAAAAACATTGATACAATTCTCAAAATATCTTCTTGTAGGTTTGCAATGGCATGAAGGTGAGTAAATGATGAGAGAATTTGCGTTTTGGGTGTACTATCCCTACTAACACCTTTGTGAATCTGAGGATGGAAAGATGGAAATGATGCTTTAGGCTCAGATTTGAAAATTGTTCTCAAGCTTACTCTTCACATAATCTATATTGTGTATATCCACTTTAGGACATGCAGAGAGCAACCAATGTTGTTTATCAAGCTCACCATGTGAGTAGAAGCAAGCGTGGCCAAGTGGTTGGGACAAGAGGTGGATTTCGTGGATGTACTGTTTGGCTGACAGGTGGGAATTTTTGTCCTGTGAGAAAATTAGATGGATCAAGATTCAAATTAAAAGGATAGTTCACTCAAAAATGAAAATCACTTACTCACCCCCATGTTCAGACCTGTATGACTTCCTTTCTTCTGTGGAACAGAGATGATAGTAACTATTCACATAAATATTGCATCTTTTTTTCCATACAATAAAACTGTATGTATGTGAATTTAGGGTAGCTTAGTTCTATATTTTCTCTACAGGGCTGTCTGGTGCTGGAAAGACTACAATTGGATTTGCTTTGGAGGAATATCTAGTTTCCCATGCCATTCCTTGCTACTCGCTCGACGGTGACAATATTCGACATGGCTTAAATAAGAACTTGGGCTTCACAGCCACAGACAGAGAAGAGAACATTCGACGTATTGCTGAGGTGGCCAAGTTGTTTGCGGATGCCGGACTAGTTTGCATCACTAGTTTCATTTCTCCGTTCACAAAGGTTTGGTGATATTTAGTGACATCACTGGTTCCCAAATTATATGAAATTTAAGAATTTCTGAAACAGGATGAATTGAGAGGATGATTTTGCGTGTGCTCACAACAGGATCGAAACGATGCCAGGAAGATTCATGAGAAGGCAGGTCTGCCATTCTTTGAGGTGTTTGTAAATGCCCCACTTGAGCTGTGTGAGAGCAGAGATGTCAAAGGACTTTATAAAAAGGCCCGTGCTGGAGAGATTAAAGGTATTTTAAAGATTTTTCGGGAAAATAAATATATAAATGCATGGCTTGTCGCTATCCTCCTAATCATATTTAAATGGAGTTTACACAAAAAAGAAAAGTCATCATTTACTCACCCTCAAGTTGTTTCAAACCTGAATGAATTTCTTTCTCTGCTGAACACAAAAGAAGAATGTCAGTAAACAAACAGTTGATGGGCACCATTGACTTCCATAGAATTTCCATACTATGGAACTCAATGGGGCCCATTCAAATGTTTAGTTATCCATATTCTTCAAAAACATCTTTTTTGTTCAGCAGCAGAAAGAAAATCATACAGGTTTGGAACTACTTGAGGGTGAGTAAATGATGACAGAATTTTCTTTTTTGGGTGAACTATATATTAATTTGGAGCAATCATTTGCCAATAATGTGATTAACATGAGAGTATGTAGAAAATGTTTCAACCACATTTTTCCTTTGTGTAGGTTTTACGGGAATAGACTCTGACTATGAGAAACCTGAAGCCCCTGAGCTCGTGTTGAAGACTGGAGAGCTCACTGTCAATGACTGCATTCACCAGCTTGTGGATCTCTTGAAGGAACAGGTGGGCCAGTCTTTCATTTTTGTGTTTTGTCAGTTGGCCCTTTCTTCGCGCCTGCTGACAGACTGTCAGTATTCCGTTGAGAGAAAACGCCACTGACCAGATGATTGGTTCTCACAGGATATTGTGCCCACTGGTGTGACTGAGGAAGTGAATGAGCTCTTTGTTCCTGAAAACAAGCTGGATCTGGTGCTGAGTGATGCCAATATACTCCCCACTGTAACCATCACGGAGGTAAGGCAACCCTTCATGAACACACACATGCCCAACTGCTGTGGAAATCAACCGCCCTGCTTGTTACACCACAGGCATTTCCTCACAGTTCAGTTAACGGAGTGCTTTTCACTGTAAGCTGGTGTTTGGAAACTGAAATCTACTGCATAATTTACATTCTGCAACAGCAACTGAAAGACCTACTGTAGAAAAAGTGAACTGTCGTAAGTCATAGTTGTTATTTTTGTGGCAAACTGTCGTTCTTGTCATGAAATGAAAGTGCTATTTGTGTGTTTCCCTTTGGTCTTGTAGCTGGATTTGCAGTGGGTGCAGGTTCTGGCTGAGGGGTGGGCGACTCCCCTAAGGGGATTCATGAGGGAGAGAGAATTTCTGCAAGTCTTGCACTTTGGAACTTTGCTTGATGGTAAAGACATTTTCAAAAATATTAAAAATATAAAATGTATATAATACACACACTGTGTGTGTGTGGATATATGTAAATGCAAATATTTCTATTTCAAATAAATGCTTTATGTTCATCAAAGAATCATGATAAAAATGGCTTGCAGTTGTCATAAAAATGTTAAGCAGCACAACTTTTCAACATTGATCATTATAAGAAATGTTTCACCAAATCAGCATGAAGGATTATGTTACACTGAAAATTTGAGTAATGACTGCTGAAATTTCAGCTTTACATTTTAAAATATATTAAAATAAAAACGGTTATTTTAAATTGTAATAATATTTCACAATATTACTCTATTTATGTTAAAATAAATGCAGCCTCTGTGACCATGAGACTTCGTTCAAAAACAAAAAAATATTTCCGATCCCGAAGTTTTGAACAGTAAAGTATTAAATATTTAATATTAATTTAATAATAACATACTTATAAATATTTAATAATTTACCTACTTATTCAGTTAGCAGATTTAGGTAATGTAATAATATCCAACATTCCAACATATATTATTTTTGTTAATAATAAATATTAATATTAATAATTTTTTATGTTTAGGTGGGATCATCAACATGTCTGTTCCCATTGTGCTGCCCGTATCCAAGGATGACAAGGAGAGGCTGGACGGTTGTACTGCATTTGCCCTGGAGTTCAAAGGTCAAAAAGTGGCAATCATGCGCAACCCTGAGTTTTATGAGCATCGTAAGGAAGAGAGATGTGCAAGGCAGTGGGGGACAACATGCCCGCAGCATCCGTACATTAAGGTGAGAAGGCACATCTCGATGACATTGCTTTTATAACAGTTGTATGTTTTACGTCCTAATATGCCAATGAAATGACACCTTTTATGCTTTGTGCAGATGGTAATGGAGAGTGGTGATTGGCTGGCCGGTGGAGACCTGGAGGTGTTTGAAAGACTTAGGTGGAATGATGGTCTTGACCAGTACCGTCTCACTCCACGTGAACTAAGACAGAAATGTAAAGAAATGAGAGCAGGTAAAAATAGTTTTACATCGAGAAAAAAAAATAATACTACAAAATGTCACAATCCCTGTTCTGGGTCTTTTTTTGTATGGACTTTTATGTTGAAGTGCTTTCTGCCATGTTCTCTTCCTGTTTGGTTTCTGTCTCTCCACGTTGTCTTATCAGTTGTTATGGTTACCTTCATTGTACACATCTGCAGTCTATTATCTACTCATTGTTCTGTGTATTTAAGGTCTTGGTTTTTCACGTATGGTTTGCTAGTCGTTCTGTAATGGATCACTGAGAGAAGAAGCTGAGAGAGAATCCATTTACACGCACACATTTAATTCCAAGACTCCTCAGAAAAGTACAGGGACATCAGAACCAGAACACAAACACGATCCATACCAGAGAACAGTAAATGGTAAATGGACTGCATTTATATAGCGCTTTCAACAGACCCATGGCCATCCAAAGCGCTTTACATATTGCCTCACATTCACCCATTCACACACCGACGGCGGTGTCAGCCATGCAAGGCGCCATCCAGCTCGTCGGGAGCAACTGGGGTTAAGTGTCTTGCTCATGGACACCTCGACACTTGGTCGGGTGGAACCAACCTTCCGGTTTGTAGACAACCTACATGAACCACTGAGCCACTGCCGCCCGTAAAAGCAGATCAGAACATCCAGACTTTCAATTAATGACTAGCAAACCATACATGAAAACCAAGACCTTAAATACACAGAACAATGAGTAGATAATAGACTGCAGGTGTGTACAATGAAGGTAATTCATTGTACACACCTAATTCGGCTGAATCCGAAATTGCCCCCTAAACCCTCATTCACTATTTCCTACATTATGAAAACGAGGGAGTGACGTCGGACAGCCATTGTTTGTACATCGGCTGTACACTTGTTATTGCGGTGCATTGTGGGAATAAATGAGTGTACCAATAACATCAACTATGATTTCGGACACCCCTACAAATGGCTGTCCCCTCAAATAATGCCCTATTTAAGGGTATAGGGGGCGATTTCGGATTCAGCCACAGAAACCAAACAGGAAGAGAACATGGAAACAATGAAAACAGAAAGCACTTCAACATAAAAGTCCATACAAAACAAAAGACCCAGAACTGGGATTGTGACTTAAAATAACAAAAACATGCTCTTATTACAATGAAGCACACTATAATGAAGCTGTAATACATTTTAACACTATTTTTATTTCAAGGCCATGTTGTTGGCCTTCCCATATGTATTTGCTAGTGCGACAAAACCCTCTGCAATTGTGTCTTTTCCACGCAGATGCCATTTTTGCATTCCAGCTGCGTAATCCTGTGCACAACGGCCATGCGCTCCTGATGCAGGACACTAAGCGTCGTCTGCTAGAGCGAGGCTACAAGAAGCCTGTGCTGCTTCTGCACCCTCTGGGTGGCTGGACAAAAGAGGATGACGTACCGCTGGACTGGCGCATGAGACAGCATGCTGCTGTGCTAGAGGAAGGAGTGCTGGATCCAGAAAACACCATTGTGGCCATTTTCCCCTCACCCATGATGTATGCTGGGCCTACAGAGGTCAGATGTTACTCTGAAACAAATAAGAGGCAGTTTAATAAGACCTTTTTAATACAAATATTTTGTGAGTCAAATCAATTCTGAACAGGGCAAACATTCTGAATGTCCTTATAGGTACAGTGGCATTGTCGGGCCAGGATGATCGCGGGGGCCAACTTTTATATTGTAGGACGAGATCCAGCAGGTATGCCCCACCCGGAGACAAAGAAGGACCTGTATGAGCCCACACATGGTGGGAAAGTGCTGACCATGGCACCAGGCCTCACCTCTCTAGAGATTATTCCCTTCAGAGTTGCTGCATACAACAGAATTAAGAAAGCCATGGACTTTTATGACAAGGAAAGGTGAGTAGATATTTCATTTCAGCCCTAAAAACTGCACTGAAACGAGGGTTTCCGTAGGTCTTAAAAAGTCTTAATTTTACCTTCTACCTTTGAAAGTCTTAAATGTAATATCATGGCATTAAATTAGGGCCCTATGATTTCCACGATGCAGAAAACAGGAACGGAATCGCAGAATCCTTTCACAGGGTTCATACAGTCAGGAAAAACCTGGAAAAGTCATTGAATTTGAAAGTAGCAATTTCCAGGCCTGGAAAAGTTTTGGAAAAATAAATAAACCAGAAAGTTTTGGAAAAGTCGTGGAAATTTGTTTAAAAAACGTATGTTATAGAATATATGTTTAAGTGATATTATTGGTTAAACAAACTTTGAAACTTATAATTGAGCATTATAACCAATCACACGCGTTTCTGTCGAGCGTGATGGCCAATTAGAGGCGTTCAGATTAGTCATCGCTGAAACAAAAAGTTTTGTTCAGTGCGCGCACTCTCTGACTGAATTCTTACTGAAACTCGTGAATTCTCCTGTCATCATAAACAACAAAGTGCAGATGTAAGAGATTTATTTTGCAGTGTCGTCAGCTTCCATGATTTTAACGGGAGTGTTTGTGAGAGCGCTTAAACTCGCGCTAGACCCAAGTTATGGACAGATCTGTATAGTTTATTCCGGTTAATATAATTTATTCATCATGCTGGTAAGATCACACAAAGTCTTCATTTTCTAATGCATAAAAAGCATTAAAATAATTTGTAAATGTTTGTAGTTTTATCTGTGTTTTATCAGAAGATGACGTGCAGTTTCCCCAAACACAAAAACATTTAATGTATCTATTAATCGACGAATCATTATTAGCATACAATATCAAGAGCATATCAATAACTGACAATGACTCTGTAAAGAGTTCCTGTTCATTTTTATAATTTGAGTAACATTGAACAGTCTGTGTAAAAAAACATTTAAGCTATTTCAGATGCAGCTTCTTTTCCACCTTTGCAGTGTTGAGATGACTTTTGTTAATGATATAATTTTATTGGTAACAGTCTAGTATTCTGATTGATTTAAGTAATTGGTTAAATTTAAGTATTTGACAAACGACAACAAATGTAATCATTTAAAAATTGCACTTATAAATAAATAAAATGCCCTTGGAAATCAATTGCAAGGAGCCACTTAATGGAAAAGTTAATTTCTGACCCTGGCACGGGGCATTTGCAGTTTGTATAGGTGTAAATTGCAGGAATAAAAAAATTAAAATTCAAACAGGGACGTTATCTTGTTAGTGATTGATGGTTTTCCAATGAGATGAATGGTAAATACTACGAGGCAAAGCTGTTTTAAAATCTTCTTAGTTACCCAATTTTGTATTCTAAAAGTTTGTGTCTGGCACTGCCACCTTGTAAAGTTACTGTCAAGTGTCACTGGACACTTTTATTTACTTATTTATCATTGTTGCCATTAGGGCTGTGATATATTGAAGAAAAATGCGATATGCGATATCCTTGTTAAATAATGCGATACAATATTGCTTTAAGTGTGTAAAATCTATTTCTTTCCCCAACTGATATCTTTCACTTAAAGCATAGCCGACTGTGTTTACATGAATACTCATCAAGACATTTTGACATAACTGTGTGTGTATTTGACAGTTAAGAGTGTGTAACAAGACACGAAAAAATGAACGGCTTGTGCGCACGTTTTGGTGTGTGTCAGACAGCAGACAGCGCAAAACAGCAAGTTGTTTTTCGCAAGTTATTGCATTTAATAACTCTTTTTAATGTCAAGCAAGTCACGTAAGTAACAGTCATGTGCGCAGCAGTCTATTCTCTGCTATATGCGTCGACCTAAAACTTACACTTTTCACAATGTTGAAGTAGCCTATTAAAATCATTCAGATATTGCATGCCCCTGCGATATGTACATTTGCGATATTTCGATATATTGCGCAGCCCTAGTTGCCATTGTGTGTTAATCCATTGCTAGGGTCAGACAGTATTTTATGTAACCCTTTTACTGGTGTGTCAGCGTTTATTTTGTATTAAACCATAGTTTTACATTAATTAGTTAAGATTGGCTGTGATTTGACATTTGAACATGGACTTTTCTTATTTTACATGTATACATGGACTTTCATGGAAGGTTAGGTTCTGAATATTTTCTTAAAAGTCATGGAAATGTATTGGTAGAAATGTGTACGAACCCTGTTTAATAAAAATGGAATTTACTGTATCTTGCAGAATGGCACGGAATTGTCAACTTTTGGATGAATAAATCAAAAGTAGGATGGGTCTATACACTTAAAGGGAGAGTTCACCCAAAAATGAAAATCATGGAATTTGAGAAAAAATAAAACGTATTTCATAGGGCCCTAAAATAAATTTTTTGTTATACTTTTAATAAATTGCTGATAAATTGTATACGTTTCATGATTTCAATTCATTATATGTGCTTTTTGAATAATAACATGTAATGTAACCATTAAAACGAAGAAAAAAAAAAAAGAAAAAAAAGGATTTCATAGAATTACATTTCTAAATTAAATTCCAAAATTAAATTGCATGCACTGCAAAATTTTTTTTATTAAAATAACTATCTTCCTCAGGATTTTTGTTTTCCAGTACAAATATCTAAACATCTTTAAATCAAGATAGATTTACTTGAGATGCAAAATGAAGAAATTAAGTATTTTCTGAGAAATTGAACAAAATTAAATGAGTTAATGCTTAAAACAAGAATCTGTATTAAAATTACTTATTAATGTTTTTATTATTATTAAGTTTTCTGAACCCATTGGCAGATATTTGTTCTTGTTTTTATCATATCACATAATCACTTTCACAAGATCACACATTTTTTTTATCTTATGTCATTTTGCTTTTCAAGTAAATGTTTCTTGACTTAAGAATCTTTTACACATTTGCGCTGGAAAATAACCACTTTTTTTGCGGTGTGATCAGAAGGTACACTGGTACAGTAAAAGTTGTTTCCATATTCTAGTGTTTGGGAGCAGAGCTATAATATATTATAATATTATATTTATAGTATATTATAATTTCAAACTTTGAAGGGTTGCTAATACAACTCATTATGTGATTCCCAGACATTTACAATTTCCCTTCAATTTATTCCTTAAATTGTCTTTAATTGGCCTTAAAAAGTTCTTAAATTTACCTTCATAAAACCTGTAGAAACCCTGTGAAATGTTTATATTATTATCAGGGTTTGACATTAACACCTGCCAACCCGCCAAATGCAGGTGGATTTCAGCAGTGGCGTGTAATGCAGTCACTCCTACTAACCACTTTGGTGGGTTGAATCTTATAAATTTTTCAGTTGTATAGCTTTTAAAAAAGCATTTGTAATAATAAACTAAGTGCAATGTAGTGTTGTCAAAAAGAGCGATTTTACGTATACATATTGATACTGAAATATCTGAAACACTTCCAATACTACTTTTCCGCAGAATATATACACAATACCTGCTAAACTTTCTCGCTCTCTCATGATTTCTCCGACAGCGAGTTGACACACACACACACACACACACACGCCTCCCCTCACTCATTTTATTTTCTCCGTATGAAATTCGAATCTAAGAATTTTGGCATGTTATTGCACATATACTGTGCATAATTTTACTCCGTCCTGCAGATTTTGTGCTCTCACCCAAAGTGTGATTACAAAACCTGATTAATCTTTTAATAACTTTAATTTAAACCTAGAACAATCGTTAGTTATACTTTATTTCAAAGTGTCCTTGTGCAATTATTACTGAGTAATAATAATTAACAACATAAACTTACTATAGGGTAAAGATTAGGTTTTGGTTTAAAGTTGTTGCATTGTAATTAGGCATAATATACTAGTATTACTATGGCAAGTAAAGACACTGAAAACAAAATGTTAGCCAATCATAACAGAAACCCATTATAATGACTGTCACATTTAGCTTTGTGTTCATTTAAAGTGAAATAACATCTAATAATATACCTCTGTCATGTCTCTGACTGCTCTCCGTTTCATTAATTTTGAACTTTGTGCAATATTGTTTATCAGAATAAGTATTAAAATCACTACTGATATTTATAGACATTTGTGTATACAGCTGCAGCTCAAGTCAACTGCATTTCTGTTTTTCAGACATGGTGAATTTGAGTTCATCTCAGGAACCAAAATGAGGAGCCTTGCCCGCAGCGGGGAGAACCCCCCTGATGGTTTCATGGCCCCCAAAGCGTGGAAAGTCCTAGCTGAATACTACAGTTCTCTGCAGAAGGACCAGTGAACACGAGACACTGGACTGTATGCAGACATAACGTTTATAGAAAGATGCATTATATACTACAATCCTACATTGTAGTATGTTTTTTAAAATAAGAAAATCTTTATTAGACTCACATGCACCACATTTTTAGATAAATGCTATCTATTTTTATCCCCTGCAAATTACGTTAAATACAGTATATTTTGTTCACGGGATCACGCAGTATAAAAGCATAGATGGATCAAATGCACAGCTACTGCTGTTTCAGATGTGTTATATACTTTTAGTCTGATCAAAGTATGCCTGACAGTAATAGAACCACATTTTTTGCCTACCTCAACTGGAGTTTTATTCGGATAAGTGCTTGTCTTGGCAGTATTTCCACCAATGGAGAATGTCTTGTTCTCATTTTAAACACAGATAATTCTTTAACATTCTTTATAAGAATGTAAAAACATTCAGTACTGGCAGCAGAGTGTAACCTCAGTATTGTCTTGCACTTCCATCTCATTGTACTTCCATGTGCCTTATGTAAATGTGGCATTACTGTTACATTCCCTTATGGATGAGTTACTGTAAAGAGTGTTGTATGAATGTGAAAGATTGTGTTGAATGCATAAACATGAAACTCTTGAGCAAACCAATGTGAAGGAACAAGAGCATATTTATTGTCTTGCCATTGTCCTATTGGACCAACCTAAACATATTTATTGTATTACAGGAAATGTATGTACTTCATTCTACTTTTTGTGCAAACTTGAGATTTACACTTTATTTCTTACAATATTTGATATAATGTGCATCGGGCAGTAATTTTAATAAACTAAGATAATATGATGGTCATCCAATTCTTGTACATTATAAACACTTTAAAACCAAAGAGAGCAATAGACTATTTTGGATTAGGAAACCTTATAACTGAAGAATTCTTGTATACAATTGTTTATCGTATTGCCAGCATTCTAAAATGGTCCATCAATCCACAAAAGTTTCTCAAAAAGAATACTCTTTCTTTCCACTTATTAAATTCTCCTTCACCCATTCAAACCCCAGAAATAACACCTGACTGATGAATATATGCGTAACAGCAGCGGCTTGGCACCGGCCCCAAATATTGTGTGCAGGTATATTTAATGTTCACAAATAAATATGTATACAACAGTCTCACTCTCTCTCTAATCTTGGCTAAATTGAACACTTATTCAATGTTAAGGGCCAACAAGTCTGTAAACACAATTCAAATCATTCACTCACTGGGGCAAAACAAACAGTTGAAAAGATTTTACTGAAGACACTTTGTTCTTGCAGATCAGCTGAATTGTTACGTACTGTTGCTGTAAAAATAATTCTTGCAGGGGAAATTAGGTGCCTTATGAATAACTGGAAATAGTAACTACACTGTTGCCCATCTTCATAAACATCTCACAGGGTTTTATAGAACAAACAACCCAAAGCTATAAATACAAACAAAATGGACCTCATTCTTGGAACACAAGCAGAATGAGTTTTATGTAAATCTTTCATTCTTTCATAAACTGTCCCATTGACTCAAATGTGACGATTTACTTAAGAACGGTTTACTTTTTTTTTTTTGAATAAGGCTTATTGATTGAATGGCAAAAACAAAGTATTGAAATGACAGTGCAACCCTCCATTCCACCATTTATAGATCCTGAGTTCCCCATTTTACAAAACATGACATGCCAACAAAAAAAGAAGAAAAACAGACCAAATTTAGTTTCTTGTTCTTTTAAAACAGCAGCATCACATTCAGTCAAGTGGTACGTGCATAAACGCCTCTTGCACTCCTGCAGATTTGGACTTCTTCATCTTCTCGATGGCCCTCTGCAGGTCCTCCTGCCTGATGGGACGGATGAAGTCTTCCACTGGACTGTCATGGGATGGAGGAGATTAATAAGGGAGCAGCGCAAACTGATTCAAATTTAAACTATTTGAACATTCTAACTCTGAACTCTAACTCTGAACATTATGTAAAGATGAAAAGCCCCAAACTTCAGATAAATATGAAAAAAGAGCCTGTTGTGTTCTGTGCTATTTTGGAGTCCAAGGTACATTGTACATGTAGCATCTACATTAATCCATATACGTTTGAAAATGGAGTTTTCATTTCAAAACACTCTCTCCGTCCACACTAGCGTTTTCCAAAAGTTGCTCACCCGCACTGACATGTCTGAAAACACTTAAATCACCTTACTGCACATGTGTAAAACGTAATAAAAGCTTATACAAAGGAACATTTATCTTCTTTAGCAACACTATGAAAGCGAATAGCAGGCACAGCCATAGATATCTATGAGTACAATATGCGTCACATGACTCAACATGCGTCATCGTTTTCAAATACCTCCGTTTTCATAGTCCACACTACAACATGAAAACAGCATTAGAGGAAAAAAACCCCGTTTTCAAACGAAAACGTATTAGTAACGTATTTAGGCCTGAAGTTCTTTGTTAAGGGTTTACCTTTCTTGGTGCACAAAGTCACGCACACAAAGCAGGGCAGCATCTCGGCACATCTCTCTGAGGTCACTTCCTGAGAAGCCGTCAGTCTGTTTTGCAATTTCACCTAAGTCCACAGCAGACTCAACCTTCAGAAAAAAAAAAAAATAATGCTTTTTCAGCATTTGCAACTTTCAATAGCAACAACAGTCCAATTAATTAAATACTTACGTTTTCATTCTCCAGGATCAGTTTCAATATGTCTTTCCTCTGCTTGCCATTCTAAATACACATGACAAATGATCATTTAAGCACTACACAGTTTAATGATTCAACAGTAAAAGTAAACATTTCATTTAAACCATCAAACATATACTATATTGCCAAAAGATTTGGGACGCCTGCCTTTACAAGCACATGAACTTTAATGATATCCCATTCTTAATCAGTAGGGTTTAATATGGAGTTGGTCCACCCTTTGCAGCTATAACAGCTTCAACTTTTCTACTTTCCACAAGGTTTAGGTGTCTTTTGACCATTCTTCTAGAAGCACATTTGTGAGGTCAGGCACTGATGTTGGGCGAGAAGGCCTGGCTCACAGTCTCTGTTCTAATTCATCCCAAAGGTGTTCTATCGGGTTGAGGTCAGGACTCTGTCCAGGCCAGTCAAGTTCCTCCACACCAAACTCACTAATCCATGTCTTTATGGACCTTGCATTGTGCACTGGTGAGCAGTCATGTTGAAACAGAAAGGGGCCATACCCAAATTGTTCCCACAAATTTGGGTGCATAAAATGGTCCAAAATGTCTTAAGACATAATCCCCCCTCCAACAAACTTTACACTTGGCACAATGTAGTCAGGCAAGTACCGTTCTCCTGGCAACCGCCAAACCCAGACTCGTCCATCAGATTACTAGACAGAGAAGCGTGATTGGTCACTCCAGAGAACACGTCTCCACTGCTCTGGAGTCCAGTGGCGGTGTGCTTTACACCACTGCATTCGACGCTTTGCATTGCACTTGGTGATGTAAGGCTTGTATGCAGCTGCTCGGCCATGGAAACCCATTCTATGAAGCTCTCGACGCACTGTTCTTGAGCTAATCTGAAGGCCACACTAAGTTTGGAGGTCTGTAGCTATTGACTCTGTGATTTAATGTGGCTGAGTTGCTGTTGTTCCCAATTACTTCCACTTTGTTATAATACCACAACAGTTGACCGTGGAATATTTAGTAGTGAGGACATTTTACGAATGGACTTATTGCACAAGTTGCAACCTATCACCATACCACGCTTAAATTCATGGAGCGCTTAACAAATGTTTGTAGAAGCAGTTTGCATGCCTAGGTGCTTGATTTTATACACATGTGGCCAAGGAAGTGATTGGAACACTGAATTCAATGATTTGGAGGGGTGTATTTATAGTAATATAGTGTATTTAGAGCTAAAGTCAGTGAACTTACCGGCTGATTGATGTGAAATCTTGTAGGCATCCTTCGGAGTATAGCAGTATCAAGATCTTGTGGCCGATTGGTTGCTCCCATTATTATGACCTTTGAGAACACAATCACAACACATTCAGTTAGAAAAGGAAATTGACTTGAATCTTGAGTCACTGATCAAATTAGTAAAGCTCACAAAAATTGTACAAAGATGCGGAATCGTACTTGGCAGTTGAAGTCAGTCTCCAGCCCGTCCCATAAGCTCATGAACTGAGCCTTCATCATGGCAGTGGCCTCATGATCTGAACTCGAGCGATTCCTCAAAAAGGAATCTAAGACATGAAAAGGAATAGAAGTTAAAAAATGACAAATATACATAATCATCCTACTGGCATGTCAATATTAGGGGTGGATGAAGGAAATGCAAAGCATAAAAATCGATATAAGCATTTACCAATCTCATCAATGAAGATAACAGAGGGCTGTAGTTTGATGGCCAGAGAAAACACGGCTGCAGCTAGTTTCTGGGACTCTCCATACCATTTGTCTGTGAGAGTGGATGGCTGCAGGTTGATGAAGCGGAATCCAGCCTCTTTGGCGGTAGCTTTGGCTATAAGAGTTTTCCCACAGCCTGGAGGCCCATACAGCAACACACCTGAGAAGATGACAGGCAAACCACCTCAGAATAAAGTGTGGCATTGAGCATTGAGGTGAGTGAAATATTTCCATCCTAGTGCCTACCTTTGGGAGGTTGAAGAAGTCTGGATCCTTCAAACAGATGTCTCTTTTGGATCGGAAGTATAACAGTGTCTTTCAGTTCAGTTATGACTTCATCCAGACCTGCAATGTCATGCCATGTAATCTGTGAACACACATAAATGATTTGTGTAACTTGCATTCTCTTAACAAAACAAAACTAGACTGTGATAGAAACAATTAATGCTGGTAAATAAAGTCAGATTGTGACATCATTCCTCACCTGCATAGTTAACGGATCCACAAGATGAGCTGCAATACTCATCTCATATTCAGAAAGCTTCACATTCTGCACTCCAATCTGCCGCATGAGTTTCTCTGCCTGTCAGGGGGAAACAAAACTTCACGTTAAAAATATTATTAAAACATTGGTGATGCTAAGGTTTGTCAAAAGTTACATAGATAAAACTTACAACATTGCAACTTTTCAAACTTGTATTATATTAAATAAACCTATGGCAAATAATGGAATGAAATACAATATTATGACTTTAGGAGATATGACTCTATATGACAAGAAAAAGATTCAAATATTTTATAGATTGTACTCATAAACCACAATTTATACATAATGGAATATTTAAGAGCTGAGCAGGACAACATTGTATTTAACACGAAGCAATTTTGTACTGACAAAAACCCTCTACCCAAACCCTCCAAGAAACTAAGCATAATTTTGGAGTCTTGGACCCTCGCCTAAACAGTAATATTACATTGCTTTTCCAAGCTTGGAAATCACAAAAAACTCCCTGGTGATTCCATAAAAATTATATTTCCCTGAAATTAAACTGCATACCTGTTTTTGTGCCTCAACTTTCTGTTTTCTTGTTGGATCAATAGCATCAACCATCCATTTAATTGTAAAATAAGTGACAGCACCAAATATTGTGAGGCGGAAGAGTAAACCTATGACCTCATTCCGGCCCAAAGGACGAGTGATATTGTCTGTTGGAATCTCTTTCAATACCATCTTCTCACATTTACCTGCAAAAGAAACACAATATAAAGAGTATTACTAAAATACTTCTTCTATTTTATTTCTAGGAAATTATTTATTTTACTTTTTACTTACGAACTTTCATCTACAAAAATATCATCTACAATAAATGAAGCTGTTCAGATGAGAGTATGGGCCCGTCACAATCCTCATAATTGCAGTCTTGGCTACTTGAGAGTGTGTACTCAACAGGAAGTAACTGTCCCAGGTCTGAAAACTGCCAAAGCTCAGATCTTTACTGCATCAGACCAGTATTTTTCTGAACTGTACCACAATGTCTTATATTTGTACTTGACTTGTTGTCCCATCGGGTAATCAAAAAGGTTCTTCACCCACATTCGAACATTTCAGCCAAATACAGGAAATACATCAATAAGTAGACAAGTGGCCAAGTGCAAAGACAGCAAGTGTGGGTTTTAGGACAGGCCCTATGTGATGGCAGAGTCAACAATTTAATCTTCGAGGTCAAGGAAATCAAGTGTTTACACCAACTGTACAATTAATCTACAATTACCGCTCCACTGTTAAAAAAAGAGCATGTTTGAAATGGCACGAATATCTGTCCAGAGTAACGTTATGTATTAAAGGAAAATAGATACACAGTAACGTACGGACGCTCCATATACGCGAAGTAGGCACATTTCAGTCAAATCTCATTTGTTCTAATAATCAAATGATGTGTCAGCGCAGTTTGCTTTCATTTTCACTGAAGAGCTGATGTTACTGAACTGAGGCTCTTGTGACCTTCCTGTATATCAAACAGATCACTTACCAGAAGCGTCTTTAATATTGGGTCTTGGAAATATTGTTTAAGAATGCAGCTTCCTATTAATCAAATGATTCATTTACTTCCAGAAATCAGACGTTTTCCTTTTCTTTTTATCATATAATAGGCTTCAACCTTCTTCTTCTTCGACGTCTTCTTCCTCTTCTTCTTCTAAGTTTTAATAGCGGTTCGCAAAGCAGTTTAGGTGCATCACCGCCACCAACTGGATAGGAGTCTGGAGCGCCGTTATAGCCTACTTGCCTGTTAAAGCCACCATGATATCAAAATGGACAATTTCGGGGTTTTTTTGTATATGCCGTTTGTTGTCCATGTCTTGTTTTCTTAAGAATTGTGTGTTTTCAGATGCTAGCCTCTATCAGGGACTGTTTTGTGACTGTAAAATGGGAGGAGGATAAAGATGCTGCAACACTGAAAGGGATAGTTCTCCCAAAAATGAAAATTATCCCATAATTTACTCACCCTCAAGCCATCCTAGGCGTAGGGGTGAGCGGGGCACAACCTAACGCGGGGTTAGTTGTAACACACATGGTTTAAAACGTTCTGTTTTAACTAAGTGAATTTATTCGTTGCCATATCAACGATGACATATCATCAGAAAAAATTGCGCCAAAATTTAAAAAACTTTGGAAGATATCACTGAACATTTATTTAACCATAGCAATAGTAAATTTCCTACTTAAGTTAATTTTTCATCTCTTTTTTGGTGTTAATTTAAAATGAGAAATCTGATGATGTTCTAACACTGCGTTACAATGTTAGAACTATGCTATTATATTCTATAGCCTACTTTTATTGAGAAATCATGAGAAGAAGGTGAATAAGGACTGAGAGTCAATGTTCAGAAATTATTCATTATTATTATGTTTTGAACTATGATGAGCTGTGTTTTGCGGCGTGTTTGTTGTCAAACTCAAAAATGTGTTTATTTTTGATTATAAAAAAATGCCATTATTTTATATGAAAAAGTTTATAATTGTATTTTATTGACAAAATATTTTAGTTTGTCTTGTATATTTTTTGATTGTATCAGATAACATTTTAAGGTGTCATACGGTCATACAATGTGACCCTCACATGTTACAATATTAGATTAGATTAGATTCAACTTTATTGTCATTACACAAGTACAAGTACAAGGCAACAAAATGCAGTTTAGGTCTAACCAGAAGTGCAATAGCAGCAAGTGCAGGATATACAACGTTTGCATAAGTGCAGGACATGGATATGTACTGAATATATATAAATATATCTATAAATAGAAAGATGATTATTACTATAAACAGAATTTACAGGTGAATATGTACAGTGAATAATATACAGATGGTTATTACTATAAACAGAATTTACAGGTGGATATGTAATATAATATACAGATGGCTATTACTATAAACAGAATTTTACAGATAGAGGTATACAATGATATGTTAGGCTAAAATGAGGAATATGGCAGTGGATTAAGGTAGTGCAATAAATTATGGACAGAAGCTATCCGAAAAAAAGTGTAAAAGTGCAGTGGAAAGTGATTGCATATTACAGTTAGAAGTACGGTGCAAAATACAGATGTAAACAGTTGGTACTGTAAATAACAGTCGGCAGTGCAAATGAGCATCATCCAGTTACGGTGTGGTAGTGCAAAATGCATAAGTAAACAGTTGTTACTGTAATAAACAGTCGGTAGTGCAAATAACAAATTGAAGGCGGATGTGAGGTAGGAGAGTTAGCAGTTTATGAGGGAAGTGGATCAACGGGGGTTTGAGTTCAGTAAAGAGACAGCTCTGGGGAAAAAACTGTTCTTTAGTCTGCTGGTCCTGGTCCGGTGGATCCTGAAACACCTGCCGGAGGGCAGGAGAGAAAACAGTCTGTGGGCTGGGTGAGAGGAGCCTTGAGGATGCTGCGAGCTCGATGCAGGCAGCGTTTCCTCTGGATGTGCTCGATGGCAGGTAGTGGAGTCCCTGTGATGCGCTGGGCAGTTTTCACCACCCGCTGCAGTGCCTTGCGCTCCGCAACAGAGCAGCTCCCATACCACACTGCCACACAGTTGGTCAGGATGCTTTCTATTGCGCAGCGGTAGAAGTTCACCAGGATAGCCGAGGAGAGCTGATTCTTCCTCAGTGTCCTCAGGAAGAAGAGGCGCTGGTGAGCCTTCTTGACCAGGCTGGAGGTGTTGGTCGTCCACGACATGTCCGCCGAGATGTGGATCCCCAGGAATTTGAAACTGGAGACACGCTCAACAGCCATTCCATTGATGTGGATGGTGTCGTGTGTGCCTCTTGACTCCTTCCTGAAGTCCACGAAAGTCCTTCCTGAAATATACCCCACCCATGGGGCATGTTGTCACATTTCCACTTCCATTCTTTTGGGGTAAATCAAGAAAAAAGTATACATTGTATTAATGAAACAAAAATACATCATTGTTCTAGACATGTGTGAAATGAATGTGGAAAAACATCAATCAAACCCTAAGGGGATTTACGTTGATGAAAATTGATTTTGATAAAGTCAAAAAGCGTTAGGTTGTGCCCTTCTCTCCCCTATGACAATCTACTTTCAGACGAATGCAATCACTCAGTTATATTTTTCTTTCACAAATGCATATCTTCGCTTCAGAAGGCCTTTATTAACCCCCCGGATTACGTGTATATTACTTTTATAATGGATGGATGCGCTTTTTTGGGCATCAAATTTTGAGCTGCCATTCACAGCCATTATAAAATACTTGGATTAGCCAGAATATTTTTTAATTGTATTGTATTGATTGTATTCATCTGAAAGAAGAATGTCATATACACCTATAGGATGGCTTGAAGTTGAGGGCGAGTAAATCATGGGGTAATTAACCAGCAGCTATATCACCCTTTAGCCCAAAACTGGTTTCCCAATGAAGCTAAGCAGGGCTGAGCCTGGTTAGTACCTGGATGGGAGACCTCCTGGGAAAACTACTGTAGGTTGCTGCTGGTAGAGGTGTTAGTGAGGCCAGCAGGGGGTGCTCACCCTGTGGTCTGTGTGGGTCCTAACACCCCAGTGTAGTGATGGGGACACTATACTGTAACAAACACCGTCCTTCGGATGAGACGTTAAACCAAATCCCGGAATGTGCTTCGATAAAGAGTAGGAGTGTAACCCCGGCATCCTGGCCAAACTTGCCCATTGGCCCCTGTCCACATGGCCTCCTATTCATCCCCATATATATATATATATATACGTTTGGCTTCATCACTAGGTCTCCTCTCCACCAATCAGCTGGTGTGTGGTGGGCGCATATGGCTGCCGTCACATCATCCAGGTGGATGCTGCACATTGGTGGTGGTTAAGGAGATTCCCCCCTTCTATATGTAAAGTGCTTTGAGTGCTAGAAAAGCGCTATATAAATGTAACAAATGATTAATTAATTTTCATTTTTGGGTGAACTATCCCTTTAAGGAAGATGGTGAAAACTAAATGCACCAGACAACATCATCAGCTGATGATTCAGGACCGTTCTCTCCTAAATATCAGATTTATGTAGTAAAAAAAAAAAACTGATGCTCTTTAGTATATCATTAATATTAATAACAATAATATTGATATTGATAAGAAAAAAAAATTAACTGGATACATTTAGATCTCCTTAATTTTGTTAGCCCTCTAGAATTGAACAATAAACTTTTTAAAAGTATTATTATGGTTGCTTGCACGTTATTCATCAGTGTACTTAAGAAAGTACTGTCTAGTAATATGTTGAAAAAGCAAAAAAATTTCTCTCGTCATATTCAGTTGTGAATCACATGAATTATGTGATTGCATATTTTCAATTCAAAATGGCAAAATCTGATTTTAAAAAAGTTGGGAGGTTGATTTTAGTTGATTTTTAAAAAGTTGCATCTAAATTCTATATTCTAAAATGGTTGTTCAATCCAAGGTTCATCTTCTAACAGATGCATCTTAAAGCAGCAGCATCACATTCAGTCCAGTGTTAAGTGCATAAACGCCTCTTGTGCTCATGCAGATTTAGACCTCTTCATTTTCTCAATTGTCTTCTGCAAGTCTTCCTGCCTGATGGGACGGATGAAGTCTTCCTCTGGACTGCCATGGGATGAAAAATAATTAATAAGAGAACCGCAAATGTTTCATACAGGTTTCTGTTTTGTCGTTGGATTAATAGCATCAATCATCCACTTTATTGTAAAATAAGTGACAGCACCAAATATTGTGAGGCGGAAGAGTAAACCTATGACCTCATTCCGGCCCAAAGGGCGAGTGATATTGTCTGTTGGAGTCTCTTCTCACATTTACCTGCAAAACACAAAATTATCATTATTAATAAAAAGCTATGTGGTTAGAAAAAAAGGTTTTTAGAGACCTTTGACAGAATCTTTATTTAAAGAACCAGTTTTGCCTCTCTTTTCTTTTTACAAATTTATTTTAACTGCACTCCATACAACAAAAATACCGTTGTACTGAGTTCCAGTTTTTTATATTTATAGGAAAAAACATTAGTTAAGGAAGTATCAAGCGTCCCCTTACCCCAAACAGGAAAAACCTGTTGTCATACCAATCCAAACTGAGCAAAGATAACAATTCCATGATGCTGCTTTGAATATAAGAAAATGTCATTTTAGAAAAAAAAATGTCAGTTACTGTCCTTTTCCACAGAAGCCTTGATCTGAAACAGTCTCTAAACAGTCTACGTGATAAAGTCTCTTTTCAAGGCAAGTCAATTCACTAATGTCCGTCTAAAAAATAAATCTAATTCAAATCAGCAATAAAATCCCACATTAATTGTTCCATCAACATATTTTTCTTAGTCACTAAACATGATTTAGTCATGCACAAGTTGGGAGAAGAGTTTTAGGCCATTGGGCTACTGAACTGTCACTAGTTCTTCTTTAAATCTTTAATTTAGCAGTCTGAGACTTTTATTGCAATGTCCTGTCTAACATGTTATGCTGCTGTTGCCACTGTTCATCTTCATTTTACTTATTGTGCTCTTCAATACTTGCTACCTAAGGACTTTCTCAGAAAGTCTGTCCCTGTACTGTTCTTTTGTCTTATGTCAAAACTTTGAGAACGGTAAGATTTTTAAACGTTTTTAAAGAAGTCTCTTCTGCTCACCCAGGCTGCATTTATGTTATTAAAAATACAAAAAAAGCTATAATATTGTGAAATTCTATTTGAATATATTTAAAAATGTAATTTATTCCTGTGATGCAAAGCTGAATTTTCAGCATCACTACTCCAGTCTTCAGTGTCACATGATCCTTCATAAATCCTTCTAAAATGTTGAAAGCAGTTGTGTAAAAAATTTTTTTGTAGGATTCTTTGATGAATAGAAAGTTCAAAAGAACAGTATTTATCTGAAATAGAAAGCTTTTGTAACATTGTACCATTCAAAAGTTTTGGGTCGGTAAGAATTCTTTCTTTTTTTTTTTAAAGAACTTAAATAAATTAATGTATTCAGCAAGGATGCACTAAATTGATCAAGTGACAGTATAGACATTTATAATGTTGCAAAAGCTTTATATTTCAGACAAATGCTGTTCTTTTGAACTTTCTATTTATTAAATAATCCTGAAAAAAATTGCACACAACTGTTTTCTACATTGATAATAATAATACATGTTTTTTGAGCAGCAAATCGGCATATTAGAATGATTTCTGCAGGATCATGTGACAGTAAAGACTGGAGATATGATGCTGAAAATTCAGCTTTGAATCACAGAAATAAATTGCATTTTAAAATATATTCAAATAGAAAAAAGTTATTTTAAATTGTAAATTTTTTGGCTGTATTTTGGATCAAATGAATGCAGCCTTGGTGTGCAGAAGAGACTTCTTCAAAAATATTTTTTAAATCAAGATGTTGGGTCAGGGAACAGACCATTGGAAGGGCTCAATCCGAGGGGCGTGATAAACGGTTGTCTTTCAAAGTCCCTCTGCACGCAATATTATAGCACTACAACCAACCAGAGCAATGAAGAATGTGAAGCAGAGCTTTAGTTGATAGATTAAACTTTTGCCGTATGGCGTATACGGTCGGCAAAACTCAGAACACATATTACTTTTTTAAGAATGACTTCAGTGCCGTTCTTTGTTAAGAAAAGCTTAACTCCAAGTCTTCCAGAGTCACGGCCAAAGCCGATTCAAAAGTCCGCTGTTCGCCAGCTTCTTTGTTTTCAAGTAAGTTAAAAAGGCTGTCTATGGTACTAGGAAAAAAATTAACGGAAAATTGAACGGAACACGAGTTACAATTTATTAATCATATTTTTTCAATTGATTTCCTTATTGATTTTCGTTATTTCAAAGCTTCTTTCTTTCGACTTGATTTTGTGTTACGGTGGGGCTTTGTGTGAGGTTATTGAAAACAACTTGGTCTTTGCTCCCATCTTGGATAAATATTTCTATTTCTTTTTCTTGAAGTATGTTTTTGACTTGATTGTCTGGACAATGTGTTAATGTTTGTAATAAAGTTTTTTTGAAAATCAAAATCTCTCTCTCTTGCTTTCTCAACGCGACCAACGTGCCCGCGGATTGGTGGAAGAGAGTGCAGCATCCTTTGAAATGCTGTGGATGCTGATGTGGAAGTGGGGGGATGTTGTTGGCATATTGCGATGTGAAGAGATTGATACAGGTGTTATTGTGATTTGCAAATTGTTGGCTTTTTTCATGCATTTTCCCCCTTGTAAAGTGAAGTTCCTGTTGTAAAGTGAAAAGCTTCCTATTTCTTTCCCCTTTTGAATTTTTTAACTATTTCTTTTTGTACATATTTGTCTACTGTTTCTTGTATAGTTAGGGAGTTAGGTAAGACCACTGTATTTTAATTTTTATTACAAGATCACTCCAGAGGTCTATTCTGAAACCTGTACATTCATTTCTACTGCTTCTGTTACACTTTTGCGGGGACCAATCAGAGACTGGCTTATCCACCTGGCACGCTATTGGTGGTTTTAACACGATGACGGACTTGTGGTCTGATTGGGTGAAGGACTATCCAATTGCGTACAGAGTCTTTTGAATTAGGCTCGTTTATCACGCCTCTTGTGCAGTAGTATATACATAGCAGACTCCCCAGACCAATGTTCAATTTTAAATTGAGCTTGGTCTGGTGATAGCCAGAAAAACATAAACGATGAAAACATAAACTTGAACCAAAACCCACAATCAATGTGACAATGTCACACAATGAGAGAGGTTCAAATACGGCAGTTGTCACGGTCTTGCGACCTGTAACGTTCTGCTCCAAGACTTAAAACTAAGGTTGAAGGTCCAAATGCAGCTTTATTGAAGGGTAATCCTGGACTGGGTAAACCCAGCCTGATCTGCCGGCGATTTGATTTCGCCATGCAACTCAGTCTGGAAACCTGTACATTCATTTCTACTGCTTATACACTTTTGCGGGAACCAATCACAGACTGGCTTATCCACCTGGCACACTTTTGTCGGGTTTAACACGATGATGGATAGAGCAGCGATGGGTCGTTGCCCATTGATCACGCCTCTTGTGGTCTGATTGGTTGAAGGACTATCCAATTGCATACAGAGTCATTTAATTTATGCTTGTTTATCACGACTCTTGAGCAGTAGAAAATACATAGCAGACTCCCCAGACCAATGTTCAATCTTAAATTGGGCCTGGTCTGGTGATACCCAGACAAGGGTAATCCGCAATCATATTCAAAAACAGGCAAAAGGTCATACACAGGCAAGCAGTCTAAACAAGCAAACAAGGCAGGAGAGACAGGCAAAAGGGTAATCCATAGAAAAGTAATGCAAGAGAGACAAGAGACAAGAGACAATGCTCAGAAGTGCAGTATGTCACACTTAACAAGACTTCGCAGTGAATGATAGAGTGAACATGCTAGATATAGGCAGAGGAAATTAGGTAAATGAGACAGGTGTAAACAATGAGTGATGATGAGTCTGGGCAAATGATTATGGGTAATGTAGTCCGAGATGGAATGACAGTCCGGGGTGGAGTGCCCTCTGGTGGTAATCACGGGCACTCTCACTGGTGAACCGTGTCAGGACCAAAGGTAACCTGCGATCATTTTCTGAAAATGATTAGCATGATCATCTTACAGTGTGTTTGCTGCTACGACCTACATCTACTGACCAGCCCATAAAACTGCAACAGGAAATGGCGTATTGATCAACGTGACATGGCGTTAAAACTTAAAACTACTTACCACAAGTTCCATTTGCAAAATTGGCATGCCAAGTTGGCCTCTTTTCCCTAGCCATGACCACGTCGATATTCTCCTCTTTCACTTCTTCCTATTTTTTTCAGCGCACATAAAAACCACAATTGCCAAAGTGCGATTCATCTTGCTCTATTTATTTACCACCAGCGCATGCTGACGTTTTATTCTTCTATAACTTGTGTCATAGCCTACGATTCAATAGGTGTCATCATCGTACAGTCTACATGAATGTTGTACCCAGGTTTATTAACATGATTTGTTCTGATCTTATAGAATTGCTGAAATCGCACAGTCTGTAGCAGGCATAATGGGCGGACTTGAGCTCGGCATGTTTTTAAAAAAAAAACATGTACGTTTATGGCCCATGATCTCAAGACTCTGTCGCTATGGAAACAAAGACGCTAAAATGAAATCACACGCAAATGAGCTTTTGGTTAAATTGATTTCTGTTAGCATTCTCCACACTGCAAAATCCTTATGTGTTTATTAAACTATGTGAAGGCCTATGTAAAATACGGGACAAATTGTGTTCCGTATTGATTCGATAGGCTACGGGACACAACATTTTACCTTTAAATAGATAAAGTCCCTTTCAAGGAAAGTCTGTTCACCTCCAGGGAGCTATTTTGGACATTCAAGACCAAGTCCTATCTATTTGAATGGAGGAATCCTGAAAACTGTGCTCCGAACTCACAATTGAATAACATATTTAAAATCAGCAACAAAATCTGACATTAACCGTCCCATAAATGTTGTTTCTTATGTTCAAATGTTGTTAAAAAAAGGTTATTTTTCAGGCTAGACCAGCCAATGCACATGTGCAGTACTCAGGTTTGGGAACCAAAGCTTCTAACAGCAGCTGCCGTGACGCAATGGCTGCGTCCAAAATTGTGTACTATGTGAGTAGGTACTACATTTGAATTTGAACTTACTTTGCGACCTTTAAAAAAGTATGTTCTATATTGAATGAATGTGTGTAGTATGAATGAAATCCGGACGTTCTACTGTACATTCACCATGTTGTCATTATCACATGACCTATCACCATCAGTTGCATCCCTTCACTCCATTCATAAATCCTCTCCCGTGGCCTCTTGGGATAGTAAAGTGTCCATCGTATGCACACTTCAGAATCTCACCGGAAGTAGTAGGTCATCCGGGTACTTTTCGCCTACTGTTTTTCGAAATACTATAAATTCGGAAATACTATGTTAGCGTGCTGTTTTTCGCACACTATAGGAAGGTATTTGATTTCGGATGCAGCGAATGACTTTGGCGTATTCCACCATATTGCGCGTTGCTAAACGTAAGCTGTTCTGCCATATTGGAACGGTCAAAGCCTGTTCGAGCAAAATTCAAGAGCAAGTTGACTGAGCATCTGCAGTCGAGGTTAAATGCATGAAAGAGTATCTAGCAATAGGCTTAAGCAGAGGATTTTGCTAAGCTAACACAATACAACATGACAAAGGCTTGAACACACATCATTAAAAAGTTACCAAAGTAAAAGTAAAAAAAATTAAAAGTACCATGGTAAAATCCTGTAATATATAATATCCATGTGAAAGGTTATCTAATTTCTTCTAGAATTTAAATATCGTTGGTTTAACAACCAGATGCTGCACAATGTTGGCCATCATTGATTCTTAAAGGGATGGTTTACCCAAAAATGAAAATTAGCCCTTAATTTACTCACCCTCAAGTCATCCTAGGTGTATATGACATTCTTAAATTAAATTAAAACACTGTAAAAAAAAAAAATATATTGGAAAAATTGTGACAATTGGTCATTGCATATTGGCCCAGTAAATTACTTCCAAATAATTATCCCCATGCAAAAAGATGCATTGTACTAATCATAGCTTAAGGTCTTAACTCAAAATTAAAATTGTATGTTCACCGAACATATTTAATTGTGCTCAGTCAATCTATGAAGTCGAAGTGAAAAATCCATGTTGGCTGAACAAGTCCTACATCCGAAAAACGGTATACACATGCGCAAAATGCGCTTGAAAAAAACCAGAACCAGCAGGTGCTGAAGACCGAAACAGACATTCCCAAGAGAATAGAGAGATATTCATCTCACAAAGACGTTGGTGAGTATTTAGCACTGAAATTATTCTACAGAGTTTTGCTTTATGACCCGGTATGAAGTTTAAAAGACATTTTGTAGAATCACGAGTTCATGTATTCATTGGTTTCATGCGTGTGTTCTCGTTTACTCTAAGGGTAGCCAATAGTTTTATTTTCCTTATGTCTTATATGTTTAAAATGATAGGTAATAAGTAAATTAAGTCATTTGTGTGATATATGCGGCATGCGACCGTTGAACACGGTACCGGAGATTGCATTTGGCGTCGACCTCTTTCAGGGCTTAAGTTATTTATTGCCTTTTAATATCAAACACGTCAAGCTCGTGATTTTCTTATGCCCATTCATTCGTCTCATCCTCATTATATAATGAAGTAACTTCTGTTCTGTCATTTGCCAGATGTGATGCAGGGAAACTTTGCCATTAATGTTAGTTTTTATTTTTATTTGCAGGTTTTTAGCTTGCAGTGTCGTGTTTTTTTCACCACATTAAGACATCCTGTTATGCAGAAGACTTCTTGAATATTCAGAGTTTTCCTTATTGAAAATAAGGTATTTTCACCAAATATCCTGTGTTGGAATTTACTTGTTAATAAAGTAATGTGATAAAATATCAACCCTGTTGTCTGTGTTCTGTATTTTTTAGTCATTTTTGTCTTTTGGGACAGTGAGAAATAAACAATTGTTACTACAATTTAAAATATTTAATTGGACCAACCTCACAGTTTCACTGTAAAACATTTCTCCAATTCAAAATTTTCTAGTGAGCGATCACATCAAAAAAATGTTGTTGGCCAAATTGAAAAATTTAGATGTGATCGGTCACTAGAAAATTTTAAATTGGAGAGGCCTGACATTTTTTACAGTGTTGGTAAATTAAATTTTTCCATTGGCTCAACATATTATTTCTAATTGAGCCCATGTTAACAGGCTGTTGCCACAATTGATAAAATTAAATTCACAGAAATTCAATTTGGCCAACTGAAAAATTTAGATGTGACCAGTCACTAGAAAATTTTGAGTTGGGAAGATTATAATTTTTTTACAGTGAAAAGTACTGGTTAATCCAAGCTTTATAATATGTGGGCTATGTGACGTAAGAGCGCGTAACTGGGAGTAAGGTTACAGATCTAGTATGAGTTAACGGCTGGGAAGTCAAGAGTTTGACTGCCGTTCCAGTGCACTTTCACAGGTAGAAGGTTGGAAAAACACGGGTTACGGGTTGCCTGGAATGCGGCATAATGACAAGTGATTACCTTTCACAGCAGTATTTCTATGTTTAAAGTTTATGGCACGCCCATCTCAGGAATATGGGTATCAAAATTATTTCCGAACTTCCCAATAAACACGACATCAGAGGACGTTCATGTGCATTTTTTCCCTAGGAAACTCGTATTTACGATGATTCCAAGAGCACGTTGAGGCAGCATTATACGCAGAAATCTTCCTAGCATTGTTCGGGAAGCAGACACGCTCTGTCAGTTTAAATCTAGACTAAAAACACATCTCTTTACTATGGCATACCGGTACACATAAAACAATTTTCTTTTAAATTAATTATTATTATTGTTAGGCTGCATTAGCTAGGTCAGCCGGAACCGGGAACACTTCCCATAACACCTGATGTACTCGTTACATTATAAAAAGAATGGCATCTACGCTAATGTTAGTCTCTCTGTTTATCCAGAGGTTTACTGCAGTCAGCCAGATCCGGGCCGTATCCAGATCAGATGGTGGACCTGCGCCCAGACATGACCAATGCATCCCTGAAGTGTCTGCAGAGACCATGTCAATTAGACTCCCCCTGAAATTGCCTCATCGACACGGCATCCTCAATAAATCTGTCTCCGGATTTAATAATTGGTTAATCGACATGTCATCCTCAATAAAGATGTCATCCTCAATAAACCCGTCTTCGGCATGATGACTCCGATCTTTCGAATATTCCTATTTAATAATTGGTTAATCGACATGTCATCCTCAATAAACCCGTCTATAAATAATAATCATACGCTGTTTGTTAATTGGCCAGAGGAGAACTGGCACCCCGACTGAGCCTGGTTTCTCCCAAGGTTTATTTTTCTCCATTAGGACACCTGATGGAGTTTTTGTTCCTTGCCACTGTCTCCTTTGGCTTGGCTTGCTCAGTTGGGGACACAACATTTTCAACTAAATATCCAAAAAAATGTAATTGCAAAACTAAATTAAATACATCAACTAAATTACTGATCTGCCCACATTGTCACTGTAATAATTGAAATGAGCTAGATGACATCACCGTTTTCTCCAGAGCGGCTGTACAGCCGAATCAAATTCTGTTGCATTATTTTCCTGTTTAACACTGTGAAGCTGCTTTGAAACAATCTGCATTGTAAAAAGCGCTATATAAATAAAATTTAAAAAAATTAAAAGAAAGAAAGAAAGAAAGGCTCAATTGGGCTATTTTCATATATTCTCATTCACCACCTTACAGTAACTGAAATTAAGAATTGTTAAGTAGCCTAAATTACATGCAAAGAAGAGCCAACAAAGAATACACAAAGATATTATTCAACAGCAAATGAAATAAGCATAAAAAAATAAGATAGGCCTACCATAAGAGAGGAATAAGATAGCCTAAACATGGGAAAAATCCAACAAACAAATAAAACAAATAAATAAATTAGATACAGCACCAAATATATATGACTACTACAAATATAAAACATCAAAATATGAGCATCAATTTAGTAGTTTTGTTGCTATTATTGTTAGAAAAGAATGACAAAACTTTAATATATACTGCAACGTATTTTTTTTATTAATAAAAAAAGAGGTTTGCCTACATTGTAAGATTTAGCCTATTACATGCATACCGGTAGATCAAATTCGAAAATCATATAGGGAAACGTGTCATTTTAATACCCACGAACTTTCATTCTATATATTTCTGACAGGTGGCGCTGTACAATAACGATTTGCCATCTGAAACGCAGCTAGATCTTTCCACCTCCGTTCCGTCCTTGGGGCAAAATGCACATTTGAGCAAATGGAACAGAACACGCCCATAACATTGATACATGGTTATATTAAATTTGCATCATACTAGCGCAATTAATTTCTATCATTTCTATAATTTATAATTGCCAAATGATGTGCTTGTGCCTTTATGCAGTAACTTACTTTTCTGCTTGCGTAAGCATTTCAGTAATTTCCTGTCTTCTATTGCAGGGTAGTAGATGCACTGGTGAGGGGGGTAACTATGCATTCTGATATTTTAAACGTATACAGTATTGTTTTAAAAGTACAGCCACGGGTTGTTCTTTTCAGTCATGGTGTGCCAAACCAATAAATAAGCCTTTCAAAGGAAACGAGAATGCGGGTGCGTAATAACTACATTACTGAACTGAAATCTGATATAAAATATTGGAAACTTCCCTCATTTCTGTACACACGTGACCCTGGAACAAAAAGTAGTCCGATTGTGCTCTGTCTGTATTCTTCCGCTTGCTGTAACCATAAAAATAGTTCATGTATTTATTAATT
Organism: Gobio gobio; assembly: GCF_949357685.1. Classification (NCBI taxonomy): domain Eukaryota; kingdom Metazoa; phylum Chordata; class Actinopteri; order Cypriniformes; family Gobionidae; genus Gobio; species Gobio gobio. The sequence continues at coordinate 27,527,353 of NC_137113.1, forward strand.
TAATGTCATAGCAGTTCAACATGTGTACCTAATCATTTGTGTATTTATATTATTAAATACAGAAAAATCATTGGCATAATTATAAAATGCTGATTTCGTGGAACTATTTGGCACAGCGGATGAATATGCTGTACGAACGTCACCTTTTTTCAATGGGAAGCCATGATGGAAGTTTGAGAGTTTAAACAGGGGAGAAGTGAAGGAAAAGGACCGTACTGAAGACCGCTCCTGCGCGACATTTAAATATCGAGTTTTTAATTTCTTGGTGGAGGCTGTCACCTTTCATTTCATGTGCTGGGACCTGGGCATCTTGGATTGTTGTATGTTCGATGGCTTTTATTTTTTAAGGATGTGTAGACGAGCTAGCGCGCTAGCCGTTGAAGCTAGCGGCTAGACGGAGCGCGAGCTGAGTGCGAGCGGGGCTCTGACAACCGTGGAAGCGCCCGGAGAGGATCCTCTCTCCGTCTTTGCGCTCAATCACGGCGGCTACGGTGCGACCAGAGACTTGTCGTGCTCTAGAAATTCTGCAATTGGAGACGTGGGAAGTTGATTATCGTTTCACCCGGGGCTCGTCTGAGCCGAGGAGGGCATTTTGGAAGCCGGGCCTGTGGTGGTTTGGAGCGAGGCCCTTGATGAGAGAGCCACAGCAGACTCCATTCTAGCTAGCAGGGGGACTGCGAAACCAGCAGAGCATAAAGACGACGTATCGTCGGAAAGCAACAATACTCCCTCTTACACTAAAAACCCTAAAGACTCCTTTCACAGCAATGGCTGCGATCATAAAGGAATTTGTCAGTCGAAACAAAAGGAGATACCAGGAAGATGGGTTTGATTTGGACTTGACCTGTATCCTCTTTGATCAATCAAATGTCCCTGTTCTGTCTATTGTGTAGAAACCAGTGTCTGCAATGAAGGTAATGGCTTGCATCTTGTTCCAAAGCGAGACCTCTGACGTTTCATCAGAAGATGCAGGGGAAACGAGCGTTTGTTTATTTTAAATATTACATTTTTTTTGCTTTGCAGAAACTATTGGCACTGGCACGTAATCGGCGACTGGAGCTTGACATGATTTAGATCTATTGGTTTTTGTAACTGGATCAAGTCTTAAGTCAGCGCCGTTTAGATTCATGCCAGTTGTCAATTTAACCAAGTTATCGAGTGGACAGAAAATCAACAGACTGCACGCGCACTTATTTCATTTGTACAGTTTTTCTGGGGCTTGTCCGCAAGTTACATGTGTAGACTACAATAAAAGCAACGCCAGCGAAGTTGTAAGATGTCATTTTCCCATTCTTACGTAATCTGGTATATCGATTGACGGCGAATCTGTAATCCTGCACACAAAACGCGTTGATTTCAACTCAAGGCTTCTCGCACGAAAGCTGCAGTTTGGGGGGGTTTAAAACAAAAGATGCGTCGCGTAGAGGTCTTGCTGGTTTATATAACGCGATGGATTAGATGAAATGTACAAGCAGTCACACAAAGAGCCATTGCATCAGCTGCTCGCAGAAAATAGACCTCGCGCTCAACTTGGGTTAGTTTTGATTGAGCAAAAATGAGACCGTTCACACGCTTGCGAACAAAAGGAAACGCGTTTGTATGTGAAGTATGTATTTTTTGCAATCGCAGGAAGGGATTCGTGCGGTCCTGTTAAAGAGGGCTCCCTCTGTTGCGCTTTATTTCAGAAACGTCACTGATGGCTGCTCAGTGTTGTGTGTCATATGTCAATGTCATTTTGTGGCTTTAAAGCGCAGCTACATTATTGTTTTTTTCATGACTTTGATTTGGTGCTTTATATTCTTGAAGATGGAGGGCAAAGCATAAGTGGGTTAATAGCTTGTTTTATTCAAGCAGGATTCAGAGTTATTGAAGATGCTTGTCCTGTTTACCTAACTGTCCAACTCATTGGTGTCCTGTAATATACAAAAAAGCTGGTCTAAAACATTAAGAAAAAGGGCTGGAAGGACAGGTAGAGGGCAGGATAAAATCATTCGAGAGGTGAAATTATTTCTATAGCACTATAACAATAGCAATAGGAATCTGGCATTCTTTTGGTGCATTTTTGTCAAGAATTTTGAGATGTTTAGTGTATTTACACTAAACAAGGATGCGATTTAGTGTATTACACGAGTAACCTGTGAATTAATTGATTGCATGGACATTGATTTGCCCCTCTGTGCTCAGATGGTGTTTGGGTCCACTATATTGACACATTGCGTTGCATCATGCTATGCACTCATTGCGTTTAACACACACACACACACACACACACACACACACACACACACACACACACACACACACACACACACACACACACACACACACACACACAGTCAGTTGAAGTGGAATGCAGGCCTCTAAATTCTCTAAGTTTTCAAAGAATAAATATGATGAATGACTTCATTCTTCCAGTCCTTTTTATGATACTGATAAAGCTATCAGTATGAGACGATAAAATAAAACTTGTGTTAAATATGTTTACCAGATTTAAACTTACATTTTTAAAAATTCTATAAATCATGTAAACGTATTCTAGATTAGATTAAAATTGGCACAAAGCATCTCCGGATGGAGAAACTGGCCTTACGAAGGATGCACAGCTATTGCTCTGAAAAGTACACAGAGCTCAACAATAATTATTTTCTTTAAATAATTATTTATATTTGCCCTGCCAGAATTTTCAATGACTCCACTAATTTATTCATAATTAATAGATTTATAATTTTCATTAAAACAAGCTATCATTTAGATGTCTAATTATACTGTGCTATAATTTAATAATTTTCAATTCCCCCACCCCCCACTGATTCTTACAAGACTTTCACAACTCATTATTGACATCTGAAAAAACAGCGTTGAGGTCATATATATATATATATATAAATAATGTTAATTTGGTGACTCGCATCACAACAATATATCAGAGAACCACATATTAATGTTCGTAGGAAACTTAAAATATATATATTTTTAATTGTTGAGCCTTTAAATATTATTGCGTCCAGTTAGTGCCATGATTGCCTTATTCAGTGTGTACACTGATTATGCAATTATACATGGCATGTATTTTAAGAGATATGGTCAGATTCACTGTGACCAAAAAGGTCATGCTGATTTGAATTTGGATAATATTGTGTGCACATATTGTAAGCTAGATGTCTTTGGTTGGCAAGTCATGTTTCTGCATATATGGTCTGGTAATTTATGCAAGGAGTTTTTCAAAAGAGCAACACGTGTGTTATTGTTGAATATCCTGATTGCTTGAATGTTACAAGATCTGGTGTTTACTAAACGCATGTGCATTTCTGTTTAGTGCCTTTAGACCTTGGTTCAAAGAATCAATTTGGCTTCTGGACCATTAAAACTGCAGACCCATTGCACGTTTTACAAGTTAACGCTTATACAGTTAACATGCGTATTATTTATCATGGGTATGTGAATCCCTTACCATCCTAACCTTTTTACTGTTTTATAACCTGACATTATATATATATATATATATAATGTCTTTTAAGACCTTTCTATGGCTGATAAGAATAGCACCATCTCTGAGCTTATATCCAAATAGCCGTCAAAAAAAGTTCCTTCGCTTCTCTGAAATATCAAATTTGCCATAACAGGAGTGAGAACCGCATTCTACACCATCCGAGAACACAGGAAGACGTTTCTTACCGTCATCTAGTACAGACAAGAATTTTTTTTTTTTTTTTTTTAGAACAGTGTCTGAAATCATTGAATGATTTTATTGTTGGAGGGAAATTGTACAAAAAGGATACAAATTTGGATTCAAATTGATCTAACAACTAATATTTTTGTTGTATTTCCAAAGTTACATTTTGAAGTAGATATAAACAATTGTGAGTCTCTATTTAATGGATATTATTAGAATTGCTCTGCTATTATCAGGTCTCAAATCCATCTGCTGTATCAGGGTCTGATTGTCTTCAATAATAAAGATCTGCAAGTGTATGTCAGGCTGAAGGAGTGATGCACTCGTTATGGAAAGGTGAAGAAGGAAAGTGATTCCAGGCTGGGCTGAGGATAGTGTGATTTATTTAGTGCCCCTGTGTGGCCCTCTGGGTTAGAGGTCTATGCATTGGTCTCTTACAGCGAGAGCCATCTGTTCTATATTACCCAGAATTCTGTTATCTGAGCTCTCATTGCACAACTAAAAAGTAAAGTGCTGCTTTAGTGAAAATGCTGAAGATCTCAGCTGAAACCGGGGTTTGATGTTTGTTCGTTTTCTTTCTCCTTCATTTTGCTGCTCTGCATTGTTCACTGACGTCGCCTCAGAGTTTTGGATGCAATTTATGTGTTTAACTGGTTGCTATAATTGTGTAAGACAAGCAGCCAGTTGACTTTATAAATAGGTTCATGTTTATTTAGATGATTGTACTTTTCTTTTTCTTGTCCATATCAGTTTCCCTAAAAAGTATTTTCTAGATTTCCCTAACGCTGCTGTCCAGATATATATCCGAATATTATTGCAATGGGCTTTCCTGCTGAAAGACTTGAGGGTGTCTATAGAAATAACATAGACGACGTCGTAAGGTAAGTATTCACTTTGTATTGTCTCTGGAGATTTGGTCAGTATAACCTTTCCATGTCTGTGAGTCACTTAACCTTTACAACCCATGTTGTAGCAAAAAAGGCTAAATCTGCTATGATATTTACAGCTGTGTTGGACTAGGCCTATCACATGATCTTAAACCTCTGAAATGACCTCTTGCACTGCTTTATGAGTTTGCATTGTGGTGGTCACATTCATTCACATTTTAAGAAATGTGTAACTAATGGTAGACAGTGTGTCATTTCAGTATGCCAGTCATATAAATAAATGCAATTGTGGTGTAAATCAGTTGAGAGTAAATATTAGCCTTGTCAGGTTAAAATAATGGTTTTGCTTAATTTTGTTCTGACAAAAACAAACATTTAGACATTTTTTCCCCCCCTAGTCATCCACAGTTTGTCGGTGACATTTGTCGGAAGCCCAAAGTATACTTCTTTTACACAAGTGTTCACCTACAGTGAGCATGATGGACATTTTATCATCAGAATAGTATGCGCTGCCTGCTTTCACGCACACTATCAAATGGAGTGTACTTTGAATGACTATGCGTTCCACTGTACACATACGCTAGTGTACACTTAAAAAAAGATGTATACTTATAGCCGAAATTACCTGTAGTCTTGAGGCAAAATGATGTGTATTGAAATTGATTTTGTGGAGTGTAGAAAGACACCCTCGTGTTGTTCCAAACCCATAAGAGTTCGTAAAGAGATCCAAATCCAAAATCTTCTGAAGTGACAGAATCACTTGAAATGATAGTTAGTTAATTCAGGCTTTTATTCACATATAAACATTGATCAGTGCACATACATAATAAAGGACATCAAATATGTAAATATAGTTGTCAATCGTACTTGCTTGACGTGTGAGAACCAGTGAGGTTTGTTCTCTTCTGTCACGCGTGCATGTTTGAGCTTGGATTTATTAACCTCTTGAAGCATCCCATTTTGGTGGAGGGACAGAAGTCTTTCAGGCTCTATCAGAATAATAAAGGATTTGGAACAATATGAAGGCGTGTAATTAATTACAGGTTTTTTCATTTAAGGGTGAACGAAATGTAACAATGTTTTTGTCCTCTTTCTGCAGATTTCTGGACTCTAAACATAAAAATCATTACAAGATATATAATCTGTAAGTGTTTCAATAAACTTCAGTTTTGTAATATTGGTTTTCATTGAAATTCTTTTACTGCTAGAACATTTCTTCCAGTTTGCTGTTATAAAAGCAAAAAAAGCTTCAATCATGGTCAATTGAAGATAAAAAAAACAAGCTTTTTGATCGTTGTGAATGAAGGGAATTGTCATTGCACATAGTTCTGTTATTTAGCTGAGAATGTTCTGTTGGTTTTGGCTTTGATGCAAAGTTCTTAGCACTAGCAGAAAAGTGTTACATTGAACTTTTGTACTTATCTGTTTTTCTTTGTATTGTTTAGATGTGCAGAAAGACATTATGATACTGCCAAATTTAACTGCAGAGGTAAGATACTCGGATTGCAGAAATCAACTCTTTACAGATGGCTCTGAAATGTGATATCATTTTTGTGTGGTAATGATGAAGTTCTCTCAATTAACTCTTTATTTCTCTCTTGCAGTTGCACAGTATCCGTTTGAAGACCACAATCCTCCTCAGCTAGAGCTTATTAAGCCTTTCTGTGAAGATTTGGATAAGTGGCTCAGTGAAAATGACAATCATGTGGCTGCCATTCACTGCAAAGCTGGAAAGGGACGTACGGGTGTCATGATTTGTGCGTACTTGTTACACCGAGGCAAATTCAAAAAAGCACAAGAGGCTCTGGACTTCTATGGTGAAGTTAGAACCAGAGACAAGAAGGTGAAGTATATATATTTTTTTACTTTGCTTTTGTTCTGAATTAAGTTTTGTATAGAAATGTAAATCACAAGGTCAAACGTTTTGATATACCTGTAGAACCTGTTTTGATGATTTAAAATAAGACCACAAGCTCTGTAGCTCTGTCACATGAAATCACATATCGCTATGTTATGACGCTTCAGTCTCTCATCAAGTTGTAATGTTTTTTTAATACTGATGTAGTTACAACCAGGCTGTTGTATAAGTATCATCTATTAATAATATCATAGCCTATTGTGTTTTCAAACCAAAGTGCCCCTTAGGGCCCGTCCACACGGAGACGCGTATCACTGTATACGTATAAATTTTTTATCGTATTGGCGTTTCGTCCACACGGATCCGGCGTTTTGGGAGACTGAAACCGCTATTTTTTGAAACCGGGTCCTAAAGTGGATGAATCTGAAAACGACACCCTTGCGGTTTCGTGTATACAGCCAATCCGTATATTTTGTGAAACGGTGATGTCATCACACCACGTCCTGCGCGGGGATAGAAGAGATACAACTACAGGCACTGGGCATGCGCACATCAATACTGCGTTGTTTAATTACTGTATTTGCATTATTGTAAGGGTATGTTTAGGGTTGGGGTAGGTGTATGCGTTAATAAAACACATCTGGTAAGTAGCAAATTTATTTATTGTAATTTTGTTGTGAGATTTTACCTCACCTCCGACTGTTGCCGTACCCCTTCTAGCCACAACTCTTCTCCGTTTTTAGTGTATTTCTGTGGCAGAATTACAGTGCCACATACTGGCCTGGCATGTATACTACATCGTTTTGAGCCGTTTTCATGCTCTCGTGTGTACGCTGATATTTCTTGAAACGAGGAAAAAAAAAAGATAGATTATATAAGATATATATATAATAATCCATTCAGACTTTGAACAAGTCATCACAGTTATTTGATATGATTAGTCTTTGGCTTGACTACGCTATTAAACAGCTAATAATGTTTTGGTAATGTAATGCAAGCCATGTTTCCATTCGCCATGTCAGAGGCAGACAGCTGCCATCTAAAAATCAGCATCTCTAGAAATAATTTTAGGAAAAGCTCTGCCCTGCACATTGACAGGATTTTGTTTTTATACATGTTAGAAATAGAACATGTTGACTGATGAATTTGCACATGATTTGTCTTAAAGCCTAATAAAACCACAGACCTATAAAATAAAACTGGATTTTCATAAACTCATAATAACACAACAGATCTCTAACTCATATTTTATGCTATTGCATTGGCAAAGTATATGTCAAATGAACAAAAATCAAAAGCGTTTTTTTTTTTTTTTCCAAAGTAAAGTGTGCAAATTGTGAGTCAAATTGTGCGCAATTGTGCCATCTCAGAGTGGCTTGGATCAAAGTGAAATGCAGAAAACTCTCTGCATTTAATGTGAGTTTAACATCCATTTGGGAACTCAGCGGGCACCATTGGCATTTATGAATTTTCACATTTGCATAATTTCTAGAATTTTTGTGGATAGATGATTGCAGAATTTAACTGGATTTGTAATGAGATGTTTATAAACCTGTTTTCACAAAAAAATGCAGTTTCTGCCTAAATAAAAAGCATTTATCTCTTGCAAGTAATGAAATTAAGGCAAAAGTGAGTTCCTAAATATCCTTAAATCATTTATTTTACAGTACATTTGTTTTACATATTACTGTCTTACTGGTTAATAATAACAAAGTATTATTATTAATATATTCTTGTTGTTTGGCTTCCTAAAACGCCAGTATAAATCTAATGTTAACTGAGACACTATATCACAACTTTTTTTTACTGCTCAATTTGCAATTTGGTTTGGAGCTCATTAAATTCTCACACTGCACCAGATCAATACATAAAATTTTAAAACATACAATTTTTTTTAACTAGATGGACCAAGGTCTTACAATAGTCCCATAGTTTTACAAAGTCCACTGAATTGGTCTTACAAACACTGAATTAACGTTTTAAAAATCAGTTCCCCTATGGAGAAAATAAATGGGATTTTTAACCCTGGAACCCAACTGTTGCACCCTACACTCTTACAAAACAACGTTTTTTTATTGGCATCAGTGGTTTCATGAAGACCCTTTAGGGTTTTTCACACTTAAAACCGTGGGTCATTCTTAATTCTAGGTAAACTGAACCCTAGGTTATCTTGCTTCACGTTTCACATTGCTCATAATTTACCTGGGGATAAGAATTAACCCTGGGTATTCATAATCTGACGTTTCACATTGTACATTGCTAAACCCTGGGTTAATGTTCTTATTTGCATATTTGCGGGTCAGTGTCATTGTTTGGATGAACACAACATGTGACCTGTTTACATAAAAGCTCTAGCATTACGCATCTTTATATTTCCGACTGTACTATCGCGTACTATCGCGTACAGTCTGAATGGATACTTAGGACTATAAAGATAAGAATGAAACTCTCTTCTTCACTCTAATTGTCTGTCAACATTTTGACATTTTTCTCCTAAAAAGCTGAATTTACTGTTTATATACAAAGTACGCGATTGCCGCTAAGTGCCTAGCTTTAACATTCTAACACTGCATCGTTTCACACTGTACAAGTTAGCGGTGCTAACCCTGCTCCATAGCAGGGTTTCATAACCACGGGTAAAAAAACGGGTATATGAAAGGTTCTTCAGATTCTTTACTCTAAGAAAAGAGTTCTTTTAAGAACTGTTTACCTTTGGGGAAACAAAATTATTGTTTTATAGCATTGCTTTAAAAAAAAACCCTCCCTTTTGTAACCTTTATTTTTAACTGATATTTCAGAAGTAATGCTACAGAAGTATGTTGCAAATCTGTCATGTTGCCTTTAATGACTCAAAACTGGTGTTGTTGAGGCCACAGATATGTTTGCATTAACGCTGTGTGTTTGCCTTTTCACAGGGCGTGACTATTCCCAGTCAGAGGCGATATGTGTACTACTATAGCTACCTTCTGAAGAATAAGCTGGAGTACAAACCTGTGGCCTTGCTCTTTCACAAGATGGTGTTTGAGACAGTGCCTATGTTCAGTGGAGGGACCTGCAGTAAGTGCTTTCTCTTTTTTTTTTATCTTTCTGGCACTGTTGTTTATATTTTTATATTGTCATCCATCTCAGTTGATTAGATCACAAGTGCTTAGGGTGAGATGTGTCGCTGTATACACCTGGTATTAATTGGCACTTCACCTGTGTCTTCTGTGGCCAGTCTTGACTTTTCCAACTTTTGTGATCCGGTATATTCTTTTAAATCTACACGCACCCTACAAAGTAGGAGGTCCTTTGTTTTCCAGGAAGCATTAGTTTTACAGTACAAATAAAAAAATGTTGGCATATGCGATTCTAACTATAGGCCATTTCACATGGCATGCGGCAGTCGCAAATGTCAGGGTCTGATGCGCATGTTAAATAACAGGCTGTTTGCTGGCAGCATGCAAAATACAGTTACACTGGATCAAATTAGTTACATCCAAATTGTATATTTATAACGCTCTCTGAAAAGTGTCATACATATTAGACCCCGACCGATTTATCTGTCTGCTGATGTTATCGGCCGATATGAGCCTGTCGCAGATATATCAGTATCAGAATTTTTTACTAACCCTAATATCGGTATGAAAAACCATATCTGTCAGGCTCTAATACATATAACTGTCTCTGAAAAAAATGTGATACAGAGACATACATTTTTTAAATCTGTCAATTTTATAATGAAAATCAAACAATACTATTTTGACGCACTTTAATGTGACATGACACTTGCTGTAGCGCTTTAGTTCAAGCGTAGTGCCAGCACCGAGCACACATGAACTGATCATCTCTTCAGCTTTACTACTAGTTACAGCATAAACATGATGAATGACCTAGGGATGCACCGATACCATTTTTTTCAGAACCGATCCGATACCAAAAATTCTGAGTATCGGCCGATACCGATCCAATACCAGCACAGTTTTGTTTATAAAATAGAATCTCTATACCTCAATGTGTTGAACTGTTAATCACTCTTGTGTTAAACACAATCTACTAAATACAGACAACTTAATTTACCGAATTACGTGGGTACTACCGAGTACCGATTCACATTAAATCAATCAGTGTCAAATTTCGGTACCTGAGAACACATCTGGCCGTGAGAGTAAGTTACGTTAGAGAAAGGGACTTGGTTAAACACAACACACAGGGCAATGGCTAACCAAAAACGTTCTGAAGTGTGGTTACACACCTGCAGCCAGTGCCAAAGTTTAGGGACCTATGATTTCCGCGATGCAGAAAACATGGACGTAATCCAGTAATAAAAATGAAATTTACAGTTAAAATGTGAATGGTACCCAACTTTAACCGATGCCAATTATTTGCATGTTTGTGCCCGATAACCGCTATATTGAACCGATATATATATATTTATTTATTTGTTTTATCTGTTTTAACACTTTTTAAATATTTTAAAAACGTTCATTTCTGAAATTTCACTACTTAAAAGGCCCCCTGAAATCAAAATTGAAGTTTTTTAGTTTTTAGTATGACTGTTAGCCTTAAGGTTATGAATTAGCTGGTGTGTTCCAAAACAATGACGACAATTCGCATTTAGGAGATATAAGCATTCAAAACTTACAGTCTCTCACTTCCGTTAAAATGGATCACAGATTTTGATGACATCGCAGACTTCACCTTCTCGTCAAATCTTCTGTCCTATCAAAAGGTCTCCAGAATCTGAAGCGCCTGCCCCTTACGCTGTATTCACACGGGGAGTCAGCGTTAACGCTTCTCATTTACTTTGAACGGGTGATGGCATGCGTTGCCGAACTAAATCGTGGGTTTCGTTGCGTCGCTTCACTCACGTTACAAGCGGCAGAAGTTGAAGATTTCTCAACTCATGCGTTCATGCAACCCTAGAGCAGACGCGGCAAGTAATGTGATTGGCTGTTGTCGCATCAACGGCAAGCTTCAGCCACGCCCTCTGTCAAGCGTTAACGCTGACACCCCGTGTGAATGCGCTGTTATACTTAGGGATGGGCATTTTTGTCAATTTCTCATTTCGATCATCGACAGGTCTCAAAAACGAGTACTTGGGGGCGGGGCATGTGCAGGGGGCGGAGCATGTCCGTCATTGAGATGATGAAAATACTGTTATGAAAATGGTTGTTGACAAATACAAACGTGACATGAAAACGGGTATATGAAAACATGAACAATAAAACAAAACATAACTGAGATTATGATGCATAAATGTCTTTGAAAAAGAAACATCTTTATAAAATGACCGTCTCAAATAACCTAGTCAGTAATATCGAGCATTGCCTTTGAGCTGAAACTGTGAAATAACACCACCCTGCAGAGCTTGCTAGCTGGTTAATAAACTCAACCAAACGCACCCTATATCAATATTAATATGAAGATTAATAGGAACCTATTACAACTTGAATCAACACAAAAGGACGTGAATGCGCACGCGCAGCGTGCTAGATTTTACAGGCGAAGGGTTTGAAACGGAACATTTTGAATGCGCTCTTCCCTTAACAACGCTGATACACAGACAACGAAAGCACACAGAAACAACATTTTATTAAAATCCTCTTCTCATTATAATGCTTTGACAGATTGACTCTGCATATCATGCACTTAATTGTATTATTCATGATCGCAGTGTTTACAGACATCACTGCGCGTTTTCGAACTCATAACGAAAAACAGCTTTAAATAAACTAGGTCTACTGTTAAAAAATATGAGAACAGTATAGCACTGCTGCATTACTAATATCAATGTTTCTGAGAAAGAAATAGCCTATCTGAAAAGAATATGACCGTCTCTAAACTATAATGTCGAGCATTAATGCATTTGAGCTGAAACTGAAGAGAATGAACAACAGCCGGTATAACGGCAGCGCTTTTCTAGCTTAAGCTCAACCAAACGCTTCTTATATTAGATTAATCAGATATAGACAACATAAAAGTAATCTTACAACGCGCATCTGCAGAAAAGGACGCGAATGCGCACATGAACTTCACGCGCTAGTCTGAGTGTTCTCGCTAGTTTCTCTGTGGATTTGCTTTAACAGCTGATACACGGGGAACTAAGCACAGATCATTTACAGCATTCTATTTCCATCGTGTTCTCATTATAATGCTATGTAGGCTATGACAGATTGGCGCGTCTTGCACTAACCATTTAATGATCTCACGATTCCAGACATCACTGCAGTGCACGCCTCAGTTTCACTTTATTTCGCCGCGGTCTGGAGGCGTGCTGTATAACGCTAACCAATCAGACCTCCGGTACCGCGCAAAATTACGCAATAACCAATAAAAAAGAGAGACCAATATTTTTTTTTTAAGTCAGGGCGATCATCATTCTCATGATCGCTGTCACGTTCAAGTACTCGGTTACTCGACCACTGTTGCCCATCGCTAGTTATACTATAAATAGACGCTGAAGCAGCGGCTGATATCGCGGTCAGCTGTTAACACATTTACTATTTTCTACATAGTGAATGGCACATAGCGCACCATACATGCGATAGGAGATGATTCAGACTTTCAGTTGAGGCGAATGAAGTCGGTGGTTTCACGTTACTTTCACGCACCGCTGCAGCGCTGTATTTCAAAGCGATATGGAGAAGATTATGATGATAAACGGTTAGAGATTAGGAGGAAACTCTGGCTTTACCTAACAGAAAGGCTCTAGTCAAACTGTGATATTAACGAAACTCTATTGGCTGTTAACAGCTTGAGCCGTTTCAGGGGAAATTACGTCAACACATTGAATAATGCTGCGTGTTTCAAGGTACTTCAGTGGGCCTTAAATATATCTTAATAATCCCAGACAAAAAGTTATTAAATTAAAGTTGATTCGTCAAATAACATGCAAAAGAATTTGACGAAGTGCACCCCAAAATGGATATGAGGCTATATCTCTGAAACGCTTTAGCGTATTCTGACTTAACTTGGTGTGTTATGACAACCATGACCTGAAGACACTTAGTTTTGACAACTCAGTTTTGGTGTAATGCCATCTAGTGGTCAGGAGATATACAAATATAATTTTTTGCTTGTAACTTCTGAATGGTTTGGCCAATCACAAAACTGGTCTCTTTAGATTCTGTGAATCATGCCGAGTCGAACAATCCTCAATTTTCCCATATTATCCATCCATTTTAAATTTGCTCTATTTGCTATAATTTATGAACGCATTGATTTTTTTTTTTGTATGTTATCGGTACTGTGCCCTGAAGGTACTCAAAGTTTCATGACAGCGCCACTTTGTAGTCAGAAATTATAATAACATTTTTAAAAAATGGTCTTATTAGATTCCTTGGGTCATGCCAAATTGATTTTGATTTTGAAAACCTACTTTTTTTTTAACTCCTCCCAGACCGCTTGACACATTTTCGCCAAATTCAATTCAGATCATCTTCAGACCATGTCGGCAAAAAGTTAAGTAAAGTAAAAGTGTCGATAGACAACTATTTTTGTATACCGGATCAACAAAGTTGATGGCTTGATGCCGAAACGTCTCTGAGGCTGTTTCTCTGCAATGCTTTGCCATACATGTGTAATTGTCACCTTTCTCTGACCACACCACATCAATTTGGTCACAGCGCCACCTATTGGTCAAACGCGATAGACCATTAACTTGCTAACCCGCATCGGATCGTGGGCGGGGCGGTTGACGTGAGTGGGCGTGTGTGTACTTTTATTTACTTTTGTTTTATACAAAATATTCAATCAACTATCACAAACTATGCATCATTTGAAAGCTAAAACACTCAAGATTCATGTTCTGAACTTGTTTTTGCAATAAATACACCAGAGAGGAAAGGGTTAAATGAAACGCTAAAGGACCGGCCATGTAAACATTAGCATAATATTAGCGATACTCATCTTTCATCTCCTGTCATTCAGATCAGATCGGACGAATCCAATAAACACCCGCATACATCTGTGTAAGAGTCCACTCTTCAAAATGCATCCCACTTTTTAATACAAAACAATGAAAAAATAGGGAAAAAACAAAAAATCCTCCGTTGTTTGCAAGAGAGTTTTGAGTTAGCGTAATCAATCATGTCCATTTTCAATGAAATATCGATTCTAATCCGTTTCTGGCAAACTCCCCCTGCAAGAATAGTCTGTCCCACGTGAAATGGATCAACCCTCGTCTCTCTCCTTCAATCAGAGTCTCTCCTGTGATGCATCATATAGAGGAAGCGCCTTACAGGCTTGGTGAGCTGTCAATCATTGCGCCCATGGTTTTCGTTGGATAAAGGCACTCGGTGCCCAGCCAATGCCTTTCCAACAAAGGTTTGATTGATGGACTTAGTAACCAATCAAAAGGCATTATCTTGCGCAGTTTATGTAAGTAGGCTTTGGTGAATACTGTTTGTGCGCTGTCGGCGCGCTCTCTATGGCAGAAACTGCAGTGGAGCGCGCAGACTCTTACATACACTTATTATCAGCTAAATGAGTTTTTTACACTTTGTAATCTCTGTAAATAGTTGCTTTAGTTTTTCAGTAACTGTTTATCCATTATAATTAGTAGTTTATTGCAGATTTGTTTGAATGAAATACTACTCTTTACAATAGCAAATGTTCTGAAATAAATGGCCTTTTTGAAAGGACGCCTAGACTTTTCTTGACATAAAAGCTCACAGAAGCTACATTACTGAGAGAATCATCCTCATATTTGAATCATGACATGATTAGACATTCAGTTTTATATTTAAATTATTTTCAGGCTCTTAACATTAAATTATAATATTTTTTTCCCTAAGTGAAAAACAAAAACAAAAAACGTGAGTCACTTACATGTATATTTACATGTATATTACTCTGTTCCCATATTACTTTGAGTTATTATGACTCTTGGGTAGCAACATTTCAAGTGTCTAGTTTAAAATAAGAACAGGTTTATGAATATAGACCATAGGGTTTAAGAGCTGCAGACATTTTCATTTGGGTATATCGTTTTCAAAGAATTCTCAAAAATGGGGTGCAGGTTAAGAGGTTAAATCATATTACTACTGATTTGTATTATGTTTTTTTTTTACCAATTTTTCCTAAAATCATCTTAATGTGTCTTTTAGAGCTGCACAATTCTGGATATGTTGAGAATCATGATTTTGAGTAAAATGGAGATTGCGATTCTCCCACGATTCTGAAGAGAAAAAAAAAACAGACAACTAAACAAAAAAACATGCAAACTAGAGGTTCTGACAAATGGTCATTGCTGTAGTCTTTTTAAAAGATTAATTGACTCCATTTAAATTATTTTTCATTTTGTTCAATGTCTCATTCATCACGACTTGTTTCGTTATTGGTATATACTCCGCTAATGATTGCGATGTGAAACGAGCATTAAAGACAGAATTGAAGTCATTTAGGAATAAGATCGCTTGGATGTTTGAATCGAGATTGCAATCTTTTAACGATTAATCGTGCAGCTCTAGTGTCTTTTGCTCATTGTTGCAGTTGGTCTGATGCTCCCAACCATGCTGGCATGACTTCTCATGTCAACTTTGTGCTTGGCCCCTTAATGGCTGCTTGCAGCTATATTTCATCCTTGTTATGGTGATATAATGTCAAACTATCCTGTATGATGTGATAGGATATCAAATGATTCTATCGGCCACCTCTAAATTGCTAAATGTGGGCAATTAGGCATAACGGTTTTACAAATGTTAACATCATACATTTCTGTAAAGTTACCTCAATTTATACCTTCATTTTAGTGCCGTCCACTTGTGGTCGGATCATTTCAGACATTAATACCAGGTGTACACAGGGTCTTTGGAAATGGAGATCAAGTCTCTCACCCCCTAACCCAGCCAAACACACACACACACACACACACACACACACTTCTCCATTGTAACAGTGCCAATTTGCAGCTTTACCAAACCGCATTCATGGCTGCTTATGGCTTTCCTTTTTGCTTGAACTGCTGTATATTCTACCTTACAAATTCAAACTTCTGTCTTTTTCTATGCATCTAGACATTTAACCTTTATCTAGATAGACTTAATGTACTTCCTGGACTATTATATGTACTTTAGGCGCATAGCTCTGTTGTATTCAAAGAAAAGTGGCAAGAATGTGTAAAGATTTTCCAGGCTGCTCTGCTTCAAGAAGGCCAACCCTTTACTTGGAGTGTGAGTTTGTCCAGTGGCACTGTAGCACTGCATCCATGTCTCTGTCTCTGACTATACATCCTCCTATATACTCCTCCTCCCTATTCTGAACACATTCTTGGTGACACTGACCAAGCCTGCCGTACTCGTTACAGACAGAAAGATGCACAGCTCCAGGATGGATCATTTATGATGCTTTATAACCTACTGTGTGAAATCTGAACTTTATCGTCTTTTTTTTTTTGCTTGTGGTTCTGTCTAACAACTTGTGTGTGTCAATAGGGCTGTCAAAAGATTAATCGCGATTAATCGCATCCAAAATAAAAGTTTGTGTTTACATATGTGTGTGTGTACTCTGTTAATATATACAAGCATGTATATATTTAAGAAAAAAATATTATTTTTTTATATATAAAACATTTATATTTATATATATATTATAGATTATATAAATGTATATACAGTATATACATGCAAATATTTCTTAAATATATACATGAATGTGTGTGTATGTATATATAAATAATAATTAACAGAGTACACACACACATATATTATGTAAACACAAACTTTTATTTTGGATGCGATTAATCGCGATGAATCTTTTGACAGCCCTAATATATCTATATATAATATATATTTTTTTAAAGAGAATACCTCACGGATAAAGGGCTTCCAATTGATGTTGCACTTACAGTTTCCTCTACACTCTATCTTTTTATGGGCATTAATATTTCAGTCCAGCTCTGTTAAAGCTCTGCATGTGTGTGTGTGGTGTTTTAGCTCTGTTTAAACGTTTCTTCACCTCATAGTGCTCTGGCCAGGCCACTGGACAGTCTTTAATCTCCTTCTTTTTCTCCAAGGGGATTCTGCTGTAAAAAGCAAGAGTGAGCAGATTCCACATGGGTTCAGAAAAACCAATTGGCATTGGGGTAACATCAGCTTTTTTAAAAAATGTTTCTCATTTTCTGTTCTGTTAGCCTAGCCAGTGTTGCTTTGTAGAATGTTTGCCAAGTCACCTTCATTTATATAACGCTTTTTACAATACAGATTGCTTTGAAGCAGCTTTACAGTGATAATAGGAAATTAATTTGTACAAGTAAAAGCCCCTAACGCCACTTTAGTGATGTCCCATCCGAGGCAGATGGGAAGCGTGGTCCTGGGTCAACTGTTCTCAGAATAGGGCCCTTAGCATGCCACTGTTATTTTTCTTTTCTGTATCAATTTTTCTGCTGTTTCTATCCTGTTGTCTTCCTCTATGCTTCTCTTCTGTTTCATGTTAACATATATGCATAAGGTCACATTTTGTTTGTCCCACATGGCTGGAATGGCAATTACACATTGTTTTATTTCGCAGATCCTCAGTTTGTGGTGTACCAGCTGAAGGTGAAAATCCACACCTCCAACCCAGCGCACACAAGGCGAGAGGAGAAATACATGTACTTTGAGTTTCCCCAGCCGCTGCCTGTGTGTGGAGACATCAAGGTGGAGTTCTTCCACAAGCAGAACAAGATGATGAAAAAGGTATGTGTCCGTTCCCAAAAAGCTCTTACAGATCTTAATAGTTAAAGATGAATAACAAAGAAAAATCAATTGTTTCAGTACTACATTTACAACTACAAGATGCAATGTCTAATTAGTTTATTTTTTCCTCAGTATTTCACCCTTTTTTAGGGATAACATTTGGTGGTAGGAATGGATGTCATGTCCTAAATCTTATCGCAGTAAAAATTATTTATATCATGGTAATGATATATAACAATATAGTGCTTTTTGCTGGAAATTCAACCCAAATGTTATGTTGAATATTATCATCTTTATTTATGTTGCGCTTTATACAATGCATATTATTTCAATGCTGCTTTACAGTGAGAAACGTGAAAAAATCATTGATGCAAACAGAAATCAAACAATCTATGTAGAATATAATGCTATGTATTATGCAAAATAAATATAATTATGGTAACACTTCTTTTTTTTAACACTGATTTATTAACTAACAATGAGCAATCATTTTTATTACTTCTTAATCTTTGTTAATGTTTTTTAATAAAATTACACTGTTTATGTTAGTTTACAGTGCATTAAAGACCCCTGTGGTGAAAATCAAGCTTTTAATGTTGTTTACATGCCTATGTGGGGTTTTTAATATGCTTTAAGACAAACCATGTGCAAATGTATCAGTCAACACCACTGCAGTGTATTTTCTTCTTAAAACTGCAGTGAAAAAACCCCCTCAAAAACGCGGTTTGAAATCGGCTGTTCTCTATGTAGCAAACATGTCCCGTCAATGTCGGAGGCTGGCTTTAGCATATCATTAACTGCTGTGAAGCAAGGGGGTTTTAAGAGAAGCCAGGTATATTTTTCTGTTATGTATATGAAAAATCGGTAGATTTAGCAATAAAGCGGGTGAATTATGTATATGATGTATATTACGATGTAATGATGACCTATATGCCTTTCTCCACTGACGTTCTAAGTTGTTCTAAGCGTTTCTAAGGATATTGATTTTTAAAAGGCGGCTGTCTGACTCTGAGATGGCGAACAGGAATATGGCTTGTGTAACATTAGCACAACACATTAGCTGTTTGATAACGTAGTCAAGCCAAAAGCTAATCATATCAGATATTGTGTCTAAAGTAGAGAGCGATACATAATACGCGTTACCATTCTGATACATAGAATTGTAGACAAACCTGTATGATTTGCTCTTCCTCTTCTTTTTCTGATTCGGTTTCTGGTTCAAACGTATATGACTAAGTTAAACCAGTTTTTCCACATGCCATTGTGCAGCGTTTACTACAGTAAAGTTGAGCGAGTGGATCAGGTATTCCCAGCTTGTGTGATTGAGTGGAGACGGGGCTAATTTGCATATTCATATTTCCGCGTATGCTAAATGAAGCAAGGGTGTAGAGTAACATTCAAGTTATTTTAAGGCATGAAGAAATTTTCACAGGAAGAAAATGTTTAAATGTGTTATTTTGATGATCAAAGATGTTTTTTTATTAATAAAATTGACTGCAAAGGTATATAAACTAATGTTAACGCGTACAACTTTTGATTAAAAAAAATGGATTAGTAAATGTTGAGGTTAACATTACACACTAAGATTAATAAATACTGTAGAAGTATTGTTTATGCTAACTAATGTAGTTAACGAATGTTAACAAATGAAACTTTATTGTAAAGCGTTACCAGAATTATATAGAAATTTCTTTTTTTGGTAATGTAGTGATAATGTGCTCAAATACTACAAATTGAATGAAATGCAAAATGAATGAATACAAATGAGGTATTTTAACTTTTTTTTAAAAACTTGATTGAAGCTAAATTTAAGATAGACTTACTCAAATATGAGTAAGTGTAGCATTAGCAGCCAGCAGAACAGCTTTTTGCATGGTTGGCCGGTATAAAAACACAATCATGGAATGAGTAATTGGATATCACAGTAATAGTATATCATTATGTAGTTATTTTTTTCCTGGACATTCAACTTATTGTATTATATATGACATAACTATGTAGTAATGTTTTTTCAATTATATATTGAGTAAAATATGTAATCTCAAATACAGCTTGTTCATGCCCTTTCATTTGTTTTATTAAGTCTGGCATCAGAAACTGCTATTGTAGTAAAGCAGAATCTCCACCACACATTAACACTATTTTAAAAACTCCAGTTTACAACTACTGTACGTATATCCAACTTCACCCACTTGCATGGAGTACACATAAAAAGGATGTGTAACATGGCAATTTGATTGTCTATATCGTTGCCGAATACAAACTATCTTATTGCTCAGCTCTAAACTGCTCCATGTGGACTAGAAAACGTTAGGCTTTAAAATATTAATATTTTCTTAAATTATAATAAAAAAAATTTTTTTGGGGGGCTTTTAAGTCATATGTATTGTGAGTTGTAATATTTTGTATTTTCTTTTATATTATTACAGTACTTAATTGTAGCTTTTATTTACTTAATTTTGTTAAACAGGACAAGATGTTTCACTTCTGGGTGAACACCTTCTTCATCCCTGGACCAGAGGAGAGCTCAGAGAAGGTTGAAAACGGAGGTTTAGTGAAGGAACTGGATGGAATCCAAACCACAGAACGGGGAGAGAATGACAAGGATTATCTAATCCTGACTTTAACCAAGAACGACTTGGATAAAGCCAATAAGGATAAAGCCAACCGATACTTCTCTCCAAACTTCAAGGTGTGTTAAGCTCTAATGCTCTTCGCCTTTCAAATGCTATTCATTCAGGTGTTAAACTGGTGGTAGGCTCATCCGAATGTGCAATGTACAAATCTACGAATGTTCAATTGTTTTTTTTTCCCATTAGGTGAAGCTGTACTTCACAAAAACAGTGGAGGAACCATCCAACTCGGAGGCCAGCACTTCAACATCTGTAACCCCGGATGTTAGCGATAATGAACCGGACCATTACCGGTATTCGGACACAACAGACTCGGACCCTGAAAATGAACAGTATGATGAAGAACAGATTACTAAAGTTTGAAATAATATTTTTATGGGAAGAAAAAAGAAACCATACGTAATAGAGTTGTATAAAGGAGAAAACTTGAATATGAACTGAAAGCAAGTACCTTTTTTTTTTTTTTCACCCCCCCTTTTTTTTTTAGTTTTTTTAATCTTTACCCTCAAGCAGAAGTAGGACACACACCTCACACAAAACGCCACCGGTTTTAGGGACAAAAATGCTGACCAATTTTTCTTTTGTTCATTTGCCCCTCTCCATGAAGTATCAACACTGATGTTCCGTGGAAAACGGCATCAATAGCTATTATGTAAATACATGTTCATGCCGTAAAACAAGAAAGGAAACCCAGTCAGGGTGGGAGATCGTTTATGGGAGAAATCAAGTGGAGATCGAAATTTGCTGCTCCATCAACCTGTTGACACCAAGGCCAGTGCTTTAATCAGCATTCATGCCCCCTTGTCTGTCCTTCTTTAGTCTGTCCTACCTACTGTGAAACTCCTCATGCTGCTGGAAGGCCGCCACGTGTCAGTCGAGCTCTGTTGTGCTGTGGAATTTTTCAGTCTGCTTTCATCATTATTACCACTACTAAAGTGGAGGTGGTAATGATTCTTTTAAACTACATGACACCTTGGCAGTAAACACAACAAAGCTCCATGTATTATTATTATTATTTTTTCCCTCATCTTTTTTTTAATGCAAACACACAACACAACAGGGAAACCAGTGTTGCAATAATGTTGATCGAAGGTGTGCATGTTATTGGAATCAGTTTCCATGTTGTCAAATAAATAGTATACAATGTTTTTCTAAAAGAGGTTTCTAAAGTCATTTACAATTTGATTGTATTTGGGAGGAAGTCATTCTTCTGCAGATGGGATTTTATTCTTTAAACAGTCCCTCAGTGACGCTTCGTTTTTATAATTCACAAGTTCCCCTTTTAAAATTGCCACTTGTTTAAATCCGCTTTCACGGGATGGGTTTTGTTTTCTGTTTCACTTCTTTAAGGTTCACATTAGCGTCAGTCATAAAACGAATCAATCTTGCGTGAGGGCTCCGCGTGGCCATGGTTCATTACAGCGATCACAGGTCAGCTCATGTAATGCATGTCAACACGGAGAAGCCCTTTTCTGAATGTATCAACCTTGGGTGCAAGTTTTGATTTGAATTCAACAGCATTCACATTGTTTTTCAGACGTCAGATCTTTGGCTCCCTATAAACATGTTTGTAGCCTTATCGTGCATGATCTAATGAAATCTGTATCATTTATCCAGCAATGGTGCTTGCTAAACTGCAAACTTACAATGCACAGTACAGTCGTTTCGGAGAAAACCTCATGGTGCAAGTGTTCAAATGCACTGCGGTGCGTGTCGTAACTGTTAGTTGCACTCTGATGTGCTTAACCAATTAGTTTCCAACAAGTTGGTGTCCCTCACTAGCTAGAGTTCATTTAGATATATATATTTTTTTTCTTGTTCTTGAACAGGCCTCGTTCCCTTTGGAATGAGCATAGTGCAGCTATGGATTTTACACAAAGTCTTGTGCTTGCTTCAGAAATATTAAAGCCCTATATATGAGAATATTTAAATGTATAATTTTCTTTTAAGCATGCCAAATCTTTTTTTAACACCTGGCTGATGTGGCCAGACCAAAAAAAAAAACCACACAAAAAAACCTTTCTTAGTCTCTTGGGCAAGAATCTTCACTAAGGGTAGTGAGTAAGCTGCCTTTCTTGTACTGTTAACGTTCAGGCTTCACTCTTCTCACCAGCCCTCTGCACACACACACACACACCGTACATCTCGCCTTCCTTTAGAGAAAGATTACGTTTCCCTCACATGAGGAGGAGACCTGGCCTTCCTTCATGAGATTGTACACTAACCAATCCAGGAATAAAAGCAAGCCTATCAAGGATTCTCGTTTTGTTTACATTTTTATCACATCACTGAAAACCTGCCAAAATTAAGCTTGATCATTTTTGTTTTATAATTTTCTTTGTGTTCAGAAGAGGAGGCGGGGCCCACGGGAGGTATTCTTTGCCTTACTTGAAGTTGACAATGCTTACTCTTCTACTGCTTTGATACCTACCATTCTGCCCAAGCACTGACTTATTTAAAGCTACTATAATAGAGCAACATATTGTACTAGACATTTGCACTGTTACAGGTCTTTGCAGGGTTTCAGTCAGCGGTCCACAGTATTTTTTTTAGTTTTTTTTTATTTTCTCTGGAAATGCTTTACAGCAATCAAAAGTAGGAGAATAGAGGTGAAAAGACACAAATATGGTCTGTGCATCCCAATAGAATCAAATGTTTTTAATGACTGAAAATATTTTTTTTGTTTTTTAAGAAAGCATAAAATAGAAAAAAAAAATGAATAAAGCGACTATTTATGAAAGTATTCGTTCACATTCTGGCAAAGACCCTCTGCAGGTAGTCCCACTAAATGTACGCTGATGTTTAGCGGTTTTATGTGCGACTCTACCGAAGAGTATCACATGATGAACTTCGATTTAAAGGGACAGTTCTCCCAAAAATTGTCATATTGTCGCCCTCATGTCATGACATTGCAAAAGAAGGTTTTTGTCCGTTCAATGAAATCCAATGTTTTGGACCCCATTGACGTTCTTCTACGTCTGTGCATATAAGTCATACAGGTTTGGAACATGAGGATGAACATATATGGTTAATTTTTGGGTGAACTATCCTTTTAAGCCTCAGCCCATCTCTGTGAAATGAGATGCATCACCTGCCATTTTGACAATTTAGCCACAGTACCTTTACACATGGACATCCTGTACGTGGCACAGGTGTGTGGAGCTCACAGGCAGCATGAAAAATTAATTTTCAGCTTTAATGAAACAAAACGTCTTCAAAGGTGCCAGTGTATGTTTCACGTCACTCTTTCTTAGCTGATTTGTGCAATATGTTATGATGCCTGTGGTTGCCACAAAGTGCCTCTTGTTTACAGTTTAAGAAGCGTACTCTCTTTAAAAACTGTTGTAGGACATCATGTCATGCGTGTGGATGGATGGGGTGGTACTGTGCACTAAAACGTCCAGATAGGGGCCCTTTGGACTTCGGCCATGCTCCATTAGAAAGCATTCTCCTCCTCAGAGGGTTTTACAGTCACGTAATGTAAACGCGGTATATTTTCAGTCTCTTAAGCAAACAGCCTTACTCCGTTTCAGCCTGTTCAGATTCTATTGTGCTGTGCAACAGTTGCTCTCTGTGTAATGCCTATGCACTGAGAAAACACAAACCAACCATGTATGAAATATTGTACAGGTATTCATGTTGCTCATACAAATCACATGTTTGTTTGTAATTGTATGTGTAAACTGCCCTTTATCTTAGTGTTATAAACTCCACATAAATCCAATAAAGTCTCATTCTTGTCAGTTTGTTGTTTTTGACAGCATTCAATATTTATGCACTGAATGTGAAGCTGTGTGGCATTGATTGGGGATGGATTAGGTTTTTTTTTTCTATTTAACAATATATGTAAGCTTCAGTAACACTTTATTTTACTGTGTCCTTGTTACTCGTTGCATGGAGTTATAGTAATAACTATTAATTATGCAGAATTATTAGGGTCGCTCTCAGGAGCTCTGTGAATTCAAGCAAGGTACCGGGATAGGTTTCCACCTGTGCAATAAGTCCAATTGTAAAATTTCCTTACTACTAAATATTCCACGGTCAAGTGGTATTATAACAAAGTGGAAGCAATTGGGAACAACAGCAACTCAGCCACAAAGTGGTAGGCCACATAAACTCTCAGAGCGTGGGTCAGCGCAGTGCACAGAAGTTGCCAATTTTCTGCAGAGTGAACAGCTACAGACCTCCAAACTTTGTGTGGCCTTCAGATTAGCTCAAGAACAGTGTGTAGAGCTTCATGGAATGGGTTTCCATGGCCGAGCAACTCATCCAAGCCTTACATCACCAAGTGCAATGCAAAGCGTTGGATGCAGTGGGGTAAAGAACACCGCCACAGGACTCTAGAGCAGTAGAGACGTGTTCTCTGAGTGACAAATCACGCTTCTCTCTCTGGCAATCGAATGGATGTGTCTGGGTTTGGCGGTTGCCAGGAGAACAGTACTTGCCTGACTGCATTGTGCCAACTGTAAAGTTTGGTGGAGGGGGGATTATGGTGTGGGGTTGTTTTTCAGGGCTTGGGCTTGGACCCTTAGTTCTAGTGAAAGGAACTCTTAATGCTTCAGCATACCACATTTTGGACAATTTCATGCTCCCAACTTTGTGGGAGCAGTTTGGGTATGGCCCCTTCCTGTTCCAACATGATTGCTCACCAGTGCACAAAGCAAGGTCCATAAAGACATGGATGAGCGAGTTTAATGTGGAGGAACTTGACTGGCCGGACCTCAACCTGATAGAACACCTTTGGGATGAATTAGAGTGGAAACTGCGAGCCAGGCCTTCTCGTCCAACATCAATGCCTGACCTCACAAATTCGCTTCTAGAAGAATGGTCAAAAATTCCCATAAAAACACTCCTAAACCTTGTGGAAAGCCTTCCTAGAAAAGTTGAAGCTGTTATAGCTGCAAAGGGTGGGCCAACTCCATATTAAACCCTACGGATTAAGAATGGGATGTCATTAAAGTTCATGTGCATGTAAAGGCAGGCATCCCAAAACCTTTGGCAATATAGTGTATGTAACAAGGACACTGTATAATAAAGTGTTGCCCCAAACACTATGCCTAACCCTATAGTAAGTATGTAGTGAAGACCAAGACCAGGAAACCAGCACTCCTTAAATTCATCTAAAAGATCCACATTTGCTGCCTGATAAATGTCTTATATTTGATCAATAATTAGAATAAAACTTATAGGACTGTTACCTAAATGAAACATTGACAACAAAATTCATCTTTGATCACTTCAAATTTCATCTTTGTATTGCAGAGGTGGAACAGAAGTTGCATCTGAATTGGTACAATTATAACTGCATAAATAATGTTGAGATTAATGTTTTAAAAATAAATTTGTTTATTGAACGTTTGTGTAAAATCCATATGTTTGCAATCGTGCTCATTTTTGTGAAAACAGTCTTGCTCATGTGATGATTTAAAAAAAAAAAAAAAAGATCCCACATAAATAGTGCAATCATATCTTTAATTTTGGTGACATTTTTCACACAATCCCTCGTTGATTTCTGACCCGGCATCACAATCAATAACTTATTTCTAATTAAATTTCTTTTGTTACTGTTGTGCTGGGTTAGAAATGAAAATAGAAATAAGTTATTGGTTGCACTTGAAGCAGGATGTTTTAAATCCAATTACATTATGATCTTAACTAATAAATCAGACAATGCACCAGCAGTTTAGTGATATCCCTATATGCAGTTTGGTCTTAACTGGTTTAAAATATATAATCAAATCCTGAGTCCTTTAAATGTTCGCTGATGTCTTTTGTATGTTTAGCGGTTTAATGTGTGACTCTATACCAAAGAGTATCACATGATGAACTTATTTCACACAATTGAAATGAGACTGGTCTCCAGTACATTCAGTTAATTTACATTATTTAATACTTAAATGTATAATTCAACTGCAATTAACCTCAGGTTCAATACCATTTAAGAGTATTTCAACAGCATTTGTGGCATAATGTTGATTACCACAAAAATGTCAACACATCCCTTGTTTTTGTTTTATAAATTAAGGTTATGAGGCATAATGTGAAACTTATAATTTTATAAAAGCACCTGCTTTAAACTTGTCAATTATTTGAACTGTGCAGCTTTTTGGGGGGGTTATACTAGTAAGACGTGTGTACACAAATGGTGCTATATGGCACTAAAAGTGGTTCTTGGTCGTAATCATAGGGGAAGCACTTTTGTTGCTATATACAGTGAGGAAAATAAGTATTTGAACACCCTACTATTTTGCAAGTTCTCCCACTTAGAAATCATGGAGGGGTCTGAAATTGTCATCGTAGGTGCATGTCCACTGTGAGAGACATAATCTAAAAAAAAAAATCCAGAAATCTCAATGTATGATTTTTTAACTATTTATATGTATGATACAGCTGCAAATAAGTTTTTGAACACCTGTCTATCAGCTAGAATTCTGACCCTCAAAGACCTGTTAGTCTGCCTTTAAAATGTCCACCTCCACTCCATTTATTATCCTAAATTAGATGCACCTGTTTGAGGTCGTTAGCTGCATAAAGACACATGTCCAATGGTCTCAATGATCCTAAGAAAGGTGAGAAATCAGCCCAGAACTACACGGGAGGAGCTGGTCAATGACCTGAAAAGAGCTGGGACCACCGTTTCCAAGGTTACTGTTGGTAATACACTAAGACATGGTCATGGTTTGAAATCATGCATGGCACGGAAGGTTCCCCTGCTTAAACCAGCACATGTCCAGGCCCGTCTTAAGTTTGCCAATCACCATTTGGATGATCCAGAGAAGTCATGGGAGAAAGTCATGTGGTCAGAAGACCAAAATAGAACTTTTTGGTCATAACTAAACGTGTTTGGAGGAAGAAGAATGATGAGTACCATCCCAAGAACACCATCCCTACTGTGAAACATGGGGGTGGTAGCATCATGCTTTGGGGGTGTTTTTCTGCACATGGGACAGGGCGACTGCACTGTATTAAGGAGAGGATGAGATTTTGGGGAACAACCTCCTTCCCTCAGTTAGAGCATTGAAGATGGGTCGAGACT
Organism: Gobio gobio; assembly: GCF_949357685.1. Classification (NCBI taxonomy): domain Eukaryota; kingdom Metazoa; phylum Chordata; class Actinopteri; order Cypriniformes; family Gobionidae; genus Gobio; species Gobio gobio. Next base: position 27,555,097 of record NC_137113.1, read on the forward strand.
GGGTCTTCCAACATGACAATGACCCGAAGCACACAGCCAGGATAACCAAGGTGTGGCAAGAAGCATATCAAGGTTCTGGCGTGGCCTAGCCAGTCTCCAGACCTAAACCCAATAGAGAACCTTTGGAGGGAGCTCAAACTCAGGCCAGAAACCTGACTGATCAAGAGAAGATCTGTGTGGAGGAGTGGGCCAAAATCCCTCCTGCAGTGTGTGCAAACCTGCTGAAAAACTACAGGAAACGTTTGACCTCTGTAATTGCAAACAAAGGCTACTGTACCAAATATTAATATTGATTTTCTCAGGTGTTCAAATACTTATTTGCAGCTCTATCATACAAATAAATAGTTAAAAAATCATACATTGTGATTTCTGGATTTTTTTTTTAGATTATGTCTCTCACAGTGGATATGCACCTACGATGACAATTTCAGACCCCTCCATGATTTCTAAGTGGGAGAACTTGCAAAATAGCAGGGTGTTCAAATACTTATTTTCCTCACTGTAGCACCATATCTTAACATGTTCTATATATGATAGCGGTGCTATATAGCACCTCAGCCAAAGAACCACTGAAGCACCAAGGTTCCCCTATGATTACGAGCCAAGAACCACTTTTAGTGCCATGTAGCACCATTTTTTTTTTTTTTTTAGTGTATTTTTATGTTTACAAATTTCTAAAGAAGGTGAAATCAAAATGAAGTGTGATGATCCAAAGAATTATTCTACAAAAGCTGTCGATTGAGTATAACTTAAATCTAGAATATTCCTTTAAGGAGCCCAAAAGGGTAATGTGCATATTCATGAAAACAAATCAGCAGTATGGATTCATATAATGAAATGTCTCACTCGTGAAAATACTATTGGGGAATCTACTCTTGGTTTTTCTGGCCAAATGCATTAGCATGATGACTGTTTTACTTGAGTAGGCCTCACTTTTAGTTGCCAGCTGACAATTACAGCTCTGGTAACTGGCTGAACTCATGACTTCAGTCTCATGCTGAAGGTGCTTCTCATGTCAGCTGAAGAAAAATTCAGGAAAACGAACCTAGTTCTGTTTTTTTTTTCTCTTTAACTTCTCTAAAACTACTCTTGGGGACTATTTAGATTTTCTCAACAGCACGAAGAAATATTTATTACCTTCTGTAAATAAACTGCCTTATGGGATACATCTTTGTGCCCAGAAAATAAACTTAGATTTTAAATATATCTCTATTAGGTTTAAAAAGAGGTCCAAGTAAAAACCCCAAACCACACTTTGTGTCTGGAGCCTGACTGGAGATCTGTTAATGTTAATGACCTCAGATTTACCCTTCTGCCCGGTTATCTATAAATAAAGGCCTCACTGTCGGACCTACAGGAGCCATAGAGACGCTGCTTACATAAACCGCATGCACGCATCCCACTAATATCCAAGAAAAATTGGTTTAATGTACAGACTTATGAGCTTAGTCATCTTCGCCACTGATCTTTGATATTACAGCATCCGCTGTTTGAAATTAATGTGGCATGACAAACCCTTTTAAGAGGAAATCATTTGAATTTAGTATATTATTATTCAAGATCAAGCTCTGTTTTTGTCAGTTCATATTTGTCTGTTGTTTGGGCTGAGATTAAGCGCTACGTTAAATAGATTATTTAATATAGAAAGTTGTCTAATAAGATATATACGCACTGTCTGGGATACAGATGACTCAAATAAGTTGCTACTCCGAAATGTATTACATTACATTATTACATTACTCTAACTTTATTTGTCTTACCCCATTAGCAAATTTGTATTGTTTTGTTCTTGTTTTAAGCTAAATAATAATATACAAAAAAAACCACAGTGAGTTGAATGAAAATTAGGACATTGTTTTAGGACATTAGGACCTCTATTTATTACAGTGTTTTAAGATTACTGCTACTGTTTTAATACACAACTCTCCGAAACACTTTTTTCTTGATCAGTATTTTTGTCTTGTTTTCCCATAAAACATCCAAATAACCCTAAAACAAGTTTATTTTATTTTTGCATAAAATATTAGAATTTTGCATAATTTTTTTTCCCCAGAGACTTTATCCTGAACCAAGTTTACATTCTCTGAAAATATTTTACTAATTATTATTATTATACAATGAGTTAAAATTCAACAGATTATATTAAAAAAAAAATACATTTATTTATTATTTTATTGTTTGTTAAAGATCTTAGGGTGGGACAAAAACAAATCCTCAATTTTAATAATTATCATAACAAAATAACATTTGTGCCTCTAATGCTTTAATTGTGCCTATGTCATATACACTGTAAACCTGAATAAGTAGGTAATCAGTTGCATCACATTTTTTAAGTTAAGAAATTAAAGTTTAAGTAAGCAGAACTGGCAGATTTCAATTTTAATTGCTCTTAACTTGATATTTTTGCTCATAACTTAAATATTACCTATAAGAAAATGCTAATTGGTAAAACAATGACTTGATAAAATCAGCATAGCATAACAATTTAGAACATTCAACCTGTAACCTGTTACCTATTAACCTACCTCTTCTAAATTGGGATATCAAAGCATTAAACACTACTAAATCATTACATTAATCTTACCCTAAAAAAACATGATATAACAATTTTTGCATTTATTCTCCCTTTCGAGTGTCATAGCAAAGCATGCTGGGAAATAGAAATCCCAGCCCATTTTCAGGAAAATGTTTGTCTAAATTAAAAGAAACAAGTTCATAAAACTCAAAACAATGAATCAATTCAGTTTACTTGAAATGTGTCAGTTTCCTGAACTCAAAAGAAAAAGAACGTTCTAAATACTCATAAAGTTAATTTATGAGATTGAACTTTTGAGTTTGCCCTACTCAAACCAATTAATTAAAACCAGCAGTGACCCAGGACAAGCTCAGCCCAGGACAGGAATCAAAAGGAGAAGTAAAGGTTTCAACACCGCCTCCCCTTTCCACATTCACATTGTGATCTTGTCATGATGGACATCCTCTACCAGGCTTGATCTCACAACCTCGTGATGAATCACAGTGTCGTGCTGTCCCTTTTTTATTTCTCTCTTTCTCTGACATTTATCTGCACTATTTTGCATCTTTACACATTCATTCATTCATTCATTCATTCATGCTGTTTAATTTTCAACAGTTGCCCTGAACATGTGTTTGAACCCTCATCAAACCAAAAAATGCATAGACATGTTATAACTGATGTGTTATAACCAGTGGTTAAGACACATTTTAAACAATTATACATAAGCAAGGAAGGTTTCTTGCCATTCCAAAAACATGAAGTACATGAAAGGAACGAAACTAAGTACTGAGTGTCATTGCTGTAATCAGTGTCAAAGCTGTGCTCTTGAGGGTTAAACCATCAGACCTGATGGCAGGCCTGGTTCTGCGGTATGTTTTCCACTCGTGGCCCTGATCATCAGATGTAACGGATGAATTTGAAATTCTGCTTTTCTTTTCAGTGAAGTTGACTGAAGCTCAGGGCTGTGCCGCAGTTACCTAACAACAGCAGCAGCATGGTAACTCCCCAAGAGGAGCATGACATAACCGCCTCCCACACGCTCTTGCCTTAGTAGCTACAGAGAGGGGAAAAAAAAATTTCTTTGGGAGCTGGGGAAAGTTTGCTTATAAAGAAAGTTACCTTCTGTGGCAATAATTTTGTGTGAAAAATCATGCCTTTTCATGGAGTTTGAGAAAATGGCAATAAGAGACTTTGCTGCTTTACATTTTTTTCCACAGTCTCACAAGAGAGCTGCAAATAAGAGGATGAAACAGCCTGTCTGTTTCCAGCCTGTCACAAGCGTCTCATTGTGAGATGTGCTGTTGGACAGTCTTGCATAAGCCGTATTTACTTCAGTGTCTTCCAGTGAAGACCAGCATCAGACTGTGTTTGTGTAAGAGCTGCGGCCGGATCTCACATACATGATAAAACTGTGACATACATTCGCAACTATTCTATTCGGAATACTTTTACTTATTCATCATTATTTATTATCATTATTATTATTATTTTGGTGCATAAAATAGTTGCATTTTACATATACTTGTTTTCAGAGAATTTATCTTGAACTAAGTTTACTTGTCTTACCCCGTTGGCAAATTGTTTTGGTTTAAGTATAATATTATTATTATTAATAATATTAACTAGATAATAAAGTTGAGACAAACTTTGAAGTTGGCTTGAGAAAGTCTGACCAGAAAGTGTAAAAGCTTAAAGTTTGAAGGTTTTGAAGACAATCTATCAGATTGATACAGACAGACAGACGGACAGGCAGACAGACAGACAGACAGACATTCCGTCAATGTAAGTCTACGGAATTTTAATCGTCATCTAAGCGCATGGTCTGAAGCGCATGGCGCAGGTGCACTTAGGGCATGTCCGAATCCACGGAAAAAATGGTCGGCACGCCAGGCGCATGGTCCAAAAGGGTTGTACCTAGTCTCTTAATGAGTCATGGGTGTGTTTTGGGCGTGACGTGCAATAAACCAGAGTGCACCACTCCCATTCACTTTAAAAGCCAGGTACGCTTGCTACAATCGCGTATTGCTATACATAGCGGAATAAAGACACCCTCAACCCGACTAGTCAGTTTAAATACATTTGTGTATCGCCCTGATTGGTCAAATAATTTGCCAATTTCATTCGTCATTACTGCAAACAGGTAATTCTGATACATGCAATGACTATCAATTATGACGTGTAGGCATTTTTATCTTTGTGTACACAATTATAATCTTATTTTTAATATTTGGCATGTTTGTGTGCTGACCCTGTGTGTGTAACAGGCGGACTGTATACGCGTTGTGCACCCGCCTATAGGTGCATATTACTAATGCGCCCCTTTAGATAACAAAAAAATAATAATAATAATAATACTGCGCTATTGACTTTAGACCCGGTTTATGTTGATCATTGGCGCAGTCGTTTTCAGTTGCCTCAAAATAGCAACACGCCAACAATGCGCCTGAACACAACTCGTTTTCAGACCAGTACGCCCATGGGTGAACAAATGGGCATTTGCTATTTAAAAATGATAACTGCGTCGGGCTGAAACTAGCAGAAATATTAGTAAGTAAATTTACATAGCAATTCTCAAGCCAACTCACTACTACTAAGAACAATAATTTAAATAATCATAATAAAAATAAATCTTTATTAAACCAACAACAGAATACTCAGGAGATCGCAGGAGCTAATCGTAAACGCAACCATGTACCGTAGACAATACTGGACACTGAACCGAAAGAACTAAAGGCTTAAATACACAGGGAACACAATCAAGGAGAACAGAAACCGGTGTGTGGAAAGTAATTAACAGCCAGGGAAACAAAATAGGAACTCATGAAAACAGGAAGAAACCAAATAAAGTGAAAACGAAACCAAAACAGATTATAACTGGGAAAAGAGAGCAAAGAGATTTGGCCTCTGATCCACAGCTCTGTATACAGACATGAGACAGAGGCCAGGTTGAGGCCGTGTGTCTTGGCTGGCTCTGGCTGGAGTGGAGGGTCTGCTGACAGACAGACAGGTGGGCCTTGTTCCTCTCCGTCTCCGGCCAAGACATTGCACAGTCATCAGCACTTCCACTGCCAACATAGCTGAGCGCAGACAGACAGAAAAATGGAGACCTCTCAGTCTGTCTGGCACCTCTATCATTACAAAGGGTCATGGCTAATGAGAAGTAATCTCAGTTTTATCTATGGATGATCTAAAGAGTTGTATATGTAAACAAACTTACACATGATGATAAGCATGATGTATAACAGTGCAAGACTGCAATAAGTAGTGACTATAAAGACAACGAGACTGCGACTCCCAAAATGCTTCTGAATGTAACTCGTTTGGCTGTGGTGAATGAGGAGCTTACTCATCTCTAGCAGAGGACAAGTGTGTGTAAGATCAGTCAGTTCATATGGAGAAAGGGAGGAACCGTTAATAGGCCAACGGTTCGGTTTTTGCTAATTATTCAGAAAATGTTCCTAAACTTTGTAATTGTGCCTCAAACTTTGACATGTTGTTGGTTGTTTTGGTGTTTGTTTTCTTTTGTACAGGATGGTGAGTTGTAGGCAAGTAAGCTGTCCCGGAAGATTATTTTGTGTTCTTTTGTGTAGTTATTTTTTTCAAGAGTTGGTAAAATTTTAACTCTGCGGGAGTTGTAGTTTGGATTTAGTTTAGATGACATTTTTCTGAACGGCTTTCTATATTGGTCCCTAATTTAGGTCGTAAGTAACAGCAGTTATTGTAACTTAATTCAGATACTAATTAAACTAGAAGCTCAAGAAGGCTGCTGTTACATTCATCTAAGCATTTGAGCTTGTATTTTTGATGTGGCATTAACATGCCAGATAGTATGCCAGACTGACTTAAGCAGGTTTAGTGTTCACATTGTGTTTTGGCTCCTCCTGTGCCACCACTGGTGATGCTTGCCCTCAAATATTATTGTGGCCATCTGTAATGAATCAAGTCCTTCCCTTCAAAAGTGCTGAGTACAAACCGAACATAACGTTCAGACTCCATTGTTTTGGTTTAATCTATCAAATAAACAGCTAGTCTGGGGTTATTGACAAAAATTCAAGTCATTGTTTGCTGAAAGCGAAGGTTGTGTGTGGTCTCAAAGCTGACGAAAAGCATTTTCTCTTGTACTTCATTAAATTTGTTTGATTGCTACATCTGTTATATAATCACATTTATAATAGCAGTACTTTGCCTTGCTCTTCTCAATTCATGCTGCAAAAACACAGCCGTAGATCAAATTTCCTCATCTGTGTGAGGTTTGAGTTTGTCCTTGAAATATTTCAAAGTTAATCTGGGGAGATATTTGATCTCTTTGCCGTCTTTGTGGTGTATCTAATATGATACATTGTTTCATTTTAAATAAAGAATCATGAATGTCCTTATTAATATCAACCAAAACCCCCTTAAGGTTTCAGTCTGAAATAAATACGAGTTTTTTTTTATATAAAGGACAAGAACACAGAAGGTGATTTTTTAAATAATGTACTGGTTGCTGTAATTACAAAGAAAGTTTTCAAGGTTCAAGGTTTTGCACAAGTCATCTGAAGTCATATGATAGCTATGATAGAAAAAGCTGTCACAATTCCTTAGAATTTTTTTCCTCTAATGGAAACTGGTCATAAAGTGAGTGAGATGAACTTGAGACCTGAATTAAAAAGATACACAAACAAATCATTCACACTAGGGCTGCAACCGTAAATACTTCCTTTGAATAAGTCATTAAAAGGTATGTTCTATATAGTATGTCATGTGACCTACCAGTGTCAGATTCTCTGCCATCCAGAAACCCTCTTAATGGCCTCATCATGGGATAGCACAGTGTCTATTGGATGTGACCTTCAGAATCTCATTGGAAGTCATTCAGGTACTTTTTATCTACGTTCTAGGAATACTGTGAATTCTGAAATACTATTCTTTTCACATATTGTTTGGAAATTTGCATATTTGGATACAGCCTAGTTTTGTCCTCACTTTCAGTCCTATTACAGTATACTGAAAAGAGTAGCACGAATATTCTTCAAAAATTCACAGTTTGTGTTCCACAGAAGAAAGTAGGCCTAAGGCATACATGTTTGAAACAAAATGAGGATGATAACAATAGTAGGTAAAGTATCCCTTTAAGGAACAGCCACTCGTTGGACACATAGACAAAAATGTCCATAGGCAGCTACAGTATTGTAACATCTGCTAGGGGAGTGGATTCTTCTCAAGCCCATCTGGGAGAAGTTCCCTGCGGTCTCCAGAGCCTTGCTGGGAGAGATAGATGTCCTGTCTGAGCCGGCCTGTTTAGGGCTCAACCTGTGCCCTGAACCTAATGACCCTGGGGAGGTGAGGGGACACACTACAGCAGTCGCTACGCCCCCCTCTCCCCCTAAACCCTCTTAAGAATCTAGAACAAGGCCAGAAGAGAGTAGACGCAGAGCCGAAGCTTTCCCTGGGGAGCCCTACTGAAGCCTTTCAAGTTCTCCACAAGACTCTACTACGGACAACATGAACTGAAGATGTATAAAAAAAATCTTCCCTCTTTCTTTCTTTTTTTAAATTTTTATGAAGGAATGACCTTGCAGGAGCATTTGATCAAAAACTCTGTATGTGGATGGAAAAAAAAACAAAGAAAGGGTAGATGAAAAAGAGACAAAGGATCCATATTTAAATGTGAAGTTCACTGAACCCTCAATGAGTCATTTTCTCTTCCTCGCCCCAAAGTCTTTATAAAATCATTTCTTCTCACTGGTTGTGTGCTAAATCTATATTTACTCAAGCTTTTTGCCTTATGAAAGTTTCTTTGATTTTAAAAGAGCAGTAAACAAATAGCAACACTTCTGCCATATGGGTTTACTGAATTAAATGTATTGATTAGATAAACATACCCTTAAAGACATAAAAAAAAAATCAAACCTTCTCTTGTGTTGTACATGCAATGGTAACAATATAGCTACACTTAGCAACACTTTGGTTAGCGGGTAAAACTACATTTACATTTTTTTTTTAAACTACTTTTCGCAATACACATTGTTTGAAAGCAGCTTTACAGAAAGTCATGATGTTAATGTTTATAAAATTGTCACATTATTGCCTTGTTGTCACATTTAGCAAATTAGAGCTGGGCGATAATATACACATTGGCAAAGATTTTGGATTTTTGGAATAAGTCTCTTATGCTCACAAAGGCTGCATTTATTTGATCAAAAATACAAAACAATGTTGTAAAATAACAGTTTTTGCTGCTTAATATTTTTGTGAAAACTACCATACAACAACTTTTTTTTTCAACATTGATATGAATAAAAAACATTATTAATAATTGTGCACCATTTTTTAAATAATTGATACTGATTAAACACCAATTACCATATTTGTATGTTAAATTGTTATCAGATTTCACAATATGATTATTTTCACTGTACATTTTATCAAATAAATGCAGCCTTGGTGAGCATAAGAGACTCTTTCAAAAAACACAATTTAAACTTTTGTCTGGGGGTGTTACAGTTTGCAATGATACAAGCAACCAATCAGTTGAGATTTGCTCTCTCTCTCTCTCTCTCTCTCTCTCTCTCTCTCTCTCTCTCTCTCTCTCTCTCTCTCTCTCTCTCTCTCTCTCTCTCTCTCTCTCTCTATATATATATATATATATATATATATATATATATATATACTGTATATATCCAATTGTATATAAAGAACTGGGTGATAATATACACAATCAAACAGTTTAGATTTTTCTAAATAGTGTATATAACTTTATCTGAGTATACTATCCACCTGTATTAATCTTTTATAGTTGTGCAATAAAATAGTTGACATTTTGCATTGATATAATTTGGCTGCACATTTGAGGCAAACAATGTTCAATGTGCTCTGGAGCCTGTAGCCTGGGCCGGAGAGTTTTAACCTGGACAGAAATCACACACAGAAGGCTGGAAACACGGCCACCGCTGTTGCGCCGCCTCACATCAATAGTGCTACACACCAGCGCACACTCTGGTTCCCATAATCTGTTAAAACAGTTGAAGAGGTCACTTTCTCTCATATAACCCGCCCCCTCGCTCCGCCGCACAGCTGTCTTTCGTTTGGATTAAGCCAAGAATAAAGCAGGAAGTGGAAATTAAACAAGGGCAGAGTCATGTAAGTTATCAAGGATGGAGAAACCTGTATCCAACAACCCATGGAGTGGGTGGGAACATCAAAGTTCGCTCATCAACGGAAATTATAACAGAAAGCAAAGAAATGATGGCTGTATCATCTTTCATTACACTGCCGCTTTCATTCTTTAGTTTTGTAGCCAGTCAAAGGATGTTTCTTCAACTATGGGCATTTTGTGGTGACAATCAAAATGTAAAATAATTTTATAGCTAGGACTTTATGGCCTGGTTTAACATACAGGGCTTAGATATAGCCAGGATTAAGTCTTTGTTCAATTAGGACATTTTAGTATATTTATATACTATTATTTAAAATTTCCTTAGAAAAGAACATTACTGGTGTGCATCTTGAGACAAAACAAAAGTAATGCTATAAGCTTTGTCTGTGAAACCGGGGGTATGTATCCTAACATACAAAAATAATATTTGTGCAAATACAGCTTGATCGGACATATGCACAATAAAAATAATCTTCACACATCACATGTGTCATATTCCATGTCAAATTCTCCACTGATACTGTTGACTAGTTCACTAACCTTTGAAAAAACTATATTAGGGGCAACTTCCTTCCCAAACAATATTTAAAGGCTAATTTTATGACGCATTGACGATAACAAAAAGCAATTCTATAATTTTCAATCTTTTTTTTTTGTCTCTAAACCATAACGTTTCTAATTGTGCATTCATTTTTTATGCATAACATTTAATGCATAAAGTTATGTATTGACACATTGTTTTTATGCGATAGTCATTTAACAACAACAACAACAACAAAAAGAATGAAAGAAAAAAAAATATGCCAGTGAAAAAAATATATTAAAATTTGATGGGCAAGCATTCAGATGGATGTTACCGAACTGTCTAGGATAGAAGCTCCTGCTTTCTCATTTTCCCACACTGCTGCTTGACATGCAGGGAAACATTTTGTACCATTTAAGTAAAGCCATTCCAGTAATAAAGACAGGATCTCTTCATTTTAATCCTGCCTCCAGAAGTAATAAAAGAGTTCAGACGCACAAACCTCTGGAAATGGGGGGGACTGAAACTTACATGAAAAGAGTTCAAAAATCAAAACTGTAGCATGTAACAATGAGCTCAGCTGCTGGATGTCTATAGATTATTTCATCAGATGCAAAAATGGGCCATTTTGTGATTAACCTAACCGGAGACATCATTATTAACAAGATAATTTTACATCCTCTAGTTAGACCTAAGAATGTGTGTTCAGTGTGTTCTTCCTTTTCTATTCATTTGCTCTGTTTGCTTTGGCTGGCTATCACTGAAGGAAAAGCATCTTTTTTCCCCCCGCAAGGCCGGAGGAGGCCTGTATATGCATGTGCTCTCCGCTCAGGCCAGTGAGATGTTGGCCAACACTGCCTCTCTTGTTCTGCCTGTCTCTGTGTTACCAGAGGTCATGGGATGAGTCACACATGAAGGCAATGCATAGAAGCAACGCTGCAGACCTTTACAGCCTTTGCAGGTGGATAAATACCACACAAAAGAAATGACGGAAAGATGTGTGTGTTTGTGTTGTAGTCTGCTTCAGACCACAGAAACAGGAGGGTTCAACTGTTACAGACGGTAATGTGCTGGAACTTATGCTGTTTATCCTCCAACTCCTAAATAGTGATGATATTGTAAATAGCATTTTCCTACAACACTCTTTAGCTGGGCCGATGAGCTTTCAAACACATTCTTTTGCAATTACTTTTAACCATTTGGTCTCAAGGTGTTTTTAGTGGATATTTGCGCAGGTTCAGCAAATAATCAACTAACATCTGACAAACAGAACATGTCCAAATATTTTCTGTCTTTTTGTTGTGCTTGAAGGTGTCCTTTTATGAATGCCACTTTGTTTGTTATTTTATATCTCATGCAAAGATATTAATGCATTTTTAAGCATTCATATTTTTTGATGTCACTGTACTTTTATAAAGCATTTGTGGGATCAAGGTCTGTTTATTTAAGAATTTCATACACTTTAAACCTGAATTTGGCAAAACTAAAAAAAAATTAGATAATCAGTTACATCAACATATTTAAGTTAAGAAATTCAAAGTTTAAGTAAGTAGAACTTTATTTTGTACTCATACATTTTAATTGCGCTTAACTTGAAATATTTGAGTAAGCTAATTCATACATTTAAAGGAACTGTATGTAGGATTGTGGCCAAAACTGGTACTGCAATCACTTTCAAATTACTGTAGAGCGGTGTATTCCCTCTCCCCCTCCTTAGACATTTTTTATCCAAAAAGTTTGTAGCTGCAACTGTGGTAACCCGGATGCCGAAACACTACTGACTTCGTGATTGGTTGATAGGTGGAGGGTGGCACTTCAGGCCAAAACACAACATGTCAACATCAACATCAGTTGAGGGCTGCAACTTCACTTTTAAAATGACAATATCCTGGCCGGACAACTGTTGTCAGTGATATAAGTATTTGAAATTAACATGATTTCTTAATGTCTAGTGACATATCAGGGCCATTTTATGATGAAATGAAATACAATTCTTACATACAGTTCCTTTAACTTAAAATGATCATGTAATGTAGTGGAAACTTGGCTAGCTTTAACTAGCTAATGCTAACTTGCTAATTAGTAACACAATGCTTCGATAGCATTAGCATAGCAATTGCTGAATGAGTACGGCAATATAAAACATATAACATATATTGGTACCCCCCCCAAACCATTTCTAAATTAGCATATAACATTAAACACTACTAAACCTCCCACTTAACATTATTCTTGCACAAAAAAACACATTATATAGCACTTAATTTTAGTATGTAGGCTACTCTCCCTTTTAGCAAAGCATGCTGGGACATTGGAAACCTCTTAAAACCAGGACGAACCAAAAGAACTCGGGTCCCAGTGAACTCCAGCACTCCCCTGACAGTTCATACAACCTCCTCGCTCCCTGTATTCTCAAAGTTCACCAAAAATAGAAACTGTGTTTGTCTTACATGTGTGTTTGGATTTGTAAAGCGCATCAACCACAAGAAAACAAGAAAAACTGGATTTTTCATACAAATGCTGTGTTCATAATTCAAAGTGCCCCTATAATGCTATAGGTTCCTTATTTTGCATCAAAGGTCAAAAACACGTTAATTTTCTCATAATATACATCATTTATCACTTAATTTCTCAAAGAGTCTGAAAACCGTTCCCTCGAAGATTCAGTCTCTCTAAACCCCTCCTTTCGAGAGCCTACTCTGCTCTGATTGGTCAGATTGGTCTACCGTTTACAGTGTGCGTCAGAAACAAAATCAATTTCAGCTCTGGAGGGTTTCTCAGCACTCGACAAACAGTACGACCAGTAACGATGGTGTCGCTTTTTTCCGTATCAATTCCAACACGAGCCCTAATCCTTTTGAAGTGCATGCAAAGTGGATTCGCAGCGATGAAAACATAATCTTCTCAACATGTCTGCGAAACGAACCAAACTCTTCCAAGCCTCAGCTACACTACCGTGTTTGAGGGTGGGTCCAAGGGCAGCAAATGAAGGCTGGCATTATGTTACTTTGTTAACAGGAAGTGAGACTGGAATGGCTGATGACTCGTTTTGGTAATCGATTCTTTCTTTTAGGAGACAATAACTTTATCTGTCATGCATTTTGATCTTTGAATTTTTGCAGACCTTTTACATTCACAAACAGCTTTATTACACACTGCATGAAAGTAATATGCGCAAAAGCATAATAGGGGCACTTTAAATTATGTTGGTACACATATATGTTATTTTGCCTCACTTTGCATCTTTGGTGTCCAAATGTTTAGAATAAGGACTAACCAAAATAAAAGAAAAACAAGGGGTGATTAAATAATGCAAATATTCCTTCAGTACATTTAGAGGATAACAACTGCAATTCTAAAGAGGTTTTCTTTTCTTTTTGTGAGAAATATGAGAGTGGCTCTGAAGGTCAAGTGTGCAGTGGGGGTGGAGGTTGGTGGCAGGGGTTAATGAGGATGTCAGAGGGGGTCTTACACACATACACAAGTGTGTGAAAGGGTTAAAAAGGTTTTAGTCAGGGAGCGCAACCCCAGATTAAATGGCCAGTAGAACAATACCACGGATTTAGTTCAGATAACCCACATTACCAACCAGCGAGATGGAACCTTTTAGCCCCGAAACAAAATAATAAGTATCTTTACAACCAGCCTATTAACTACCATCTGTTGGGCCGCTGACCAGACCCTCTGGCTGCAGAGAGCGTGTCGTTTAGCGTGGGAGCGAGAGGTGGCTGGAGGGGGAGGACAGAAAAAGAGAGATTAAGAGAGAGTCAATCTGTTTCACAAAAGCGATTTATTTATAATGTAATTTATTAAAACTACTAATCTAAAGCAAAGGCAAAAAACAGATGGCAATGGCAATATGAAAAAAATACCAATGTTTAATAAAGTTACAATCATTCGTATTAATATTCACATTAAACACTTTTTTTCACCAAATAATTTAGTTTATTAGCCTAAGATTTTTCGTTTATCAGCCTAAGAATTTTCAAATGCCTAAGGCTACATCAAGTGATACAAAAATTTATATATTTTTTTCATTTGGATTGGTTTAATTAGAAAAAAAATCTAAATTGCCACTCCACATGTGTATTAAACATCAAACATTTTCTGATATTTGCGCCACATCACATTTTTCTTCATTTTGATTGTGGACACATTACTTGACGCTGTACATGCAGGCTGCTTACAATTGCCAGGCAACATAGCAACTTGGCACATAAACATAACCATCTGCATTTTGCAACGGCTTCAAATGTGGCTCATCCAATTAGAATTTAGAGTCAAAACTATTTGTTTCATATAGCACTCTGTCCCAATTCACCTACTTGTGTTTTTGGGATGGAAAAGTACATTGAAGATCTGCCAGTCGCGGTCTTTCATGCATCAAGCTCTGCTGATGCTTTTGAATAATAATGCATTTAATAATGTGTAGATAATGCAAGCCAAACATCCCTCTTTTCAAATGTTACAATCAGCATCTTTATTAAATGTGTGTTCACAATGTGTTTCAGATGAAATATGGATAACAGCAAATAAATCATTTTGATGAAGTTCAAATTTGATCCACATTATCATTTCAAGTAAAAATGTAGTAATATGCATTTAAAATGACACAACACATGGCTCTTTACTGGAGCTCTTTATTGATTTCTGGTTTAGCAGCGTCACATCTGTCAGATCAATATAACAGTCCCCATCTGACCCCCACCACATTTGAGTGACACAATAAATGGCACAATAAATACGACTTTTATTTATTAAATCCATGAGGCTGACAGATTCCTTAGAGATTATTTTATAAAAAAGATATTTATTAAGACACACATTTACTTTAGCATTAAACACACTGTAGATTCACATAAAATCAACAGTTTGACTTAAAACCTTTAGGAGCAGCATTTAAGTTCCTTGGAGCAGCTGATCGTTCATTTAATGAATCAAGTAAAGGCGCACAATATATCGGCACCTTATCGGCTGTATTATATATTTTTTAATTTAGTAGTATTGACCCATCTAAATGAAGAAATTACTGGATGATACACAATTGTAGGCTACTGCTCATTTTCACAATTGTTCCATTTAAATTTCCTTTGCTCACTTAAAAAAATAAAAATAAAAAAAATTCTGTAAAATATCCAAAAACCACTAGGCCAGTGTTATATATTTTGTTCAGTTGAGTACTTACAATATGCCAAGTGTTACCAACTATTTGTAAATCATGAGAAAATTGCTATTTTAACCCTCGTTTTCCGTTTTTTTTTTTTTTTTTTTCAGAAACGCTTTACTCTTACTGCAGTGTGCAACAAGTGTCATAGCAGCCGCCAAGCGAACGCACAGAGTAACGTCATAACATAATTTTCAACACACTCATATTAGATGTATCTAATATGATAAACAAAGCTGCGTTACCTCCAAACGGCAACCTCCCCCAGTTTCTCTTGAAGACAATACAGAAGTGACTTAAACTGCAATTCATCGACTGGCCGCTAGGGACAGGCTCCAGAAGGGAGCAGAATCTCATTGAGCCCCATGTTAAAATGCCCAACTTTACAGCAGAAAAAAACATGTTTACAGCCTAGTACAAATTGTGGTTTTGGTCTATATAGCTAATTTTGCACTTCATGACAACTGTGAGGGGGCCGATTTTTGTTTATAACTCATTCGTTTACATTATATAAAGCCTTAAAGTTCTGCATAATTAAGGGTGTGGCCACTTTGAGTGACAGATAGATAGCCATTTATCTGCTGTCTGTTTGTCATTGCGTCACCTCAGCTCCACCCACGTCCCACCTCTTTGCCCATTTTCTGTTATTCGGGTGTGACGCTCAAAATGGCAACGGCCAGCTAGTCCCTACTTTACTCTTCAAAACTGCTCTTCAGAATCCTATGGGTGACGTCACAGACACTACATCCATATTTTTTTTACAGTCTATGGTTACCTCATACTCATGACCGAGCGACTGTGGCATACTAAAAGTCCCGCCGGCGACTATGCTATAATAACAGTCCTGCTGCTCGTGTTGCAGGCCCCGCCTCCGGAGACCCGTCAGACAGATTACTGTAACCTGTAAAAACAGGATAAAATTAAAAGAACGGGAGAGTCGCGTCTGCTCTTTCACAGCTCCTCTGTTCATATGAGGGAGCATGCACAGTTCACCAGTCCGTATGTGACTCCCGGGCCAGACTATAAAAATAAGAGTCCTTTTTTCTGTCCATGTAAATCAATGGACATACTGTTAATTTGCACAATGCAACATAAAATAATGGAATCATTGAACTTATAACAATATACAGATTTCAGAGAAAAAGAAAAAAACACAACTGTATACATACGTTGTGTGTATCACACTCTCCCTGACAAAATAAGAAAAGCTCCAGTGATCAACCTCTTACTTCCTGTGTGTGTGCAATCAACACATAGGCACAGTGAAATTGTAAGGTAAGTATGGAGTGTATGAATTTGTATGACTAATTTGAGGTAAGCAACTATTCATACCCCAAACAGGTATGTGTGTGATTGGGTAAGCTGTCACTGCATTAAGTGTTGGGTATGGCTGTAGCACAGGCTGACCAAGGGTGTCATAAGTGTAAATCTATATTGGCCTTTTCTCCCTCGTAGACCTTCTTACTGCAGCTTCACTCCCTTCACTTGGACTTGCTACTCTCTCTAGCTCGACACAATCAGCTGCTTCCCTCTCCTCATCCACTTCGTCTTCCACAGGTAATACCAGGTAAGTATTTGGTCCTCTTTCTGACAAACTTTCCAGTACCCTTGATTTCTCCCTTCTGTGTATTTGATCATGCTCTCCACTTGCAGGTACTGGTGGTGCCACTTCTACCAGAGGATTTTCCTGACTTGGTTCTGGACTTGACAGGTAAGTATTCTTTCTTCTAGGTTCAGCCCAACTTGAAGGAATCCTCAGCCAATACTCTCCAGTGTCATCCTCATCCGAATCAGCCTCTTCTCCTCCATGGTAAGCAAGCTCCTTAATCTGTGTCTCTCTGTCCTTTTGTCAATCAGGTCTTGAATCCTTGGCAAAGGGTGCCTGTCTGGTACGGTTTTCCGATTGAGGAGGCGATAGTCCACACACAAGCACAGTAAGCCATCCTTTTTCCGAACACAGACTACTGGGGCAGAGTAAGGGGACTTAGATTTCACAATCCATCCTTTTGCCAGAAGGTCTTGGATGTAGTCCTTGACTTCTTTGAACAATGGATAAGGTATTGAGGAATAGGCACATTGTACTGGTATGTCATCTTTAAGATGGATGGACATTTGGAGACTCGGGATGCAGCCAACATCATTTCCATCCCGGGCAAAGGATGCAGACTCCTCGTACAGCATTTGCCTAACCACTGCTTGCTGATCCTCATTCAAATGGCTGAGACTGACTGGTGGGTGCCACAAGGTTGGGCTTTCATGCATCGCTGCCACAGATGCACCATGAACCTTCCAACTGGCCGTTGTTTCCTTAGACCGTTGTCTCCAAACCTGTCTGCTTCCAACACCGTTTCAACAGGGTGGATGTACCCTAGGTGTTGCAAGGCAATGTTGCATGTAGAATGTTTGCCAATAGGGACCGCAACGTATGAGCTCTCGAATTCCAGAAGTACTTCACCTATATCCAACTGCTCCAACTGCACATTGTCCTCATCTGGCTAAAAAAAGGGCTACTATGCAAGACTGATCCATTTTGGGGGGTGCTCTGCACTTTACCCATGGTACCAGACCTGCCGGTATCAAAACGCTGTCTCGGTTTACTCTCAACCTCCCCCACCGTCCGCTGTGCTCAGGAGTCTGCACAAAACTAACCAGGGTCTGGGCTTCCTCACGTGATACTGCTATTGTACTGGAGAGCAATGAAACTAAGGTAGGAACTAAACACTCTGGTTGGCCCTGAATTAGCTCATTCACCACATTAAAGCTGAGCAACGGCCTCTCGATTGGGATGTGGCTTACCAGAAAAGGAACATTAATTGAGAGGTCGGGGTTGTCGTTTCCTTGCAAGTTGACGTTAATGACAGCCCACCCATCAAAGGGTATTAGATCTCCATTGATCGCATAAACTTCTAACTTCTCTGTCATTCCCATTAGCTCCACAAGAGGCCTTACTTCTACAGTGGGTAAGTATTTGTCTTTCCAGTTTCGATCGATCATGCATACTTGAGCTCCGGTATCGAGCAAAGCAGTCACAGCGAGGCCATTGAGATTACACTGGGCTAGTGCTTTCTTCCCTATCAATTTAACAATAGTTTCTTTATTAGTTCCGGGCGGCGATGGACTGTCAAATTGCTGATACATTCCTGTGTCACTGAGAGTTTGGTTTTTACAGCAGGGAGATGCTCTTGTGGGTTTACATTTTACAGAATCAGATTTGATCCACAAAATGGAGTCCTCAGGGCTTAGGGACATAGGAGACTCGGTCACTGGTCATCCCTTGGCAGTGGCCATTTCCCGTTTCCCTGCGGTCTTTGCTTCCGGAATCATCCTTGAGCCCGGTGCCCCTCTTCGCCACAGAGAAAACGTCTCGGTTACGTATGGTAACCCTCGTTCCCTGAAGGAGGGAACGGAGATGTACGTCGGACGTACCGACGAATTGGGATCACTTCTGGGAGCCCCTATCAGCTTCGAGCTATCTAGAACCGGCCAAGAAACAATTGGCGTGCGAGATTTGCATCTCGCGCTCCGCCCCGCGCCGCGGGTATAAACAGGAAGCGAGAGCGAATGCACGCTGTTTTTCACTGAGGAGCCAAACGCAGTGGCTCAACCTGCAGTGATGGTACAGCAACTGTGGCGACGGGACGTACGTCTCCGTTCCCTCCTTCAGGGAACGAGGGTTACCATACGTAACCGAGACGTTCCCATTCAGTCGGTCACATTCTACGTACGTCGGACGTACCGACGAATTGGGATCCCTATGGAAAACGCCATAGTTACTACCACTTCCAGCGCCCAGCGATGAGCCCCTCAGACCCCGATCTGATGCTGGTGGGGAAATTCACGCAGGGAGAGTCCAAGCTGCTGTTCCGCAAGACCCATTCAGCTGACTGTATTGGATAACGCTGGGAAAGCGTGCCTGTGAAGGCCGCTGTGGAAGCCACATCTTGCCCAGAGGGAGTTAACATGTGGAGAATACACGTATGGGCTGGCCGTGGGATACACAACATACAGAAGTCCCAGGGGTGGCCCCGGCCAATTAGTGGAGGGGGACAACACGTACCTGGGACGGCAGAGGAGACTCTGCCGAGGGAAAGACACAGGCTCACCATAGGGAGCCGTACCGTGGAAGAATACACATATGGGACCGCCGTGGGGGTCACTACATATGGAACCCAGCCTAACACAAGTTCCACCAATGCATACGAGTGTTAGACCTGGCGTCGAACGCTCCGCCACGTCCGACTGCCGTGGGTTGCGGAGGACTCAACAGGGTTCGCCATTCCGGGGAACTCGACTGGAGCAAAATAGCGCACGCATCCGTCTACCATAGGGGAGGGAATGGCGCAGCAAGCCGACACTAGAACAGGCACTTCGGTGTTACTGACCATGGGAAGTGAACACACAGGAAGATACCGGGTCTACACGGAGGCTATAGAATCTAGCGAACGTATTAGGTGTCGCCCAGCCCGCAGCTCTACAAATATCTGTCAGCGAGGCGCCACGAGCCAGCGCCCAGGAAGAGGCAACACCCCTAGTGGAGTGGGCTCTTAACCCAAGCGGGCAGGGCACGTCTTGGGACTCATGAGCCAAGATGATGGCATCCACTATCCAGTGGGCCATCCTCTGCTTGGAGACAGCCTTTCCCTTCTGCTGTCCTCCGTAACAGACGAAGAGCTGCTCTGAGGTCCTGAAGCTTTGCGTTCTGTCCACGTAAGTCCGGAGAGCACGGACGGGACAGAGAAGAGCTAGGGCTGGGTCTGCCTCCTCCGAAGGCAGCGCTTGCAGGCTCACCACTTGGTCCCGAAAGGGAGTAGTGGGAACCTTGGGCACATATCCAGGCCGGGGTCTCATGATCACATGAGAGTTACCAGGCCCGAATTCCAGGCACGATTCGTCGACCGAAAATGCCTGCAGGTCCCCTACCCTCTTGATGGAGGCCAACGCAGTCAGGAGTATTGTCTTTAACGACAGAATTTTCAACTCAGCTGACTGCAGAGGCTCAAAGGGTTCTCTCTGTAGTGCAGTTAGCACCAGAGTTAAGTCCCAAGAGGGTATGGAGGGAGGACGAGGCGGATTTAATCTCCTCGCCCACCTAAGGAACCTGACGACCAGATCGTGCTTACCTAGAGATTTTCCATCTACTAGCTCATGATTAGCGGCGATAGCGGCAACATAGACTCTGAGGGTGGAGGGAGACAGCCTTCGCTCCAACCCATCTTGTAGAAAGGCAAGCACAGATCCGATCGAACATCTTCGGGGGTCTTCTCGGCGAGAAGAGCACCAATCGACGAACAGGTTCCACTTCAACGCATAGAGGCGCCTCGTAGAGGGGGCTCTAGCGGAAATAATGGTGTCAACTACCGCTTGCGGTAGGTCACCTAGAACCTCCGCGTCCCGTCCAAAGACCAGACATGGAGTTTCCAGAGGTCTGGACGTGGGTGCCAAAGGGTGCCCCGTCTTTGAGTCAGGAGGTCCTTCCTCAGAGGAATGGGCCAGGGAGGTGCTGTCGCAAGGAGCACAAGTTCCGGGAACCAAGTACGGTTGGGCCAATACGGGGCGACCAACAGGACTTGCTCCTCGTCCTCCCTGACTTTGCACAGTGTCTGTGCAAGACGGCTCACTGGGGGGAACGCATACTTGTCTATCTCCATCCCGAGAAAAGAGATCCTCTGTGTGGGACAGAGTTTGCTCTTCTCCCAGTTGACCCGAAGTCCCAACTGGCTGAGGTGACTGAGCACCTTGTCCCTGTGTTCGCACAACTGCTCTCGCGACTGGGCAAGGATCAGCCAGTCGTCGAGGTAGTTGAGAATGCCAACACCATGCTCTCTCATGGGAGCAATGGCCGCCTCCGCAACCTTCGTAAAGACGCGGTACTGACATGCCCGTCCCTCGAAAGCGAAGCGCAGAAAGGGCCGGTGTCGAGGGGAATCGAGAAATGAAAGTATGCGTCCTTCAGGTCGATCGCTGCAAACCAATCTTGGGGACGGACGCACCTGAAGATGCGCTTCTGCGTTAGCATTCTGAACGGCAGCCTGTGAAGGGACCGGTTCAGGAATTGCAGGTCCAAGATCGGCCGTAACCCGCCGCCTTTCTTGGGTACAATGAAATACGGGCTGTAGAACCCGGACCACATATCGGCTGGAGGGACCGGCTCCATCGCGTCCTTCGCCAGTAGGACTGCGATCTCCGCCCGGAGCACGGGGGCGTTCTGCTTCGCTACTGGGAAGTGAACGCCCCCAAACTTAGGGGGACGCCTGAATCGCATAGCCGAGTCTGATGGTACGGCCCCGAGACGGGCTGGGAAGCGCTAGCCAAGCTTCCAGACACCGAGCAAGGGGATTAACCACAGACGTACCCGCAGCGGGGCAGCGACACGGAATGCAGGGATCCGACTCGGACGGCATGGGAGCGGCCCGAAGTGGGATCTGAGTGTGCTGTGCAACACTTACCTGCGTCCGCGGAGGGGGCGAGCGAGTGTGGGGAGGCCGCTTGAGTGCGTTCCCACAGCCAGCGCCCCCTGCTGGCGAAGGGAGAGGCGTCTGAGGGTGGCGAGGCATGGGAGCGTCGACCACCACCAAGCGCGCTCCCAAATGAAGGAGGGGCTGAGCATGGCAAGGCTTTGTGGCGTTGTGCACGGTCTGCCTTACCTCCTTCCTCAGCGGGGAACAAGAGTGGTGAGGCATAGCGCCACGCACTGTTGTCCATGCACCGCTGAGAAGAGGGGAATGAGAGTGGCGAGGCTTTGTAGTGTCACACACTGCCATTCTCGCCCTCTTGTGGGGAGGGGAATGAAAGCGGCGAGGCTTTGTAGCGTCACACGCTGCCATTCCTGAACTCCCGAGACCCAGAGGTATTGGAACTGCTCTTATTTTATTTGGGTACCACTGGCTGTTTTTAACATAAGTGGCGGAACAGAATTACTAATGGTTTTCCACCCGGCCCTCCTCCGGGGAAGAACAGTTCCAGACCAAATCCGGGTCAATGGTGTTTCTGGACCAGGGTGGACATCGTCTAGCTAAGGGCCAGCGCTGTGCGCAGCTCAACCTCGGCTCAGAACTACCCTCGTGCACTAAGCAGGGCGGAGGTGGCCTGCCAGTGGTACTGCCTCCCCACCGATGAGGGTAGTGAGAGAGAGGAAAACTTTATACAGATTATAGCCCTATTGGTGTTCCATATTTTGGCACCAATAGTTCCACAATGCCAAAGCCTTCCAATGCACATCCGAGAAAAGGCAAGGGGCAGGCAAGGCGATTTATGCGTTGCACTATGCCCCAGCCACCCGGGAAAGCATGGCTGTCAAGTATGAATCTGATTCAGCACGAGCGCCCACTATTACAGTGGGAATCTCAGCATCATCTTCATTTTCAACACATAACAGCCCTCTCTCCGATGCAGCGATTGACATCTGTCCTCTGCTAGAGCCCCAAATGAAATGCTAGGTCCCCTTTCAAGGACGAGCAATCCCATTTGTAAGCTACCAGCAGACACGTGAGACAGTGGGCGTGGCCGTGAGACGGCACACGGCGCGCTGAACACTCAAGCCCCTAAAAAAAAAGGGCAAGACGAACAACGCGCCGACGTGGCTATGCTCTCATGAGAGAGCATAGACCACCCACAAACACAGTCTCAACATGCTTGCGATGCGATAGAGGAGTGAGGGGCCCACAGAGATGTACGCGGCGGGGAAGCCTCACTGTAATCCTCAGGTCACCCAGGCTTATCAGCAAAAATAGTCCCCCCTCTGGTGCACCAGAAAAGAGACTAGATCGGGGTATAAGCGAAGGGACTCAACCCCGTTTGAGGCATCATAGTCTAAACCACGCATCGGAGGCGCCGAGTGACGCGCGCTGAGTTGCCGTGGCAACCCGCGCTGTCACCCGGCAGCCAGACGGCACACGGCGCACTGAACACTCAAACCCTCACGCGGAAGGCGAGATGACCAGCGCGTCGACGTGATCCCGTTCCCCTGAGAGAACACGGATCACCCACGAACACAGTCTCAACATGTTTATGCGAGAGGGATCGTGGCCATCAGGACAGGAAACAACCGCATCCAGAACCGCACGGGTGGAATGACATCTTGAAAAAGATGCAGCGTCACCCGTGAAGCTCTTTTTGTGAGGAAACGCTCTGTGCTGAAGCACTCAGGGGGAAACGCGACAGCGCACGGGGTCTAGTGCAGCCCGTGCCTGTACTCAACAGGAAAACGCCCAACCAGACCAACAGAAATGTGTTGCTGTGAAAACAGCAGTTTTCTCTGTTCCACAGAGCAGCAGACGAGTCACCGCGATCCCGCTGGAATGTGCCGTCTCTCCAACACGCATTCCTCCTCCGGTCTTCTCTTGAATACTCTTGCTGATAGCAGCTTACACTCAAAGTTTTGAGAGTCGTCTTTCGATTGCCGTTTGGCTCCGAAGTGAATGACAGCGTGCATTCGCTCTCGCTTCCTGTTTATACCCGCGGGGTGGAGCGCGAGATGCAAATCTCGCACGCCAATGGTTCATTGGCCGGTTCTAGATAGCTCGAAGCTGATAGGGGCTCCCAGAAGTGATCCCAATTTGTCGGTACGTCCGACGTACGTCGAACGTGACCGACTGAATGGGAACAATGAGTGCAGTTATGTTGTCCGGCTGACACACCTGGGGCAACCCCAGAGTTTTGCTCCTCTCTAAGGGGGGTGACCTCTTACGAAACATTGACAGATGTGTTCAGGTTGTGGCCTCAGTGTTGACTGGCGCATAGAATCTAACATACCGGTAAGTGCATCAATGCAAGCAGTAAGTTGTATTATTGGTTTTTAATTTTCTGACCAGGCGCCTCTTTTACTCCTCTGTCAGGTTCACTTTCAAGTTGGGCAGAGCTTGCATTGCTTTGCTTGGGACGAATTATTGGACCCAACCTTCTCGCTCGCTCGTTTTCATCATTAGTGATTTTCATCACATTTCTCACGATTGCCTCATCTGTGATTCTGTGGTCAGCCAGCAGTGGTTTAAGCTCACTCCTGACATCTTTATACTTGTGCCCCAGGCCCTGATATACAGTATGGAGATATATACAGTCACCAATTTGCCCCCCTTGTATCTTAAATTCACAACGTCTCGTAACGAGACTAATGTTTCAGTGATCCCCTGTGAGGTACGTTCCACATTGTTACTATTCAAAAGGAGTGTCACTGTTGTGTATCATGGGTGGGCTAGGAGTGGAGTGCTGTGTATCGGGTGTAAGGTACTGAATGAGTTTCCTGCTCAGCTCTTCGAAATCTGAATGTCTGTCAGTAGGATTGGTGGTAGGCTTTGTATCTAACCCTGTAACTTTCCCTAGATCAGATTCACTTTTAGGCGATTCTACATGTCTAGTGTCTGTAGTGATCATGTGACCTGTAGAGGAGCGTGTAAATAAAGTAGGTGCAGGGCATACATCAACATCAACATTACTCTCAACCTCACCATGACGATGACAAGACACTGCAGCACCATGCTCTTGTACAACAGCCTCCACAGTCCCTTGTAAAACCAAAAGTTCAGTCATACCTCTGTCCTTTGATTCTAACAGGTGAGTGCTGTACCTGAAGGCATTGATGCATTCAAAACAGCCCTCTTGCTCTGCAGCGTCAAGTTCGGAAAAGTCCCTTTCTGGTATTGGACAGATGCTTTTGGCGACTTGGAACAGTTCAACAGCAGACAAGTTGAGTAGCCTTTTCCTGATGTCCCAAAGCAGGCCTTTGTGTACTCGATCAGCCATGATGACCTCTTTTCCAGTCCCTCGAGCCACTCGTGCAATCACCAGCTTTCTGGACCCCTCTTCTCACTGACATCCTCGCCTAATGGATCACTGCATCAGCGTCCACACTCTGTTGGTCCTCAGGATCAAGTTTTATGGATCGACTTCCATTGGCATCAGGAGTCGATCCTGGACGAGCCCCCAAGAATCTGTTGCAGGCCCTGCCTCCGGAGACCAGTCAGACAGATTACTGTAACCTGTAAAAACAGGATAAAATGAAAAGAACAGGAGAGTCGCGTCTGCTCTTTCACAGCTCCTCTGTTCATATGAGGGAACATGCGCAGTTCACCACCCTGTATGCGACTCCCGGGCCAGACTATCAAAATAAGAGTCCTTTTTTCTGTCCATATACAGTGGGGCAAAAAAGTATATAGTTAGCCACCAATTGTGCAAGTTCTCCCACTTAAAAAGATGAAAGAAGCCTGTAATTTTCATCATAGGTACACTTCAACTATGAGAGACAGAATGAGAAAAAAAATCCAGAAAATCACATCTCATTTTTTAAGAATTTATTTGCAAATTATGGTGGAAAATAAGTATTTGGTCACCAACAAAAAAGCAAGATTTCTGGCTCTCACAGAACTGTAACTTCTTCTTTAAGAGGCTCCTCTGTCCTCCACTCGTTGCCTGTATTAATGGCACCTGTTTGAACTTGTTATCAGTATAAAAGACATCTGTCCACAACCTCAAATAGTCAGACTCCAAACACCACTATGGCCAAGACCAAAGAGCTGTCAAAGGACACCAGAAACAAAATTGTGACTGAATCTGCAATAGGTAAGCAGCTTGGTGTGAAGAAATCAACTGTAGGAGCAATTATTTGAAAATGGAAGACATAAAGACCACTGATAATCTCCCTCGATCTGGGGCTCCATGCAAGATATCACAATGATCACAAGAACGGTGAGCAAAAATCCCAGAACCACACGGGGGACCTAGTGAATGACCTACAGAGAGCTGGGACCAAAGTAACAAAGGCTACCATCAGTAACACACTACGCCGCCAGGGACTCAATCTGCATGGAGGAATGGGCCAAACTACTAGCAACAGTGAGTAAAAACCTTGTGGAGACTTACAGAAAACGTTTGACCTCTGTCACTGCCAACAAAGGGTATATAACAAAGTATTGAGATGAACTTTTGTTATTGACCATATACTTATTTTCCAACATAATTCACAAATAAATTTTTAAAAAATTAGACATTGTGATTTTCTGGGGGGGGGGGGGGGGGGGTTCTCTCATAGTTGAAGTGTACCTATGATGAAAATTACAGGCCTCTCTCATCTTTTTAATCTTTTTACTAAATACTTTTTTGCCCCACTGTAAATCAATGGACACACTGTTAATTTGCACACTGCATAAGAAAATAATGGAACCATTGAACTTAAAAAGAAAAAAAACACACAATTGTATACATTCTTTGTGTGTATCACACTCGCGAGGCGTGTGTTCCGCTCTTCTTATTAACAATCGCTCCAGCAGTCTTGCTCAGCTCCCACAACTTGGTCCTGCACTGCTTCATATTACAGTAACGTTAATAATCAAGTCAAGTCAAGTCAACTTTATTTATATAGCGCTTTTCACAAAGTAGATTGTTTCAAAGCAGCTTTACAGTTTTAAACAGGAAAATAATGCAGCATAATTTTATTCAGCCGCATAGCCACTCCGGAAAAAACGCTGATGTCATCAGCCCATCTCAACCATCACACAGCGACAGTGTGGGCTTTAGATCAATAATTCGATCAGTAATTTAGTTTAAATGGTTAATTTAGTTTATTATTTAGATTTATTTCGATGTTTATTTGAAAAATTTAGTGTCCCCAACTGAGCACGCCAAGCCAGAGGCAACAGTGGCAAGGAAACCAAAACCCCATCAGGTGACCTAATGGAGAAAAATAAACCTTGAGAGAAACCAGGCTCAGTCGGGGTGCCAGTTCTTCTCTGGCCAATTAACAAACAGCGTATGATTATTATTATTATTCTGGCAGCTTTACAGCTCAGAGGTCATAATAGATCAGAATATTCGAGGGACCGGGGGCAACATGCTGGAGACGGGTTTATTGAGGATGATGTTGATTAAATAATTATTAAAGTGCAATATTCGAATGATCGGAGGCAACACGCCGGAGACGGGTTTATTGAGGATGACATATCGATTTAAGTATTATTTAATTGTAATATTCGAACAATCTCAGTCAACACGCCGGAGACGGGTTTATTGAGATGCCGTGTCGATGGGGCAGTTGCAGGGGGAGTCTAATCACGGTCTCTGCAGACACTTCAGGGTCCTGTGTTGGTCTTCTCTGGGCGCAGGTCCACCATCTGATCTGGATACGGCCCGGATCCAGCTGACTGCAGTAAACCTCGGGATAAAACAGACACTATCATTAGCGTAGATGCCATTCTTCTGATGATGTAACGAGTACATCAGGTGTTATGGGAAGTGTTCCCGGTTCCGGCTGACCTAGTTAATGCAGCCTAACAATCATTTCATTGAAAAAGTGTTTTATGTGTATGCCACAGTAAAGAGATGTTTTTAGTCTAGATTTAAACTGACAGAGTGTGTCTGCTTCCCGAACAATTTTAGGAAGACTGTTCCAGAGTTTTGGAGCTAAATAGGAAAAGGATCGACCGCCTGCAGTTGATTTGGATATTCTCTGTATTATCAACTGGCCAGAATTTTGAGACCGCAGTAGACGTGATGGAGTATAATATGTTAAGAGCTCGCTCAAGTATTGGGGAGCTAAAACATTTAGTGCTTTGTAAGTAATAAGTAAGATTTTAAAATGTATGCGATGTTTAATAGGCAGCCAGTGCAGTGTTGACAGAACGGGGCTAATATGGTCATACTTCCTGGTTCTAGTAAGAACTCGAGCTGCTGCGTTTTGGACCAGCTGGAGTTTATTTATTAAGCGAGCAGGGCAACCACCCAGTAGAGCATTACAATTATCTAGCCTTGAGGTCATGAACGCATGAACTAACTGTTCAGCATTTTGCATTGAGAGCATGTGCCGTAATTTAGATATATTTTTAAGATGGTAGAAAGCAGTTTTACAGATGCTAGAGACGTGGCTTTCAAACGAAAGATTGGTATCAAAGAGCACACCCAGGTTCCTCACTGACGAGGAGGACTTGACAGAACAGCCATCAAGTGTTAGACAGTATTCTAGGCTACTACTTGTGGAGCTTTTTTGTCCAATAATTAAAAATTCAGTTTTTTCTGAATTGAGTTGCAGGAAATTACCGGTCATCCAATGTTTTATATCAGCTATGCATTCCGTTAATCTTGTGAATTGGTAAGTTTCTTCAGGGCGTGAAGAAATATAGAGCTGAGTATCGTCAGCATAACAATGAAAACTAACGCCATGCTTCCTAATGATATCTCCCAGTGGTAGCATGTACAGGGTGAAGAGTAACGGTCCTAGCACTGAGCCTTGTTGTACTCCATACTGAACTTGCGATCGGTGTGACATATCTTCATTTACTACTACAAACTGATAACGGTCGCATAGGTATGATTTAAACCATGATAATGCAATTCCACTAATACCTACATAATTTTCGAGTCTATTCAAAAGAATGTTGTGGTCGATAGTATCAAATGCAGCGCTAAGATCGAGTAACACTAATAGAGAGATACAGCCACGATCAGATGATAAGAGTAAATCATTTGTAACTCTGATGAGAGCAGTCTCAGTGCTATGATACGGTCTAAATCCTGACTGGAAATCCTCACAGATACCATTTCTTTCTAAAAAGGAACATAATTGTGAAGACACTGCCTTTTCAAGTATTTTTGACAGAAAGGGTAGATTTGAGATTGGTCTATAATTGACTAAATCTGTAGGATCAAGTTGCGTTTTTTTAATAAGTGGTTTAATAATAGCCAACTTAAAAGTTTCCGGTACATATCCTAATGACAAAGATGAATTAATGATATTAAGAAGAGGATCTATGACCTCTGGTAACATCTCTTTTAATAGCCTAGTCGGTATAGGGTCGAGCATACATGTTGTCGATTTTAATGATTTAACGAGTTTAGCCAACTCTTCTTCTCCTATAGCAGTGAATGAGTGTAATTTTTCCTCAGTGACACTACAATGCTCTGTCTGATGTGATGCTGTAGTAGACGGCTGCATGGTTAAAAAATTGTTCCTAATATTATCAATCTTACATGTGAAGAAGTTCATAAAGTCATTACTGCTGTGCTGTTTACAATCATCAGAAGTTGAAGCTTTATTTTTGGTTAATTTAGCCACTGTATCGAATAAATACCTTGGGTTGTGTTTGTTTTCTTCCAAGAGAGTTGAGAAATAAGCAGATCTAGCAGTTTTTACGGCCTTTCTGTATGTGATCATGTGCTCTTTCCACGAATTACGAAATACCTCTAATTTTGTTTTCTTCCAGCTGCGCTCCATTTTTCTGGCTGCTGTTTTAAGGGCCCGGGTGTGCTCGTTGTACCACGGCGTTGGACTATTTTCTTTAATCTTCTTTAAGCGCAGAGGAGCAACTGTGTCTAAAGTACTGGAAAAGAGAGAGTCGATAGTTTCTGTTGCAACATCGAGTTCTTCTATACTATCTGGGATGCTGAGCAGATGATACTGATGAGGGAGATTATTTAAAAAGCAATCTTTAGTAGCGGCAGTGATTGTCCTGCCATTTTTGAAGCGAGGGGGCGGCTTTGCAACCTTAGCTAAATTAAGTATACATGATACTAAGTAATGATCTGAGATGTCATCGCTCTGCTGCAGAATTTCAACGGTATCAACATTTATTCCATGTGACAATATTAGGTCTAAAGTATGATTATGGCGATGAGTGGCTCCTGACACGTGTTGCCTAACTCCAATAGAGTTTAGTGTGTCTTTAAATGCTAATCCCAATACGTCTTTTCCGTTGTCTACATGGATATTAAAATCACCAACAATTAGTACTTTATCTACGGCCAGTACTAACTCTGATAGAAAATCAGCAAATTCTTTGATAAAGTGTGTATTATGCCCTGGTGGCCTGTATACAGTAGCTAACACAAATGTTGAACGGGTTTTATCATGTACACTACATAGCGTTACATAAAGCACCAAAACTTTAGGTGAAAACGAAGGAATTATATTTGAAACTAGACTTCTGAGTAATACTGAAGATATTATTATAAATTACAGCAACCCCTCCCCCTTTACCTTTCAGACGCGGCTCATGTTTATA
The DNA here is from genome assembly GCF_949357685.1 of Gobio gobio. Classification (NCBI taxonomy): domain Eukaryota; kingdom Metazoa; phylum Chordata; class Actinopteri; order Cypriniformes; family Gobionidae; genus Gobio; species Gobio gobio. Next base: position 27,585,424 of record NC_137113.1, read on the forward strand.
ACAATAATCTTGGGGGGTGGACTCATTTAAGGTAATGTAGTCGTCAGGTTTTAGCCAGGTTTCTGTCAAACAGAGCACATCTAGATTATTATCTGTAATAATATCATTAACAATAAGCGCTTTTGGGGAAAGGGATCTAATATTCAGCAACCCAAGCTTTATCAATTGTTCATCTGTATTATATCTTTTGTTTATTTGTTGGACGTCAATTAAATTTTTACTGTTGAATGGTTTTGATGTTTTTTTGTATTTACTAATTCGGGGAACAGACACAGTCTCTATATGATAATATCTAGGTGAAAGAGTCTCTATGTGCTGGGATTTATCTGACTCCGGTAACGTGAGACAGCTAGCAGACGGTCGGTTTAGCCAGTTTGTCTGCTTCCTGACCTGGGCCCTAGTGAGTCAAGGTTTAGCTCTAAGACTATGTGCCAAATTACTAGAGAGAAGAGCGGCACCACCCCAAGAGGGATGGATGCCATCCTTCTTCAACAGGTCAGGTCTGCCCCAAAAACTTTTCCAATTGTCTATGAACCCTATGTTATTTTGCAGACACCACTTAGACAACCAGCCATTGAGTGATGATAGTCTGCTAACTCATAGTCTCTCTCATCACTCCTTTTTACAGGGAGCGGTCCAGAACAAAAAACAGCCTCAGACATCGTACTAGCGAGTTCACACACCTCTTTAATGTTAATTTTGGTGATCTCCGACTGGCGAAGTCGAACATCATTGTGCCGACGTGAATAATAATCTTAGAGAATTTACGATTAGCTTTAGCCAGCACTTTTAAATTTGCTTTGATGTCAGGTGCTCTGGCTCCCGGTAAACAAGTGACTATGGTGGCTGGTGTCTCTATCTTCACGTTCCGTGTAATAGAATCGCCAATGACTAGGGCACTTTCAACAGGATACTCAGTGGGTGCTTCACTGAGAGGGGAGAACCTGTTTGATGTTCTAACTGGAACGGAAAAGCGGTTCTTTGGTCTGCGACTATGCTGCCTCACTGTTACCCAGTTTCCCTGCTGCGAGGGCCCTGCAGCCGGAACCGAAGAATGTACAGAGTTCACTAAGCTATTCGCATCCAAATCAGTGTCTAAAACTGTTACATCCTCACTACTCTCAGATAAAGTATGGATGCGTGTTTCTAATTCTGAAATCTTCTCCGTCAGCCTAACTATCTCCTTACATTTATCCCATGTGAAGCCCTGTTCGCTAGCGGAGAAGCCTACACTAAACATGCGACATGCAGTGCAGGTGATAATGACAGGAGAAGACATGACTTACCGTGTTTGTTGATTAATCCAACTTACCACTTACCACAATCGTTTGCTGGACACAATTTACTAATCCAAGTTATGAAAAAGGGAGACCCGGGTGCAGAGATAACAAGCTAACAGGCTAGCGAAATGCTAACGTGTGATGGTGATTTAGATTAAAAGCTAGCGATGTCAAATTTAATGTGATAGGCAATTTTTAAACAATGTATGGTGATGAGTAAGTTATATTTAGCAGTAGAAGAAAGAGGAAATATCAAAATAAAGATTCAAACGTAAGCAAGGCTCTACAGAGCTACAGACTTGAGCTACAGAACAACAGACACAGCAGGCAGACAGGAGCAATCGAATCACATCCATGAACATGATTTCTGCCCGAGTCCTATCCCGATTCTTTTCCACCGGCTATGAGGTGAAGATCACATGTCCCAAGATTCTGCGCTCAAACATGGCGTCATAAAAATACGCCTATGTTTCGAATAGGCGACCTCTAGTGGACGGAAAAGTTACATAGTGCAGCTTTAAAGTTAATCTTTAAAAACACAAATAATTTAATAACATTGTTAAATATAAGCCTATAGCAAATCGACTTCCATTTTTCTTACTGTACAATATGATTCACTTGTTGCATTTAAAATAAATTGTGTTGTTCTTAAGTGAACAGTCATACTCTTTACAATATATGAAGAACACACTAATTCCAAAATCGCACACATTGTTTACGATGCAAATAAGTATACAGTCTTAGTCTTCTTTTAGAACAGCCTGATTTTAAGTAATAAAACAGCATATGTATGTTATTGTGTGTTTATGAGTTTTTGCGTGTATCTGATTGTAAAGGTCTGTGCGGTTTTTCCCAGCAGAGGCAGTGGGGCCAGATACGGGTTAACCCACTTTTCCAGACGCCCTGTGGCTGTTCTCCCCCATGTTGCCATCATTCACAGCTCGATGGCCAGTCCTGTCCTCTGTCTTTTATTCTTACACATGAACACACTTGCTCTCAGGTGCGAAAGCCTGTGAGAGGTGCAGGGGCAGAGGTGGGAAAGCCTCCACTCTTTAGGGATGACAAACATCTGTGTAAGCCATCAAAACAGCCGCTGAGCATCTCGCTTTCTCTTTCCAAGCTCAGCGCCTCCATTACCCCCACCGCCGCTTGAACCGCTGTTTGTTTAACGCCCCCAAAGACTTCCATCCAGGCCTCGACGTGGGACAAGAGCAAACGAGAGATTCATCATTGCAGGAAGTCAGGACTGATCAAAGCACTACACGGTTCTTCCGAGTATAATCAGTCCCTGGGTCGCAGGGTCCTCATCGCTTGTCTTCACATGAGCTGAGAAAGTCAAGATTGTGGTTTGTCGTAAGGATAATTACTTCGCCGGTCATTAATGCTGCTTCTCAGAGAGGGAGATTGTTTTAATATTAATGTCCATGGGGGATGTGGAATCAGAAACATAGCTGGACTTTGGCGCTCTAAACAGAGGGTCTGGCGTGTGGAGTGAGAAGAATCTCTTTGATTCTCTCCTGACTTTTACAGTCCAGAGACCACATTGTTATTCCTGAGTTGTTTGCTAATGAGATTTCCAGTCAAGTTGAAGCCATGTCCCATCTTATGAAACTTAAGATCACCACTTCTTTCTTTTCCCAAAAAAGGCAGCAGGACGCCAGTAGTCTTTCTCTCAGTCCCATCATTACACCAAAGAAGAGGTATTCTACCAAGTGGGACACCTTTTTTATTATGGCAGGGTATCATTCCAGTTTTCCAAATTCTATTTAGATTCAAAATCTCTCAAATCCATTTTGATTCAGATTCTGATTCAGCTAATGCTATATTCTTGTATCCATGTACAGTGAAAAAACAAAAACAAACAATAAGTAAAATTTACTTAATAAAGGTTTTTGCACGTCAATTTTTAAGTAAATTTCACATATGGAATTAAGTAAACTCTAAAAATAAAATAAGTAACTGTAACTTAGCCAGTAAAAGTTTTAATAATTTCTTGGTTTTTGTAATACTTTTTACTCAAACAATATAACACTGAATTAAACCACGCTTTTAAAGTGTATGCTTTACTTAGAAACATCTAAGTAAATAATACAATAGATATATAGACACCATATCTACATTAGTAACGCAGTACCTGAACGGACCTCAATACTTGGTGCACAATAGTTTTTTTAAATTCTTGTCTGAGCTAACTTTTTCGAGTAGAAATTACATGTTTTTTTATGAAACATTTACATCACACACTGAGTAATTTTTATCAGTGCTTAAACAGTAGAGCTAACAATGCACATTCCCAGGGAATACATGAACTGATCTAGCCTGGATCCGCCCTCCTGCGTATTTCCGCTCAATATTAATTTTCCTTCAGTACTCCATCTGGGACTGCGGTATATTCTTAGGTTTTCTCCGAACAAATTTTTACAGGTCCAACCAGTGAACAGAGGGAGTGGCTGAGAACAATGACGTTGATGTTGTGCGCTAGTTTCTGTTGTAGTTCATTCATTCCGTTGTGGCACCGCTGCCGAATATCCAGAAGTTAAAGCCAGAGCAAGAACAATCTTTGCTGAGTCTTGTTGGTGGCCATGATGTTGTGGTCCTCCTCCCCACAGGGTTCAGGAAAAGTTTTATTTTCCAGCTCGCTCCGTTAGTGGTGAAGGAATTGGCTGAAGCCCTATTCGGACAGTTATTGTTTCTTGTGGGGTCGGAAGGTATTGTCATCATTTACAGGGGCTAGTCAGTAATTTTATTGCCGTCCATACCACCCGCGTAAAAATCCAGAGCCGAATTACCTACTGTTTTAGACAAACACCAAGGTCGTGTTGTCATTTAATTGCTGTCTGAATCCACATCTCTGAGTTTTCAAGAATATATAATTTCAAAATTCACTGTTTATATCCTTTTTGACCACTGCAGAGCACCGTACGGTTGCGATTCGCTGTCATTTGGATGCATTTCTAGACTTGTATTTCTTTAAATGCTGGCAAGTTTTTACAAGAGCAATATATTTCATCACCGCTCAAAAAATAAAAAGAAGAAAAGCATGTAAACATTTGAATTGGGCCGTTATTAACGGCAGCATTTCTTATCATGATCGCATTCCCGATCACAAAACTCTCCCCTCCACTGTGAATAAATTACAATCCGAATGCACAAGTTTTAGGTTTTATCACTGAGGTGGCGTGCACAATCTGCACAGTTTCTTTTCTTCCATGTGAGAAACAAAAGGCGAACGGCGCATGACATAAGTCATGACCAAACATTAGCGATTGGTTATGGCAGATCCAGAGTGGTTCTGGGCAGATCCAATAGTTTTAAACTTCAACAGAGTACCAGCCTTCAAGGAAGTAAATGCTTGTCAATGGAGAGTGGCCATACTCTCTGTACAAATGAAATGTACGAGAGTCTGGTAAGACCAGGCTAGAACTGAAATGCAATGTAAGTCGCTTCGGATAAAAGTGTCTGCCAAATGAATAAATGTAATTCTGTAAATTAGGGGCGTTGTTAGACACTTTTTACTGCGGCACAAGTTCCAGTGAAATATCGCTGTGCCTCTGTAAAATATTACTGACAAATCCTTGTCTCACAATGGAGATTGCCATATTGCAACCTGAGAATAATTTTCCCTGTTTTTTATTTTATTTTTATTTATTTGTTTATATTATATTGAATATTCATAAGACAAAAGAGCACCAGATGAGGTGGATATTTACCTACAATCGATTATATGAAACAAAACAAAATATTCTGACACATTTTTGACCTGTGTCCCAGTAGTGGTTAAAAGGCTAAAACACCCCTGCTATATATCAGAGGGATTCAAACATGTCTTTTTGGTAACATGTCTTTTTGAACTATTCTTTAAAAAACGTCTCATAAGAGTCCTTCGTTTTTGATTCACTTCGCGACTTACACACTTACAAATAATTAGATAGAGTAAAAGAGTATGCGCATTTGTCATGCTGTCCGGGGGAGGGCTCCAAGCTCAGAATGTGCCCGAACACAGAGTACTCCCTCGTGTCCCTGGCTGGGATAGGAACTAGCCAAGAGTGAGGAATCAGGGTGGCGGAGGAATGCAGAAAAGACTGTCGAGGAATGGAGGTGAGTATATATATATATATATATATATATATATATATATATATATATATATATATATATATATATATATATATATATATATATATATATATATATATATTAATATATATATATATATTAATATATATATATATATATATATATATATATATATATATATATATATATATATATATATATATATATATATATATATATATATATATATATATATATATATATATATATATATATATACATATACACACACACACTGTATATAGGCTTCCAATTGTACTGATTGGGTAGATCACTTAAACATGCTCCTCCCAAACCTTGCTAATAAAACATCATTCCAAATAACTGGCTTAGAGTCCACATTGTCACAGATATAAAAGTAAAAGATTGCTCTTGGGATATTAAGTATCAGTATCACAATCGTTAAAATGAAGATCATGATTAATCTAAAAATCTATATTTGGGTTCCGTTCACACATCACAGGGTGAACTGAACTCACTCTCAATTCAGTTTTAAGTTAATTTACAGAATATCATTCATAACCGTGCTATGTCAACATAAATGTACGTGTCATTCTAAAAAAGAACCATCAGGTTCTGTGTGAATGCAGCCCCTGAATGTTCATAGACTTCGTCCCACTCAAGCCAAAGGCAAAGGCAGGGAAGGGGTGTACAAACGCAGAGCGAATATTCCCCAGACTGCAGTGGAGCCACACAGTGGGAAGTGGATGAAAGTAAACACGGCATGTGGAGGGAAAAAATATGCTGAAATCGCTTTCTCTAAAAAAAAATGATGTCTGACGAAATTTGGGTGACCTCCTGGCCTTTCCCACAGCCATAAAAGCCCCAGAGTCTGCAGGCCACAGCCTGCCACTGCAGCGGGTAAACCATGATACAGTCCCTCTCTCTGTCTCTCTCCCTCTCATGCTGTTGCATTCTTTCCTTTTCAATCCCCCACTCTCCTTACATGTCCTAATTACTTTACTTCCATGACGATAATGTGTCTTTCTTAACAGCATGGGGTTCAGAACAAATCCCTAACCATAATGTTTGAGGAGTATCTAAACTGTGCTGCTTTGCAAACTCTGTACTGGATTATGCCAAAAATTACTGTAACTGTGAGATTCTTTATCCTAAAATTGCCATACAGTTCACCTAATTTGACTGTTTTCAGCTCTGTTTAACACAGTTCACCAGGTTTAAATGTAGATTTTTCCTTTAAATTTGTGCAGAAAAAGGGACTCCTTTTGCTGACCTATAAACCAAAAAGCAGTAGCTACAGTAGAGGTGTACTGTGAAATCCCATTCAATGTCCAAAAAATGTGTGGCGTAGTTTAAAATCACAAGATGAAGGAGTAGAAATCCAGGGAAACTTTTATTTAAATCCACCAACAGAAGACTAGAGAATAGCAGGAGAAACACAAAATACGACTAATACCAGAGCAAAGACTAAGGAGAAACAGAGAGTATAAATAGAGACACCAAACGAGGAAACTTAACAAGGCCAACCTGAAATGGGTACTCTAATCAATGTGTAACTATTGTTATGTTCGAAATTGCTCCCTATACACTCATTAACTATTCCCTACATTACTCCACTAATATAGTCCACTTGAAGGAGTGAATGAAAATGAGTGAATTCGGCGCAACATCACAGTGCATTATAGGTATTCTCTTGCCGCTGAGTGTACATCAGTTTTATAATCGTTATTGTGGTGCATTGTGGGATTGAATTAGTGCATTCAATAACGTCCACTATGGTTTAGGACACCACTACAAATACGCCTAAACACTCAAAACAGCCTATGGTAACAAACAGGTAGGGAACGGAAGAGAACAGAACTAATTACACACTAGAAAACCCCCCCCCCCCCCAGACCTGTTGCTGTCTACATTTTCAATCATGATCTAAAGTACCGTGAAGATTTGTCAAATTAGTCCGGTGATGTTGGACTGCACGCAACTTTCCAGTTACTGGATTAAAGGTCATGATACACAGGGCAACTTTTTGAGCAATGGGCAATGAGGTGAGACACAGGGTTGACGACCGATCTAAAGTATTTGCTGCCCATTCTCAATGGGAAAGTGCCCAAGCCACATCGTTCTGCAACATTACTCAAAAAGTTACCCCGTGTAGCATTACCTTAAAGCAAAAACAAACTCTGAATGTGACAACGAGAAAGTCCGTGACCGAAAATCCATGATTTGTTCATTTGTTGACAAATCCACAACATCCATATCTATGGCAACATTACTGTTGCAAAGGGAAAGAAAACAAACAAAAGTTTGAGCAAAAGGCCATGTTTTATGTTTACCCAACAGTGGCCTAAATGTGCCTGTTTTGATTTGGTTAATGAAATCTAGTGTTAAACAGTTATTTTACTTTTTGTGTTCATGTTGGTTTCATATGATTTTTGAAAAACTTGTATACCATTTTCAAGAATAGACTTTTGAGCATATAATTATTTTCAAGAATATCTATTCATATTCAATAAGTAAAATAAGTAAAAGAAATAAATAAATATCATGAATTATTAACTTCATTAGGGTTTTTCTTCATTCTATGGTGCATAAGTAAAACAAAATCATAAAGAAGAAAAACCCAAATGAAACCCTAAAATCCCTATATATCAAAAAATAAAGATAAAAAATGAAAACATGCTCATCAGGAGGTCAATGTATGAGTCATTGTATTCACATTTGAATGTGTTTTTGAATAAACTGAGATCCTGACGAGAAAAAAAACAAAAAAAACTTTGACCCACTTAATATTTCCTATTACTGCATCATCATCTGAAAGGAAAAGAGAGATGGAGAAAGAGTCTGGACCCGTTATATCACAATTGAACAATCCTTTGCATTTTTGATACAACTTGTGCTGTTTAATTCTCCAAATTGTAGTTTGAGATATCAATTTTGTGTAAAAAGAGTTTACACTGCCATCACGTTAATTACCAAAACAACATTATCCATATCCATATTTTCAGTACTCATAATCACATGTATTCAAAGAATGTGTACAATGTTCAGACTGAAGTTTCTATTCTCATCAAAGACTCAAACACAAACAAGTACATCAGATTTCAGATGGAGTTCAGATGAGTTCAGACAGTGTCAAAAAACTTTATAAGACTGAACAGAAGTGATTGAATTCTTCTCCATAGACTCCGTCTGACTGTTTAATATACTCAAGGCTGTCTGAAATGCAATATACATGCTCCATTCTATCGAAAGCAATATACCTTTGAACATCTAAATGAATAATACACCGCATATGAGACCAGGCTGAGAATATTGAATGTTTCTGTGGCATTGAGGAGAGGAAAATGATGGGAAATGTGTGACCAGTCAAAACAAAGCAACAGACGTGTCCTTACATCTGATTGGCTGTGCCTCCCAGGCTCTCGCTTGCTCTCCCTTCCCCCACTCAGCCCCAAAATGAGAAGAAGTGCTCGTGCCAGCTCTCCCAGATTTCTGCCCTCTTTTCTGCAGTCTAAAGTCCAAAGCTGTAACAGATTTACAACTAGGGGAGGGCTTTTGTGTATAATACAGAGCACTGGTCTAATCTGAGCTGAAAAGGCTTTAGCCAAGCGTTCGATTGTCCTGCTCATGGCTCTGGCCAAATAACGCACTCTTCCTTCTAGGCCCTTTATAAAGCTGATTAATGAGAGAAAGACTGTAAAATGTCTGAGAACAGTGCACTCCGGCCGCATTGGTAGGCCAACTTCTTTTGATTTCAGGAAATTTAAGTAGATGATGGGTGGGTGATCCTTAACCCCCCCCCCCCCAAAAAAAAAAATATTTTATATAATTCCCTGTCTAATAAAGGCAAAATGCACCCGAAGTTTGGTTTTATTTAGTTTAGAACAACTTTTGTACCGTTTTAAGAAGTTTTAATTTAATGAATTAACTTAATGACTTCGAAAATGTCATGTGTAACCTTCATAATAAATCCAAAATTATAACATTTTTGATGAGCACATACCATTTAGTTAGTGTGCACATATTCAATTTTTTACATAGTAACATTTAAAGTTTTTAAATACATTTGAAGGTATTTATTTTGGGAAGTTGCACCACATGACTATACCGTTTTATAACCTAAACCAATATTCTTAATTTTAATATATCGGGACAGTTGAACTACACTGACATGTCTTACTTTATTTTAAGCTAATATAAAGCTAATGCATTTCTGAACAGGGGCTGGTAAAAAATGGAACTATAAACTTCGATTGCCCTGGAACTAAATGAAATGGGGGTACAAAATAAACAAAACAACTTTTATGAGTAAAATTGTCTGGCTGCAGTCAGTGAAAGAGGCATGTGCCATTTCAAGCTCACAGACATTAAGTGGCGTGTGTGTGAGATGACTCCACTCCCCTGAGAGTGAGTGTGCACACTTCCCCTAGAAGTTAAGGGTTAGGGTGTGCCACTGCCGCAGTACATGTACAACCAGTCTTCTCAGTACTCTTCTCTTAGTTAGGGAACTTAACATGCACTTAACCTGTCACTGAGTTCATACTGGTTTTCGTAGTTCTTACATAACGTCTGAGTCCAATTCTTATGCACGGATACTCATTAAGCGCATACCATGCATGTACCCTCTAACGCAGCCTCCAGCACATATTATTTTAACTGCAAAACCCATTTCATGGTTTCATACAAACCACTGATTCAGCATCTTCCCAAAGGTAGCACTGTGCGCTCTTGATCTGTTCATCTTTACAGAGGTTCCTGTACAGCTTGGGCTGTACGTCAGCACTGAACAGAGGGCTTTGAGCCATCACTTCCTGAGGGGCAGTGGTCAGTGTCCGTCCATCCCCGACATGCTGGAGCTCCGAGCCCATCTGTTGTCCGTGCTCTCTGATCTGAGAATGCTTATGACAACACAACCAGACCTCTGAAGCTACAGTAAAACTTTCACCATTTCAACTACTCAAAAATATGCATTTCGGGATCTGGTGCCAAGACGCACAGGATTTGGGGATATTCAGGGGCGTAAATCGCGGGGGGGACGGGGGGGACAGGACCCCCCCAATCTGAGGGCTGTCCCCCCCTAAAAACCATGCTGAGTATTGTAAATAATATAACAATATATACTTAAAATAAATGTGTACGTGCTAAAACAATACAAACGCAAACGGGACAAAAAAAATGCTTTTTAAGTTTAGAAACATTTTGAGTCCCCCCTAGCCCCAGAGTGGTTTGATCCACCGCGCACCTCAACTAACGTTACCCGTAAAAACTACCACACAAGTTTGGGGAGAGAACAAAGCTCTTCAGATAGCAGTTGTGAAACACCAGTAAGTAGCTGTCGAGGCTATTTTATTCACTTTAAACATCAGATGAAATGATTCTTTTCTCTTTAATACAGATCAGGCAAAACACTGTTAACATCCCTTGCCCACCGTGGCACCGCCCCGGGCCACCGTCGTTTTCGTTTTTATAGTTATAAAATAATTTAGTTCAGTTAGAGAACAGACACTGCAATTAAAAACTGAACGTGTCTGCTCAATACAGCACGAGCCGAACGAGCAAACAGCTGACAGACAAGATGATCGCGGATGATTTGCTTTCAAAGCGAAATGTAAAAGCGCCTATTTAAGGGACTGTGTCATTGTACTGTTTTGTTGTTGTGTTTTTCATTACGAATAATAGGCTAATGAACCCAAAATTCAAGCAACCCGCCCCCAAATTCAAAAAATTGGCGCTAATTATAATCCGAAAGTATATGCGCACGGCTGTAGGGTTTTGCTCACTATGATAATAAGTGGCAGATCAGAGGGCTTGCTGCAGTTGAATTATCTAAATATCTGAATATCAAGTATAAAATACTATGTGGAGGACGCAAGATAATTGAATAATTATAATATGACTGCGTGGTGAACCTAATCGTATTTAAACAACTATCGCTTTGAGTTGTTGGTCAGATAAAATGACAGATAAAAGAAAAACGGACATTAGATCATTTTTCAGTACACCAAAACGCCAAATAAGTACTATATATATATATATATATATATATATATATATATATATATATATATATATATATATATATATATATATATATATATATATATATATATATATATATATATATATATAATATTATTTTTATTTTTTTTTGGTACACATATCCTTACAAGTACGATTTTGGCTGGATTATTTGTGTCCCCTTCAAAAATTGCTCTTGAGAAATTTCATGTTTATTGTCCCCCCCAACTGTTAGATGAAATTTACGCCCCTGGGGATATTTTAAGAATATTATATAGAGTATTTTTCCCCTTCAGAACTTCATGTGGCAATATATATGCAGAATTTTCCTTAGTCACCATGAGGAACAAAAGTGCAATAAAAAGTTAATTTTAGACACTGATTAGGAGAAATAAAAATGCAAGCAATAAAAAAGATAATTGTATGAGCATAAAGCAATACAATGAATGTGAATTGCACTGCTGAAATAATTGAGATATTAAAGAGATCCAATTTGTGATTTTTACATCCTATGGGGATGCACATTTCCCTGACAAAGCCTACTTTTTGGTGTGGCACCATTTCACAAGCTACAGATGGCGTGGATCCTGCTAGTGTTGCGCAAAGCATAAGGGTTGTTAATGACTCTCTGCACTCCCAAAACAATTCCTGAGAAGAGCCCAGGCAGGAGGCTTGCACTAGTTGGATGGGTTGTACTCAAGTCACCTTGATGTCTAGCGTTCTGCCAGTCTGTGGGCAGGACAGAGGACAGAAATGACAGTTTAATGTGCAGCTGCTGATACCAGATTGACGCTGGCATACTGCTACCAGTCCTGAGAAGTTGTGATAGAAACCTGGCTTTTTAAAAAACAAGTTGCCTTTGCTTTCGTTGAGTTTAATGCTACATGTTAATCGCTAAATCTCTATTTATTGACTTAAGGTGCTATTTGTGTCGCTTCACAGCCATTCACAACTCATCTCTCATGGCCTCAAGGGATAGTAAAGTATCCATCATATGCACTTCAGAATCTCATCGGAAGTAGCAGCTCATCCGGTTACTTCTCTCCTACTCTTTTCATATACAACAGGGCTAAAGGCACACTTTAAGAAAATATATGCTTTTCACTACTCCCATAGTGTATGATTGCAGAAATATAAATGTTATACATGTTTGTATTGAACATTTATGGAGCAACAGTGTGTGAAAATAAATCATAAAAGTGGTTTATTTTGTATAAAGATCTTATAAATGTATGGGGTGGTGAGGGGGGCTTTTTACTCAGCACGAGCAAAAGACACACTGTATTGATACAAATACTTTAGCTAAAATAATGTTTTTAATAATTTCTAAGTTAATACTTGTTCAAAAAAACTTGTTGCAAAATTAGCTACGTTTGTAAATTTTCTGTTTAATTTGATAAAAACATATTTTTGTTCAATAAACATACTGTCATTAAAATATGTCAATATAAAATTATATTTAAAAAATACAGAAACAAAATTATTTAAAAAAGTAAATATTCTCAAAGCATTGAAGGAGATTTACAGTAGTAACAATAAATGCTATTTTATTATAAACTGTATAATTAATATCATATTAATATGATGGTTTCATTATAAATATGATGATTATTTCACCCAACTTAATTTATCTGAATCGTTAGATCATTAAGAAGACATTTGTCTCAAAATATATTCAATAATTTTAGCGATTCTCATTTGCTACTTAAAGGCACAATATGTATGATTTTTGGATTAAAATATCCAAAAACCACTAGAGCAATGTTATATATTTTGTTGACTTTTTTTACTTACATTATCCCAAACCAAAATGTTTAAATCCAGAGAAATAAGCAATTTTAAGCAGGACAAGGACCGTGTCCGTGCGTCGCCTATCCAGTCCTTCCAGAAAAATGGCGCTTTTTTTTGTGATTGTTGCGGGAAAAAATCCTTGATTATGCAGCACGTTTTCTTAAAAAATGCGATGGAAAATGCGGGATATTTATGCAATTTTATGTGATGAAATTGCGGGAACTTGCAAAAACTGCGGTTTGATGAAAAAGAGTAAAAAAGCACTACATCACAAAGTGCTGGGAATATTTAAGTTCTCATCTAGTTTTATTGAAGACCTTAATAAACACATGGCTCAAATTTACAAAACATTGAGTCAAACAAGTTCTGTAGCTTTACAAAAGGAATATGCTACAACTTCTGAAAAAATGAATAAATAACTTCCTGTTTTACAGAGGTAGCTATACAAAACAGACATTTGAGTGCTTCCAATGCACAAAGTGCAATCTCTTAAAGGGTTAGTTCACCCAAAAATGAAAATTCTGTCATTAATGACTGACCCTCATGTCGTTGGACACCCGTAAGACCTCCGTTCATCTTCGGAACAGAAATGAAGATATTTTAGTTGAAATCCAATGGCTCAGAAAGGCCTCCATTGACACAATGCACTTTACACTCTCAAGACCCATTAACTAAAGTTTCTAAAGACCCATTAACTAAAGTACTAAAGACGTCGTTACAAAGTCCATCTCACTACAGTGGTTCTACAATAACTTTATGAAGCGACGAGAATAGTTTTTGTGCGCAAAAAAACCCTAAATAACGACTTATACAGTGATGACCGATTTCAAAACATGGCATCATGAAGCTTCGAAGCGTTATGAATCAGTGAGTCGATTCAGCAGTTTGGATCGCCAAATTTCAGCAGTTTGGCGGTTTGACACGCGATCCGAATCATGAATCGACTCACTGATTCATAACGCTTTGAAGCTTCATGATGCCGTGTTTTGAAATCGTCATCACTATATACGTCGTTATTTAGGGTTTTTTTGCGCACAAAAACTATTCTCGCCGATTCATAAGGTTATTGTAGAACCACTGTAGTGAGATGGACTTTGTAACGGCGTCTTTAGTACCTTTTATGGGTCTTGAGAGTGTAAAGTGCATTGAGCCAATGGAGGCCTTTCAGAGCCATCAGATTTCAACTAAAATATCTTCATTTGTGTTCCGAAGATGAACGGAGGTCTGACGGGTGTCCAACGACATGAGGGTAAGTAATTAATGACAGAATTTTCATTTTTGGGTGAACTAACCCTTTAAACTGAAAACTCTGTTATTGCCACTAACTTCCACTTAGAAAGTGTACAAAAATGTGCAGTTAGCAATGTAATATAATCTTGCAGAAATTTCACCACAGGTGCACATTTTCAATGAGCCTAGGTTGGTTTCTTTTATGCTGTAATACAGTACACAACTTTTAAAATCTGAACGGATTTGAAAACACTAGCCATCATACACTTGCTAAAATTGTAAATGGTTATACAGAGAAAAACGGAACATCATACACTAAATGACTGAATGTGCCATCACAATTACTGTGTAAAAGTCATCTAGTGTACTTCAGCCTTTAGCTAAGGGTAGTTTGCTGCTATGTGAGTGAAGCCGTTACTCCCAGATCAATAGAGAGCTTTTGGGCATATTGACTGCTGAGAAAGCCATGCTGTTGGGCCTGTGAGGGGAAGCTGGAGAGAAAGAAGAAGGGGCCGATGACGTCAGCGCCCATTACCCATGGCACCACCCCTCTAATTAAACAAGCCAGAGCTCCCTAGAGATGTGAAAGAGGGAGAGGAGTCTAAACATCCCAATCTCCTGTCTGCCGCTACACACACACACACACACACACACACACACACACACACACACACACACACACACACACACACACACACACACACACACACACACACACACACACACACACACACACACACACACACACACACACACACACACACACACACACACACACACACACACGCACACATACACAGGATCCTCATATCCCTAAACCCAGGCACTATCTCCTTTCATTTCCTCCCAGAAAACATCTTTCCCTCTAACCAAATATGAAGGGGGGGGGGGGGGTGGGGGGGGGGAGGGGAATCTTATTAGTGATGCCCTTGAATCCAGCTACAAAAGTCTTCCCATTCTCAATGTGAGTGATGGCCTAAGCACTTCTGATATGATGCCAGCGCTTTTCAGCCGGCTCTAGGGGGGTCTACCTAAAGAGGACACACATGACTGCCATTCATCTGCCTCAGTTTGGGGGATGGGATTGTGTATGATGCCGAGAAGGATTGTATGTGTGTCTATGTCAATTGGGTAGGGATTAGCCTACTGCTGTCTCGTCAAGCTCTGGTGCCATCTGCCAGTGACTTTGCAAAAATGCAAATCAGATACCCAGAATGCACAGCAGCCACGCTCCATCAGGATAGCCTATAAAAATAGGTCAGTGGAGCTATGATCCTTGTGTCTGCGGCAACGGGTTCTGTGGCTTTACAGCATGCGTGTTTAGAAAAGGGGGGAATGAACAGTCAGGGGGAAGAGAAAGAGTCTGGAAGAACCGTCGTGAGCATGTGAATTGTCACCAGGGATGAAGAGAGAGGATAAAAGAAAATGAGAGCAAGAAGATTTCAGACAGGGATGAAAGTAAGAAGCGAAAGGAGTCAGGGGAACATTTGAAATGAGTCTTGGCAGCAAAACAAAGGCTTTGCCTGACTGTGTCATCCATCCAGGCACAGGAGCAGCCGGTGAGAGTGGCACAACATTCACCGGGCTCACGGTCACCCCTGACGCCTGTCCATCAGTCTGTTAGGACGGACATCCTCAACCCAAATTAAATCACTAACAATGTCAACCCTGCAATGGAGTGTTCTACCATAGCCCATTCTTTTTATCGACTGCTAAAAAAAGATCAAAGAGCCCTAGACGGTAATGTGCGTATTAATGAAAGCGAGGTGGCTGATGCAACATTGTGGCAAGGCTTTTGCAACCCAGGCAGCTGAGCTCTATTCCTTGCAGGATGACTTGTATGAATAATGTATCCATTAGAGTAAAGCCTCGCTCTTTCTCTCTCCCGCTCTCTGTTTCTTTCTAGCAGATCAGACCTGCACAGCTAGAGAAAGAGGAACACATACAAAAGGCTGATATTCATATATAATAAAGTGGAAAGGATTAGCTTTATCTGTATAACCTTTTCTTTTTAGTTCCTTTAAAATCAGAACATGCTGGTGATGACTTGATGACTTGCCTTTCCAACATGTTGCTGAAAGTAACTAGCACATGGAATTCTTGTTCAAATTTGCTATTTGTTTAAAGGGTTAGTTCACCCCAAAATGAAAATAATGTTATTTATTACTCACCCTCATGCCCTTCCACACCCGTAAGACTGTTCATCCTCAGTGAGGCCTCCATAGGCAGCAATTAAATTTACGCTCTCAGGATCCATTAATGTACTAAAAACATATTTAAATCAGTTAATGTGAGTACAGTGGTTCAATATTAATATTATAAAGCGACGATAATCTTTTTGGTGCGTCAAAAAAACTAAATAACAACTTATGTAGTGATAACCGATTTCAAAACACTGCTTCATGAAGCTTCGGAGCGTATCGAATCAGTGAGTCAAATCATGATTCGGATCGTGTGTCAAACCGCCAAACTGCTGAAATCACGTGACTTTGGCGCTCCAAACCACTGAATCGATACGCTCCGAAGCTTCATGAAGCAGTGTTTTGAAATCGGTCATCACTATATAAGTCGTTATTTAGTTTTTTTTTTGTTGCACCAAAAATATTCTCGTTGCTTTATAATATTAATATTGAACCACTGTACTCACATGAACTGATTTAAATATGTTTACATCAATGGATCTTGAGAGTGTACATTTCATTGCTGCCTATGGAGGCCTCACTGAGCCTTCAGATTTCAACAAAAATCTCTTAATTTGTGTTCCGAAGATGAACGGAGGTCTTACGGGTGTGGAATGGCATGAGGATGAGTAATAAATTACATTATTTTCATTTTTGGGTGAACTAACCCTTTAACTTGGCAGGCATGGATGATTAGTTTATATTGGAAAATCACACTGGCACATGGTCAAACTCTACAAAGCAGGGCACAAATAAAATATATTCAAAAAATATACCAATATATACAGTGGGGTCTAAAAGTATGAGACTAGATTAAAAATCTGAGACTTAAAACCAAATTTAAACATGGAAAAAAACAGAAAGTTTTAGGATATTGAAACATTTTAAACAAAGTTTATTACAGATATATAATATTCTGCACTAAGTCAATAATCATACAAGTCCATTCCTTCCATTGAAGCTTAAGATGCTCTTTGGATCATTCTGAAATCATGCTGAAGAACGTGATCATCAGGTTTGAAAAAACTTGTGAAGACTCGAGTGCTGCTGTCATTAAAGCAAAAGCGATTAAAATGAATCAGGTTAAAACCTATCAATTATCAACTGTCTTAAAAAAGAGAAAGAACCCCCCCCCCCCCCCCCCCCATCACAAGTCATTGGATGCTCGGTCAGTGCAAAATGTACGCAAGTCTAACCCATCCATCTTAAGATGATTTGTTGACTCTGTATTGATGATAGTGTGGTGTATCTCAGGAGGGGAGTAATATAATCCTGGCAAGGGCACAGAGGCTAATATTAGTACTGAGAACAGGAGGTTGGAGTGGGGGAGTAACTGATAAAGAAAGAGAGATAGGGGGAGATCAAGAAAGAGAATGAGGTAGGCCCAGCTGTGCAGTGGGCCCCGGGCCCACCCGGCCGTAATTATGGCTGGATTATGACTGACTCTCTCTCCAGACTGGCTGCCAAACATTTTGTCCCAGATTATGGCCCAGATGCAGCAGCACTAAGCTGCACAAGTCGGTCAATGGCTGCTCTCGCTCCTCTAAGCAGAATTACTGTACACAGAACAGTAGGGGGTGGCAGCCGAGCTGGGCCAACTTTCCCCCCACTCCTGCACTCAACAACCAAATGCAAGATGGGTCTGATTTGCACAAATGATCTCTGAGCTGTTCTGGGCTATGCAATCAAAAACCCAGAGCAAACAACACATTTAAACAAGAGTGCTTGATGCATACTTAAAAAAAAAAAAAAAAAAAAAAAAAAAAAAGCAAAATTGTAGGTTAAATTTCCATGAATGTATGAAAACCCCATTGCACCTCAGAGTACAAAATATAATTGCATTTATATTTTGCAATAACCAACTTTATTTTTTCCTAATTCTGACTTTATTTCTCACAGTGGCAGCTTATCTTACGAAATGACTGTATATCTCATATTTAACTATTTAACTTATTTCTTTACAATTATTACTTTATTTCTCACAACAAAAAAATTCTCACTTAAAGGGATATTTCGCCCAAAAATGAAAATTCTGTCATCATTTGCTCACCCACAACTTGTTCCAAACTTCTTACATTAACTGTTTAACTTTAAACATATACTGTACAATAATTACCATAATAAAATAATTACTGTGATAAAATATTTAAAAGGAGTATAGTGTCACATCGCAGAATGTCAACTACCCACGTACAGAGACACATTCAAGAATGTTTTCATTATTTTATTAATCTGAGACTAATCACAGGAGAATGGTTGAGAATACCTGAACCCATACATAATGTTTGCTACACATCAGAAAACCGTAGTTTAAGACAATGTGTCAAAGCCAGTATGAAGCATCAGCCTCCTTAACAACTGAACCTGCACAGTGCTCTGTTGTCCTCTAATCCTCAGCATCCGGCACAGACGGTATAATTGGTTTTTGTAACAAAATGCATGTCTGCAGACACCGGCGAGACAGATCAACTGTGCTTTGTGCAGTACATCCATCTTCCTGCAGGGAGGGGCTTAAATCTAAATCAATGTGCCATCCTCCATAACAAAAACCAAAAATAAAGGCGTTCTTTCCCACCCCCCTTTTAGAGAGAAGACTTCAGAACCTCAAAGACCTTCAGGGCAGACTCGATGCAGCCGTCGAAATTGGAGTGTGTGAAGCCGTCCCCCCCACACACCAGCAGAGGCTGGGAGAGCAGTGTCATCTGCCCTGGGCAATCAGCCACCGATCTGGTCACCTAATTAGAGAACAACAACAAAATTGAGTGGACGTCCAATAACTGATGCAATCTCATTTTTACCCTGATATTGAGCAGAGCCGTTAACCTTTAGTGTCCTAAAAAATGTGAATAAGGCCGAAGCATGTTCCATCTTTGTGTGTGTGTGTGTGTGTGTGTGTGTATGCAAATTAATGCACACTGAAAGTATTGTGCTCATAACACTATGTGGAACATTTCTGTGGGTGATGCATAGTATAACACTGGATATGTTTATTGGACTGTTTATTTCATGTCATTGATACTCAAGAAGGCAAAGAACCAAGAAGCTTCTTATAAAAAGCAGCTTTATGTACATATACATACATATGTAACTATATTCCTTAAGATAATTTCTAATTACTTTATTTTCTTTGTCTTTCTTCTAAATTAAGCATCTTACAGACTCTGTAAACAATTGTAATAGAATGCATTGAAACCAATGATTATTGAAAGTTTTTACAGTCATTTCTTGAAAATTCAATTCAATCAGCACAGTGTTTACAGGCAGGCTTCTCTCTCTTATCTCTTTCCTCATCAACAGAAATATAACTATATATCTGGTTGGTGACTATGAGGGTGTAGTCAATTGTTATGTTTTGAATAACCTCAACTCATCACAGATATCAACGGCAGGATTGCAAGCGTGGAGTCGGTCTGTGTGCATGATAGTACTAAAATACAGCACACTTCTAAATGCTGCCAAACAGGCCGGTTTGACAACTGAATGTGGTGGCACATTAAAAACGTAAAACTAATTAGAGTAAAGTTTTTAGTTGGAAAAAGTCTTCATTTATTGGTGGCTTATTCAATATCAGGAAAACCACATTGCGGTTTATGGTGTCCAGCCTACAAAGACAGTGTTTTTTTTGTGGAGATACTTTTTTGCCTGAAGTAAAATAGAGTTTCACTTAGTTTATCTATAAGACACAATAAGAGAGGATGATGGACAGACTGTCCATCCATATTTAATGCAGTAAAGGCATTTAAAGAAGGTTGCGCCAGAGGTGCACCCTCTGGTTTTTTTTTGAGCCAAATTATATTTTTACATTTGATAATTACTTTCCACAATTATTGTAGGTATGTAAAAAAAACTGTCCCAAATCATGACCTTTTGTTAAATTTTGCTGTTTTAAAGTCCAAATATGTAATTTAGTCCATGCAATTTAGGTAGTTTTTGCATGTGGGTTGTAGGGTGAATTGTCCAACATTTTACAAAATATTAATTTGTCAACATAACACAAACTAGTTTCAGAAACTAATTAGATATGAATTAAATATCCATTGAAATGTCAGCTTATTGTGAAAATAACTTTTGCCGATCGTCCAAACACAGCATGCATTAAGGAATCTGTGACACATTGTCACAAAACTTCAGCACGTTTTCTTTGAAGGGCTACTACAGACAATGCAGGGAAATCACTGGCAGTTGAGTTCAGTTGTAATTATAAAATTTTATTCTATAATGATTTGAACCACCTATGCCCCTATATGTATGTGTGTGTGTGTGTGTGTGTGTGCGTGCACATTTTTCTCTTTATTTTTTATGAAGTAACGAGTAGTTAGTGAGGTACAGAAATTCTAAACTGATCATGAAAAAAAAAACTACTGTGCTAGCCTATAAATCTAGACGGCAGCAAATATAATTTGCAGCCAGGGTAGTCTAGCAACTCTCCGTTGGCTTGCAAGCAGGAAAAACCAAACTCTAGTCAGGCCAATCACATCGTGTATAGAGTCGGTGCGTGGGCTTAACATAATGACGGGAGAGTTGCGGCGGTTCCGCTTGCTACTTGAAAACAAAGAAGCTGGCGAACAGCGGCCTTTCGAATCGGCAGAGTTGCGACAGTTCCTTGTGAATTCCCTGCTAACAAAGAATGGCACTGAAGTCATTCTTAAAAAAGGAAGATGTGTTCGGAGTTTTGACGACCGGATACAGCTTAAGTTTAATCTATCAACATTGAGCCCTGCCAATGGTGAGTTCCCAGACCCAACATCTTGATGTGGGTCTGGCTTGTCAGGCTAGTACTGTGCATCAATAATGGCAGATACACAATATTGTGGTATTGGTTTTAGACATAAAGAGATAGTTCACCCAAAAATGAAAATTACCCCATGATTTACTCACACTCAAGTCATCCTAGGTGTAAATGACATTCTTCTTTCAGAATAATACAATCTGAGTTGTCCTGGCTCTTCCAAGCTTTATAATGGCAGTGAATGGCTGTTTATGTTTTGAAGTCCATAAAAGTGCATGTATCCATCATAAAAGTAATCCACACGGCTTCTGAAGCAAAGTGATGCGTTTCTGTAAGAAAAATATCCATATTTAAAACTTTACAAACTAATCTTCAACTTCCGCTACCTGTCGTATGAGTTACAGTGTACAACAAAACAAAACTTGGCTCTCCCAGAAACTAGCATATTCTCACCGGAGCGCCTGCGCCCTACGCCCTACACTCTACGTCATATGACAGTTAGCGGAAGTTAGAGATTACAGTTTGTAAAGTTTGAAATATGAATATTTTTCTTACACAAATGCATCGCTTTGCCTCCCCTCCCCCCGGAGCCATGTGGAGCACTTTTATGGACTTCAAAACAGAAACAGCCATTCACTGCCATTGTACACTTGGAAGATCCAGGACATTTTTTAACATAACTCAGATTGTATTCGTTTGAAAGAAGAATGTCATATACACCTAGGACGACTTGAGGGTGAGTAAATCATGGGCTATTTTCATTTTTGGGTGAACTATCCCTTTAAAAAAGTGACTCAAGCCATCCATACTGGTTGTACTGCAGATTTGTTTCCTCATAATGAACATTCTCAAAAGAGATGAGGGAGGGAAAGGGCTGTTAATATATTTGGTTAAATATAGTGCTTTTAATAGCAGTGGAGGCGCCTTCATTGGGTCAACCAGAGTCAAGAATAGACTTAATGGTAAAATGAGCAGAATTTGGATGATACTCGCTGTCTCTGTGGGTTGTGGGTTCTAAAGAGCAAATGGTATGCGTGACCCAGGTTATAACTAGAAAAACAAAGTTTTTCAAAGCCCTGCTTTAAAGTAAAAAAAAAGTTTTCAAAAGTTAAGCCTTTGAAATTCAGTTTTAGAAAGTTAAGCGATAGATAGATGTTTTGTGGCTGCTCTGTATACGTTGGGTGTGCTGAAGCTGTGTATTTTTTCTATATTAATATTTACAGTGGATAGACAAGTTGCGCTGCAAACTAAATATCTGGGTTGAACTTCTTTATAAACTGCCTCTGTGGTTCATTAAAATGATGTATGTATTCTAAAGTCAGCAGTAAATGATACAGGTCCTCACTGTAACTCCAAAAGAGCCACAGCTAGTCTGGTGTCTCTGCACAATGTTTAAATGTAGAAATGCAGCATGTAAATGACTACTGAGAGTAAACACATACCCTGCACGGCCCATTACAAAGGCTTCAGCCGGCCCCAACCCTCCGCCAGATAAACATCAAGGTGCAATGCACTAGAGCCAAGGAAATAGTGTCCATTTCCTGGGGCTTTCACTAGGCATCTTACAGACCGAGTGCTATCATTATTCTGTCCAAACTCCCCCTCCCCACGTATATCTTTAAATGGTAATCTGTGTGTAAATCAATTGATAAACGTTTTGCCTGAAACATGGCCAAGAACAAATTGTTTGGTTTATTTCAGAGGTACGCTAATGTAAGTAGGGCTGAACTCCTTAACCTCCTTAAATCTGCTTCACCCCACGTTCTTCTGGTGTGCATTCAGACATTAAAGTTCCAGCATGTCAGAACTTTGGTGCATCAAGCTTGCAACAAACTCCTTAAAGGGTTAGTTCACCCAAAAAAGAAAATTCTGTCATTAATTACTTACCCTCATGTCGTTCGACACCCGTAAGACCTCCGTTCATCTTCGGAACAAAAATGAAGATATTTTAGTTGTAATCTGATGGCTCTGAAAGGCCTCCATTGGCACAATGCACGGTTCACTCTCAAGACCCATAAAAGGTACTAAAGACGTCGTTACAAAGTCCATCTCACTACAGTGGTTCTACAATAACTTTATGAATCAACGAGAATAGTTTTTGTGCGCAAAAAAAACCTAAATAACGACTTATATAGTGATGACCGATTTCAAAACAACGCATCATGAAGCTTCGAAGCGTTATGAATCAGTGAGTCGATTCATGATTCGGATCGCATGTCAAACCGCCAAACTGCTGAAATCACGTGACTTTGGCGATTCAAACCGCTGAATCGACTCACTGACTCATAACGCTTCGAAGCTTCATGATGCATTGTTTTGAAATCGGTCATCACTATATAAGTCGTTATTTAAGGTTTTTTTGCGCACAAAAACTATTCTCGCCGATTCATACAGTTATTTTAGAACCACTGTAGTGAGATGGACTTTGTAACGACGTCTTTAGTACCATTTAAGGGTCTTGAGAGTGAACCGTGCATTGTGCCAATGGAGGCCTTTCAAAGCCATCAGATTTCAACTAAAATATCTTCATTTGTGTTCCGAAGATGAACGGAGGTCTTAAGGGTGTCGAACGACATGAGGGTAAGTAATTAATGACAGAATTTTCATTTTTGGGTGAACTAACCCTTTAAGCAGCAGTTTACCCAAAAATCTAAATTATGTCATACATTTTTGAGTGAACTATAAATCCCTATGAACTATGAAATCCCTTATTAGTTACTATTACAAGAGAACATTATTATTATTATAATAAGAAAAGTATTTTATCAAGTTTGAGGTTTGTTGCAACCATTTGGAGAAATTTAGGAATGCACATGTTATCCGCTCAAACAATATAGTGCCTGTTGCAAAAAGCAGTCTACATTTACAGTAGATTGAAAGTCATGACTCATGAAGAGTCTTTCCAGCCATTAGAGTCCGGAGGAGTCAATGACTTTGACATGTGGTGAGTGTGAATGTGTGCTGCCGGTTTATGCTCAGCAAACTGTGATGTGGCAAATGACTGTAAGACCGACTCCTGCTCCATGCCCTCTGTGTGTTTGACCGGGAACTGGCACGTGCACAGGTGTGTGTGTGTGTGTGTGTGTGTGTGTGTGCGTGCATACTTGTGTGAGTAAGCGCTGTGTTCCCTGCCTGTGCAGTCTAAACGGGCCTTGGCCCACTCTCTGGCACTCAACGAGCTCAGCGCTCCCACACAGATGTTCTATGTCCTCTGACCTCAAACTGAGGCCCAATGCTGCGTGTCACAGAGGAGCTGAGAGTGTGGGGGCTTCCAAAGAGAATGTCTGTGTGTGTGTGTGTGTGTGTGTGTGTGTGTGTGTGTGAGAGAGAGAGAGAGAGAGAGAGAGAGAGAGAGAGAGAGAATGCAACTGTGCGAGAAAGGGTCCCACACAGTGTGTGAATGCATAAAGTACTACCGTAAGTTTGTGTGTGTGTGAGAGCCAAGTGAGTGGGGGGAGAGTATGGATTTCTATGAATTTACCAAGACTCATCTGAAAAAATTACACTAGTTTTTTCTTAAACTGTATTTTGTTTTCCAGTAAAAATATATTTTTATTCATCATCTATTTCTAATTCATTAGAGAAGCAAAATTACACAAGATAATAAAGCAGAGAATGTGTCTTAAATTAAGATTATTATCAAACAAAATTTGGTGAGGTTTATGCTTTAACTATTTGTCAAAGGTATAAGGAAAAATAAAACAAGTCTTAATATCTTGTGCAGTTTTGCTTCTCAGGTAAATATTTTTTTAAGGATATTTATATTTTTTTTGACTGAAAATAGACAAAAATAACTATAAAGAAGTTTTTTTGCAGTGCAGAACATGCTCTTCATTCAATAGAGCGGTTTGAAGAAGCCATCAGCCTGGCTTTATTAAAAATGAATGACTTTTGCTGTATAACAGTGAGGCTTTTATAAGCAGCACTTGCCTGAATAAGCATCTCCATTTCATTCTTGCTATATATGATTACACAGATTACAGTGGACCCTTACAAAAGAAAAACTATTTTTCTCCAGAAAATTCAAAATGTAGGGGATCATAAAAGAACCTAAAGAAATTAGATGAAATTAAATTAAATTGAAATCTAAAATAATAACTATATATGAATTATAAAGGACTGAACCGGGATGAGATGGAATCTGGGATGATAAAAATTACTTTTTTTTATTTTTTAATGGTACTGCCTTCAGTGCCCCAGTTTAAGATTCTATGAACTATCTATCAAACTATCTGATGTCAAAGTTCACAGTGAATTCTTTTTCAGACCAAATAATTGTCAAGTATGAAAAACAATCCATGTTATTACTTGCACTACCATTCAAAAGTTTTTGAAAGGATAGTTGTGAAATATTATTACAATTTGACAACGGTTTTTATTTTATTATATTCGCACGGGTATATTTGTGGCATAGCCAACAAAACATTGTATGGGTCAAAATTATCTAATTTTCTTTTATGCCAAAAATCTTTAGGATATTAAGTAAAGATCCTGTTCCATGAAGTAATTTTGTAAATTTCCTACCGTAAATATATCAAAAATTATTATTAGTAGTAATATGCCTTGCTAAGGACTAGTTTTGTGGTCCAGGGTCACAATTGTACTTTATTTGTCTTTCGGGAAACATGCAAGTATCTTCTGTTGCTTCTGAAGGGCAGTCCCCCCCCTGATATTTAAACATAAGAAAAATGTGGACATCTCCATCCTGTTCAAAAGCCGTCTCTTTGGAAGCAACAGAAGATACATGTTTCATAGAAGACAAATTAAATACAATTTAACTTGATCGTCAAATTCAAAAGGTTTTCACCCCCCCAGCTCTTAATGCATCGTGTTTCCTTCTGGAGCATCAGTGAATGTTTGAACCTTTTTTAATAGTTGTGTTTGAGTCCCTCAATTGTCCTCAGTGTGAAAAGATGGATCTCAAAATGAAACAGTCACTGCTTGAAAGGGTTCAAATTTGCAAAAGATGCAGGAAAACTTGCAGGAAATCCTGGATGATTTTCCTGAAGAACGTTGGGCAGTTTAACTGCTCAGGACAAACAAGGGACTCATGAACAACCATCACAAAACAAAAAAAAATCATCCAGGGAACGACACACATTATTAAGAATAAACGGAATAAATGAACAGGATTATTTTTATAAATTCAGCTTTTTTTTTGTTGTCTTGTGGACTATATGTCAACATCTTTTATGTAAATTATCTTATTCAGGACAGTACTAAATAAAAAATAACATGCATTTTGTATGATCCTTCTTATTTTGTTAAAATTGTTCACATTTCACAGATTTTGCAAGGGGTGTAAACTTTTGAGCAAGACTGTATTTGAATGGTAATGTATATTTGATTTCCTTAGTCAAATGTTCACACACAGACTAATGGCGTCTCACCTGTGAGTATCTCCACTTCTGACACTTGATGCTGTCAGGTTCAGGAAGCTCTGGCATCACCTTCTCCAGCTCTTCCAGGATGATAGGCTGTACTGCATTGCTTTCCTCCTCCAGGTGCTGGATGCCAAAAGGCACACTGGTGTGGACCACCACAGAAGGTCCACAGTCCTTCGATTCTGCCAATGATACACACACAGGTAATTAGGCTCACATGTGGCTGCTTATGAAGTCTTGAAGTACCTAATTTACAGATCCTACATTGTGTGCTACCATGAGAGGAGGACTGATATAAGTTAAGTAAGGAAATTTCAAAGAGGAAGAAATAATGGTGGGATAAACAACAAAGACAGCAGCAGAAAAGCGACTATACAGGCTGAAAAAAATATTTTTATTCTTTTATTAAAATACCTTTATTTATATAAAAAAAGCTTTTTTTTCTTAGAAAACAAATCAACTGGAGTATGTCTGTCATAATGTGATGCACCAGAAACGGAGCACACGGTCATCATCTACTCACCCTCATGTCATTCCAATTATCTATGGATTTCATTCTTCTGTGTAACATAGTCAATGGGGAATAAACAACACTGGATCACATGATCAAAAAACACTGACACACTTTTCAATATATCTTGTTCTGTTCTTACAGGTTTGGAGTAACATGAGGGTGAGTAAATGATAGCAAAAGTCATTTTTGGTTGAATTATCTCTTTAATAAGTCAAGCTAGCTGTTGCATATATACACTGTGAATATAACATGAACAACTTTATTTGTTAGTCATAACAGGTTAGCGTGAGTAGTGTTAAGTAACAGTGTCAAGCAGCCTTCTCTTCTCCAGACGATGGTTTCCCAGTGATATCATCTATGGGCACACCAAACCCCATGATCTAATGCTTTATGGGCCGAGCTCATCGGCAGAGACGCGACCCATGACTGAGAACAGGCCTGATATATCAGCCTTGTACAGTGTAGTCATTTCTCTAATGACACTGTTTTAAAACACATATTTTATATGATTGAAGGAAGACATGCTTTATTGGGCTCCATAAACATGGGGCTGTTTTTGAGCAGCTGGAATGATTTGGCCCAATGACTCCAAGTAGGATGAAAATGCTGAAAGCCATTGTTGGTCAATGCTTGAGGAACAAGGGGTGGGTCTGAATAAGACCGCAGAGACTAGCTAAAGGTTAATATTAAAGCCTCTGGCAGATTCATATGGTAACAGATTGATTTTATGATCACCTGTGAGGAGGGGCTTTATACTTCAGTAAGATCTATTCTGTTCAGTAAAGTTTTATGGACCAACAGAGAACGATGAGCCATTTAAATCATGACCATTGACATAATATGTTGGCATAAGTGTGAAAAAAAGATCAAGCAAATCACATTCACATGCTATACCCATGCCTGGTCTTTTTCACACTACACTTAACAGTGAGATAAAGTCTTTTTAAACTGATTTGATGCGCTTCAGAAGACAAAGAGCAAAATGACATGGCAACATTTCCACATATAAACAAGAAGTTACTAAAACAAAGTCGTTGAGTGTTGTATTTGTATAATCAATATGATTATCCTCATAAATATGCAATAAATAACCCAGTTTACAGTTTTCGAAAAGCTTGAAACTAGACTACCCAGGATAAAGTACAGTACATAAGAATAAAGTTTGAGATAAAGTTAAGAATGACCCAGGGTTCAACTGCAGATTTTTCAGTTGTGAAAAAGCCCATAGAAAAAGCTGGTTTAAGTCAATACCGCCACAGGTAACAGACTGTGTCAATAGAGGAGGTACATGTGAGGAATCAAATGCCTCTGTTGGATGAATAATAGAAGAAAATGGATAGATATAAATTCCTATCCAAAAAAAATCGGTCATAAAAAAATACTAGATTGTGCCCTCCCTCATAGTTATATACCTGTATGTTTGCACTACCATTTAAAAATTCAGGGTCGGTAAGATTTATTTTTGTTTTTGAAATAAATTTCTTATGCTCACCAAAACTACATTTACTTGATGAAAAATACATTAAAACACTGATATTGTGAAACCTTACTACAATATAAAATAACTGTTTTCTATTTTAATATATTTAAAAATTCTATTTATTC